>NC_085055.1:18526203-19828703 GCF_963662255.1 Cinclus cinclus
CATGCACAGAGCTTCTCTTTCAAAGCTTCTTGATACTCCTCCAAACCTCAGCTTTCCAGATTACAAAAATGTTCAGAGTAAATTTTTTAAAATACACAAACATATCAATTTCATGCCAAGACTTGGGGGCATCAGCTGAGGTGGCCAGCTTGCAGGAAATGGATGCAAAAGTATTAATATTTTGTGTAGCTCATTTATTCATGGAAATGGTAGGCATTTTTAAAGTAATATAGAAACTGGTAAAGATTTAGGTGTTTGAGTCTGACTTCAAAGCTGAGATCTGGGAAATAAAAGAAAAAAGCCCTAATGGAAACAGAAAATGAAAAAGATAGTAATTTTGGTCAAAGGAAAAGCATGGGAATTAAGATCCCTGCTTTGGACTGGGGAAAGGGAAAAGAAAAACAGCAAAAACAGTGCTGTAGTTTTTGGGAGGCAAGAATAACATTCACCTTCTGAATACCAGACCATCCATGAAAGAAAACTGCATCTTCCCTTTCCCACCTTCCAGCAGAAGTTTTCTCTCCATTTAAAGGAGCAGACCCTTGCTGGGTGTTAGCACTGGAAAAGCTGCCTTTGGAGCATGGTTCTGTTGTTGTCCTCTTTCTAACCCAAGCTGACTAGAGGGAGCAGCGTTTTTAGGTGAAGTCAGAGGAAGGAAGGATAATCTCCTTGGAAGATGCTGTTGTCAGCTAATCCAGGAAATTTCAAATAGATTTGCAGACCGCTTAAAGACAAACAGGAGGACAAAAGATAAAATACACGTAAGACAATAGTCCATCCCACATGCAACCCATATGAGCCTTGTCTGAGAGCTGAATCTAACTATATTCTCTCCAAGACAGACAAATAAATGCAACAAAAAGATCTGAACCATTACAGAATGAGCTTTTCCCTTCTTACTCAACAAGGCTTACATTGATGGCCTTGTGTGTATTTTTATTAGTTTACAGGCTGTAAACATTTCAGTGTGGAAAGTCCTGAAGGAGAGTGTGCCTGTAAACTCTTTCTTTCTTTCTTCCTTCCTTCCTTTCTTTCTTTTTTTCTTCCTTTCCTTTCCTTTCCTTTCCTTTCCTTTCCTTTCCTTTCCTTTCCTTTCCTTTCCTTTCCTTTCCTTTCCTTTCCTTTCCTTTCCTTGCCTTTCCTTGCCTTTCCTTGCCTTTCCTTGCCTTTCCTTGCCTTTCCTTGCCTTTCCTTGCCTTTCCTTGCCTTTCCTTGCCTTTCCTTGCCTTTCCTTGCCTTTCCTTTCCGCTTTTTAAATGATAGCTCATTAGACTTGATTTTAGTCCTTTCTTTTATAAGATTCAAGTCTGCTGGTTTTGCGTTGTAGCTTCTGGCTACACTATGATCAAGAGTCACAAAAATACCATAAAGTCCAGAAGTTGTTAATTTAAACAACTTTTTTTGCTGCCCAGCCCTACAACCACCATATTTCACATCAGTTTTGCACAGATTTTCAGGCACAGCATTTGTATAAAGTGGCCTGTCAGGAAGGAAAGAAGGAACCAAGGAAAGAAGGAACCAAGGAGGCAAGGAACCCATTCCATTCTTTATATTAATAGAGAACGTTCCCTACTGGGCACTGGGAGAAATCAAAGTGCTGCAATAGAGATTCCCAGTTACAGAATCCATTACACACTGCTTTGAGCTCTTGTCACCTTCCATAGACCTACCTGAGATCCATCTGGAAGTTAAATGCTAATGTGAAAGGAGCATTCTCACCATTTTTTTGCTCAGTCCCATCCACCTCAGGATTGCTAAGGTTCTGCTGAGCAAGCACCTGAAGCCAGGCTGATGCACCAGCAGCATCCATCACCTTCTTAAAGCTGACACACTGAATCCATTGTTCTTCCCTTTCCCATGAACACGCTAAACTGGGCAATGTCCAAACAAGCAATGAGGCATGGCAGCCCACATAAGTGATTGAAATGTTTGCAGAACCAAGCTGGAGGTGCAGATTTCACTCAGTTTCATAAAAATACAAGGGAGCCTGTGGCTTGTGCAGCACAGTGACTGTTACAGGGTACAATGCGCACTGCAGAAAACACTCAGCTGCATGCCTTGGATTAATAAAATAGCCCTCTGAGTTTGTGGATAATTGTTGCTCTGCACATAATCCATGCCCCCAGTTTTAACAGATCAGCACCTAGTGAGCAAAGATTCTATCCAGTTCAACAATCCATGATGACTGGTATATATCAGAGCTTTTTAGAAGCACAGATGTACACATCTTCCTCTCCTAGACAAACACAGAAATCTCACACTAAATGTCAAATAACTCTAGTCAAGTTATTCACAGAAATATCACCAGCTATATTCAGCTACCTTTAAGGCAATCTGTGCTTCCATGAAATTTGAAGACATTTTGAGAAATCAAGGCTAATTTTGAATAGTGACACAAATACACCTGGTTGTACCATATACGCCGACTCCTTTTTCTCTACATTTTGTGGTGGTAATTGTTTGTGTCTGAGATCATTGATTCAGAAAGGCCTTCTCTGACCCTCACCACAGAGTTTTTGCTGGCATAACTATTTTGTTAAATAGCCTGATTTATTCCATTTTAGGTGTGGAAATGGCTCCAATTCCAATATCTCATTGTTACATGCAGTGATAACAGGAAAAAAGAAGACCTGAAAATGTTTATCTTTGGTTTTACCTGGTCTTTCAAGGATATGACAAACACTAAACACAAGCAGATATTCAGTTCATGTGTACATTGGAAAGGTTACTTGAGCTTAATACATTGGCTTTCATAAAACACTGCCAGCACATCCTGTGATATCTTGATTCACTGTATTGAGTACCACCCTAGAATTATACTGAAATAGAGCATTTCTAGAAAGTTGCCTGCAACATGAAGGTAAATGCTTTATTTGATAAGCATGCTTGTTTTTCCTTCATACAATAATTCACAGATATCCTGTCAGATCAGCCATTCTATGTGGCTGCCTCTGCTCTCTTTGCCTTGATATCCAACATTATAGGGATTCTATTTAGAGTCTAAATGTAATTTATGTGAAAATGTCTTTTGTCAATTTATGTGAAAATGTCATTAAATGTCTTTGTGAGACTGTGGACACCAGGCAGATCCATAACAATTATTAATGACAAAAGTTGTGGTAAAGATGCAAATTGAACTTTTCATCCTCAGGAAAAGATTTTCTTACCAGTAATTTATTAGTAACACACCTCCAGAGGAAATAGTTTAAATTGAAGAAAAATATATATAATATCTTAATGGATCATACCTCATACATATTGTCTAATGTGATGAATTAAGATCCTTTTCTCAAGATTTGTTCTAAAATAAGTTTAATCCAAGGTAAAGAGGGTACTTGGACATGAACTCCCAAAGTTTTAATTTCTTTTTCATCAGGGCTTGCCTGATGTCAGATGGTACAGTATCACAATTATCTGTGTTTCTTCAAGGTGAAATCTGGATACTTTTTGCAAGGCATCATAAATACACAGGTCACCATGGCTGCATCTGCATCCTCAAGGACAGCAAAAGCCATCTTGGTGACTACTACACAAAAATTATTTTTAGCAACTGCTGGTGAGCAGGTTTTGAGTTTCCGTAGAGAAAATGAGGAAGACCTGTGAGCAAGTATTTGCATGATAAAGACACTCTCCAGAATCAGACTGATGGAAAGCTCTGAGATAGCCCCTGCTCTGAGAAAAGAGCCCCCTGCCCTCTATCACAAACACACCAAAATCTGCACCTGGGCATCTGCTCCTAGCTTCTTTTAAATTAAAACTACAAGCCCAGAGTTCAGGCCAAACACAGAAAATTTCACTGACATTTTTACAATGTTGCAAATTTAAATTGTTTTTTGATGCCTCATTTGATGAAAACAAAGCGATCCCTCCAGTCATGGAGATTTAAAAACTTCTTTAAAACTGTGGGTTTATACAAGATTAAATTAATCTACTGCTATTACAGACATGTTTTCAGCTTATTACAACACGGCTAATATCCCTACTGACAGACTGGAACATTCTTTCCCATTTGGATGTTTCCTTCCACAGCCACATTCTGAGATATCAGTTTGGTTCTGACTCCAAAGGAAGAGAAGCACCCACTGAATCAGCTCCTGTGGCATCCTGCATTTTCTTTAGAGAATTTCCTCACCCTAAGCTCTGGACATTTGATGTGAATATAACCAAAAAACTATATGTTCACAAAAAAAAAAGTATATATACATAACATAGATCTATATATACTAAACATGTGGAAAATGCATTGCTGCCACATGCAACTGGAGATTATTACAGCTCTCTTTAGGAAAAAAACCCACATAATTTATAAAACATACATGTTGCTTTCATGCTATTCCCTTCCCTTACCTCTAATACAAAACCCCAGAGAAAGCAATTTATGCTTAGAAAAAAACAGCAGCATCTCTTGTGAAAAGATAAATGCCAAATTATATAGTGAGTAGGAAAACATAGCACTAGTTGTTAGCACACTGGAAATGTTTCTCTGTCTAGGTTTTATTTATTTATTTTCTTTCTTTCTTTCTTTTTTTTTTTCCCCTTTCTTTTTAAAGTATTCTTATCTCTTCCCAAACCAGAAAAACCCTGGAACTGACTATGAATAAAATCCTTATGCATAGAGAGGAAGAAGAGACTTCAAGTTGATGAAAATGTAAGTACATCTGTTAAAACTCATGCCTAATGGAAGGCCCCAGGAAGATATCTGCCAATGTCTCCTGCTGCCAGTTAAGAAGAATAAAATGAATATCAGGTATCTTGTTTAAATATTTAACAGCAGTTTTGTTTTGACAATTCAATACTGAAGGAAGCAACTTGTTTGTTTAAACTGCCACCAGACTAACAGGGCAAACAGGTTTTCAGTGGAAGCCACACTAGAAATTCAAAAAGAAATAATTACAAGAAATGTAATAGCTCTGAAAAGCCAAGTACTATGTCAGTTCTAACAATCTTTTTTTCTTCTTAGCAGATGAGGAGCTTTGTAAGGTGACATTGATATTAGAAGAAATAGGGCTTCTCATAATAAAGATACACAACAATGTTGGCTCCATCCCTAAATATTTGTATAGAATTAAATAATATTCTCCTTCATTATTGTACTCCTCAGGAGTCATTCATGATATACATAACAAATCAATAAATCAGTAGGAGTGCCTGACAGTGATAATAGGCTTTTTAAAAGAACAAATACAAGGATTAAAATCCTAATTATAGGGGAAATAATGAAGGTGTATGATGGAACACTAGATTATACATTGCTAAAGGTGTCCCATTTAGTTACTAGCCCTGCACTTTCATACTCAGAAAGTAAATTTACCTTTAAAGCATCACATTTATCTGACAATATTGAACACATTATAATCCCAGCTAGTGCATTTAATGGTTTATACTCTGTTGACATTAAACTTGTTGGACAGATTTACCTCTTCCTGCTGTAGCCATCTCACATGTTTGAGACACAAAACAGCTAAACTTGGCTTTTCTGGCCAGCCAAGTGTCTCCCAGATTCAGAAAGGGTCAAGTTTCCTTGTCCAAGCTCTTATTCCAACCGCTCTTGGCTACACAGATTCCCAACTGGAGTTGGACGAGGAATTTGCTGCCTCTGTGGTGAGGCACTGTGAAATGTCTGGTGGCACTCAGTGGGCAGAATGGGCTGGACACCTTGCAGGAAAGACAGTGGAGAACAGGACTGGGCTCAGGGACAGCTTAAGGAGATGGTTTACCAAAACGATTTCCTTCATTTCTGATCTCTCCTCATCTGAAACCATTGATCTTACTGACACAAACTAGATGAGGAAGTGTTTGGTCAGATTGAAGAAAGATAGAACACGAACCAAACCAAGCCAAGCCAAGCCAATCCAATCCAAAATAACCTCCACAAACCTATAAAATCAAACCAACTAAATAAAAAAGGCGTAGATTAAAAAGACATAACCAAATATCTTCCCCTAATTTATGTCCAATCTTTAAAAAACAGTTTGTCAAGTTCTTGGGAATGCTAAGAGTTCCAAATAAATGTGAATCTCAGGATACAGCTAGCTTGTACCTCTCTAGGGGATATGTGACATACTGGAGGTATCAGAGTTCTTTGGAGGGATCATAGAAGATTTTTTTCTGGGAAAGTCAAATTAAATAAGGAGAAAGACTTTTCACCTAATACTGAGGGATGATCTTATTTTTTTTTTTTTTAATCCAGTAGTACTTCCAAGGAGGTGGTATTGTATTTTAGCACCTCCACCTCCCTGTCCTTAAAATAAGCAGATCAATTGAAAGTGGCAGAGAGAACTTTAGAAGAATTGACAACTTGATGGAAATGTTGATCATACATGGCAATTGAGCTGAAGCTTGAAAAAGGAAGTGAAGGCCACAGTGCTTTAAAAAACCCGATTTTCCTCCTATTTGATATAAAAACATTTTAGTGTCTTTTTCTAAAGAGGCTTTAATTTCAACCTTTGCTTTTTATTAAGGGGGTGGGGAGAAGCAGATTTTTTTTCATTTCTCAAACTGCAACAATTATTTTTAAATTATTTTGAGGAGAATTATAACATTTTTATGTCTCATTCAGGACATTAAAATCTATTTTAAAATTTCACAATCTATAAAACAAAATTTTAACCTCTGCTCTGGAATGATACACTAGGAACAAACAATACTGCAGTTTTACACGTAAGATTTCTAACCTTAGAAGCTTTGTGGGTTTTTTTTATCTCATTGTGATATATGTACATATATTCCTAATGCATATATTTATATTTGTACATATTGCATTGTAATGCCACCATTAAATATTTAGTTTTAGGCTCTCATTTCCACAGACTTTTGACTAAACCTTGTATTTTAAGTGAAATCTTATTAAACCTTAAGCTCACTAGTTGGTAAAAAAATCATACAGCTTAAATAATGACATAGGGAGAAAGAAATCTGGAGGCAAAGACCAAGGAGAGGGGAAAAAAAGCTAGTGGAAAAGTGATGGCAACTGAATGAGGCAAGTGAATGAGGCATGGAAAGTGTTTTAGACAAAGCAGCAGTATGAACAAAATTCTGTTAGACTCTGGACACAGACAGCAGGAATGAATGAGAAACAGTAGGTAGGTGCTAAATGGAGCTGGTTACAAATTCCCATCCTGCCAAAGTGCATTTGCTGTATGCAGTATTTTTCATTGATGTACGTTCTATTTTTGTTTTCCCAGTCACTTATTTCAGGATATTATTAAATGAAAAGACAAACAGCAGAGAACTCTGAATTTGACCTTGAAAAGAAAGCAAACCTGTGGAAGTTACTAAAGCAGGGTTTTGCTTTTCTTTCAAAAAGCCCCATTTTTTTTTCATGACTGAAAAACATGTGATACCATATGAAATGTGGTTATTTAGCTCAAGATGATCTCACCCATAAGGGTTTTCAGCCATTCCCCTGACTTGAGGCCTTCAAATTTTCCCTTATGCCAACCAGCAGCATTTATTCCTTCTCTGTCCAGGTCCAGTGAGAATGAAAGGTGGTTTTATGCAGCTTTCAGTTCTCCCCACTTCAATCAGTAAATGTCTCTTCAAAGTAAGACAGGGTACACAGTCACAGCTCTTCTCCACAACTAGACGAAAGCTCGATAGGTTTTTTGTCTGGTGCGGGGCTTTTTTTAAAGAAAACATAGGTTCCTCTTGGGGTTAACTCCAATAAAATGCAGAGGATCATGGCTTAAGGCTGTGGGAAAATCCTTTCCAATAGAGGTGAGTAAAAAATCACCCCCAGAGTCCTCCAGTTCCAGTATGTTGATTATTGCCAGAAAGCTCTCTGCTTCCCTCGTTGTCGTTGATTCCTTTTTGCTACAATAATTTTAATATTCCTAATCACCCTTCTTTTTTGGACCCCCTCCCTGAACTCCACCCTAATTCCTCCCCTCCTCCAAGTTTATAAACACCCCTGCCATGCCCTAACACCTGCTTTTTGCCATTGTCTTCATGCACGGAACAAGCCTCCCTGTACCATCTTTTCTGGTTCATTCAGTACAAACTGTTCTGCTTGCCATTTGTTGTTTTCTATTATTAAAGCTTTGTAGCTCCCAAACAATGGGGTCAGATTTTCTTTCTGCATAAAATCCCTGACTTCAGAGGAGCCACTGACGCTGATAGCCAGGCTAGGATCAGCTGGAGGCTTCAGGTTCCTGAACCTGTTTCCTGTCTGGAGAACCCACATCAGTGATGCCCTGATGCACTAAATTCTCCGAGCCTGATTACCTCAGTCTGCCACAGCTATAATGAAAAGAGTTCCTGATGCTTCCCCATACTGCCCATAGGAGAGAAAGGAAAAATTGTTCACTTTCTTTGGATGAAAGCTGACACATAAGGTGAAAATACTTTGGTTTCAAAGTGGATCCCAAACAGTACCTTCCCATAGCTGGGCCTAGACCCAGATCCATCCAGCTGGAGTCCAGAACTGCATGCCCAGGTGCTGGCTGATGCCTTGCAGCCGAGCACTGTGCAAGCTCTCAACACTGCTCACATTAAACCTGCCCTGTTTCGTACTTTACACTATAAAGACTGACTATAAACTACACCTTTACTGCCAAACCAACTCTGATTGTGTGAGTTTTTTTCTAACAGAAACTGTAATTCAGGAGGATTTGAGCTGTCCCCTGTAGATTCCACAAGACTGTGTTTGAATGTGAAAATTCTCCCAGTAGGTAACTCCCCACTGCCACAGCAACTTCTCAAAATCTCTTACAGCTCTTTGGAAGACACAACTTGGGCCATGCAAGAGACTTTCCACTCCTGGCTTTTTTTTTTTTTTTTTCTTCAGTACCTCTTCTTGTCAAAGCTTTTATAAAACAAAAATTACCTGAAAATATTTAGGAAGTATGGTTTTACATCTCAATTCCTGTGATTACTTTCTAGAATCTCTCTCTTATTTACGTCAACTCCTAGTGTCCAAAGTTGGTAAGCCCAATAGGGACAACATACATATATATATATATATATATATATATATATATATATTTATAATGAGCCTATAGACCCACAAATACACTGGCAAATAAACTTACCCCTGCTCACCTTTCCCCCAGCTGTAAATCTCTGCCTCAAGAGTGGTTAAGCCATGGATGACAGCGAGTGATTTTTTGGCTCTTGATGTGAGTGGGTGGGAGCAGAGGGACCTTTATCTTACACCAAGGTTCCTTCAGCTCCCTTAATGTATCCCAGTACATACACAGGTGTCTCCTGCTTTGGGGTAAAACCAGTCACCTGAGCCAGCAACTTGCACTGTGAGAATCCCAGCTTGCTTCTCTTTTATTTTGTAGAGGGACCAGTGCATCTCTGCACACTGCTTGCCTCAGAAAATTATTCATTGTATTGTGCTTATTTAAAACCAAGAGATATCTAAGAAACTGCTTACCAAATGCAGTTATTATTTCTCCATTTAACACTATTTTATTGGTGTTTTTATAATTTGCTCAGATTTATTTCAGTCATCACATTTTAATGAAGTGTACTTGGTCAGCACGTCGTATCCGTGGGGAATCACAACATGGACAAAATGTGTTATTGGTGCTGCCTGCTCCATCCTACTGTTACAGCTGGAGAAGATGTCATTCCTGAAGGTTGCTGAGTTCTGGCCATAGACATAGGAAGTAGCTGACTTTTCTTTTTTGTAACTGCATGAATAGTTACAGACCATTTGACAACATTTGAAACTCCAGTTACATTCATTGCTCCATTTTTCTACAGTTTAAAGGGTAGCTCAAATTCCTTTTCATTTAAAGGACAAAATATTTCCTTTTTAGTTTGTTTTGGGTCACTTTAGTGAAGCCAGCACGCCCCTCAGGGTGGTTATGTATCCCCAAACAATCTTGCTATTGAAGCTGACCACATTTTGATGGAAAGCATTCTTTGAATGCAAATTCCCTGTGGTGGTATTTCAGGGCATCCAGCCTAAATCTCCTTAGCTTTATTCTTCAGGAAGAAAATATTATCAGTGAGAAATTATTGAACCTCAGTTATTCCAATTAGTTCAATCCTTACCAGTGTTATTAATTCAACAGTCAATGTAATTCATTCAATAACCTGAAGAAGCAGGTGTTAAAAAGAGACTTGAAAGATTACATTCAAATAGCATATTTAAATTCAGTTTCTTGTTACAAAACAGGATTTTTTTGAATAACAGAATCTTGAAATAGCATTATTATTTCCAGAGAATGAAATTATTCTTATTCACAATGGACTCCGACCTTATTATGGTTACAGGCTCAATAAGCTGTTTATTTGATCAAGTAATCCTTTAGGCAGAACTATTAAAGCATTTGTTTTTAATAGCTTCTGCTGTGGTAACATTTATGTTCACCCAGCATTTCTGAGGTTTTCTGTTTATTCTACAGCTTTGACTATATTATCCTGCTTCTCCTTGTTACAGCACATCAGAGCACATTTGTCTCTCTGTTTAGTAAAGACACTGGTTGCATTTGCTGACTTGAAAAACATCAAAATGATCACTGGGTGGGTAGGAATCCCATTTTATCATAATCTGTAGAACATATCTTCAATAGCTGTAAATTAATAAACTATTTTCAACTGAGGATGGATATATAGGTCTTAATTCTGAACAACTGGCACATCTTTTCTTTTTAAGAAAATCAATCTCATCCCCAGTCACATGCTACCCCTTTAGGTCTTTTAATAAAGTAACCATATTCCATTTATGTAGCCATATTCTTGTCCATATACAATTCCAACGATTCAGAGCTAGTATTTCTCAACAATATCTGGATCTTTCTGCCTGTAACACAAGAGAAGACTGTCTACAGTGTGCCCCCCAGAAAATGAAGTCAAAAGAAGTTCTTATTGCTGAGGCTGACTGATCATTTTAGTGTTATAAACTGGCTCTGTAAACTTTGTATTCAGTGCTAAAGTCAATTCTGAAAGAATATACAGACCTAGCTGGGAGTCTTTCTGTATGAATTGGGATGGAGAATACTTTAGTAAACCCATTTAGTTTTAATGGAAAGTTTTTGAGTTGGGAGATAGGAGCAAGAACTGCAGAGGAATCACTGATGCTGCTCTGTACAGGATTATCAATATGCAAGAGTCCAGTGTGCAATTTAGAGCACATAGATGAGAACTGTATTATTGCCTGCTTCTTTTCCCTCATCTATTTTGGGTAAACACTGGTTTTTAGCCAAGAAATAAAAAGGCACCCAACACTTGTGTGCCAGATGTGCCTTGGTATGGCAGGGCAATCTACCTGCAGAGTGTGCCTCATACCTTCTGCTTTACAGAGCATGGATGGAATAAATTATGCAATGTTCTTGGTCTGATCTCAGAAAGTCATTAGTGTGAATAAATTTTTTTGCACAACATCAACACTTCAGAGTGGACCCCTGAGTCTCCTAACACAGGCATGAGTAAAAACTTCACAATGCCTTTAGTTTTTTGCCAGAGTATTGTGATAGAAAGGGAAATGTCTATATCTGAAACACAGCTGAACCCCAAAGGCCTCTCAAACACTACCGGTTTGTAAGACTCCTAGGTAATCAATTAGACAACTCTGTGTTTTTCTTGGAAGTTGTTTGGCCAGGAGGAATCAGGTGAGAGGAATTGTTTCACCTTTCCTGATGAAGGTCATTGACTATTCTCTGACAAGTCAGCAGTAATTAGACAAAAGTGCATTGCAAGCCTTAATAAATAAAGCTGTTGCTCTGCTCTGCAGAATTGTGTCTGGCACCCACAAGAAAACTGAGCTGAAATTAAGTCTCCATTCATTACAAAAATAGTCTCACAGTAATTCAGAGCTATGGACTGTCTGTTGTTTGTCAATGGTATTGAATGGTTTCTATCTACTATAACAAATCACTCAACAGCAGAATAAATGGTAGTTGATTGTATGCCAATGGTATATTTAACAGTACCCTATTGTATTGAATGCTGCTGGAAATGTAACAGGTCTTGATAGGGGGAAAATACATGCTATTTTTAAAAATAAAATATTGATGTAATTGGCCTTCCCACCCACAGTGCTTCACAAGCCTAGAAGCAAGATTAGTTTAATAGTTCGTTAGAAAAGTTAGGGAGATTGGTGAAAAAGAATCTTGTTGACTCCAAGGCATTTTAAAAGTATGTAATTAAAAAGAACAACTATCACAGACCTCTTTACAATGAATTCTCAGATTTTCCTCTGCCTCCCCAACAGTTATAAAAAAATCAAGTAGCATCCTACAGTGCTAAAAGAAAAAATGGAATAGTAATGTTCTCCTAATGAGCACTCTCCAGCAAAGAGGAGCAATCACAGAACTAAAGCTGTAATCATTCCTTACTGGCAGCCAGTTTTACTGCCTGACTGGCAGCAGGCAGGACCAAACAATGGAGGATGGTTTGCACTTACTGCAAACTTACCCTCAGAGGGTAGCATTTTCCCTGCTGTCTTCTCTGCTTGCTGTTCTGCATTTAGGTCTCATTAGGTCGCAAGAATACTTTCTCCTCCTTCACTTTTCTTTCCTTTAATCCCGGCTTTCTGACCTTTTGTGAGCACACAGGTTGATAGCTGCTGCAAAGTCCCATATGGTTCAGTCTGGACCAACAAATGGGAACTTGAAACTGCTTTTATTTTTATGTCTGTTAGAAGAGTAAGACCATCACTGTTTTCATTCTTACAGCAGATGAACAACACAGCTCTAAGACCATGATAAAAACTTTCCTTTGGGGATTACCACTCATAATATTCTATGGCAAACAAGAAATTTATGAGTGTTTTCCTTGTAACTTTCCTTGCTGGCCCATAGGACAGATGTATTCCAAGGGACACCGGGATGATGATCCAAAAAACGGAAAAAAAAAAAAAGAAAACCATTGACATGGACTACCATGCTGCATTTAGAGCAATAAAGGACAGCAAACCTTCCTTCTTTGGATGTACTAATCAATGTTAGCTACCATACATCATAAAATTCTCAAGCAAGAGGAAGTATTTTTCTCCCAGCAGGAAAAATAGTAAAACCAAGCAGGACCAGCAACAATGGAAATATCACCTATTGCAACAGTTTTTTTTTAAATTGGCAGCCAGCTGATAAGTACTGCCTTTTCACCTGGCCCAGCTGGAGAATAAGATAGCATTTAAAAGGTTCCTCTCTTCCCATAGTTTGCATTAATGTAATTTTCAGGACTTAAATATCTTTGTAAGTTTGAGCTAGGAAAAGCACAACTAAATGAACAAACGAAAAATAAGCAAACACATGTTTTCCTTTGTGTTTCCTTTTCAGGTGTGAAATAACTTAAATATTTTCAATATACTATTTGTAAGATCGGGACAAAAGAGAGAAGAAAAGAAGAGCAATTCTTACAGCCCACTAGGATCAGTGCCCTGGTTATACATATGAACACTTTAAATCACACTCTACTTCCAAATCCCCATCTGACATATCAAGTAACTGCCCAATGTATACATTTTACTTTTACCACCAAAGGCAGTGAAAACACAGCACTGTGCAAAGTATGTGGGAACACATGCACACACAAAATATTGTCTCCCCTCCTTTCTCTTTTCCATGTCCCTTAGAGCCATGTAAAACCAGTCCAATTATTACAAGGAATCAGCAACCATCATCTTTTTTTTCTCCTATCTCTACAACATGACTGTTTTCAATAGTTATTATGAAGTGTTTTAAGAAACCTCTAAGAGCAAGCTTAGCTCAGAATTGTTTAAGTTCAGGAGAAGTGGCACATTCCATGATGTCAAAAATGGTAGTGAGACCAAGATGTTTAGAAATGAAGTGATACAATGTGCAAAGTGCATGTATGTCATAGGCCAAATCCAATTCATTGATTAGACTGACAAAGCAAAATATACTCAAATATATGCAAAATATACTTAAGCCCCCATAGTCTCCTTTTGATCTGTTTATGTGAATGGGTCCAAGAAACAGAAGACTACATAAGCCCAGATTTGTGGAACTAATCCTACATTCTTTGTATACATACCTGGAGAAGGATGCAATTTTCTCTAAGGACTCATCTTCATTTTACTATATTGTTTGACTAAGAATAATGCAAGTTAAAATACATTTTTATTTAGACTCAGGTACATGGGATAGTAAATCCTATACTTTCTCAGCAGATTGCTTTTTGCACTGCCAGGATTATTTCTATCAAAAGTATTTTTAGATTCGGCATGAGTCATGTGGATACCAACAACATAATTAGAATAGAATTGATACAATAACAACCCACATACTGTCTGATTATATTTCAACAGCTTTTTTTTTCCTCTGAAACAAGATTCTATTAGGAACATGAAACTGGAACATGCCAAGGGAAACAGGCACAGTGCTCTGCAGATGAGCTGGGGATTCTCAGAGAAATGCTCAAGTTTATAAACTGCAGAATGGAGAATCAATTTTGCTGCATGGAGAATACTTAATTATAAGAACATTTATGCCAAGAAAATGACAGTCTGAAAACTCCATGAAAAACTGACACTGGCATCCCACTGAGAGGCTTTTTTTTTGCTTTCCATAAATAGACTGCTGGGCCCAGCTATTTATTGCCTGTGATACTATGAAAGGAGGAGCAGAGTGAAGGTTTGTGAGGGTATTCTGTAGGCTGCATTCATTGAGAAAGTAGAAAATATTTACAATACTTAAAACTGCTGAAAATCAGCAAAAAAAAATGGCCTGGAGCATTTTCCAAGCACGCAGATCTGTGAGCTGGAGGAACAGGTGAAAAGAAAGTGAGAGGATGTAGCACAAAGTAACAAAAATATTCATGCTATTTTATAAACCCTCTTATCAAAACTGGGGATAATGGAAGGAAATTGCAACAGGAGAGTTTTTTGAGGTGACGACAGGAATGAACGGCTGTAAAGCAAGTCCTTTACAGGAGGGATGAAAATGGATGCAAATTCATTTTTAAAGCTCAATCCCTGATAGCCCAAATAGCCCCTTCAACAGCCTGGCTATGAAAGTGTTCATGGCTACCACAGAGAAACTCCTTCTTGCCCAAGTCCAGCTAAGGAGACACAGTCCCTCTCTTATTCCTTCTCTATAAAGAAATTTGGGAAGCCTGGAGCCATCAGGCTGTCAGAGGTGGCATGACAAGGATGCCAGAAGATTTAAGTTAAATCACTATATTTCTACCTCAGCCTCTGGTTCTGAGAGAATTGGTATATATAAGAATGGAGGGGGGAGGGAGATGGAGATGACAGAGAATGGAATTAGAAAAACAATCCAGGTAACTCCCAAAACCAGGGCATAGGGAAGAACAATGAAAAGGGGAACCACAGAGTGGGACCCCACCCATCCAGGAGAAAGCACTAAAAGTAACAGTAAATAATAAGAGAATTTTTCTATACTTTCAAAGAATTTAATGCTTATTTTTGTCAAGTTTTTGCAATAAACTTCTGCAAAACCCTTCATAACCCTTCATATACCCAGCACTCAAACAAAAATAAATCCTTTGATAAATTTTATCTGTGGTATCTCCACACACATACAAGTTAGTCAAAGACTCGTGGAAGTAAACAAATATAAGCATCATATCAAGTACACCTAACATCAGGTTAAAAAATAAATTGCAATATGCAAGGGCAGGCTTTACAATCAAAGATTATTAGCCTAACTCAGCAGTTGAAAGATAAAAAGCAAATGTTCTGTATGACTTGTACTATGCTAAAGCATAAGTAAAGGGAAAATATGATCAGCCTCAGGGGTTTAAGAAAACAGTTAATAAAAATCTAGTTAATTTTTTTTATGATGCAAACAAACCTATCTTTCTTAATGGTAAAGACATAGTGCTCATTGTAATCAATTTTTATATAGCTTCTTTAAAGGAAAACTTATTGATGAAGATAAAATTTCATGCTTCTTAGCAGGCTGAAATTGGCTGATGATAGAAGCAACAGAATTCATTGCTTCAATTAATAAGCAATAAGTTAAGAGGAAAACTCTGCAAAAAATATTTCTAATCAGATTTTTTGCTTTGCTTGTTGGATAATTTTCAGATCACATTTCAAAGGAGGCATTGTAAGAAAAAAAAGATTAAATTGAAATATTGTACAATTATTTAAGCCTGCAGAGCTCTAGCTCCTCTTAAATAATACTGACACAACGAATGTTGACGTCAGTGTGTGCTAATGTCAGCATTAAAACATAAACTTTGTTTGCTTCCCAGCCCTGCCACTGGAACACCACAGCTGTCAATCCCCAGAACATTCAATGCCCTGCCAGAAGAAAGAGCAAATCCTGCTCTGGGTACAAACTGTGTCTGGAAAGGCTTTCAGGGGAGCACACCAGTGTCAGGGTCACCTCTGAGTGCTGCCTCACTGCAAAAAGGAAATAATACAAGAGCGTTTTTATTTACACAGCACAACCAAACTGGAAAAGTTAAAAAAAAAGATTAAAAGAACCCTTATTTGTTAAGAAATTCATCTGAGAAAGACGAATCCAGAAGTTTCTTTGACAGTAATTAATCCCTTTTCAGCTTTGCATGCAGAAAGAATTAACTGGAATTTCATTACAATCCCTGTTATTTAATCAATTATGTTGGTAGGGAGGTTAAATTTACTATCAAGTGAGAATTAAGAGGAAATTAAAAGGGTGTAGGAGGAACCACAATAATGAGATATTACAGTGCTCTTTATGCAAGCCTGAATTTGAAGAAACCATTCATGAAAACATTTTAGATTGCTACTAATTAATCAGATTGATACATATAGTCTCAAAACCACATCTGACAGCTAATGGTACTTCTCAAATAGCCTGATCCCAAAGCCTATTGAAATCAAGAGAAAGATTGTCATTGACTTTGATTATGCCACACAAATGTAATTCCCATATGTATGGAGTGCCCAGTAAATGATCTGCATTACAACAATCATATTGTTATAGAAATATTATTGCATGTTTCTAATGACTGGTCTATCATTTATAAGATGCCAAGCATTTGTTGAACAGTCTATAAATTCAAGACACCCATTTTCAGGGCACAATGCAAATTTAGTGAGAGCCTTTACAGGGATTTTAATAACTGATTCCACTGGACTAATTTCAGCACAGAGTGCCAAGCATGAATGAGAATGACAGAAGGCATTCCTCTGAGGCAAAATTTATTTTTCCCATGTTTTTAAGAATGGTATTTAATTTTGTAGAAATATCAATTTCTTCCTCAAAACAAACCCCTCCAGTTGCTTTTCCTAATTTTTCTAAACAGAGCCCCATGAAATCAATACAGGCAGGTTCTGTCCAACTGAGAGAAAATAAAGTGCTGGTCAAGGTGCAAGGTTGTAAGATATCCTTTAATTTGTCATCCTTGTTCCTTTCCTTGACCTACCATTCTTTTTCTTAATTTTGCACATGGAAACTTTTCCTTTCCTTGTCTATAAATAATGTTGTTTCCCAGCAAAAAAAAATCGTTATCTTACATTAATCTATTGAGAAACTGTATATTAAAATTTCTTTGTGTAAGGGCAAATTAGAGAGTGTTAACAGAATCCCGAATGCAATTTGGATCAGCAGCAAAACCAAATCAATGTACAGTATCCCTGTTTGATTCTCTACTGGATATTCATAGAAATTATCTGTATGTTTTTGGTGGTATGATAATTGGCAATAATATGGCATAAATTTGGTTATTGTGATAAATTATTACAGATCTTGGCAGGTAGTTGTGATCAATAAGACTTAGAAGTTACAGAGGATTTCACACTGACAGGATTTCAGGAAGAATCTGTGCACATCTCTACCTATAGGTAGAGAGGATAGTTACTGACATTTCTGTAAGACGGGTATTTCATAAAGCACCTAAAATTAAAGGCAGCAGTTAAAAAGCTGCAAAAATTGACCATTTCTGTAGCACAGCTGGATTTTCAGGAGTTCACTGCATTCCAGATTCTCCTGTTTTCTAGCACCACACAGAATATCTTAACCACCTCCAAAAACAATCAGAAGGTAACTACAATGTGCTTACATAACACCAACACTGTAAATGTTATCATCTGAAAATGAAGAAAATGAAAGGGACATTGAAAAGATAGTTAAACCTCAGAACAGAGCCAGTTAACAGATGTACACTTGGAACACTGAACCAACAACAAAATTATGGCTTAATATTTTGTTCTTCTGCCATTTCAGTTTATTGCAGGCTCAGGTAGTTTTGCATATCTATAGACAAAATGTTTTATAAGTGTCAGTCAGGCAGAAATGTTGTCACAAGGATGGGGGAAGAACTTCTTTTTTAGTTTTTAATAATCAACAACCTCCCCAGTGACCCAACACAATGGATTACTTAATTTACATATGCAGCCTATAACTGTGGGACTGTCTCCTTCTTTTGTATGTTCGTGCTGTTAGCAGTGGTTAACTGAAATTAAATTGTCATGGGCTTAACAGAAAATGTCATCTGACATGAAAAGAAACGTGCTGTTTCACTGGGGTGTGAAGCTGGAAACACAGTAGTGGTTGCCTGGTATTATTTTCTTAAGACAAAAATAATAAAAAAAAAAAAAAAAACAACAAACCTTTACCAGTTTCATAGTTTTTTTCTAGGCTGACATCTTCTTCCTAATCCCTTGGGCCTTTTTCTGCTGAGAAGGTTTCTTCAATCTTATCACTGGAAAACAATTTGAAATGAAGCCATAATTCAGTAACTTGCTCTCTGTTTCCATTCTGTTGCCAAATGGCTCATGACTTTCCCAAATATCTCTGTTGTAAGCAATTTTTAATACAGTTTAACTAGTCAAACACTGCCAACTCCCAGCCACACACTGTGAAACAGTAGCAATTAAGCTGCCTCCTGAAGGCTATTCCTACCTGGAAGCTCAAGATGGAGCTGATTTGACATGCATGCTGACATCACCTAATTGAAGTGGTTTTGCTGGGGAAGCTCAGAGTTACTTTAAAAAAATAAATAAATAAATTAATTAAAAAACCTTTTCTCTTTATTTCTCAACTATTTGTAAAAAAAAAAAAAAAAAAAAAAAAAAAGAAGAATAGTGATTTTCTCATGAAATAAAGTTTGTCCAGGGTAAAGGAAAATGGGCCTGCCTGAGCAGCAGTGTCTGAACAAAGCTGTGCATTTCAGTAGCACTTAAAAATTTGACGAGGAATATGAACATGGCCCTGTATAAGCTGCAGCACTCACTATCATCTCCCACAGTTTGGTACATTCCATGAAACAGGATCTTTTGGAACATTATATACTAAATACTGTAAGTGGAGTGAAAGCTCTTTCTGCATGTATAAGACTGAGTCTCCTGAAACATTAACATTTAAAGAAAACCAAGCAATATTTCTGCCAGTCTTGAGGAAACATTATATGCTACAGGAAAATTAAATGAAAACACAAGAATATTTTTCTGTGCGTAACTAACCTCAAAATACAATAAAATAAATAAAAAAGCACACACCTTCATAGGGGAAGTCTATACTGGAGGGGCTGAAGGCATCATTTCTCACATCGTTATGAGAGTTCTGGCTTTTAGCCTCATTACAAGGGATGCAGGCAGCTAAAATGTTGTGCTTCAAAATGGAATTATGTTTTACCTGAAATTATAGAGGAGGCTTTGGTTGAACACTGCCATAGTGTTAGTTTATTCTGTTCAGTCCTTGCCCCCTTAATTCATTTTATTATTTCGCTTTGTTTCTTTCATTCTTCTTTTCCACGAGTATTTCTTTACTGTGCGTGCTTCTTTTGTTCTCAGCACTGCTCTTTTATTCTGTCTTGCAGTGCTCAACACAATTAAGATAGCTAAATCAACATTACCAACCTACTCAAATTTTCTTGGCACAGTCGCTATCATTTAAGATTTGTGTGTCCTACACAGCTTTGAGCTTTTTTTATTCTGGAAGGTCATTTCAAAGTCATCTCAGTCTTACTGAACTGTTTATTGATCTCCTAATCATCCTTTGTTTGCAATTCTTCAGCCGCCTCTCTTTGTGCTATTTTGTTATATTAGCTTAGCTATTTAATAAACAAAATAATATTTATAAAAAGAGAAGATTACAGAATCCCTATGTTGTTCAAATGAAGTGAACAGTTAATTTCCACTGAAATATGAGCACGAAGATTAAAAGTAAGACTCTGAAGTTTGATCTACATGGCTGTGCTCTCCTGAACAAAAACAAAGCAAAGCAATAACAGCTTTTGGGTTTGAGAAACATGGCTGCAAAGGTATGATTATGGTGTGGAAATCTCAAGCTGGTTTTGCTGACTATATTATCCAGAACCATTTCAGACTTGGGTTTGTTTGGGTTTTGGGGCTTTTGTATGTAATCCTTGCTCACCATAAAATACTCCTGATAATGAATTTAGAGACACCAAAGGGAAAGAATAATATTTCTTTAGAGAGGCAATTTGGTATTGATCCTTAAATGTATTTCTGTTGTGATAAATAACTTCAACAGATTAAATGAGACCACAATTAGATTCTCAATACAAATATTTAAAGTTTTTTAACTACAATTTACCATGTGGTTCAGACAGATCAACCCTTCATTTTAAGAAGCCAAGATTCTGTGCTGTAATACAGACAAGGTCTGGAGAGTAGTTGTTATTTTAAAGATGCACCCAGTGACCCCACAAGCTAAAGTTAAAATAAATGTCTCTGACCTCATTTGTAGTCTCTAACACACTTCTAGCTATAACTTTTGCCAGCTCAGCAATCAATAAATATCTTGCAGATTTTCAATATTCCTCTAAAGGGAGGGATCATACCTTTCTGCTCCACCTGAGCACCCTTGCTTCATGAGAAAGACAAGATATTGTACCTTATTTTTGGTAACCACTGTTCACTGCTGGCTTTGACTTCATTTGTACACTCATTATTCAGTACAAAGCTCACTGTAGGGCATGACCTAAAATTGCATCCAGACCTCTTTCCTCAAAGGAAAATCAAAGAATCCAAAAGGTCCTAAGCAATCCGTGGTGCATTTTCTCTGCACCAACACAGCAAATTGCACTCCCTGCCTGCTTGGTGTCCATAGAGATTTAGCAAATATAACACATATATCTCTACTTGAGCTACATCTTTACTGCAATTATCAAATAATTTTATAGGCAGAATAGCTAACCAGTGAAATGCTTCTCAGCACCTCCTTCTGTTTTAACATTGAAAAATTATGATTTTCTAAGCAATTTTGCATGAACCCATGCTGGTTTAATCTTGATAATTTGCCCAAACTTGCTTCAAATACTACTGATCTCTTTGTGGTCTCAAATGTTTAGCTTGGTTATTTGCAGTGTTTTCAATTTCTATGTGTTATAAACTAACAGTTTTACAGAGCAGATTATGGGAAAAGAAAAACGCCGAAGAATATGATCCCGAGACATCCAAAAAAGATGCAAAGAACTCCTTTGGGAAGAGCAAAGCAATCATTTGAGGTAGGAAAATTAAAAGCCTCCACATTTGTTTGGCAATGATTTGGAGAACCAATAGAAGTGTTTAATTATTAATGGAATAAGTCAAACATAATTGTCTTCCCAATAAATCAAGATAACCCTAGTGTAAGAATTAAACATCTGAAGTTGGTTTGTATTGAGCAACTGTTGCCACACTGCAGCATTAAAAAGTGACAAAATGGAAGGTGTGTATATAAAGTGATGTGATTTTTAAATTTTTGTTTTCCCACCTATGAGAAGAACATGGGTTCCACACACTGGCTTTGGCTTAGGGATCACTTGCTGGAGCCCCTGTAGAGGATCATTTACATCATGATCAAACAAAACCATTTCATTTTTCTAATGAGCTCCCTGAGCCAAGATGACTACCACGTGCAGATAGCAAAAGCATAAGGGGTTTTTTGGTGTTTGGGGTTGTTTTTTTTTAGTGCTCATAATAATTACTAATGGTCTTTCCTGTAGCTTTTGTGGTGGTTATATGCACAGCCATATATTTTATAGTACAGTTGTTCATTATTACTGGTAAAAAGCCCTACAGAGCTACATGAAACAACCACCTGGGCTTTAGGGTAGTATAAAAATTTCTACATTAGTATTTTATTTCTACTTACTCTCCGTTATTCACTGCTTATCCCCATTCTCCATCATATTCAATATATTTATCTTCATAATATTTTGCTCAGTTTATTTATTTGTTTCCATTCTTAATTGCTGTAATAGTCATTATCCCTTCAAATTACCCAAATATGACTGATATTTCCCTTTGAAATGATGTAAGAATTTATGGAAAAAATATTTCTTTGCATTGTTATTTTTCTTAGTATTAGAGGGAACTGAATCTGTTTCAGGCTGCAGAAATAGCTGGGCTCTTGTGTACCCAGAGCCCTCCCCTGCCAAGCTGGCTCAGAGCAGTAAATCCTCCTTCCTCTGCAAGGATCTGATTCCTTTGAGCCTGATTGAGAGCATCGACCCAGATTACTCAAGTGCTTAAACATCAGCATCCATTTATTTTCCTCTGGATCTGAAGTAGGAGATTCTGTGGATACAGAATCCAAAGGATCCAGAGAAGGGGTAGAAGAGCCCTTTTCTGGGGCTGAAGTTGGCAGAAGGAGACAAAGTAAGGGAAAAGACTGACAGAAAGTTTCCTGCAGTCAATGGAAACACATTCTCCGCAGTGGCCTTTGGATCATAGCACAAACGCTGAAACAAGAACACTTGATGTGAAGGAAACAGAATATCCCAACAGTGCAATAGGAACTGTAAACTTTCCTAAGTTGTACAGCCTTGTGAACGGCTGCCTAATTCTCACTGACAAAAGGCAGTGACACAAGTAAGTGACTCTACAGAAACACATTTGAATCGAAGCAGATGAGTCGTCTGACAATCTAGATGTTGTGAAACAAAATGAGAAATGAGAAAATTGTGTCAGTTCATTACTTGATGAGATTTTGTTTCATGGATTTTATTTTCAATATCTGATTACCTCTGTTATTTATGGTTTTATAGACTGCTTTCATTGGCTCACTTGCTGATTTTTAAAGATAAAGGTCTAAATTACAGTTGAGATGAAACTAGATTTGCTTAAAAACAAACAAGAGAAAGAGGAAGAATTTTCTGTGCAATGGCTGACAGGGAAATTGTTTGGAGTAATGGGGTCCCATTTAAATACCAAGAACTTGGCAGGCCTAGGAGAATTGAATTTGCATAGGCTGTAAAATCTTAGGCGCACTTGAGAAGCTTGCTGGAGAGCTTCACAGAATATAAAACTTTCTTGGCATTGCTACAAAACTTGATAAATTAATAGGAGAAAGAAGAACACTGTTCACAACTAATTTTCTTTTCCTGGTATGAGGTCTTCTTCTTTCTCCATCCCCCCCTGTTCCACATTTGTGTGCCAAATCTTCCCCCCGTGCCCCTCTGTGTCTCACAGTGAGCAATTCCCACTGATTCAGGAGATGCCTGCTGGTGAAGGCACAGCTGATCAGAGTGGCTTTTTCTGCTGCCAAACTTCAGCCAATGAGCTATCCATGGCTCCAGTCCCTGTTCCTGTTCATTAGGCCACTGGGAATTGCATGAATCATTTTCATTCCCTGCCGGGAAGCAATGCCAGTGTTTACTATTACTTATGCAAAATAATTTTCCAGAATCCCTTTACAAATGCTGAATGCTCGGTTGACTTATAAAAACTGAAATGAATTAATAAGAAATAAATAAGCAGTCCCAACTGCATGGGTTATCAGTTTTAAGCACAAGATGAGTAAAAGGCTTACATAATTCCACTAAGCTGGAATTACAATAACCCCTTTTCTCTAGGGAGAAACAAAGGCTGAAGTACAAAATTAAGATATGTGCTACTTTTCTTTCATAGAAAAAGGGAGTGGACTTGGTTGAATTGAATTTTATGGGGTATGCAAATGATGCTAAGCTATAGGTTGCCTTTACCCTTCTCTTTTTTGCCTTCCTCCTGAATGGTTTCTCATTCCTTTTTCCTCACAGAAGACACAGCAGGGAAATAATGCCCCTAAACTGTACAACTGCATCTACCCTGAGATGAAGAAAGGAAATGCTCTTGTAAGCATTGGATTAAGCAGCCAAAGAACAAAATAAATATTGACGTAATTGAGATATATAAATATATATACACATTTAAGGAAATAAATGTGCAAATATATGAGTCAGAACAATAAGTGTTTTTAATAATTTGTTTGTCAGTTAACTTGACTACGTTTGATCAGCTATAAAGACATTAACCCAATAGAAAGGAAATTCAATTGAAAAACAGAAAGAAGCCTTTGTTGGAAAATCAGCAGAAAATTGTGCATAAAACCTGATGGGAGCCTCAAAATAATCTCATTAAAGTGGAACACACTTATTCAAGACACACAAAAAGGGTTCACAGCAGTCTTAAAATCTGTTTTAAGAATTTCATTTTATCTCTTTCTCGAGTAGGGTTCTCTCCAATTACTCTATATTAAACTCTCTGGCATTTTAATGTTCCCAGCAAAGTAAGGATTTGTCCAGAGCAAGTCATTTTAATACTCAAGCTACAAACAGTCGACCTGATAAGGACAGATCCAACCCATAAATCTGCCTTTCTGTAGCTCAGAAGGAAACACTGGCGCTAACTTTTCCTTGGTGCTCACCCTCTCCTCACAGCAGGATTTCTGCAGACTTGTCAGGAAAGCCACTCTTTGTCAGGCTAAAAATATGGACAAAGAAAAGAGATGTTTGTTCTGATTTCCTCACTACATTACTACTCATATCTAATTGCATTATTGATGAAGACATTTTTTTCCTATTAAGATTTTAGTATTTGGTTGTTATTATTTTTCTCTCTGACAAATCAGTTTTAGCTTCAGGCCTCAACAGCCAGTGGAAAATGTTCACATTCAAACACAGGACTGCTGTTTCTGTGCTTATGCAAGAATGTATTTGTATTTATTGTATTTATTTGTGTATTTATTTCTTTATTATTTATTATCCACTTCTGTGGATTTGTGCCTGAAATCCCCACACTTGTCTCCTTTAGCAGTTATTTCTATTTACACCATGGAATCCACCTTTCTTCCAGTCTTCAACAGGATCTCCATACATCCTCCAAAGCCTCCCCATATCCTGAGCTTCTTGCCTGTTTGTCCCTCTGACTTCTCTGACAGGCAGGCCATGAGGAATAGCTGACTTGATCTCACATCATCGTGAGATTTTAGCCTTCACTGTCTCTTTGCCCTAAATAGAATTATTAATTTAAAATATAACACTGCTGTCAAACTTAGTTGTAACAAGATAAGCACAAGATGGACAAAAATTCACTATATTGATCTCTTTTATTGGGAAAATAGGGCTAAAATAAAATGCAAATATTTCCATTTAGTCTAAAATATTTGAAACATAATTTGAACTATGTTTAATAATTCCTTTAAGCTCCCTGAAACTAAAAAATATCTAACGATTTTTATAAAATCTGGAAATGCAGTAATACGCCTCTCTCTTTTAAGTAAGGCACCTAGAAATTTAAGAGTTTCTAATCCTTGATCTTATGCCCTCAATGCAATGTTTTCTATGATCCAATTGCAATTTGCAGACTTTAAGCAAATTTTCCAATTACATAAATTCTGTCTTTCAATAGATACTTATGGTAATACATTATTTTCTGTTCTGAAATAAATCAGTGATTGCTGCCAGTCCTATCACTGCCAAATTGACCTCTGGTACACAGAAAGAACAAGGAGTCACCTCCATCCTCCCTTGCCACCCACAGGTGTGACAGCTGTGAAGGCAAGACCCAATTTTTGGTGTCTCAGCAATTGTTTCAAAGGCCATCTATCACAGATTATCCCTCTTTTAGCAATGGAAACAGCTGGAAACATTTCCCTCTTGTTTCTATGGACATCTTGTTTTCTACATTCTACGTCTTCAGTCTTTCCCTCCAGGGCCCCCACATTTTGTCTCCCACTGACCAATTCAGGGATTAGCTCAGCAGAGCCATTAACAAAGTACCTGTGTTACTAGCAACTGTCTGAGACAAAAGCATGGAGCCCAAGACTGCTGTGCCATTTAGAGGAACATGAATGCACTCTACAACACTGCAAATTAGAGTTGGAGGGAAGAAAAAGAGAGAAAATCAATACTAAACCCTTCAGTCAGATTACTGAAGTTTTAAGGAGGACTGGCTTTGAGAGTGTGCCCAATGCATCGTCTTGTTCAAGACAATATTTCCTGCTTTTACACTTCAAGTGGCATTTTCTTCATGGGTGCTGACTACAATTGTAATGAGGCAGGAAGAAAAATCCTATAAGCCCTTTGTGAAGTTATGTTTGAGGGATGCCCTTCTGTTAGAGTAAACAGCTTCTGAAATATTAAGTAGAGTCAAAAATCATATGAGGTGCATCTGTCTCTCTTAGAGGGGCCTTTTGGTGGTTACATTCAGGAATAATTTGTGCTAGAATGATTTGCCATGCACATAGCAGGAAGTACTACAGAAAATCCCATGATGCAGATCTAACTTCAAAAGAATAAATTGTACTTCAAAATGTCCCAAAACAATTTAAGGAACAGGAAAATACTTTCTTACTTTGTTTTGCTTTTTTTTTTTTTAATAAAAAATGATCCAGTTGCGATTTTTCAGGTTTTGAGCAAATTTTCCAATTATACAAATGCTGTCTTTCAATGGATATTTATGGTAATACATTATTTGCTGATAGATGAATGACTGCTAAAATAAGAATTCCTCCCTCCTTATTCACACCTTCCTGTAGTTACTCTTTCCAGACCCTTCTAAGAGAATATAAATCCAGTAACAACTGAATGAACCACATATCCACAATGTTCAACCACATTTTAAATGTGAAGAAATTAATACCTTGACTCCTCGTGACCACCCAACCCAAATAACTTCCTTTGCTGTTGACTGGACAGGTGATAAAATTTAGGCAGCATTCAGAAGGTCTTGTTAATAGCTCAGATCAGTCTCAGTGCTTTTCAATATTCATCGATGAGCTGGCATTCAATTGACATTGCCAACCAAAGGTTCTTTATAAAAACACGGCCCACGTTAGCTCTTAACAGTTGCTTCATATCCAAGGTATTTGTACTGATTATTGTGCAGAGAATTTAATGTCATTTCTTACCATTTCTTCCTATTTTTCTTCCTCTGAAAGCACGATGCCAGGGTGAGATACACCCTGCTACCAATGGGTCTGCCTAGAATTTAAGAGGAGCATTGAATATTTCTGCTCAGATAACATCCAAAGAGAAATAAGAAGCTTTATAAGAAGCAGAACAGGTGAAGGTTGACTGAATTTACTAAGAATGTGCAACCAATCAGTAAAAGTTCTGAAGAGATTTTTCCCACTGTTTAGACATCAGTAAAGGCTGTAGCAAGTTTAATAAGGACTGAACACATAGTCTCACCTTTTCCTAAACAGGATACACTGGAGCTATCCCTCTGTACCAAATGCTTTCATCCCACAACTTTTGTTGCATTTCTGAGACCTGATTGCCTGGGTTCAGTTTAAGGGGCAATAGTTCTTAAAAAAAGACAAAAATATCTCAGACATCTCTTGCTGTAGTCATTCACAGACAACGTAATGTCATAAATCTTCATTTCTGTGGAAAAAAAAGTAAGATTAATTTTGCTTATATTTATTATTTGTAAAAGAGTTTCACTTATATAAATTAAAGGTCAGGTTTAGACCTCTAAGTACCAATAAGTGTGAAAAGTGATCCTCAATTTCTCTTTTTGAGCAGCATTTACTGGCAGAATTAAACTCTCCTGATATGCATTTTATTTATGTATGAGATATTCTATCCACTCCAACACTAATAATTTGAAAAAAATAGATTAATTTTAAGGTTATTGAAAATTTTAACTTAGTTATTGAATAGCAGTAATTGTTCACAGAAATTCCTTTGCAGTGAACCACTCAAATAATACCAAAATGAATTTGAACTCTAATTTCTAGTTCCCTGTTTGTTGTTGATTTTAGTTTTTCTCTTTGGACATACAAACGCATTCTAGGTTTGACATCTTACCCCTGAAGAGCCTTTAGTTGGCAGAATATTGAATAACTGTAAAAACGTTCTACAAAATGTTAGAAGCTAATTTGGCTTCGTTAAGCATTATGTGACAATCGTCCTGACCCCCATGTGAACCTTCCCACACTGATTTCCAGTTCCATAGTGAGATTTAACATTTCTAACACATTTTTACTAAACTCACACAAAGTATAACTTTCTAATACAGCCGACAAGTCATGCTGCTACTAAGCAACGAAGGTCATTTCAATAAGTGATACTCAACCAAACTATGGGCATCTCATCAGGGCTTCATGGAGTGTAGAAAAGTAGAACTGGGGATTCCCCAGTATCAAGTGACACTTCTGATGATTATTCAGAATTTCATTCATAAGAAGTAGGTGGAGAGGAGAATCCTGGAAACCCAGGGAGCTAACTGTCACTTTGTGATAATAAAATATCTGGGCTCAAGTATCAAAAACCAGAATCAAAGTGAATTCCCAACAGACTTCTGTTCTATCCCAAACTCACCATAAGATTTGTGTGGGATCTTAAAGATGTCATTTTCCTCCTCTGTGCTTCATCTCCTCATCTTTCAGACAAGGATAATAGCAACTCATTCCTCCCAGAACATGTGTGTGAAATGTGTGGAGATCATATGACAAAGCAGAAATACCTAGGTATTATTATAGATACAGGGATCAGATCTATGGCAAAAATCCAGGTAAACCTTCAATGCCAGGAAGAGAGGAATAGATACATTTTGTAGAAATGAAAACCAAAAAGGTAGCTGTAAACAAAGCAAGCAGCTTGTACTCTGGCATATTTCCTTGTATCTGGAATTGGAAACAGGACAGCAAAAACTGTTCATTCTTGGATGAAAAGTAGGTAAATATAACAGAGGAGCCCTTTTAGTAACTCGTTGACAACAACTGCCTACTGACTGGATGTGTTTGGAGTATTCAGAGTGGATTCCAGAGAAACAAAGGGCCCTAGGACTCTGGGAGTGTGTGCAAACATCTGGAGTACATACAACATATACCTGTAAACTTAACCAAACAAATCAGCTTGCTCTGCTCCTTATTTGAAACACTTTCCTTTTACAATGCATGGGAAAACCATAGCAATATCTGTTATACCATTTACGATTAAGAAAATCAGGAGGTAGACAGCTTAGATCTATAAAAGTGATTTGATATATTTGGCAATCCAACTCGGCCTGCCTGCAATGAGCTGTTAAATGAAATTTTGCACAGCCATGCCATCAGGCTTTATTCACTTGCCACATTTTATTCTGAAGGGTAAAACTGATGGCTAATACTAATCACCTCAGTCATTGCCAGGATTGTGTCAAATTTTGGGATGAGATTGATCCCATCTTATGCAGGGATGGGGAGCGAGGGTGATTCATAAATAAATCAGAAATCACCATCAAATTGAAGAGAGAGGTGGCCTAAAACACCATCAGCTTCCCCTTTCTAGGGGTGCATTAGGTGAGCACTTTGAAAAAATCCAGGTGAGATATTACACAGATATCTTTTAAAATAATCAAGTAGATAAATACAGAAAATAGGCTTTGGGGCTTTTTACCTGGAATAATTGATGGATAAAACCTTATTTCTTCCGAGAAAAGTTTTTCAAATGATAGAGAGAAATGGCCACACAGATCTCCCTGGGAACAGCAAACTCACCAAAAGCAGTGCTGGGGTGAAGGACATTCAAAGCTTTAAATACATCACAGGTTTTGCCCAAGACTTTCTTTATGTGGACAAGGTGCTGAATTTTTCTAATTTCTATTTCCTTACCAGTTTCATGGACAACAGATGAACTGTAACTCCTCCCGTGTTTTTGCATAAGAATGGGCATCAGAGAAGCAGTAATTCCAGCATTTTCAGCTGCAGTTATGTATTTTTGTCACACATTTTCTGATTGAACTGAACATAATGGTGGGATTCCTCAGTGCCATATATATATGTGACCATATCACTTCCTGTTCCCTGTCCTCAAGTGCAAAGTAGAGAAAGTACTTAAAAAGTAGGTAAACTATTAGTCATTAAAAGGGCAAGGCTGAAGAGATTTCTTGTTCTAAGTGCTGTAGGGTTTTCCTTTTACAGAACCCAGAAAAGACATCAGTGCCAGAAAAGAGTCCGGTTCACCCAAACTCCTGGTGCTGTTTAAACAATTTATTTCATCATTTCTCACAGCCAACACTCGGTTGCATTTCTGTTTACACACTCAGCAGGGGCCACCACCTTTGGGAAGAAAGATGAGAACATACTCACATTGTGGTATCTGTAAGATTCATTGAGTCTTTAATGATTTTCATGAGGAGTCTTGCTGTGAAGGGAATGAACAAAGTCAACAAAAGGTCCAGCTACAGTATTCTTGTAATAAAATTAAAATCACTAAAGTAAACTCGTAGGTGTCTGACAAAGAATTGAAAAGTACAACATATTTATACATAATGCATCAGCTGATACTAAATACAGCACGTGTGAACTGGGCTGGGCTCAGTGAGAGCAGGCTGTGCAAACTGATCCAGACTCTGAGTGCATGGCATGTAGATGGATGGTTTTGGTTTCATGAACAGATTTGCTTTTCCCAACTTGCTGTTTTAATGATAACAAAACTCAAGACTCAGGCATGAAGAAGAAATATTGTCCTTGAAATCTAATGCGTTTAGCCTCAGCAGCAAATAAACCATAGCAGCAATTTTTTAAAATAGAAACTTAGAGATAGCAAGAAATTAATTAAATTATATATACACATACAACAACATGACAGAAAGCTAATTCAAAGCAACTTTTCAATGAACATTGGTATATAGATATTTTTGCTTCACACTAAAACTTAACTTTTGTTTTAAGATTTATTACCTTTTGAATTTTTGGATGACTTACATAAATCAAAACTATGTACACAAGGATTTGTTTCTAAATAGTTGGAGTGTTTTTAAGCCAATTTGTTTGGTTTTATCTCGGTAAAGTTACTGAAAAGAGAATGAAAACCCTCGCCAAACCGTACTCGATTGTTCTGTGATGATTTCTATTACAGAGGCAACTGCAGAATCAACCTATCTATCAATCAGCACCAGAAAAGGGAAGGATAAAAGTAAAATGTTTTGCATTGTCAAGAAACAGCCTCTGGCAGTTCAATTAGGGATTACTTGCTGTTGTTCAGGTAAATGTTCTCCCAAGTGCATCATTTCAAAAGGACTCTTGAAAGGCATTTCCAGATAAGTGGGTGGCTCTCCACTCCTCCTCCTCAGATGTTCACAGCTCACAGGGCAGGAAGTTTCCTCTCATTTCTTTCCTGCTTCTTTGGCAGACTTCTCCCAGTTCAGTCTCTTCTGCACCACAAGGCTACCTTCCACATGAAGCCAGACAATTCTGTTTTCTTCAGTATTCTCACCACTTTTTTTTATTAGGCATGAACATTTTGGGGTTCTTTTAATCTACTGGGTATTATTTTATTTCCTTACTACTTTTTTTACCCTCACGCCGGAAAGTTCAACGATGCCTCTCAAGTCAGCAGTGTCAAACCTATTTTTGTGAAGTCAGCAACAAAATGCAATGGCCTTATGTAGGATTCAGTGTCAGGAACACAATAAAAGGGCAGCTCTGCAATTAAAAGTGGCTGTCCAGGAGAGACAACTAGACTTCTGAACTGGGGGAGTAGAGAATTTCACTCTCCTTTTACATGTTTACCCAGAAATTATTGCTGTTCCCGGAACCTAGACTTAGTCTAACAAAATATGAATTTTTAGGGAGTATGGAAACTTTTTTGATATGGAAATAAAACAGCAAAAATACACATTTTTATCCCTTTTCTTCAGAAATTTAAAGCCAAACATGTCTATGAATTTTCTCAGAATGTCACTTGGTGATACACCAGTTAATTCACCAAGTTTGGCAATTCAATGAAAACATTAACAATTCAGCATGAGCTGTTTTCAACTAAAATTTCCCAAGCTGACTGTGAACCACTGCATGCAGATCTAGATCTGGATAAAAAAGCCGAGAAAGGGAGATGTGTTTTCATTGGTAAAATCATCAGAGTAACAAACAGAAAGCAGCAACAAGCCTTTCAGTTCCAAAGCACAGCAAAAGAAAAAGCAGTGAGAATAGGGATATACAAAAATCCTGACTAAATAGGAAGCTGTGCCTACACTTACATTTAGGCCATGATGCCATAATATTACTGATGCCTCAGGACTTACACACTCTCCCATTTTCTATCTTTGCAATAGGGTCAATTATTCCTTGACAGCACCCAGTTGTTTTCTTTTATTATAAAATATAAATTGTCAAATACAAAAATAGACTCTTTGGATACCTAAACTGGGAGAGACTAATCCTACCCTAAAACCACTGGAATGCATGGGCCACTAGGGTATTTTGTCATTACTGGTGGCAATTTTCTGTTTGGGAAAGAGAGGGAGGGGGGTGTTTTTCATTCGGGTGATCCCTTTTTCCCATCCTCATAGCTAATACCAAACCCTGGGTTCTTAACCTTGTCCCACTTACTTTTGTGTTCTGCTTTTCCCCCATCCATCTTTGTCTGCCTTCAATTTTCTGTCATTAAAGAGGGAGAGCTCTTGAGCACTACCATACCTGAAAAACAAACAGACATTTATGTGAGCTTAGAGCTTTTCTTTCACAAAACAGAAAGGAAAACGTGTGACACTAATGTGATATTCAGAAAGCAGCACAGCTTATTTTATTTGCCTCTTACTATCGATTCCTTTATCCTTGGTCTGATTTGGTTAAGTTCTTCAGGCCCATTGCTAAGCACAGCATAACCCACCTCCTTCCCACCCTGACCCTACACAGAATAATAATGAGCATGTCCTTGAGGGAGAAGACACAAAGTTACCTGGGTCGCATTTTATGTTTGAAAAAGGAAAGAAAGGAATAACAAATTCTTTGGTACGTTTTACTTGTTGTTGTCATACCCGTGCTGATTTCCTGAGCAAGGTACAGACTCATTTCCTAAATCTGAGATTCCTGCTAACTCCCAGGCAGAGTGGGATGCACTTGGACACCCTCATTTTCCAGCTGCAGACATCTTTGTCATGCCAGACACATGATTTTGATAGCTTATGCTCAAAGTCACCTGGTGAACTATGAAAGAAGACTAAAGTAAATGCATTCTAGCTAAGGTGCTAAGGACACTTTACAGTTTTAAACATCCAAGGATGCATAAGGACAGCTGGTTTGACTTCTATAAACAAAACAGTGGCTGATTAAGAGAACCAATTTGACTTTAAAGATCATTGGCATAGACACTTGACACATATTTAGTTCAGGCTACAAATAAAAAACTCAATCACAGATTTAAGCTTTGAATTACACCTGACACCACCTGTTTAAGCTTTGAAACCCTGACCCCATCTGTTGCTCAGGAGGTGCAGCCACTGCAGTCCAAGGCTGCTCAGCTTCCCCATGGCAGCAGCTACAAAGAGACTCAAACATTTTCACCTCTCCAGCACGTTGACTTCACCCTGCTCAGGAGACTTGAGTTCAGTTTTCTTGAGTACTGCAAGGGGACGATTCCCAGTGAAGTCACAGGATAATCTGAGCAAGGGAACACCACCTGGCTTCTGCATTCATTGTTTCACCAGTGAATTCCTGTTACAGCGGTTTATAAAGCACTCCAGATACAAAGGGCTTAAAAATACCAACAAACTCCCCACGAATGGCTCTCCAGCTGTCAGTGTCACTGAATTTAGGAAGGGTCCATTAGGTTTCAAAAGGCAGAGTGAGCACAGCAACTACCATGTTAGTGCTGTGACAGACCAAGGGGAAGATGGGAAAGGCACCTTTGAAGAAGGAAATATTAATATGAGCCAGATTGGACAAGGACTAAATTAGGAATTAAAATTCAGAGTCAGTCTGAAATTTTAAAAATTGAACCTATATTATTGGGACATAATGGCATGGCCTTTGAAAGCTGGCAGAGAACTGCAATTTTGATTCAGTTATATGTAAATTACCTATGCAAAAATTATTTTTTGGCTGATTAAGTTCTTGCCTCCCACAACTTTTAAAAAGAAAAAAAAATATAAAAGAAAATAATTTGTCAAACTCAAAAAGGTCCCTTTGAGGAAGACAATTCTGTCATGTCTATCAATGCCTATAAGAAATATGTTTGACTGAACAACACAATAAAAATTATCTTAGAAGAAACAAAGGTTTGGTAAAAAAAAAAAAAGTGCCCAAACTCTCATGTAAATGCTAGCAATCTAACCTTGATGCACACAATTCTCTGAATTCTCTGTGCCTAGCGGCAACTTCCTGAGAGCAGTTATTTCAACAAAGATATCATTTCTGCCCCAGACTATCATTGCATGATCTGTATGATGCACACTTGCCCTTCTGAGAACATCCATTTCCAAAGAGTTCAAGTTATTCCACAACAAAAGGGAGAATAAGACACTTGGGCCAAGTAGTTTCTTCCCTATTAAATTAAATAATAATATTAGTAGCAAGGCAAGAGCTCAGTACCTGTTCAGAATTGCCCTTAAAATGGAAGCAGCTGCTTCACATCAGAGCAAGGCTGGAGAAGAGCAGAATAAAAATCCCCTGCTCATGGGGAAAAGGACCTGTGCTGCATTTTGCAGGATGGCTGCATCATTGCTAAAAGACTGAAAATTTTACTCTAGATTGAAAGGAAGAATTGCACCGGCTGAAACTAAAATAAAAAATCAGTATTCCTGAACAAAATCAGTTCTGCCCATGGGAAATATCAGAAAAGGCTGTGTTTGCCCAAAAGATGTGTCTGCCCACACAGGCAGGGGTTTGAGACACACAGGTGTACCAGGTTTGCTTCTTGGAAATTGATGTACCCTCTTCTGCACAAATTTAAAGCACTTTTCCAGTTAAGCCTGTATTTTATTAGAAATCTTCATTCCTATTCCAATGGAAGACCTATCATATTTATAAGGTTGCAATTTAAGCAGTTTTGCCTCTCAAAGGAAGTTTTATGTCCAACATTAATTCCGCTGAATCCATTTCACTAAGAAAATGAGTGATACATCTGCCAACTTCCATCAGCAAAAGAATTACTTTTTTCATTCTCCTTCTTTAACATAATTTGTGGTAGTCAGTTATAGAGTTATGGGTCTTCAAATACTTCATAAGTATTTTCAGCAGGTTTTTTAAAGGATATTTTTCATAGCATATCCTACACCAAGTATTCATAAGACAAGAAATTACTTCATTTCCCAGCAACACAGGACATCAGGAATCACACCAAAGTTGCTCTTGTAAAAAGCTTGTTTAGTAGAGAGAAACGAGGATGCAAATGTCTCATAATGTTATTCATATCATAATCAGCAAGTAAGGAAAGGGCACTTTCCAGAAGCATGTATAGATAACAACATCATGCAGATAAATGACATTTGACTCCTCTGAAGTCTGTGTTACCCTCCCCACCTCACACATTGGTATCAACAAGAGGCTTTGGCAAGCAGAGATTCTACTGAAACAAAACCACCAAGCTGACCTGTGATAAAATTACAGTATTATTCTACCCACCTTGTGTGAACATCACAAAAGTAACAAACACCTACGGATGAAATAAAAACAAAATGCAAACAGAACTATTATTTTTTTAAGCAGTATTTTATATGTTTCAAATAGTTTCCCAAGTTCTGTAGCCACCCAATTTTTTAAAAGAGGAAAGTGTTGTTTGCATTTTCACTTGTAAAGAAGGTATTTTAGCTTCCATTTGTTGTACATTAATTACTCATTGATAGGTAAAACATCAGAATCTGCTGCATTTCCATTTCCCAGAAGATAGTTTTAAGAAAATTAGACATTCTCACTGAAGTAGACTGAGAAGCACCAGACTCTTTACAGTATCTTTTCAATCCACAGAAGACAAAAGAAAAAGGATATTTTGACCTGAAATGTGCAAGGGATACTTTATACGTACATGCATATATGCATATATATATTTTCTTACACAAAATCAGCAACAATATTTCAGTATCTAACTTATGTCCCTTATGTTCTTACACGCTAACTACAAATAGTGAGGTATAAATATGGAGAATAGATTTCAAGAGGAGTAATATATTGTTTTCCTCCTTTAAAAAAAAAAGACCTAGAAATGTATAAAATCAGCAAAACAATTAAGAACTGATTTGTTATTGTCATAATTTAAAAACAAAGCTACACAGGTCCAAAAAATTATGCCAATCTGAGTAGTGTTAGAAAAAATTAATTTCATTTCCTTTCTTTTTTTTTTCTATCTTGTAAAACCATCAGCACTGTTAAATCCGATAGCAGTTCTAAGCTTATTTGCTAGATTCATTTTTCTTGAAAGTCATTACATGTATTTCTCACATCCTCACTGAAATGCTCTGCTTCTCACATCAGCCCCCTCATTCCACAATGGCCAATTTCCCATCCTCTGTCCTTCAACACGCTGCATTTGCTTGCACTTCACCATTAGCCTGCAAGCAATAAGGCTTTTTAGTGCCACTTTGGACATTAAACAATTACACAGGATGAACATTTATTTTATGCCTAGATATTACTTCCCTTAGAAAAATCACTCTAGTAAGACCATCCCTATTAACAGCATTTGTCAGAGGCCAGTGCTCACTGACCAGGCTCTTTTAGGTATTTTCCAAGTGTAAGGTGTACTGTTTAACAGAAAATTTACAGATTTGAAGATAGTCAATGCTACACCAGATTTCTGATTTAGTGGAATGGAGCAAAATATCTTGTGTACAGGTAGGTTATGCTTGAATATAGAGATCTATGTCAGCTGAAATATGCAGCTGAATCACAATTCCAGTGAGATTCCCATACCAGTCTCCAGAACAGGCTCTCTGTCAGGATGCTGGGCAGCCCATATCACTGTGAAGGAGTTCATGGGTTGAAAAAGCTCAAGCCTGATGCTCTCTTCAGTTTTAATCCTCTGATGCTGGTTTTAGGGGTCTATTGGCAAATCAGAATATATTAGCTGTTCTTTCATATTTTTTATTTGACAATCTTTAGTTTCTTGTGTAGAGGAAGTGAAATCCTCTGTCCAGCATTAACGAGCAGCATTCCCCACCCACATATTCCTTTGGTGTCACATTGCCAGGGGAGAAAGCACAAGGCAAGCCACAACAATTTTATTTCTGAGTGTTTGAATTATTTATATATCATTTCTAAAAGAAGTATCTTGGTACATTCATTAAACACCGATAATCTATGTCTAATATACCAGACAGACTGAAACATATAGACCATGTTATTTAGTAAAGAAAATTAACACATTTCATTCAATGTTAGCATGTAGAAACCTTTAAACTCCTCTGGCATCGAGCTCAGTTTAGCTCAGATAACCAAGAACCAACCTTTTGTTAAGAATGGTGAAAGTAAAATATTCGAAAAATTAATAGGAAAGAAAAAAAAAAAACAAAACAGGTTTGTTGCTTTAAGAACTGCTTTACCTATGGGCTGTTAGCAAGAGTAAAATTATCCCGTCTCTCACTCCACACTTTCCACCCCCTTGTGAAGCTGGGATTAGTATCCCAGAGCTAACGTGATTAATGAATTTTGGGGTCTGTATAGCAAATCTGGAGAAAATATCTAGGGTCCAGTGAAAACAAATCAAGTTCCACAAACGGAAGCACAAGTAGTATGGCAATATTTTCTTGAAATACTCATGTAGTTCTGCACTTCCAATGTAAACACAGCCACCACCAGCCTTAGTAAGTGTACTTTGCACTGAAAGGAGATTTATAGCAGACAACCTCACCAATCAGAGAGCATACTCCTGAAAACCTTTGTATTTGCAGGTAATGATAGAAGTGGAATTAAACCCCACACTGCACAACTGTAAAGCCAAAAAAGAATTGTTTCTTCCTTTCAGCTGGATGATGAGGAGTTGAGCTTGGACTTCTAATTACAAATCAGCTGTCCTGTGTGACAGAAGCAAATAACACATCCTGCACTCAGCTGCCCTCAGCCAGCTCAGGCTGTCTCATTTTGACAGGAACTCTGTTCCATGAGGAATGTAGGAGTGCTCAAATCTGTGGGGCCATTCACATCCAAGGTAGTACAATTTGGTTTACAATGAGACCTAAAATTTTGAATTTTATATTGTATATTAGCTGCATATTAGACCCAGTTCACCACACCTCTATCTGAAATATCACCCAAAACCACTGGGGAAGTGCATCCAAAGCATCACTTTCAGTACTTGAAGTATGGCTTTCTAGAAGACAGGAAAGATTTGTTAACTCTTTACCAAGGTACTTTTACTTCACTTCAATTCTGTAACTTTTTTAAATCAAGAACAAACCTGTCTGAGACCACCTTTATACTGCCAGAAAGACATAAAGATGATAATGTCCAAGCAGGAGAAAAACAAACAATAAGATGGTCTTCTATACCATGGATGTAATAAAAGTACCCAACATATTTTCAAGTTTGTCTAATTATCCCAGTCCAACATTTCTGTAATTCCATTAACTCAAGGTAATTTTTCTGATTCTTTTGTTATTTGCATTTACTAATTGTTAAAGGGAGAAGATAAAGGAAAAGCAAACCTTATGCCTTATGGAAATAAGGCACTTTGCATGTGTGTTACACTTGTAATTTAGCAATGTCTTAGTGCAAAATATACAGAAAGTGTACATGAAAATCTATAAACTCTAATTCTTATACTTGCATTCATGTGACCTATTTTGTACTTCAAAACATATATTTTGTGCCTCAGCTACATGTCCATTAGCACTGCATTTTTTTATGTCACTTGGTTTATAGATAATAACCCAAAACCCATTGTCACCTGCTTCTTTTCATACCAAATTTCAGAGGAAGAGAGATCTCGTTAGGACTTCCCTGTTAGATGATTGCATTACTTGCAATTCCATGCTGTTTAAAAGCTATCTTGCAGGTAAAAGCCACTTGTTCTGCTGCCTTTTTTTCACCAATTTTTTTTAGACATTCGAAACATGCTGATTTCTTTACCCATTCAGATCACAGAGTATTAAGGTGATGATTTTCTACTCAATCTTCCTACTCCAGCTGTGAGACATATTTTCCACAAATGCTCTCTAGTGTCAATTTGAAATTTGCTGTGTCAGTAACAATTCCTGCCAGTAATTTTCTGCTGCTAAATATTCAGAGAGTAAACAGCAAACGATCTATACAAATGAACAATTTTTTTTAAAAAAAAAATTAGCATTAGGAGGAATTCTTATGGTCCTCTCCTAACAGGATGAAATTAAAGTGTTAAGGGTACGTGCCATTCCTGACTCAACAATGAATAAATAAAAATCTAACACACAGTTTTGAACCCTGGGAAAAGTCAGTGAAGAAGAAATCCACACAGGAAAGCAGCCAGCACAGACTTTTGCTGAATGTCCAGACACAAACCAACTTGGAACTTTTGCTTGTCACACTATCTTTTGTTGAATAATTCACATGTCCCCAGCATACTTTCCAACAGGAGATTCAAAGGAGATCCTTCTCATTAGAGAGAAGAAAAAATTCTGGGCAAAACAAATTGTAAAGCATAAAATTAGTTTGACAGGCTGAAGCATTGAGAGATTAGTTTATCTAATTTTCATCTTTACACTTACATCACATATATTCAATAGTGTTAATGATTTCTCTTTCCCCAGAATTAATCGCTTTGATCCATTTTGTTACAGAGCCCATCAGTATTATCTTAAAAATATAAAATTAGTCACTGATAATTTAATAGGTAATAGTGACTCCGTATGCCAACCATATTTTACTCTCCCAAATTTAGGTGATATGTCCCATGTCCATTTAGTGGTTTTGAACTACCAAAATGAAAAGAGAGTGAAAGCCGAAAACAATTTTCAAAATTTTTTGGTAGCCAATCTAGGCTCTGTGAACAAATATCCACTTAACAAATTAGAATTCCTAATTATCAGCTTCATTCTTTCCTCTTATCAAAGTGATCAAGATCTGAATTAGCATTATCAGCCTAATTATCTAGTAATAAAATAATGCCATACTAATGAGCATCATCCTGCTGTTATCCAGGACCTGCAATTCTAAGGAACTCTCCAGAAACTTAGATTTCAGTACAGTGCCTTACAAAGAGCATTAAATATGTTTACCCTGAAAAGGAAATCAGTGTAAGGGGGGAAAAGGATTTAAAAATTTAGATTTTAGTTGCACTTGACAGCTTCAAGAGGTAATGAGCTTCATACCTTTAGAGATTCTAGTTTTAGAGCAATACACTTCAGTCCTGGCAGAATCAATAGATGGCTCACTCATTTGTTAGGATGAATTTTCCATCCCAATACCACTCCATTGAAACAGCCCCACAAAAAGACCAGCACGGATGGAGAACTCCCAACACTGTTATGCAGCAGAGGGCAGAGTCCATAACCAGACACAATGGGGTTTAATGCAGCAGCTCTCTGCCTCCTCCTAACTCCTAAACCTGCCTGGCTATAAATCAAAAATCGTCAAGAGTTTGAACTTATGATCAGGGGGTGAAGTTTGAATCAGTGGCCACTTCATCCCTTACTCTCAGAACAGCCTGCCAAGGCAGGAAGCAAGTTGTCCTATCTCAGCTTGAGGTTTTCAAGGGACAGTGCCATTACATTATCAGGAATTACAGTCCATTCCTTAGCATAAAACAGTTTCCTTCCTCTCTTTAAAAACATTATACTATAACAGTATTTCTACACCAAAACTTATCATGAGTTTCCATGAAAAAAAAAAGTAGAGAAGTAATTGAAGCATTAGGTAATTTATAAAACTACATCCCAGGACAGGACTTCAGTTTCTGTGCTTGTTAAAATGGATTTACTGTATGTTTCATAAAGAGAATAAAATTAATTTTGATCTCAGACCTCTTATTTTAAGCCCTTTGATAAAGTCCACCAAGGACACAGACAGAAAAATAAGTACATACATTAAGAAGTGTTATACCTATAAGATAGCCAAAGTAAATTCAGTTTTCAAACCTGAGTGTCTACCCCAGTATATTCTAGTGCAACACTATCTGTGATTTTTGACTTTGGTACAAAGGACTAATAGGATTTCTGTTCTAATAAGGTCATGCTGTACGTGCGAACAAAATAACTGAGGAAAAAATTACTGTAGATCTAAGTATTGAGGCAAAATTACTTAATTTTATAACACAGATTAAGCTGTATCAAATACTACAAAAGCATTTTCCTTACATGCTATGCATGGTGACATGTAACAGTCCCTCATGTTTGCTTGTCCAAGACACTCAAACAAGGTATTTCCCTCTTGAATATAGATTTTTTTGAGACATTATTCCTTAAGTAGGTATTTGATTTTTGAGAGTTAATTACAAGTGGAAACACAAGAAATTCCCTTTATAAATAAGTGATCATTTATAAACTACTGAGAGCTGAGATGTACGATTGAGATCAACTCTTGCAAAGGTCCCTCTTCCCCTGTACATGAAGGATATGGACAGATTTGGTCCAGCAGAGTAGCCTAAAATATTGCAACAAAAGAAATTCCATAGAAGACTGCAAGTTTGGTTCAGAGCAAAACATCAACTTATATCCATTTTAATGGATTAAAAAAAAAAACCTTGTGTCTGTCTAAATAACCTTCTAACACCATATCTCTCTGCATACTTCTGACACTCCAGAAAACTTTAGTTTACACTAGCAAGGCTGGCTGTGCACCAGAAGAGACCAGGAGTGCTCACAGAGGAGTTGGTAAATGTTTGCAGTGGGGCAATAGACAACTACAACAATAATTATTTGCAGTTATAGGAAAAAAAAATAAAAAAGGCATAACTTAAAAGCCACCCATGAAATTGTCTTGGGAGCACTAAACTTTTACCCTTCTCACAATTCTTAGAAATTACTCCTAGGATTAATATTTTGGGAAATAAATTCCAGGTGTTTGAGAGATTCTATCCCTCCCAGCCCTCCACCAAAAAGTGGCTATTCATGTTTTTATGATTCTGAAGGCCATAAGGTGGTGTTCTTCCCCTGTGACTGAGTGTTTGAAACAAAGGAGAAAGACACACAGAATACAGGAGATCACCATAAATCACACTCTGCCAACTTTTGGAGCATTGAGGGCTTGCAAAAGAATACTGGGGGGCACCCAAATTTTTGTTAATAGCACCAGCTTCAGATACAGTAGTAAACAAAACCTCACATTTTTTATGCAAGCTTTTCTTTTTGTTGTGAGATGGACTTTATTAATTAGTACCCCTGGGAATGCTGAAGAGGAAGACATATAATAGCATAGTAATTAAGCCAGATCCACTTAAATAGAAAGCAAATTTTGTTTCTAGTAATGCGATGCATTGTTTAAGTTTACAATGTGCATATGAGCTTAAGGACAGAAGTATTGAATTATACACACTCAGATCATCCAGAAACTGAAGATTCTAGGGCAAACCAATTCGTTTTAGTGATCACAGAATGTACAAGAGTTGAATTGCTGAGCAAAAGCAAGAGCACTCCTAAATGCAGTGAAATAAGCACCTTTTCATTTTGGAGAGCATCTCCAGGGAACGCGTGACTGAGCAGCACACCACATCCCTGGGGAGGCAATCAGGGTGATCCACTTGAACACCAACTGTGAGCTCTAAAGTCCTGCCTCGTGTCCTCTCTGCTGCACAAGCACCTCTCTGGCATCACCTCCCTGGCACGAGAGGCCACCTCAACACAGCTGGGTTGCTGCACAGATTCACGGAATGCTTTCTCTTGGCTTTTTCCAAGCGAATTTCAATCTCCAAGTTTTACTAGAAAGCCCCAGGTTGAAAAGAAAACAACAAAAGTTAAAAAGAAATCCTATCAATTATACTGACCTTCTTTGCATGTTTATATAGTGCCACAGAGGTTTCTTGATTTCAGCACAAATCCCTCCAACCCAGATATGCTTTGAACTAAGGAAATATGCTTTATTTTTCTGTGAACATTGATTTACAAAAAAAATTCAATTAGCACTGTATGTTTATATGTAGGAGAAGCCAGGAAATTGGTTTGGTTTTGCATGTCCTTTTATTAAATATACACTCAGTTTAGAGAAGTGGGAGGGGGGAGAGGTGATTTCTGAGAAGTTTAAAAGAACTAAGAGAGAAAATTAATTTGGGCACAGCTCTAAGAGCAAGGAGCTCATCCGTGAGAATGAAATGATCGCAACACTTCCCTCTCCTTTTGGTCATTTTAATTTGTCTTCCAAGACCTTTCACAGTTAAAGCAGATTTTATTGCTTTGTTTCCCATCTCATACAAGTGAGTGAATTTCTGAGGACTGAGTCCTGCCTGCCAAAGTATGATATGGCATCCTCAGCAAATGAAGGGGTGACATCCCTGCAACACCCAGCTGAAAAATGCACTAAACTCGGGAAATAATAAAACAGGACAGCAGAAGGCAGCTCAGCAGGATCACATGGAAATCCAATCAATTCTTCTGCAGGATTCTAACAGTTTTTAGTAGGGAACATTAAAAACTCACTTTCGCAAATTTGCTTTGGATGAGAGAAGGACCCAGAGGTCTGATTTCAGAAGTGGCTGCCCTGCATTCCTTGCATCCTAAGCTGAGCCTGGAACAGTTTGAAACCCTCCACCTCCGAGACAGAAATTTGCAGCTGACCATTCATTGCCAAGACTGAAGATAAATGACAACAGGCATGCAGACTTTGATGGTTTTGTCATCCACGGCAACAGTTTCAAGCAAACATATCTGTGCAAGGGCTCTAATGCAAATATTACCCCGTCCTCTCCAACTGAAGTGCCTATTGGCAATTCTCTGAGTATTTCTCCACAATCTTTTTATACACAGCCTAAGGACTCTGACAAACTCTCTCTTTCCCTTCAAAGGCCTGTTAAGTATGTGATGAATAAATCTGTCACTTCCAATTCCAAACTTACCTTCTGTTTTGATTGCTGCAGGTTCTTGTATCCATGGCAACTTTTCAGCACTCAGAATCGATTAGAGAAGTGATCGGTTTATCTAAACAGCCGTGCTGACGGAGGCAAGTGGTTTTTTCTGAAATAGCAAACCTGACAGGCACTGTAAGTTTCTTTGACCAGTTAGTTTTCCAACACCGCATGTAATGAATTTTCAAAGAACACACTGTGGTCAGCTGAATGCTCAGTTCATTTCTCCTCTCTAAAACAAGTCTCTAATTGAATACCTTGTAAATCAGCATCTGCATTTCTGATTGATATGTCCTGCTCGGTTCTTAAGCAGAGCACCAGAGTGTATAGATCTCACTGGAGAAAAATGCAGTTCAGACTTTCAAATACTTTTTGTTTTATTTGCTTTGGAATTTAGGACAATCAGATTTATTTATTAAAGATGAAGCCATCAAAAGTTTTCAGTCAGGCATAGATGAATGTTTAAATTAATTACACAGAATGGAAGCCAAATTTACCAAGAAAGTGTCAAAAGCACTGCTACAAATGGAGGAACATGAGGCAGAGCAGCACTTGCAAAGCACAAACCACTTCTCAAAGTGTTTCAAGTTCTACAGAATGTCTTTATTCTGCAGGTTTTTCAGTACGTAAAGAGCTCTTAACTCACGTATTACATGTGAAGCCTCTTGGGACCAAACATTAAAGACCTTAAGAACACACTGGAATTTATAGTGATTAATGTGGTAACACATCTTGTAAAGTCTACAAAGGCACACGTTCAAAAAAATAAGGAAGTGCTTGAGGGGATGGAATCAATTTTTAAGGGCAATAAATGGGCACGAAGCAGCTTAGTGGGCTTTACAGGACAGTATATTCAGATCTGCAAATGGCACCCAGAGAAACACTACCACTTCAAAGTAAAATATTATAGATTAAAGCACAGAGGAGGATTTCAACAATTACTAAAACTATCTTGCTTTGAAGACAGAAGCTTAATCTGCCATTTAAATTAATGATCAATATTGGGATGAAGCAGGATGTGAGCCGTTTTATTAACATAGGGGTTCTATGCAGATTTTCTGGGCAAAAGCTCAGGATTCCAGGTGCAAGATCATTCATTGCAGTGACTCCTGCCAGCTTCACCCAGGGAACAAATGGAACAAGTCTAAGCATGAAGTAGCTGTAATAGGATGCCTGACACCAAACCATCTTCATTCAGATGGTGTGACAGCTGAACAAAAGGTTTGCAGTGCATCTGAAAATCTCTACCTATGCCTTTCTTCTGTGCTCCCAAGATTGGTAGTATTTACAATGCATGTACAATGAATACGGAGAGATCATTTAGGAAAGTATAAATAGTGTAAACAATATTTTTGGTCTGAAGAATGGAGAAGATTTTGTTTCACCTGCACAGGGAGCTCTTTTGGGTGATACTGCTTACAGCACCTCTACAACCATGTTATAAGCATGAGGCTATAAAGATTTTACTGACAGGTTGCTGAAAATAACAAATCTCCAACAGAGGCAACAGTGTTGTGAAGGTTTCAAATCCTCTCCCTGCAGTGCCAGGATATGGGACAAAGAGAGGGTAGTACAAAAAAATTCAAAGAATGAATGTTGAAAGGTGAAGAACAAATGCTGAAGTGGTCTGAGTATCCTCTTCCCTCCCAGGGCCCCCGTGGGAGGAAAAGCAGCTCAGGTGAATCAGATTCTTTAGTTCTGTATTTTGGAGTAGGAGATTCCCATATGAGTGTAATATCAGGTTACTTGTTTATATTTATATTATTATAATGTTATTAAAACTATGACTGCAAGAGCTGACACTGAAGACATTTACAAGGAAGTAAAGCACCTGAGTGACAATTAATGACTTTTCCCTCTGTCCCACATTGCCCCACCTTCTTAATACCTTTTCCCTTTTATCACTGCTATAGTATACTGGTCTTCTTATTAAAAGACCATGGCAGTCAGTGGATGCAAGTTAGTTATTTTGTTTTCTTTGTTCATAATATGTGCCTGTAACTTAAACTTCTCTGGCAAAGTAAGTGTGATATTACCCCAAAACAAGTCATACATTTGGCCATCAAAACCACAAACGGAAAATTGCAGTCTTGATAAAGCAGACATAGCTGCTGATCAAAAACAAACCTGGGAACCCAAGAGAATTAGGAGTAAAACTGTCAAACCTATCCTGATCATGGTGCAAAATGCAGTAATATATAGATATTTCTATTTCTCAATTATTTTTTCCAAACTTCAAATGTACACTAAGAATGAGGATCACAAGAGTTCTGAGTAGCTCCTTTTTTATTCTTTTAAGAGACCTCCATTTGACTGTCTGAACTTGAAGTATTATTGACATCACTGACATAAGAATAGGACTGTTATAATGATTCAGCAAGGAACAGATTTTGAGACTTTTAGTTCAGTGTGCAAAAATTTATCCATGTTTTAAAATCAAAGACACTGAAAAGGGAAGAAAGAAGCAGTATCAGTAGCATGATACTAAGCATATCAACACTAAATCAAGATTTCAGAAAAATTAGAGTAAAAATACTGATGCCTATCAATGCCTCCCGTGTTATGTAATGTCTAATTATGTGCTGATAATTAGAAACCAGTTTTTAGACTGCTAATTTGCACTCTCCAATATTTCAGGTTTTTTCTACACCTAATGCTTAGCACTGAATATTGCCAAGCAAGCATGAATCCATTTTTCAAACATTGCTGTAGATAGAAATAACCTTCTTTGCCAACAGAGGTTCATCAGCATGGATATACACTCCTCCCCCAATCATGTGGCACTGCTCCCCTCTCTGCTTTGAGGTTTTTAGGGGCAGATGAGCTAAATCCACCTGATTTCAGTTCTATTTGGCACTGGTGCACTGTTCTTAGGACAGCTGCCCAAGGCTCCCCGCAGTTAAAACACAGAGGAGCCCCTCTGAGGCAGCAAGCCCTGGGAATTCACCAAGGGTTTACTGAACTCTTAATCTTCTCTCTGGTGACCTGAGATTAAACTAAATATTTGCAGAATGTGCTTGTCATTCAGTCACATTACCTGTATGACATGTAACATCAGTGATGCTTTCTTCACCCTCAGAAGGGCAAGAGGACTGAATTCTTTTTCCATCTTTTATTGAACTTCACCAGCAAAAAATAATAATAAAAAAACCCCAGCAAACTCTTGTCCGTCAACCCCATAAAGCCTTGAACACGCATCAGCTCCACCTGAATTTTAAATAAAAAAGTTCTAATAGCCCCGTGTGAAACTGTTCACACCATTCTTTGATTTGCCAAATTTAATATTTTATTAAGTCTGGATACCAAACTTTTTCCTCATTACATGAGATATGAGAAAGAGAAGACCTAATTCTAATTTTATTTCCTATGCAATTTTATTTTTTTATTTATTCTAAATTCTAAGCTAAACTTAAAACCTGACACACTCAGAGTTTGGGCTCCAAGATTACAGTGAACTGTGGAAACCCTTACCAAAAACACAGAGAGTGCACATCATCCTTGGTTAAACAAGACAACCTGACACACTGCTGCACAGATGAGCAGGAAAAACAAATGTCATCAACAACATCTTCTGCTAAACCTCTTGATCTTGCCAGATTTCCATTTTTCACAGAAACAAAAACCACTGGCCAAATTACTCAGGAAAAGGCCTACCCAGGAAGAGGCATAATGTCTCCCTGGTACACATCAACATCCTTCAATCAGTTTATTAAAGGAGGAGAAGAGAGCAGAGTTAAGATGCCATTTCCCTCAGTCTCCTCTTTGCCCCTGGGTAAGAAAACAGAACCAAGGCAGAACCTGAACTCATTTCCCTCAACCAATGGTTGACACAATGGTTAATCCACAGAATCCAGTAATCTACAGGATTTATATTCAGTAATTTGAGTCTACTCATGCATGCCTGCAGCCCATCCAAAAATGAGAGCAACAGGCAGGATTTCTCTGCACATGTGTGTTTAGAAAAGGTTAAACCCACAAATTGATGCAGTTAGCACATGGGTGGCAGAGAGAAATTGTGTTTTAAAACTGAGAACAAAAGCCATTCTACTAAATTCAAATGCTTTCCATATTCCAAGTATGTTAAGAGGAGGAGAAAGAATGAATAGCAGGAGGAAGCAAAAAGAAAGAAATGGGCAACAAGAATCATTGAGTTTATAGGGCAATACAATCTATTACTTGAAGGTGGAAAAATGTTGCTTGGCTTAGCTTGCATTATTCCAAATTTAGGCTTCAGAGGAAAAAAAAAATTAAAAAAAAAGTCTCCAACTGTTTAATAGCTGAGGTGTAAACCAGCTCATTAACAAAAAAAAAGATCAAAGCGTTGGAGCAACAAATTTTCCCACCCCTCTCCCTCTATAGCACAGATTAATGAAATTCTGCCTCCAGCTGGCAAGTGGACACCACAGCAAACTCCTGATGCAGTCAAACAATCTGGACATCTGACACACCACAAAGCTCTGGCACAAGCCATTGGCCTCAGTGGATGGAAGATTTTCAGTAAATGAGAGATTTTCACACATGGAATATTTTGCAGGCTCACATAAACATTGTTCCTACTTGATGGCTTCAAATGAAATGTGTGGTTTAGTACTTAGAAAACTCAGTGTGGTTTAGTGCTTAGAAAAATTTCACATATCTATAGCTGCCTGGTTTTTGAGGTAGAGATTAAAAGCTAGAGGAATGGTATTGGAAAAAAAAAAGTATTAAAAGAAGGCACAGACCATTTTATGGGCTACTCAAAACCAAATCTGGCTGAGCATGTTGGGACTGTGTGGTATAACATGAACTGCAAATATTCAGTTTTATTGAAAGTAATTGAAGAAGACAGTCCACACAATTATCTCAAGTAAATTTTTGTGCTGTTGTTCTAAGCTGAAAACTATGTTTTATGGACAGCTTCAAATTATTTTTTTTTTACCTCAGACAGAACAGAGTTAATTTTACAAGACACTTTGAACAAACAGCAAAATCCTAGGTGACCTTTAGGGAGAAAACGACCCTTTGAATTCTATTTACCAGAACGTGTTCGAGCCAGATTTAGGACTATTGGGAGAACAGAAAAACATCTCTCACAGCACTTCTTACAGCACTCTGCTGATAGAGGTGGCCTTTTCTCAATCCACCTCAAAGGTTTCTACCCCCATTTCCTCATTGGGCAGTGGAAGCTCCCCCAGCCCCATAACACAAGAGATTTGGGGCCATCCAGCCCTGGGCTCTGCCTGCTCAGCCCAAGGCTCTACACCACCCCAGCTGCTGCTTCACCTAGTCCAGGTACTAAACATGTGCAAGTCTTTGGGGACAACTGATCTCACCCAACAGAATGTACAAGAACATGTCTAAATAGTTATGAGAATAGCCCTAATTACTCAAGACTTAATTTGGGCTAGTAGTGGCTATGGTCACTACTTAAATGAAAATTTTCCTATTTTTGCTGCTCGCAGCCCTGTGGCCACAAAGACTTAAATAGTTTACCCCCACTTGGTGGTAAATTGGACCTAGAAGCTTCTCTTAGGACAGATTGGAAGATTAACCCTCAGCATTCATTCCTTTCTCACTCATAGCAATACAAAGCAGAAAACTACAAAATACATTTACTGAGTAATAGTACAATATTCATATCTTTGATGTGTGTTATATAGATATTCTAACTATATCTCTCTATATATCAATATTTTGCCACTTCAATTACCATTTCTCAGGGTTATTTCAATTTCTCAGTCTGTTCCCTAAATACATGTATATATTGCTTCCACATCACAGATTTCTTAAAAATAACAGCCAAAAGGTAAAATAGGTGTTGTCATCCTTGAAAGGCCTCAACAGTCAGTAATGAAAGTTCAAAGAAGTAGTTAAGTTATAATGCCAATAAAACAGTGATCTGTAAATTCGCCATAGTTTTACTGGGTAGTTAAAGACCTATAACCCTTTAAAGATTATAAGCCATATATAATTTTAAAGTTACTTACTATATTTTTAGCCACTATCCATTAATAATGTAACTGATTAACTATATACATATTTCCATAACTCATTGGTCCTAAAAAATAATTAAACATCAACTGCAAATGGGTAGCTTCTAAAAAATCAAATATAAAGACATTTTAAAAATAGTTCCCTAAAGTTAAAAAGGTAATATATCCCCAAACTAACAAATTAAAAGAAGAACGATAATTTAAGGTGGTCCAGTTTTTGCTATGAGCAGCAGCTAATCTGAACATGATCAAGATTAGAATTAGGTCAATTAAAAAGTTATTCTTTAGTAACAACTTTTGGCAGAGGGAACACCTGTGCTTAACCAGGGATTACCACGGTAGATCCTAATACACAGAGAAGAGCTTGGGTATGCTCATGCTGTGCACAGCAACTTGGTCATGGCCAAAATAAAAAACACACAAGGGCTCTTCAAAAAAGCTGCAAATAGAAGTTCTTGCTATACTTAGTTGGGTTTGCTGGAACCCATGCCTACTCTAATTCTCTAGACTGTCCCTGTGGGAAGAAGTTAACAATGACCTTTGCATTTTGAGGGCAAGTGAACAGTTTCCACAAACTTCTGGCACTAGCACTGAGCAAACAGAAGGGAACAGATTCCTCCTTGCATAAACACACAGCAGATCCACACAGTCATACAAATGAAACATGCATCCTACAGCAGGATTTTGCAATTTTTTTTTTTTAAACTGCCAGGACACAAATTGGAATTTCAGTCATTTGTAGAGGAGAAAAAAAACAAACCCTAACCAGAGTCCCTGGAATTATCTTTGTAAACTACTCTTGCTTTACCTCCACAGGTAAACATATTCCTCTATCCATAATCATATGTCAGTGTAATATGAAATCTAATATCTTTTTCCCATAGAAGAAAAAAAAAACAACAAAATAACCCAAAACACAAATACAAGAAGTTTTCAACAGCCACAATTCTATAAGTATATACTCCCAAAATTATTAGAGACATAAGCCATCATTCACAAGAAAATACATAGCTACTTCTAAAAATGAAAGAAAAGATAACTATGAAAATATGATAACATGTGATATAAAGTCTCCCTCAATTTAAGAAGTTTCCACTACAGTCAAATAGAAATAACAGGGATATGGGCAGATGTTTTAAATCCCTGCATTTAGCTACACAAAAGACCTCCCATTCCACATCAGCTGGCACAGAATCACTCACTGGACAGGTGCTCGTGTTCTGCTTTCTCTTAAAGGTGAGCCACAAAGCTGAAATGAAAATCAAGACAATTTTGGATGTGTGAGATGAATTCACTCCTCCCCCATAACCAAATGTTGGTCTCACACCGATACCAGCTGCACGTGCTCTGCAGCCTCTGATCCAGGCAAGCATTTCCCAAAGGATGGGGAATTAGCACCTTCCCCCTCACAAGTGTGGCTCCAAGCTAAGCTGGGAACATCGTCCGCATCAAGATTCAAGTGGCTTCCAGTCCACATCTCTTCCCATTGAGCCCCTAAAAATCCCAAGGGCTTCTGATATGGGCCTGGATAATAATAATGTGCTGCCTCACCGGCCAGGGCCCTAAATCTCTTTGAAATGACTGCTATTTCATTACAGGATATCATCACAGCAAAATCAGAATTTTCCAGAGTATTTTCAGCAAACCTAGTATGCCCAGACATTCCTTGCAATTTCTACTGATACTGAAAAGCTCGCCTATTTTTAAGTAATTTTAAAAGTTTCTGAACACATCCTCCAAACTTAACTAGTATGCCTTGTTGCTTTGAAAATCACATTAAGGAAAGAAAAAAAAAAAAAAAAAAATCAGAAACCGAAACCTGAAAACCCACACACACATTCAAGAGTTAAAAGTAATTAATTAGATAAATATCTTCTTCATGTCTTCTCAAGGACTTTCCAGGTCTCAAGCCATAAAAGGAAGCTCTAAATAAAGAAATGGGAAATCATACAATCGTCAGGCACAGGTCCACACTGCACCTAATCTGCCATTTCAAGAGAAGCATTTCCTCTAATGATCTGTATATGAATTGGACTGATTGACACTTGGAACACTAGCTTTTAATTATATTCAAGTTCATAAATATGCATCGTATCACAGCTTAGAGCATGTGGGCACTGATGGTACATGCTCTATTTATCAATACCTTTATTTACATGACTCGTGCAAAATTGCACCAACCTCATCTCTATTGGAACTAGACTCCCCACCCTCCAAAGTACCACTTATGTTTTCTCCATTTTCTTCCAAGTGCAATGCATAACGAGTTCCTTGTGGGAACTTAAGAGGACTTAAAATGTTTAAAAATAAAGACTGTAATTCATTAACAAGTAGGCTGCTGTGAATTTTGTCTTTGAGACTAATTCACACTCAAGGCAAAATCCTTCCCCTTAGATCTACATGACTGATCTCAGATCAGATATTCTACTCCTTTTATAAATGAGCCCTTTTGGAGATTCACATATGTACCAAAGATAGTCAGAACACAGATCTGGCATCTGGTCCCGAAGGAAAGGGCTAAATCTCAGCATCCTATCTCAGCATGAAAGAACTACTCCCACACAGCCCTGGTACATTCTCCATATGATTCACATTCTACATGAGAGGGAAACCAGTATCTCTGGAGGATTTTCCCCAAAGTACAAGAGTCAGCCTCAAAAAAATAAAAGACCGCACAAAAAAGAACTAAAATTTAGGTCACTCCTTTGCAAATGGAGAAGTTCAAATCTTTGAGTGGAAATTTGGAGCCTCAGCACCACACCACAGATCACCAGCCCAGCTGTTTCGCTCACCACCTCTTTCAGGGTAATTCTTTCACCTTTCTCCATTTTACTGATCATTTTCCACTGAGCATAAGAAGCATGTGCCTTGATAAAAGATTCTCTGGAAGTGCTAGGCTGCACACCTGCAATTTTACTTGGAAACTACTCCCTCTGCTCAGGTTGATGTGACTGTAGCGAAGAGTTGTCCACCAAAAATTCGTAACCCAAATATGGCTGCTGAACAGAAGAATGTATTTGAGAAAGAGTCTAAGGACAGTACTTTGGAACATTAAAAAAAACACATGTCGTCTCTCTGTGCTTTTAGTGGGAAATAAAAAGAAGGCACCCAGACCTTACTGCTCCTGTTAATACACATGGCCCCATAGCCAGGAATAGAGGGGGTCTGCTGGTCCACCCATTCAGTGGTGGAGCTACTACCAAAATTCTCCTTGACTAGATGGCAGATGTTTGAGCTCCTGCCCAGAATTAATGATTTCTACCCTATAAATCACTCACAACTTTATATTCACATACACATAAAATTCTTTTTCCAGGTAGGTAGCCTAAGAATACCTTAAAATAGAACAAAAAATACCCTCTGTTCACCTTGTCAAAGGACACTTTCAGAACTATATCAATGGATGACAACTTTGTGTTTCCCAAGTTTTAAGGGATCCAGCATCCACTCAGCAGCATTGGTAATCTCACACACTTTGTTCTGTGGCTTTTGTTATAATTACTACTGGCCTTGAACAGAAGCAAAGGGAGGTCTTCAGCTTAGTACTTATATTGGAAGATATTAATTAAATCTGGATAGAGGTAAAAGGGAAAATTTACCCTGTTGTCCAGAACCATAAAGTAGATGACTACCCTTCCACTTTCAAGCATGGTCAAAAACTTCTGTTTGCCTCTATTTTATTATGCTTCCATTAGAGTAGCTTCTGGCACCTCCCAGTTATGCAGTTTGAAGACAAAGGTCTACTTAATTAAATTTGTGAGAAATATCTTATAGACAGGGAAAAAAACACATCAAAGGAAAGACAGAGGTGTTTGAAATTAGAATGGAACAGAAGGTGGACATCTACATAAGAAAGAATCAAGGATATAAGGTGAAACATAAGGCGAGGAAAAAAGATAAAACCTCTTCTGACTTCAAATATACTTCACAGACATGCAGCTTCTTTTCATCAGAAACACATCAATATCAAACATTTGGATACTTCTAGTAAGATGCTGGGATTTATATTACACTTGACATAGAAATATTTTGATTTTGACTGAAATAGTGTTTTGCTTTAAAAAAATTCCTTCGAAAAAAACTTAGAATTGTTGTGACTTTCTTCTGAAGTGACATTAAAATAAAATTTTAAATCACACAGTAGTGTGTTTAAACATAAGTTTTACATTAAACAATTTCTATCTGTCACAGAGTTTGATGGCAGCAAAAAAAAGTTCCCAGCTTCTAATTCTGTGACAAAAAATAGGACTATTCATCTGCCATAATTCCATTATATTACAGATGGCAGAAGGAGGTGAAAGGTATTGGTTGTATGTTTATTACAAATTATGCTTTCAGATGCAGAGGCTCTTTCACTGACAAGTTTTTACCTGACACTGAAAATTATCAAATGTGAAAAACTGTATTTGAAATAGAGTTTACTGACACCAAGTGAGTCATACATACATCTTCATCAGGAGACCTTCCCCAGAATGATCATGTTTAATTAATGACTCTGCAGCTCTTATTCTTTGGGAGATAACAGTTATTAAAGTGAATGGATGTGTCTTCCTTATGTGTTTTAACCTCAGTAGAGAATGCTGCCAATGAGGCTAAACAGGTAAGCAGATCAGTGTATCACACTTTAAAAAGATGAATGAAACACTTAGGATTTAGCAAGGTATTTATCAGATAAATTCCACTAAGAATGTAGGCTTTGGATTGCTTTTATGGTCCATTTTCCTGATGGTATCTGGCAGGCTCTCCAGGTATAGCAGTGTGCATCAGGGAATGGTCTCATGGGCTATTATTTTAAATGGCTCGCTGTAAACAGCCTATTGCACATAAAAAAACCAAAACATTCCACATAGAATCTGTGGATAAGCACGATGGAGTCTCAGATGTTATTATTCTCTCCAAAACACAATAGTTGATTTTGCATTTCTTTCTTTTGCTTCAAAGATTTGAATGAATTTTGATGCGAGACTGTCAAAGCACTTCACTCTTGGCATGTGAATGTAATTATGCAATTCACAGGAAAGTCATGTAACATTGATTACACTGGGATTTACAACTCCAAACAAAACAAACACAAACATACCTAATGTGTCTCTGTGCCTCCAGATGCAGAATCTCCCAGGACAGGTGAGAAATGATGTGTATTATAGCAACAGGAAGCTCCAGGTAGACAGGTACTACTATTCCTCAATAGCACTGGCTCAATGCTGCCACTAACAAGAAAAGCATTTGGGATATTTTTATTTGTTTCATTCGAATCATATAGTCTAATATAAAACCAACAAACTAACCCCAAAACGAATAAACAGAAACCTGAAACAAAACAAAAAACTATCACAACCCCACCCCACCACGTTCAAAGACTAGGACCTGGGACAGTGAGACAAGTATTTCTAGAAATATATGGAACTGTGCTATAACAATTATGATTATTCTATCTGACCTTGCATTAGGATCCTGCCAAAACAAATCACCGAAAAAGAGACTATCAATTATCCTTCTCAGAATTATAATGCCTACCTCTTACAAAGATGGAGCAAGCCTTCTCGAACATGCAGTCCTGTTGTCTGTGGTGACCCAGAGGATTTTGCCAGAGTTCCCTTGCAAACTTCCATGGTATATCAACATTTCCTGTCACAAATGGGGAGAGAATCAGCAAGTCACTCAGTACCAGGCAAAGGGTACATATGACAACAAAGACAGAGTAGGTCACACTTTGCATTTCTACAACGACAGCAAGCACATGTAAAACCAGCAAATCCCTTCATTTACTGCCCAGTCTTCCATCTACAAGAGTGAGCACGGTGGCACCAAGCAGAATTTTCAGAACAGAGGAAGACCACCCAAGTGCTGGCTACTGGAAAGAATTTTATGAATACAACACCTCTTAATTCACCTAAATCTTTATTGTTTTCTCTCCAGTGTTTTTATGATAAAGGAATTCACTTTTACTTCCAATGACAGAAGCAAAGTGTATAAGTTTTCCAAAACAGGAAATTGAGAGGAAAAGGGAATAGGCAGACTTAGGTAGATCTTTTTAAGTATAGTCCAGAACCCATTAAAGGCTTCCTTTAAACTGAGTGGATTCTGCGTCAGGCCCCTGGAAATTTTTCAAACTGTTAGGTGGATAATTGTATCTCCAACCTAAGAACATCTGCATTTCAGATTTTTTACTTGTGAAGTCTTTTCCTGCTGCTTAAGTATTAGAGGAGTCTGATGGGTAATTAGATGGGATAAAGGTCAAATGTCTTCCCCTCCCTCATAAAACAAAACAAAACAAATAACAAATGAACCTTCAGCAGTTTTCTTCTAGTATAGGGACAGAGGCTAAAAAGAAATTTTTATAGTGGTCATCAGAAGACTCACAGATGTTGGGATTCCTCTCTCTGATAAGTCTCTTTTTGCCCACATCCCTTTAGCTTTTCTCTCAGTGAATTTTAAACCCCATCTTTCTCACAGCCAGGGCTCCATCTTGCTTTGATGTAGCATTTTTTTTCAGAGTTACTATGGGGTTTTTTTTCCAACTACTCACACTGCTATCAGCTCCAAAGACAGTACCCACAGAAAGGAATAGATAAAAAATCAGATAAAAGATGAAATTTCAGGGAGAAAACACCCTCAGTGTTCAGGTTCTGCACCTACCCCAGCTTTCCACCAGGCTCTGCACATGCAGACTCCTGCTTTCACAGTGATCTCCCCAGCAAAGGAAACAGCTCCCAGTGGTGTTTTCATGAATGATGCTCAGTGATTCCCCCACTTTCCTCCAAAGACATTTCCCACTGCCAAAGCTGGGCTGCCAACATTCAAAGCTCTGCTGATGAGAACAGGGCAGAAGCAGCACAATGTCTTCCCAATTCAAATGACAGGTATCTACTCTTACACTTTAAAGAAATCTAAAACAATAATTATCTTTTTAACCTCTCCAACCCACCAGTAGTATTTTTTTGGTGGAGTGACTCCGAGGCAAATATTTTTTTGTGCTGAACACGAGCAGATGATTGAAAAAAGCTTTTTTTGGAACATGGGAAAAGTAGTACGCAACAATACCACAGCAGAAGTTTGCTTCAGTAGTCAGAGTATCTGTGCATTATGAATTAGATGGTGCAATGAAAATGCTTCTCAATCTCTTTAAAGTCCTTCTCTAACCAAGATCCCCACAACGGTCATCTTACAGACCAAAATCTCAATGCTGCAGCAAAGTCCTCCCTCTCACCATCTCCCCTTGCAGCCACTGGCACAAAGCCTGACCTCAGCTGTGACGGGTTTCCAAAGCAGGGAACATCCCCAGGGCCAGCACCAGAGCCTGCCCTGAGTGCTGGGGAGCTCCAGTTCGCTGGAGACTGAGCCAGACCCTCCTGGGGCACAGCAGAGCAGCAGACTCTGCATCCTCCCTCCTCCCAGCCCCTGCTACTGCAGCGCTCCAGGGCTGGCATGAGAGCTCTTTGCCTCGAGATAGGCTATACCGACCAGATCCTGAAGAGTCCCTGGTTTAGGAAAAGAAAAATAGTGTGACACACAGATGTTAGAAGGTTACTGACCCTGTGGATAAGATTATTGTTGGGGAAATTCCTGGATTAGTTCTGCAGACACATTCTTACACAAAGGGTTTATTTCACATTTCTGTAGTTCAGCTGGTATTTTTAATGGCGTTCGAGAGCCACGTATTATTAAAAAATAATTTCTCATTATGCTTTATTAGAATTTCATTAGAACTTGTTAATATGAACCCTAACAAAATTCTAACGTGAAACTCAAGCAGATTCACAACATTTATGGTTATTGATTGACACAAAAACTAAGTTTAAATATATATTATTTAGCACACAACAACTCTGGCTTCACAGAGATGCCCCACAGTTGAATTTTCACCCACTGCCACTGATAGAGGTTTGTAACTTGCCTTTTAATAAATCCATTGTTGCCCATTTCTTAAAATAGCCTTTACAGTTTTTTAAAAACTAGCATCCCAACAGAAAATAGTAATACACAATTAAGGTACGACGACCAAATTTGATGCCTCTTGCCTCAAGCCTCTCAAGAACTGGTTTTGGGGGACCAAACCACCCCAACCACTCAAAACTATAGAATAATACTCCCAAAAAACCAACCTCACTCTGTTTTTCATGCTGTTATTCTGCACATGCCTCCCAAGATGAAAAAGCATGCAAAGACCTACACTTGCACAAGGATTCCTTTAATTTCTTACTAAGTTCACTTGAAGAAGTAGCCATTATTGCTAGAATGAATTCTGCAATTCCTATTATCTTCAGTTTAAGACAAGGTAATTGTGCTTGAAGCAGTACTGCCATCACATTACTAATATAGTTCAGATTTCTTTTGTCATTTGTATGAGAAAAGGTAGCAATTAATCTACAAATAGAGCTCATTTTTTATTTTAAAGGTAGAGGTGCATGCGAGATTTACAGAGAAACATTTATCCTTACAGACAATATGAAGATTAACTCACATAGGACTAGCATTACAAGAATTTAACAAAAAGCCCTCACAAGTGAGCAGAGCAGTATTCAACTCCAAAAAAGAAAGGGCAAAAAAATAATACATAACTGATAGTTAAAAATAATTTCTGGAAATAGAGTCAAATAGAAAATTCTTATATCCCCACGCTTGCAGCTTTAGAAAGTACTGAGTGAAGTTTTAAATTGAAAAAAAATAAATCTAGTGTTCTGGTCTTATTTGTAAGTCTCAGTCATCTCTACCTTTTTATGAAACTGATTTGATTTAGAAAAGAAGCTAAAAATCCTTTCCAAATGAATCAAGATTATGTGATCTGCTAGGAATTGACCAGCCCACAAAATAGAATGTATTTGAAAGACAAAATCTGTACTCCATGAGTCACATTCAGGCCTTCTGGATAGGATTGAAGAGGAAAAAAAAATTTAAAAATAAAAACCTTATAAGAACACTGTGCACACACATCAGAAATGAGCGATACAGAGGACTGAAAATGGCAAACTTACTTTTTTTTTCTGAATCCACATGTTTTGGACTCACAATAGATTTAAACTGTATAAAGTGTCAGGCACACTTAAATGAGAAGATTGAAGTGTTTTCAAACTAAGTTTTATAACCATGTAGCACTATCTTCTATTCAGAATCACTTTCCATTAAAAATCCTCAGCTCATACAAGCACTCCTGTGTACTCAAGAATTGATGATCCTACATTATCCACCACCCCCCACAAATGGACTTAATTTCCAGACTTAGAATATGCTTCATTCAAGTATAGGAAAAACGAAGAATGCACCATTTTTTTCCTCAGTAGTTTCAAGCCATATAAAGTTGCATGAATGACATTCAGCATGATGCATAGATTTATGAATTATCTTAATGTACAGCAAGGTATTTCAATATATTTATATTTATGCTTAAAATAATCAGCAGAAAGGTTAGGGATGGGCACAAAAAGGTCATTTGTTGTGACAAATGGAGCCTTTCTTACAACTGCCTTCCCAAAGAAATGGATGCTCAGAAAAGCAGGCTGGGTTTTCTGGCACACATTGTCATCTTAGAGCAATTTGAAGTGCTGCTTTAGGATGCTCCTCAGGGAAAAGGGAGAAGACAGTGATGCAAAGTCACAAATTGCAACTGAAATCTTTGGTCCACTTTACAAGCCATTTCTAAAAAATGCAATTTGATTGTAAAGTAAAATAAGAGGAATAAAAAAACCACCCAGTAGCCCCAAAGAAAGCAGTGGCGGTCCTTTGTCTTAGCAAACAGATGGCACCTACTTTTTCGAAGGAATCGCTGTGTAAATAAGGATGGTTTACTTACTCTGGATGGCCAAGGTTTAGAACTGGTGCCCTATAAAAATCACTTTCCCAGTACAGCAAAGACTTGCCATATAACAGACTACTCCCCAAGAAATGAAGTGTTTAATATAATATTCTCAACTGCTAAAAAGAGGGAAGATTTCTCTCTACCTCCATCCCACTAGCAAAACCCCACTGAGCCCAGCCCCATCCCTCTCACATTCCAAGGAGTTTTAAATATTGAAACTAAGCAACGACAACTCCACACCCACAATGGAAATTTCACTAGGAAAACAGGGAACCACCACAGCAACGCTGCAGCAGGGGAGCAGACAGGCTTTGCTTGGCTCACACCTGCACCACGAGCGGGGCCATGGACAGCAAACACCTGCAGCTCACTCTCCTTTGAGGCAGAAAATGCTTTTAGCAGCTGCAGCTTGATCCCTGCTCACCAACTTTGGGGGGAGGCTGTTCTCAGGCAAGGTGTTTGTGCTTGCATTGCAGCAGACCTGGCGAGCTACTGAGAGTTCTTTATCACCTTGCCCTGTCTTCAAAAGCCTTCAAAAAGCACGTGGCAAAGCTCTTTGCTCCTACAGCTGAGCCTAGGTGCAGAGACAGTATGCTCTCCTTTAAAAGGCCCACCAGTGGGTACCAACATCCCAGGAGCAGGGTGGAGGGCAGGGAACAGAGCTGTTACCCAGTTGTTAGGCAGATACATCATTTCTGAGTTAACAGCATCACCTATTATTTACTCACACGTAAGACATTCAGCCATCAAACATATCTGCATTATGCTTGGTTGGATGAAAAGCTGTGGTCTGTTTGCCCAAAGGAAGATGGAAGATACATCTTCTGTTTGAAAGACTGCGTTTTATGCACCTAGCAGTCAAGTGATTAATAGCCTATCAAGAAATATTAACGTTGGAATACTGAAATTAATAAATATTTCCTAAGTAATTTGAGAACCACAGTACTTCCATTTCATTAAATGTTTTGATAACTCCTAGAAAAGCAAGAAACAGCTTTGTTTAAAGATGAAGTTACTGCCTTTACCATCTCTAGAAGAATATGTCTACAACATACCTAGAAATAACCAGTGATAAGTGACCATGTTTGGTCCTTTCCCTAGTATAGAGTCATTCATTTAAAACACAGATGTGTGCAGTTAGCATCTCTGGGGCACTATGGAAACACTATATTTTCATTATGTTATCACAATACCATCATCCTCTATAGATGCCTTTCATATTTTTAGTAAAAATTATAGTGATGAAAAAAAAGCCACCATCCACAATAATAGCTGAGATCAACATAAAGCACCAGCTGATGGTTGAGACTTCAAACACATCACCATTAACTGCCTATCAAACAAATAAAAGATTGAATTTCATTATAGTCTAATACAGAAAGCTTTAATAATTCACTTTCATAGTTCACTTAATAAGAAAATGGAACACATATTAACACCCCTTCTTTGTGAAACATATATTTACCTAGGTGCTTTTCAACAGGTCATGCCAACTACTTCTGATGGGAAGGAAGTGGAGCAACAAAAGATCTCCTCAAATACTTTCTGTAGTGCTTTTATACCTTTTACACATTCCCAGGCACTAACAAATTAATTACAACTCACTGATGCAGGCAATCACTCAAGCATGTACATGAAGACCAGAAACAGGGCTGGAGCTTAGGAGCATCTGGTTCTCAATTATGGGGCTGCTCAGTGAGAGCACAACGCTCATCTGCCTGCTCCACACATGGCAGCAGAGCTTATTTATAGCTGCTACTCAGGAAGCTGTAATTTGTATTAAAATCTGTAATGACTGAATTACTCTTCGGTGCCGGTGCTTGAGAATAACAAAGTGTTCCCACCAATCTCCATACTGTATAAAGCTGTAGCTAATACCAAGGATTTGCTCAAAAGGCAACCTCAGTTGGAATGAAACCTGGCCTTTCTACAGCAGAGAATAACTGCCGTGGTTTTATCTGGCATATTTCATTATTACCACTAAGCAAAATTCATGCTCATTCATACCAGCCTACAGGTGGCTGCTGAGTAGTGCCAGGCCACACATCATCAGCCAGTGGCCAAACCTAACACTGAGGCTCAGAGCCATGTCTGAAAACAAACCTGGGAAAACACAACTACCTTCTTTCTCTTCTTTTTTTGTCCTTTCCTCTCACACCCAAGACATCTTGAGCACAGTGCAAATCAGAGCTCTGCTCACTGGGAGCTCTAAAGTGCATGTCAGATTGCTCCCCACCACCTACCCCTTCTCTCCACCCTGCTGTACATCTCCAGTACCTGGCAGGCAATTGCTGCTTCTCATAATTACTTGGTAATCTCCACCAGTTATATTATCACCTGCTCTGCCTACAAATCCACGGCCCTCCCACCTCCTCCAGTTAGCAAGTTCTTACTTAATCCTTTCTACTGTGGAGTTGGGAAACATAATTCCTACATAGAAATTAACACTTTCCTGAAAGAGTTTTCAGTTTGTTACAGCCAGGTTGTGTTTCCAAATGAAAGAACACAAATCCACAGGAATTCTCCAAGCGTGAGATGAAATGCTGCACTCTCCTTAGCAGCCAAGAGGCTCTGACACTCTAGGCAGGGGTGCACCCTCTTCCACACGTGCACTGCAATGCCTAGGCCTTAACAATCCAATTGTAAAAGGTTCTGTAAATTAAAATTAGATTACATGAGATGTCCTTGTTAACTGGCTTGTAATAGGTCTGTACAACACAGCATCCCAAGGACATTCCATTTGCCCCAGTAAAATCCATAAGTGATGTGATTGAATAAAGCAGGGATGATTCTGCTCATCATTTAAACATTGGGAATTTTGCAAAGAGGCTTCTTCTACCTAAATCCCTGTAAAGAAAGCATATGAGTTATAAACAAGTTCAGAGGGTGCAATAACAGCAAGCAGAGTTATACAACAGCCCCAAAAAGACCCTGGAGTACAGATTGAGCAAACAGGCTTGTTTTGCCTAAGAAGAATGACAGTGCATGTAAGTCATCAAGTGTGTGACAGCCTGGTGAAAAGAGATTAGAACAGTCTGTCTCAGAGTACACAGAGCAGAGGGCTTCAGATGCAGAAATAAGGATTCATCTTCAGGAAAAAGCAAAGAATAAAACCTCAACTTTTGCATGGAAAAAGTAATGAAAGACAGGTAAAGAAAGTAAGAACTTTAACAGGTTGTTTAAAGGAGTCTTATTATGTTTAAAGGAGTTGCCCATTATGTTCATATATTTCTAGAATTCTGCTCTGAATACCTTGATCACGGCCAGAATAAAAGTTTGTGGTGAAATCAAAACTTGAGATATTTCCCCACATTCTAGGCCAAGTTAAATAACTTTATCATTCCTCATAGGTGTGTACATCCATTTCTTGCTGAAATAATCCAAAGGGCAAGTTCTGCACCTGAAAGACAAGCAGGACTGAAAACCATCCACCAAGAGCAGCAACCCTCAAAATTCCTTTCTCCTTCTGATTTATTCTCTATGCTATCACCTCAAATACCATTCTCTAAGCTTACTTCAAATATCTTTAGGGAAGACTTCCAGATTTTAAAAGTACTTAAACTTTCTCAGTTATTTTCAATATTGTTCATGGATCTCCTCGCTAAATGATTCTTTAGTCCATGATTACTGTCAGCTTATCTTAAACATTAAGAATATGGATCTTGAAAAAGAAAAGTCACAACTCTGAATCCAAGAAATGCATTAGCATACAATTCACCCATTATTTAAATGCCCCTAAGAGTTCCTTTTCATCTCAGTTTCTAAAATGCAGGATACTAAGACAAAAAACCCCTTTTACTTCCATGCACAACTCGCTAGATATATCTTCAGTATCAGTGTTCCTCTTCGATCCCTTGTGAAAACCACTTAGGGAAAACATGGATAGACAAAACCATATTAAAAAACTGTGAGACTTGGCTGCTAAGCCTATTAACTTGTGATACTTCCTCATTTTCATATGGGTTGTAGGGAAAGCAGATTCTGATATTGCAGAATCAATAACAGAGATGCTGGGAAGTATTACCATTACATTTCAAGTACAAACTGTGAAGAAGATGACAAGAGTGGCATCTTTGTTTTACTGAGCTACATCTATCAGCTCTCAGGAAAATATGGGGGAAGCTGATCGCAGCCTTGGATAGAGAATTCCTGAAACCTTTTCCACTCATGGCTGGGAAGTGTTGACACTGACCTGGGGGCCAGCTCTGAAATCCAGTAGCACTTGTCCAAACAAACAGTGCACGCTCACTGGGGCTCCTGGGCACACAAACTGTTAATATTACACTCCTGATACAGATTTCTCATTTGTTCATCTACTTAACCAAGCTCATGATACTTGAGCTGAATCAGCTTTCAGCCATGCTGCAAACTTCCACCACGGTTTGTAGTTTCATTGGATAAAATATCACAACACTACTTGCTGAATCAGTAATATTAATGCAGCACAGAATTTATTTTACTTCTAGAAAAGGACAAAAGAACTGTGGATCGCTACATCAATTTCGATTCCCTGAACTACACAACAATAATTCTGTCAACACAGCTTTTGTTTCAGTTTTTGTGATTTCTTTATTTGTTTCCATGTACTTAAGACCTGGGGAAAAAAAAAAAAAAAAAAAAAGAACAGGACACACAGTGTTACCTTTCTGCCTTTGGGCTTGTGAACAGACCCAGATGACACAAGCTGTCCTCTGTGCTGGCCAGTTTGGTTAACCAAAGAGCCAGTTAGTGGACTGGAAATTCAAAATTAGTTCATAAGTACCTTCTGAGGTATTGGATCAGGGATTTTAACAGAAAGAGAAGTGATCAACTGGACCAAGAACTGTATTTAACTGCATATTGACAGATGCAGAAATATTCCTAAAATCACAGTACCACAGCAAAAATATTGGTTCCTTTGCTTCATGGAAGTTGTACTTCTAAAAGGTACATAATTCCCTCATACATGTCACAGAAGTGTTCACAGTGACTATAGAGGCATTGCAACCTTTTCATAATATTTTTATTTTATTCTAATAAATTTTGCATGTGGTCAAATTGTAATATTTTCTTATGCACAAGAGTCTAACATCCTATAAACATATCTGTGGCAATTTTAAACCCAATTTTCAATAAAAGCCTTCTCCTGCAAAAAGATAAATTCATGCATAAAAATGAGGGTGGGATATGGGCATGAAGGACTAACCCTGCCAGATGCTGACTTCAGCAGGGACTTTGCCACTACAGTGCTGCTTTCGAGAGAAATGTAAGAGAAAAATTATTTATAACATTTCAAGTTTATTTGCCTAAAAGCCTTTGACATTTTTGTGATAAATTTTCAGAATTACTTGTATTTCAGCCTTACTTGTATTTTTAAAGATAGATAAATTCTTCAGTTGTATCATATAACTGTCATCTGCTCAGAGGCAATAAAAAAGAGACAGAAAATTATTCAACTCTTTGGTATATAATTATTCTATGCAGATAAAACCTTACATCCTCCCTTCTCTACTTTCACTCTGGGAGCTTCAAGTAGTCCTGCTTCTGCAGCTCGTGTTTAGTTGTGTTTGTGTTTAATCTGGGTCAAACTATGCCATTTGTTAGTGACACAAAACAAAACTGCCATTTCTTTGTGCTTCTGGAAGATGTTACAAATAAGGAAGGAAATAGGGATGAACATGACCTTATCCAAAAAGCCCTGTGGTTTTCCTTCCACCATGGAAAAAGCTGGGTTTATGTTTTCTTAGGGTAGAGGAATGTTAGTTTAACATGATGCCAATCAAACTCTATAGGTTAAAGGGGCATAGCTTGTTTATCTTCAGTTCTGATATTTGCCAGTAAAGGGATTGAAAAGCAGCTATCTGGAGTTTGGCGACAGTATTTGAGATAAAACCATTGCAATATTTGGATAATTAAAACATGTACCCTACAATTATTGATAATCTGCCATTTATTTTGACTATATTGTTAAACTGCAAATGGATTAAATTACCCTAAAATTTAAAAATTCAGAAATCCATACCTTAACTCAGGAGGAGTTTAGTTTTAGCTCTTTCGTTTTATAATTTGAAAATTCATTGGAACTGGCATTGCTAACCACAAAATACAATAGGAAAATTGTAGGTTACGCAAGAAAAATCTGAATCTGATCTACAAAGGACCAGTATTTTGTCACTTGTTTTTATTATAGTATCCATTTTAGACAAATAGTGCATTGACAAATTACTATGTTTTAGAAATACTGGGGACTAACTTCTGTCTCCTCTCTAGATCAAAAGCATGTGCAGGGAGAAAGAAAATAAATAAAATGCTTGTGTTGAATTTGCCATTTCTTCTGATCATTTTAGATTTAGGAAGCTTTAGATTGGTTTTATGGGTTTGATTTCTTTTTTTATTTTCTCTCTCCTTTTTTCTTATGAAATTAAATAGGATTTATTGACTTCTTTTACAGAGTTCTATGTAAAATCCCACCATGGTTTCAATCAAGATTTCACTATCAAACTGACTAAGGTAGCTTATAAGCTCCTCAGCCTAGCCATCAACTTTAGAAGACTCAAAGATGTTAAAGATGAAACTATACCAGAGTTTATTGGCACAAGTACCATCTTTTATCACACACTGATCCCCATGGAAGCCATTTATATTTTCAGGGGCCCAGTAATAAGGCACATTTTTTTCCAGGTGTCAAAAAGGATGGCACCTACTTACTGAGTTCTCCTAGTTTGTCCCAGCTGGAAAAAAACTGAACTATTTTTAACCACAATTTTAAAAATGGACTCGAACTTTGCTAACAGTAGTAATTGGAGAATTAACTTATATCAAAGAATAATTTAATTATGCAAGATCCTATTATCAGTGCCATAGATAGGCAGCTTCAGGCCCTAAAAGGACATCAAGGGCATGGCAAGTTTTGACCTCCCATCTCTGGCGATTGCAACGCAACGTAGTTGAGGGCATCAACTTGAATTTTTATAACATGCCACATTTGACTCAAAAAATACAGCAGTTATCCTGACTGGTTTTCAATGGAGCTCTCTTTATCCAGGATTCAAGACTATATGCAGCTGGTGCAATGACTACTGGCCAGCTTCAGAAGTCTCCAGCCTTCTCTTGCAAGTCTCCTGAGCTGCTCGAGTCTTCCCTGCTAAGGTTTGCCCCCCATGTGTGTTTACCAATAGCCTTTCTTTTAGCCATAGCTTTTATAAGTGATCATTTCTCCTCTGATCAAGTTTTGTGTTGCATCTGTTTGAAACCTAATCAAAGGACAAGCTTCTCAATGATAACATGATCTCAAATTCAGAACGTCTTTCAAGGACAAAATTTGACATTTTTGTATCTTCAACCTTGGCAGGGGGTGGCTACCATAGTTTAAACCCCTGAAAACTCACACCTCTAAGTCCCGCTGGAAGTACTCACATAGAATTTTATGCATCAGCTGTTATGATATTAATAACCACTGAGGTAAGGGATTTGAAGTCCAAAGGAAAAAGTCAGAGTTATTGACAAAAGCTAAAGCAAAACCACCCCACTTCCTTTCAGATTTAGAGCCATTTGATAGGCTTTAACTGGTAATTGCATGAGACTTCCAGTTTTGTTGTTCAGGTGTTTTCAGATATTTAGAACAAGTTATAAAGAAAAATAGCAAACATTTCAAAAATCAAGAAGAATGGTAATAATAGGATTCTTCAGGCCAATGTATCACAGAACACTTTGGAAAATCCCGTACGTGACAAAACCAGAACCCATAAGGGAGTGGGATGTATGGCCTGATGAAGGAGGTGGAAGGCTGGGTCTTGGGCTTCAGGCCAGGGCAGCTTCTAGAAAAATAAAACAAACATCTGTTGGGAAAAGACAAGAAATGTGTTAATAAAACAAAGGAAATTAATAAATTTAAGAAATTAGTTAATAAAACAGAGAAATTTAACTTGTTCATTCTTTGTCCTCTACAAAGAAATTAAACAGGAAGTCCCTGCTGTGAATAGCACACAGCCATAACTTCACTTATCCCTTAATTTGAATTATTCCCCCCCAGAGCTTCTGTCAGGTCTGACCCTGGTCCATGGCTTTAGGTCCATGTGCTCTGCCATAGGGGAACAAGCCATTCCTTCCTCTCCAGCCTCTGATCAAGGCTGATCCTTACAAGGAGGCTGCCATGTTTCATCAGCTGCTCCATGTGCACTCTCCTTCTCTCAAACAATTTTGAGTGGGTCTCACAACCCTTTTTCAACACCAACATCTGCACCCACCTTGCCTAAGAAGGCACTTTTATCAATTCCTCTGCCCTGCACAGACTTGCTCATGATTCCTTAGCTACTATGATGCTCAGTATCCTGGAATGGAAGTTGCACTGAAAAGATGAAAGTTTCAGATCAAGAAAACCTTTTCATCATTGACACTACTTCATTAGCAAAGCCAAATAATCACTCTGTGTTAACCATAACAGATTGAAAACTGTGGGCCAGGCACCTTTAGAGTAACAGGAGTTCACTGACCTGACTAGTTCATTGAAGCATTTCCCCCTTCATTATGAGTATTAGCTTATTAGTGCCTAGGTTCACTTGAAACCAGATGTTTCTGATTTTGTGAAGACAAACTTGTTGTGAAGGCTCTGAAGCCTGTGTTGCCCTCCAGCCCTAGGTGTATGTGCAGTTTGGGAGTCAATTAAATTACAGATCAGCTATGAAATTGTTCATAATTCCTGATCTACACTACTTGCTGAGCAGGAGATTACATCATTCATTTGAGATCCCAATGTCTTCTTACATTTCTATCAAACCCCAATTCCCTCCCAGCTCAGGAGCTTTACACTTGTCTCCAGCAGAGGGACTGTTCCCTTACAGAGCGGGCACATTTCTTACCTAGGAGAGCAACCCTCAAGTCAGTCAGAGCAACACAAAGCTTCATACCTCCTTGATACTAGCAGAACCTTCACATTCATGCTATTGCAGCAGAGAAACAGAAATAAGTTAATGACACCTCAAAGCTAAGCAAATCAACCACAGAGTTATTCCCAAATCCTGGACTTCATCACATCATGCGAGCCTCTCCTGCTCTGGCTGGATGCTGTTGGACCTTTTGATGCTGCAGGACAAGACATGAGATAAATAAAATGTACATTTTTTTTTCCCCTCCTTGCTTCCCTCATGCTGACCAGAGAGGAAATGACAACCAGATGCCCCTGTGACCCACGGTCCCCCTGAGGTGACCGATCCAAGTGTAACATGTGGCTGCCTCATTTGGGAAGGAGCCAAAGCCTGCTCTGTTTAATTGGCCGAATGGTCCCCTACAGCTGCAACAGATTAGGGACAAATTCTCTTCAAATAAAGCTGTGCTTTTTTTTCTCCCTATCCCCCCTCTAATTTGGGGGGTGTTGAGGAGAAATCATGCCTGGAGAAACATGTGCACATACACACACGCCTGAAGTTAATAAAAGTGTCAGGTAGGCAAACAAAATACCATTTATTATTAAGCAGCAATAAAAGACCACATTGATGTGTATAAGGAACCAGGCAACTGGGGTGCTCCAGAGAGATGGAAGGTAGGGGTGTCTCATGAATCATTACAAAAGTTTTCTCTGATCTTTAATAGCAGACTTAGTGATTTGGGAAGGGGGGAAGGGTGCAAACATTTGCAATGCCAAGTCCTAAGCCCCCTCTTTCCAATTCTCCAGCTCCTCACGTGTGAGGGATGAAAGCAGCCTGGCTGGAGCAATCTGCTGCAAGGAGCAGTCTAAGCTCTGAGAGCCTTCTATCTTGGAGGGCACTTTCAGACCTGGCCTGGCCTGGCAGTGAGCTCTGTAGTTATTTTAAAGAATAAAAAGAATATTTCAAAGATTGGGATTTAAAAGATAATGACATCTTCAGGGCAGAAGCAGGATGTTCATTTACCTGGAGATCCACTATCTAAGAAACTTCTGATTGAAATGCTATATTTAGCAGCTATTCAGCTGGCAAAGTGCTCTGCTATTCATTATAATATTAAGTTTTCACCAAAAAAAAGCTCATTTTCTGAGACTTAAATGTAGAGGCTTTTGTTCCTTCTCAGATAATTCTTGCTGTGTTTTTCTTTCATTGTTTGGTCTTAATTTTGGGTGTGGAAATGAGCTCATTAGGAGACCTATGTAGAACATATTTTGGGGAAAAAGAAGTGCCAAGAGCTCTCTTCCAGCAGTTCTGGAGGCACAAGCAGATGCCAAACTGTTCTTGCTGCATAGCTTCCTCTGGATCCTCATAAAAAGCTTGTAAGTTTTTGGAGATCCATTCATCAAGTCCAATGTAATAGAAAGATTACTTGAGCCTAAGGAAATGTTTTCTTCCTTTACCAATGGCCCATTAGGAAATGAAGTGCAACAGAAACGCAGAGTGGGAAAATGGCTATATATCAAATATTCATTCTGAACACTTTGGGGAAAAAAAGGAAGAATAAAATACATCACTTTTGCCACACGAGCCGTTATACTTAGCTGAGAAAAAAAATCTTCTTTTATTTAGACAGTGATTTGATAGCCCAGTATCATCCACTTGATTACAATCATTACATTAAACATATCCACATACCATACAGTGAGAGCTGTTACACAATTATATTAAATGTTCTAACTCAATTTTTCTACACACCTTCCATGATAACTTTATGGATTAGAGCCCCTGAAGACAGCAACAGCCATTTGTAAGAAATAGTTCATCTGGAGCTGTTTCTGTGCCTTAAATGATCATTTATTTTTTAAAAATAATTAAGGAAAAAAAAACAAACCTGCAGATAGATTTGTTTTTCATTTAACTGAAAGGAGGAATCTTAGTAAGAAGACTCTGAAGTTGAGAACAAATACCTGTGTGTAGGTCAGCAGTCTGTGCTCAGCTCCCAGTAAGTTTTGAATGCACTCAGAGGCACAGACTTGGCTCCAAGAACTTTTCTACCCTCAGAGGATTAGACAGAATGAGAAAGCTCCTCTCACTTTGGGGTATCAAAGTGTTTCATTCTCACAATTCTTATTAATTATCTGATATTTTTACTTCCCCAAAAGTATCTTCTGAGGAGGGAAGGACTCAAAGACCAATGAAAGGTGAAATGAGTCATTGTGGAGATATTTTGGAATATTTTAAATACTTTGAAGAAACCCCTCTACTTCTCTCTGTCCATAATACATGAGAGGTATTTTATTTCTCCTTCACTGCATACACTGGCATTAACTGGTTTTGCATGTGTCCATCATAAAGACACATATACATGTACCAATAAATATTTTGAATAGTAGTGGTGGGCTTGGCAGCGCTGGGTTTACGGTCAGACTCCACGCTCTTAAAGGTCTTTTCCAACCTAAATTATTCTCAGAGCAACACAATTTCCTCAGCATGAGAACACATAAATATTTGCTGTGTATTCATCTCATAAAAAAACCCAAACGTAATTTCTTGCATCACTAAATACAGCCTTTTCCTCAGGCAGCAAAATGGTTTTACAGCACTTTTCAACAGGATGCCAAAAGGGTGGGAGTGGGCAGAGCCCAGCTCTGCTCACATTGTTCTGCAGTGCTGTCATGCCCCAAGCAGGCAGAGGAGGAAACAGGGGTCCCTGTGCCAGGAACATCTGCCTCCATGGCTCAGACGTGATGGCACACGTGGGGTACAGCCCATGGGCTCGGGGGTGCTCTTTGCATCTGCTCAGCTAAATTTGAACTTCTACATTGGGAACAAAGACGCTGAGCAATTCTTAGCTGGACACCTGTTTATTCAATCTACCACCTTTCTCCACTGTCACTTCATTAAAATATCAATTATATTCGTGATGCCTTCCTATCAGGATCTGTCAGATATGGAACGGCACTGTCTAGAAAACCATCAAAGGCAAAAGCAAAATTCACAAATGGTTCAATGCAGAGAATACTTCAGGCTTTTTCCTTTCCTACTCCTAGTTGAGAACTATTTTCAAAATCCAATTTAAAACACGAACAATTGAAAACCTGGCTTTGAGGCTGCTCTGACAAATCTGTTTCATACTGGTCATAATCACAGTTTCCATTAAAGATTCTGAGCTAACCCAATGTCAGTTTATAGTCTCCTTACACATCATAAATAGTTACCTCGGGTTTTTTTTCATGTTGATATCCAGGTCGAATAGCAAAAATTAGTGTGGCCCTGTGCTATCCTTTGCCCTTTTTTTTTTTTTCCCCCGTCCTGTAGACCTGGCGACAAAATTTTCACTCTCCTGCTGTGACATTGGTTGGATAAATTTGGCCAAACCAGAGGAGCAGAGAAGTCCAGAATAGTAATGAGCTTTTCTACAAATGGTTACCTTGGACACATATCATTCTTGACCCATTTTTTATTATAAATAAAATCAATTTTATGTAAATGGAATATCACACTGAAAACACACTACATTTATGGGGTTTTTGATCCTTTGAAGGTAAATATAGTCAACTTTTTGCTGGCATTATTGCATAAAATACACTTTTGGAAGCAATTATTTTTGAGTAATTCAGTGTGTATGAAAACTGACCTGTATTTGTGGGTTAAACTAGTTCTAACTATTTTTAAAAAAGTTTTTTGTGAAACCTGCATTTTTTTATATTGGATAAAAGTGTGATTCAGAGACAGTTTTGTGATGGCTTTTCACTGGTAAAGCCCAAACTTCAGATTTAGTCTGTGCAGTGCTGGACGTGAAGGCACCTGTCTCAATATATTGATAAAAGTGCCAGGACAGTCATAATTGAGGCTAACTAGTTCTTTGTAGACAAGTACAGAAAAACTGAGTAAATCCAGCAGACCAAATCCTACACCAGAACTAATACAATTCTTTCATGCTTTCTCAAAAACCTAGGGAATTCTGCCCAGCTCTGCTGACTCTTACCAGTGTCATGTGCCACAACACCCCTCAAGCAGGTTGCTGTACAAAGATGGTTTCTTGTGGAAAACTTGACAAAATTCTCTCTATAGAATCCATCACTTCCTGCAGAATTCACCAGTCTGTAACTCTGTATGGCCATGAAGTTCTGCAGTGAGCTCCAGATCAATTGCAGCTCTTGACATTTATCTAACTTGAATGCAAGAGAACACACCTTTTGGGTTGATTCCTATCTGTTAGCAGCTAAATGGATCAATAAGGCTTTTTTTTTTCTTTTTCAGTGAGAGAGGGTCTTCACTTGATATCTTTTAAAGTTGGGCAGACAGTTTCATTCCAACTGCAATGCTCAGCAACCTCTGATATTCTAGCAGCACCCAGCTGCTCTTCTATTGTTAAGGCATGGTTCAAATCTCTATTACAAACCCTCTTTTTTTTCCCTTTTAATTAGTTTAAAATGCAGCTGTATAAATTGCTTTGGGATGAACCTTGGCATGCTGAGGTGACTGCTGGCCTCTCTTTCTCTTGTCTACCCTCCCCCACTCCACTTTAAAATTTGAATTTAGATTTATTCTGCCTGGAGATAGAGGAAGGAAAGGAAGTAATAAAAATAACTTATTCCAAAATTAATAGGCAGACACCAGGCCATCAGATATCAGGTGTGTGGCTTGACTATGTATTAAAAGAAACAAATAATATATATTTTCGAGTGCCAGACACCAAAATCTTTACATCATTAAAGTAAGAGATGTAACAGGTGTGTCGGTGTTAAAGGTCCTACATCTGAAAAAGAGCCTCCATCACTAAGCCAGGATTCTCCTGCAGGCCACCAATTCAGCAGTCCTTGAAGCACTCTGAGGACTGAGGAGGTAGTCAGGACTGAAAGTACTGTAGCAGCGCCCTTTAATAGCTGTTATCAGCTGTGTATACTGTACATGGAATAATTTAACAGGTCAGAACATACCACTGCATGACTGTTTCGGTGCCCCTGCTTCCTCAACAGGGAGTTCACTCTCCACAGTAATGCAAAACACAGCTATTAGGAGGCAGACAGTAATTACCATGAAAAAAGGTAATAATATGTGCTGTCTCTGTGAGGCATTCTCAGTGACTACCACACTGACATAATCAGCAAACTACACGAAGTTCAGAGTTAGCCTTCTGCTTGTGCTGGAAGTAATTAGCTATCAAATTGATCTCCAGCTATTAGAGCCCATGGATAGGATGCCTTCTGTCAAGTTTACAGCTAGCTATTCCAGCAGCCTTCCATTATGTCTGAAGCATTAGGATGCACTGCCCAGGACCCTCAAATTTCCCCCAGAGTTTCCATGCATTTGTAGATTTAAGGTTGTGCTTAGACAGTAGAGAAATGCAACACTTTGTTCCTGAATCCACACCCATATTTGGTAGCAGCTATTAAGATTATAAGTACCAAATAACAAAATGTTCAATGGTGATATTAAAAGTCTTAAAAAATTAGCATGAAGAAAAGTTTTGTTTCTGAAAGAAAATTGCAGAAGTTGTACTTGACAATGTTAGAAACCTCCAGAAATGTTCCGAAATCTCAGCACAAGTAGCTGTTTTCACCGGATACTCATACACATCACATACCTCAGGAAGAGAAGTTTCCTAGGACCCACTGACATGGTGCTCCTCACTCTGACAGCAGCAGCACAGTTTAACCAGGGTGATACAGGTAACAATTGGAAAATAGTCTGCCAAACTACAAATTCAATCATAATCAGCATATGCTTTGTCACAGGCAGATCTCCAGCCCTTGGTCTCACCTATCGCATCTCTGTTCACTGATAAAAATGATTTGGCCTTCTACAAACTGTAACTGTGCTCTGCCTTGAATAATAACTGGCCGCAGTGAGGCTCAGAGGTTAATTTAGAGAATGTTTTAAATGTTTAAAATTTTAAATTCATTTTACATTTTAAATATAGTAAAGAAAACCAGAAGCATTCTCAGTAATATTCACTTCCCACTTCTACATAAATAAATAGATAAAAATCCAATTCATGTAATTTGTGTTTGTCAGAATTAATCATTCTCTTCCATCTCTGTATGGTAGAGACTTCATAACTTGTCATATCTTTCAACATTATTTACTCCTAAGCTTCAAAGTTATATTTTTAGAACATAGTTTCTGCCTCAGAAAACTCTCTTGTAACTTGTTTTTATGTGATGGAAATATTAGTATTTTTCTAATAGCAGTTAAATACTAAATCATAATCAAATGCTAATAACAGTTCTACATGAAGTAGCTTGTTAAATTTTTTTAATGGTTCTGTGCTCTTTATTATACCTTCCATCAAGGGCCCACAGAATTAGGACATTGTGGTGCTTTTGCCAAATTCTTATCCCAGAATTTTTATGGCCTGAAAGGACAGAAACAAATTCCCAGTCCTTTTCATTCCAGGGAGCCAATCCAGGACAAATCCAGGGCTTTCATTTTCTATGTAAAATATATAAATTGTGGTATCCAATAAATAGGGTTCTTTATGTTCTGTGCAAAGGAATAAGGCTCCAGTGCTGCAGCAGGGAAGCACCAGAGCTGCATGCACTGCATACCAAAGACAGCTCCAAGGGCATCTCTGCTTTTCTCTTTGCACTAGAATGTATGAACAGTGCACCCTATTGCTAAGCCCCAGGTTGCAAGTTACAGTTAAAGAAAGGGAGAAACTATTACTTCAGCCAAAATATATCTGTATGTATATTTAGTAATAAAGCAATGTGAAAGCTTATAAAAGAGTACAGTTGATTTATTTAAATCTTAGCAGCCTTTGAGCCAGAGCTTTGCAGAACAGGTAATCCTGAGGGCAGTGGTACAGCACAGCAAAAAAACACAACAAGCTGAAGCTGCTAATTAAGTTCACTTTTAACTTTCCATTAGGAAGCTTGGATCAGTTAGTCTCATTCTAAAGGCTCACTGCTATTTGTGTTAAATGAAGTGCTCCTTACAGCTGTAATCACAATGTACAACACAGTTTTGGCCGTGGCCATTTCCTCTCTGTCAGAAAGCATCCCTAGCTCCAGTTTGGGACCCATGTGCATGTGAGGATTGATTTCTTGACGTTTTGTCAGTGCCACTTCTCCCTGCATGACTGCAGGTCTGATTAGAGGCAGAAATGTGCCTGGGTGGAAGGCATGTGTTCCATTTCCTGCCCCTGGCAGCAACCTGCTCCACAGGGTTCCACCACGTCCCTCCTCTGCCTTGGCCTCACACCCAGAGCAGGGAAAGAGAAACAGAAACTTGTTAGAAAACTAAGAGAGAGAGGGAAATTCAAGTAAACAACATAGGAAATTTAATAGAGTCTGAGAATAAATCTCCATCCCTAATCCTTTTTCACCTTTTTTTTTAGATCAGATCAGATTAGATTAGCGTGATTTCAATTTTTGGCGCAGAGCAGCATAAAACAACAAAGTTTAAACTGCACCAGAGAGAAGAGAGGAGAGAGACAATGGACTCCTCTGCTAGAATTTTGGCAATATAGTGAATAGAAGGCAATGCTTTCTAGGGTTTTGGTTATTGTGCATTATAAGTGATGCCATCTCAATTTCACTTGCTGAGTGGCTGTAGAACAGACTGCAGAAAACTGGAACAAGCCTCCAATCAACTGCCCCAATGACAGCCATCACAGAGCTGCAAAGCTACTCCCAAGCTGGCTCTCATTAATTGTTCCCACACCATCTCTGCTGCTTAACACAAGCTGTTGCAGCCAGCAGCTTGTTCCACTAGGTTCTAAGAGTACAAATTAACCCTGAAAAAAGAAAAAAGAAAGGCACTGAGAACAGTAAAATATGGAAGAGGGAAAGAGAAGAAGAGAACAGGGTCAGAGAGTTGAGGGAGCTCCTGAATATTCTTCCAAAAAAAGTATCCACAGTCATTGCTATGAAGAAAGTGAAAAAGGAGAGGGTGGCACACGGGCATCACCTCATGTGTTTGGTTTTTTTCAGAGGTATTTTTAATTAAAAATTTGAAAAGCAGTAATTTTGTTACAATCACACATTCATATGTTTAAAATCTGCTTTTAATTAAAACATATTATTTAATCAGCAGCCGTTAAAAAATTATTTTATAAACGCAGACATTGCACAGACATCTGAAAACTTGTAGGGTTTTTGACGTCATGAGGACATGACCCTAAAATGTTCTTCCAGTCCAAAGAGGTAACTTGTTCAAAGCCAATCTGCAGGTTTCTGAAGGCTGGTTTCTGCTACATTAAACACCTCTTTCATGAGATCTAGGCTTTGTTTCTAGAAATAGACACCTCTGGAGAGCATCCACAGGCAGCTGTCTGAGACTCAGCAGAAGACTGCATCTGGAACTGTAAAGATCTACTTCAAATCTTGGAAAGAAAGGCAGGGTTTGCTACCTACAAGTTTATTTGGCATTTGGACATTACTGGAGCATTCTCTACCTGCCCTAAATATATCAACTGTACCTGAGATCAAGGCTAGATTGCTTTGTTCAATCAGAGAATGAATGACAGTGACACAACCAGCACTAATCACAACAGAAGTGTCAAATCACATAATCTGCTTGCAAGTACTGTGATCATGGAAGTGAGAGGGGAACTTCTCTCCATCATCAGCTCATGAACCAAATTACAAAATCGTAAATGAATACCCACCAGCACATGTAGTTAAGAGAGAATATTGGTTTGAATTTACCCCCAAGAGGCTATTCCATCTCAGTCTCCCATTACAGTTTTCCTCAGGTGTGGCAAATTGGGTGGGGTCCACAAGAGCCAAATGCAAAACTGAGAATACCAACCCTCCCATCTAAAAATGGAAATATTTTTACTTAAAGTCATTTCCAATGCAATGAGACTTATAAATCCATCTTTAGCATGGCAAGAAAAGAGGTGGAACAAAGGAGGAAAAAATATTGTTCATTAAGCTAAGGTCAGAGAAATACAGCATTAATAAAGAAAAATAAAAGCGTTTTTGAGCAGCACACTGAACAAAATAAGATGACAAGGCTGTTAAATTACATTACATCACAACTCAATGACATGTGCATTGACTATACTGGTTTCATTTGATTCACTTCCTAGAGAAGAGCTGTTGTGTTTGGTGGACACTCTCTGCACCTGGCAACATCAGGAGTCTTGAGAGGATGGAAAGTCAACACTTCATCTCAGAGATTGTGCTTTTCATGAAATTTGAAGGACACAGACTGGGTATTTCAAGTAAACTTTTACATTTATCTGTTCTATAGATGTAATAAATATTTGTACCTTCTGATACTTTTCATGACTATTAGATCACTTTGAGAAAAGGACTGCTTATCTATAACTATATATGAAGAAAACTGCTGATGAGTTATTGGAACAAAATTACATGTCCATAATGTGGAAGCAATGATTGTGCTGAAGTAAAATAATTCTAACTGGCTTAAAGACTTTCAATAAACGGCAATTTAATAATAAGCAATTTCACTTTGATAGCATTACAATGCTAGGGATTCTTCCAAATCAATTCCTATTTCCTCCACAAAAGAGGTCTGCAAATAGTAGTTGCAGAAAACACCTCTTTACTGTCAGAACAGACCAGATTTTGTCTCTGAAATTGGATCACTCACCTTCTTCAGCTGCTCTTCTCCACTGAATCTAAAGCAGGGCAAGTGTCAAACAGCTGCACAGTGGGACGAGACAATGGGGAAGAGACACCAGGACTGAGGGCTGTGCATACACAGTGCCCAATAAGTTATCTGCAGCCCTAGTGTGTTTAAGGACAATGCTGACTGAACTGGGCATTTTAGACAGGCCTGGAAAATAAACCAACATTAAACCAACTTTGATCTGCAGAGGTCAAAAGCTTGAGAGACAGCATTACCCTTCAGCATGACTCCTAAAGAAGTAAGACTGTATAATATCAGTCTCAGTCTGTCAGGCATCTTACTCCTTTCCACACTACATTTGTTAAGACTGAAGTTTTCCAGGAGTGAATCCTTTAAAAGCTCTGACACAGCCCTTCATGCACTAACACAAAACATGTGATACCACCAGCTCTGACTGTGGGCAGTGGCAGGAATGGAGCATTTGTGACTGAAGAAGCTGTGACATGTCAGAGAGGAAGCAACACCACAAAGTCCTGTCACGTAAGAAGGCAAAATTAGCAGCCAAACAAGAGAAAAAGTAAATTGCAAAAGGCATCAAGGAGAGAATAATCAATGGTAAGCACCAAGGAAGAAAAAACACGGCCAGAAGGTTTCTCGTGACTATATGGGCACATGAATATTTTGAAGATTATGTCAAGAGTCCTCCTACATTTGCTAAACCTCTACAACAGATATTTTCCTCATATCCTTCCCTGCATTTGCAAGAAACCAAAATGCTTACAATAATGTGCTTCACAATCTTCCAGATCCCCAGGAGTTTGCACGACCCAAGAACATGGCAAGTTCAATGTACAAAATAGGAAATGGAGAGATGTCATTGTTTCATCACCCCTCAAAGATAAGGCTCAGTGAGTTTTTCAGTGCACAGAGTGACTGCACCGGCTGCTGCCTTGAAAGGACGCTGGCTTTCCAGAAGGAGAAAACACTGAGTGCACATAATGCACAGGGATTTTGACTGAAAGCGAGGATGCCAGCAAAGCTTCTGGCACATACTGTGATATGGCTATTAATGTGAAGCTCTCTCACGTCCAACCTTGGCACTGAAAGTTTCACGGCACTCTGGGAGCTGATCTATCCCACCTAGACAATTAGGGGTTTCTTCTCATCACCAGCTATGCAGCTTGGCCACGACTGAAGCTCTCCCCAGATACTCCTTACACACAGTTCTCTGTTTACAGCACTTACAAAAGACTAATTGCACCTATAATCCTCTGAATTCTTGTTTCTTAGAGATTTCCATAAAGCCAGTGGCAAAGGAAGTTGCTGTTAACTTGGACTTGATGAATGGCCCAGACAAGCCTTCAGTGTCACTGTGCTGTGCCTTAGGCAGGCAGTTCCAGTCCAGCCAATCTGCTCAGGGGCATCTTCCTTCTACATTGCAGTTTCAGCAACTTCACTGCAGCATAAACATCTCGTCCCCAGTGGCCACTCTTTAATAAAGACACTTGCTTTGAACAACACAGTAAATATTATTCTGGATGTCAAAGATGAGAACTTCCTGAGTCCTATCAGAGTGAGGTATGTGGTCTGCTAAGAGGAATCACTGCTCTCCAAGTTTATGTGTTGCTGAATCATCACCTAATACAGACTTTGAATACTGTCCCCACATGACAGGTGATTGAGGCGACAGAGTAGCTGCTCAGACAACTGCTTTCGCACTCTGCTGTCAGCTCCCTGTTCAGTTCCTGAGTTTGCTGCACTTGTGGCACATCTGCCAACACTACTTAGGCTGGGCTCTTCTGCTACAAGCTGAACAAGGAACATCATCTACAAAAGCTGGATGATTCAACCCACTTTTTATTCATTTAAATTTGAAAAGAGGTCTACAAGGGGCAGTGTCATAGAATAGGAGGCATGTATATGTAGTGATGAATAGTGTGTATTCCCACTTGACAGCAATACAGGAAAAGTATCTGGCTGGGGAGTTCAGGGAGGATAAGAAGTTGTTTTTCTCTGAGTTCTATTTGCCTTGAAGGGACAAAATAAACCTCATAAATTACAGATTCTAGCACGACTTAAATAACACCACTACATAGGGCAGAAAATTTTGTCTTAGTAATAGAAGTATTTTTCTGGCTGTAAAAAAACCCAAAACCTGGAAGATTCTGGCCAGTTCTGTTCATGACTTTCATTCCTTCCATATAAATTTTAGGCTAGCCAAAATATTAAAGTTGTGATTCACTGCTGAAATGAATGACATTCATTAAATTTACTTCACCATGCTTTCTCATTGTTTGGTTTTGCAAGAGCACAGAGGCAGACTGGAGATCCCTGCACGACTTATGTGCAGAGTGAAGATTTGTTGGACCAAGAAGAGAATGGGGTTCCCAAAGTCCAGCACCAGAGGCAGTGAGAAAAGTGCAGCTCTCTCCCAGCTACACCCCTGACCTGCTGCACACCTCTCACTCAGCTGGGTAGCTTTACACTGTCCTTTTTTCTGTCTTGCCAGTTTATATTGTCCTGCTTTGGGCCACCAATTCCTGCATTCTGTGATGGAATAACCACAGACAAGACCAATCAGAGGCTGTTGGTGCTACTGGAATAGTTACAATTGGTAAAAATGAGTTTGCTGGGTACAAGTAAGCACAAATAATACAGAAAATAGTAGATAAATCATGCCCAAATAGAAATGCTCTTAGAAGTTTGTCTGGTCTGTATATCTGAAAATAGAGTACAGATTTTGAGTTTCACAGAATTTCATTAATTCTTTGGAAATCTAGAAAGAGTGTTACTGGGATATAATGCCACCAGAAGCACAAAGTATCCCCAGTGAAGTAAATGGCATTAAAGTGGACCAAAATGGCAATATTTGCTAGCTAGCATTGAAAGGAGGTAACATTTTTATCAGTATATAATCCTAGTTCCTAATGGTGCAGGCATATTATGATGAGGCTTTGAAATTTGATTCTGAGGAAAAAAAATGCATGTGCTGTTGATAGTGACATACATTTCTTCTTTCTCTCTGCAGAAAGCAGTTCTACAACAGGCTCCAGTGAGAGTGGATGGTAAAGGCAGCAGTGGCATGGTTTTAACTTACCCTTTTTGGATCCCTGCAATCACTTGCCAAATCTTGATTTCCAAGTCATCCTCCCTATCAAACCCTGACCTGATCTATGATTAGGGAACATTTCCTTCCACAGTATGGGTCTGCCAAAGTGCTGGGCAGGCTGAGTGACAACTTGAGCAGAAAAAAAGAATTCTAAGGGTGAAACAAGGTGAAGAAGAACACCTGGGATATTATATTGAAAGATTTGTGGAAGAGGGGGAGATAAATGTGACAAATTTGAAAGCTAACAATACAGAGAGATCTGTTATTCTGTTAGTGAACAAGAAATTAATGTGCAGTATTCTTACTGGAGCTAAAAAGAATTACAGACAAAAAGAGAAAACAGCAGAATTCACACTGCTGCCAATTACCACTGTTTCTTCCCAGGGTCTGTAAATCAGTTGTGCTTAGAAAGTTAAAGATAAATGGTATTGATTTAAGCACATTACTAATAGCACCTTCACTGTTGCAATTGGATTTCACCCAAATTTCTGCTGCACCTAAATTATTCTGTCATTCTAGTTGCTCCTGTAAAAATGCAAATTTGTCTTCTGAAAGTAGGATATATTGTGCCAAATTTCCCCATAGCATTTATGACCAAAAATATTTTATTAAAAATGTCTGGATATTTTCAAATAGTATTCCAATGGGCTGTCAAATTAATAGTGGAAAAAAACCCCATAATTCAGAGCTGTAAGTTAAAAGCTGTAAGAAATTGCTCTATTGCATGGACAGTTGGAACCTACCAGCAGATGAGAACACAGATTTGGACTAAATATAGTGCTTTCAAAGGTCTGTTTTCTACCACTGAAATGTGAAATATGTATTATTTAAACAAAGAAACTGAATGGCTACATGGGGCAGGGGTAGGAGTTTCCCTGAGCAGTTATTTCAATTATTCATGTTAAATCAGAGTACTGCCACTCTGCTGCAGCAGCAGCAGTACAGACAGACACACCACAGATCCATTCCCCTGTGCTGGGGTAAATGCAGAGCATTCCACTCCTCTGAGTACACTTACTCTGTGGTGTACTGGCAGAATTCTGAGCATTCAGTAAAAGGACCAAACAAAGCAGCTCCCAAAATCCTGACCTCTAGGACAGGATGAGGCTGAAATAGCCATAACAGTTCAAGAAGATTCAAAACCACGTTTAAAACTGACAGTAACAGAGCACAGATGGAAAAGTACTTCTCCCACAAACTGCATGTGGTTAAACAAAGAGCTGATATATCAAGATCATGTGGAATAAACAGTGTCTAGCTATCATGCTTATCTTATTTCAACAAGCCTCCCTGCTTAGAGTTTTGGGTTCTCTTAATCAGAGATCAGAGAGGTTGTGGCTGCCTCATCACTTTAGTGTTTATCCCACCTTAGCAGCTTTAAACATATTCTGGCCATCTAGAATTGCCTGAGCTGTGCTGCAGTTGTCACCCTGCCTCCAGTTTCACATGTTCAGGCCTTCTGCTTCCTGCAGCTCACGCAGTCCTGGTGACAGTGGCACAATGGTGGGGTGTGCAGTCCTTGAAAAGAAAGCAAGAGACTGGCAAGTGCCAGGGCTCATACCTTATTATTTCATAACACGCTTTTGTAACAAAGGGATCCTTCCTTGGCCAGGGGGCATCACACAGCCACCCTACTGAAGGACTGAAAGCCTCTGGTGTCTTGCATCCAACCATCCCCTTTTGGTAGTTCAGCTCTCCCTGACCCTCACTGCAGTCCCACATAAGATCCCAATCCTGACCCTATCCCTCAGCCAAGGGACACAGCTGAACTCCAGAGGAGCAGAATAGGGAACCCCAATTAAGGCAGGAAAACATAACAGAGTTTTTTCAGAAGAAAGCAGGAGGTTAGGTGAAGCAGGATCTGGAGAAGACATTAGAAAAGCAAAGGATCCAGTATCAAAGTGGGATCAGTGGCCACGAGGATCCTACAAAGAGGCCGGACAGGTGAGCAGAGCAGAGCTGAGCTGGTGGGTGACATGACAAAGACTGAGTGACAGGTGGCACTGAGCCACTGCTGCCAGTGCTGGAGCTGTAAGGAGCTCTCTGGAATGCTGTGCCAAAGGTGCCTGCACTGAGCACAGGCTGGGCTGCTGGTGAGCACAGCCCTGGCTAAGCAGCACTGGGGGCAGTGCCACGGGCTGGAGCTGGAAAAGGAGAGCAGCATGGGACAAAGCAAGGAATTACAGAACCTGAAAGGAAGTGGAGTCAGAGAGTAATCATAGTTCTGGGGGAGTGATTCTCTAGTGGCTTATAGGAACAGGTACAGAGAATACCATTCAAGTAGTGTTCATCAGGAATATTTTGCCATTGCACAGATCACAGAGAAAGAAGGAGGGAAGAAAAAAATTGTCATGAGCCACTTCAGCAACTTAAGGGAAACTCATAAACATGACTTTCATAATCCTTTGAAAAACCATTGTGAAGCAGAAAAGTTAAATACCACTTGCCAGAGCCTCAATCACATTAGTGGATCAACAGCGTTTTTGTGGTAAGACTTTCAAATCTAGTTTTACTTGTCTCTAAAGGATCCTTAAAAGGACTTTTTAATTCAGATCTGCTGGCTTTGGCTAATTATACAGAGTAAAGAATTGATTGCATTCCTACAGAAATGCCCCTAATAACTCCTTAGAATGAACTGTGGCATTTTTCCATTAATTGTGGAAAAAATTAATGGGCACCTTGAGCATGTGTTATTAATCTGTCTGCCAATTTTGAAAGATTTCAGTTGTGAAAAACTACAAGGCAATATTTACTCTAGAGCACACATTCTACACCAGTAAAAATAAAATGCGTGTGGTGAACTGGAAAAATAAAAAGAAATTTTTTCTATGTGACTCTATTATCATTGAAGATAAAAAAATCCTGTGTCAGCTCACCAAAGAACAGGAGTTTAACCTGAGCTCAGATTCGTTGCACAATTTCTCAGGAAAGTGATAGGAGCCATCAGGCACTGTATTCCAAGGTCCATAGCTCTTCAAGGGAGGGATATTCATTTCTGTGACCAAAAAGAAGGAATAGTTTCAATTATGTTTTTCTGCTGAGTCACCTCACAGCAAAGATATTCTACTCAACCTTATTTCAATTTTTTCCTAAAGAGTCAAGATTCAGAACATCAAACCAAAGTAAAGCCCAAGACATTGAACAAAATTACAAATCCCTGATGGAAATGCAGCTCTTCTGTGATTATGCTTTTCTGAAAAAAACTCTCTCACACCCTTATTCCTCATTTTCCCTACCCAGTTCTTGGCTCCCCAAATTCTCATTGTAAGGAGTAAATTTGGTATTTCAAAAATGTTGGCAGTCACCTTGAAGAAAACAAAGACATTTCCTGTTTGTCACAGATGCTATGAAGTCCTTTTCTCCTTGGCTTGATGGCTGGGACATTCAGTATAGGTGTGACAGAACAGCCTCAGCTTCCAGCTCTCAGATATTTGCCCACATTCCAGATTCATTTATTGCCGGGACTACAATAACTGTCTTGAGATGACCAACTTCCAAAATTTCCTGTCAGAATTCTTCCATAAATAAATGCAGAGAAACCAGACCCTGAAGATAGATATGCAGTCTGTGGATGATTAGTGACTGAAAAAATTGAGCAATGGGTAGCAAAAATTTTATCTAAACTTTGATGTTCTTGACACAAGTCCTATTTTACCAGATCCGCATTGGATAATTAAAAAATGCTATTGGCAAATTTATGAGGGGCTTGTCCATTACATTACCCTCACTCATCTCTAAGTTCTGCTGGCTCTGAATCAGGTCCAGAATCAGCATAAAAATAGCTGGGATTGTTATGAAGGCTAGTTAAAAAGAAATTGAAGAGGAAAAGAAAAGCAGAAAACCTTATTGCTGTATTTATAACTCCTCCACAAGTTCCATGCCAACTTCAACTGGGACCCCAGGAAAAAAAGTTATTTTTCAGTCTGGGAAAATGCCTTTCCATGGGGAAGAATATCCCAATGCAGCCTTCTTAAAGAATTTATGTTAAAAAAAAAAATCCAAAAGAAGAGCAAATAAAATAACTCCCCCCCACTAAAACGGGGGAGTGGGAAGGAGTGGGGCTGGAAGGGAGACTGCACTGCTGCATGATGGATGTTTAGGTACCATATTTCTTCCTGTCCTTTCCTGAGTGCAGTTCCATAATGGGTGTTAACAGGCCAGCCTTAAACACTAAGGAGTGCATTTGCAGAGTAATGTGCAGAGATTTGTCTGGACAATTTCCCATTAACACTAATGTGCACTGCATGGTTAAATCCCTGAACACCACGTGGCAAATTTCATTTCAAAAGCCTCCATTACATTTGGGTGTTGAATTTTTTTGAAACAGTTGTTAGTCTGTTAAACACTGATTGCGCTTTCATTAGGCCGACAAAACTTTTCATTTCAGTTAAGACAGTTAATCAGAAGATATATTTTTGCAAGAAGTTCACATACTAAATGAAATTTCAAAACTTACTCTATAGAGCTGAAATTGATTAACACCTTCAGAATGCCTCATCTAAAGATCTACTCATAAATACTAGAAGCTTCAGATAAATCTGTGATATACCTACAAATTCTGTTCACAAAGGACACTGCTCACCTTTTTACAAGCACGGTAGGGACAACATCACACAATTTTTTTCACAATTTTTTCTATCATTAGGAGAAAGACAAAATTAATTGCGTGCATATTTGTCTTGGTTTTGTTTTTTTCCTTCTTCTAGACAGGCATAGTGTAAAGCACTTACAAGAATAAAGGAATCTCACACTCAAGATGCGAAGGCATATAAAGCCAGGTAGAGAGAAGAGGAAAAATGGAAGCGACAGGCAAGATTATGATTATAACCAAGTTCTGAGTGACAACAATGCAAGCATTAAAAAATAAAATATGAAAACAAGTTGGTCCCCACCTTTCCTACTGCCCAATATAAGCATAAGTCGGGTTTACAAGTCGTGACACGTTAAAAGAAATGTCTCTGCATGAAAGGGATAATCTAATTTTATTGTGAAAAGGCACACACCATTGGCCCAGGCTTCCTGCTAACTATATTTGTTAAGAAAAGCAAAGAAGAGTTATCTGGGTATTTGCTGGAGGAGGGGAGACAAGTGTTGGAAATATGAATTTTACAGAGGAAACTGAGATGAAATGCTGCATACAATCAGCAGGTGAGTTTGGATTTATAGATATATACTCTGGCTGGGATTTATGAGTGGACATGAACAAACGAAGCCCACTTCATTTACAACAATTTCCTTGTTCTTTTCAGTGGCTTTCAGAACTGGAAGCTTGCCATTACACACAAGCATTTAATTCTTCAAAAAGCCCAGTTCCTTCTTATGAGACAATAAAGTACTTCCCCTTGTAACAGCAGGTAAGCACTGAAGGCATCCTTAAAAGTCTAACCCCAGTGTGCTAAAGAAACTTAATAATCTTTAAACTACACACAATGCCACTTGGTCCCTGGTACCAGAACACTGTAAAATGTCTCGTTAGTTCTTATAATAGTGCTAACACCTCCACAGCACATAAAAGAGGACTTTTAATTTACAAAAGACATCTCTGGTTGTCCTGATTTTTACCTTTAATTAGACTGCAAGACATAGCTCCATTTGGCTGTTAACCAACATGTGAGGTATAGGCTTAGTGCACAAGGTAGATTTGTGAGGCTTTTTTAAAAGCAATATTGTAATATTTTGAATAGATTTTTAATACACACTATCTCATGGATTATTTAACTCTCTAATGAGGTAGAAAGAAATATTAAAGGCAATATTTTAAATGTCAGGTAAATTACTCTGTTTGGGGCATAAAAAAGGAGGACTTTTCTGTTGATTTTCTTGCAATGGTTCCAACAACCACCTAGATTTTGGAAATTATTTTGTGATGCTTAGATTTTATATTGGTGCAATAATTGTGCGCAGTAGGGTACTGCACCTAGCTATGAAATTCATTTAAAAATTAAATAAGAGACATGATGAAAAATACAGAAAAGTCAGCTGCCCCAAAGGAATTATTTATAATTTTGAAAATCAAAAGTGTTTCTCTGACAACATGAACTTTAATAAGTCAAAATTTGCAATACTGGTAAGCTGTGCTCCAATGACAGGTAAATGTATGTGTCTGAAAGAAGAGACCAGTGGAGTCTTGTAGTCACAGAGCTCTCAGAGGAAATCAGAGGAAATCAGCAATAGATGCCTGAGCACTTAATGAAAATCACCATCCAGCCCACGGTATGTGACACAAGCCCTAAAATCAGGGGAAATCTGCATTGTGATATGCAAGGGACTTAGCATGGCATTTGACATGTGCACTTGCCTCGACTGCCATCCAGTTTGAACAGGAAAGAGGGGCAGTCCAACAGGCACTTCTTTTGTTTCAGCATGTATTGAAGAGGAAACAGGTTGGCTGCTCCCTCCCTGTAATTCTCTTACCAAGCAGGAGCTTTAACAAGGCTCTGTATGCAGTAATGAACACAACAAAACACAGGAGCCAGTCAAACTTCTGGTGAAGCTTTGCACCACAGGAGAAATGCAAACAACATCTCCATCTAAAGCTACCTGAGTACAAATTCAGGCACTGAAGTGATCTGCCTGTTTTGTAAAAAGTGGATGAGTCTGGGAAACAGAATATCTGCCCTGCAAGTGGAAAGCAAAACCCCCCATGAATTTAAATTCAACATGGAATAAATAACAGGACACTGCATAATGGGGGATCATGCCCAACTCTACCTCAGTCACAGCCCCATCCCCTTGAGTATTCCTATCTTGATCTGCAGCATTTCAAAGGGAAGTTTAGGTTCACAGCAGTGCCCAGCCCCTTTACCACCAGTACAGGCAGAGCTGTTCAGCTCCAGCCCAGACTGACACAGCCCAGGGTGGACTGGGGAGGGACTGAGACCTGAATGTACCTGGCCTTACATTTCAGTGTACTGCCTGCGCAACACCTCCTGTGCAACTTTTGTTCCAGAAGTCAAGAAAAATGTCGGGTTTTTAATAATTGAAAAACACACTTATCTAGTCTAAAAGGACTAATTAAAAATTGAGAAACTCATCATGATCACCTATTCATTTCAAGGGAGAATGCTGGAAAAGAGACAGGAGAAAACTGAATATAAATAAAACAAAATAACAACAAAACCCCTCTTTGAAGTATGACTGTGTTTGCAGCTAACACCAGAATTTCAGTACATGTCATAACCTACAAGGATGAACATAAAACCTCCTTCATCCCATTACCAGACATAGGATGCATTCCAGTACTAATCTGTGCTTTGGTTCCATCTGGAGGCACCTTCAGAGTGGTGGTAAGCGTAGATTTAAAGCTCAATGCCAAGGTAGCGGGCTCAAGGAGAAAAATGAAAATAATCAGAGAATGCTCCAAATATGAGAGACTGATAAGAACAGAGTGATTTCTTCGGACATAAGAGGACTCAGCAGGTCCTAAAAGAAGTACAGAAAGGTAAAATATGGTATAGACAAGATTTCTGGGGAATGGCTACATTGCCTACACCATTATAGAATAGCTTTAAGTGAAAATGAAAAGGTGAGAAAATTGGTTAATAAGCTTTCTTTTTCATTACACATCATGTTACAGAGGTCTCCAATATCAAAACCTAAAGATTAAAAGTATATTTCCAAAAGCATTCACAAGGCACCCCCAAACACATTGAGTAATAATTAGTGACAGTTATTAATGACAGTTAACACTTAAGAAATAATCAAGTTCTCCAACAGTTGAACACCAGAAAAAGAACCACATAAAGACAAATCATTTTGTTAAAAAAATAGTGACTTCTACAGATGATTTGACATTTGTATTTGACATCTGAAGAAAAGCTTTAGAATGGGACATTTGTTATTCATAATTGGGAGTAGCAGGTCAGGCTTTGGCAAGTCAGATGGACCAGCTAAAGATTTTCCCAGAAGGCAAAACAAAATAACTAATGGTCTTAAAAAAACAGGTCCTATCAAAAAAGAATTGAGGTTGTTTAAGCTGCAGAAAATAAGCCCAGAAGACACAACCATACTCTTCAACACGTAAGTTATTGTAAAGGGGATACTGTTGATCTGTGGTAGACAGGATGAGCAAAAATGGGTTTGAATTGCTGCAAGAAATAATAAAAAAATCTTGTCTATATAAAAAATTAGGTACTGGAATAAATTTCCAAGGAAAGGAAATTGCTACGTCTCTTTCATCATAAATCTTGAAAATTACTTAAGTATTTGCAAGAGATGAGATAGCTGACATTATCTCAGGAAAAATCTCAAAATTTCTCTTATTTTCCCTGATTTTATATATGTAGTCTGAATTTAAACAATAAAGATGGTGATTTGTTTTAGAAATGTCAGTATTCGGCTCGCAGGACTAAACCCCTTAGAGCCAGTCTGTGCCTATGCTTCTAACCCACTTAGTAAGTCCTGAGGCAAATAACTAGCACCCTCTCCACTTCAATTTACAATGTGATTGTCTCTGAGTAATGGAAATACTTATTCCAAATGGTTTTCACACCAGAAAGACTCTTCTTTTCAGAGAGAGGAAGGAACACGGCTATCTGGTTTTCTTCCCTGAAGCTGCCTTTTTCAGAGAGATGTGGTCTTAAATTGGCTACAGCTACCTAGCTTTTACTTTTAAATAATGGTAGATTGTTAACAGATGTTCTAGAGAAAAATATCTAACAAAAAATGACCCCCTCCTTCTGCCTGGCTGTCAGCTCAGCAAGGCCAGGAGCAAGAAGGATGGAAGAGCCTTGGTCAAGGCACTCTGTGTGGGGCAAAATGGACACACCAGAGTATCCCAGCCCTGGCATATCTATTCAGAGCTAAGTGTCTGCCAGTCTGTACAGAAGAATGAGTTCAGTGAAAAATCTCATTCCAACTCACCTGGAACAGAAGTGTCAGCACTGAGCCAGCTTAAAATGAGAATCACACTTCATCTTCTTTGCCTCAGCCATGGCATGCAGGATCTACTAAACAACTTGCCTTCACACTCCTCTTTCTCCTCACACACTTAAAGGTACAATTTGGGGTCCCAAGCTGTCCCAAAGTATAAACTGTTTGTTTAGTAAAAGGAGTAAGTAAAATGAATTTCATGAGGACTCTGTAATTATGATGAATCATTCAAACAGCCACAAGGCCCAGAATACAGGTTTTCTTCAACCAAGACATATAAACCATAAGCTCTGTTTTTCTCTTTCCCAACCTTTTAGTTGTTCATGAACCAGTTTGCGTCATCTGTGAAAGAATACAGGCATTGTTTGCTCTAATGCCCTGACAGCATTCCCTGAGAGACTGCCCTTGTACACTCTTTTCTCCTTCCTCAAGAACTGAAGCTTCATTTCTCATAGCAGAGATCAAGAGGGCACGAACACTTGGCTCCCAGGTGCCACAGCTCATCATCATAGAGTTCTCTGTGGACACTTAAGGTTAGTTACCACATCCAAAAAGAAACAAGGAGACATTTCTCTCAGAGCAAAGTGACAATCCTCAAACTGTTTTCTGCAGAAGTTTCTATGTTGTCTCACATTTCATTGAGCTTGCCAGCCAGAGCAGAACTGCTCTACTTTTAGCAGTTCAATTCAATGTACTGGCAATATAGTAAAGAATTTATTCGATTGTGGTGCTGGTCATATTTTCATTTCACTTTTCATTTACATCTAGGCAATGTCGTTAACTCCTTCAGCCAGGGATTTTATTCTTACTGTCTAAATAAAAAGACAACAAAAAAATTTCAATCTCTTTTTTACAGTCAGGGAGTACATCCAGAATTGCTGAAGAGGTTTAAAGGAGGAAGAGGACAAAAGGGCCAGAGCTGTTCTCTCTTACTGTTTGTTTTTAATTTTTTGGGCTAAGCACAGTATTTACTAGGCCCTTACATAAAAAATTATTCGCATTCCCCTCCATAACAGCCATGAGCACTTTCCTTGAGCTAGTTTAAGTCAATATGTACATTAGCCATGGTCTGAGTCAAGTCTCCTGCTGGAGCAATCCTGCCATGCAGTCATTTCTGAATAGTGCTGCTGCTGCAAAACTTCTTAGACAAGGATGTTACCAAATATGCCAAAAATCAGAACAGGAGCACTGACATGGTTTTTAAGATAAAAAAAAAAATGAACTGAGAAATTAGTAGAAGGTCTTCCAAGGTGTACACCAGTGAAGGCCAATTTTGATTTATTGCTTTTCTGAGGTCTGGTTTGGGGTCTTTTTTGACCAGCCAGGTTAGGTTCGGAAGTAACCTCCTAATTTCTGAAGGACTACTTTAAGCTCCCTAGAAATTTCTCAGCTTCATGATTTATTGGATCATTACAGAGGGGTGATTTCAATATCTTTATGTTTCTCATTGTTTTGCATGTGGCCATCCATTACAGCCGAAAAAAATTACAAAAATCCTAAAGGATATTATAATTTTCATATCGAGTAAGCCTGATGAGTTTTCTATGAGCAGGATGCATGACAATGAATAAGAAAACTGGATTACAGAAAAGAAATAAGAAATATGGAGAAAGAGACCAAAGAAAGGTGAGGCTATTTTATGTACAGATATAAACATGAGGGTAAGAAGTGCTATTTTTATTTATGGAGGTTACATCTCTCCTCTGAACTCATTAGTGGTTCATTGCATATCAGAAAAATAAAACCAAGGAATTGGTAGATCAGCAAGCCCGAGCAGATAGCCAGATTTCTGACTCCACCAGCTAACATTTGCAGAAGCCTCCTCTTTTGGAAAAGTCCCTGTTCCTTCCTCAGAAATAAAAAATATCCGCAAGTGCTTTGGTGCTAAGTGCTCACTTGCAGCTATGAATAGAGGCAGCACAGAGCCCAGACCTGTGTGCACAGACATCCTCTGGCTGTCTTGGCTCTGGAGCCCTGAGCTCTGCCAGGCCAAGGGAAAGGTGCTGGAGCCTGGCCTTGGCTCCTGGGAACAGGGAATCCTCTCCCAGCACCACTGCTGATGACAACAGAGCAGAGGTGCTCACTGTGGAAAGTACTTTACTTCAAAGAATACTCAGATGGGCCTTTGTTCATAATTTAAATGCTTCAAATTAGAGGTCTACACCTCACTAATGTTCCCACCAGCATCGAGAGGCACTTGTCAAAGGCTTCAGTGGGAACCAAAATTATCCCTTTATGATTTTGCCATTACAAGACTTACCTATTTTGCTATTACAAATCATAACAGTCAAATCAACAAAATGTTACAGCATCAAGGCACAGGAACTCAGGAAGTCTTGGAAATCACCACTTTTGACTGCTGGAAATGAAATGCCCTTCTCCAGTTTCAGTTTCTGCTGTTGCAAGCCAGATGGTGTTGCAGGACATGCTGTTAAACCAATCACACTGTAAAATACATTTACACTATTCACCCCCTAAAGTGGGGTGGTTATGAATTTTGGAATGATGGTGACACAAACCACTCAAAGCAGGACCATTCAATATAGAGCTTATACTCCACCTTCATCTCATCACATCCTCCTTCAGAGCTACAGCCGAAGTGGTACTCACACATTCCATTGTGTTTTGCCTCTTACACCACACCCATAACAAATGTCAGTGATGTACAGCCCACTCTGAACAGGATCTGTCACAGGCAGGTCAAGCTTTCCCAAAGTGGTAAACCTGCTAGTGTGTATTTTATATTTAATTTCTACTTACTGTTTATTTTGTGACACTGCTGTCCTGTGCTTTTATGCCAACTGCATAACTCAAAGAAAGTGTGTTTTGTTGTTTCTGTAAAATATGTAAGGTGGGTGTTCAGAGATTTCTTTTTCAGAAAAGGGAATTGTCCCTCAGAAAAGCTTCAGTCGAGTCCAGGACAAGAAGTGGAAGCTTGTACTCAAGATTTCAGCTCTCTAGTGTTTGGATAAGATCCCACCTGCATTCTGGAAAAGAGATACATGAAATTTTAATAGATCTCATGGGGTCTCTCCACCTCACTGAAAAGCAAGATGCTCAGAGCTTATGACTGTATGGAGTTGTCCAGGTACATTTAAATGATTCATCATGTATCTGTTCTGTTAATTAATTACTCAGTGCTATGCAAAGCCTTCATTGCATATTGCTAGATATTTGGATACTTGTTATTAGATCTGATTGCAATACAGCAAAAAAAGACAGCTTCTATTTTTTTGAAGTGAAATAAAAATTTGATACACTCAAAAGTTGTGTCTACATGTCTGGAAACTCAGTAAAATACATATAAATTAAAAAAAAAAAAGTGGCAGTCTTACATGAACAAATGGAAAACTTAATTAAAAACAGGATGAAGAGAACAGGATGAAGATGGAGTCTGTACATTTTTCAGGATCAAGTGACCTGGAAAGAGACAGAGAAAACTTTGAGTGCATAGGAAGTGTTCACTTGGAGAACAAATGAGAAAAATAATTAAGTTTTATAACAAATGTAAGTTTTTAAAAATTGAAAAGGAACCTCAAAAGAGATTTTAAAAGAGGAATTTGGAAATCATATCCTAAGTCATATTTGACGCTTTATACACAGAGACAATTTTCCACTTACTAGTGCATATTTTTTCCTCTTCTACAGTCACTCAGCTGCTGCTGTATCTCAGACATGGTCACTTCCTTTTCACTTCTGGTCAGTAGTCTTTGCATGGCAATGGCCTGTATTTGAGAAAAAATACCTGCAAAAGACAGGAGATATTCCTGGTCGAGAGAGGCAGCAGTCTAAACCCAAAGACACTCTCTGTTCAGAAGAAAAAGGACAGGTCAGTGGGTAAGGCTACTCACAGCCAAAGCTACAGAACTTTATTCTGTAGAGGCATTACAGACCTTCCCCTGCCTGTTGTGAATAACTCTTTCAAGCACAGACTTTATGCATGTCAGCAAGCCCCTTCCTCCCTCAGGTAACCTTGTCTTTGGTCTAGCATTATGTTTCCCCAGGAAGTTTTCCATGTTTTCATCCTCATGCCATTCTGATATTACTTGGAGTGGTTCCCACACCAATTCAAGCACCTCTGACTTTTGCCTGAGATTCTGAAAATTCTGGACTCCAGCTATAGCTCTGAAAGCAAGAGAATGAGTTCCTATTTCTTTCTCACAGCTACAGAGCACTGTTACGCACTTCAGTTTTCCCTAATTCTGGCAGAGCAGGACGCCGTGAGTCACTCACTACGCTCTCTTGCCAACTACTGTTTCAAAGTACAAATCTCCATAAGGGGAAATTCAATATTTGTATAAACTCGCCCTTCTAGAGCCAGGAGGACTGTGTCACTGAGTATGCTTCTTGACATGACACACTGAAAAAATCCCCATAATAACCACTGCGGAGCAATCAGAGAATTTAATGATATTTTAGACCTGTCACTAGTTCTTTTTCTGAGACAGGTGAGTACATTTGTGACATCTGGGGCCTGTTTCTGCTGCCACTGATGTCAAAGGCAAACTCTCCTGTGGTTTGCACAGGCACAGAGCCACCATTATGTTACAGAGCAGAGCTGGAGTAGCAGGGTGAGGATCTTCCTTGAGAGGATAGCTGTGCACAGCTGAACTACTGCTCTTCTGCAATTCCACAAGATCACATCTGGGGCTCCACAAAATACAGAGAGACAAGTGCTAAGAGGATGAAGGACCCCTCTTCTTGTGAGAGGGACCAAATCAAATTTTCCTGGTTAATTAACCTTCCCTTCTTCCCATAAATAAATAAATAAACAACAGAACAGCAGAACAAGACAGGCTTAGTTTAGTATTTAACTAATTAACACTACTAATTAGTATTTAATGGCAATGATAATTATAATCATATCCCTCTGAGTCTACTGAGGCCACCACATCAGATGTATAGCAGTCTTCTCCATTCCTCTACAACTTTAAATCAATATCACTTCAAACCTGACAGGGTCATTTCATGAAAAGTGATTAGAGGGTCACCAGTATTTTCTGTGTTAAACTGAGACATTCAAAAGCCTCTTTAAGTGGTGGGAGAAGAAAGGATAAAGCATCACTTTGAGTTAATGAAACCAGTAATTGAAGCTCCTTTTTATCCTACATAGGCATCATTCTTTAGGTTTTCATTTGAGTCAATCCCACAGCCAAAATTCACAGGCTCTGTGCCACTTGCCCATTATGTAAAACAGAATAATTTAGGTTAGGAAGTACCTTTGTAGTCCAACCCACCATTCAAAGCTACCCAGCCAGTTTATGCAGGGCTTTCACATGTTCCAGTGTTTAATAACCTTCATGGTGGAAAACCTTTTTCCTTATATCAAACAGGAACTTCGGTGCAGCTTGTGTTGCTCAGTCAGGGAGAGGCATCAGACATCCCCTGTAGCTCAAGATCTGGATGGCAGCACCCTCTCAGTGGAGCCCCATCTGGGCTCAGCTCTCTAATGTGCCAAGTCCCCTCTGCTCGTTCTGGACCATGGCCCTTGGCACACTGACACTACCACTGGACAGTCTGAAGCAGAATTTCTGGGCCACTCCACAGGCACTGCACCAAGTGCTGCTGTGAACAGTACCTCTGTGCTGGCTACAGGCTGGAACTGGGCTCTTCCACAGCCTGTGGAGCAGTGCATGACTTCTCCTGCACAGCTGTCAGCTGGAGACAAGGGCTGCAGCAGTTCCTAACCAAGAGACAGCCAGCAGAAGCTCTCTGTTAGAGCTGACAGAAGCAAAAGCCTCTGGAAGCTAAACCTCCCCATCAGCAGTGAGCCAGGCATTCCCAGACCATGCAGTTATCAGATGTTCCCTGAAGCTCTCTCCAAGAGGAGGTTGGAAGCTTGGAAAGAGCTGCCTCTTCTGCTACCCACCCCTGCTAGCTCTTTCAAGTGCCAAACAGATGATGTGCATGTTCTTGAAAGAAAGGTCAATGCAGTCTTTGGGAAGGATCATAAAAAATACACAAATGTAAAGTAGATGGAATAAAAATCTTCTACAAGTTTACTGGCAAATACAATCAGAGGGGGCCAATACAGAGTGTGGGAAGTTTCTGAATCGTGCTGGTTAATATCCAGGCTCAGCACCCAGCTAAGACAACCACAGAGGACACAGGTAATTAAGCAGACAAGAAATTCAGCTGAGGAATGGCAGAAGAACACTGCAGCAATTCATTGTGTTTTACACCTGACCATTGCATGAGAAAAGAGAGGAAATGCAGGACAGCTATGGAGCAGCTAAGCACAGGTAAAAGCATGGCATGGTACTACAGGATATATTCAGATATAGGTCAGGCTTTACACACATAACAAACATGCAGCAAATACTCTTAGGAGCATTATAATAATGAAAACAGCATGCATGAACATAAAAATCCAAGTATAGAGAATTTGGAGCATCCAGAGGTCAGCACTGAGAGTTATTGGGACTGTTATTGTTTCCAATGCCAAAAGCAGAAGCTCGTTACAGCTGAGTCTCCTAGTGACTTTTGTTGTTTTCATTAGCACAAAACATCCAGGGGAATCTCATAAGGGAGAGCCAATTACCTGGGGAATGCAAGATCTATCTTAGCCAGCCATTCTACCTCATTCTGATCTTTTTGTGCTTTCCTATTTAGAATAAGCACTGATACTAAGAAAAAACTTCATGAAGTTCAAGCCTTTCATTTTGTAAGAAAGATTGTCAGTTCAAGCAAACACTGATCACCACTCTCACTCCATGTCTCCAAGTGGGAATATATTTTTCCCTATATGTTATGCCAAGTCCAGGAGGAAATCAAATATACATTTCTATTGGTGACTAAAGCTCTGATCCTACCATTAGCTAAACACAAGTTATGTTATAATTTTATGCATGTGAGTCATCCCATCAGCATCCCCATATGCCAGAGACTTTGTGGGACTGATGCCCAAAAATGAAACCATAATAAATGAATTCCACTTCTGAGGTGCAGAACCAGGGTTGGAAACCCTGAGAACTGAGATACTGGAACATAAATCCACGGTATAACATGGGCCAAGGAAGTAAACACACACACACACACACACAAAAAAAATAGCTAATTTCTTACTCTGAAAAAAGAACTTGACAAGAGTTGATGTTATTAATTAAAAAGTTTCATTCTTGTTACCCAACATTCGGCGCTTCTCCAACAAAAACATGGCAAAATGCCTCATTGTAAAGAGCACTTTCCAGACTTTGGATTTAGCTCTGCCTGCTTTTGGCCACCACAGCACCACAAATTTGCTACATCTTTCATTCTGCCCCCATATGTTAGGATTGTGTCTAAACTCAGCAGCTCCTTTCTTTTCCACAAAGGCAAATCAGAAAAACTTCAGCAATTCATAGTACCAATGAAACCCCCTAGGAAATACTTACATTTGAAAAACTCTTTGAAACATCAACTAAATAATTAGAACTAAATATAAGTAGTTGATACACTAATGAATTATTAATATGAGTATAGTGTATGCTGTTTAGAATGGCTGCAGAGCTTTAGTAATGAAATGCATCATTACATGGTGCATTACTGGTGCTCAAAAGCAAACGTGACTTATTACTTCAAAGTTCACTTTGAATCTTACACTATTAACAGAATGAATCCTCTTCAGTCCTTTCAAAAAGTATTTTAGAGACTCATCTTTTCCTGTGTACTAAACCCATTTTTTTAATATGTATTAAAGCATATTTTCTGTAAGCCCTATACATGTTTAACACTTAGTATCAGGTGTTGTACAAAGACTCATTGTGAGAAGTGAACAAGTAATTTCTCCGCAAATATCAACATTTCCAAATTATCCAAGGCTTCCCTCCTTCTCCCAACAGTTTGTAAATACAGTGCTCACAGGCTACGACAACAGGGAATTACTCTCATTTGAACTTGAATGGCCAAACCTGCTTAATTCTGTTTCTCTTATTAAGCAGATTAGTTGAAAAAAGAAAACAAAGAAAAATAATAATTAAATATATATATAATTTGATTTTAAGGGACATTTTTAATACCACAACATGAATTTAAAATTTAGAGTGTGCAAATATTTACCCCTCTCTCCTCTCACAATGTTCCAGACAGCAGACTTATCCCTGACAATATTCATCTCCTGTAAACACTGGCAAAGCAATTTCAGAATTGTTATTTCATTGCATATTCACTAGCTGTTGCTGGAGGTATTTTGTTCAGCTCTAATTAGCACAGTTAATAAGATCAATATTTTCATTGCTGAATGCTGCAGTAAGGCAAACCATGCTTAAAAACTTACATTTACAAAATCCCAAGAAATATATTTATTGGGAAATCCAACTCATCTATTTAAAAAGCAAAAAGCCCTCAAAAGTGGAGGTAAAACACTTTTGGTGTTAGTCATTTTGCTGAGGACAGAAATTAAAATTGAAACATCCATATTAGTTAGGGGTTCTTTCAGAGACAAAAGGACTCTTTGTTCTAATTGGGGTTTTGCTGCTATTTCCTTGTGTCCTATGGCTTTTTTGGGAGAAATAAGCACTGCACTTTGACTCACTTGCACAGACCTTGGCATTAACACCATCACTCTCCTTGTACTCTTGCCTGACTTCAAAAAAAAAAACCCAACAACAAAAAACCTGAAAACCTGAAGAAAATAGAGGGATTATAATCTAGCAGCAGTGTTTAAAATTTGGCTTCAACTCTGGCAAACAGAGACTGAAGGGAATGAAAACAATGCAGCTGCAGCAGCCCAAAGGAGCACTGGCTCTGAGCAAAGAGCACAGTCCTCAGCTGCCCTGCCCTCAGAATGGAAGCACTGGGGTTCTTCCATCTGCAGAGGTTCTTCCTTTTCTACCACAGAACACACAACAGCCTCAGCCTCCTCTGGACCTTGTCACAGCTACCACAGCACCAAGAAAAAGGGAGTACAAATGCCAGATATCCTGTTTCTCAGATCTCTGGGCTTTGTTTTTTAGTACTCTTCAGGTCTAACAATAACGGGTCAGAAAAGGATCCTGACTCTGTAACTCTTTCCCCCCTGCCTCCGAAATTAATTTCTTCCTTTTTTAAAAAGGAAAAAGCTCAAATTTGCACTTTGAAAGCATTCTTTCATCCTTTCACTGAACTTATTAAATGAATTGACTATTTACTGTGACTCTCCCTCTGTGGAGATGTCACTCAGGAAACTGTGAATGCAAACCACCCCAAAATAATTCCATGCTCATATTGAGTAATTATTTTTAAAACAGTTCCTGCAGAAAAATATGATCAAATATCAAACTGATACTGTATAATTAAGCAGCAAGACACACCAGGGAGTAGACTATGGGTTCAGGTGCTTTATTGAGCATCAGGCTGAAGGCAGGGATTGTCAAAGTAGGATTGTCATGCATTATATGGCACTGCTTGTAACATAAAGCTGTTCCCTGGGGTAACACACCCGGCACTTGTTGAGGTTTTGCCACCCATTATGTCCACTCAAATTGGTTTTCTTCATTTCCATGTCCATGTTTTCTACTCAGCTGATTCTACTTCTCCCCCCTCCCCAACTAACCTCCTAAATTTGTAATTTACAGCACTGGAGCTGTTAAGATATCCACAAGGCAAAACCACAAAAGACAAGAAAAAATTGGTATAATACTTCCAGGAAAGGCAAGTGAAAGTGCTGATGAAACACACCAGGCAGCCCTGCATCCATATTCAGTTTGCTATTAGCAGTATGAGCTCTCATAAAAAACCTGTTCTTTTAAGATGACAATTACAGCAGCAAGGCCAGCTTGATCTACTGTCCAAAACTTAATTTAAGAAATGGAGAAAAGCTATTTAATAGGGGAAGCATAAAAAGAAGCCATTTGGGAACTTATCTGATTCTTAAGCTTCACATACTTATTTTCTAACAGACACAAAAGCAAGCAGTATCTTTAGAATTATAGGAGGCAGCACATGTGCTGCCTACACACTCAAATGAGAAAATATTTGAATGGGACTGCTGTTTCTGCACCAGCAAAGAGCTGGGAGAAGTGTCAGAAAACCTGAAACCAAACATCCAAATAAAGAGGGTCTCCAGTCGACATTAGACCAAGCCAATGTCACCCCATCCATATCTTGATACTTCACTCTCACTGGATTGAAAAATCAGTTACATCCCTATCTGCAAGGAGAGGGGTTAAAAAATAACAAATATTGGATTCCTTGCCTAGACGTATCACTCCAGCAAGATGCATTGTTTCTCAAAATAACAGCAGAGATGAAGAGCATTTCCAAAGATAGCCAGATTCCAGAGATTTTCTCTTTTTCTTTCCATGGATTTTGGTAACAAAGACATTCATCATTAAACCCAATCCCTTGAAAACATGTGCCAGGGGTCCTGGGAATCCATCACTTACTGATGCTACCCAGGGAATTCTCATACACTGCATGCTTGTGGCCAGATCAAATTAAGACAAAGGAGAACACTGGTTCATCCTATCAAGGAATCTCAATCCAAAGACTACTCAGAATAACTCAGGTTTATATGGCAACATTTCCCATTTTCATTATGTCACACAACAGATTTAGAGACTGTTGTACTCCATTGTCTGCTCTCTTTACTGTCTCTGTCACTAGAATGAGACACACAAACTGTAATGCCAAGTGCAGGCTGTGAGAGATAGTAATACAGTGAACTCCTTCATAGTTTACAAGTTAATTTGCCAGGTACTTCAGCGTGTTCTTACAGGCTGCTTCAGCTGGGAAAGAGAACAAAAGTAATTGGCCATGCTAATCAGAGGGCAAACAGACCCTCCCCAGCCCCAGTTCCTTACTGGGAACACCATTGTGCCATGGGATGTGCAAACCACAGAGCAAGAAAAGGCCCAGTGTAACACATGATGGTCATCATTTAACACTGAATTGTGAGACCTTTTGAAAATGCAGTATTTATGGATGTGTATGTTTATATACATATGCATGCATACATATAAATATATATTTCCATACCAGAAAGCCACAAATTCCTTGATATCCTCATGTGAGGACAAACCATACGCATTGTTAATAGAGGAAACTCCTCTGACAATGGACAGAGAGGGAAAGTGAGGGCAAAACAAAGCTTTCTTGCGTGGGTCTGAAGTAGAAAATTGCTGCTGTAGAGTAGTCTGGAGACTGTAGCTGTGGCTAAAAGGGGAACAGCATCAATCTCTTCTCACAGCATTGCCTCTCAGGGTCTTATTAAGCATATTTTCTGAAGAAGAGCTAGAACTTATCCTATTACACAAAACCCACTGCAACTCTACTCTAAATCTGTGGCTACAAAAACCAAAACCAGAATTATGTTCTTATGTTTTTAGAGATGTTAAAGAAAACCCCAAAAAAATCAAAACCAGAAACCCAAAATGCTCAGAAACAACTGCCAGGAATTTTGTCTTTGTTTGTTTGATGGTGGTCTGTGCCTAATAGACAATGCATCCTCCTAAGCCATTCAATGAAATCAAGACCAAACAAAGAACCAAAATCCATCCATCTCTCTCCCCACCCCCATTCACAGGAAAACTTTGATCTTTCATTCTGGTAATAAAACCAAAAAAAAACCCGACCAAAACATTCCTATCACTCCACTGCATTACTTAGACTCTGCTAGTTAAACTCCATTTAAGTAATCAGTTACCATTTATTGGTTCAGTTATCTCCTGGTCTCTGCAATCAAGTAAGAAACTAAAATAATGCACCTCACGAGCAGCAACGCAAACACAGTTAGGCAGGGGCTGTGCTATTTGAAGGTCAAGTAAAACACCATTTAAAGTCAAGTGGCAGTCAGAACCCTGCCTTATTGTGTTGCCATCACAGAGGTTTGTGCTCACCATTACACTGAAATACACCCAGACTTCCCCCGGAATTTCTGCTCGTTTACACCAGAGTAAATCACCAAAGGTTTTGGATCATAGGAATTAAATTCACTGGTGACTGAGCTTAGTCACATCACAGAGGGATACCTGTGCAGTGTTCAATCAGAGAGAGCTTAGCTCTTACTATATTTATAAATTCTAGATCTTCTATGATACAATTTTCAGTTCTGCCAGTGAATCATGGCTTAAAGTTTGCTTAATTCTACCACAGCATGTGTCTCATGTAATGGTCTCCCCTGCAGACAAAATTTCTACCCAAAGTACTGGGCTATTTCAGAAAGAAATCACTCTTATTTGCCTGAATTGGTTGGTGTGGTACTTAGCTACATTCACCTAGTGATTTCTCTAAATTCTTGCTTTCAAATGCTTTAAATTATTTTTGGTTCTGTCAAAGTTAGAAAAAATTAGTTGAGTAAAGAACACGTAAGATTTAGAACACGCTCGTATCAATCATATATTCAAATTGGAGGTATGTAAAGCAGCAGGTATATCAAAGTCTGCACCACCAACTTGTATTCTTAGGACTATGAGTAATACTTTAGTTAGGCACAGATACATTTAAGTGAGAGAAAAAAAATAAGAAAGAAACAACCAAAGGGCAGAGGAACTATGCAAATCCTCAGATGGTTTTGACATTTAAGCGTATCAGTTTTCAGATAAGCCATGGACTTTGGATGACATGTGATAGAAGGAGAGAACTGAGCAATGGAAGAGAAGAATTAGCAGTGCATTAAGCAGCTCTGTTCCAGTCTGGTGGAACTGTGGGTTTTTAAAGGCCACCTGGCATATCAGGCATATCCTTTTTCAGGCTGTACATGTTACAGGGCTGCAGACCTCAGACAGATCTCTGCAGTATTTAGCTATTTGGGGAGGAAAGATCCAAGTGTCTCAAATCTCTCTTCCCCTCCACCATGACCCATGGAGCAGACCCCAGCTGAAGGTTAGATTTTGTAAAAGGCCTGCTCACTACTAGCTAAATTTTACCCTAAATGATCTTTAAAACTCTTTGAGTTAGTCCCAGGCTCCGAGGCCATCAGGGCATGTTTAAAGCACGCTATAGAACCCCACGGATGCAGTTCAGAGGTCACTGGGACAAGACTTCCACGTGGATGGCACGCCAGGTGAGGAGCAGTGGATCCTAAATCCTCCCTGTGGGATGAGACTCTGCTGAAGCCCGGCAGGTGCAGTGCAGGGGACCCCCGGAGCGGCTGTGTCCTGGGCAGTCCTGTCCCTGTGTCCCCCTTGGCACTGCGGAGCACACGGGGCGTGTCTGAGAACTTCCTGCAATGAGGATATTTAACAGTGTGACTGTCCGGGCACAGACATTCATTACCTGGCCTCACATCCCCTGGTTCCACACTGACATAGCTCAAGTGTCCTTCAACCATGCCTGATGCCACAGTGAGAGCTGACAAATTTCACAAACAGCAGCCAGGCCTGATAGTTCCAAAAGCAGGTCCCTGCACTCTGACCTTGCTCCTTGCACTGGGAAAATTCAATTTGTTATTTTATGGGGAAAGAAAGCTCTTACCCACCTTTTCTTCTTACATCACAGGCCTTTGAGCAGCCTGGTCCAGTGAAAGGTGTTTCTGCTCATGGCAAGGGTGTGGACTAGAGGGTCTTTAAAGTTCCCTTCCGACCCAAGCCAGCTTGCAACTCCCTCAGCATCCAGCCCACAGGTCAGTTCTGCAAAATCAGATTTGAGAAGAACGTATCGAGTTTGCTAATGACACTGACCTGGTTTTCCTTCTGACCTTTTCTTTATTTTCCAGTGACTGCCTTCTTTCATAGCTCTTAATGACAGATTTTTAATTAATGTGCCTATGAAGCAGATAGTCAATTAGAATTTTTATAAATACCTCACAGGCTAGGCATATCAGCTCTATATGCTGATATAGAGCTTTTTTTATAAATGCTTTTGAAAATCAGTCAGACATCTATCTGCATCTTAGAGCACCTAATGACCTTAAAAAATAATCTAGTCTTCAAGTTCTAGATATTCTAAAAAGCGTCTGCTTTTCATGATGTATGTCATGCATATATATAGAGGGACTATTTCTCAGTCTCTTTCAAGCAAGAATAGAAAACATTGAAAAAAAATACAAACCCCAATCCTTTGAGCCTCATAAACTTTCTAAGGAAATTAACTGTCCTGTAATCCTGCTGGTAGAAAATGAGTGTGAGTTGCAAGCAGTATTCCAAAGCACAGTAGCAAGAGTAATTGGCTTCCCCCCTCCACCCCAAAGTCCTTGACCTTTTGCTCCTCATTAGGGACATAAAACATGGGGGAAACAGTTACATTTGTCATATTTCTTGTAAAATTATACAAGTAGAAATTGAAACAGTTTGGAGTCAATAAAGTGAATTTGAAAAGCTGCCTGTAGGAAATTGCTAAGAATAGAATTCCTCAAATCCCCTTGAAGTGATTCTAGCAGTGGTTATGCCACATGCACTTGTACGATGCACTTCAAAGCATTAAAACTTTAACACAGTGAAATTATAAACAAAGCTGTAAAATTTAAAGATGCTAAGACATCTGCTACTGTTCTGGTATTTAAACCAAAGATCCTGGTGAAATAAAAGAAATCATACAAATACCTGAATTTAGTGTCTTTCTGATCCCTACTTTTCTCCACATAATTCATTACTGGTGTTAAAGGGTCTCATTGAGAGAACAGCAGAATTGAAACATACTGTAGCCTACACATTGTTGCACCTTCTGACTTTAGTGGTATATTTAATTTAAACCCCAGACGAAGCAGAATAACACCTCAGGCAGGTTCTACTACTATTGACAAAAGTTAGTAACTTGCTGCTAAGAAAAAACAATTGCCTGGACTTCAAGCCCTATGATTTAAGAAGTAAATAACTTCAGGCAACATCTGACAGGATATTTCAGGCACAAATATTAATGTGTATATTAACAGAGGCATTAATGTTGCCTCAGACGGAAGCATAAGAAAGCAATATTGATAATAATAATTTAATTAAATGGGGAACATTAAAATAACTGATGTATCAGCACAGAAATATTGCGTTTCCAAAATTGCAGTAGAGCGTCTCTTGATGAGAATACTCATGCTGTGAATCTGCACTGAAAGAAACACAGTAGTTGCTGTAAAGGAGGAGGAGAGAGAGCTCCAGTCAAGGGTATAAGATTAATTGCCACTTCAATCTACCACTCCTAAGTAATTTGCAATAGTCAGTCAGCTTCTCTGTCTTCAGAAGTTCAAGCAATAAGGCAAGCAAAAATAATCAAACCTGAAGGTTTTTTGCATGTCTACTAGTTCTACATATAGAGTTGCTCTATATTGTGTATATATATACACACACACATATATATGTATAAATAGCATACACAGTTTTCTAGAAATACCAACTAAATTCAATTAAATAAAAATTTAATTGAAATGAAGAGTAACACAGAGATGTCCAGCAGGGTATGTGGGACACAAATAACACACCCTGTTAGGTATCTGTATGTTAACAAAAAGATAAATTACCAGCAGTGCCACCTCATGCAAAGTATCATATTTAGGAACCCCACAGAGAAGACTTGAGCCCAGTTTTGACCTGGATGTAATGTATAGCATCAGGGTACTCAAACTTCTTTTTCTTTCATTCTTTTTGTATATTTTCTATGTGTTGCTCTATGATTTCAGTGTAGAAAATATCTGTATTCTTGTGTTATGTTTCTTCATAACATACACTATTTCTCTCCCCTTGCCCACTGACACAAGTAAAATAACTCATATCAGCACTTAGCAGCACAAATTTTCTCTTTAAAATTCCAACGTATTTGAAATCTCACAAGTAAATTGCAGTAATATTCCATTTATTATAATGATAATTAGCAGACACATTTGCTAATTATGATTTAGACATAAAGCCTGAGAAAGAGAAATTATACAATTCCATTGTAACTTGTTCTCTGACTCACACATAAAGCAATCTATTTATTTACAGCAACAACAACAAAAGTTTCATCCTTATAGTCAAAATTTGGCTTGTGAAGACCTGCCTCCATGTCTTAGGGGAGCAAATAGAAACCAACAGAAAGACGTATTAAAGGTCTTTATAAAAATGTTTGTTGAACAAACTTTGATATCCAGCTACATAACTAGCTTTTTAAATCTTCAAGTTTCAATGTACAGAAATCTTTCCAGAATACCTCCTGACATTTTAAAATTTATTTATTTATTTATTTATTCCCTACCAACCTGCTCATTAAACAACTTCATAATTTAATTATTGTGAAACAGAGAGTCGGCACATCAAAGGTTAATCGAGAGTTTCATGATTTTTTTTTCAATATCCTATGCTGAAATAGATTGACAAAGCTGACTTGTGCAGCCATTTTCAAGCACCAGTTTACAAATCTCTTTTTTCCAAGAAGCAGTGTCCGTAAGAATTGCTGTGGTGTGGCCAGGGCTCCGGGCTCGGGGAGACTGTGGTTACAGACCTCCAGCATAGCCACATTCTTCTTGTCTAGCCCTGTAATTTTTTTGCCAGGTACTCTGTACATTAAGTTGTTTCATTTCAATTGCCCTGAGGGTTTCTTCCTCACTAATGGGGAGCTTGATGCATCATTACTTTAATATAGAACAGTGTGATAAAGCTGTAGGATTCTCCAGTAAAAGAATTACTGGTTCTGCTCTTAATAAATTAGTTGTCTAAATATTCAGCTGTACATCAGCAAGGCCTTTGTATTTAGAATGGTTTTAGGAGAATATCTTACTGGGCTCAACTAATTTCTATAAAACAAAGGTTAATTTCAAACAGTTTACCTGTACACACACAGAGTTAAAAAATGGAGACAGGGTGAAGGTATGAATTTGCTTCACACACACACACACAAAAAAAAAAAACACAGAACACTGCATATTCATAAATATCAAGAACGGGTTTGTTTTCTTTTAATAGCCTAATTAAACTGAAAAAACATTGGAGACCTTAGGGGGATATAGTGATTATAGCTTACCAAACCTAGGGTTGTTTGTAGATGCAGAGGTTGTGTTTTGCTGTCCATTCTCTAAGACCCTGATCTGAAGCCTCAGAATGGCTTAGGAATCATTTCCCAGTCACCTAAACAGAGCTGAGGCAGTTCAGAGAAAAGCTGCCAGGCTGTAAACAAATCTCATTCTGTCTACATTCCTATTGACTCAGTTCCCAAACTTGCATTTCTGTTTTTTGTATATTCTTTGTTCAAAGGTTTTCATTAACACATTCAGGTTTTCCTCTCACAGCAATCTCAGTGGGGAAAGACCATCCTAAAATATGTCTCACTGGTAGTCCCTTTCCCCTTTGGTGCTGTACGTTGGGATAAGTTATGGTATCTCCTGTTAACTTAAGCCATCTACCATGTACCTTCATCTTTTTGAATTTCTGCTAGCATCCTCCAGCAGTTTCCTTACTGACTCCTGTGAATCTCTGCCTATGACCTTCTGTCTAAAGCTTAAAGATTAAGAGCTCCCAAATGCTTTTACAGATGTAACTGATGGGGTTTAGAGCAGTCTTTGCTATTGTCAAATCCTACTGCTGATCTAGAGCTGGGTATCAGAAGGTCATGGCACTGACACCTTAAACAAACGCTCATTTCTTTATCACATGGAGTCCAACAAGATTCTGGATGTGCAATGCATCCAACAACATGCACAGTACATTAATTCCTACTTCTTGGCAAAAGGGTGATGCTTCTCATATTAAATTACACTGCCTCCCAAAAATACTTGGTTTATAACATATTTGATTTCTTCCCAGAACCTGAGCCTTATCTATGCCCGGGAAAGAAAAAATAGTCATTTAAGTGGTGGAAAGGAATAATTATCAACTATATTAATAACATATTGATAATCTACCTATTCATGCAACATGTTCAGAGTGGAGCCCTCCTATGTTCTGTGGTTCAGTGGATTGGAAATCCTGGCTGTATGTTTTGTCAGCCACAACTCTTTGGAGAATTCAGCTGCCTTCTAAACTCCCTTTTTCACAGTGTATCAGGATCTGTGCAAGGACAAAAAACATGGGTAAATATTTCAGCAATTGTACAGAAAAATTATGATGCTATAAGATTGCACTCATGTGTAAAGGGGCTGATCTGGTCCCAGGAAAATCAATAAAGTTTTGTTATTGACTTTGCTTGGAGCGGCATTGATCTCTAATGGCAACAAATGCATTGAATTAGGTTAGTAAATTACTGTTCCCACGACCAAGTTAAAAGACAAATGAGTAGTTAAGTGAGAGTCTGGTTACAATATCACATCACAGGGTTTCCTGGTTATTTTTCTTGTGGAATTCAGACAGCAGAATTTCAAAGAAAAATATTCTCCAATCAGCACACAGGGGAGTTTTATATATATAAAAAAATCATTTACAAATAGAAAGACTGTAAATCTGTCTCACACCAAAAGGAACATAAAAATCAAAGTTAAAGACATCCTGTTAGAAGGCTGAATGAAAATCAGTAGATTTCTTGACTGAGAGTTTCACACAGTTCTAGCTAAATACATTAGCAAATATATTCTGTCAGGACTGAGTATTTAATTTAAATATGTTTTCAAAAATTCAGACTGTATCTTGATTAATGAAGCTTTTCTTGATTAATGAACCATTGCAGAAAATCTCTGTGGGCGAATGCCTTGTTAAAATACAGACTTTTAAAACTTTTTGAAGTAGATATTCACACAGGTCTTAAGACATGCATGATCCATTTATATGCACAGATTAGAAATGATGGCATTTCCTTTTTGCAGGGGTCTCGCATGTCTGCTCCCAGTGATTACATGGCACACTCAGGCAGTTCTCAGAATGAAACACTCCACAGAAAAAGATGACCTAATGCAATAGGTTAGGTACCACAGAAGACAGCTTATAAATATTTAAAATGTTGAATACAAGAAAAAGCATATTTATTTTTATTTGCTGTCTCATTCCAAGGGCAGAAGCACCTTCATTGCTAAAGATACTGACTCTGCATTACTCAAATATACATAGATATATGAGTAGCTAATAATACATAGTAATACAAGGAAATGAAATTATTTCTGTGTTTATAAAATTCCTCTTATAGTGAAATCATTGGTAAGCAAGCACTTGGCCAATAAGAGCTCTTTAGTGGGTAAATTCTTAATGATGGAAACCAGGCTAACGCTTTTAAATTCTGTTTGCATACGACCTTATTTTCTTTCTCCCCTTTCCTTAAACTGGAATATTACCATTTTTTTCTCCAAAAAACCATACTTAGACTTGAGGGCTGCAGAGAAGACAAGCCAGTGCAAACCACTTAAATTCCTAAACAAGCAGCCGGAATCAATGTAAAACTGACCTTTTTGATTTGAGAACTTTTTTTGAAAATTCAACATGACACACATAAAATCTTTATTGTCAGCAGCCAAGCAGTTCAGAGCTAGTTCTGTAATCCTAGTGTGAGACCTAAAGTGCACACAGGAAGCTGGATTCAATTTTTCACTTAATTCCAGAAGTTACCCATTATCCTTCCTTACTAAGTAAAAGGGTTACTTTGCCTTGGCAAGCTCCTTGGTATGCAGAGCTAAAATTGGGTCTCACTCACAAAAGACCTGTCAGTAGACATTAAATTATCTAATTACTACTGAACAAGTTATTGAATAAGTCATATTTAAAGTAGGAAGGACACAAATCAAAATCCATTCTTAAAATAGCCTGCAGTGATACACATACACCAATACAGCTTCAGCATCCTGCTACTGTCTCATCCACACAGAGTCCAGTGTGAGTCAGAACTGAGACTTGTGAAATAATACATTCTCAATACTTTGGGCTTAATAGGAGATGTGGTGAGAAGCAATGCAAGGAAAATAAAGCTATCCAATCAAGTTTCTAGTTTTTAAAAGACAAGAATTTCAGCCCATGGGGTTTTTATTCATCAATAACAATTGCAGTGAGACCCAGCACAGAAAGTAGATCTTTAATATCAATAACACAAAATGCTACCTTGCTAATGAAGACATACAAGTTTATTGATTAGTTGTGCAGGAATGTTTATGTTGGTTTTGCTTCTAATTGCTCATATATGGATGAGCTCTTCAATTTTGTTGCATCTGCAAGCAGGGACTTGTAGAAATGGTAGTAAGGGGTTTATTATAGCCTGTCTCCACACTCCCATCCTTCTTACAGCCTACATTTCCCCACAGCTGGGTTCTGCTGGGCTTGGCATGCACTAAACACAGGCAGAGCAAAGTAGGATCACATTCAGAAATCCAGCTCACCTTAATCATGTGTGGGTTTAAGACACACTGACCAGACTCCACTGCCAGGGACCTGGGCTGCAGGACCCATAGACACCAACACAGCCACAGGCACCAGCAGGATGCCAAGAGAGTGAAAACACATCAAATCATACAGAGGTCCTCAAAACTTCCCATCAGGACAGCCCCTTGAAGGATATGATCCCCAGACATTTGCCTGTCCTTGTTTTGGCCAAACTACCTGCCCCAAAAGCCTGCAGCTTGAGTGCTCACAGCATTTCTCAGAGAGCAAGCTGCACAATCTTGGGCTTTTGGAATAGAGAGGAATGCATAACCTTCAAAGAGTATGGATGAAATGAGGTTTAATATGCACATTACTTCTAAAATTTATTTGATTTTTCTTTCTTTTTGCTTGGTTTCTTATATTGATATGGACCAGATGCAAAGTTCACAGCCTGATCCAGCTCTAAACCTATGAAGTTTCAGAGGTGTACAGATTTAGCATTTGGTTTTGTATGACGTCTAGAAGAAAACATCAGGAGAGATTTTCTTCAATTAAGACCAGCTGCTTCTGCTATGACTGTCAATGGGAAATTAATATTTTTCTACCTTTAGAGATGGAAATTCTCACAAAAAATTACTTTTGCTCAGGTCTTTATTCTTAACATATTTCTTACTGAGATCCACAGAGGGAAGGGAGAGGTAACAGCTTTTAATTACAGTATGTTTTCTTGCTTGTTAGATACTTCTAATTTTATTGCCTGTGGGCTATCTGGGAGTTAACAAGAGAGAATATCCTACATTCCTAACAGGAACCAAAAAATTCTAGAGCTCAGTGCAAAACTGCATTGTACAAAACATATCGCATTTTTCAGCATATAAGCAGTTTCTTCTGCCTTTATTTAAAAGCATGTGTCCTTCTCCACAAGGATGCACAGAACTAGCCTAGGAAAATATGACCTGCTCATTGTTCACTGCTCCTTCCTCCAAGGACTTTGGAGGAAACAGGACATTTCAGCCATTTCCAAATTACTCCAAATGTCTCATGTCTCAGTTTGTCAGTCACATTGAATATCAATACCCAGGGACAAGGAAGTTCAGAGATTTCTATAGGCCATTTCAGTCCTTACCTCACTTAACTGAGCTACATTTCTGTCACTGCCTTCCCATAGCTGTCTCACTTTTATTCAGACCACTTTGGAACTTAGCAGGATCTTCAAAGTGCACCTTGGAGAACTGGAGCACTTTTTCCCAAAGTATCAACTAATTACCAATTTCATAAGTCAATACTCTAATTCAATTTTCAATGAAAAAAAAAAATGGATCCAGAAAATAAGACATAATATGATTAAACCCCATTAGTACTGTGACAATTAAGCACGAATAATTACCATAAAGAAAATAGTTATTTAGCCAATTTTGCTTTGATTCCATACCTGTCAGGACTCTGGTTCTCTGGCTTTTTTCAGAGACCATCACAAGAGACCAGAATTCACTGATTACAGGATAAATTGCATCTTTTTTTCTTCTTATGTAAAAGGCATGATACCTCCAGAAAGGATTTGGCAATCTCAAATCTAATCCGATTTTGACATAACATTCTGTTTGGTTGTTAGTTTTGGCGTGTTTCATTAAGCTGAACACACTAGAATTCCCATGAATTTTCTCCCTTTTCACATTCCAAAGATGAGCATCAAATCAGTCTTTTTCCATTTCTCTGATGGAACCATTGCTGCAGCATGCTGAGTTTGGACAATAACTACTAGCAGCTCTGAGGGTATTTCATCCAAGTCTCCATGCAATCTAGGATCACTGCACATGTATGTGAATAAATGGCTTTGCACACTAAGAGGAACTATTTATTTCTATATCCTTCAAGATCCCCCCATGTATTTAGTTGTCTTTGACAAATCTGACCCAGAAACTAAATCACAGATGCTATGACAGTGAGGATTGCTTTCCTCCTTGAAATTCAGAGACACAAGCCAAGGGTGAAAGCATGATAAACAATATTGTGGACAGCCCCATTTTAATGTTTTAGTAGTGAAACTGGCAGGTAATCTTCTTGATTAAAGGAAATTTTAGAGAGGAATAAATGCAGAAGTGATGCTGTTTAATGAAATATTTAAACGAATATAGTCAGAATAACTTTTGCATGTATTATACAGCCTCAGTGCTAGACTGTATTTGATAAGGATGGAGGCTTAGTGGGACTCTTCTGTCCATGTCTGTCCTGCTGCCTGCCTAAACAAAATTCCTCTGAATCCCATTGATATAAAAGTAGCTGTCAGCCCGAATTTCCACAGCAGTTATTATTCTACTAACACTAAGTCTTTACATTAATAATTATCTCCTTTATATTACATGCCATCAGAATCCAAAATTACTTGTTTCAAACATGTCAGTAATCATATGAACCAAAATGTGAGTGTTCCCCCAAGGACACAGTGCAAGCCCTCAATTGGTTGGCCACATTTACATTTTAGCACCTGGCTCTACAGAAGCTACTTTGAACATCCACAGAGATCATTGGAAAATGCTTCCCTGTCTATACTACTGCAATCTAAATGTGGAGAAGTTAAGACCATTTTCTCTGGACAGTAAATATTTGGTCAAAAACTGATTTTCTTTTCAGAAGAGAGCAGTTAAAGGAAAAAAAAAAGAAAAGTAGCCTGAAATCATAAAAAATTACTTTTCTCATGAAACTTCTTTAATATAGCTATGGATCAAATGCACAATCTGGTCTCCTTAATAAAAAAGATTTTTCAAGTAAAAAATTGACAGGGACTACAGACTAAGTTCTTTACAAAAATCCCCAAAAGACATACAGATATGGAGTAAAAATATAATTATTTGACTTGTTCAATATGATAAATAAAAATTGCAATTTTCTACATGGCTCCTTCCTAATAAAGAGAACCATCTCCTCTTATTCAGCCCCTCAGAAATCTTGATACTTAAAACTCCACAGGGGCTGGTTTTCCAAACCTGTCATCTCTTTCCTTTAAAAATATTTAATGTACTTTTAAATATGTATGTATATATGTAATCATATTAAGTGCATCTCCTACAGATATAGCCTAGAAGATGTCACCATAATTAGCAGATAAACTATTAGGTCATCAGCACAGCAGGACTGGATATGCTACGAAAATATGTCCTGCTCATAGCCATACTTTAACAAAATTAGGAATTTGGAAAAAAAAAAAGCAGCAACTCATCATTTGATACACAGGACATTTTGCACATTTTAGAGCCTTACAAACAAGTGTAAAACTTTTATCCTTGACTTGTAGACACATTCACTACATTTACAATGCACATATTTATCAACAGTTACATTTCAGATATTAGTCATATTTCAAGCTTTCTACCTTTGCAGAAGAAAATATATCTAAATGAGAATTAGCAGTGGGAAAACACCTGAAACTCTGATCTCCTTTCTTTTAAAGATGTCAGGAATTAAATATTTGTGCTGATATCAATGGGGCATTAAATCTGTAACTAATTCCATATGTGTGAAAGCTGTAAGGATTAAAAGTGTAGAAGGATTCTGTACAATAAATCAAAACCACAGCAAATTCTGCAAGGTTGTTGAAGTGAGCTGCTCCAGGCAATCAGGATATGAAAATTAAATCAATTTATGGGAGGAAAAACCATACTTTCCCTCCAAGAATTAATTACTTCTAGTACAGTAGCACCTGGATGATTCAATCCCTTTATTCATGCAACTATTCACGCAGAAAGAAAAGGAAGGTTCTAGACCCAAAGGTCTTTTGGCTTAGTTTTTAAATATTCAAAAGACTGAATCAACCCTTGGTTTACTGGGCATGTGGTCACAGAGGAGAGTGATTTGTACATCAATTTCCAACTAAAGCTCTGTACGAGTGGGCTCAAATCTAGGGTTATTTCAGCTAGATCAGGTTGGGCCTATTTTCCATAATGAAAGTGAGAAAACTTTATGTAGATAATTGCTGCAATAAGATTACAGCTGTTAGTACAGTTTACAACTTTTATGCATATTTAGCTCTTCAAAATGACTACCATGATGAAATGAAGTAACAGAAAAAAATGGTCCAGTGGTTAATTTATCTCCTGTTAAATCTTTTCTCTATGAGCAGCGAAATTAGGTTTGATACCCACTGTCCCTCATGTGACTTCCACTGGCAAAATCTTTAAGTGATATATTAAATTTCTTCCATCTAGCTGTTGTTTACAGATTTATCTTGCTCTGGGACAGACCTTCAGCAGTGGAGACTCCATGCCAGTGGAGGTGTATAAAAATCAAGAGAGAGACTGCTATAGGCAGCAGATCAGATATGTTGTTAACCAGCCATGTGGTAAAAAATACAGATTTCAAGTTGCATAAGAAAGCTGTGCTATCCTGGTACAGAGAGGTCAGCAGAGCAGGCCTCTCCAAAAAAGAGGCCAATGAATTTTTTGAGCTGTCTTCTGGCATGCTTCAGCCCTGTGAATCAAATAACTGAGGAAGGCTCATAAAAGTGAGTAAACAAACATAAAAGGGTGGCCCTGAGTGCTATTGTATTTCAGAGTTGGCTCACTGCTCTTGTTAAAGGGCTGCTACAGACATATACAAAGAATCATATGAATAATGCTGGAGCCATCTACCTACAGCACAGAAACGTGATCTTTTCTGTTCAAATGTGTCTGAAATTTGTTAGAACTGGAAAAAAGATCACACTTGCCTAAAAAGGCCATGATCTCACGCTCAGCACCTTTTTTTTGATACAGGGCTGGGAGGTGAAAAAAGCCCAAAAATTCATTCAGCCCTTGCTGGCTTAATAACTTTAACATACTATTCCTAATGAAGATGAAAAAATCAGACTTGTAAAAACTGATCATAAAAAAGAAAAAAGAAGCTTTAACTAACAAAGGAGGAAAGGAAACTATGGGAGGCAACTTATTGCTACAACATCGGGTAACAATACAAGAGTCTAAAGTCTTTAACTCATTAATTTGAAGGGCTTTGGCTCCAACTCTTCATTTTGGCTTTTCATTTTTGTTTGTTTGTTTTTCCCTCCCAAAGGAAATCTGGACCCTAGATGATTGCTTTGAAAACAAAGCAGTACAAAACTGTGGCAGAGAGACTCTTCAAAAGAGATAATTTGAGGAGTATTAACATGCTTTAAATTAACAGTTGCAACAGTGATGGGCCTCAGGGTTTGGTGACACGGCCTCACATTAATTACTTGCTAACAGAATGGGACTGTCTGTAATACAACACTGGCATAAATATTAGGATAAGCACTTTCAAGAGGTTAGGCTAAAAACAAGCCTTTTTTGAAAACATTAAGAAATCTGGGGAGGTTAAATACAAGGTTGAAATTAATACACATACGCACAATACCCTTTTCTAATTAGCATGAACCTCTGGCCAGGAATCTGCTCACAGAAGAGCACTGGAGATTAGGCAGCTGCTAATGTCCACAACTGAATAGCAGAGATCTTTAATCTATTAAGAAATTAAATACTAGATTCAAAGTAGCAACATTAGTTGATTCCTAACTTAGAGAACAAGAAGATCTGCTAAATTTTCGTGGCACTCCAAACTGATCTCAAGTTAATCTCTGTGGGGATTGGACCTGAACTCATGAACCACTGCTGATCAAACAGGATCTTTACAGACCATGAACTCCCTGTTCAACCTTTGGGGAAGTTTGATCGTTTAGAAAACGTTCAGAAGATAAGCTGTGAGCCAGAGCTGTGTTGCTTGGGAGAGCTCTGGTGAGACCTCTCAGAGGATCCTGCTGGAGCACTGCCAAGCACTCACACATCACGGGCTCACCTACTGGATCCTCCAGAAAAGTCATGTCGATTCAGCAGAAGCAGCAGCAGAATTTCAAATTCACTCTATGATCCAGATGGAGAAATTAAACTATTTTCCCTTTAGCTACTGTCTCAACCTCTGACAAGCCATGGCTTAATTATGTTATCACCTTTGGTAATGTGCCTAGTCAAAACTGTCTCACACTGTTGCGTGTTTTTAATAAACTCATTACAGTTATACAGGAGGAAAATAGATTTTTCTGTGATCAGGATTTCTGCTTTACAGCAGAATGGAAATCAGTCAGAAGAGGGGTGCCAGAGGCCTGCCCCCAGTCTACCTCCTGGAAGTTCCTCAGCTAGGGAAAAGCTCTTCCATTATTTAAAGTACAGTCACCTGTTACAATTTACATTTTAAAACGTCACCTTTTATCTCAGTTTTCTAGTTGAATATTTTGGAAGGCAGATAAAACACCCTCTCCTGTGGATTAAGAAGTGTAATTGAATTTTGTGTGGGAGGGACAGAACCCTATGCTGTCATCTGTGGTTTGAAAAACATAAAACCACAGCTCAAGAAAAATCACAGTAGTTCCACATTGTGTTTCAACTGTTCTGTTTGCTGAGGCCATCACCCCTGTTCATTTTTGTTTTTTCTGCTGTCTCAGAGTGGACTAGCCCAAACTTGTACAAGCCTCTCTGCAATTCCAAATCTTGCACTTGCTTTCTGTGAGACCGGGGGTGGGGTGAAGTGGTGCTAAGCCAAGTTTGCCAGAGAATGGAAACATGAAACATTCCACACTCTTACCTATCCTAGAAGATTTCAAATACAAGAGAGAGGAGAAGTGGAAGGCACCAAAGAATGGAAAAGCAACCTCTTCAAGGCAGCAGCTGCTTGCTCTGAAAAATCCAAGTGGCCACTCCCTGGGGTCACCTGGGAATGCCAAGGACAATTCTGGAAATAACCAACCAAATAAATAAATAATTCCTTGCAAAATAGAAGTCTGCCTCCCAGAGGATATTTTCTTCTGCCAAACTAAGAAGGTGTTTAGGAATATGGACAAAAATAAACATTCACTCGCTGTGGAGGTGGAGTGCTCTGACTTCTATGGATTTTTAGAATTAGTTCAAGGAAAAATTAGCAGAGTGCTCCAAACACTCCAGGTGACCTGTGCCAAATGGAGCAGCTGGCATTAATAGAGTAAATTAGATGATTATATTAAAGATGAATGGCACAGCTTTACAGAAATAAATATCTAACACTGTTAAGAATTCAAATCAGCCCCAGTAGGAGCAGTCCTAACAGATACAAATGAACACAGAATTAAAGTGTAGAAATGAAAATTAGATTCTCCATTTACTTTCTCACCATGACCAGGATTCAGACTTAGTGAGTGTATAACAAATCTGATGTGATTATTTTTTTTAGGTTTGCAAAAAGAAGTCCCATCACTGTGGCATTTTAAGCACCTACCAACATCTTGTCACCTGGGAAAGACTGTACTGAGATCAGAACTAAGGTATAGTTTGGTCTTACGGAAAAACCAGAATTCCTTCTATAAAAAGACCTTGATGCTTTGCTCTGTGGTAAAATGAAAGTAAAATGTTGGGGGCTTGGGGAGTGGAAAGGTGAACAGACTTTCTCAGAATTGGAAACATCCCAGTGCTTGCAATATTTGGCCTAGATATGGCTTCTTTTTCTGAAGAAAAACCTGAAGCTACATCTTCACATCCCTGTGAGAATGTCTCAACCTGTGCTCCTGGCCATTCTGAGCACTAATCACTCTCCTGCTCCAGAGACTGGCTACTATTGGGCCAAAAGGAAAAAGTTTTTCTACAAAATATTCAATTTTTTATGTGGAGGGGCGGGGACAAAAGCTTCCTGGGAAACTCTTCAGCAAGTTCTAGTTGTGGGTCTGCAGCCTTCCTGTAATGGAGTGTCTGTGTTGGCAGTAATAGGATTACCTGCTTCATTAAAGGTTGCAGGAGCTCTCCCTTAGCAGGTGCAGTAAATGAAGAAAATTTTTTTCAGACTACTTGGTTTATAACAGAAAGGCTTAATTATAGCTGCGATGAGGCTGAGCTGCACAGATCATGGTAATCAGCATCAGCTCCAAAAAAACATAACATGCTACATCAAGAGGTGCTGGAAGCAGCACTGTGGGATAATGATGCATGGAAGCAGCTTTCTCGGATTCTGAAAAGGAGAGAGAAGCAGCATCATATTATTACCTTCACCATCTAAGGACAATTAGGGAAGGAAAGATTCTAACGCGCTCTCAATGCATCACACAGTGCAGTCAAACCAAGGCACTTTCACATGGGCTCACCCTTCTGCTGAGCTCTGCTGCAGCAGTCAGCTGAAAACCATGAAAAGCCTCGGGACACTGAAGAACCAAAGCCAAAACCAGGAGATCTGTCTCACTGTTAGGGAAGGGGCTGTGGGAAAGAAAAATAATCAAGTCCTAGCTAATGGAAGGCATTACCTTTAAGTTGTTCTCAATCCTGAGGCTTCAATTTGGGGTGAATTACCCTTCTACCCTCTCAGTCTGAAGAACTGGTGGGGTTTTTTTTCCAGTGCACAAAATGTGCCACTGAACTAAGTCTATTTAATATCCCAATTCCAAAAAGCCTTCCTCTTACCATCAGTCCTATTAAAATCAGTAGTCATTCAATCAAGTGAGTATGATGACCCAAAGAACCATGACTGGTCCAAGATGTAAAAGGAAAAATTTTGCCTAAAGCTCCTGACTATCAGAGATTGATCTTTTTTTAAGACAGCAGTTGTACTTAGGCAACTGGCTAAAGGCCAAACTAATAAATCTAATCTTGAACATATATGTATATCTACAAATATATTTTTCAGGGTTGTTTATTCAGGTATTCATTATATTTGAAACAACGCCAGTATCAACATGGAGCAGTAACTAAGGACATGATCCTGCACAGATCTGAGGATAGTTATAAACTTTGCAAAGTCCATCTGAAAAGAAGAAATGGGGATTAACTGTACTGAATACAAGTGTGGGTTTGTACTTACAAAATTAGGTCAGGCTGCCACACAAATCCATCAGAACAGGAGTAAGCCCTGCACAGAACTCTAGGGCAGAATTCACTATTATTTCAGGTACTTTTGTCTACAGAAAAGCTTACTTACAGGCTAATGCTGAAGTATCCAAGCAGCCTGGCAAGGTGGTGATAAGAAACACAGTGGGGAAGACTCATTTCATCACACAGTGCCCAAGACATCTGCAGAGCTGACACGCTGCAAGCCCTGGAGTCCAGAATATCCCTCACTGATTACTCTGAACAGCTCACACATAATAACAGGGCAGAGCCTTGCACTTCCCTTCTGTTCCCCTTCCTCACGTCCATTTGTACCAATGTCTTTCCCAGGGAATTTGCCTGCAGCAGAATCCATGGAATACAACATTGTGCAGATGCATACTGCCTTTTTTTCTTACAGATCCTCTCTCTGTGCACACATTTGAAGAAGTGCCATGGAGTTATTCCTTTGTGCACAGTTAAGAGCAAGAGCAGTATTTCCTGTGCTGTCCCTGCCAAGGAAGCACACATGCAAAGCTGTCAACAGGACAGGCAACAACAACTCTGTATGAATTAAAGGAAATGTAAGAGATGCCTTATAAAAGCTACTAACAACTATTAATGACAATACTTAAGGCAGCCCTGTGGCCAAAGGTACTTTGCAGAACACTTTGCATCAAGTGAGTGGGAAGCTTTAAAGTCTGTGCTTTAAAAGCTTTGATACTGGGATTCCAACCACTGCTCACCAAAATAAGGCAGCAGCGCCCATGTAGCTCAGAGTGACCACCACAAAATCACTCTGCACCATACCTTCCTAACCAGATTCTCCTGCTGAGGGAAGGATTGAACATGATTAAGCTTCCTTTCCAATTCTTTCAGTGATTCTTGCATTTCAGGGGTAGACTTTTATATCAGATCTTATTCCAACCCAAATGGCAGTCTTTTTTCAGTTAAAGCACCCTGATACTTTTAACAAATAAAAATAGTCTAAAACAAAAGATCTTGGAATCAGAACTCTAATATTTTTTAATGTGGATCAGGTGATTAGAGGACATTTTTCAGCATAAACAACACTGGATTAAAAGCAAAACAAGCTTACTAAAAATTACTTCTATTTTTCACTTCATTCCATGCCCCATCTGCTTCTGATGACTTCATCTCTGCCTTTCAAGATCTGGAGAGATCAGTATTTATTAAAAGAATCTATACCAGTTCAAGATTCTAAGACCTAATGCTATGGTATAAAAATATAGATAAATTGAATTCACATTGGTAATGGCAATTACACAACTGAATTGTTGTATATTTATAGAAGCAGGCTCCAGAAAGTCCCAGCTGAAGCAATACTGACAGCAGCCAAGATAGCCTTTATAAGAAACTGGGAGCTGTTGCCTTTTGCTTGCTGGTTCCAAGTCTGCCAGCCCTGTCCTGGGGGTGTAGCAGCCACCTGCTTCCAAAGGATTCTGCGGAACAGCGCACAATTCTCAGTGAATGAGAACCATTTATGCAGCCCCATTTTTAGCTTTACTGCTTGTGGTACAGATTACTCTCCAAAGTACAATGACATAAGACAGACAGCAATCGATGCACTGTACTTCAGTGCCCTTCCACAGTGTCCATGCTGGCTGCTTCCAGAAAAGGGAGATAGATCACTTAACCCTCCTCATACACCTCCTTTTCTACAAATCCATTTGAATTTGGCTCAGGGTGGGATAGTCTAACCCAAGTAAGGACTTTTTGCCATGCACATCAAGAATATCCTTCATTTTTGGATACTGCAAACATTTTGGCTGTTCCATCCATGAGGAGGAAGCTGGCATTTTATTCTTAGGGACTTTGTATCTCATTTCAGAGAATATAGCTGCTTTACAGCCTCCCACTGAGTCCTATTCCGACAGTCTGTGTTTACTGTCTTCCTTAACCTGGAATACTGAAAACACACAAACATCCTTTGGGAAAGGATTAATACTTTTCCTATTTTCTCCTGGTTTTTATCTCCACCTAAGTCCATTTATCCATGCTAAGGCCACAGCATGTTCAGAATGGGCCATTTCTAGCAGTGTTGCTGTTACAGCACTTGCAGTGCAGAAATATTATAAACCACATCTGCACTGGGAGACTGGGGGTACTGCACAAACAATCTGGTTAGAAAGAAAACCCAAATCATAATGGGGAATTAATAAACTCTCACAGGTTTGCATAATTATTAGACCAGGACCTGGAAAAGATATGCTGGTTACTCTGGGTTCTTCTATTAGCTTTCCAAGACAGAACAAAAGGATGGCAAACTTGCATTTAACCCACTGTAGCATGCAGCACAGCAGAGCATCTGTATTTAACACCCTCAAAACCTCACTCCAGAGCCCTTTAAGAAAGAAGTGAAAAAAAAAAATAAACAAAAGGAGAAAGTGCCCTTTGGCCTTTGAAGCATGTTCTCTTCCTTACACAATAACTATGACTGATTCATACATCACAATAGTGTATCTTGCCAGCTCGGGGCTTGGCTTAAGCCTTAAATTTTTAATAACATACTTAATATTAGCATCCAGGTGCAAGCAAGAGCAAGTAGAAGCTAGCACAGTATTTCTGCTCCTGCGTGCATTTTGGGGATTCCTGAGATTAGCACTGTATTATTCCTAGACGAAACAGCCAAACTCAGTAGCACTAGGTTTGATTGTTCTCATGAATTCTGCTCTTTCTAATCTTCTTCACTGCTCTCAACTTCCATTTAATAAATCATTTTAGACAGGCTCAGCCTTCATACTCACATAAACTTTATGGAGCGACACATAAAGCAGGCAAAATTTCAGGTTCAGCATGAGTTTTTTTCCTGAACTCTAACTGGCTTTAAGATGAGAATGTCTTTACCATACCTAAACTACATTTTTTTCATGCTACAGTTCCAAAGCTTGTTCTTGCTCTCAGAGGAGCTATGTGCCTCACCCTTTCCATCAGCAGATCCACAAGACCTTGGGTCCTGCTTGCAAAAGGAATGTGTCAATATCTGCATCTCTCTTCAAAGGCAACACAAAGAGAGTTTCAATCAGATTAATGGATTCATAATTTCCTTTAAATAAGAATATCCAGACATTTCTTGCCTAATTGAGAGACCAATAGCTTCATATTTCAGTCACCTTTTCCAAACATCTCCACAATGACTCTGCCTGTTACTCTCTTGGAAGGGAAATGCTCAAGATTGGCCTGGGTTCCCAATTTTGCCATGGAGACTGAACCCTTAAGGAGGAGGTGAGAGGTGGATGGGTATCTCCCCACTTCCCCACTTTATTAGGATGGTAGGTTGACATGTATTGAACAAGAATTGGTCAAGAAAAATATTTTTTAATCCTGGCCCTGTACATAGAGTATGATTTCTGGGGTCATGGTCACTCCAGAGAAGGTCAGTGACCCTGACGACAATCAGCATTTTACCAGACTGCACTGTAGGGCATTTCAAATAATTAAATGGTTTTAAGGAATGTGATTTTCAGTTGAATAAAAAAGACAGCAAGTTGTATATTTTACAAACACCAGAAAAAAACAAGCTTATTCTTACTTCAGAAAGAGGCACTAAAATAGACTAAGATGAATATAAACTAGGATGATTTATCATGGCCACTCAGATCTAATTTCTGTAAAGAAGAAAGAGCTGAAATTTAAGGTGATAAAATTGCCTTGAAATATCAATAAAAATTAACATTTACATTCATCTCAATACCTATTGGAATGCATATTTCTTAAAGACAAAATCCAAAGGCAAACAAACAAACAAAAATCATCATTGTAAGCAACCATGAAATTTGAGGGTTTGCCTTCATTCTAACCCAATCTTAAATAATGCTAATGTCTGTCCTATTCCTGCTTCAGCCCTAACAGAGCATACATCAGCAATTAAATGAAGTCAAAATTGGGAGGGAAAAATAATTTTAACTTAAATCAGAAATATTGTATTTTAAAAATAGTACTTCCTATGCTTCCTTCATGCAAAGACAACAGCACCCAGTGAAGTGGGACAGAACTCAGAGGATTATTGTATTTAGTAATTGGCATGCAGGAGACTTTATTTGTGTAAAACTATTTATTTTCTAATTAAATCATAACTTTAATATCCTTGATGTTTTCCATAGCATTCATGTCTATCTCACTTCAACTTTCAAATTCTGAGGACAAATTAATTAATTCCAGAAAATACATTATTGTATGTTCACCAAAAGCAAGCAAGCAGTACCTATCATGATATCCATTAAGAAGTAAATATTAACAGGGAGAAAGGTGCTGGACAAGAAGAATGAACTCTGCTTCTACCACAACCAACACAGTTTGGGTATTAATCAGCATGCTGAAAGTCCCAAATTAGGTTTTAGGTTGGATAGTAGTTTGAATCTAGATCATGTTCATGTTCATTCCATTTTTTTCATGATACAAAATAAAACATTGTCCATCAGAGGAGAAATTTAAGGTGCAACCCCAGGAAATTCACAAAAACTTGATGCAAAAGTGTGGGTATGGGTCTACAGAAAAGAATTTTAAGCCAAAATCTTCAAGGCACTAGCTTCAGTCATTCCTAACTGGTCACCTAAAACATTTTGAGGATATAAGCCTTCAAACCATTCCTTCATTTCCTCATCTGCAAAATGATAAAAAATATTTACTTATCCATTGGGGCTTAACTGCCTTAAAACTGCAGGTTTCTCAGACACTGTGATAACCTGGGCATGTAAGAAAGTAAGAGAATTCAAGGTTTGACTGTAGTCTCTGTCTCAGGAAAATCAGCTGGCATTTTGTGTAGAATATTAATGAGACAGTAACCATTGCCTGACATCACACAATGGCACAAGTTTTACCCCAAAGACTACAAAACTGAGCCGTGCCAGTAGTGACTTGAGCAAATGCCATACAAATGCCAGGTAGTGACTTGAGCTTCTCTTTAGCTGAAGTTGGCCCAAAGTTAGGAAAGACAGTCTTGTGGACTGTGAGAAGTCAGGGGCTGAGAATACGCTGCATTTACCACTCTGTGTATGGGTAAAACCCCATCAAATTGCAACAAGAGAGAAACTATCTGTGGTCCCAGCCATATGTGCCTCAGAAGCTCCATTCTCAAAGGCTGTGGGAGCTGTCAGGTCCATTTAGTTATTGGTCTCAAGTGTTGGATAATGTCTAGCAATTTTTCTTTTGAATATTTCCTCCAACTGAACACGTCCCCATGAAAACTTGCAGGTTTGGGGGTTTGTTGTTGTTGATGTTCTTGGGTTTGGGTATATCTTTGTACTTACTACCTTTTTTTTTTTTAGCAGAAAAGAAAAAAAAAATCCCCTACATTCATGAATGTTCTTAAAACATATTTAATATGAGCAATTTCTGTAATCCTTTTTCTTCACTTTTCTAGGAGCTATGCAGTGTCCAATGTTTAGGGAGGAATTCTTGTAGTCTTGAATGATTTCAGGCATGAACTCTATTGTTCACACAGTCTATACATTTGCTCTAGAGAGCAAGCCTGGAAACATTTCATTATAACACTGCACATGCAATTATGTGGTGGGAACATGATAACACAAAACTGGTAAACAGCCAAAAAAGTAAAAAATTTAAAAATTATTAAGATATGAGATCCACACTGTTGAGTTAAGCATTTTGCTTTCCCTCCCCCAGTTGGGTCCCATCATCCACTGTTCCCTCACCTCCCCCTTAATCTGAGTCATTTAAAGTCCTTGGTATCAGAGAGCAGAAACTCCATCATTTTACCCTGGTACCTGACCACATCCCTGAAATTTAGAGTATTAACTTTGTGAAGTCAACAGTACCTAAAAAACATGAAGACACACAGAGAACAAGATTAATAAATTCAGAAGCTCACCCAATGGAGACCTTCCTCCTTTCCACTATGAAGTGGAAGAGTTCCAGAAAACTCAGGCTATAGAAGGGATGGACATTTTACAACAAAATTCCTGTATTATTACCAACAGCAAATCTGTCTTATGTCAGTGAAGGTTTACTCCTGAAGAAACACGTGTGCTCTTAAAGAGTGGTTTGTAAAGACAGCTCCATCTTAAAATCCAAGCACTTACATTCTCAAGCTCTTGGGGTCTTACCCAAAGACCACTGAGCTGTCAGAAAGTTCCACTGGTTGACTTCAGAGTGCTTTGGATCAGAAGATCCTGGTGCATCGACTACAGCTCTTGAAAGGGAAGTGAGAAAGTCTGTCTGATATCATCATATAAAAACAAAAAAAAAAGAACAGAATAGGACAAAAAGGGGAGAAAGGTATTCCAGAGGTACATAGGTGCTCTTTAAATATCTGATGGACCAAAACACATGTGAGGGATGGATAACACATACTTTCAGAAAGGTTTACAGTGACAAGCACGATGCCATTTAGTTTTATCTCCAGATCAGCTGCAGGCCCATGTGTACCCTCAGAAAATGTTACCCTGTTTCATTAATTTTTTGGAAGGAAATTAGAATAATTGGGATTTCTATCTCCAATATCCACCCAAATGGGATGCAGAGGGTGTAACAACAGTCCTGACCCCTTCACTCTCAGACACTTTCGCAGTTTCTCTGTCTGCCAGTGGCAGTGGGGACGTGAGAGCACTGCTCTCAACCTACAAGAAGGCTCGGCATCTGGACATTTAGAACGGAAAATGATCTCTTCACTCTCTCTGAACACTCTTTCCCTCAGAAAAATCCACAATCATCCGAAACCTTACCAATACACACGAAGCCCTTCTGACACTCATTCTCTGCTGTCTCTGAGACAGCAAAGACAGAATGATCGGCGTTACGCCCAGGACTAAGATTCAAGCTCAGGTTTTAACACGCTCTGCTTTTCGGAGCCTCCTCCAGGCCCCTGGACAGGCAGTGTGCGTTTGCTGCGGCGGGGAGAGCGCAGCGGGAGCGGCACACGGCAGCTGAATAAAAGATCTAAATAAACCGAGACATTAGCACCCGGCAGGGAGCAGGGCTGCCCTTGGACACCGCACACATACCACACAACTTCTTTAAACAAATACAGAGCCGCGCGGGGACGGGACCCACTTTTTCCATGCTCTCCCTCTCTGGTTTGGGCTTTTTCCCCCCACAGTGGTACCCTGGCTATCAGAAACTGCTCACGCTGCGCACACAGAGGGTCACGCTCCAGCAGGGTTTTGGCAATGCACAAGCAGCTCTAGAACCCTGCTGCGGACACAGAAATGTAACGTGATGTATTCCTTAAGAGATGCAGTCACCATTTCACTGGCAATATATTAATCCTTCGTGCCTATGAATTCTTCACAGAAACAGGGACTGCAGTGAGCAGAGTCCTGGGTGAGAGGGGCTGGAAGTAAGACACCACATTAGGCTGGAGAACACCTTTCTCTTTTTAAAAATTGATGATGCATTTTTGTCTAGTTGCACAATGAAATGCAGCTCAAAAGAAGTATTTGTCCAAGCTCAAGATGACACATCAAGCCATTAATGAATCTGTGTCCTCACCTCCCTGCTGGAGCATGGTACAAGGCAGGCTGCTGTGCTGATGCAAGCAGCACTCACCTTACCTGTGACCTTACATTCAAGGACAGAAATGAAACCAAAAGGAGAGGGAGAGTACTGAAAGTGGGTGACATATGAAGGTGATTTTGTACTGTTCAATAAGACATGATTCTTGATTCCATCCAATTTGTCAGGTTTTTAATATGATGCTAATCTGCAACACACACCTAATATGGATTAAAATTAGTGGTACTTCACCTCTGGTTTTTACTAACAGCTTTCCTATAGATAGGTAAATAAAATTATCTTTATTTTGCTTATAGGAAACCTGAGGCAAAGTTATTCTGGATCAACTTTACTCATCAAAAGAACAAATATTTCTTCATTGACTTCCCCAACAGCCCTGCAGCATCCAAGACCCATTAATTTCAGGGGTCCTTTTGAAATATCAGATGTGTTATACTGAAGTATTAAACTGTTGTAAAAATTAAAGGTGATGGCTTCATTCAGACCTTTGTCAGGAACAGGATTAAAACCTAGGGACCTGAGGTCAGGTGTGCCTAGAGAAACACAAGGCAAAGCTGACCTGAAACAGTTCAGGCTTTTTGCTCAGTCCTGTTTTCCTTTAAAACCTTCACTGGGCAGGCAGCAACAGGCCTGCCTAAGAGCAGAACATGATTTGGATTTGGGATTTGGGGCAGACTCAAAGGAATATCTAGAAATGTATGTGTCACCCAGATCCACAGCATGTAAGAGAATTGATTTACTGTCCCAGCAGCTCAGGGAGGAGGAAGAGCTATTGCTCAGACAGGGAAGTGGAGCAGAAACAGGAGTGACTTTCTTACAACCCCACAGGAAACACACTCTATTTAAGCAGACTGCAGCATCACTTTCCATTGCCATGTTAATTTTACAGGAAGATTGGAAGTTTAGCAGTTCCCACAAGTGTTCGCAGCAGCAGCAGCCTATGCCTTGTTTCCAGAGTTTTGTCCCAGCTGAAAGACAGATAAGCACAAAGGATTTGAAGGAACCTTCCAAAGATGCAGGCATGGTCAGCTGTCAAAGCTCACCAGTGAAAATGAAGTGTTTTCCAAAGTCTCAATAATGCACATGGAGTTGGAGCACAAGAGGACTGGGGGAGTTTAGAGTTTGGCAGATGTGATTTAGAGAAGGAGACATTAATTATCTGAACAGATCTAACTCCTGATTGATTTTTAAAACTGGAACTCAATCCACAATTTTTGCAGAATTAACTCCATCATGCACAGGTAATACACAGATAATAAGTAGATTTTCCTTCACTATTAAAAGAAGAGAGATTACTATCAACTTTCCATCCTCCTCACCATTCCTACCTTTGTATCTCCAGCCAGTGTCAGTGGGAAAGTTTGTCCATTTTTAGAAAATATCACCTGAAAAATCTGGAGGGGAAGGAGTTGAGAACACAATGACAGGAAGAGAATGAAGACCACAGTGGTGTATTGAAAGACTTACTTGTGATCCCCTAGTGCCACCTTTGGTTGAAGCTCACCAAGCACTAACAAGCTTACAGTCATACCCAGGAGAGAACGAAGTTTCATTTGCTTTATGCCATTTGCAGGAAGACAGTTCTCCTGGATTCCTTATCTTTTTTTCAGGAGAAAATCAAACACTGAATTTTTCTGCTATAGTGACTGAACTGTATCTCCTATTCCCATGTAATTTCTGAAGTGCCCCCAGAAAGTGTTGGCTGGAATTGGCTCGTCTGATTTTTGTGACAGCATTTCCATGTAGCATGGGGAAAAGGTGCATGCATGGAACATGCTATGAGAGCTTCACTCAGTAGTGGCTCAAAAAGGAGACAAAAGGACCAAAAAAACTTTTCTGCTGTTTCAGTGACCACACATGTCCTGTGGATTTTTGTGTGTTCTAGTCCATCCTTACAGTTCTAGCAACAGTACAGTTACAGTGACTGTAAGTTACTGTACTTACAGTACAGTTCTAGTACAACCCTACAGCCACAAGCCATTTAGCCTGTTGGGAGGGATGTGTTAAAAGCAGAAGATTAGAGATGAGGATTATAAAATGCACTCAGTGCCTTTGCAGCTGGAAGTGACCTTTGCCAAATCAGTGTGTGAAGAGCAGTGACCTCCACCATGGCCAAGTGAAGCGCTACCTCCTTGTCCTTGTTGTGTCTCTCTCCATCTCCCTGCCTGGGTGCTGCTCTGGGATCCCCCACTCAGCAAGGTGACAGAAATACATTCACTGTCTGTGTTTTACCCGTGGAGTTGGAGCTGTCCCAGCTGCCTGTCCATGCTGACTCTCGCAGGGCAAACCTTCAGAGTATGTAAAACGTTCCAGGAAAGTCAATGGAACAATTTTAGCAGAGTTTCAGCAATTTGCTGTTGCCAAGAATTAGGCCCAGGAGCATAACAAAGACAGTGGTTTAAACCCATTAATAAGAGTGCACTTCTACCACCTTGTGCTGTAGTGACGACTCACTGAAAGCCATTTCAAACACACATGTAGGTGGTCTGCTCCAGGATGCAGAAACCAGAGAAGAAAGGGAATTGAAAAGAAAAATTAAATAGGTGTAAATTGATACAGATGTCCTATAGATAGGACAAATATGCTACATAAAACATATGCAGATATGTGTGTAAATATATTTATGCGTACTTACAAATGTACCCATATGGATTCATATAAATACAAATGTATGTATACACATGAAAACACAAGACACAGAGGAGATGTATACTGTGGTTTCAACAGGATATAAAAGGCTAAATTATAAAGCAAGCCAAAAGCTTTCTGGTACACAAAAGTTACCTCTTGAAATATCAAGCAAAATGGTCAACAAGAAGCTCATGGACCTGCCAGCTGCTCTTTCAAAGCTTTCAATTGCTGAAAGAGGCCCTTCAGGCTTCCTTCCCTGCTGAGAATCAGACAAACCTCAGGTCTAGAGGGCTACAGTAGTCAAAACGTTCTTCTGTGGTGGAAGTGTTGCACCAAATGGATTTACTTCACTTCTAGCACAACTGGGTATTTAGGGAGAACTCGCTTTTGCAGGGTTATTAGCCACCCTTTGTTGCCAGAAACCAATTTGTGGTTTTCTGCAAGAAAAGTCATATTACACCATGGGGTTTTCAGACAGGGTTAAAGAGTCAAGCAACAGCTCCTCATCTTTCTTCTTCTGATCCTCCTCTAAGCATTTTTAATCCCATAGCAAGGAAGAGGAAGTGGAGCAGGAAAAAGTCATAATTTTTTACTCCTAATGAATAGCAGAATGCCATTTGCAGAATGTATTTCCCATAAACTTGCAGACGTGGATGGTACTATTCCACGTATGCCTTTTCACACCCTGACAGAAACAACTTCGCCGCTATTTTAGCTCCTGGCAACTTTCCTTTCCATTCCCAGACTGTTGTCCTTTGCTTTCCCTTCTCTGGAGGCAGCAATTACCTTGTTACTGATGCCTCACGCAGCTCACATCCACTGGCTTCCATCTGTTCTCATTCTTACACAGCACTTCTGCAAAATGTATCCTAAAAAAGCCACAGGCTATTTTACTTGGTGCCCTAGTAATGATGTTCTCTTATGTGAGCACTTGAGAAAGATGACAGGTTGACTCTAATCTACTCCATGCAGGTGCCATTTGAATTTTAATTATCCCCAGCTAAAAATTCTACTTTCAGGCCATCCGTCTTTACATTTGAATTTAAGATGACAAATTTTGTATGAGGAGATTCATTCTTAGTGACTGTAGACAGCTAATAGAGACATCTAAGTTAGGATCCTAATCAGCAAAAAGAGCAGAGTATTTATCTCTCTCCAGAGACTGTGAGCAGGGCTCAGTTTAGGGCCTGAAGCTTACTCAGGAGAAGCCAGGCTGCATTCCCTGCTTCTCATTTGCACAGGAAGAATCCTGCCCAGGAAGAGTTGTCCCCTCAGAAGGAGTTCTTGGGGAAAGTGGAGCTTGAAGAGGATGCTGCTGTCAGTGGCACAACAGGGCATGACAGATGGGATGTCACGTTTTCATGGTCAGTTGTAGAGTGACATCTTTGTCTCACCATCCTCAAGCTACCACAGATATGGTAACAGAGCAGGGAATACAGAAAACCACAAACTGCAGTACTAGTAAAGCCCAGGGCAATTCAGATACCATAAAACATCTTATTTCCCTCTCAGCCACAGACAACCTACTTACTCCAAGGCACCTTGCACAGACTGCAGCCCTGTAAAATGTGGTCATGTTCAGAGTTGAAATGCAGCTGAAATGCACTATAATAACTATTGTCTGCGTCATCTCAGAGAAGAATTTAGGAAGTTCTGTTTCTTTTTAGCTTTATTTTAAAGGTAATGCTATTTCTGTTAATGATTCTAACCCTCTAGTCAATATGAAGTATTCAGTTGTCACTGCTAGATCCTGTATATGAAGTACAAGCAGAGGGGAGGGGGAAGGAATTACACCAGTTTGTAATAATTGATATTTCCAGACTATAATCTTGGCATCTCTTTAAATCCATTTATAATTGTTTGCTACCTGTTCCTGAATATGAATAGGCTGTTTCACCCGTGAAGGGTGAGTGCTAAGTTCCTTCCCTGGTTATGAAAGATCCATAACTCACAAAGGCTGCAAGGCCAGAGCAAGTGGCAGAGATTTGTCTCTTTTTTCTCCAAGCAAGTTAAAGAATCATAATCACCCTTCATGTATGAGACAGTCTATTTGTTCTTTGTTTAATTTCTTTTAAATTAAGCTTTTTAAAAAAGGACTGAACCCTGGCATCAGATAGTAAACAGAAGGCTGGTAACTGGATAATTAGTACTTTGGGGCTTGTTGGATAAGCCAAAAACAATTTAAAAATTTTTAAAATATTGTGTTGCCAACATTATTTGGGTTTTTCTTTGGGGCATATTTTCACCACAGTGAATAACAAAAGTAATACTGAAGGAAATTTTTTGTTTGATTAGGCATTAAATACATTGTTTCATTTGGCACCATATTTATCACTTACTTTTCAAAAAACTAAATTTCAATCCAACATTCTATTTCAATTACTTGGTCTACACAGGAGATAATGAGAAATGAAGCAAAGCTCTGAAAGCACAGCAATGTGGATATCAAAGGACATCTGAACAATGACACAGTCATGGAAGGAGAAATAAATACAGGTATAGAAAGGGATGTTAATGCAGAAAGTCAGAAACACAGAACAGGTTTCATGCTTGACTTTGAGACCATTCTTCCTACCCTGACTCTTTGGGCAGCACCATGGTGACCCAGCACAGGGCAGCCACATCCCCTTACAGGAACCTACACAGGGATGCTGGCAGGATATCCAGCCTCAGTCTAGGATAGAGCACTGTGCTATCCCTACGGTCCACTGGAATTCATGGCAGAAATACTCTCAGATGACAGTGCACAATCACAGTTCTCGGAAAAGAACTACAAGGAAATTCTACCCTGCAATAAAAATCAGAGGCAGACAATGAACTGTACTTAACAGACGCTTTTGACTTTGCATCCTACCTAATAATCCATTTCTGCCAGAAGTATTTTGAACATGTCAAATGTACAAGAGCTGCAAGATGCTTAAATTTATTTTGCCACTTTAACAGGTTTCCTCCTCCTCACCAACATCTCTGTTACAGCCTTTCTCTCCCCAGGCTGCATTGGCCCCAAATGCTGAACCCAAGTGATTGAGTGCTGGGTTGAAAAATCAATATTATGTCACTCTGCAGAGCTAGAAATGGGAGCCTTTCCCTCTAGTGATTAAATGCTGCCGGCTTCCCAACGGGTTTCAGTGTGTTCGCTTCCAACACTGAAGGTTTCAGAATTTTAAAGAAGTGGCATTTTAACTATTCTTACAGGAAACGCATATTTCTCATATGAACAGGTTTTAAAACCTTAGGGAGCATCCCCTGAAAGGCTATACATGGCTTTTGCAGCACAATAAAGTGGTTACTGTTAATTGCACCATCAGTTGTACACATCAACCAAGTCACCTGCTCCCTTCCTCCGGCAGAGTTGGCATTGGAAAAGATCACGGGTGATTTCCTTGCAGTGCTTTACAGACACAAGTGTTCCCATAAAATATTAAGGTATTTGTCAAATAGTTTTCTTCCCAAATAGCCTATTAGATGTAGCAATGGAATGTAAATTCTTTTGCCAGTAACAACCCAGAAAAGAGCATTGGTAAATCTGTAACCTGCGTTTCCCCTTTATTATTTCATCTTCAGTTGTCATTTTGTCTTGAGAAACTTTGGAAAGATTTTATATTATAGGCGAAATACTTCTGTCTAATTCCTGCTCATAAGTAGTTTTGGAATTTAATAATAGGAGTAGAAAAATCTATAAAATTCTCAATTATTAGAAAGATGTGTAAAAAAATAAAAATATTGGAAAAACATATTTACTACCTTTTATGCTCAGTAGTCAGCAGTACACTGGTAGCACAAGCAAACAGCTCTCAGCTCAGCAGTTTTTCTAGGTGCAACAGAATACAACTTAGTTTCTTATAATAAAATAATTTTCTTTATTAAAGGATTGTGTCCTTTAGAGTTACCAAAGAAAACATCAAATAGATTAATTCTTTCTTGCTCTCTTATCCCTGGGCAATAATCTGTGTTTCTTTCCTCTACCTAGCTACTGGTTTCCAAATTCTAAACCACTACTACAGCTAAGTGGAATTCAAACATGCATTACTACAAATAAAATAAAAATGTTTTGCCGTAAATCTCTTTTGTCTGACTTCAGCTTCAGAGGACTTGGAGTTGCACTGGTTTTACCCTCAGTTCCCAGAAGTAATTGAGATCTGTAAGTGCCCTTCAATTCCTATAATGCATTTATATTAAAATTATACTAGATCTCAGGTTGCTCTGTGGAAATGTATTAGAGCTGATATAACAAACATCAGCCCAGGCAGTAAGCACAATCTACCCATTTTTGTTGCTCACTGCTGCATCCAGCAAAAATGAGAAAAATATAATCATCAAAATAAGATATAACAACATTTCAAAATTCTTTAATTGCAGCAATTTTTATGCTTCTACCTACCATTATTATTATTGTTATTATTTCTTTGTCTCATCTCAATATTAAGGTTGAATCTTTCCTTTTTTCTGAACCAACTCAGAATATTAGGCTGAGCTAATTTTCTATTCAGAATTACCAAAGGAAAAAAAAAAATCCTTGCAAGATACTTTGGAAGTTTTCCCAATTAATCAAGCATTTCCTCAAGATAAATCTTCAGACTTTTTTAAAAAGGAGAACAAGTGTAGGATTTGTATGTATGTATGTTATACAAAATCTGAATTTCTGAGTGTCTGTGCCAATATCATTTCAAAAGCCTCCTAAGATTTCTTGAAAAAATATTTGCATCATAATTTCTGTTTTTACTTCCATTCTTTATTTCAACATGAATTATAAATAACAATTAAGAATTACAGAACTCCTATTTTTATGGAAGACTCAGTCTCAAATAAAAACTAGAGTCACTCTGGATGCTCACTGTCAAAGCTCCCCCATTTATCTCAGCAAACTGTAGTGGAAATGAACACAAGAAAAGATAATTATTATTTTTATTTTCTTGAAATTATAGACAGGAATGTGCTATTTACTATGAAATCAAAATCTTGAAATCATTTTTATTAGTAAAAAACCTCTTTAAGCATGGGTGTGAAACAAGGTGTTTGATATTTACATTCTTCCCTCCAGAATGGATTTCTGAGTAGAATGCTTTTCAAAGTTACACCAGATATCAATGATATTAGGCTTGGGTCCTAGAGCTGTAGGCTACCATGCCTTTTACAGAATGAAAATTATTGTTATCTGTATGTACTGGGAAGAGTAAAATGTCTCAATTTACTTCAGGCACTGCTTGCCAGACTTCCTGCAGCCAGAGTGTAATATTTTTTAGGTGACACATTTTAAGCTTGTGGGTTTGAAGAAACACATACCTCAGGCAAACAGGCACACAAAGCAGAGCACACCTTTCCATCTCACTGGAGGGCTGCATTTCTGAATCCAAACACGTCTTCCTGCTGTCATGCCCCTTAGGATCAATATCCATTCCAGTCATAATGAGACAAACATTTCCTAAACGTGATTTTGTTCAAACCAAAGATGGTCCACATCAAAATTCCAGCTACAAGCAGCACCTTTTTATGAAAATGTTTGATTCTTCAGGAACCATCTGTGGTATGAATGTGATGAACAAATCACAGGAGAAGGCTTTTTGTTAGTATAGAAACACAATAATCAAGAGTTAACTCTGTCTAATTTTCTTCCAAGCATTTCCAGCTAATTTTTACTGAAAGAAGCAAATAAAGATGTAAAGATGAAAATTTCTTCTGCAATCCTGTCAGGACTTGGCATTTCTATTTTTCTCCTTACCATTTATCAACAAAATTACATTAGTAAAAAATAATGAATTAATTTAACACTCAGCACCCAAGTTCTCAAGACTGAATTCTCTCAGGCACCCACACACCACCACGTTGACTGGCACTGTGTCCAACAGCACAGAGCACCAGTTGCTTTCTTTAATTAGTCACTAAATATCCCTAGATCTGGTTGTGCCAGGATTAGAGGGCTGATGTTGGACATTCATCCCATCATGTCACACACACAGAGCTTGATTTATGTGCCACGTTGCTCAGCTGTCACTGAGTTGGACCTGCATGCAGCCCAGATGGATAAACCAGTTCCATTTCACCATTACCAAGCAAATCCATTGCTACTGCTTTGTGTGCAGCAATGAGCCTCAGTTAGTATAAGATGTACTTCTTATTATTTCCTAAGAATGCACATTTCTAATTATCTCAGATCATGTTTGCTACACTGCTTTACCAAAAGGTCCTTGTGAATTGCATCTGTCCCTCATGCATAACACTGCTTTACTTTTGATTTATATTGACATGATTACTGTTATGATTTTATATACACATATATAAAGCATCAATTTTTACCAGCACAAACAGCACCATTACATGCTATATTTATTACATGAGATGCTTCATAATTGATTGCTAAATTCTACGTAGTTCAATTTTCCTTTCCCTGAACAGAATCATGACGTTCAAATATAGATTTAAAAATAGAGTGCTGCCAATGGTTTTAAATAAATACTGTGCAGCACAAAATACTCGTTGCTGGCATCAGCTGCAGCTTACTTTTGTTTAAGGGTGTTTAAGATTGTTTTTAAAAATATAAGCAGTTTTAAAGGAATTAACCAATTTCCCGGAGGTTGTTCCCATACCAGCCATGACAGCGTTAAGCTTAAAGTATTTTAAAAGGATTTTACAATAATTTTTTATTATTGAAAAGTAATTTTTGACTGTTACTGTGATAATCTGGATATCAGACACACATACACAAACACATCTGCTCACAGTGTTCATACATTAAATTTCAATAATCATCCCCTAAATTCTGTAGTCTTTTCAGAGCAAGCAATTGTAAAAACACAAAGAATTTAATTCAATTCCAAACTGTAATTTTGCTATCACAACACAAAGTATTTCTATATATAAACACAGAAAAGGCTATTTGTGTCTTAATTATTATTAGCATACAGTAAGATATCACCTGCTGCTTGTAAGTAGGAATCTGTCATAGTTTGTACAATTGTTAAGGTATACACAATAAGGGAATTTACATATGATTCAAGCACTTCCTTTCTAAATTCTTTACTGTATATTCTGTAAATCCCATTCTATTGCTTATTAAGGAATGCTGTAGCGTTCCCAGAGGTGGTAGCAGTAATGAAAAATTGTTTATGCAGTGCAGGAAATTAATGTAAGGGTTTTCCAAGAGAATTCTCATCACTGGACTTGTTTAGCTTGTAAGGATTCTAAAGGGTATTGAAACAAAGAAAGGAAAGTGTTTGTTTCATTTTGTTTTGGCTTTCTGTAAAAAAAAGGGAGAGCGATGAGAGTTACATTAATGACTTGAGATATTTGGTATATAAAAGTTATTTTCTGAACTGTTGTGCAGTTTTAAAAATTAATTGTGCCATAAATCAAAAGTATAATACATTTAAAATGTCTAAATATGCTCTGAGTACAGACTCTAGAGGAAGTTTTCAAAATCTATATGCTGAGCCAGATCTTTGAATTGATCCCATTACTCTAAAGATTAGAGTTTAGTTAAAGGTATGCTTTTTTAGTTTGTCTGCTAGATCCTGTCAGACAAACTAAACAATTCTGTATTGTACAGATCCCAATTAATGCTTCCCAGATATAAAGTAGGATTAGTTTGAGATTGACTGTGCAGATTTTGCATCATCATTTGATCATCTTGCTGAAGGTTGCTGTACAGATTCTTCACTAGAACACATCCAGTTATAACCCTGTGGAAAATGTGGGGAAGTGCTGGGAGAGAAAGCAGCAAACAAGTGGTGATTGGAATTAGCCCACCTGGCATCTGACACAGCTAAACACCCAAAGCTCACTTGTGGAATTAGCCTTATGCAGCATGGGAATTTCTAGATGGACATCCCAACCATTCTGAACCATTTTAAAATAAATTTCCCTCTTGAGAAGCAGAGATTCAGTCATCAATATTCTTTTCTTCCAAACACAAAACTCCGTCCTTGTTTTCTGAATTCTCCCTTTGAAAGAAGAGGGAATATCCTGTCTGAGAGACCCATACCCATCAACGTCCTAATTAGTTAGGATTCTTTCATTGAAAATTATTTTTTACTTTAGAAATGTCATTTCTTTAAAAATCAAAGCTTCTCTGCAGAAATGCTTTGCTTTCAAATAATTAAGGTCTGGCATGAATTAACTCAGGGCCTGTGATTAGCTGAAGGCGTAATGATCAGGGGGCTTCCTGAGGATGTGGAAGATCCTGGTTCAAACCCAGCCTGCCTAATTCAGACCAGAAATTCAAGCCCCACAGTCTGTCATGTCCCCAGCAACCAGTTCACATTTTGCTCTGGAATGCCAGCCCCTCCTTTATCAAAGGGCATCTCTTTACACAGCTAGAGCAATGACAGCAGCAAATGCTTTGGGAGATTGATCCCAACAGTGCATGGACTGAGGCATCCATGCAGCACATGGATATACAAGGCTGAGACAGCATTCAGCTACCTAATTAGGGGACTCCAGTGCCATTTCAAACACCTCAGCATGGGCCATCTCTTCTGCAGGTATGACAGAGAGAACTGAAGGCCTGGAAGAAGATCTGTGCCCAAATGAGACCGTTCAAGGCATCTCCAAAGGCTATGTTTACTCAGGTAAATCCCTCTCATGTAAATGGCCAAGCTAAAAGCTTGAATGTGCATTGCAAAAGTCCTCTGTGAATAAAATGAATTGGCTGAATACCAGCTGCTCTGAATAATCCTTCTCTCAAAGTCTTAGTAGGTCTCAGTTACATTTTAGAGATTTTTTTATTTAATGCCAATAATTTTCTGCCATACAAAAACTATCAGTCTGTAAAGTTAAGTCTGAGATAGGTGCTTAGGCTGGTCTCCCAGTGTGGTTTTGTATAGTCAAGAAGTGAAGTTAATAGCAACACTCTGTTTCAGCATAAGTTACTAAATAATGACAAGGTAGTTCTAAGGGAGAAATCAATCCTATACCCTGTGGGTATGTAAGTTTTGCAGTCTACCCAAAACCAAAATACATCTGGTTTACCAAGTTAGGCTGCACGTGTGCACTAATAATAACTGTGTTTCACTGTCTGACTGGCATCTATGCTGTTTTCTCCAGGAGAAAATTACCTAAAACAGCATGTCCTTGAGGACAAATCTGTAAGCTTGCTATGGGAATCCTATGGTATAGTTTACTGCCATTTGTGTCATTCTATTTAATTTGCTATTTCTTCCTTATGCCATGTGGGTAATAATCACAGCAAATTGATTCCCATGAGCTCCTTGGACAATTAAAGCTATTTGGTTATTGCCACCTGCCTGCTGTTTCCATTGATGCAATTTTCATGACTATTTTTCCTTCCTGCTTCTCACCCCAGTAAATTCTTTGCCCAGTACTGACACATTGCTGTGCTGCAATTAGAGTTAAAATGCTAGTGAAGGCATCCGTCCCTGAATCCAACCAGTCACACTTCAAAATATTGCTTTGTCATATGCAAATTTCATTTCAAGAATTTATAAAATTTCGCACTTTTTTTAATACACAGTCTAAGGGAAACATACATCTACTGATGTACTATTTTAATTATATTCAGGACAACTTGGCTATTATTTCAGTAACGACATTATTTTCATTATATCTGTGATGTTTATTAAATTGCCTGTTATGTTCTAACTCCTTGTCTTAGATGCAACCAAAAGTATGTATTCTATCACCATCTGTTAAAACCAGGTGGAGCAGTGTTCCTTATCTCTTCCATGCCCCATCCCTTATAACTCTGGGGGATATCCTCTGTTAATGGGCCAGCTGTTAAAACCAGGTGGGGCAGTGTTCTTTATCTCTTCAAGGACTGATTTTTCCTCCAGGGAGGTAACTTCTGTTAATGGACCATTGAGTCCCACTGCATGACTGTTAAAATTATAGCATCACACTGGGAGATGCTCCACCCAGGGGGAGGAGCCAAACATTTCCTACCTAGATAAAATCTGAGATTTGGAACATAAGAGCAGCCTTTTTCCACTGGATTCCAGAGGAAAACCAGACCCTTGTACATCATCACTGGACCTCCAGAGGAAAACTGCACCCCTCTACAGGAGCACTGCTCCAACAGAACCACATCTGTCACTGCAGGAGTGCAGCCACCATTTAATGGGACTGCTACCAACACCCTGACTGACAGTGTGTCAGGTAGTACTCTGACTGTCAGTGTTCTGTACTACTTCATTTTATTTTAATTTTCCTATTAAATTCTAGTTCTGGCCTGGGATCCCCCACAGGTTTCCTTTCCATCTAGCACACTTCTCTGTGAAATAAATGTATGAGAGAAGAAAATATGTGCTGTATTTATCTTTGTGCATCTGTGTCTCTGTCTGTGCATGTGTTTTTCCCTTTTGTCATGTCTTCAACCTTTTCTTTCTTGGAATGTTTTGGCTTTGCTCCTCTATTGCTCTAGCTCACTATCAGCCTTTTCAGATCAGAATTCTCAAATAAGCACTATGCCTTGCGCTGTGATCGCTCTTTCTTTCCAAGATCAAACTGGCCACTGGCTTTCGTGGAAAAGAAAAGCAAAAAGCAGGATAAGGTCATGGATCATAGAAGAAGTAAAGATGAAAGAGGAGAAGGATGAAATGAAAGGTCTCAGTCCCAGTTCTGTTAAGGAAAATTCAAGTTGTGCTTTATACAGCAGCTAGAACAAGAAGGAATCTGAAACGGATTTCAGCTTTTAGAAATGCAGTCAAATGAACTAGATTTCTTTGTTAACCTCCTTTAACTGCCATAGTCAGATCACAAAATATTGTGAGTAGGAACACACACACAAGGACTGTGAAGTCCAACTCTTAAGTGAATAGCCTGATGCATTTGCTATTCACTGCCAGGGTGCTTCACACTAAATCACTCGGGTTAAGAGGTTGCAGTGGGATATACACATTGCAAGACCAATCCTTGCATCACTCTGATCATCACAAATAGTTGATCAACTTTCAGACAAGTCCTGATGGACTCACTAACTTGTCACTGCACAAATAGGAGCTTATAGTGTTCTTCACATTGCAGGTGGCAATGAGAAAAGAAAAAAAAGATGGAAAATAGCCTTGATTTTACCCATTGCTATTACTCTCTTTTCAGTCAGTCAAGTTTGTGCATGAAGATATATAGACACACAGCCTAAGCACAAATGTGGATCCGAGTTAACAACTTACAAACTGATGTGCATATAGGGAACTGGATCAGCAGCAGAGAGAACTGACATCAAGTCAATTCCAGCTTTGTCCCCCAACAAACATGGCAGAAACATGGTGAGCAAAAATAGCAGCAGAAGTCATTTTAAAAAGGCCTAATTTAGGAACCCATTTTTTAAAAATTTCCTTTGATTATCTAATGTTCCACTAGATCTTAAACAACAGGGTAGAATTTCCAATGTTTGCAGATCATTTAAAAGCTTAAAGGATTATTAAACCAGTTGTTTAAAATGACATTTTCACTGTACAAATATTTGTCTATTAAATAGGCTGTATGGCACAGGACCTGATCAGCCTTGGCAGTATTACAGGTTCTTCATACACTGCAAAACCCACTGTTTCCTCATAAAGCTGTCAAGTCTCAGTTTAATGAAACATATATAAACTCAATGATATTAGCCATGTCTTGGCAAGTTAATTAATTTCATTTTTTTTCCTGTTGACTTTCTCCTGTTAGGATTTTTATGAATTTATCATTTTAGGAGTACCACAACAGATCTTTTGCTGGCACTGGGAAGAATAAGTTTAATTTTCAAACAGCCAAAATACTTAAATATATAAAAGTACCTCTTGATTGACCATTATCATATTAATTCACAGACAATGGAAAATTAGGAAACTTTAGTAAGAACTGTCTCTTAAACCTCTTCTTGAGACTTCTTACTGCATCACAAATTGTTCCATGCCCTGTGACACTTCATTTATAATTGCAGCCAAGGGACTTCACATTCACTACATAGTGTCAGGGCCTGAATGATCCAGCAAATAAGAATTTATTTCACGAAATGGCTTTGATTGGAAAAGACCTCCCACAGATCACTGAGTCCAACCATTCCCCTAGCACTGCCAAGTCCACCACTAAACCACGTCCCCACGTGCCACATCCACACATCTTTTAAACACCTCCAGGAATGGCAGCCTGAGCACAGCCCTGAGCAACTTGTTCCAGTGCCTGACAACCCTTCCTGTGAAGAAGTTTTACCCAACATCCAATGTAAACTGCCCCTGGCACAACCTGAGTCCTATCTCTTGTCACCTGGGAGGAGACCAACCCCCATCCCTCTATACCTGTTTATATTTGCTGGAAACAGTGGAAACATGAATTGAAGGAACCAAGTTTGTTCATTTGAAAAATATAAATACACAATGTTTTCAAGAGTACAATGAAAACCTGAGAAAATGTCCATTGAATTTATGATGAATGCATTAAATTTCCTTGAAGATTCTGAACAGACACATTTAAACATCTGAGGTAAACAATCAGTCTATTCCCAGGAGAATTCGTAAGAGAAATGAAAAGCCAAAAACAGCCCAATGCATTAATTCTGTCAAGTTATTTACCCAGTTCCATTTACAATTCTAGCTCAGTTTAATTATCTCCACAGAGAGTTTTGAACTGAAGAGGGAAATTTTGTCCAAAAAGGAGTTTGCATGTAATCACACTGGGTTTTTTGTTTTCTTTTTTTCTGTTGGCCCATATGAACAGATGACAGCTACTCCACACAGAACAAAAAACAAAGAAAGGAAGACAAAATGGGATGGCCTGTGTGCTCCAATGCTGCAGGTATCAGGGAAGAGGGCTATAACCAGCAGTGAGGTTCAGAAAGAAAGCTGCTAGAACTGATCTTATTTTTCTGCCAGAGCATGACTGAGTGAAGGGAAAAAAAAATCAGAGTTAGCAATAAACCTTCCTTCATTTTCCATTACCCTTCAGGAGATTACTTTGATGGGAATTAGAAAGCCCCCTGCAGGAAACTGTTTAGTTCTTGTTAAGTCTTCGCACAGCATGTTTGTTGGAATGGAAAGCTTGTGTTTGATGCTGTTCATCACTGTTGCTGCGGATTTTCTGAGGTTAGCAGACATCAGTCTGTTTGCACCCCTTTTGAGAGTTGCCAACGTGAAGATTTCACATGAGTTCCAAGCTTCTGGCTGCTGTGTTACAGCACATCCCCTTAGGCAAGCCTTCATGCCAGGCTGAATAAGTTTCACATATCAAATGCACATTTAAGGATCTTCAGTAGGTGAAACTGCTCTTCCTAAAAGTGATTGCATGTGCTTGTGCTGACATTGGTCTAATTGCATTTCTAGATTGTGTTTGAAAATCATCAGTGAAATCTTTTCCCCTTGTGGACCTGCTGTTATGACAACTATTACAGCATCTACACCCAGAGGGGAATTCTTTCCCTTCAAAAGAGGCAGGATAGGTTTGTGGATTATTGTTTGTTTGGGGTTTCTATTATTTCTAGGGTCACACACAAAACATATGTGTATGGGTACTCCTGCTGCACAGAATAATAATTTGCTACTATAATAGAGTGCTTCCCTAAAAATTGAGATGCACTTCACATTCTCTTCTCCTCTTTTATTTAATGGTGCATCAGGGGTTTTTTCCCCTAAAATTTGCTGAGGTATAAGCATAAACCAAGAATGCACTCTGAAGTTCCCCTGCCTTTTTCAATAAATCACATTTTCTCCTGTTGTAGTCATAACTGTGTTTACCTTCTAGTTCTTCCCTCTAATCTTTCCTGTGTGGAGTCAACCAACTTTTGTTCCCTGACCTCTTCTCCATTTGCTCTTTGGCTATAAGTGTGTTCAAACAAAATTAGTCTTTCTAAGAGTGCCATTACAAAACCAACCTTTGCCTCTTTGCTACTTTTACTTACTTTCACACTTCTGAAAATTACAGAGAACTGATAAAGTCTGAATTACTTTTATCACTCGTCAGAGGTTAAAAAAATGCACACTTAATAAGGCTTCACCACCTCCCTTGGTTTCCTATTTCTCTCACTTTACCCAAGCTGTCTTTGTATTAAGTGAAAAACTGCTCTAAAGCTGTCCTTTATGTCTACCAGATCCTATTATGTCCACACACAAGGGCAAAACTTCAGTGAATCTGGATGTCTTCCCTTCCTGTCAGGGTCTGCTGTACTGTTGTCAACCAAATTTGGAAGCTTATCATTGTACACAAAGGTACAGGAGTGATTCCCAGCTGGGAAGGGCTTAGCACATCTACTCCTGGCATAGGCAGAGGAAGGCTTTTCTCTAGCACACCTTTAAGAAGGCTTTGCCTGCAAGGCCCCAGAATCCTGGCTGTACATGGACTTAATTAGGGCCATGACATCTGTACCATGTCCAGCCACTGTCCTGACAGAACCACGAGAGCAAAATTCTCTAAACATAACCAGTACCTTTAGTTCCCATGCCAAGGAAAGTCTGGCTGTCCTCGTGGCTGGACCTCGTGGTCCTCCTTTCCTGTGGATGAATTCATACAACATACCCTGTTAATAGATCAGCTCTCATCTCTCTGCTCATCCCTGTTCACAGGCACAGCATTTTCTCTTTTAGTAGCTGTGAATTCAGAACCTCTTTGATCAACAGTCATCCTTAGCACCCAAATGTTAAGTGGCATTAAGAGTCTGAGTCAAAAGTATCAGTCCTCAGTGTTTTGGTGACCAGCATGTCTCAAGTGTCAGATAATTTTTCCGGAAGATTTTTAGTTCATGATTTCCCCTTCCTACTTGTTCTGATAAACTGGAATAAACCAAACCAGGATGTGATTTATTATGTAGGAGCAGGTTACTGTGATTCACCAGATCTATTTATCTGATCAGTTCTTTCTATGTAAGCCTGGGAAATAAAAGCATTTGTGATCAGATAGGTATTACCACCATTATTTATATTAACACAAATAAAATGCTACACACAACACCACAGACCCCCCCCCCCCCATGGACACACACTGATTTCACACACATTTTCCACACATTTCTATTGGCTCTGCCTGAGACCACATATTAAAACCCACCAATCTTCCCAGCAGACTGACGAAAGCCTCAGTAAAACCAGCTGCATTTCTCATGTGGTTTAACTTAATGTCTCATCCTGAATGTTTAACTCTAGCTGGTAATGCTACTTTTTAATATTCGCAGTCCTCTTTATCTTCACATTAGAAGCAAGGCATTCAGCCTTGAAAAGCACAGGAGAATACAATGAGGCTGGTAGCACTTCACTTCTGGAGTGTCCAAAATCACTTTTTTTATTGCAAGGAACATGAAGAGAAATTCATGTTTGATAATCTGTGAGCACATAAACCAGTTGCATAGCACTGTTAAGCAATGTAAACAAACACTCATCTGTCCACACAGTATTTCCTTTCAATAAAAATGAAGCATTACTAAAAATAGGTAGCATGGCATGTTTTTTTCAGCTTGAATCTAGTATTAAAGGAGAAAAAAAATATGTAAAATTCATCTCTGCTCCTGGTTGGGCCTGAAGCAAAAAAAAAAAAAAAGTTAGATGATTATTTACTAGAAGCTGGAACATGCCTAAAAACCAATAGGCATAAATAAGTTAGAGTCCCTTGGGTGGGGTAACATGAACTTAGAAGACCCTTCTTTTTTCCCCCCTTGAAGCTGAGATAGGATTAAAAATCAGTAATAACTTACACAGGCAAGCCCACAGTCAGTCATACATCTGTCCCTCCTGCATGAATGACTGTCCCAGATAAAGACATCAATGCCACCTCTCTTTTTTCCTGGAAATACACTTCAAGCCAAGGAAGCTTTCTCTGCAGGTGACTTCACTGCAAGTTTTGCCAGAATCCCATGGCTTGAAAGGCAACAACTTTGTGATGGCACAGGTTTTTGTACATGGCAACACATGACACGCTTTCGCTTGGCCTTTGCTTTGAGTAAATCAATGAAATCAGAGGAAAGATATTGCCTTCTTGAATGTGCTAATTGTTAAGGCTATATGACACTGCTGAATAGATTCTCAGGACAATCCATCCTTCACCAAAAACAGTGGCAAAATTCCCTGTGACAAGATGATTAACTCCAGTTTCTTCAGCTCTGAGACAAAAAGAACTTCAAGCACTTTACAGAAAGCTACTAATCTCCTACTCTCTAATTTAGGAGGAGAAATAGAAACCATCAAATTCTTTTCATGATTCCTGCTATTTTCTTTTCAATCTGAAATGACAGGCCTTATCACTTGAGAGGTTCACTTTGCAAGGAGCACTACGTGCCCATTACACCTAATGCATAAGAGCCTTTCAGTTCAAGATGCTGCAAAAAGTTTTTTCCCTAATATTGCTAAGAACAACAGTAAACCATAAATGTCTGGACTGTGTGCAGATGACAGGAGTGTAGAATAAGAGGATAAGAAAGCACTTTCCAACTTTACAAAGGTAGCAGAAGGTAGTGACACCAGCTCACAGCACTCACGTCAAAGACATTCCACAGAGCAGAGCCCAGCTCAGACAATTAGCAAAAAAGATGTTTCATTGCACGTTTCTCTATGGCTAATATAACACTGGTGCCATTATTACTGGAGGTTTTCTATCCTGGTGTTGGTAGATAGTCACGTAGATAGTTACAGGAGTGGCTCACAAATCCTAAGTAAAGCCAGAAGCAGCTCCAAAGTAAATGTTGTATAAACTGGTAACAACAGCAGGTAGATGGTGAGAGCACAGAAAAAGCCTCATTTTGAACTTTTCTACTGTAGCCACACTAAGTAGGGAGTGTGTGTGCCATACCAGCCATACCCCATTTGCTGGGGAATGCTGTTCACCTCATGGAAAAGTGTGGCACTGCAGGGATTCAGAGAGCCTCTTGCAGTACAGCCTGAGCCACTCTCAAGAGAAAAAGCCGCTCCTCATTCATTTTCATTCATGCCCTTCTCATGCCACAGGCAGCAGTGGCCACACATGTCCCCAGTGACTGTCCATCTACAAAAGTCTCCAGGCATGGAAGCAGGGAGGGGCAGGAGAACTGGACTGTGATTTCCCAGGACATTCCACAAGCTCCTGAAGTTACAGCTAGGCAATTCCTTGTTTAAGTGCCAACTGCCTTTGATAGCCTCAAAGGTTTTTTATTCCATTAATTTGCCTAATTGTTTTAGAATGTGCTGTAATTAATAAAGTGAATGGACAACAGGATTGGCAAAAGGTCACTGCTGACAGCTGCCTGAATCCTTGGTGGGCAAAAGGAAAGAATTTAAGAACATTTTTCTCTCTGTCCCCCCTCCCCATGTGAAAGAATGGATTAGGTCAGGCTCACTGCATCTGCTCCTTCTCTCTTCCTGTGAAGGTGCATAATAACTAAAGGCAGTCAATGTTAAAGCCCAAGAAAAGGCCACGTCTGATGCTCAGCTGATGCATACTTATGCATACTAAAACCAACTCTTGTGAAATTGTACCAGGATTGAACCATCTGCATTCCAAGGTCAGAGTTGCCAGCCAGTACCATCAAACCATGAAACCCAATTCCCTGGAAACCAAAAATAGGACAGATCATGCCCTAAACTGTCAAAATTTACTTTACTGCTGTTTCAACAGCATTAACAAAAAAAAAAAAAAATCGCACACACAACAATAAAAACCCAACAAAAAGTGGCAAAGAACAAAGCGGAAAAAGAAAGAAGTGATGTGACTAAGTGTTCCCAATGGGCCTTTGCAAGTAAAAGAAGAAAAGCAAAAAGAGCAAGAGGTCACCGAAGTGCATGTGATTAACATAATCAGTGTAAGACTGGTGTCAGCAAATTTAAAATAGACTCCATAACTCCAAGAAGATGTGCTCAGGGCAATACTAGGAAGAGCTGCAAGGTAAGAGATGTGAGGTTTTGGAATGAAGCTCAGGAAACATGACTTTTGGGAACAGGAGTACGTGTGCAAATGAAGTATGGACACACCCTTCAGCTGGGTTTGTCATTAGTGATCAAACTAAGCATTTAACAGATATTTATGGTATGCAGAGACAAATCCTAAGGACATTCAAAGTCTCTCCCACTCCCATCACCTTTCCTGCACATTTCCAGCACATCCACAGAAACAGAACACCTCCATAGAAATTATCGTTCCGGGGAACTCTTGAAGGACAGGGACTAAATTCCCACTTCATTGGGAGCAGGGCTGGATTCTCTCAATCATTCAGGCATTCAGTGAAGCAAAGTTTTAGTTTGAAGAGCATTTCCAGGCTTGGAATAAAGCAAATTTTTTACCAGCATACAGGAGCACAAAGATATATCATGTGAAGCAATGTTTACCATTGAAAACATTTGGAATCAAGCAGGATTGTTGACTGAGTTATTTTCATTTCTTACCTGTTTCTACCTACCAGCCATTGAGCTATCTGGGCAACATTCTAGTATGTTCCGGGTTTTTCAATGTTTTCAAAGCATTTACTTTGTAAATTGGAGTTACTGTGATATTTTAAAATTTTGTTAACCTCTATTATATCCATTAGTTACATTATACTGCAAAACATGTTTTCGTTCTCTGAAAAGAATCCTTGAAAATTACCAGAAAGGAATTCTTCAGAAAAATTTAACCTCTGCAGAAATCAATTGCAAAGACAAATTCTAAGGATGGTATGTGAAACAATTCTACCTCTGGTACCATTCTCCCTCATCCTTCCTTGCGTAGCAAATCAAAAATCTTTGTGCAAGAGGAAAACAAGTTATCAGATGCCTTCAAATAACTATTAAAGATTAAGGGTCACAGAGAAAGAACAGTTTCAGGCAACTTTATATTTTCCAAAAGCTGGGAATAGGAAACTTTTTGTATCCAGTAGGGAAGAAGCATCAGAGCATTTGGATTTGTCTTCCTTGAACTTCAGCTGTGGGACTGATTCCACCTGCACACCCTCCACGTGTTGGTTCAGCAGCCCTACTGAGCTCAGGGCTGAGCCCCAGATCCCACCTGCTCTTGAATTCAGGAATATATCCATTAAATTTGGATCCATCACAGACCAGGCCCTGACAGGGCAAAGACGGATCAAGCTGAGAATCATGAGTCACTGTCTGATCCATGGAATTTATGAGCTGCACAGTAGCATGGCTGTGTAGGATATAGAATCACCTCTGAAGGCTGTTGGCTTGGTTTGCCATATTAAAAATAAATTAAATTAGCGGCTCAATAAACTCAGTTGTAAGCTGCAGCTGTTAAACAATTCTTGCCATAGGGGTAGCAGCCTCAGGGAAATCCAGCCAAGCCGTGCTTCAGCACTCTTCACTGAATCCTTGGCACCCAGGAAACATGGGAGATACTCCCTTCACAAGGAATGCCATTTCCCTCTCTCTACTTCACTCCATAAGAAGGGCAGAGAAAACTGCCCTCATTATTTCCAGGTCTGGTAACCCCTAAAACTTCAACTCCATATTTTCAGCTATTTCCTATTCAAAATGTAGTTTCTTAATATTGGAGGAGTGCTACTTATGGGAGTTTTTTTATTGTTTTTACCTGAAAGTCATCTTTTCCCTTCAGCCACAGAGAAAGGCTACTTTCAGCTACCCAAAAGCTTTGTATTCCATCTTGTAATAACATCCCTAACCTGTTAATAAACCACAAAAAAAGAAAATCCAAACATACAGCCTTGAACCACAGCATTTTTAATTTTTGAATTTCCCAGTATGAGGAAATAAACCAGTCCTTGTTCCAGTCTCAGAGGCGGAGTACAGGAGACAAAAATTTAAAAGAGAGAGTGGTTCCTGTGTTCTCCTGACTTCTGAACCAAAGAGGACGTGTCCTTCTGCCAGGTAACCCATGCCAGGAGGGGAGCCCCCCCGGCACAGCTCCCTGCCTGCTCCCAGCTGGGGATGAGCTGCCTTCTCCCATCTCCCTGCACAGCAAAGACAACCAACAACTCCCTCCCACTTTGCATATTCCAATCTAGCCTTTCAAACAGAGTCCTTTGCTTTTTATCCTAAAGTGGTACTTGTTAAAGGAGCTGTGACCACTCAGGCTATTTCCTCTGAGGATGATAACGCTGCTGCAGAAGCTTCATTATTATGCTAATGGAGCACAGACTGAGCAGCTTTCATAACTGCCACATTAAATCATCTACCAAGGGGAGGCCTCGAGAGCCATTTATATTGCACTGGATGCATATTAATGAAGCCAGGAGAAGCAGAATTGTTTTTGAAGCAAATAGTCAGGTAAGATGGGGAAAAAAAAAGAAAAGACATTATATTGAACATTGGAAAAACTAGAGATGGGTCAACTTCCCAAAGGCTCGGTCCTGATGTGTGGTTCTGCTGTCTGTAGTTCGGACTGAACACCAGAACCAAGCAGAGACCTGCAGCAGCCCAGTTGTGATGGATGTCTCTGTGACAGACTGCAATGGCTCCACAGCCTCACTCTCAAACACACAGAAGAGCACTTCTTTCCTCCTCCTGTCCTCCTCATGCCCTGGCTCCCTCCTCTCTTTTGCCCCAGGACACCCACTTGTGCTGCACCTAAAGCAGATAATGCTACCACAAAATGAGATAAACATCTAACAGCATGCCTTCGGAGGAATTCAGACACATCCATCAAGACCAAGGACATAAAAGCAAACAAGTGACATTTAGAGAGATATTGGGCTGACAGCTGAATACAGATATACTTTTCCCAAAAGATAAACCACGGGGAAGTTACCACAGATGAAGGAGGATGATACAGACACGTTAGGTGGAAGAAAGAGCAGGAGCGATAATCACGGCAGCTCACCTGCCCAGACAGTGTCACACTGCTTTATTTCACATATGCTCTAGAAAATGTCTATTGTCAAGAGGGAGTTTAAGGGCAGGGAAGTGTCATTATTGACAGGAGCTGGGAGCTTTTCCCACTCATATGAGAAAACTGCATAAAGGAGAGAGTTCTGTGGAAAATGAGAATGATGTGGGCATTGTTATTGAAGCAAAGTCAGGACCTTTTTATCAGATCTCAGGTTTATTTAGACAGATAGGCATATTTTTAAATGATTTATAGGTGAATATTAGTGCACTGTGGAGAGAAAACACACTTTATAAACCTGGCATCCCAGGAAATGTTTTATTTTTATGATTCAAGCCATGCACTCTCTTCCATCACCATGTTCCATAATATCAACAATCCACTTCCCTATCTTGCTCCTGCTGCTCTCCTCCCTGGAAATCTACCCTCCAGATCCAAACAATGCCTGACAGCAATCCTTCATCTCCTCAGGACATCACCTTCTAGTTCTCTCTCCTTCCCCACACCTCTTGACTCCAAAGGGATCCGATAAGAGAAAGCCAATGTTTACAAAAGCAATAATTCACCTGGAGCCGGTAAAGAATGACTTTTCTTTGTGGTTAAGAAGCATTTATCCACAATCTCATTTGAAACCCAAGATCATATCATCATTAAAATATGTAATTTCATTAAGAACAAAGAGACTTTTTGCACACTATCACTGCAAATGCCACAGTGAACCTTGCACATTGCATATGTGTAAAAGTTGGGCAAAAACCTCCGTCACACAACCTCCCAAGTAAGCCTTTGCAAGCCTTTATCAGCCAGAAAAAGGACTAGAAGTGGAATCAGGAAAGGTGGCAATATCTTTCTCCATCTTATAAGAGAATGACTGGGGATAGCATGGGCCTTCAGAATAAAGACCCCAGCCAAAAGGAAAAGCTGTGTTCCAGCTTAGCACAGTGCTGAAGGAAAGCAGACACTGCTGCAAGATGGCTTACCCCCCTCTTCCCCAATCTAAAGGAATTGTTCTCCACTAATTGACTTTTTAAGATCCGAAAACTGATTTTTGAAGCAGTTCCCAAGTCTTGTTTACCAGTCATTTAAAAACGTTTCCTGCCCCACTGATTTTTTTGACAACTCCTCACTAAACAACTAATGTTCATGCTCTCATGGTAGCTGCCCTCCCTACTGAAAGTAGCAAAGTTTGCCATTTTTGAGACTTTTCCTTGAAATAATGCCTTTTCTATCTCAGTTGTGTTGCCAGCAGTAAAGGGTACCACACCAGCAGATAAGCTGGCACATAAAAAAAAGTTGTAATGTCTGTCATTCATGTCTCCTCACATATTCCAAAATACCTAACTTTAGAGACCATCTAGTATATATTGTCCTTGAAAGGGAAGGAAAATATTTATGAGTGTCTTACAATTCAACAAGTAATGTTAATCTGATAATAGATAAATGACAGAACAAAGTAACACAATTACATAAATACTCCCAAAAACAGAGGCAATGTAATGGATGGATATATACATATATATTTGTACTTCTAAAATATACCAGAAAAACAAGAAGTTCTCAGTAACTGCCAAACAGCTTAGTTTAGGGAATGGATAAAATATGTGACATTTTCAGTATCTAATCACAAATCAAGTACATGGTTTGATTTGCTTCTTGCACACCTTAAGCTCATATTTGCCCAATTAGCTGTTCAGCTTCAAAACCTTTGGGATACAGACCAATTTCTTGTATATGTTTGTGTAGCATCTCTCAATAGCACCACAGGGCTCACTCCTTAATGAGGTCTTTGCATAGGGCCACACTGCCATTCCTGCTTTTGTTAAAAACTATTTGAGTGATGTGCATGGAGCCAGGTGAGGAACACTGGATAGCAGTGGATACTTGCATATCTTGCATGTATTATGAGTGATAATTCCACAGGTTAATTTAATTTCATTATCTAAGTAAGGCAAGCATGGGTTAGAAATGTGTTTGTTTGGAAGTCCCACGAAGGGGATTGGTTTGTGTTGTAAGCCAATTAATGAAACTTAACCTTTTAAATATGAACAGATGATGGAAAAAAATAGAAATTCCATTAGCTAATAAGATAAAAAGTGTACTCAACAAAGTAAAGTTCATAGTCAAGAATCTGGTCTTGTACACACACAGAGATCAGGAGATACCTGAGAGCTTTGTATGGTTTTGATTTGTACAAAACCCCCACAAGTCTTCATTCCTAATCTCTGAAAGCCTGACATTAAATTAAACTTATATGTGTGGTTTTGCTGAGGGCAGGATGAGGCTGGAACTACTCTATATATTTGCTAAATATTATCAACAGAGACGACATTTTCCACTGCTGATACCCACAGATTCCACTTCATTGCTTGTCTGTGAATCACAAGCTCCTAAACCATTTTAAGCACTATTTTATCCAAACCATTGAATGCCAGTTAGATCCCTGTAATGTGCTGGTTTTGCCCCGCTTCATTCCTATGTCTGCTTTAGAAATTATTTATTCTCTTTCTTTTCCCCAGAGCTGTTACCCTATTATTGTGTGTTCCTGAAGGGATTTTTCTAGAAGGTTCTGAACGATTTCAGTGCTGTGGCTGCAGAGTTGCTCTCTCAAGCACCACAGGCAGTGGGGTAGATGCTGATAGCTGGAATGTCACGAGGGGGTATCAGGAGGGCTTCACACTGTCATCATCCAGGGATGGAAGGGACGCAGCAGTGCATCAGATGTGCCTGTGGGACCAGCCCTGCGACTGGCCCATCAAACTGGGCACTGAAGTACAAGACAGCACCTGAGTCTACAGGTCAGGCTGAACCACAGCTGGGTCCTGCTTTTCCTTCATGAGGCTACACAAAACTAGAAAGATCAAAATTCTCTCTGAAAGCACCTTCTGGTTCTCAGATAGACTCATCACTCAGTGGTTAAGAAAATGTGAAAAAAGAACTCTTTCCTTCATTTCAGAACAGCTGCCTAGTCTTTCCTAGAGCGTAGATGACATTTTTGGAGCTCCAACCTCCATAGGTGTTCCTGTTTTGGAAATCAGCCATCCTTACTTCTTTCTGGCAGGAATGGCAGGGAAGAGAGGATAAACCTTCTCTTCTAGGCTGGGGACACCAGCCATCAAAAGGCACCAGTGACACCAGATAGAGACCTTTAGAGCTGAAAATCTGCAAGCTGCTCTCCTCTGACAGGCTGCTAGGAATGCCACAGGCAGGCAGGCAGCCTAGAAGAGGGAATTTGCTCCCCTCCTTCCTTTCTTTTAATCTGTCGCTCAAAGCCATCAACTAGACGTGTTGAGAGAAATATCTAGCCTGTGTTTGTCTTAAAATACAACACTTGTCGTAGCTCTACAGTTTGTTACTTCCAGTCAGAATATTTTTAAAATTATGTAGTTCAAATTGCATATGTTTCCATGTATTGATAATTAATCATGAAATCATCTGGCACCTGGACTGTCATCTAGAAGCTGAGGTAACACATTTACAATGTTCAAAGAAAAATCTCAGTTTCTTCACGGACTGAGCAAAACACATACCTAGGTTAGAGAAACGTGCACATGTCTAACACTTCCCAATTTTGAGTTGAGAGTTAATTCTTTTACAGGGACAGCTTAATACAATAGACCTGGAGTGTGCAGACCTGGATCTCTGCCAGCACCTGTCTGTTCAGGAATTTCATCCACTTTAATAAGCTGCCGCTCTCTGGATCTCAATTAACCAGACAAGCTGGTGCAATTGTAGAGAACTCAAAAATAAGAGAGTGAAGTTTTCACAGATTCTCCATCTGTAGGCCTTCTGTAAGCGTGACACATACAAATAGAACTCAATATTGTAGGTGACATCCTTAAAATTATGAATTACTGTGAGGCAATGAGAAGCTGGTAGAGAAACATCAGCATGAGGCCCCAGAACAAATGTTATTTTTCATGGCTTACTTCAATCATTGTCATCAGAAGTCAGCACCTCTACCAAGCACCTCATTGATACCATGGCTCAAGTGGAACCCAAGATCTGCCAGGTCTGGAAACTGCTCCAGGAATTAACCCCAGCTCCAAGCAGGCAGAAGGGTTCACCAGCATGAATCTAATTACAGGATGGAAGACCACATTTATACAATGACAGTATAACCACCAGAAAAGAGATACATCAAAATGCCTGAACAGCACATTAAATCATGGGAATTTAATGCTTGCATTGTAAGAGCCTCACAGGATTTAAAATAGACTCCTATGGAAATTACAGCAAAAATCCCACAATGTTTTCTAGGCAATTGTATTCTTCCCATATATTAGCCAACCTTACTAAAGAAACCCAAAGCAGGGAAAAAACTTTGCAGTAAATTACTTTTGCCTATATGTGTAACCCAGAGATTCCTACTAAATACCATTTGACTGCTCACACACACTTTTATTTTTTAATCATGGCATAAAATGCTGCTACCCTGCCCCATAAAACAGCCTGGCTTTTACTGCAGTCATTATCTGTCGGGTCTGCTGGGAGTGGATGCTTTTAGGATGGGATGTTCTGAGGAGTTTTATCCATAGACAACTACAAACCATAAAAGATAGCTGAAAGTGGGAAGCACTACCAATGTGTAAGGCAAGCAAATAAGCATCAAGGCTAAACAGGAATGTAACCAGAAAACCACCCAAACAAAGAGGGCAACACAAAATATTTGCAGATTTTATACCTCAGTATGTCACCATTCAATTGGTCTACTCATAGCCCAAATTTTAATTCTCTTCTGCAATGCCTAATACAAACTTGGCACTGAAACTCAATAGACATCCATGTCACTACATGAAACACAAATTTGTAATTTACACAATATAAGCTGGTTTTCAGTAACCAGTCCACTTCAGATCCTGGCTCAGAATTTACATGTATATCCTTAGGAGATCAGTACAAAAATTCAGTCTGAGGAAGGAATTAAGCATTAAAATTTCAAGTCAACACAAACAAAAGTTAATATCACTTTCTCAGAACTGACTGTGTCCCTTGTGATGGAAAGCAGGGGCAAACACCTTTGCAGGCAGACCCCCACCCTCAGATCAGCACAGGTTTTAAGATTCTAAAATGACAAGGAGCAGAAACCCTTATACAGAGGTGAACTTTTGTAAATAAGAGTAGTATATTAATTCTCTCTTATTACTTTACCACTAATTTAATATAAAGAAGCTGGTTTTTCTTCACTTTTTTCCCCTCTCTTTCCAAGTGTTAGAGGTGCAGCAATACATACCTCCTGCCAATGGAATAACTCTTAAATAGACAGAAAAATCACCAGCTTCCCAATTATCTCCCTTTGGTTGATCTTCGGACTGTTTCCCATTAAATATACCTCTGTCAACATTAACACACCACAGTCATGCAATTCCCACTCTCGTGCCATGGAGGCCCATCATATCAGATTATCACACTCACTGACATGACATAATAACCTGATTCACATTGCAGATCTTCACTAGTAACCTGAGGCCAGGGTAAAATAAATTGCATCAGCGTTATCTGTGGGATCAATTGATTGAAGGCTTTAATATGACTAAAGTCCAGGAGAATATGTGAATGCTCCAGACACAGGGCAATTCTGTGAAATCAATGATTGCTAGAAAAGCTTGATAACAGGGGGCTTTAGGTTATTAACACCAGCTGGTCATTAAGTCCACACAAATTGTTATAGCTTTTATAACCTTTTCTTATCTAGAGAAAACAATTAAACATTTTAATTACATTACAGGGATGACAGAAGATAATTGGAATTATCAGGAAATTATGTAGTCCTGTTAATGTGAGTTACTATGTCATTTCCACTGCTTACAAATGCACTTGCCATCTAGATAAAGTAAAACTAACTTTCAATTAGGTCTGTATTCAAATCACAAAAGTGGAAGAACACAAAATAAGTAACCCAAAGGCAAATGAATTATCCTATGAAGCTGGTATTGTATAATCTTTGAACTAATGACCTGGAAATAAGATATAGTCATGGAGACTGAGTTGAAAAGGTACAGTTGTCACCTGTGTAAATAAAGTACTTTTCATACTTACTCTTATGTTAAAATTGCTTAGTACTAAGAATATAAAAATTCTATGTTTATATAGCTTCTGTGAACTATCTTGCACCTTTTACTTAAAAAAAATAGTGCCATCAATAGAGGACAACCTGCCAAAAGTTGCTCCTTGCATTACTTCATAAAGTTTTTGCTTCTTCAGCTCTATTCTAGGTCTAGGTCTAGGTCTTTCAAAGCTCCTAATTCCACAATTCCAGGTTTACCCCATGTTTCAGTACATCAGTTCTTCACTGGGATTGAGCTATTATAATGACATTCACAAAGGACTACTGCTGTGTCCAAGTGGGGAGCTTTGGCACCACGACTTCAGCCTTTTTAAATCTGGAGAGAATGTGTAGGAGTGTATCCCTTAATTTCTTCCCTGCCAGTCTTTTCTTGCATAAATTACTAGGGCTGAACAGCAGGCACAAGAGCAGTTGTATTAGTTCCCAGGGAATTCCTGGTCATGATGTGCCAGCCTGTTAGACTTTGAAGATTTACTGTTTTGCACTTAAGGGAAATTTATAAGAAAATATTTACAAGTGCTCATTAAGGCTAAATTGTGTCCTTATCCTGTGCAGGTACCCTGAGAATTAAGAAAATTCTATAATGAGAATGGATGTAAGGCTCTCAGACTTATGCAGGAATAGTCACTTGGACAAGGGAAGGAAGAACTAAACTACAAATACAGTAAAGGGCAAAGTTTAGTAGAAAGTGAAATATTAATCACCTTTATTATGGACACAGTCATACTAGGATGTATAAACAGGAATATATTCTGAAAACATTGTCAACAAGTCTTTTCTCACCCCAAGCCCCAGTGAGGCTGCAACTGTAGTACTGTGCCCAGATTTTGTTCTTATACTTAAAGCAGGTTGCAGAACAGAGGTAGCACAGGATTAAAAATGGAACAACATTTATGTTCCATAATGTCTAAATGATTCACAGGAAAATACTGGCCTGCAAGAGATTTATGAAGAGAACAAGATTTCAATTATCATTTACAGATCCATATGAATTTGCCATGTCTACAGCAGAAAAAGAGCTGCAACTCCATCCTAGCCAACACACCACAGCCTGAATCATGGCCAGTCCTGATTTATCACGACTTTTACTGCACTAAACAAAAATATCAGGTCCCCTAGTTGGGGACTTGGCCATCTCTCAGGCCTTGTGTATAAGCAGAAGAGGATCTGCAACACACAATTTAGGGTTACTTATGATGCATCCTAAAAGGAATAAATGATACTAATTTGAATGTGCATGACAGAAGAGCCAGGAGATTCTGAATATGATTCAAGCTTATGAGGTCAGGTCTTGCAAGCAAAAGAGGATTTGTGAGTCTCTGCTTGCAGATCACACTCATGAGGCTGCACATTTCAGGACAGAATAATGATAATGGCAGAAATAATGACAGAATAATGGCAGAAAAACCTTGCAAAAGAAAACTTGGCACTCCTGAATTTTATGATGAGGATGGATTAAAATGATAAGATTTCACTTGCAGGTGCTTTCATTGTAACCACTTTGTTTTGGTATAGCTCGGATTCTTAATCTAAATCTGTCTGAAGTCTACACGTTGCCTACCCATATAGAGGAATTATTTGATTTGTCTCAGGGACAGGGCTACTGAAGATGATGTGTGCTCCCTTACACAGAAATACAAAAGTTTTTGTACTTTCCTGTGTAATCTAGTCATTTATCCCATCTTTTCCGAAGTCTGTCATTTTACACAGACCACACACTTAAGTTTGTTTCCATTGACTTTCTTGACATTTGTACACACATATAAAATGAGCCAGAATTAGACTCCAAGGTCTTAATCTATTTTCCTAGATAGCTCAGCAGACTGTCCTTAAATGTAACAGAGCTCTCTGTGACTGCAGCACAAATTCAACTGTCCTGATATCCCAAATTTCCTCCTATCAGAAAGGCACACATGCAGCCAATTGCAATATTACATGCCAAGAAAATTCAGTTATTCTTTGGTCTGGAGTTCACAGAAGAACCATAAATCCCTGAACTGGTGCTCTGCTCAAAGCAGAGCTAGGGAAACCAAGGAGGTTTGGTTACAGCTACACACAAAGTCTCAGATGGTTGCTTGCAAAAATGGGCCCAAGTTGTTCACAAGGCAGATGCTAACTAAATCTTCATAGCAAAGCTGCTCCTGTGGAAAAGAAATCTCATATCTATCTTAGAGTTCTACATTTACCTTAATATGCCAACCTCAGCCTGCTCATAGCAGGCACTGCCTGTGTGTCCAGCATCATTTGACCATGTTCATTTGCTCAGTTGCTTTTTCAGCTCTTTTCCCTCAGGATGTACCATCTGTAAAAGTTTCAGTGTTTTTTTCACAAGGTCTCTGCATATGTGGCCCTGGGGAGAAATCCACCATATTAAACAACTGCAAATAGTTCTCCTGATCTACATGACAAGCTATACTGGATAAAATGGTGCTGTAAGCGAAGAATTACTTGAATGTGAAAAGGGTTATAGCTCACATGGGAAAGCAGGAAAGAACACAATGGCCACAGTATCACCGATGATATTGAGAAAGTGGGACAATATTATAATTATCTCCTTATCATGACTCTCTTTTCTGAGAGTTTTAAATGACCCATTAAGAATATCTTATACAGACACCTAAGCAGAAAATAAAATCCAGTTTCCTTTCCTTTTAATCTTTTTTGTGTCTGTATTCTCTTCTGAGAGGGATATTACATGTGGCCTCATAAAGCTATCCAGCTTTGCTAAGAATGAGATTTTCAAGAAGACTCAATGCATGTTCATCATGCCAGACCCAGTCTAAGTTCTGCTTAATTTAATGAAGAAACCCAGAACATATTCACTGAATATTTTATGAAGCTGCCTGTGCTGCATGTTGGAAGGTCAAGTCCAGTGTACATCAAGAGCCCATAGAAGTTCAGGCCAAGAACTGTGCCTTGATCTTAGACAGGTTTTTTTTCCCAGTCGCAAGGAAAAGCATCTTGCATGTAAAGCAACTGCAAAGAGAACTACTTAAATATATGGTGACAAATCTCTCAGCTGCTAAAATGAAGATGAAATAGGGCTATCAATAGAGCAGCTATGATGATGACAAAAATCGAATCAGCAGTTTTTGCTATTTTAAAAACTATTTAAAATACCAGCTTTCAGAGCTGTATTTTTCATTTTTGGTTTTACCATGCATCTAAGGGAAATACGTGCTTCATATGAATTCACGGTTATTACACCACTGCTGCAACACTTCAGTGCGTGTCAGCATTTTCATGGTGAACCTTGGAGCACTGGGTCTGTAACCTGTCCATAAAAATCTGCCCAAAGCAGGAACCTGACGTAAAAGCTAACATGGGTGCATTATTCTAAGCTGGGTGGGATAAAACATTTTAACCTTAGATAAATTAAAAATTATTGATTAATGATTAGATTAATGATAACTGGATTTGGTCACTTTCTTGAATCAGATTGAATACATAACCCAGGGTGCTAAATCAACCATTTACAATATCATCCTAACCTTCTAATACTGAGATGTTTTCAGACCCCCTCATTAAGGAAATGGGGTGTCTCAGTAATTTAAGAAAGGTGGCTTTGGAGCTCTCTATCTTTCTCAGTTGCTTCCTGAGGACATGTCCAGGACATTCACTTTTCATGCAGACATCAGCGTTTCCAAATTTTAGATGGGACTTCCAGCTCAGAAACATGCCAAAGGTCAGAAAGTGTGTCAGAGTGAAAAAACAGCCTTCTATCCTAAATCCTTAGCTTTCACACCAATCAAAAGAAAAGCAGCAATGTTCTGATCTCTTCATCAGAATGAATTTGCACCAGGAGATTTTGTTTTTGTTTTGTTTTGTTTTTTTCTTAAGATCTCTCAGTTCTAAGTCTCTCACAGTAGCAACTATCACTTCTCTAACAACTGGTCTAGAAGTCAACTCATAAAAAATATTCTGAGATTAATCTTACCTCATCATGCATATCCTTTCAGCAACAAGATTTCAAAATTTATATGGAGATTATTCTAAGCCCACATCTCCCAGATAACTGTGAGCACCAGTGACTGTGCTGTGAACCTAGACTGAGTGTTGGTATGCACTGAATATATTTATGGTTTTGTCTGGGAGGGAACTGTGTATGTTAATGATGATAAAAGCAGTTAGAAAAACAGCTTGCCTCCTCATCCCACAGTTTATAGCTTTGAAAGGAAAAATATGATATCCTATGCAATTCAAAAAGCACACAACTGAAATTTGAAAAAAAATAAGATTGTTCTACCAATGAAGAGCTGCAAACAAAATGTTAGATGACTGAGACTGGAAGGAAAAGGAGAAAAGCACCACATAAAGCTGTTTTGTTAATATCAATAAAAGTAAATAACAAGTCACAATCTTGGAGGCAACTCCCACATTAAAAGAGGGCTATGGAGTCATTTTGGGGGGCCAGATCAAGATTACTTTGGAAAGCTGAATGTGTGCAGTCTAGGCTGGTGCATTGTTTTGATACTGGCCATTTTGATAACGCAAAAGAGAAAGCTTTAACAATAACATACCACCCCTAATAATAATGTTAATGCTATGTATAAGGCAATAGAATGCTTTAGAATATGTAACAACATATAAAATACACTAACATATATTGTTTTTAAATAAATCTAAGCAAAGTATATTATCTGGGATCTAAGTGGGTAATTCCTTAGAGCTGCAGTCTCCAAGATAACAAACATTAGGCTCCCCTTCGTGTCTTGACAGCAGCTCTTATTTGTTTGTGTTATGTATTAAAGGATCACTCCAGTATAATGAAGTACCACATCATACTCAATATCTACAGTACAGAAAAAAAAACCCATCCTTATTGCTAATCACCTTATAAAGTGGAAAAGTTTCCTAATTGCCTTTATCTTTCAAACATCAGAAATTTCATATTTTAAATTAGAGTAGGCAATGGGTATTAACATTCTGACAGAGAGAAACATGAAGATCCTTCTCCAAACCCACATTCTGCATTTCTATATTAGCTTCTAACACTGCAGGAAAATTACTGCACTGTGTGCTATAAAAAAGCAACATATATTTTATATACAACAATTATAAACTCAGATTCCATTCGCGTTGATTCATCATTTAAGCAGGATGAGAAATTGAGGCTTAATTAGGAAGGTACATCATGGGACAAGACACAGAGAGCCCCAGTCAGACCCTGAGAACAGCTGATTCATAGATTTATTTCTCAGTAGAAGGGGGTGTTTCTGCATCATTTATCATGTGAGAGTCTCAGGACACTGTAGTTTAAGAGAGCCAAATTAATCAGTGCACTGACAGCTCTTTCTTTCTAACAAGATTTCTCCTCACTTAGGTAAGTTCATTTCCAGGTATTAAAATCTAATTTTAGTTTGAAGCTAAACCTCAGACTTCTGTAATAGGCCACTGTAGAACCACCCACCAATACTGTTTTTCCAGCCCACGAATTTGAAACAAATTTCTAAAGGGAAGTGATCTGTGGTTCAAAGGCAGGCCCTGGAGAAGGAAGGGGAGGCATTTCACACCATTAGAATAGGACACCTTTAGGGGAATATTTTGCACCTTTGGAAAACATTCATATCCCATTGTCCTGTATGCCACAGAACCTACATGCAAAAACTAAGGGGTGCACCAGGGGTGCATATATGCAGATATATTTATCATAAAATTATTTATACACATTAAAGAATTGTTACACTTCCCTTTTTTTTTTAAGCTTTGCTTTGTATACTTTTATTTGCTTTTAGAAAAAGTAATGCTCACTTTCCAAGATTTTTATGATAGTTCTTCCCAAGAAATATCATGGGGTGTCTTCATGACACCCAAACAGAATTAAGACAAGAGCTTCTACCTTCCAGAGCATTACTAAGTGTAGTTCATGCAAATTAAATTGCCAGTTTCTGTTCCACAAATCTCTTTGTTTTGGTAAACCAGAAATTGTTTCTGAGGGCTTTCTGCCCTGAGCCCTCAAAGCATGAAGCAGCAGGAGTGGAAGGAAGTCTGCCTTTGATCATTAACAAAGATTGGCTCTGATGGATGCCTTGGGCTCACAGTTTTCTCACCAGGCTCGCCCCAGTACTGCTTGACACATTATCTCTTGCTAAATCACTCCAATTTGCAGCAGGACATTCATCTTCCTGGCTGTGCCTGACACCCCTGTGTGCACCAGGTCCTGGTGAGCACTTGCACTGCACCAATGCCGTAGGAACACGAGATTCCAGAGAGCTCAGGAACCGCTTCAAAGTGAGAAAATTTCTGCAGTCTCCTTGTCTCCAAAGGCTTTCACTGCCACGCTGCCCTCCAGCTGCCAGCTCCTGCTGTATGGCTGGTTTGGAATAAGCTGGTATGGTCCTACCTTCTCAGCATAAAAAGTTCTAAATACCTTTTTTGTTCTTTTATACCATTTCCTTTTATACCATTCTATTTCTTTTAGTAGAAATAGTCTATGAGCCTCTGCAGAGCTGTTCAAGTCAGAATGTTTCAGATAAAAAGATCCATGGTAAAATTTACTTTATTCGATATTTATCCAATATTTATCCAATATTACATTATATTTATCCAATATTACATTATCATGCCAAACTGTTACCATACTCAGGTGAGGCTGACTGGAGTAAGATATGAGAGAAACATATCCTGAAACACACTGTGATTTTTTTCCCCATGTGAAGCAGGGGAAAAGCTTTTTCTGTACCCTGAAACAACAAACGGAAGCAATTCCACAGGAGGCTCCACAGAATTGCATCTGTACCAACTCACACACTGCAGCAGCCACACCCTCCTCTTGTATGCAGGATCTGAGGCTTTGTACAAATTGAACTCATATAAAACAAATTTTAAATACTGTCTTTCCCTAAATTCCTTGGTTCACTGAGACTTGAACATTTCACGTGTCTGTCCAGGTTACCTGTTCTGACATAATTGCTATATTTTAACATTAGGGAAGTCTGAAAGTTCAATTCCTTAAAAAATAATCATTCAACCTATTGTTTTCACGTACATTCACTCTCCAGTGTAAACTCTTAATGAGGCATAACTGGGAAGTGTTTCCCTTACTTTTACAAAGCTGAGAGCAGACCTAAGGTGCAGAGTGACCAAACACTAAAAAAATGCTTCATGCAAAGGGCAGCAGAAGCAAGTTATTCAAATTTACTACTGGTCCAAAATTTCCCCCATGAAAGTCATTTAAATTTGTTTGTAAGAGAACAGTGAGATTTAAAATAAGCTGACAGAAAACAAACTCTGCTGGGAGACCATCCTCACTGGAAGCTTGAGGTTTTTTTCACTCCAAATCATGTCAGCCTCAAAGAGCACTGCAACCCACACAGCTTTCTAAAAACATTCAAGAAAACCCAGACATTTAACATTTTCCTGCAGCCAAATGGACCTCCAAGGTGCTGTGTCTCTGAATGTTTTTACCCAAAGCATGTGCAATATTGAAGGGATCTTAACTTAAATGGTTTTCAAGGTAACTTCACACACAGAGGAAGTCACAACAACCCTGGGAAAATCACACTGCTGCTGGATTTGTTGGCTTGGGCTGTAATTTTGTTAGAAGGCTAACGTAGGAAGGATTAGAAGAAAATATAAGCCCTCAATCAGATGCACTGGGAAGGAAATTGCATCTAGCAAGTGGCAGAATGCTCTCAGCAGGCCAGAGAAATGAAGCTTTGGGGGTCTATCTGCCTATATATAAGACCTGGATTCAGTATTACATCCCAGTTTGACTAAACACCTCAGCACAGGCTTAAAGCTAAGCCTGTACATAACTTCCACTGAAGACATGATAGTGTTTTTTATGTCAATCACTAGAGAAGCTAAAGGTTTTTAGTTCAAATATCCCAATTCTCACCTGCAGACAGCAGGATTCCTGAAAAAGAGAACAGTTTTCTGCAGCACACCTCACTGTTTGAGGAAAACAGTTATTACAATTTTCAAACCCTGAAGTTAGGTATTTAAATCCCAAGGCAGGTACATAAATAATAAAGCTGTGTGCCTGTCAGCTGTGCTGAGCTCCCACTGGTTTTAATGAGGGCAGTACATGTTCAGATCCTCTTGAAAGCAAGATTGTTTAGATTGTTTAGATACCCAGGTATGGATGAAGAATCTTGACTTTGAGATGGAGACAGCTTTTATAAGAGCCAGATGGAGTTTTTTATCACTTCTTTTACATGACTGAGTAGGGAGCCTGGCTCCGAGTGATTATCAAGCAGCATGTCCCACAGGAAGAGCTGCACCTTTGCTTGCAGTGGGATGGTTCCCAAGGCAAAGGCAGGCTGTCACCACCCACTTGATGATGAAGTTAAAACATGTACAATTTAAACTGAGTTTCTTCACTAACAGGCCCGTATACACCAGGATTTCCTAGAAAGATGGCAAGGAAACTACAGTATCACAAAATAATTTCATAGCTTCAGACTTCTCAGATGTGTCAGGAGCAAGACATTGCTTCGAGTGCATCTTTTAGAACACATCTTACACAAACCAGCTTGGTTTAGATGTTTTCTCCATCACAGGAAAGATGAGAGCTTGAAATCTGTGAATAGTAAGCTGCTATACACTTTAACCAGCAAATTTCAGCAGGTCATTGCCAGTTGATCCTCCACTTCCATTTCTGAGGTGGAAGGTGGAAGCCATGTACCAAACCCTGGTTTCATCAACCTCATGAAGCCAGGCAGGTTTCCAGAGGCTCCAGCTATTAAGCACTAACCCACACAATATTGGTCACCATCTCCAGTACCTTCTTGGTCAATATATTCAGTGGTGGAGGCAAAACACTGTTCAGTGCTTTGGAAGAGATTCTTCTGCAGTGTCTGGGGTAGAGCTGACAGAACAGAGCTGCTTATTGGTGCTCATACAATTAAAATAATGCACGTGGCACAATCCATCATCCATGGTAGACATTAAGTACTCTCTAATATCAATTACCAATTAAGAGGTGACAAACAAATTTTTCTGATTAGCAGACCAGTAAAATTACTGTCTGTTGGGAAGGAAGAATCTCACCTCCTTTTCCAGAATTACTCAGCCAGCCCATCCTCAAACAAACAGAAGGAAATACAACTCTTTGAGAGAAGACTAAAAACTAGGGGAAGATAATCCCCCCCTGATTTTCAGATATCTGTAGATTTTTGACTTTAATTTACAAGTTAACCACATTTTCCAGTGCCACACTGCATTTATTAGTATAAACAACACGGTGGGTAAGATCACAGCAAACCAACAGGGAAGAAAACAATTCATATTGCTGGCAGACTTTGTATACCTGCTCATTACTTTCAGCAAATTGCTCATAAGGACACAGCTTTTTCCAGAAGCTGTTTATTTAAGTGCTTAATGGATATTCTTGTCACACTAGGCCAAGAAAAGTCACATCAAAACCTCTGACACATCATTTGATGCTATTTTATATTTTAAAAAATTTGGCACACATCACATAACAGTGCAATGCATTATTAAGTGTCATTCCAGGATAGGAGATAATCAATCAGAAAGATCCTTTGGGATCAGATGAAATTGAATAACTGGCATTTCAGCAAGAACAGAAGTACAGGGTCGACTGAAGAAGTTGTCATTTGAGGAAAAAAACTGTTCAAAGAAGCTTAATTATTTCTATTTCTCCTTTTTCTCTTCTTAAATATTCCTAGTAGTGTTGCATTTAGGTCTCAAACCCAAGGCCCCTCCTCTGCTCAGTGCCTGGATTTCCCACTATCTACACTGTGAGTCCTGGAAAGCCATCAAACACAAAGAAATTCCCTGTTAAAAATCTGATCATGTTACTCAGACCATTTGGCCTTGTGCTTGCATTCATTATATGAAATGGAATGCTAGGAAATGCTATGAAAGCCAGGAACAGAGGGGATTAGGGAATCTCTCTGGGTCACCCATTCACTTCCCACCCCCTTCTCTTCTCCCTCTGTCCTGGGTCAGGCTCCTTTCCCAGATCAGTCTCTGTGCACTCAAACAAAATGCAGACTGATGGAGAATGTTGCAGTAACCAAAACCCCCTTTGGAGAAAAAGAAAAAAAAAAAAAAAAAGAAAAAAAAAGTGAAAATAAAGACAAACTGCTGTTATCTGAAACAATACAAACTTATTCTGATGGGTATAGATGGTAGCTGGAAAAACTTGCTTTTGTGACCCAGTACATCAGATCTGCATTTCTGTTTGGCATAGGTTTGGCTGCCTTAGTCCAGGAACAGCCCAGGCTGGGAGAGGGACATGTCTGTCACACTCATAATGGTTCAGTGCTCTTCATTGAAATAATTTATGGATCCAAGAGGGCTAGATTCTGCAACTAAGTTTCAGGAAAAGGCACATTACAATACATTTTATAAATTATTTCATTCTTTTATTTCTTTAGATATTAATGCGTCCTTTTGGTCACGTTTCGTGTATTTCACAAGTCTGCTCATCTAATCTCTGGGCAAACTATCCATATGAAAGAGGCAACTCTTGAACAAGAGCAGCCAAAGCAGCACCTGTACCCTTGGGTAGAGACATATGGTACATTAAACAAAAACAAAATACATACATACAAACACTAATGTCCAGATAATTCACCACATATTTAAAATATGTCACTAGCAGAAATTCTCAGCAGCAGCATTTCTCCAGAATGTCTCCTGTCTCACATCTCAGAGGGCAGCTTGCTGGATGATAAAAACCACATTTTAAGAGGTGCCATTTAATTCAGTACTAGTAAGCAATGCTATGACCTCTGCTTCATAGACAGGAAAGGGATTTTTGAAAGCAGCTAACCTTAATTACTTTCAATTTACCAAACACATAAGCTAGCAGTAGGATGTTTAAAACTGACAAACTTAACAGCTCTCCTTTAATTGGCTTCGACTAAGTTGTCAGCTAAGGAGATATCTTCAGAAGCAAATAAATGAGTTAGGCTTATAAATCTCATAGTAGCATGGGATTCTGTAGGATGTCAATTCCTTTGGTAGGGTGTGCAGTCCATGTAGCAGCTGCTGAAAACTATAACCTCAGATATTGCATTTACCAGACTGACCACACAGAGGCAAGGCCAGAAAGGATGTGGTGTAAATGAGCAGAAGGGTCAAGGAACAACTGAGTCAGAGAAGCAAATCCCCTCTGCAGTGCAGGTAATGCTTCCCTAGGGAAACCTTGTCCTGGTAGAGGCCAGTGACAACTGCATGGCTTTGTTCACAGCCTTGGCCTTGCTGGGCAGTTTCTAAAACTGGAATTTCCCTTGGAAAGCAAACAATACTATTAAGTTTCCTAACAAAAGAAGTACCATGTGCCAATTAGGCATCACACACTGGTTTTTCTCCTTTGGTCTTTCTCTTAACATCACTTCAGTGAGGAAAATCAAAGGGCTTTGGTCCCATTCAGAAAGAGTAGAGAACTGCAGCATGCAAGCAATGGGACCATTCAAGAGTTCTGTTTAATATGCTCATGTCCTAAGGCACAACTATGTTAAGCTGTGTATTTATTTATCAGAAAGTCTATGTATTAGTACAGTAACCCAGACCCTATTCCTAAGGACACACTTTGACTTTCTGAGTGTTTCAAGCCACACCCAGGAGTTGAACCCTAATGACACACCCAGTCCTATATCCAGACTCCCACCTTCTATTCAGTATCAGTCAGAATTTGGGCTGGAGGGAGAACACAGATGCAGTGTTCTTCAGAATTCCCACAAAAATCAGGTGCGTGAGAGCCCCCGAGCAGCAAGTGGTGCCGTGCTTTGGGCAGGGAGCTGCGTCTTGCTCACACACACCTAAAGGAATTCACAACTTCTAGTAAGGTCCTATTTTCCTGCTTCTCAATTTCATCCCAAAGACACACAGTTCCCTTAAAGAGCCAGAGCAAAAGAGCAATTCAAGTCAAGCTCTAAGCAGTGGTCACACCATGTAACCTGTCTGAAGATTTTCCTGTACAGTTCAAAGGGCATAAAGGGGACCTTTGATTCTTTGAAGTACAGCTCCCCATGGTGTTTCTTCCCATAAAGAGCAAAACATATGCCATAAAACTTTATGATCAAACTTACAGGAATCTGGCTAAGATCCTCAGAGTGCAAGGAAACTAATTAGTTCAAACCACCCCCCTGGTCTTTCTGTTACTTCCCATCCAAACAGCAGCAAACCCAACAGAAGTTAAAAAGCTTAATAAAAGTACAGCCAGGCCACAAGACACCTGTTTCTCTTTATGCAGGATTTTTTTTTTTTTTTTTCTAAAACAAGACACTACAAGATCAAGGAAACAGGCCTTAGTCACACTGCATAGCTTTCTAATGCATGAGAAATAACCAGTGATCTATAGGGGAAAAGGAAGCTGCCAATTCTGCCCAGGTAACATGGTATTTTTCTATTTTTTGTACGTACAGTTGGAGAAAGTGCAGTATTTCAGTGCTATTATGCAGGTTATTCAGAAACATTACATAGATTTAACTAGAAAAGAAAAAGAAAGGTCAGTGGCAGCACAAGCAATCAGCCTAGCCAAGGGAAAACAGGTTACTGCTCATGGCCATGAAGGCATTTACATAAATATGTGAATGATACTGTGGTCAGGAGCTGCAAAAATAACTGATTTGAACAAGAGAAGTTAGAGCAACACCACACTGTAAAGTGCTTTGATGTGAAAATTTGGAGCTGATGAAGGCAGGTACCAATCCAACAATCTGCCTGCCCAAACTGCAGTATTAAGTTATGATAATGCTGACAATTCCATTGAGTGAGGAGCACAAACAGATTGGCTGGATTCTGTCACCTGAGGATGAATGTCACTGTACTGCCTGAAAACTGCAAATCCCCTCACTGTTAGCACAGAGCAGGACACTGTGGCTGCCTGTGCAGAGACACCAAGCAGCAGAGGAGGCAGTTTCAGGAACTGCAACTAAGTTAAACATGAAATTTCAATGTTTACTGTTTTGGTGGGAGCAGGAAGAAGAGAACAGTAGCTAACAATCATTCCCAATTTTCCCCCCAGTCATATTTTCCAAAGCTGCTTCCTGTATTAGTTTGCATTGTGTGGAAGAGCTGACAAGTCCATTTTATGTAGCTTTAAATAGATTTTTAATGTGACACCCACAAAAATTATCTCCTGTATCGCTCAATAGCTTCACTTATGTTCCAGCACTGTGCCATGAGTTTTCCCCTGTATGAAGTTCCCTCACATGCCAGAAGGAGACAGCTCATTACGTGTGTGCCCTGTAGACTCCAGGAGAGAAGAGAGACCAAGAACTGTGCCAGAACTGGGTTTGTCCCTTCTGCCCAAAGGATCCCAGCAGTAATGCACAGCCCTGTGGATGAGTCCCACCTTTCCACAGGATCCTCACAACTCCTGATCTCAGAGCACTTTTCTACACCAACAAGAATAAACTTAAGAAGTTGTGCTTGAGCATGATCTACACAGTCAAGCTTTGTCCAGGCTCCTAATCGTGGGAGACAGCAGCTCTAATCAAAAGAGGAAGGAAATGATGACTAAGGACAGCTGCTAAGAGACCTGTGGGCAAACCAATCCCTGCCACCTTTCAGCTACAGAAAGCTTTCTGCTTCCTCTGGACAGTCACATCAAATGAAGAAGAGTCACAAGATCTGCTCAGCTAGTACAGGAAACCAAAATGCCTCTGTGTAGGACCTGATGATGGTGAACAAGATTGCACTAGATACTGTGAAACTCCTCGGTAATGAGACAAAGAGGTGGCAGGGACAACCCACCATGATGTGCTTCGTTCTCTGCAGTGATGAGAGCTTTTGTGTCACTTTACAGAGGGACCAAAAACCTGATCCCACTGCTCAGTTCGAAAACCCAAGCTTGTCCATGGAAATCCACATTTTGCATTATATTCACTTTTATACATGACTAAGGTCACAGAAACCCCTGTGATGACTTTAATTAGCAAGGGTTATTGACACAAATGTTTGTGGGCTCAAGACCTGAGCAGAAACATTCACATCCTCTCATACAGTTATTTCATGATTTTTTTTATATCATTTGTGGGTAAGAAAGAGCAATTTGCAAAGTAATACACTTACTGCACTGTGATTTGAATTTGCATAATAAAAGCATTTGCCTTTTAAAGCATATATTAATGCTTAGAAGGAAAAGTGAATGTTCTAATATAATTCAAGATATCTAGACACAGTTCCATTATTTTAATTTACATTTTATTGGGTTTTTACAATGGTAAAGAAACATATGTTATAACTAATCACAGTTCTAATTACTGCCTGATTCTATCTTTTATTACTGCTAAAATTTCTATTAAGGGTATGAAAGAAACTAATAGGATCATTAAAAGATCAATAGGAAATATTGCTTATATAGAAGTTGCAATGTATTAACTTCAACTCAACAGACAGGATCAAAAGAATTCCTTGGAAACAGAGGGTTATGAATTCATTCCACTTAGGAAAAAACACAAACTGATTTAAAGGCTATCCACAAGAAGAATCCTTTGTAATTTCATTCTTCTGAAAGCAATAGGCAAACAAAAACCACAACAAAATTATGATTAACTTTCCACCCCCTTACTTCTAATACTCTCTGTACAGAGTCTGAGTATCTTTAAAAGGGTATCATTAAGATCTAGAATGCACCTGACATTGGTGAATATAAACATGGGGACGTGCCTCTCTTACAACCGTACAGTCATGACCCAGATTCTTATTCTTAAAATAATGCTTAAGCAGATCCCCTTGACTATCCAGCCTACCTAAAACCTCTTCTTCACTTACTTTTGACATGAAGGAAAAAAAAAATTCTTTTACTTCAAGTCACTCTTATGCCCAAAGTGGTTTACCCAGAATGAATGTCATGCACAGAAATATTAATATGATCATATGACAATACCTACTTTGATGCATCTTCCTACTTTGGCTGCCAGAGTGAAAAGTATAGGTGTATTGACAGACCAGAGGTGAAATTAGAGCAGGATAACTTCTCTCTCTACTTTGTTCATTAATTATTTTAAAACCTCCAGTGTCCCAGAAAGAAGGAGAAAAACACAGGAAATGCATTTTAAAGCACAGTTCATGTAGATACAGTACCTGGTCCATTACAACAAGAAAAACAGAATGGTGATGCAGTTGCCCAGACTTAAAGCCACAAAACTTCTAGACCTGTTTGGACCATTTGTTTAGAAACATATGATGGCACCAAAATTGCTGGAGTCCTCCAGGGGTTATAATAGCTGATGTGGCTGCAGTGGTACCTGCATTTCTGAGTGTTCCTAAGAACTACAACACTGCGAGGAGAGGAAGAAACTCCAGGGTGCTCCAGGACCTTGGATTAAATGTGAAGGCAGCCCTGAAGTCCATGCCCCAGAATCTCATTGGATATCTTCTATTTGAGCTTTCTCACAGCCTGAACTTGAGTGTACAGGCCTTGAAAAAAGAAGCAGATAAACCCCATAAAAACTACTCAGTACACATATTAGTGGACTCAGAAAGTTCAAGTACATGATGGTGAATTGGACTGAGATAGAAGCAGAATTATCATCAATGGAAACAGAAGTTCTTTTGCTTCTGCTACAAAGAATGTGACAATTCTGCTATTTTTAAAGAAAAGATTAAAGGGATGCTGCAAGCTAATACACAATTTATAAAAATGCAACTAAATTGGAGTGACAGCCAACAGAAAACTTGATTTCAAGTGGGTAGAAACTGATAAGAGATTAGAGTGAACTTTCTCTAATAGATGTCTCTTAAAATTTTCCATTTCCTCCAAAAAACTATGGAAACAAAGGTCTTCCTGCTTGAAGAAGGATTAATACTTAGAGTCAAAAACATCCAGTGTTCTCAAATTATATGGCTTAGTAAATGAATAAAGAATATTTTAGAAAAACAAGTCATCTCCATAAAGAACCTGTACACAGCAGGGGACTTCTAGATCATAACATCCCCAAAAGCATAAACTTCATAAGATCACAGAAAGAAAAATAACATTTTTCTAAGTATGATCCTCACTTGGCAACAGGGCACCATCAGGGGTGAGTGAAATTCACTGCCCCCAAACCATTTATTACCCTTGTTTATGCTGTTTCTATACAGAATCTTTTCTTGACACTGCCCCTTTTTTTAAGAACCAAGCAAATTCTTGGCTTCTGTTTGCAACTCTGAGACATCTGTTTTCTTCTTTGTCACTGTATCTTTTTTTTCTTTTCAGGAATCAGTTGCCTGGAACCACAACAAGATCTGGTATTAATCAAACCAGGGGATTAATTTACTCCAGTAATAATTACAGGGGATTTTTTTGGGGTGGAAGAGAACAAGAAGGGGATGGACTCAATACCATGCAGCATTTCAGACAACACTCTACTCTTTTGGTACAGTGATCTTCACCTAATATTTCATCATTTTCTAAACTTTACTTCTCTAATCATTGGTTTTCTAGCAACAATGAGTGCATATATGTGTGAGTGAATGCAAAATGATGACAAGGATTGCACTTCAGCCTCCTTCTGTTTCCTGGCATTTACAGGATCACCTTGCCAGTCTCTTAATATCTAGAAATAACATACTGAAGGCTCTATTTTACAATGAAAATTTGTTCCTCTTTTCTTGGTTTTGTTCCACGTTCAGATTATCCCCTGATGAAGTGACTTTCATGCACTAGCAATCACTTTTCCCTTCCCTCTTTCCTGATCCCACCATTAACTTCATACTGAAGTCCACAGGTACAAATATGGCACCAAACACTTCCCTGCCATGAACTGGAACCAGTTACAGATGTTGCCCTGCACAAGGAAGCTCCAGGCTGTGTTTACATTTGTTCAACAAAAAAAACAAAAAAAAAAAAAAAGCTGTAGAAGACTGCTGAGATTAAAACTGGACATGGCACATTCCACAAGTCATCTGCACCAAAGTCAGTAACAAGAGTTCTTATTTCTGAGGGATGCTCATGCATGGGTACTTATTTTTAGGGGTTGTTTCAGGGGGCTTTTAAGTTTATGGGAATTGCAGAGACAATGTTTTTCTAAGAGGATGATTCAATAATATAGTGGGTAATGTATTTTAACTAGGTAAATTCTGCATGGAGACCCTGGATGTTTTGCACGGTTTCAATGATGCACACTGTAACAGCTTACACAAAGACAATCACATGGGCTTAATAAAGGCAGTGGTAATAAAAAAAAGAAAAGCTTGACTTTAAGAGGAAAATATTTATATTGGAAGCAATAATTATGTAGTACTTTTCATCCCCAGAAGTGTGGTTTAAGTGTCATCTGGTGGTTTGCTTGAAAAATTGAGAGCCAAGATTGGATTTCTTCTTCCCACTGCCAGCAACTTGCTGTGTGGCCTAGGATTCATTGCTTAATGTTGGATTTTCAGCAATTCCAGGCACCCACCCATCCTATAGGGTGCCACTGAAAAAAAATCAGACCGGCAATGCTCTTGGGCCTCATTTTTTCCACCTGTAAAATGAGAGTAGTTACTCTATTTTGCGAGGCTGTCATGCACATTAATCATTATTTGTAGGTTTTCTGGAGATCCTCACATCAGAGAGCACTACAATAACTTGGCTTCATTTACGGCAATGTAAAGAAGCCAAGAACTGAAGCTGCTCCCTGAGGTGGGGGAGGGCTGTCTTTAAGTGTAGGAAATAGCAAGTGGGGTAACAGTGGAGGAATCACACTTGGGAAGTTGTTCCCCAGTCATTAGCAATGCTTATACCCTCCCAACTCCATTGCATTACCTCCTGGAAGCCACTGTAGGAAGCAGGAAGGGAATGAAACCTTTTTTTCTCTTCCTCTCACTCAGCACCCGCAGTGTCCATCCCTCTGATCACCACAGAACAGCAGCAGTGGATCAGGCAGCTGCTGGCTGTGAGCACTCTGTGTTATTCTCTTTTGGAACTACTCTGTTTGCTTCTGTGGTATTGCTCAGACCAGCTCATGGAGCCACCTCTTTGTCTTTACCATTTGTAAGCACTTCAGGAGCTGGCCTGGTCCCCTACATTCATGATATGAAGCACCTGACAGCTCCCCAAGGCAGCAGCCTCGAGATGTTATTAAACAGAAGTGCATTCAGGAGAAGTCCTTCTCAGCTGGACGAGTGCCCCTTTCCTCCCTGCCTTGCAGCAGGAGCTCAGGCTCCACTGAGTGTGCAGTACCCAACACCTATCCCAGCACAGGATCAGGCTGCACGAATGGTGACGGGATCTGTCACTCCTGAAAAAAAGCAAGAGGGAACACACCAGCTCATCACAGCTGAGAGAAGGTACAGCAAACTGAATAGCTGTCATATGCACTGCAGGTCTGCCAGAGAGATCATCTGCTGAGAAACTGCAGCTTCATTTCTTCAGGATGTCACAAATACACAGAGTTTAAAAAAAAATAATTTCTGAAAAGCCAATACATTCTCTACAAGGTAAGAGAGGGGCTAGATCTAACTCTCCAGCACAGACTCCTTCAAGAATCTCTGCTCCACAATACAGCAGACTAGGAAGAGGACAATGTGAAAAAATTAAGCTAATTAAAATGCAACTCACACATGAGGGCTGCTGGAATGCATGGGATCAATTTTCATTGTCATCACCATAGCAGGGGCAGAGAACTTCAAATACTTTTTATCAGATTCTCCAATCTACGTAAGAATCAGGTTCCAAAACCACCTCTCCTATTTCTTCTATCCTCCCAGGAAAATTTGGCATTCAGTTATGGACTCTGGCGTAGCAAAATCCTTATTCAGTATTGAAAAAGTTTCTACTGCATCTCGTTTTTCTGTTCTTCCTCCAGGCATAGAAAGGTACATGATTTGTTTAGGCTATTTAACCAACTTCCAACCACTATCTTTTTTCCAAGTTCTAATTCCTTATTTCCTCTACTCTAATGTTCAAACAATTAATTCCCACGTGTCTCAATTGCCTAACTGTCTGTCCTGAGCTTTCATCCCATCTCAGTTCTTGGTTAGTACCCAGGTTAACCTCCTCCTTGCCCTGAGCAATTGGTAAATCCTCTCACACCCAGCCTCTCAACATTGCAGCCTGCTCCTTTCACTTGGCAGGAAAAGCTTCTGAGATTAGCTCTAGTGCCTGACCTACATTTCTGGAGAATTTTGGAGTGGAGAATTGGTTTCTACAGCAATTCCTGGGGATATTCAATAATCTTTTTCATGACAGTTTAATAGCCATATATACACCTCTCTGTTGTTCTTATGTCTATAAGTTCTTGATTCCTCAAAAAACCCCTGCCATGTTAAATATCCCAGTTATTTAGCACAAGATCTTCTGTATACAACAAAATTTATTTGAAACCACAATGACTTGAAATTACTGTAATAAAAGGGATACTCAAGGCTTATGAGGCTTTGATTTTCATTTTCACTAAGGCCTTTACTTACTCTGGTGGAATCAAATGAGAGTAAATGGAATACAGACATGCCTTACACGCACTTTAAAAAGCCATTACACAAATGAGAGGAGTCCCCCTGTCTGGTAAAAAGAGAAGTTGAACCATTTACCACATTATGACAAGCAGCCTTTTCTCCAGCAATGAAAGTCTATTATTGTGCTTCACCAGAACCCCAGCAAGTCAATGAAATTGCTGTAGACATGATGAAGAGCTCAGTGTACACAGCATCACAAATACATCTCCCCCAGAATTTATTTGGCTCTTGCAAACCCATGAGCAAATTCCCCACACCTAGTTTCCTGCCATCGTTCTTAGAAGCTAACCTGAAAAGGTCTTTTCTTCTGGGAGATATACAGCTTACTTCTTGCTATTTTACCCGCTGTTTCAGTCTGAAGGATATTATTGTGTTGTTAAAAATATCAGCAATGAGGAAGCTGGTGTGACAGACATAACTGGTAAAAATTCAAAATGCAGTATTGCCCACAGGTGAGCCATATTGTTCAAATTATACACATAAATGTCCATCACTTTTTTTCTGCGGACACACAGAATAAGGGACTCAGGCTGAGAAGTGCCATAAATCATTTCTAGTAGCCAGAAGTAAATGGTCATTTACAAATGAACACTGTTATAAGATCACTTACATACACAATCTAGAATATCCTCCTTATATTTGCAATGAAGCTCAGCTATGAATCATTTTGAAAACTGGCTGTTTGGCAGCTTTAGGAAAAGTTTCCTTTCTGTTTTGCATCTCTGAGTTTTTTAGTGAGGAACTTTGCTTAAAGACTGCAAATTAACAGTGATGTCAATATTCTTAAAAATATTTTTTAGCAGAAGAGCCATTTTAACAGGTGCAGCCTGAAATCCCAGAGGACAATATTACCTGTGCACTTCAAATTTCAGTGTGGCCTTACAACCTCATCCCATTCCCACAATGACATTCACTTCCAGGTATTTCCTGTTCCCAAGGGACGATTATTCATCTTTGAAAAGTGCTCACCATGTGGTGCCACAATCCAGTTAGCACTGGAGTGTTGCATTCTTCACACTACGACACATCAATGCAGCCTGAGATTACAGGGTTGCTGTTTTTCAAAGCCCAACAGGCAAATCCTCTCTCTGCTGCTTGAACTTTTCACTCATGAGACCACCTCACCCAGCCCCTCATGGTGCAGAGCCAAACCATCCTGCTGGAAGGTAGCAGGAAGACCATGACTTCTTGCCCATGACATGGAATTTAGTCCCTTGTGAATCAGTCTTGTTCTGTTCCTTCCTGCTGCAAAGGCACAAGTGAAGAGCTGGTTTCGTTTCCCACTGCAATTCTACATCCCCTAACTGCAGTAGAATTACCCAGAAATGATACTATGCTCCAGAAAAAAGAGAACAAAGCCCTAAAACTTTGCCTCCGCCTGACCACAAAGATGTTCAAAAATTGCATTGCCTTCCATCCTTTTGAAACATAATTCAGTTGCCTTGTTAATGCCAGGAAGATCATATTTAAACCCTTTCTTTACCAGCTCAGTGCCCAGCTGGGAGGTGAAAGGCTGTGATCAATGTCGTAACCATACAACAGATGAGTTTCAAGCACTACACATTAGGCTTTATGGATTTCTTTAAAGTGTGCTTTAAAAAAAATAACAAGGAAGGAAATTAAAAGACCCATCCTACCATTTCAGTTTTCACAATCCGTTGTGCAGTCCTCATTTTTCAGAGCTAGGAGAGAATAAAAACTCATCTTTTCAGACCTTGGAAACCGGTGAGTGGATTAAACAGCTGGACTAATAAATGTCATACATAAATGTCCCTCCATTTTCCCTAAAGGCTGTGCTTAGTTTTCAAACACAACAGGGAACTGAAATTATCTCCAAAGCAGATAAATTCAAACTTTGGTGACACTCAAGAACAGATCAGAGCGAGATGGATCCTGACAGGCACTTACTCAGCCAAGTTGCTTTATTATTTGCTTAACAGCTTCGAATTTCTCTTTGAATTTCAATATATGAGATGTCACTGAAGAAAAGTTAGGAGCAAAAATAGAAGCTCTGAGTTGTTTCTTTTGGAGGACCAAATTCCTTCAGATCATGTCTTATTTATAGATTTTAAAAATATGGTTCAGTGATCCTGATTTCCTCTGCAAGTGCCCCCATATTTGCATTAGCTGGTGCAGTGCAAATAGAATCTCATGACTGGATGTGTATGCTAGGATTTTATACATAGAAAAGTGTGCATGAATAAAACACTGGCTTATTAAAGCTTCCATTGTGACATAGATACATATCATGAAGTGTACTTTTGTATAAGTATTAGTAAGGCCTTTTATTTATTCAAGACATAGTTGAGAATACAATTCTGGGACAGCACATGTGAAGGTAAAAATCACAAAATACCTAGAAAAATAAAACCCCAAAGTATGGCAGCTGAATCAAACTGATACCCAAACTACGTAAGTGATATCAGCAACATCACTGTGGGGGTAAATTTGATGCTGCTTTGACAATTCAGTTCTGTCCCCTGAAACATAATTTGAAAGAGCAGTTGCATTCCTGTATTGCCCATAGAATCACATGCTTTACCTTGTGCTTAATTGCTTTATAAAAAAGTCTGCAAGTACCAGGTTTGTTTTTCCAGTTTAATCTGTCACAGAATATATATATCAAACTGAGGATCTCCCAAAATGCAACACACTCAAGAGGCATTTTGTGACCATCCCAAACGTCCACAGAACCTCTGTGCCAGAACAATCCACTTGGTATTATTTCTGATTGTCAGCACAATGAACAGATTACTTTTGATCCCAGTCAATAGCTGTAGACAGACACCCTTTACCATATCAGCTGTTCTGGAGTTCTATATGTGAGGAGGGTACAAATGGAGTAGTACCAACTGTATAAAACATGTATTCTCTCCCATGTTTCCATAGTCATGTCCACGGAAACAAACTGAATTCACCATTGCTACAAGGAGATGCAGGTTTTTTCACTCCCTGGAAGGACTACACAGCTATGGAAGGGCAAAATGGCATTGCTCATTTGAACTTATTCCTGCTGCTGCTGAAATAACAGGAGCTGTTTCAAGACAACTCAGTCTGAACTCCATTGTAATCGGTCTCAGCCTTTAGAAAGGAAGAACTGAGCCATTTACAAAAGGAGAAAGAGAAGAACAATCCCATCTCTGAAAGCCGTGCTGTGGATGCAGTTTCAGCAAACTGCCTGCAGCTGCAGAGTGAGCCCTACATTGCTGCTTTGAGCAGCCAGCAGCCTCTGCTGAAAGAATACTGATTTAGGGCCTGGGCCTTAAAAGATCTGTACAAATTCAGCTGCCAGACTTCAGTGTGTAGATAATGCATGGTAGGTCTATGTGAAGCAACCACTTAAGAGGCAGAACTAATTGGCAATGTTACGTACGCAGGTAAAAGAATATGCAGCAATAATATAATGCTCAAGAGCCTTCTCCAAATTCAGTTTCAGAGTTTCTCTGATTTCAGTGGCCTTTTCAATGAGCCTCAAGACCACAAGTTATTAAATATAGCACTTAATCAAGTAATTCTGCTTTCTTGCTGATTTAATCTGGTTTATCCCCTCCATTTCTAGATAATGAGGAACCAAGTGTTGTAAGTCCCATTGCAATGCTATTCAAAGGAAATCTAAGCCTTAGATTTTGCTGCTAAAGAAGTAAGGCTCTAAAGACACAATCCCCAGTGCAACTTGTGTTGATTGACCTAAATATCTTCCTTAATTTTCAGGTCTTTGGTCAGGCAAATTGATTTCTGTACTTTCCTCTGTGATAAGGCCCTCACAGAGATGCCCTTGGTCACACGCTCCCTGGTATTGTACACCAATACACAGTATTCTTTAACCATCCCCACGTGCTTGTGCAGGGTCATTAAAAAAACTGAGAGATCAGCATCAAGTTTAGTTACCTCTTGATTTATCTGGATATGCCTGGACTTGCACTGAAAGAGTGTTTGTGTGTAACATAATAAATAAAATAATTAGGTATCTTGTATGGTATATTTTTTTCCAAACTGCATCACCCATACAGAGATATTTCATATACCAAATGTGCTGAAAGATTTTCAACTATTCTGACAGTGAGAACATATCAGGTTTCACTCTATTCTGTCTTCATTATCAAAAAGTAATTGAGGCGTACACTAAGCATAAAAACTTCTTGAGGAGTTTCTACATGTTCTTTCTTCTATTCCTCCTTTAGGCTGTATTTTCTTTGGGCACAGGCACTATCTCACCCTCCATATCTACCAGACTGGAACTGTGATCTCAGTTGCATAGACATAGGTCTCCATGTAATAAAATAATAATAATAATGTAATGAAATAAGAATAAAGACTGGTGATTCACAGTGCTGACTTCATTTGCAAATACAATGTCCAATTAACCAGGACCCAGCAGTACCTCTGTGAGATCTTGTGCAGGGCAGATTTAGTTTCCACAGCATCTACATTCACATTAGAAAAGTAAAGGTGGTGGACATCATGTCATCACAGTGATGGGCAGAGTGTAAACTCTCAGAGCAAAACAGAGTAATTCAGAACTGGTTCCAGGAAAGGAGCTGACTTCAGTTGTTAAAATGTGCTGCAGTAAAAACCCCGAGAAATATTATGACACACAGAGAAAAGCCTTACATCTGGAAGAACTGGAAAACTGGTGTTTCCTCATACTTGCATCAAATAATCCTGTACCAATGCTAATCCCATCAGCAACATGACACTTTTCCTCTGTTTGTTTCCATCCTGCTATCTCATGCCAGACTCAAATGTCATCCACCTTGTACAATATGGCCCTTTCTGTGCTGTATTTTTCTCTCTGCTGGCTCAGGTCTGTACATCCACAGCCTTTCTTCAGGTGTTATTAATGCATTTTTCTGATGCAAATATGAACTGGTCGGAAAACAGCAAGGGTAGAGCTGTCACTGTGTGTTTAAAGCCCTCATAGAGAACAACCAGATGCTTTAGCAAAATGTTCTTGCAGATAGCAGACTAGAATTTACCAGAGATATCTCTCCCCTTCTAAGCCCTTCAAATATGACAAAGATGTAATGGTACCTGAGATCCCAAATGAAGAGACACCTTCAATATCAACAATAGGTAGACTTAAAACTGTGGTGAAATTCCTGATGGTACAAGAAAGGCCTTTTTCCAAAGCCATTAACTGTGTCAAACTCTCAAGATCTGTTTCTATTTGAAGAAGACCACAACACAATGAATTAATGCCAAAATTACTTTTTTATACTTCTGCAATATTAGTAGGGGATCCAGACCATTGCTGATATCCAGAAACTTCAACCTCTGCTTGACTTTCAGTCTTTTGTTCTTCCAGCTACAAGATTCACTGTTAGAAACAGTCATTGATTTTAAAAATATGAGTGATCAAAGATCTATGCTTTTCTAACTAAATGGAAATTTCTTAAGCAGACAGTTACATCAAACTGACAAATTCAAAAGCTTGGTAAACCTTTTTTGCCTTAATGAAAAGCCTAGAAAGTTAGCAATGGTTTCTGTCCATCACACATATTAACATAATTTTCTAAGAAGGCTATTAGGCAACATGAATTTTACTAACAAACAGGGTGAACACAAATCAAGCATTTTGAGAGACACTGCTATGCATCAGTGGTGTATAATTCAGTGTTATGACGGATTTCCAGATTTCATACTAATTTCAAGACTTTTGAATCAGTAAAGTAATACAGTTGGTCAACAAAATACATTTCATAAATCAGAACTTGATAGATTAATCCATGTGGATTTATAAATCACATCAGGGTATTCCCTCCCAAGCAGAGCTTGCTCTCTAGCTATTTTTCTTCATGGATTTGAAAACAAAGCATTATGAGCTTACATCTCCAAATGATGTGTTAGCCCTCCAGGGCAATTCCAGAAAGCACTGTTATATCACAAGAGCAAAGTGTGCAGAGTAGGAGAACTTGGTAAGTTCTCTCAAATGCACAGAGACTGGAACAAGTGCAAATATTAAAGAGTGCATGATCAGAAGCTCACCTGTAGCCAACCGTCAGCTCTCAAACCCTAAGCAGTGAAGTCACTGTCAGCAACAGCCTTCCTACAGATTTGCAGAGAATTACTTATTTCTTCTACCTCTCAAATTCACCTCTGTGTTAAAGAGGATTTTGTCTGCAATACTTTTCTGTAGAAGAAAAATAAAATGTAATTAATTGACTCTCTACCAACAAGCTCTTCAAGCAGAGTTGCGGTGAAGTGTGACCCACGGTGCACTGGCCTTGCTTTGTCAATTTGTAAAACACAAGACAAAAATAAACACATGTTGAAGCACTTCCAACAGAACCAAGGACAATGGCAGTAAACCATTAATGCATCTACCCCTGGGAGACACTCTTAGGCCATGAGTAAGGGACACTGAGCCTGGCAGAAATCAGATTAATTATAGCTGTTGCAGTGTGACATGCAGCCAGTCAGCAAGAACTGACAAAAGCCTTAACTAAGCCTTTCTTCTATTGGAACAGTTCTAGTCTTCATTTCTCCATTTTAATACCACCAAGAAAAGAATCAACAATTCTGAATTTCTTCAGGTATTTAATAGACTCCTGGCTGACAGCAGCACCCCAAACTATCCCTGTTTAACTCCAACAGGTTCTGCAACAGTTCTGTGAAACTTTCTGAAGTCTGTGCCACAGGTTCTCATGAACCCCATCATATTCTACCCCCTGAAGAACAAACTAACACTGTATTTCACAGGACATCTTCACCAGCATATTTTTTTTTCCTTTAAAGACCTAGGAAACATTAATGCTGACTTCTATCTTTTAAAGATATTTTAACTTCAGTGTGTGCTGATTGCAGGTAACAGACACCAACTTTCTGTCAGACTTCAATTGTGCTGTATATCTGAGGAAATGCTGTGGGTCTTAGAACCCTGTAGGGCTGTGATCATTGTGGAAAAAACAACTGATCAAATATCCTTAAAAATTGAATACGGTAACTTGCCCAGACAAGTTCTAGAAGACTGAATTTGAGAGGCTCCACACAGCTGTCTACCTTGGTAGTGGTTATGTAAAACTATTAGAGCCTGAAGCCTAATACTGAAAGACAGTATCACTCTATTTAATACCAGTATTCTTTAAATTCTGGTCTAACAGTGACCAAAAGTAAGAATCAATGGGAACGATCAGACATTTTTATTAGTGAATATTAATATACATATTCTGTTTTATAGCTTGTCCTTCTCAGTCTCCTATAAGTGTCAAGTTTTGAACACTTCCGTGTATGCCATGATATGATATATGATATGATATTAAGAACTATAGAAATGAAAAGGGGGCCATACTTTTCAGGTGGGGAAAAGAAGGTAGGAAATGGCAGCAAAACAATTCCCCACACATACTGGTAAATCCAGGCTTAATATTCAAGCAAGCTTTCACTGGCCTCATTTAATTCAAACTGGAATCCTTTATAATTACAGTAGAATTTCCATGAGACTTCTTACATCGCCCTATTTTTAGAGTGCACATGAGCCATTCTGGCAAACAATTTTTCACTCCTGAAGTGCTGTCACGAGGCCCTTCTGATCTCCAAGGTATGAGTTACAATGCTGATGGTAGCTTGGGGAAATCCTATTCTTATTTGGAACATCCAAAACCTCTGATTCCTCCCTCCCTTTATGCCCTTGTGAGCTAAACAGATTTGCTCTGTTCATCTTTTCCTGAAACAAGTAGCTCCTAATCAAGCAAAGCAAAGCAAAAAATGAAGAAAAAAATTTTTAAAATAGTATAATTTAAGTTTGCTGGTGTCTTTAATTAAATGTATTCCACTCTGGTGCTGCCACTTAGGCGGAACCTTTTGCTATGCAAATTTCAAGGCTATCTTCTAGTCATAGAACAAGTGTACACTTGAGAACAAGTTGGCATTTTTTCAGTGCTACTTCTGTTTAAGTGCACTCTCAGGTGTTTATGTTATCCTTCACAATGGCCTCTTCCCTTTCCAATTAGAATAATTAGGGAACTGACAGGAAAAAGATGCTAGGTTTCTTTTTATCCACAACAGGTCATCTAAGACTGCATTTCATTCTGAAAATTACTCACCCTAATTTCCTGCTCCAGACAGCCTCAGCACCTGTATTAGTCTGGTCTTTCTTTTTTTTAAGAGGCATTCCTAATGTTGCCACCAGCTCCAGCCCCTGCACCTGCAGATCACCATCCCTGATGGTGCTGGTGCAGTTCTATACAGCAGGGCATTTCAGAGCCTGTATCTTGACAGTTTTAAAGGACAGAGTGAATTATTATCTTTACAGATGACCCAAAATTTGCACCCAAAACTCAAATTACTTCATGGCTGTACCAAGAATTGGAATCAGTTCCAAATCAGCTAGGAGGGTTTTAGACTGTTCTGAACCAGTAGAAAATATGACCATCAATCTCCCTCCTTTCACAGCATGATCCAAGTCCATTCATAATCCTCTGCTCATTCACTCTGTCATGAATATGAGCAGAGTTTCTATCTATTGTTTCTATCCAGTAAAGAAGAAATCCCTGAAGAGATTTCATATCCAGGGAGGCAAAAGCTAAGGAGCACTGTAGTGTTGCCTACCACACAGTGAATTCAACATACTTAAATCTAGTTTGGGACAGGAGCAAGGAGGATAATGAATGACAGAAAATTGAAGGAAAAAAAACCTGAAAATTTGTCCGTTCCTGCAGATATTATCCTAGTACTCGTAAGGATGAGATAAAAGTGGGAGGTTCCATTCTGGCTCCAAACTGTGCTTCTCAAACAAACACGGCTGAGTGCACCACTTGAAACAGGAGTAAGGACTGAACTCTTGGATCAGTTCTAGTTATTCAGTGATTACAGAAAGTAATTCAAGTTTTCAGAAAAACTTCCTTTGTGAAAGAGATACACCTGCTAGAAATCACAAGTTGTTTATGTGTGTATAACAGTTTCTTCAGTCCAGCAAATGACACCTAATTTTGTGCTCTTTACAATCCCTATTTCAACCTTATAGTTGGCTCACACCCACATCTTTAAAGAACAGCACATTACCAAAGTTTACTTTATGAAATAACAAAGAAAAATGCATAACAATGCACACAAATCACAATTGCTTTGGTAAATGGCTTTTCCCTGAAAAGAGAAAGTAAAAAAATCAAAAACAGACCATGATAATTTTTGTCTCTTCAAGACTGCTGGAAAATACCATTTTGATCAACTCAAGAATTATCTACATATTCAACTGGGATTTGCATTGGATTAAAGATTCTGAGTTAAAAAAAAAAAAATTAGATTTACATCTAGACAGAAGATACAGCAGTCCAGCATTTTGGTCAATAGGTTGGTGTTCATCCAAGTTCAACTCTAATTTTTACCTAAATATAGAAGATCTGAATACTTGACTTCCACTAAGCAGAAAGAGAAAAAAAGAACTTTGACTTACCACCTCCCTTGTAAGTGCTCCTAACAGAACTTGAAAGAAAAAGACACCACATCCATCACATCCTTTCATCTTACTCCCAGTGGATTCAGAAAAGTTTTCCATGTATTACAGGAGGCTGCACATACCACATTCTTTCCCATAATAGCAGCAAAGCCTGGATTTCACTGTAAATTGTGCTGTGTTCAAAATGGAACCCAGAAGTTTCTACCTGCACAGTTCCAGTTTGCAGCACGCTGAAGTCATGTGCGTGTAAAGGGACAGATGAGGCAGCACGGTCTCTGAAGGGTTTATGAAACTGAACTGGGTCAAAAATTTTATGTCCAGGTAAATCCTTCCCAGAACCTGAGTGTCATTCCCTGTAGCAGTACCAAAAGTCCCAACTGTGTCCCTGTGCAGAGTCAGGAGAGTATGTTGCAGCCCATTTGGTGCTGTGTCTGTCCCACAGTGCACTGTAGACGTGTCCCACTAACAAAATGGCAAAAGATGTAGAGGCTGCTGCATCCCCATTGACACCAGGGCTGAGGGAAGGATTTAGAGCATAATATCACAAGTGTTTGAAGAAATGTAACTGAGACCCTGTCAGCTAATGAAATTCAGAAAAATCCTCAGCACATAAAAATTGCTTTCACAAACATCCAAGCCCACTAAATAAAATACAAATCTGAAATGAAACAAGATACTCTGGAATGACCTTGAGAGTTGCAATCTTCCACTCTGTTAGATAGCTGGAGTAGCAAATCACAGAAACGTGATCTACACGTGCAAACTCTCCCATCTACAAAGACCTTCAGCAGCAGGGTCCCCAAAAGGGGCAACATGAGCCTTTTTCTGTCAGGCCTTTCATTACTCTAACATACGAGCTAAAAGCCCAAGGAAACCATGCAGTGCACTACAAGCAGGAAATGCTGCTGATTGCATCCTGACATGATGAATCTTTCAAGATTCAAAAAGACATTAGACTGATATCAAAGCTGGGCATTAGTTTCCCAAAGAAGTCAGAGTCTTCATTTAACCGGAGCACTGTTCTACTGTTTACTGCTCTGATGAATTCAGCTCTGGTTATGTTTTCAGTGAGCCACTCTCTGCTTTTCCCCCTACAGCAACCATTTTTTCCACCACCCAGAGTGACTTTTAATGCCTTTATTTCTGTTGGGAAAATTTCTATACTGAACATACATAAACTTTGTTAACAGCTTAAGGATCTTTCAGTTTCCAAGTAGGATTAAAATACAACCCATCATTTGCCTGTGATCTTCTACAGACATCCAAACAGATGTGAAAAAGTACAGAAAATCAGAACCAAAGCATATCCACTGTTTTGCTGGTACAGATTTTGTATGCAAAGCATAGGAGAATAACTGAGTTTCAGACTTGGCAATCAAAATTTTTTAAGTAATGCCTAAACTTGAGGGCTCATGAGCTGTCCATGTTAACACTTACTCAAATCTTTTACTGTCCATGAAGCCATGATGGCTGGCAAGCATGAAAATACTGGTGGACAAACACCTTCTCCCTTCCAACAAATAGAGAATTATTTAAATTAGCAGAGCTAGTCCTAGTGCTCCCTGTATTATCTGTACAAGTAGTAAAATGGTGCTACAAACCCAGAATAAAGAAAAAGTGATGCCTTAACTTCTATCACAAGGATCACCATAACTAGTATCTCTGGGTTAATTTCCTTCCTGAGGAAGAAGGTCGTGGCTTGTCTCACTTCAGAATTAAAGAATAGTAAAACTTCTGTAAGACACCAACTTAATCCGTCACTCTTATACGTCCCAATGGTTTTAAAAGAGCATGAGATGGATTATGAGCTTATACAGCCATTGTAACTTGGTTGCTTTTGTTTCAATTTATAGGATTGTTCTGATGCTCTGTCAGTACAACTCCAGAGTTACACCACTGACTTGTGTAGGATTATCACTAATGCATGCTTGTAAAAAGATGACCTGGAGTCAGGAGATGACCTGAGAATCAGATTAATTGTAGATGCATTCACAGGTCCTACCTGTAGTTTAACAACACAAGTGTCTGTCATCTGCCTCTGTGGGCAATGGAAAAGGAAAAGCACCTCCAGAGACAGACTCAGAATAGTAAGTTTAGCTTCTGTTCCAAGTTCTCCCATGGAATTTTCTGTTTTAGGGTCCTTGGAGTAAAACAGGAACAGCGTGCAAGAATCACTTTCCTAAGAAGCCACTTTTCAACATTCTCTGTCCCAAAAGAAAACAAGATAAGATAACCCTTCCTTTTAAAGAAAAGATAATTTTCAAACCATGTTCACAATCTTATCCTGATTGCATCAGTCTGACAATTCAAGCTGTCTTGATTTATTCTGCTTGCATACTATCTTCGCTTTTATCTTTCCTCATTCTGATTTTTCTTCTTGTGAACAACTGATAAACTGTAACAGTGTTCAGCAATTGTCTGTAAATAAAATTCACTGGTTTATCACTCCCCTGTAAAGTACTCTGGAGTGCAGGATTATACCCCTCCAGGGCAATAGCCTTTCTAAAGAATCTTCCCAGAGGTTACAGATACTGATTTATAGATAAGAGAACTCCCCCTAAAACATGATACAGAGTATCATGTGCAAAGCACAATATATTTAGGGAAATATTTTTTCCTTTGGTGGCATGTATGTACTGCTGTGCCAAAACATCAAGTCAGAAATTAAAGAAGTAGCTAGAAAATTTACAAAAAGTAGTTTCATTTTCTAATGAAAATGCTATGAAACACACACCCCAGAACACCTCAAGAAAATCCTGGGAGTAATTCAGACTCTTCTTGTGAAACACCAACTTTCAAATAATTTTAGTTTCAAAAGGGTCATTTTCCTTCCTTCCTTCTTCTCAAAGACACACTGCATATACAGAAAAGACATGAGAATTCCCTATTGGGAAGCCTACCCTGTCAAGCCCTCATCACCTGTACAATGGCTTCTTGACATGAATTACCTGACACCTTGTACAACTGCAAAAAATTGTGGAATTTTAGTCATGGGTGGGGGGTGGGGGGAAATCATTTAATCTTAAACTGGAAAGAAGAGAAGGCAACAAAAGAAACCATTATAGCCATTTTTTTTTTATATAAGTCACGTGTAAAGTAGCAAGTGTGGAGAGAAGGTTCACATCCATCTCTGCAGTCCCAGCACAAGACCCAAGGGAAGGTTGGATGAGGCTCTGAGCAGCCTGGCCACTGGGAGATGTCTCTGCCCATGGCAGGGGGGTTGGAACTCAATGAACTTGAAAGTCCTTTCCAACCAAATCCATTCCATGATTTTGTCTTTCTTACAGTTATGTCCTATGAAGTTCCAGAGAAGATGATGTGTCTTCTCTACAGATGGGTCTTGCCACTACAGCTTTTTGAGCCAAAGGCAGTGGTGGGTACATGAAGGCTGAGGGCAATCTGTCACAAGAACAGAACAGTGCTAGAGAGACAGACAGAAGAATTACCAGCTCCTGGAAAAGTGTTTTTATTTCTTTCACTCTCCTCTCAGAGGTTTTTTTTAGGCTTTTTTTTTCCATGCAGCCAGAAAGGATTTCATACCAACAGGGTATCCTGCTTTTCCAATGTATGTATCCCAACAGCACTCCTACAGTTGACCATTCCCAACAGTCCTGAAAGGTCATACATGTATCATAACTCTAATATTCTCACTTTCCCATTTGACTAATTTTCTGTCCATTGAAAAAAGTCATTCCATGCTCATGGGTAGACAGCACAGAACAGACTCCTCATGCTATTGTGAATCTGGAATAGCTGGAATGCACTCACTGTAGTTAGTCCAAATTTACTCTCTGGTCAGAATGGCTGCATTTCTCTAGAATTAAGTCAGGAAGAGAAGAAAAAAGAAAATACCCTTATACTGCAGAGGTACAGTCTGTCACCCCATTGCTATAGAAATGAGACCAAAAGGGGTATTCCTGAGACATATTCCATACTGAACTGGATTCCCAGCTTGATCCCTAAAGTAAGACCCCCTTAAAACCACTAGCTTATTATGACTCACACATTAAGCAATTCAGCACTGTTTTCATACACAGTAGGATATCTCCCTTTCCCTATTTTACAAGATCCTTTGTTGAGAAAAGGGTGCAGAATAAACTTCAACACCAAAACCTTTAAGCTCCCAGCACTTTGACATGAGATTGACAGTAAAGAGAGAAAAGAAGCTGCTAAGAGATGAATTTCTCAGCTATTTAACTGCCAAATATTTGATACCCCAGTGTTAACTTCATACTACTGACAGGTTCCTTTTCCTCCAAAACTGTTGCCCTGTGGAATATTTCCATGTTAGAAAATATGAATGCAGGTAAAACCTCTGCTGCCAAACATTTGTGGGAAAAACATTAGTGGAACTGTAACACTGAGTTCTCTGATTTTAAGTCCCTGATTTTCATGACTTAAACTTTGCTGTCAGCCCTTGTCCTGTAGCTGCAAGCCACTCTGGTTTCTAAAATTTTAACCACTAAATCCCTAAAACTCATATTCCGAGTAAAGAAAGTGGAACAGAAGATTACTTTTGGTAATAAAAACTGCTAGCTGCAGTTATTTTTCTGTTACACAGTGCCCCTCCTAACAAGAAGCCAAAAACTGATGTTTTACTAGAGCTCCATACATCTGCTGTTCTGAGACCAGTGCCATGGCTGACACAGGGCCCTACAACTGCACAGAAGTCTTACAACTTCCTTGAGCTGTGCACAAAATTCACTTCAAATAGCAATAGATTTGCTTGTCTCAGTTACCATCAGCAAATGCCTTAGGAATAGCTTATGTCACTGTGGTCATAAACCAGATACTGAAAGCCACTTGTCTGAAATTATGTCATTTTTCTCTGTTACTAGGAAGCTTACAACTAGTTTCTCCAAAAGTTAAATTATTTCCTGTATTGAACTCTAGCACCCAGTTTCTGGTGCAGAAAAAAAAAAAAGAAACAAAAATATGTTCAGTGCTGCAATGAGACAGCCAATCAGCCCTGCAATTGCAAGCAATTTCCTCTACACTAGTAGAAAAAATCAGGACAATCAATGACTTCCTCTAGTTGTCACTCATGAAAGGAGATGTGTAAACACAGACAAGGCAGGAAGAAAATTTGGTCCCATCTCTGCCACAAGTGAGATCTTGGAGAACAGAAGACCATTGAGAAACATTTCTGGTTTGTGGGGGCTTTTGTTTCTTCAAGATGTTTCTCACTCATTTACTTGCCACTGTGTTCACCTAAGCTAATTTAAAGTGTCTCTTTCCTTTGTCCCCTTAATTGCACACCATATTTGTCCATGGGAATGTTCAGTCTTACACTTTGTACAAGTGTAAGAGGCTTCTTTTCTTTGCTGCTGAAAGCAGCATCCTTGCCATGCTGAGGATAGAAAAGAGTCAGTCAAACCCAAACAACATCTTTATGAAACAGGAAACAACTGTGCAGCATGGAGGATCCAGTAAAAGATAAAGCATGAACAGCAAGATTTTCTTAAAATCTTCACTTATGTTGCTATAATATTTCAATATTGAACATAAGTTAAATGACAGAATCCTGGTCTATAGCTAGAAGGGCTGAAGCCATTCCATATCATAACTATTCAACTTCAACAAGTTCTTTAAAAATCCCAGTTTTAATAGTAAAAATGAGATTTTATAACACTTGAGAGTATCAATGTATTTTAATGATTAACAGAACATGTTTTCCTTTCCCTCCATAATTTTCCTGTGTTCACTTTTTTAAGTATGTGTGTCAAACATTCAGCTTGTCAGATTATATGATGATAAATGGCATACAATAACTGCACAACACTCAGATTTCATCAAATCTTGGCCAGCAGAACTAAAAACATCTAAACAAAGGGAACATCAAGGGACAGATCACAAGCAGAAGCTACTTGGGGTAACCTTTGGAAACAACAGTGCACTACTAATTTATACCAGCTGTGAATCCACAGGGAAGGAGCAATAATGGTGGGAATTAAAATACACAGACAAGCAACAAAACTGATGCAAGGTTTTGTGTATCCTCATGGAATCCTTCAGAAAATATGAGAAGGTGCTGAGCTTCCTATCTATGTTTTCTCAGATTCAGTGCCCAGGAGAGATCACACATAAATACATCAGTGTACAATTGTTGTAGGCATATATACAGCTTTTTTGACTGTGCTGGGGCTTTATTAGTAAAATATTAAGTATGGAGGCCAACATGATCTGAGAATACAGAAAAAACACACTTTTTAAAAAATGTTTATAACAACAGTGAAATAGTAAATATACCCTTGAGCTGCTTTTGGCAATAGTACTTGCAGCAGCCAGTGCAATTCAGCAGTTTATCTGGCTGCCTTATGGAAACATAACACCATAAGTGCATGTGCAAGTTTTCTGTAAGTATTTATAAAATTAAGATTTGTATTTGTGTGGTTCTCCCAGGAACCGTGTTTAGTTATTGGTTTGTCTGTGTCCTTTAGCAATAATCAACAGTTCCTGGATGCATTTCCCAGCGGTATGGGAGCAGGTTCTACAGGCTTTCCTTTCAACAGGGAGGTGGCTGCACCAGGTGATTGTGATAAAGAAACCCTTCCTTCCTTCCTTCCTTCCTTCCTTCCTTCCTTCCTTCCTTCCTTCCTTCCTCCCTTCCTTCCCTTCCTTCCTTCCTTCCCTTCCTTCCCTTCCCATGAACAGCTCTACATGGTGGTTATTTCTACCAGGCATCTCCTGAAGCTTTATCTCCATCAGTGATACTGACAAGAGCTCAGACAATGCTATTGTCTCTATCCATACTCTATTACAATCCTCCCTTGGGACTGAAGGGGCCAACCATTTTACTACAAGCTAATGGCACTTGAGATTCCTGTAAGCCAGATCTACAAAAGCACCAAGGCACAGAAAAAAAAAAAAAACCTGTATAAGAAACCAAACAAATATTTTTGTGCTCTTTTACATCAATAAATGCAAAAAAATAAAATATATGAGTAAGAATAGCAGTGCTTCCCAAGCCTCCTCCTTCCACAACAATAATTATCCTTCTGTTTTCTTCACAAACCCACTTTGTTAAAGTTACAAAATTCATGCTGTGATAAATGTTATCTTCTTTCAAAATTACAGGTGTAGCAAGCATCTGTCTTTACTTTTAACTTGTACTGTGATTATAACCCAACTAACAAAACAGATCATAACAAACCAACCATTACAAAATGGTTTCCCTCTAAGAAAGTACTAATGTGAAGTGCTGCTCAACACAAGATTTTTTTGCCTAATGGCTACTTTGACTCTGCTTTCTTTGTAAAAATGCAAGGTTTATAATTAATATAATAATAACAACAGTATAATAATAATTATTTATCAACAATTATAATTAGTTAACAAATAAGCATGGTAGATATGTTCAAAACATAAAGGAAGAACGCATAATACTGGAATTTATAAGTGAGACAATGAAGTTTATCCTAAAGTTCTCAGTTCTTTGGATCTAATACTTGTAAAAATGTATGGGTTTCTCAGTTTTCCAGATTGGCTCCAGTCTGCAGGAAAACACTGGATTAGAGGCCATTTCCTCTCCAACCAAAATGAATTCCAGCCTCTGGCACTTGCTCAGCCTCTGGCATTTGCTCTGGTCAGACTCTGATGCTTGCAATTAATTAAAATAATTTGTTCACAGTAAGCATCCAGCTCTGCACCAGTGACCAGGTAGGAGGTACAATGAGATGCCTTCTGTTTTCACATGACAGGACTCGGGTGAGACATTCTTTCCTAATGACAGAACACAAGTTTACCTTCTTTTTTCCCCGTTTTCTTGTGAAAGACAGTCCTTTTTTAATAAGCCATCCCTGGGAAAAGTTTTAAAGTTTAAAAGCCATCTCCAATTTAAAGGACTGTTTCACTCTTTCTACAGAGCATCTGCTCAGGGAGGAGGAACACATGGCACTACAGGCAAAAGTAGCTTCAGTAAGTAAGGATAATTTAATAAGTGAAAGCCTGTGCACACTTAGAACACCAAGTGAACCAAGCACCAAGATGGAGAACGAATGCTCAAAACCAGTTGAATTAAAAAAAGAGAATCAGTTAAGAAGGACCCACAGATGAGTAGATTAGAATTTATTTTTTTTCCGATCCTACGAGCTAACAGTTATTTGCTGGGGACCCTAACATGCAAATCTGCTCACTGCACTTTATCAGGACAGTCTTAGCAAAGAGGTGGACTCCAAGCAAAACTTGTTGCCTGTACCACAAATCACAGATGTCAACTAATACTCACAAAGATGTTTCCAATAATTTTGGAAAAGTAAATATGTATATGTATAAACACACATGAATATGAAAGTTGGGAAACTTGGAGAGATTGAAGAACTATAGCTATCATATAACTCATTCAGCAATGTCATTATCACTCATTCCTGCTGTCAACTTTGACAAACCTCACACTACAGATTAATATCAGGCAATTTATCAAAGAAGTGTCCATCAGGCAATCATTATGATGGGGTCAGAAATTTCACTGCAAGTCATCATTATCACTTAGTGTATCAGTCAGCAACCTGAAGACCATCTGAAGTATCAGACACTCTGATAACATGGTATGGCAGGGCCTTCATCCAGCAAACCATGGTAATAGCTTTGAGTCATCAACTACTTTGTGTTTCCTTCTGCTCTCCAAATATTTACGGACCTTTACATTCCCAAGCACTCAAAAGAACCATTACTAATAGCAGATAGACAGCACCATTTATGTAAATGTGTTACAAAAACACAGAAGACAGAAATAGAAGCTAAAATAATCAGGATTCATATTTATATCCATAATTAGGAGCAAATTGTGGAATGAATGTTTAATTCCATGCTCATCCATTGTGGCAGTAATCAGTGAATGGATGGTAGTTAAGAAATAGCTTCTGCCCATCACTCAGTACTTCTGCTTTTGAAGCAAGAATTTAACTTTTCCTTTCCTGGCAGCACTAGTAAACCCTGTCATGCCAATAATGGCTCCTACTGTTTGCTTAGACATTTGATATGGAAATTCCTGCACATCAGACCAGACACAAAGAAATTTTAATATAATTACCAGGGTGGATGCAGGTAAAAACTACCCTGCTATTTGATGTAAAAACTGCTGTGTCACCATAGTCAGGTTGTTTCAAGAAACATGAATTGATAACATTTTACCTAAAGATAATTAAGAATGCCACAGAACACTGGAAAAAAATGTTCATGTGAGAGACCACAGACACACAGCTTGGAGTAAAGGAGTGGATACAACAATTATAGACAGACCACATAGGGAATTCAAGCACACACACTTCATCCTTGGATTGGAAAAAGATATGAAATATATTTTAAAAGGAACAAATATAATCAAGTTGACCTGCCTGATTTTTGTACGTAAATTTCGCTTAGTAGTTACAGAAGATAAATACCATTTTCTTCCTTTTTACAGATGGGGAAATGGCAGGCAGTGTCACAAGCAAAATAACACACAAGGTCTTAGGAGAGCCTTGAAGAAAAATGAGTGGGACTTTCTGGTCTCCTTCAAATTAATAGGAATCTCATGGACTTAAACAGGTCCAGCTTTTTCCTGAGAACATATGAATCTTATATTCGGGGGACTATGATGTTGTAACATTACACAAAATAATTTTCCAGTGAGCTGCTAGCTTTATGTAACCAACCATGCAAAGAAAGAAGATTAAAAATTGAATTAATACTCAAGTTTTAATCATACCAGCAGTCACTACTGTCACATAACAGCAGCAGCACAAAGGGCGAGAAGGGGCAGAGCTGCAACTGGCAAACAAAAGGCAAAAACTGTCTTTCTTATTTATAAGTAGATTAGTAAAAAATAAACCACTTAAACACCCAAAGCCTGCTTTATGAACTCGGGCATTTATTTACATAAATGTTAGATGACTGCCAGTATGAATTCTTTTCATCTGGTTATTTAAATGTGAGGATCTCTAGCATGAAGGGCAAACCACCAGGACAGAAGCACTGTGAGGCTCTGCTTCTAAACCCATGTGTGACTTACTGACAGGGGATTCACTAAATGCTTAGGTGAATCTGACAAAACTGAAGTTGTAAGAGAGGAGTACAGAAGAGTTCAGTGTCACATGCTATTCATGGTCCTTCTGATACAAAACTTCACAGAAAAAACATTGCTTCAGTCCATCCAATAAAAAAATGCAATCTGAGGTATTCTATAAGGGAAATTTTCATTCAACAGAAATTATTTTAATTTTGTAGTCAGTTTAAAACAGAATATTTCCAGCCCCGATATTGGTCACAGTGAAAACTATAGATCTTAATTGAAGTATTTTAGAATTGCCTTGTGCATACAGAAAATGTTGTAACGTGACCACTTTAAATATTTACCTCACTGGAAACGCACCAAGGACCTTCCTTTCAGGGAATGCCAGGAATGATCTGAACCTGCAGGTTAATGTCTCTAAGGATGGGAAACAGAGCTATAGCACATTCCTTACTGACTTGTGAGAAAAGGGGGGAAAATGAGAAATAGAGAAATTGAGTGGGAAGGAAAATTTGCTTTATTTCTGCAGGCGATGCCAAAGAAAGGAATAAAAAAATGGTTTATCAATATTTTCACCAGAGAAGGGAACAAATAGTTCCATTAAAACAAAAACAAAAAGTTTCCATTAAAGGAAAGTGATAACAAGCTGTCTCATGGAAGGTGTTTGGGCAATCATATTCACATTGAGTAACTGCAAAGAGACCTGGGGAAATTAAAAGGCAACAATCCCAGCCGCACCCAACACATACACACACTCGCCTGAGTCTTTTCAGCTGTTCCACAGCTTTACCCTGTGCAATCTGTGCCCAGACACAGCCACACCGGCACCAGGGGGAGGAAGAATGTGAGGTGAAACACTCTTCTGGCACTCGGGAAAAATCCTTGGTGGCTGCACATGTCTCAGCCTCTAGATCAGACTAAATCCAGACTAAATGTCCTACACTATCCTATTCTGTGCTGCTACCTCGAGTGAGATGGGACACAGCTGTAAAGAGCAAGGAAACCTGACTCCAGGAGTGGGAGGCGAGAGCATTTCAGTTTTCTTTCCAGCCCCTTGATCTCAGTTTCTATTCCAATGACTTCTACCTTAAAAGAAAGTCTCTGCCAAAAGCCACTTCTGGTAGAAAAGTTTCAACCATTCATCAGCATCCAACAGAGCAAATTCTACTCAATTCCTTCCCATTCTTTCAAGACATAGGAATTCATTTTTATAATTTCGGTAGGATTGCATTTATAAAGTTAGGAATTTGATTTTTTGTCTCATCATATTTTCATGTAGATCTTCTCCATAATCCAGCCATGCCAGCTATAGAATGCCCTTCTTGTCTTAGATAGCAGCAATTGACAGGAACCTGAATCAGTCTTTACTGGAAACTAATTTGGGAGTTATTTTTAGCACAACTGTCCCTCACACAGACACAATGCAAAAGGAGGAGCAAACCACACAAAGTCAAAATTTGGCCCTCTGCACTCAGAAACTGAGAGACTGTTAACAATGTCACAAATCTAAATTACCTGTAAATGAGAAAGACTTGTCAGGAATTTGTGATTATTCCCGTTAGAGATAAAAGTGCCAGGATCAAGAACAGATGCCAGCCTTATGCAGGAACTGAAATGAATGGTTGTGTGTAACAGATTCATCCATGATTTTTTTGAGCTTGACTGATATGAACACATGGTGATCACTATTACAGTGAACTGAACCCAAACTCAAAGTCTGGGAGAACTGAATGATGAAAGGAGTACAGATACTGCATTAACAAATGGGAAATCACACAAGAGGTTGTTTGTTTACGAGACTACATTGGAGGCAAAATGTTATATGCTCTATTATTTAAATACCAAATTTTTATTCAACAAACCCCACTATGCCACTGACTGCCCTTTTTTTTTTTTTTGCTTTTTTTTTTGTATCTACACTCTATGATTCTTTAGCAATGACAAGGGAAATATTTAATTAATGATAGATTTCAGTAATCAGGTGAAAAAAAAAATAGAGTCATTAATGTTAATTTTTTCCAAATCACTGTTTCATATTTTTTAAAGACACTTCAGAGAAATAACTAAATTCTCAGTACTTCTCTGTGAGGAGATGAAGTCTTCAAATAAGAGGCATTAAATCATTACCTATGCTTAACAAATACAATAAATCAACTTAATGAAACATTAGGCATAAAGTTCTCACATATTTAGGCCCCAATCCGTGCAGTATCCATTAATTTGGTGCAGCAGACTGAGTCTGCCACCAGTGCTGGAAATCCTCTCCTCTATTTAGTGACTCAGACTGGGAGATATTTGTAAAGTTAAACTCTCCTGTTAATTTCATGCCAGAAACACACTTTCAACAATATACAGGTTCTGCCAAGATTAAGTGCTATCAAGAAGAGGAGTAAAGGAGACTTAGAAGAAACAGAATTTGTCCTTGAGATGAAGAAGGATTCCAGAGGTGCTCTGATTTTTCATTCACCTCACTCTCATTTCCAGAGGCCAACTACAGCCTGATCAAAGGCACACAGAGGCTCCCATGGTCTCATTCAGTCTTTTTAAATCAGGGTTCAGACAAGCACCTATTAATACACACTAAAAAAAAATAATAAAGAAAAATTTAAAAAAGGAGCAGTTACATCCTTTTCAGCTAATTAGGTCGTGATTATTCAGCTTCACACGGGAAAATCTTACAGCAGATAGGAGAGTTTTCTATTAACCTCCTCCATTCCTTCCTAGCCATGCATTCAAGCTGTATGTAAATTGATTGTATTGCTCAATGCCACAAGCTATTACACACAGGAAAGCAGGCAGGATTAAAAGAGGTCTGTGATTAGACTATCTAGAAGAATAATTTATAAGGCTAGCACATCAGCCTTCACACTGGAAGGTGAATGCCTGACACTGCATGCGTGAGGTTGGAAAGGATTTTATTCAGTTCTTGGCCAGATTTTTTTTTTTTGCTTTTTCTGAGGCATCAAAGATAAACCAGACAGACTGGTGGTCTAATAAAACAAAACAGTTTACATTTCCGTTTAGGAATAGGGAGAAAATATTTTGCTGTTCAGTCTACTATTTCAGTCAAGATACCAACTCTCACTTCCCTTTATAGTTATATCCATAAATCCTGCTCTTACCTCTTCAGATTCAAAATGAGAAATGCTTTCAAGGAGTGTTTTCACACTGGTCCAGTTTTCAAACACTTTGGGGAGGCTAATCTAACCTTAGAAATGGACTAAGGAGCTTTGCAACTGGTCACTTCCAGCAGAAAAGTAACCTTAGCAATTTTGAAAATAATAGATAACAAGAGAACATGTTGAAAGTCTGTCCATGAATACAGTCTGAAACAAAACTTTTTGCATTACCTCATTTTTTAAGATGATTCAAAGCCCACTGAAGTCAATAGGAAGATCCATATTGATTTTAAGAAGCTTTGAATCATGCCTAAAATTGCTCTTTCATTACACTTCCATCCAACACAGTAAAACAAATCCTACAAATCAATATATTTCTATAAACACAGCAGTACAAGAATGAATTATAAAAAGTTATAACACAGCTAACCAGGATTTGTACACATAAGCAACAAAAAAATTGCTTCTTCCTGGGGTTAATTATTTTTTCGCAGTTCTAAAAGGTAATCACCTTAAATTACGTTGGTCTTGCTAATGCCTTCTTAAGTAATTCTGACATTCAAAGGTAGGAAATTTAGGTAGAGCAATTAATGCATGAAAGAGTTGCAGCAAAATTAAATCTACTCAACATTTTCCACTTCCTGCAAAAGACAACATTTTGCACATAATTTATTACGTGAGTAAATATTTTGTCAAAACTGAGAATAAGATGCTTTTCCCATTATCCGTGCAGAAGTTCTGCATATCTTTATAGAGCTACTTGCAAGGATTAATGATCTGGGCTTCAATAATCTTTTGGTGGTACTTGCCACATGCCTCGGGTCAGGTGAGTTTGGATTCAGCTGCCTGTGGGCTGAGTTCACTCAGTCTCAGTGGGAAGACATGTAGATGAACCTTCATGCACCTTATTCCTGAGGGAAAGCTACATGGAGATACTTGTGTGACCCACAGCCTAGATACCTTTCTCTGTGTCATTTCCTTCATAGCTTTGTTTCTTCAAACATTAAAGCTATTTCTTGAAAACAGAACACTGCCCTAACGGGGAACAATAAGAAAAGACTTGGAGGTCTAAATGTAAAACATGGGTGGGAAAGTCAAGCAGAAATCCAGAGCATTTTGAAAATAGAGGCTACTTTTAATTTGCAATCCTTACAATTTTTGCAAGCCATTAGGTCAAAGCAGTGCATTTGAGCTCCTCTACAACTGCTCAAACAGCTGTCCCCTTTCTTGCACACCCTTTCCCATTTTAAAGCATTTCTGGTGCTTGGCTTTTCTGCCCAACTATGGCTATGCAAATTGACAGATCACCCCAGAAATCATTGGCAGGAAGTTCTGATGTCCTTGAACTACTGAAATAGTGCAGAAATAAACACTACCCAAATTGCAGCTATTACATGAAAACATAAGAAATTGTCCTCTTAAACCAAGTCTCAGGACGTGTTGATTCCTGAGGTACAAGAGCTATTCTGAAAAGCAATCAAAATCATAGGACACAAAATGAAATAAAACAGCATAGAAAATAACAAGCTGAACTTGAGAAATATTAATAAAATATCACTTCTTTAATAAACATGTCATGCAGAGCTTTGATCATCAGACTGCAGTGGCCTTTTCCTAACAGCTCCTTTATTAACATCAGTGTTACTGTGCAAGGAAGAAAGAGCTCTGTTTACACTGACTTTTTAACTGGCATTTGAAAAATGTTTAAGTTTTCAGTACCCAAAGAGAGCCAGTGAGGGACTTGAAACAAAGGCAGGTAGTAACAGGACAAGGGGAAATAGCTTCAAACCAAAAGTAGATTTCAATTGGATATAAGGAAGAAATTCTTCCCTATGAGGGTAGGGAGCAGCTGTGGTTACCCCATCCCTGGAAGTGCTCAGGGCCAGGTTGGACACAGCTCGGAGCAACCTGGGGTAGCAGAAAATGGAAAGTGGAAAATGCCCCTGGCTGGGGATTGGAACAAGAGGAGCTTTAAGGTACCTTCCTACTCAAACCATTCTATGATTTTATGAAAACTGGTTTTGACATCTTCAGCAGGCAAACACAGCGATCCTCAAACCCTGCCTAAACTCCACATCTTAAATTCAGAAACAATTTCCCAAAAGCATCTCAATATGGCAGAACCAAAGCTCTTAACAAGAATCCACATAGTTTGCTATACATTTTCTTTAATTTACCACACAATGACACAGAGCCTGGTCTTGTCCAGGGTGATTGCTCAAATATATTCACAACCATTACAGCTAGCACTCAGGTGAACGTTTTCTTAACTTGATATCAATCCACAAGGAAAGACAAAATGTTTTACTCTAGTAAACTGCAGTGTTGGTTACAAAAAAATTATAGTTATCTATAATTACAATACATCTCATGGATGACTTTTTGAGCTGATATAGTATTTTAAAGCTGGAAATTTACAAACAACAATTAATGCCGTAAAAAACTGTTGCAACCAAACTTAGCCCTTTCCTATATCTAAATAATCACAAGAAAATGACAGGAGGAAAGAGTCACATAAAATCTCTTTCTGAGAATAGCCACCTTCTCTTTCCCCTCGCACAGCATCTTGTTTTTCACTAACCACTCTCTCCTTCTGCAGGATGCAGTTTGCTAAGGACTCCATAGTTGTATCTGATCCTGAAAAAGCCTACCAGAAGAAGTGACACATATTTATTGCTCCAAGTGTATATAAAATAGACATATATTTATTTTTGCTATCTTCCAAATCTGCACAAGCTCTTTTGGCTCCTGCCCATTAAAATCTTTTACTTTGCAAAATTAAGAGAGATGACATTTTAGCATACCTCTTTCATAAGAATAAATTTAATTCCTTTACACAATCATATCCTAGTTTTAAAATTATTTCTTGATGTATAGCCCTGACACAAACTGTGAAGTCATTCAATTTTATACCTAAACTATAAGACTGGTATGCAGGAAAATATTCCTAAACTGGTCTATTTTGGGCTTGTGTAGCATAGTCCAAAAAAGCAAATTTAACTGTATATAATGGTAAGGAGATAAATGTTGAGAGCGAAGAAAAAAAGAAAAAGGAAAATAATTTAAAAACCAGAGCAAATAGCATCATTGCACAGGTGTTCAAAAATTATCTCTGTAAGGATGAATTAAAAATTTGACTGTGCAAAATGAAGAATCACAAAAGCAGCAACAGAGCAGGTGTTGCAAAGTTTATTAGGAAATCTCCTAAACGCTTCCATAAAAATTCAATAGTCCATTGTACGTAAGACAACAAAGTTACATTTCATGGAGTGCTGTACCCTTGCCATTTAATTATTGGAAGGTATTGCAGTCTTCTCAGAGCAGCTTTCAGACCTCAGGTTATAATGACCAGACAAGAGTGAGGAATTCCCTCTCCACTGCGTTTAAGAGATTTCACAAGAGCAAAAGGAAATTAGCAAGCCCAGTATTTTCATGTAAAACACTTTTCAATTACCTTTGTGTCCAAATAATGTTACATTCATATTCACAGTATTGCAAAGTTATTACCTAGACTAAGTAAAATGAACGCAATATCAGAACTTAACTGCATGTAGAAAATTGCAAAGTTCTGCACCACAGTTGCTGAATAAGTAGAAATGCATAAAATGAAGGGCACAGTTGTTTCCTGAAAGCCACTGTAATGACAGACAGTGCTTGTAAAGGACATGGAAGGGTCACAGAGCTCAGGACAAGGTGGGCCCATGGCCCTGCTCACCTGGCAGTCCCACCCCAGTGCAACAGGCCCATTAGCACCAGTTCACACTGACAGTCAAGGAAAACAGCTTTACCTGCTAAAGCAGCACTCCAGCAAAGGACTATTTATATGTTTTGGTTGAAGACAACCAGTAATAACAAGAGTTAAAAGATGCTCTTTACCTAAAATCAAGGTGAAGGTTTAAGCACTTTTTGATTGCTGAAGTTGCTCTTTGGGTATTGACATGCATCATTTCAGACAGGTTTTAAAAAATCATAAACCTTGTTCTCTGTTTCATATTTTATGGCAGTTATATATATGTACCATGCACCATGCACACCGCATTCCACATTTTGCACAGAAATGGGTACAACAAAAAGAAACTAAAGTCTGGCTTACTCGGTTAAATGAGGAGATAAAAGGAGAAGAGATCAGTAAGAATCAAGAATCACTTGCACTATGCATTGATGTGGGCTAAGATGTGAACTTAGGCAAGACTCTGTGGTTCAAAAGAACATCAAGACTTTTATGCTGGCTGTGTCAAATGCCCTCCACCTTTTTATTAAAGTTACAGAACTACTTCTGAGTTTTGAAAGTGAAACTTTATTCAGCATTAGTTAGAACAAATTTTCTAGAGAAAATAGAGATGTTTGAAAAGGCTCTACTTCTGGACTGATATTTCCATTCCCTTTTGACTCGTTTTCTACTGCAGGGATTTCTAGGGTGACAATAGACTCTTCAGAACCCACACAGAAATCCTTTAAATCCAGGACCCTCAGAACTGTGGGACTATCCCACTGCTGCTCTCAGCCAAGCACTGATCTTCTTGTTAGTCTTCCTCACTCCTCAGCAGTTCCTGGGAAAAACAAAGTCCTTTTTCCTCCTGTTGAGCCCACTTGATCTGGTTTAAAAAGCCAGCACAAGGCAAGCAGCCAGCCCATCCTTTACTGCTCATCTACATCCCAGGAAGGGAACATGACCCAGCTGGTTCTCACACATGTGGAACTTCAACAGAATACAGACACAGCAAGGGGTCCCTGGAGTGAACAACGTCATATATGTGGCCTCCGTGTTTTTAAAGGAATATTTTATGAAGTGGAAGACATGGGAGAGCTTTAGGAATAGGATTTCCTGCTACAAAGTCTGTGTTAGTGGCAAGCTTAGTAAATCTCATGGCCCAGGAAATACTTTCCAGTCCCATGTATAAGAAACCACACTGACAGTTTTCAAAGCTAGCTACAAAACCTGGGCACCCTGTCCACATTCCCCAGAATCACAGAACAGTGGGGCTGGGAAGGGACTTCCAGAAACCATCATGTAAAACTCTACAGCTCAAACAGGGTCAGCTGCAGCAAGTTTCTCAGTTGTGTTTTGAGTACCTCCCCAAACAAAATCTCCACAGCCTCTCAGGGCAGCCCGTCTCATGTTCAATCAACACTCCAGTAAAAAAGGGGCTGGTTTATGTTCAGAAGGAGTTTCCTGTGCTTTTGCTTGTGCCCATTGGCTCTGACCTTGTCCTTGTGCAGCACTGAACACAGTTTAGCTCCATCTTCCACCCATCCTTCCATCAGATATTAGTAAAGAATTATGAGATTCCCTCCTGAGCCTTCTCTTTCCCAGGCTAACCCATGTCAGTTATTCTCAGCTTCTTCTCATATGAGAAGTTTTTTAGCCACTTGACTTACAAAAGGACATTTGGAGAAAAAAAAAAAAAAAGGAAAAAAAAAATCTGGTTTGGAGACCATTCATTTTGGGTTATGTGAGTAAAAACATTTTGTGCTTTTCATCACAAGAACAGCTGTACAGTATTTGCTGCCTCAATTCCTTCAGTGCTCCAATTAAAGATTGCATAGATCCCGGGCTGGAATGTGTGGAAATGGGAAATGCTAGGAATATAAAAGATTACCAATCCCCTTTAATTTATGCTTTCAAATGCTTAGCACAGGGCTATAATTGCAATTTTAATCACATGTGTTCTGTGTGTGCATTGAATGCCGAGGTCTCCATGTGTCAACTAGCACCCAGTAAAGCTGCAGGGCTTTTTCCACTTTAATGTATTCATGTTCACATGTAAAAAGATCCATTTTAAAGGCTCTGGGGAAAAAAAAAAAAAAAAAAAAAAAAGTGACAGCTTCAACTGTAACTGTCAAAAAAAAAGTGGATATAAAATTCCAGCTTGCCTCTAATGGCAGGGTACTTTTTTGTTTTGCCTTCAAACATTTCAAAAACAACCTGCTCAAGGTGGGTGGCAAACTGCTATTTTATGCCCTGTGGATAAGTGTCACAAGTGATGCCACCAGATTAGCTAAGCAGGTCTGCCAGGAAGAGCTGAAAGTGAATGCAAATAACACCATGTTTTTGAGAGAGTTTTATTCTGGATTTTATGGCTGGTTTATGTTGTCACTTTTAGTAGGAACAAGACTTACTGTACACAGCAATTCTTGCCTTTTGTGAAGTCTCATTTTGAATGTTTAAAACCTTCAAACACCTGAAGTGGTTCTTGTTTCAATTTCAAACATATTTTGTTTTATTGTAGTGTGGCGGCAATTTTGTCACCATTATTTAAATAAAATGGAAGAAATCTCAGGGTAGAACACTGCTTTCTGGGACTAAGGGCTGCAGAGGCTGAGCCTAAGCTGTTTCCAAACTGACACTTTCACACTTGCTGTGGAAACACTGAGCTGAATACATCCATAACCTTGAAAGTGACTCAGTGAAGTTTAGGCTTAAAATACCAGCATCCAAAATGGATACAAGTATTGTCAGGAATTAAGATATGATTAGTTGGAGAAGGTCAATAGCATTTCACCATTAATCTCCCCCTTTCCTAAAATACACACAATAGCCTCACATAAAAATAACATAAACCAGTCTTACAGATAAGGACAGAGTCAGTAAGATTCACCCCAGCCATAGCAACAAAATTTCACTGAAGATAATGAAACGGGAAGATTGCAAATCCATTTGGGACATCAGAATCTCATCCAGTACTTCCTGGCAAGTTTTATCTTGCAGCCCAAAATGAATAAAGAATTAAGAATTAAATCAGGAGTATAAAAAACATTTTAAATAAATCACATATTGAAAAAAATTTCATCATTAAAATAGGAAAACAATCTTCTTTTAAGACATCAATAATTTATCTAGCAATATTTTCCTGCAAGTATTAGCCATGAATATTTGATGCATACATATGAGCAGTTTATAAACAGAAACAAAAATGAAAATGTTTAAACAGTCCTGGATGTGCTGCTATGAAGAACCAAATTGAATCCTATCATCAAGCCAATAGTAAATTCAACAGCTAGAAGCCTACTCCTTATGAAACTGCACTCCAGCTAGTAGAGCTTGTAAGTGCATTTCTGTTCATGTGCATCATTTTACATATGCAAAATATTTTGCAGTTGTACTTTTTCAATTTAATTTCTTTTGGAAATATTTTGAAAGCTCTTTTCTTCCCCATACAAGAGGACTAGAAATTAATAGCTCAGATTTGCAATCCAGAATAAACTGCTTCAACAGAATTCTATTTTACAAAAGCATACCAGAGGCCTTTTTTCCATCCCAACGGGCAATGTCATTATCCATCCCCCTGGGCAGAGCCACAAGATAGCAAATAAAAGTATAACTGGATCAACTAACCTGACATTAGTTTAAAATTATTTGGAAGTACCTACACCTAAAGGGTAGACAGGTACACAGGACATCTTCAGAGGAGCTGATGTCCAGCTGTGAGCGGTATCAGAGGTGATCCCACCATCTTCCCACCTGCTCCTGGAAAATCTACACTGCAGTAATAAACTCAGAACAAGCCAACTGTGATTACCTCTCCCCAGCCCATTTCATGTGACAATAGCAGCCACATCTAGTTCTTCATTAAAATCTGCTTTCAGCACCTCTGTTACCTGGAGCTCCATTGCCTCTGCCCACCATTGCCTCCCTGCTGGTCACACTCAGCTCCTCTCCTGTTTCATGCAAGGACTGATCAGTCCTGGCAATTCGTTACTTGCCTATCTTGGCTCCAACTTGTAATTCTCATGTGCTTCTCCCTTCCTCCCCCCTCAAGGGGATGGAAAAATCTCTACCAATCCAGTGCAAATTACTATTTACAGATAATTCTCCACAGCTGAATTTGATGGCATTTTTATCATTAGATTATAATTAAGAACTCGAGCAAATTCTTTGAGTTTTATAACAAATCAGTCTTTACCTTCCTTTAACCATAGCCATAAAGCTAAAGAGACAAGTTTATTTATACAACTGCACAGTCCTACATTTTCTGTTCCTTTTAGCTCATGACCAATCAACGTCAGCCCCTCATTCCTCAGCAATGTAGCAGTGCCAGGAGACTCTCTCCAGTCAGTTCTGAGGGGTTTCATGAACTTTGCTGCTCTGACAACTGGCTCACATGCTCACACTTCACTGCCTGGATTTCAAGATGACTCCTGAAGTGCTGTCAGTAGACAATCCAATGCCAAAAATCATTTGTCACCAGGAGCAGGAAGGAAGCAGTGTGCAGAGGATGGCCTCACAAGAGATAAAGTGAGAGTAATCTAAAGCATTGCTCTCTACACCACTCTTCCTGAATGGAGAATTATGCGCTCCTCGAAACACAGCTACAAATAACCACAGGTTAGGAAAGGGAATGTGTCAGCCAGTGCTGATGGAGGTCTGGCAGCTCAAGAAACACCTGTGTTAAAGCCAGGAGGACTACGTGGTGTCTTTGGGGAGATCTATCCATGGTATCCTGGCAGCTGAACTTCCCAATGCCTCTACGCCATGCTGGGGGGAAGTGATTGAGAGCTTGTTTCTCAAATGTTCAGAAAGTTCAGCTAGAAGAGAAATTTATTTTATGTTGCTATTACATTGCTAGAAAGATTGAAGTTATTTTTTGTTCCCCTGCCTTTTCTTCTGGTGTTTAATTTCATTTCTGATTTCAGGTAAACAAGACTCATGCTCACAGGATGTGCACAAATGTGCCTGTGTCTGTCTTTTGGTGCATCTGTTCAAGCCTTCTATCTCCTCTCTAGGTTTTGAGCACACTATTTCATTCCAACAAAAAACAGAGGTATCAACTCTGAGGCACAAATATTCAATGAATCAGGCTTCATGAACTCTTCTGCTCTCAAAATGACTGATTTCCCTTTGGTTTGAGGTGAGTGGTAGACAGGATTTTATTTTACCTGTGCTGTTTTCACTGACCTTGTCATATCCATAAAGAAAAGATGATGCCACAGTTCTTGAGAGCAGAGAGGGGAGAAGGAAAAGAAGCTCTCAGCTCTTCATTTTATTGAAAGCTCAGATGCAGCAAAAATATCCAGAACACAGTTATATATCCGTTTGGAGAGTGGAATGATCTTGGGACACTACCAATTTATCATATGGGTTTAGACTGAGTTTCTTACAAAATCCGTGTTTATTCTACCAATCAACTAAAAATGCATGGTAGCCCCTCTAGATTCTAGGACAGAATTTTAAATCAAAGATATGCATTAGCTGACCAAGTCATTTTGGTACTCAAGAAAACCTGAGAGACAGCGACCAACAGTTCTTGTTTCACAAAGAGAATACTTAACCTGGGAAAAATAGCTATCCTGGGAAAGCTGATCACATGTAGCCATAGATTATGAGGACAGAAAAGAGCACCTGTAATAAAGTATAGACGTGTATGCATCCTTAATTCTGCAGCAACCCTCAGAAACTCAGTATGGAACACTTTTCAAAAAGAAAGCCTCTCTTGATTCTGAAACATTATTTCTGTTCAAACCATTATTTGTAAGGCAGTCCAGAGAGAGAGAGAGAGATTGGGGACCACAAAATAAACCCCGCAGTGTTTTTGCAGAACACTGAAGACGCAAAGTGCCAAATTTTCACCTGGCTCTCACAGTGAATATGAGAGACCTTGATGCTGCATTTCTAACAACTTGAAAATCACACAGAATTTCAACTTAGTCACACACAGAGGAACTCCCAAGTTTTAACACCGAGCTCTACAAATATTGTCAAATATAAGCCAATAGGCTGCCTTGTTCTATTCACTCGTAAATTTTGCATAAAATAAGTACTAAATAGCTGAGGACAAACCAATGTGCAAATTCATTGGAAAAACAACTTTCCCATAACAGAGCAGAATAGCAAAATGGAACTTAGGTTTTTACCTTGTACAGTAAACTGTTCTGTTAAACTCAACAAACTATAACTCCTCATTACCATATGCATACAAATTAAGAAAAGAAATTACAGTTTCTCACTGTTTTGAATGCAACAACTTCTCAGAGTTCATCTCAGCAGAACAAGGGAGACAATTAAACATGTAACAAATGTAAGGCTGCCCAAAACAATTACATTGCACCTCCCACTGCATTGCTTTCTGTATCTAATATTACTTTAATTGCTTTCATCCCTACTTTCTACATATATTTATAACTTCAGCATGTATTTTTGCCTTTCATATTTCATATTTCTTCATTCACACTTCGTCTAGATATTAATAGTACTTTATTTTTCAGACTCTTCCAGAATGATCTCCCTGTCCCATTCTGTCACCTCCCCTTAATAAAATTTCATTTAAAATGTTACAACCAAGGAAAACTAGAAGAGAAAAGTGAGCATTTATAGAAAAGCTGCTGAGGTTTCTTCCAACCCTAAGAATTCTGTGATTCTATTTTACAGCTTTAATACTGGATGTTATTTTATGACTCTATCACATAAACACAACTGAATATTTACTTTAATTCGGGGCAAGATTAGTTTATCAGATAATACCCACTCAAAACTGCAACAGAGTTTAAGGTAAACTTTCAACATGCAACTTGCTGCCTCAAGAGACTTATACATATCCTATAGCTCCTGGTAACTGGAAAAAAGTGCTCTATTTTTGAAGACAAAAACCAATACATTTTCAACATTAACCAGAAGCTGCGATCCACCTGTCAGTTTATGTAGGCCATTACATATGTTTGTACTGGTGCCAATGAAGCTATGCTATAATTATTCATATTAATACATTAAATGTATTTTAATGTATTTATTATTTAATCATAACAATATAAGATAGCCCCTTCCCCATAGTTTTGTTGGGTTTTTAAGATCACAGAAGTAATATTACTGACAGAAAAACTGAACAATTATTTAAAGGATGCTAAAGTTGCATCCTGGTTTTGAAGAAACTTTTAATGTCTGAACAACTTTTGCCTAAATTACAATTATTCTGGGGTTTTGTGCTTTTCTAAATTTTCCTCACAGTCTTCCAGCGACAAAGCAATTCAACTCATGCTCCTGGCTTTCATTCCCTGTGTGTCTCCAGCTCTTTTGATTTCCTCTTAGGTGAAATCCACCTTTTGGCAGAAACTCCATCCCCTTTTCTCAGCTTTAGGAACGCTTTCCACAACCAGAAAGACCACAGTGCGCAGCAGGATCCGCCAGGGCTGCGTTCATCTCCCGCTCGGGGTGTGTGGAGCCATGGAGAGTGCAGCTCTCAGTTCACACAGAGAACCCTTCCCACTGCAGACAATAACCACAGTGCCCCTTCCCAGCAGGTCAGCACGTGAAACAGTGCCACAGTGACGGGACTGCTCCACAAAGGGGTCCACGGGAGCATCTGGACGTCACCGCAGCCTGATGCGCCGACAGCCCCGGACGGCAGTGCCGGAGCCTGGCAGTGTGCTGGAGTCCCAGCTCCACACAGCAGCAGCCAGGAGGGCTGTGCCAGCCATGGGCCCCTGACAGGCAGAGATGCTGCTCCACGATGACCAGCGTGGCAGCTGGGCGAACTCGGGAGCAAAAGCCCAGCAAGTGGCACTAAATTAGATTTACTGAAGGCACGCCAGCACAAAGGTAGGGACATAGTCCTGAACGCGCTGGCTTTGGTTATCCCGTTCACTGACACGTTTCTGTAAGGTTTTCTGCAGCCCCCATAGTCAGTTGTTCTCATGCATTTCTTTAACTCACAGCACATCTGACAGCTCAAAGTCTTTTGCAGATGTTCTGCACCACGGTCAAATCAAACTTCCCTCCCGGTTTACTGCAGACACAGTGTTTTGTTCTACATGAAAGCATAACCCTTATACAATATATTGCTGATCTACAGCATATGAGTCTAAAAACATATTTCCTTTCCTGTCTGATTTTTCCCTAGGTATTATTATTGTTGTTGTTATTAGTTTATGCCAAGGAACCTTTCTCCTACCTTACAGTCTCTGCCATACAGCCTCTGTTGCTGCTCAGGAGAGTGCCCTCACATAAAGATACTGTGTGCCAGCATAGTTGCATTCTTCTCCTGAACAAACAAACAAACAAACAAAAAAAATTTAAAAAAAATAAAAACAAGAGGAAGATTTCCTCCCCTGGCATAGCTGCAGCCCCACAAGGCAGTTTGCAGCACTATTCTGACGAGTGTGAAAGCTTTCCTTCCTCAGCCAACATACAGAGATATTCCACAGCATAAACCAGCCTGCAAAGTTGGAATCTTGTTTGCAGTGAAGTTCCTCTACCTTGCTCTGAATAGTGTGATTTCCTTACAATAAACTGATATAGCTGAGTAAACCTTTAGTAAATGTTACAAATGTACCTATTATCTCTGTAAACTCCTGCTCCTCTTCTGTTTTTTCTCATTAATAATTTCTCGTGTTGTTGCTTCTCCTTACCTCTGTTCCCAAGCCCTCTTTTACAGACTGTTTTGTTATTTTACAAGACTTAGCCATCTTTCCCAAGACTCAATCCATTTTCACATGAGCTACACTAATTGGCAACAGACCTGACACATTTTTTGATTACAAGTTAAAACACTTAGAAGAAAGCTCCAAACCTTTAAAAAAAAAGAAAAGGAAAAATGCAGTAAAGAAAATGTCCTCAATTAAATACTCTTTAAATGGAATTCTCAGAGAAGCAAAAGAAGAGGGGAACCAAATTGTGAAAGACCACCCTGTTGTAGTGTTATTTAAATCCCTGGGGGTTTTATTTAAGAATCTCAGCCCTCTGGACTACAGTCTCAAAGTACTCCAAGCTTTTAAAGACATATTTGTTCTATTGCCATGTAAATAGTTTCTCTCTTCAGATAACTTCAAAGCAGTACAATATTAGTTCTGTTGATAAAGATGCTGATGTTTAAATGTTTTCACAAGTTATGATAAAATCTGTATCAAGCATGGTAAGTGTAATGTCTTTGTTCAATTGTAACTCAAAAGTTAGCAAAGGAAAAATACATGAGGAGCCATGATTTTGCAAATTTGGTATTAATATATAAATGTAACAGTACTTTGTATTGATGTAAAACCCAAATGAAGGCTGGTTCTTTCTGCAGCTGACAGCAGTATTGCTTTAGGAATGGTACCTGGATGGACCATCATTTTAATAATGCAATAACCAAATTTTCCAAAATTATCAAAATTTTGTGTTATGTTCTAATACAAAGTAAAACCAGCTAAAGGAAAAGAAAATTAAACACTTAAATTTGGAAGTTGAGTTTAGTTAACTTTCATGCTTTATTCCAATTAGCAATAAACCAGGTAGGGTTTGGTTTATATTTTTTTTATTGTTGTTGTTTGTGGGGTGCAGGGTAGGGTGCAAACAACAGAAAGCATCACTAGGAGGGGAAAAGAATGAACAGATTCACCTAAAAAAATAAAATTTTGTTCTTTATGAGTTTGATATCGGGTTTCTTTAAGCTGTAATGAGTGTGAATCCTGTCTATTGCATCATGTTCTGAGAATCCTGACCAAAGAGTTGACCCTTGTGGATATCCCAAGAGCTGGCACCACCCAGGGGCAGTTACATCCCTATACACACTGTAGGACTCTGTATGTTTGATCTAGTCTCAAATGAAGAAATTAATTCTTCAATTTAAATCTGTCTCACCTAAAGGCAGTGCTCATGTTAGCATCTCTGCAAACTTGGAGCCACTGATAGATCAGCTAAATGGCCGGCCAGTTTATTTAAATATTTTCCCAATATTCCAGACTGCCAGAGGAGGGAAGTAGCCAGAGGCAATACCACAGACAAGGACTGAAGCAATATTGGCTTTGTTGCACGCGTCAGTCTGACTTTTCTTACAAAGGCAGTGAAGTACAAACGCTCCCTTTTAACAAGCCAATGTCCAAGGTGAGGCCTTTGCAAAGGAGCCCTGAGCACCTGCAGCTGGCCAGGAGCTGTTTGGTAGCAGCTCTGCCACCACAGGAGTTTGGGCAGCGCCAAGGAAGGAGAGGAGGCAATCGCAACAAACTCTCCAGACCTTGCAGCAAAGAACTGTTCCCTGAACTGCACCCAGGGAAGGTTTAGATATTCCTAAAAAGAAAAGCAAGGAGAATCCACAGCACCACATGCTAAGAAACTGTAAGACTTCTCCTGGAAGAGAATTTACTGCCTGGATGACCTGTAACAATGCAGATATTTTAAAACATGACAAAAATATATACTTTTTTTTCACCTTGCAAGTTGGAAGATACCACACATGCATAAAGATGAGAAACATGTTCTAATATTAAAAAGTAAATTATGTGAACAAAGAAATCAAATTACATGAGCAAATACATTGAAATGAGCAGAAGATGACTCAGTTAACACCTCTCCTTCCTTCTCTTTTAACTGCCCCAATCCCTCACACCTGTCCTCAGTACTGCAGGAAAAAATAGCATCAGTTTAAACAATACTCAAAGTAACCTCTCAGCAAGATTTTCTGAAATAATGCAGAAATAAATATATTAGAGACATTTTGTCAGACTTCAGAAACAAATTTACTATAAATGAGTAATAAGGATAAATAGGCAACAAATCAGTTTCTGCACTGGGAAAGGTGTGATATTCTGGTAGTTTCTCCATTAGGATTGGTGTATATTTTCATTAATTCTACCTAGAAATTACAGGGCAGGTTTTTCAACAATACAATGAAATTTATTGAAAAAATAGATAGTTATCTGGTAATTAATTAACATTCTTTAATGCACAGCTTTCTACTCTAACTTAAACCTGAATATATTCCTCCACATCTCAGGAAATAGAGGAACACGAGTTGGACAGATATATAGATCTGTAGTAGTTAGGAAGTAGCTATTTAATCTGCTCTCTCTGGTAACCAGTGACGGGACCTGAGCAAACGGCACAAAGCTGTGTCAGAAGAGATTCTGGCTGGATATCAGGAAAATATTTTTAACCCAGAGGGTGGTTGGGCACTGGAACAGGGTCCCCCAGGGCAGTGGTCACAGCACCAACCTGATTTTTGATTCTTGAGTCCAAGAATTATTTGGACAATGCCCTCAGACACATGGTGTGACTCTTGGGGATGGTCTTGTGCAGGGCCAGGAGCTGGATTTTGATGATTCCTGGGGTCCCTTCCAACTGAGCATATTGTTTGATTCTGTTTCCCACAGCAGTAAAGTAGAAATCAACAAAGGGGTAACAGAGAAGCCAGATCACTGTTCAAATGTGCATTCTTTGTGCAGTATTATTCTCACTCTCAAGCTAAACGTGTATTCCCATAGAGAGTGAGGGATGTAACAATAGAGGCACTGTGATTTCTGTGATGAGGAGCCTGCCTGCTGAGCAAGGAGCAGATATTTGTGTGTTTGAGGGAACACATTCCCGTTCACACCTCTGGCAGAGACAGCTTTGCCACAGATCCAGTTCTCCAGGAACTAGGTTTGATGGAGTACTTTCAGTTTTCTTTTGATAATCTGCCCCCTTGACAATAGAATGGGGGCATGGAGAGAGGAGAATGGCATTATTATAATTAATATTATTCATTATTTCTGTCTCCATCATACTTGGAGACCCTTCAGAAAACAGCTCGTACCTCGCTCAGAGGCGCAAACAAAAGGATTTAAATTCAAGAACAATTCGTACATCTTTTTCTGTGTAGTGTAAAATCTCTTTCTTTTCCATCATTTTAATACACCCTTCATTTCTTCCATCAAGCACGACCCTAAGAGGCAGGTGCTTAGACATGCTCAGCACACAGGTATCCTGTGGCTGACATCATGCACTCCTAGCAGGTCTCTGCACCATCATGTCCAGCTGGTCCCAGAACACATCATGGCACAAAAGCTGACAATACTGAGGAGCAACTAAGAAAAAAAAAAAAAACAACAACTTAAAAAACCTTCTATAAATTCTGTGGAAAAGTAGTGGAGTAGAAATGTCACAAATTCTTGGAAAAAAAAATTTAGAAATCTTCCATTTGTTTTTGAATCGTACTTATTTAGGTAAGAAAGTGCCAAATCAGCATTTGAGCACTAATACAGAGATGCTTCCCTATATATACATATAAAAATATATACATACAACCAGGACAAGTCACATCTCATAAATGCTGCTGAGTGTCAATAAGAACTCTGCCATTTGAATGCAATTCTAAACTTCCTAAATCTGCAAAACTAAACCAGTAACCTCAAGAGACAGTCTGGTTTGGGGACATTGCCAGCCCAGCAGAAATCATGCAATCCTGTGTCACTAGCCAGTTCTACAGTGGTCTGGTTCAGGGTTACTGATGCTTTCCCCCTGTTCCTATATCACTGGAGATGTAGAAGTGCAAAAATGGGAACAAAAAACTAAAGGGCAGGGAAACCGAACACTTTTTTTTTTAATGTGAGATTTTGATTCATATCAGGTTTGAACTGGGGCATGAGGGACTGGGTATGATGTTATTTAATCCGAGCCACTGAATTTTATTTTATGTAGGGATGAAAGAAATGCTTGAAATAAATTATCAATATGTTTTCCTTTTTATACCTGCTCAGATTGTTAATCAGGAACTATATAATGAGGATTTTCTAGCTCTTGTTTTAGTGAAAACTTAGGAGTACTTTTCCTTAACAAATTTGGAAGTGAGATATTATAGAGGACTTGGGTTTGTTCATATTGAAGTTAGTTGAACAATTCATAGCAATTTCTACTGAGATTATTATTCCTGTGTTGGACACCCACAGAAGACTATCACTCATACATGAATTTTAAACACTGATTTTTATCAACATTCCATTCAATTAAGTGGTATATTCACTGGTTTCTGCTTTTTAAAATCTCCATTTATAGTTCTGCAACAGAGCCAAGGAGAATTCTGGGGTTTTGTTATAATTATACCAGATGGTTGATGTAAACCTGGAGATATCATCTCATTTGCCAAAAAATTCTTGAAGAGTTTTCCATATAGCTATCAGGCAAATGGTACTAATCCTTCCAGTGCTCTTTGTGTGTGTCAGACAGCATCCAAACAGTAGCTCAAGGAATGCGCCAATTTACTCCAGAAGCAAAGAGGATCCCTGATGACACAGGATCCTGAACCAGGCAGGACAAAAGAGAAAGAGTGACCTCTCCTGGCACCGTGGAAAACCTAAAGCTGTTTCCTTTCAGAAACCAGAGGGGCTGGAAGGGCTGGAAGCTAGTTAGATTTGAGCAAGTAAATTTTTTTTTTTTCCCACATGTAAACATTGCTCATCTCACAGGGAAATTCAAATCTTCACCTGAGTTTAGGAGTTCCATAACAATGAGCAGGCAATGAGATGACAGTATGGTAAAGTTTAATGAGGATAATTATTAATAAAAACCAGCTAACATGCCCTGAAAAAGCTTTCTGTTGGGCTTTGTATGATTATTTGGCCTAATTATTTTTGATGTTTTGCCCATCAAATAACGAATGTGCAGCTTGTGAAATGTCAGATATAATTAGAACAAATAAAGCTGTAGCATGAACATCAAAAAGCCTCCAATACCTATTAGCAAAAATTCTCCTTAGGAGCCATTTACACAGCAGCAGCATTTCACAGGTAGGAGAGTTGGCACAGAGGCAACAGATTTTGAAGTCAAACAAAAGTTCTTGAGAGATTACAGACAAGTAATAGTGCTCTGTGCTTTGTTGATGGTGTCCATTTATGGATCTTAGAAAAGTGCCTTAATTTCACTGGGATTCAGTGATAAAACAGGGCCATACGAATAAGAGGGTTTTTTTATTTCCCTTATCATCTCCCATAGAGTAACGTAAGTAGCATCTCTGCTAAGCTAAACAATGATTTCCTGAATCACTGCTGGAGTCAGTTAAAGGTATAGAACACACATAAGCAATACAGGATACTGAACTCACTGCTTCAGTCAGCCTTGCACCGTTTTCTGCATTGCTGTGGGGTTACTGCTCTGAGGCTCACAGGCTGCTCAGAGGACTCCCCTTCTTTCCTCTCTTCAGAAATGTTCAAGGCAGCATCCCTTTCCAGCCAAGCAGAAATTGTTCACTCCTTTGCCTCCCCACCTGACCAGCACTGCTTTTTATTAACTGATTTCCCCACCTGTGCTCCTGACATGCAAGCAGTATTTGTCTGGAAGAGCACAAAAAGGCCAGTTTAAAGAAATAAGCATTGCTGTCACGTAACTCTGGTTTTAACCTGCAATGGGGACATCTGGGAATTTAGATCAAACAAAATATCCAAGATCTTTTTTATCTAGTCAAACTCAAGTATGGAGATATGTGAAAATCACCATGATGTCAAAAATCCTGGAGTTATTTAAGAAAATAAAATACCTGAGGTTCAGCCACAGAATTCTCCACTGAATACCAGGCTCTGAGATCTAGACAAGAACATAAAAGTGAGAACTTAACAATGGAAGAAGCTGTGCAGCTTGTATTTGAGTCCTTCCCTTCACCAATCCCAGTGCTTACAGATAGATTTTTAATTCAGTTCAAGAAACACCTTTTTCTTCCTTCTGCCAATACCAGGCAAATATACATGCACATATATTATTATGGTAACTCAACTTTTGAGGAAGCTGTGGCTACAGTTCAACCTCCACAATTCCAACTAGCCTCTTATCCATCCTGTTTTGTTCTACAGGAAATACTTTCATGCTTCTTCCTTTGAGACTTGCATATTTCTACAATGATCCCTCAGTATTCAGGCGAAAATTCTCTTACCCTGTTCAGCTTGGTCAGCAGGTTCAGAACTCTGTTTTCTTGTACCTCCTGTTGGTGACCACCCTGTAGCACCCACTTTGCACTGATGTGCAGAATTTCTGAGGTGCAGAAATTCAGCTCCTGCCAAGAGTCTAACTAATAAAATTACAAAGTCATTCAGGACAATATCTTTTGACTTTTCAAGGACACTGGAAAAAACTAGAACTGTTCTGGCTAGATGGGAAGTCAAAGATATTGCCAAGAGAAGTGAGAAATCAGACTGCTTGAAACACTAATGGATGCACTCTATTCCTGCCATTATGGATAGGAATCTTGCAGTCAGAATTATATCTAGGACCAGTGACCCTGATTCTTAACAGAAATTTGGAAGAGGGGCCAAGAGGAAACAATGAAAAGGGGTCTGAAGATGGAACTTTTCCATTAGAGAAAAATACTTAACACTTGTCACTAACAAAATATTATGAAACAAAATGCCAGAAATATTTACAACATTTTCCTGTCACATCATAAAACATAGAGTAAATCACTAAGATTCTGAAGCCTTCTGCCTGCAACTGTATCCTGAACAACCTACAATATTTTATCGTATTCTCCAGTGCTGCTAGAAATCAAAAATTAATATAGCATCCAACCTAAACAAGATGCAACAATCTGCCTTCATTCAAAAATTATTTTGAAAATTATAGAAACCAGCCATAGATGACAAGAGGTACAGATTGATATTGCTGCCATCAGCAAGAGATACAGATAAACCACAAGAAAGAAAATAAACTGTATTAAAAGCAATCAATCAAATGTAAAATCAAATAAAGCAAGCATATTACTCTCATGCTGCCAAATACAGCCCGTCAAGCACAGAAAGTTCTAACGCAGGGGTCTGTCCTGAAACCAGCTGTGATTCCTATGACTCTGAGACCCAGGAGGGATGGGGGAAGATCATCCCTATCATTTGCAGTTGCCAGAACAAGTATTAAGCCAAGAGAAATGAAGAATGTCCAATAACCAGGGCTTATCCAATTTTCCTGTTTCTGGAATTTGCAGATAGTAATCTGGTGACATTCTGTTCAGATTTATTTCTTCTCTGTAACTAAAGGGAGCTTCTTAAAGTAGCAATAACTGTTTGGCATTTGTTTGCAATGACAATTCAGTCTTCTGCATCTCCTTAGTTACATAAAATCAACATAACAATATAAAATAAGGTCATATTCCTACTTTATCCTTGCCATTCTCTACAGAGTATTTGGAAATAAGCATTCAGGGTTAAAGTCAACAGCTATTTACCAATTGTGTAATTTCATAGGAGAAAGATTTCTCTTTAGCTCAAAATAAATGCTTCTCCAAAAAAAAAAGTTATTCAATTAAAATAATTATATAATTAAATCCAATTAAATTCAATTTAGAAGTCACTACAGGGAACGATCTGAATGAGCCAATCCACCTTACAGAATATACTACATTTTAAGTCCATGTCAAAGAGAAGCAGCTGCTTCCCCAAAATAGTTAAAATCATGCTCTGGCACTTTTGCCTCTTCCAAATGTTTCTGTGATTTTTCTTCTGCTTTTGATCTGAATGATGGAATATTTTTCAGTGAAGTTGTTGTAGTAAATTTCAGCCTTCCCTTGTTTGTCTTTAAAATGTGCAATCTTTAAAACGCACACACTTTCCAATCAGATCTTTCAAATAATGCTAATTTATTTGTTTCTTTGTGGGATATTTTTTGATCCCAGCAAGGAATAAAATAGGCAACAGATTTTTAGTATGCTTTATCAAAGCAGGAACGAAAGAGCTAGAGAATTAGCTGTGATATATCATAATTCTTTTCTGAGATAATTACAAAAAATTTCCAGGCATCCAGGTAATTTCAGGTTCCCTAAATGCATGCAGATGGTTGTCTTTGAGCTACTGCACTTTGAATTTCAAGGAAAACAGCCTCTGTTTGCCCCCAGCTGCTGCTCTCTCCCAATATGTACAAGATACCAAATTTAAGATGCCTCTTTCTTTTATAAAATGACACAGACGGTCCAATCCAGCCAAATTCTGTACTTAACGGCCTCTTAAAATATTCAGTGTTTTGCATAAATTGATCAGGTGTATGTGAGTTGATTTCTCTCTGGCAATTTGAAAACTGTACAGCAATGAGGAACTTTTCATAAAGCAGCCAAGAAAAGACCATTTTATCACCAGCCATATCAGTCCCTGCAGCAACTGAGAGCAAAGAAAAGCAGATTCCCATCCCATCTTTAGGCTGGGTTACGAATGAGTAACACTTTCCTAAAAACAAGAGCCCTTCAGGATTTGGAGGGCACCCTTCATCCTCTGCAGATGGGAACGCAATTACCATTACTTGAATGAGCATCACCAGAAACGTGGAGGGCAGAGCTCGGCTGCTGTGCCAGCACGGGCCTAACAAGGATATTCAGAGGTGTGAAAATTCCCCAGTCTGGGGGAACTATTCAGGGTTCTGGTCCTGATGCTGGAGGGACATTTCCAGAGATGGGTTAAATTTAGAAGCCAGCAGCCCTCAGAGATGAGGGATCACCTAATTCAGTAAGAAACTCTCCTCCACTGCAGCGCTTCACAGCATTTTGCTAAGAATGCAAAGTGGTTCTGCAGACCACATGAGGACTTCTGACCACTGCAGCTGCTGAGAAGAGCAGGACCACGATGAAATTTCATCAGCCAAGGCAACTGGGTCTTCTCCCTGACTGATTTGTTCCCTGCACCTTCCACAAAACCAGAAGGGAGCTACCAAGATTCAGAATACACTCACTCTCAAAGCATTAATTAATTTATTTTGTTCATGCACCACCCTGTGTATGAATACATTTTCTGTGAGAAAAAGGTTACAATCCATCTTTTCTTTGTTTGCTGTAGCAGCAGGATATCATGGACCAAGCAGAGAAACTCCAGCCTCTGTGGAATTGTCTGGACTGCCAGACCACGCTCTCTCAATTCAGATGGAAAAACCCATTTCTAGTGTGTGCTGCATTCTGTGCCTTCCCCCAGTGCTAACTTACTCCAGCCCCTGGAAAGGGCAGATCTCATCCTGCTGCACTCCATACCTTATCTTCTCATCCCTCAGGCAAGAATGTCAATTTTTGGTGGGTGGTAAGTGGCTAAATTCATTAGTGGTTACAAAATATGTTGCGATCCTCAGCTGGAAAGATCTGTGTAACTGAAAAATAATGTATTCTTTGCTTTGGCAATAGCACTCCTATTTTGAATCTGGCAGTGAATAATTGGCAATTGCTTGGCCAAAGATAGACAGCCAAAAATAATAGTCACAAATGCCAAAAGAAAACCAGAGGAAAAAAAAAAACCTGATTATTTAATCACAGAAACTATTTTATATAATGAATAAAATATTTAAATACAATATATAATGGAAAATATACAGATTTGAAGGCATCTATGATATGAGTTTCAGCCATAATGGAATAGGAATTACAAGTCTTCTACTGCATTTGTTGAGCTGCAATCATCTTTACTTTGCTGTGTTCATGCTGTGCACTTGCCCTCCAAGCAAGGTCAGGCAACTGCATAGAGAGGAGGATGCCCCTCACTTCCTCAGCTCAGGTTCTCAGCTTGGTTTAGGCAGATGAAACTTCAGTTTAACTGTCAGGCATTTATGCCTAAATCATTCATTTGTCATCTAATTTAACTTTTATGAGGAATCACTTTAAAAATTGAAATTATTCATTTGTAACTTGAATTTTTATGAAATATTAATGTGATTAACAAAAAAAAAGTTCAAAAGATAGACTGACTCAGAACTATCTGCTTAAGATTATACAGAAATCCAATCAGTTACATTCTCTGCTCAGACTGAATCTACACCACGTTGCCAATAACATCCTAAGAAAGTTTTATTTAATCAAGAATGAGTTCCACAGAGCCCCAAAGGTCACAGTTGAGAAGGATTATTTGACCTAGACTTTGTATAAAGCAGATGGCCCCGCTTTATGGCAATTAGTAAGCAGGAACTGTGGTATCTGGTTATATCTTCTGATTCTCTGTTTATATGAAGTTATGTGAAACTGGAACCTCTTTGAAAGTCAAGCTGTGTGGAAACCATTTAAGACTATTTCATTTCTAATTATAGGCTTGATAAAGCCATTTTCATGCAAGAGTAGGATCAATGCAGAGACTGTCAAACTCGTGAACATCCACCCATTGGTAAGTGCTCTGACTCTTTCAAAGGCCATCACAAAGATAACCTTGACATGGGGGACAGGAATCTCACTTTAAAGAAAATGTAAGCACTATCTGCAAAGTTTAAGTCAATCTTTCCCTGCAGCTTCAGAGTGGCGACAAACTTACATATTTATTAGCAAAAGCAGAGTTTGAAAACATTGATTTTTTTACTCCCTTTCATTTCCCATTCACCCACAAACACATACATTTCCCATTGCCTAAAACAGGAAACTGAATTGAACTCTCACTGGGTTCCCACAAAAGATGCAAGTTGGGCTGGTTTGCGAGCTCAGTCACAAACAGAAATGGGAATTTTTCTTCCCCTGAAGAATGCCACTGTTGTCTGCAGTGGGAAGTCTTCCTTGTAATAAGAAAATAAATTAAAAGAAACAAAATCTATGCTTTCATACACAAATCTTAGTTTTCCCCTCCAGAAGAAAAAAAAACAAAAAACAAAAAAGTGTTAACTGCAATTTAGTGAGAGTTATGTATGAAGTAAGTGGGAGGCCTTGCAAATTAAAATTGCCTTTGCACACAGGTATAGGACATGCTTTACATAGAATTCAGATATTTTCAAGCAGTTACATTTCAAAATCTAAAGAGACAAATATTTTTCAAATCAACCATTTATTTTAAATGTGTTCTTGTACCATTGTGTGCTTTAGAATTGATTGCAGAAAAGAAGGCGAAATACAGACAATAAATTGACTTTTACAAAAATCACATACACATCTAAAAGAGAACACAAAACACCAGTTTTAAATGTGAAAATGTTAGGGGGGGAAAGGAGCTGCAAAACTACTATTGTCATACAGGAAATCAATTTGATTATTTTTTCTCAGTGGTATCTGAAATAATTTTAAGAAAACACTTTAAAAATTCAACCCTGAAAGTGTTTCCACTGGACTAGGACTGTCCAGTGTGGTAAGGAGTTTGCACAACCCTAGACAAATTAGTCTTCTCATTTAAGGATGGAGATGTGCCCAAAAGAAAATGTGAGTGGCCCAGAAATGTTTTTACCACTGGTGCAGTAGAACTGCTGACATCTCTTTGACAATTGATGAGACTGGTTTAGCTTATTTTAGATTAAATTTAGATTAATTTTAGATTAAATTTAGATTAAATTTAGATTAAATTTAGATTAAATTTTAGATTAAAAACACCCTGACAAACATGATTTTACAAAACACTGGAGATCATCATTCATGTTGCCTCTTGAGGCTAGTTTCTGCTATCTTCACAGACGTGCAGAAATATTTTCCTGCTCATGGAGTTTCACCCATTTTGCTGAATTTGATTCCGAGTTTACTGGAAGATCAATGGAAAATTCCTCTGCAAAAGCAAGGGGTTTTCTAGCAGGTCCTATAAGACAAGTGCAGCACCAAGGAAGCCCTTTGAACACCATCAGGGAATGTTAAGTACAGATGTCATTAGGATGCACAGATGAAATGTAAGTATCCTGAATAGATGGTTTAATGATGCAGTGGGAGAAAGGTACCAACAATAAATGATGAGCAAAAGAGGCTCCGACACAATTTGTGGTATACATAGAATGTAAACACTTTTACAGTGTAATCAATAAAATGTATTCCTAACACACATTAAAGGCAGCAGACAGCTTTGAACAGTGTTGATAGAATAAAGAAACAGAAATGCAGTAACTCCCATCACAATCCATAGTAAGACTAAAATGGATGGTGCTGATAAGCAATTTCACCTAAATTTCTTGCAAAGTATATCAAAGTTCCAAACTAAACCTAAAAATTACATCTGATCTTCCTGTATTTCCATGTTCTTATATCCACAATGTCACAGAAGACTTGGGCACAGACACAACTGAAATTGGTCACGTCTCCCTGGTTGAATGTTACCATCCACAACCGAGTCATACCAGTAAGGCAAGTGGGCTCTTAACCCAAAATCTTTACAAAGAAAAACAACTTTTAAGAGCGTGATCTTAAGTCTCATGATCATTAAATCTACCATTGCCTATTTCACAACTGGATGTTGGTTTAAAGCACATGGGAAGAGGAATTATTTGGACTAACCTGTTGGTATCGCTTTGTTAAAACACAATAACAAACACTTCTCACCTTCTGACTGAAAGTGGAGTCAAAATGAATCTTGCTTTGTCTTCTTTCAAATGAGTTAATCTCATTCATAATTAGTTAGATGATTGATTTCACCATTTGTTTCTCATATGCAACTCTCTCCTTCAGAGCTGTTCCTCCTGTATTAGCACATCACTTTCTGCTGGTTTAAGTAGTTTCTTCAATTACTGTGAACAGGAGGAATGGTGACAGTTCCTCTGCACATAGCAATGGAAGCGCAAAGATAATTATCCTCTCTATTGCAATATTCCCAACAATCAGAAAACAGAATCCATGTTAAATAGAGCACAAAAACATAGTCCAATCTAAGTGTGGAACTAGGCAGTGAGCAAAAATTAAGTTTTGAGATGAGAGAAAAAGAGAAAGGAGGATATAATGCCTGGTTGGTTTAGAACGAAGGTGGCTGCAATACACTCCTGATGTGAGGTTTAAACATCTGCAGTTTTAAACCTCTGCATTCAGACTTACACACACACACTCTGTCTCTTCTCTGCTGTTTTTGAGCTCTTTAAAGAAAGATTTTGTCAGATTTTGAAAAGTACCTGAAGACAGAAACTGCTTTTGTAAGACCGATATGGGAATTGGCTCTCTCTAAGTGCACATCCAGTCCTACCTGGAGGTGCTTAAAGAAGTTCAAATGTTTATGATCTGTGCCTTCTAGAACATGCAGAATGCACACTCCTAGAACATGCAGACTCCACAACTGCAGTTTGCCAGCAGCTGAACACATGGTGGCCCTTTCTTGCTCCCGGAGCACTCCCACTGCAGTCCTGGTGCACCAAGTCAGCAATGCCACGGGTATGAAAACAATACCCAGCTGTTTAGGGGCTTACAGGCTCAGGGACAAATCTGGAAAGAGACTAAACAACTTTGATAAGGGATTTTGGAAAAGGGATGTTAGAAAATGTTTCAAGTGAAAATTGCAATCAGAATGCAGCTCTGAGCTGAATACTTCCCTTCTCCCAATATTGCCTTGCTGGGTCTTGGAGACAAGACTTGAGGACTCCCTGGGCAGCAAGTAAATCACCAACTCACCCACTGCAACCCAGCACACAACCTGATTGTGCAATGTCCTGCTGCTGAGAGCCAGATCATCTCGAATAAAAAAGGGATAAAAATGACAACATCCTCAAAAACAGAAGGAGCAACAAAATCCAAAACACACCCAAGGTCTCCATTCTCCTTCCAAAGTTTGCTTTAAGTCTACCTCACTGAAACCAGCTAAGTATGTATCACTAAGACTTAAGGTGAGGATACAGATCAAGATGTTTAGCTGCTGAAAATAAGTGGCCAAATACAGTGAGAGTTCCATGACATACAGCAGGTCAGCACTTGCCTTTATACCTTTAATAATAAGTAAATCTGATCAATAGATCATTTATATGGAAGAAAAAAGCAACCAAAATTAAGTCTATTTCATTAATAACTTTGATTTTTTTTTTCCATTTCTAAAACAGGCAGGTGCTTTTTTTACAGGAGTCTGCTAAGAAGTGGGCTTATTCAAGCTATATTTTAGTTTTCCTTCACAGAGATTGTGCGCATGCTTTAATTATATTTCTTTGAAGAATTATACTGAAAGGTTGCAACAGATTAGAGCATTTTAAACTTATTTTAGGATAACCTGCACTCTCCATTTTATGAGGCACAGCCAGAATGGAGAGGACTTCCAGCATTCCCATCCACATAAACATTCTTTAATTCCGATGCTAAAACTGGGCCTTTAGTAGTGTTTTCAGGTTCTGTCTCTGAGTTTCAATAATCAGTGTGAGAGTCTGGTGGGAAAATAAAGTCCTTTTCTGCTGGCATAAGACTATCTGCATGTAATGAAAAATAAAAGATCCAGTGCTGCTGACATAGCTTCAATAATACTTAATTCTAGATTACTGAATCAAGTTAATAGCTTTAAACTATTTCCCTTAAACATGCTAAAACACACTGTATTATTTTACAAAGACCAATTCATCTAAATGTTAAAGATTTTCACCCAATTAAAGCAAGATGTTCCTTAGCTTCAACTTTCCTATGCAGACTGCACAGCTAATATGTAAGAACAAGTGACAGAATGCTCATACTTTCTATTTTTTCCAAGCTATTTCCTTCACCTTCTCCTGAGCCAAATTTTTATTGGCTAAAATTATTGGACCCCAAAATGAACCCATCCTACTTAGCAAAAAATACTTGATGGCAATTAAAAAAAAAGAATCTACTACCATCCCAGCATACTTTATGCAAAACTGTGGATTTTCCCCTTTTGCTCAATATAAATTTTCTTTTACCTTAGTTGTTTTATTATCAGTACAAACTATACTTTAAAACCTCTGCACTTACAGAATTCCTTCTCTGAGTTTCTGAACTGAAACCAAAGATGTGACATCAAACCTTACACAGTTTCTCTTTCCATGTTGAATACAGTCAGAAAAATGCACTCAACATAGCATAAGCTTTGAGGGAAATGTCAGCCGAAAGACTCTCTTACACTGAGACTTCAGATACCTCTACTCATGCCTAAAATGTGGATGCTAGGAGGATCAGGAAGCAAGAAGTCATTATTCAAACAATTCTATGCCCATTACTCATCACTCTCAGTACATCTCTTAAATGCTGCCTCCATAAGTACTCTTTTTGACACCAGAGGTGGTCCTAAACACTTTGAGGAACACTAAGGAATTCATCTATCAAAATTCATGGCAACTCAATCAACATCACCCTGTTATTTATGATTAAAAAAAAGCTAAAACCACCCCGTATATAAATTTTAGAAAAAGGAGACCATGAAACAGAGAAGGGAAATCCCAGAAATAAAAATTAACGCTTTCCCCAATCACCTTTGAAAATTGTCATTTATCCCCTTAACAGAATTTATTTTTTTATTAATTTTCATGTACTCCTGGGCTCTGGCAAGGCTCAACAAGACAAGAATCAAAATTCCTTGAAAATATTGTATATACTTCTTGATTGGGAGCAGGACTTAATCTCAGATTTCTCTACCTAGCTCTGTAATTTCAGACATGGGGTAAGAATTCAACTGGACACAAGAACCTCAACCAAGATTTTCCAAGTCCTTTGGTGCTTCTCCTAGCCAAAGTTAATTGTTCAGAATTTCCCCAAGTATTCATGTAATAGAAATGTAGTAGTAATACTTCATTGTTTGCAAAAACAATTGCAATCAGTTTAACAGACAATACATGGTAACAGAACAGAAAACAGGGGTATTAAATTAATTGAAAGTTAAATAATAATAATTGAAAACTTTTCCAATATTCCAGATTGATTTTATGCCCCATTAATAATTAACAGCAAAAGTGCTAGTTAGCCTCAGTGTAAGGATGAGTGAATGAAAACTGATTTAGTGAAAATTCCTCAAAATCACCTATATTTCTTCCTATAAGAATTTTCTTTTACTGTCTCTTATCATAACACTGGCTCAGTCGAAATTTCCGTAGACTTACTAGTATCTGACAGAACATAGCCTGAGGTGCTACAAGAGCAGACAGAGGAATTCTCTGCAGCTCTATCCACACAAGAACGCTTCCAAAGGGCAAACAGCATTTCCCTTGTTTCAATGAACCCATCATTCTGGGGAGATGGAGAGGGAACACAGAGAATGAGACGCAGCCACTCCCACCTGTGTTCTGCACTCTGGGGCTTGTCCTGCCAGGGAACCCCTGCAGAAAGAATGTTTCCCCACTGGCTTGCCCAGATCCAATAGGAGAAAGGAATTTCTCATGGGCCCTTGGGCACTTTAACAAGTACCAGTGCACCTGACATTCCCTCTCTGGTTATCACCTGCCCAAGGTTCAGCCTCTCCAGTTAAGCTGCTGTGAGCTCCCCAGGGCCAGAGCACAGGAATGCACAGTGCCCAAAGCTGCTTCCTCAGCACCGAGGGCACTCTGCTCGGGCTGGTTCCAAGCACGATATCTTTTGCAGATGGAGAATGGGAAAACTGCAAGGACATCACTGATCTGACAATACTCCTGTTACTGCTTACATTTCTTTCCACTCCATCAGCAGAATCTGTACCAGTTCTCCTTCCTGGCTTTACCCCTTGCCTTTCCAAGTGCAGGCTCCTCATTTCTCTGCCTCCAGCACTAACAGCAGTCCCAGGGATGACAGGGACACAGGCTCACAAACACTGATTGATGATACGCTTCCTAAGGCAGCAGGAGCAAGTAATAAAGATGGCCTTAAGCCGTGATTTATGTGTGTTTGGCAATTCAGACACACACTCCTGCTAGCTAGAGACAGGAGCAGGGAGAGTGGACACTGGTTATCTATCAGAAAAGCTCTGGCTCAAAGCCAAGTGTTGGGTAGTCAGCCCAAATCAGAGGGACTAGAATATAGAGCAAATGCAGCATCAGAACTCAGTGCAGTGATATATTTCATTTTATTTTGTGCCTGTTGAAGTTAAAATGTTTTCAACTAACTCGGGGGAAAAAAAAAAAATAATTCAGAATTTTAAAAATACCACTTATGGGAATTTTTTTAGGAAATGAACTTCGAACACACAGGACATAACTTAGAAAACATTAACACAACTCTAAACTCACCAACAAGATGAAAGAGGCCAAAGTCTTTGTCTTTCTGCCATAAAGGGAGGATGAACTTGAACTTGGACAACAAAGGTAAATTCTGCAAAGATTCAGGTAATGAAATACTAGGGCACCATACATCACTCCTTGGTTGAGGTATGGCATCTTATAGGCTCTTGTGAAACAGCCCCTAAACCAGGAGTTCAATTCTTGGTTTCCTGTTTGGTTTGCTAGGTAAAATAATTTAAGAATGTGATTGAGAGCTCCAGCTGCTTTAAAAGTTAGGAGATTTTCTTGAGTAATCAAGCAGTCCTAGAAAATATGCCAATTTTTTAATAAGAGGTTTGCCACTAATGAAATCTGGTCAAGTGCTGAAAAAACTTTTCCTACTCATTTATTCTCATTCTGAATATACTCGTTTGATCAACTTCCTTGGCCCTTGCAGCAAAGAAGTTTTTCCAGCAACAACAGAATTATAATGATTAATCAATGCTCAACAAAACTTGCAAATACCTTGTTATTTGTAAAAATAAGAATTTTTGGAGCAGATGTGGTTCTTGAAACATTACCACAATTCTGCCCAAAAGGAGATTTCTGCACCATCTGTGTGGTGTATGCAACCAAAAGAGCTTGAACCTCAAAAGGCAAACCCAAAAACTGTTCACAGCTGAATTAATGATTCTGAGGGAGAACTGCTTGGTGAATAATGACTAAACCAGGCAAAACTGGAAGTGCTTCATGGGGCAGGAAGTGCCAAAGACATTGCTGAATTATGCATGCAGTGAGGTGTCATCTTCACTTCAGTAATTGTTGCAAATCATGAGACTGGAGAATACCTGAACCTTGAATTTTCCCTTATAGAATGAAGAAAAAATGGTACAAGCTTGAATTTCCCATGACAAATGATAATTACAAAAAGATTCAAACCAACACCATGGGGGGGGGGGGGGGGGAGGGGTGTGTTGTTGTTTTGGTTTTTACTTTTTTTAATGTCCATATGAGACTATAGAGCCTGGAAAACAGCACTGTACAATCCCACATTTTATCATGTTCTACAAAATCATATTTAGGAATATGAGAAAGGAGGCATGCAACTGTTTTTACCAACACTATTTGTTCTTTCCCATTTATAATATGTTCTTTGCTCTTCTCCAGCTGGCTGGGCTTCGTAATCACTGATGTGTTTTTCTGTTTGGCTTATACATCCAAACCAACAGGAATTAAAATGGGGATGGGGTAGAATCCACTAAGGGAATGAAGTCACTTTAGCATCTGCACAGATACAGCTCCCCTTTTTCAGCAGCAGCAAATGAACCTGAATGGTAGCATTATCTAGATCTCTTTGGCTATAGTAAGAGATTTTCAAAGCCCCAAACAACCCAAAAGATAGTAACCATAGCAAGACACCATCTACACAAAACCTCAAAAACATAAGCCAAAAGTATTTCTGCTCACCATTCTTTTTACAGCTAAAATGTGACCAGATCACGGGAAAGGTTTGTGCAAATGCACATTCAGGGTTCAGTGGACAAGGCTCTACCCACTTCAACAGCAGCAAAACATCCAACCAACACCTCCCCCATCTGAGGGACAAACAAAAGACTGATGTTTGTATATGGAAATAGAAAATAGGCTACATGTTGAAATCCTTTTTGGTTAAGTCCTGGTTTACTGTGTGGTCCAGTATGAAATTCTTGTTCCTGTGAAATAACTGTTTTCTGATGTCTCTCCAGAAAGAAACCCAGAGAAACATTTTCATGGCTAGAAGGAATTACTAAGAGATTTCATCATGCCTTAGTTTATGCACATATGTAAGACAATGGATCACTTAAATCAACCTTTTCATTCGTCTAAATATTATTAAGCCTGGCAGAAATGGTATTTTTTTTTCCTATCTGAAAGTAGTGTCCCACAAACTATTTAGCTTTGGCTTGAGGCAGCCCAGTTTTTAACTACATTTTGATATAACATGTATGCCTAAACATTCTTGTTTGCTTTTAATTTTTCAGTGCAAGAGTTTTTAGCATTTCTCTGTTCTCAGATGTATATGATCCAGCCAAAGCTAGTCAGCCACATCTCCTGATGTGGTTGCATTTCCAAGGCAGAGGTTCCTTATTTAGTTACAGTCTGAGTGCTACCCCAGACAAAGTATATTTACGTCAATATTTTATTTGCATTTCCTCTTCACAAAAAAATGTTATCTTTGCTTTAGGTGGAGTTATTCCAGGGTTTTTATTGTGACATAGAGGAGAATGAGGCTTAATGCCTTTACAGTTAGCTGGAAGACTGTACTAAACCCATTTGGGAAGAGTTTCAATGAAAGTGCAGTAAATGCATGATTTATCATGTTGGGAGAAGCACTGTATTTTGAAGGGAGCAGTGTAATGGTATCTCATCAGAGCAGTTCTTATTAACTGCAAGTTTTGTGCTTGGATTTATTAAAGTTCTGAATCTATTGCCAGTTGCTGCCATATGTAGTCTAGAATTTGTGAAACACAAGACTGTACATTTCACAAAGACATTCCCTCTAATCATTTGCAAATTTAACAACTTGAGCACAAAGAGATGCTTCCTAATCAGGACCAGCAACCTGGCCCCTGGCAAAAGCAGCATACAGACAAGAAGTTATAAAAGCATAAGTACATCTACTTATAAAAGCAGAAATACGGATCAAATAGATTCAGTAAGATTTTTCAACTGTTCCACACCCCTCCGTTCTGGATTTTTAGACGCAGTCTGAGTATGCAGCTTGGACAGAAGAAGTGCTTCCTAACAGCAATTGTCACCAGAAATGAGAGGAACAGCTGTGAGGAGCTCTCAGGGAGGGCAGTAACAGCTGCCCACATCTCAACACCACTCTGAGACATTCCAACACAAGGGCAGGACACAATCACCTGCTGTGATGCAATTCAGAAACACTCATGGAGCAGGAAATCATTGCAGGGGCGGTGGGTAATAGCTCACCACCAGCACACTCCCAGGTAGCACAAGGCTGGGAAATGGCTCATTCCAACAGGGATACACCCAGTGCTGACAGGCTGCTGCATGAAGCCCCACAGCCCCAGACACAGTTCTAGAAACAAGCTGAGTGAAGCTGCACACAGAGAAGGCTACACCCAGAGAAGGGTTAGCCACATTCACTGCTTTGAAAAGACCAGAACAGACCATACCAGCTGGAAGGGACCTACAATGGTCATTTGTCCAGTTGTCTGACCAGTTCAGGGTTGACCAAGATAGAGCTCTTCAGTGAGAGCACGGTCCAAATGCCTCCTAAACACTGACAGGCTTGGGGCACTCACCACCTCTCCAGGAAGCCTTTTCCAGAGTTTGATCTCCCTGGCAGTAAAGGAACCCTTCCTAATGCCGAGTGTAAACCTCTCCTGGTGCAGCTTTGAACCATTCCCTTGTGCCCTGTCACTGGATACATGGGAGAACCCTGTTTTGTTTTACTTTATTTTTTTACCATGTAGCTGACTTCAATTCTATGATTTCAGCTGTCTGAAGAATGCAAAAGGGCAGATTCTTTTCATAACTGCTCTTTCCAATGCAAGAGATTACGAAGAACAGTAATGAGGGTTGTGGTGCACTAACAATTTCTGCCTGGCTCTGATGGAGAGCTCCCACCCACAGCAGAGCCTCAAGGCTCTGAGAAGATGAAGGATTGAGTTCTGAAGCATCAATTGCACACAGCTCAGTGTAGCTTCCATTTGATATTTCCAAATGACCGATTTTCAAACTTTTCTTCTGAAAATGTTGGTTTACTTCTTTGTTCATTATATGACCTGATGTTAACCAGAAGCCAGTCGTTTTCCTCACCTTTCAGTTAAAAGTGGTTTCATTTGTTCTTCTAAAACTTCATTCTACTACCTACCACACATGAATCTTTACAAGGTCTAATTCAGTCTACTCCCTTCATGATGTAAAATTTAACTTAAATGACTGAAATTTAATCAATTGCATTTGGTCTTTTCCAATTAAACTTTTTTTTTTTTTTAACATTGACAGTAATCTTTTGTTACCGCACAGGGACTTCAATACTAGAATTATATTTCACAGCAAAAGATGTTTTAAAAAAAGTGAATTAACTCCTCTTCATAATAAAGCAGCTCTTTCCCCTACTACAAGCTAAAGAATTTTTAATACAGGAGTTTTCATTACAGGACAGTGAAAGAAAATGGAAATCAAATGTATCACTTCAGGTTATTCAGAGCATTTATGAGATCGTGCAGCCACCCCTACCATGTGTGTCTCTGACAACATTTTTCTTAAGTGTATTTCACCCCTCTTCAGACAAGGTTACTCAATTCAGCTCCTCCTAATGCTGCTCAGCAGGTTAAAGGCTTTATTCTATTGGCTTACATGGCTCAGCTCTGAGGTTTCTCTGAGCTTTCATGGCCGGGTAGTAACCCCACTTTTGTTACAGGGCTATGGTTTACAGTCTCAGAAATATTACTGCAGCCCAGATTCTGGCCCCATTTAGATTTCTTTCTAAAGACAAGGAAGTTTGTGCCCAGACTATGTGTAAACCTCAGCAGTAACACAAAACTTTTTTTCCTAAAAAAACGATGGGAAAAGTATTCTCAATAGATGGAAAACATTATCCTTTGAAAGGGAGCAGTTTCTCAGCCTCCTGCACTGTAAATGTCCATTGAAAGGAAAACTCGCATTTTGCAGAGAAATTACTCAAATAATGAGTCAGGCCTCCTCAGTGGCCAAAATCAAAACAGTACAAACATAACCGACAACAAATTCAATTAACACAATTTATGGTGAATAATTAAAGAAATACCACCTTTATAATTTACTGCTGATGGATTAAATTTCCATTACTCCCGGAGAGATCTCTGCACAGCATGTCAACAGTGTCACTGCTGGACCCTGGGAAAAGACCTCGGGAATCCCAAGTGGGAATTACAGCACCAGGCAGCAAACCCTGCAGGCAGTGCAGCTTGACAAGTGCTTTCCATGAGCCCTGCACGCCCTTCACCATGAGCTGAACTCAGGAACTCCAGCTCTTCCAGGAGGAAGCCCCAGAATGTCAATTCCCCACAATCATGTATTATTAATAGAAACAAGCAACACCACAAAAAGATGGCACTGCACTATATGGGTGTAATATTCACGGTCAAGTCCTTCAAATCCTTTACTTCCTCCAAGTTGTTTCTGCCTCACTATACATAGTCTAGCATGTTCCTCACTACATCTGGTGGTTCCTTTTATGATTCTGCATCATTATGAACTCCTACATCTGTATCATGTCACAGAGCAAACTGAAAAATGCCTTTGTTTTCCTAAAGGGCTTGTGAAGCATTCTACATGAGCAGTAAATACTCTGCCCACATTTTCTAAGTGCATTTATACTATGTACCCACAAGCGTACATATTTCGTGGTGAGCTTGCAAAATTCTAAACCAAAAAGCATTTCTTTGAAGGGAAATTTACATTTCCTTTGTAGTAAGCAAAAATACATATGTTGATCTAGTTATATCCTTAGGGAAAAAAAAGTAAAACTGTAACACCAAATCTGTCTAATCTATGTCCAGGGGGAAATGAAAAGGCAGAAAAGTCCAGATTGCTGTGAACAAGGGCATGTTTGATCTGCATGTGAAAGGAGCACTTTGCAGCCCTCACCACTAGTTCACAATGATGGACAGGACATTTAGACTTTGAGTGGGACCTGAAGGAATTTAGCTAACTAAATGCATCCATTGCTTGAGATAAAAGCCACTTCTCCTATCACATGATCTCCCTCTGTCTTTCTTGTGCTGCTGTCAGGCATTCCAATACTTTGTGTCAGAGGCAAATTTGCATCAATAGCAAAGGCTGGAGAAAAAGAGTCAACGTTTTTAAATAAATAAATAAACAAACAAACAGCACCACAAAATTCTCCTACACACTTGTGAAATGGTCAGCTTGCTTTTATAACCTCCACAAAAGCTGCTTTGACAAACACTGAAGTACTTTTCCAGTATTTTAGACACCCAAACAGACTGCACTCAAGTCACTGAGGTACTCATTGCTGTGCCTTCTAAAGCTCTTTCCTCAGATGGTGAAGTCTTGAGGTAAAATTCCGAGTCCTGTCAATCACCTCACATCAACTCTGTTTGTGCCAGCCACTGCTTTTTGGCTAATTTTAGTATTTGCCTATGACTTCTGTTCTAACAGTAGCATCTAGGAAATTACCACGGGCCTTGCTGTACCTGGTGGGGCAGGAAGAGCCATTTCCTCAGAAAGTTGAGGATCTAAAGAGCTACAAGACATAAATTTAAACTTTTCTATGTGTAACCTTCAGGGCTTTGAATGCTAAAGATCTGAGTCCTAGTCCTGTTCTAGCCTTATTCATGAGCCCAGCCTAACTTCCTCCATTTAGAAAACCAGAAGCCTTTTTTATTGGCACTTAGCCTTAAATGCAATGCTAAATTAAACATTACCAATAATTTTAGTAGTTTTTTTAGTAACTGATTCGAAAAAAAATTGTTATACAAAATTAAAACAGGAAAATTAGATTTTTTTTCCAAATATGTACAAATATTTTCCCAGAAAAATTATAATCTTAGACAAGTATGTGTATAGCACTTTTTTAGACTCTTTGTGCAATAGTAAGTTAAGCAGCAGCCCCGGGTTATCACTGACCAATTTTTCCTAATTTATCAGAGAAGGAATGAATGTGGCTAAGAAGAGAAGTCTAATCTTAAACCTACAGCATTTTATGCTGGCATCAGTTACAAAAATGTGGAAATAGCTAAGGGTACATGAAGTCCTCTGTCCCTGAATTACAATTGTCACTATAATGATTCTGGCAGAGTAACAGAATGCAATTGTTGAGTCATTCTAGTACTGTTCTGTTGACTTCAGGCTGAATAATGTAACATAAAACTGGTCTCTACTGGTGGTATTCTCTGCCACATGTTGCCCAACTGACTCTCACAGAGCAGTGATTTTTTTGTTCTTGTTGAGACATTTTAGTGGAGATTCCAAGAAAAAGTGAATTCTCACAGAATTTCAGTAACATTTCTCTATGCCCATGTTCCCTATATATATTACCAAAGGCATTGGCAGTAAAAGAGTATTTCTAAAATATTCTTAAAACAATATATTTTTTTAATTACATATGTGGCATTCCAGTTACTGGAAACATGAATGTGTTTTATTATTATTTCATACACAGCAGTGAAAAAGTAAAGTTGTAAAAAGATAATCAAATATATGGTATTTACTACTCATCATCACCTCTGAGATTCTGCATCTGGTGAAGGCCACAAGGACAAGGTTCTCCAGTAAAACGAAGGGGGACATCAGAAGTCCAGGAAAATAATGCATAAATATGTAAGAATGGCATGAGAAGAGGAGTGTTTCACTGATCTACGTTCCTCTCTGGTTTGGGCTTGCAGCCCCCTGGACAGAGATTGCATTGTTTAGATAACTGCACCCAGCAGTTGTCATCCAAGCCCTCCTCACACTGACTCTGACCTGCAGCCAGAGGTCCAAAAACACATCTCCAGAAACTGCATTAACTTCAGCATTACTCTACTTATCCATAGGGTCAGAGGTCTGCTTCTTTTATTTGGGAGCAACCAGCATGTTGTGTTGATAATACACAGTAAAGCTCTCTTAATTAAAAGCTGCAGTGGAGAAAGAGGGAGATGTCAAATAAAACAGAGCAGCAGCACAGCTGGGCTGAGGCTGCTGGGTTGCAGGGCTACCTCTTTACCTCAGGATGAGTTGAACTCATCTACAGGACAAAAACTCTTTTGCAAACAACTGCTTCTCTTAATCAGGCTCAAAGATTCTTTCTCGCCTTTCCCTCCTGTCTATTTTTTCCTTACATATATTCCCTCTTAACAAATACCAAAATGAATGCATTGCCTAAAAATGCAATGATTTGCATGCCAAGTGGAGGAAATAAATCTTTGAAACTATATTAATCTTTTTCATACCATTTTAAAGCATTTCTCATGTACTCCTTTAAATTCCTGTTTCAAATGGCTCAACAGGGGAGGAGAATCATGACTCAGTGGGCAAAACACATCACAAATACTGGAAAAAAAACTGGCTTAACATATTTTAACATGTCTATATTTGCCACATGGGGTTTGTTTAAAAAAACTAAAATTATTCTTTTGAGAAACATCTCTCATCTCAGATTGTATTACTAAGGTCTAGAAAACTTTTTTTTCCAAAGGAAGAAGTCAAAAAAATGAGTCAACTACCCCACATTAAAAGTGGATAAATAATGTAATTTTTTTACAACCAGCTAGAGCTGCCAAAATTATAATACAAAACTATAAAATTGAGTTTCATTATTAAAAATTCTATCCAACTCTAATATGGACTAATTTAAAGAGAAAATTTATCTTTACACTTCGTTATGTAGAAGATAAGGCAGACGTTTTGAAGGTCCTTTACATACATTTAATGTGTGGCATTCAAAACAACAAATCGATGCATTCTTGTATGATACAAATTATCACATGTTCTCTCACTGTACCCAGAGCATTCAGCACTTACTACTTACTCAGGTATGGGATTTTCATTTATGTTTTGACTCCAGAAATTTTTAGTGTAGCCCTCTTTGGACTTAAGACAGCAACCATCAACAGGCAATGCAGACAGAGCTGTCTGCAGGACTGGGGGTGTCAGGCCCACAAAAATCAATCAGAAAGAAGATCCAGATCTTTCTCCGACCTTTGAAAGTTTTAGATTTCAAAGTGCACTTAGCTTAATTGATCCTTCTGACTGGCCCTCTACCTGGATGGAGCTATGCCAGAAGAACTGCTACTGTGGCAGCCAAGCAGCAACATTCTGCATGCTTACAGTAAAATATCATATTCTTAAGTTTCTTCTGCTCCAGTTGTGTGGATGTCAAGGCCTAATTGCAAAACCATGCCAACTGAGGTGATTTTTTTCATTGACTCCAGACGCCTTTAACTCAAACCCTAATCTATTAATTCAAACCACACACATGACCCCTGCCCTCCAGGAAATTAAACTCATAAGATAATGTCAAAAAAAAAAAACTCCAAACAAACCAACCCCCCCCCCCCCCAAAAAAAAAAACCAACAACAAAACAAAATAAAAAACAGAAAAAGCAACCAACCAACAAAACAAAACAACAAAAGACTCCAAACCAATCCAACCCTGAAATACCAATTCCAGCTATTGAATTTGGAATTGGGACTGTTGCTCCTAATAGAATTTCACTTTCAGCAAAAGCTATGATGCAATACAGCCTACTGCCCTAAGATTTTCGTTGTGGTTCCTCTGGGAGGAGATATCAAACTTGAGTGACATTTTCTGTTTCGTTGGATTACCTAATGATAATGAATTTAGTGTAGAAAGATTCAATTTAGACATTCAGGATGCTGATGAAGCTAAATCAAACAAGCTATACAAACAGAGTCATTTTATTTAACTATCACCCAGCCCAGAGCATACCCCAGTGGTTCATGAAGTCTGTTATTTATTGATCATGGAGAATAACCAAAACCAGTCACTTTCAATTTTGCCTCTTATAAAACTTAAACATGAGACTCCTAAATTGTGTGGGTCCAAGTCATTCTAAGCACATTTCAGGGGAAAAGGCATCTGCCAAATTCAGTCACTCTGTACACAGAGGTTTTAGGTCAGTGCAATTAGCTGAAGAACAGACACTTTTAATACCTCAAATCCAAAAGCACTCAGAACTCCCAATCATACAAAAAAGTACATATAGAACACACAAAAATGCCTTCAATATGACTTCAACAAAATAAAACTAACACCAAAACTCTTTGTAATTTACTACTACTATGAACTTTCTAGCCAGCTTATACATCAGGAAAGTGCCCCAGCAACTGCATCATTCAATGGATTCAGCACACATGGAAATCATACCAGGCTGCAGATACAACAGGAGCATATAGAGTATTTCCCTTCAGATATTGCTGTGTTTCAGCAAGTAATACATAAAATTATAATGAAGGACAAGCACTGGAAGATCACAAAAGCTTTTGTTTTAGTGTGAGACTGATCTACACATGTTGACATACAAAAACACATACATATACATACATATAGATATATTTGCTCAGCTTTATCAGCTTTGAATCTTCATAATTCAAGCACCTCACAGGTCAGGTGAGCAGCAGTTTGCTCTGGCTGGCGTGGTGTCCCAGACAAACACCTAACCTGTCACCAGGGCATCGATCTAATGCAAAACCACAGCTTACAGCACCTACACACATAGAAACTGAGAAACAATTTGGCAGATCTGACCAAGTCTGGTATCTTACTGATCCAATGTCAGTCTGTTTCTGGAACAAAAACCAGTCAGTATTATATTTTACAAATTAAAATATTTGTCACAATTGACTTTAAAAAGGCAATGCAAAAAAAAAAAAATCTTATATTTCCTTTATATTTTAGGTCTTCAGCTGAGTGCTGAAATCAGTGTTACTGACCTCAGACCAACACTACCTTATCCCAGATAAAAATCTGGCTCACAGAGTGATGTCTGAAAAAGATTCTGGGAATCTTTTCTGAGAATGAGATTCATTGTTCTTTCTCTGGAACATGGAAAGGCTATCTCATTTCCAAGAATAGCAGCCTCCAGCCTCAAGCACATAAACTGGGAAATTTCTGGCCCCACAGTTCTGGTAAGTGCATACACCTGGGATGTTGTCATTTTGGGTGAACGATGTTCTCATCCAATTGTGTAATATGCAGATCAGCAGATTTTTGAAAAGTAAAAGCGTGTCGAGTTGCTCTGTGCAGTAACTTTGATTAAAAGGAAGAAATTACAAAAAACTTATAAATAAGAGGCTGGCAAAAGAAACAGAGCATCTCACAGTAGAAGACACAGAGCTCAACCACTTTTTTAGTTCATCTAGGAGACCAAGAGATGACAATCACAGTGCAAAAAAATCCTGACTCTAAGAGTTCTTTAATCCAGTAGAAAGTCATACTGGGGAAACAAATGGCTGAAAGAAGCCAGACAAATTCCATTTTTTAGATAACGCAAATTAACAGTTTCAGTGGGAAATTAGAAGAAGAAACTAGCAGGAAATCCTCCATCATCTGATGTTTTCTACTGTGACTGAATGTCTTTTTGAGAGGTATGTTTCAGACAAAATTTATATTTAGGTCACAAGTGGATAAAATACACCGGGGTGCACAAGAGTGTGCTTGTAAACCCTTAAAATAACCCCTAAAAATCTGTTAAAACTGTGGTGGCCAAGCAGACAGAAAGGCCTCAGAGTAGACACAAACACGGTGTTGGCATGGTGGGGTGAAGCAGGCTTTGTACTGAAGCTGGAAAGACTGGCCTATGGACAAAGGTATGTCTCAGACTTGCAGCTGCTCAGAAAGCAGAAATAGCATAAAGGAAAGCCATGAAATCCCAACAAATATTTGTACAGACAGTTCTTGACTTACACGTGCCTCAGAAGTACTTTTCAATAAATGAATGACCCGAAATCAGGTTAGAAATCCAATAATTCTGAGTTCAGTTTATTAATCAGAAGCACCAAGAGAAGCAGCTACTAGCAGGAGTACTGCTGGGCAGGAAGGAGCACTGCTCAAAACACCTCTCCTGTACCACTGCAGGCTGGTTGGTTTTGGCCTATTAAATAATCAATATTAGAAAAAGGTACAATTTCACCTATCTTCCATCAGAGCCATCAGCTCAACCTATTTATCACCCAAAGTGCCTTCATTCCTTAAATTAATGCTTACTCAACTCTCTGACAATAGCCAGAAGAGAGCATCCATTTGAAGGAACAAATTCAAAATATGCAGCATTCCAAAATGAAACTTGTTCTGCCCTCAAACATTCATCTTATTTATCTTAATAAAACATTCATCTCTATTTATCTTAGAGGTTTCATTAATATTGTCTGATCTGGATTAATTTAAAGAGAAGGAGGTTACAAATTAGGTTAACTGTGATAAGGCCAATCAATCTTTTAGTGTTGTAACACAATCTCATCCAGAAATAAAACGTCCCCCTTTATGCTCTTGTGCCTCCTTTTTTTTCTTTAAATTTGGGAGCCTTGGTGCCAAGTTCTACCTTGATTTCTCTGCTCCACAGACTGTTATAGATCTCACTGCAGGGCTCCTCTGCAGTGGGCTCAGGACCAGGGTAGAGCTGGGGGTATGAAGGCTCCATTTCCCACTCTCTAAATGAAAATGAAGTGTGAATTATAATAGCAAGCTCTATTTCTTCACTGTTTCAAATTAAAAGAGGGAGGCATCTCCTGCATCAGTGGAGTCTCTATCACAAGCCCTCCACTGGAAACAGCATACACAGGTGGGTGAAGAAGAAAAAGAAGAGGGAAGTCACTTAGAGGGGATGAAGGCTCATTTCCTGGAATATCCTCAAGCCTAGGGAGTGAAACACAATTTCCCTTCCAGTGAAGCCTGCTAGTGACACTCGGCAATCTAGAGAAGGCACAGATCTGAAGGTCAGCACTACCTGGAGGAGAGGGAAAAGCCTGTTAGCAAACCCAACCTGGCTGCAGTGGACAGCTGCAAATAAACCATTGTCCTGAAAAAGCCTAAAAATCAACAAACAAATGAACAATGGACCCAAAGCAAAAGTCCATACCAACAGCGCTGCCAGTCACGTTCTTGTTGTTATTAACAGGAAATAAAGAGTTAGGAACTGAGTGTTAACTGGGAAAAATATTTAAGTCTCTTTATGCATTTTTACTTTATAATAATAGTTTTGGTAGCAATAGTAAAAGTTATCATGAGGATGAAGATTATTCAGCTGCTCAGGTTCAAAGATCTGTCTGGCAAGGAGAAGATTTAAAGGCAGAGAGTCTCTTGATGTCTAAGCCTTGAATAATGTTCCTTGTATTTTTAATAACTCCTCATTCACCCTTTTATGTCACAGAATATCACTGATCCTTCTATATCACAGAATACGTGAAACATTTGAGGAGATCCTTGAAAATAATAAGTGCCCAGGTGTGAAATGGAGTAGGCAGAAAAAAAACCATCAGAGAGCAAGGAGAAAGGAAGACAGTTTTGTTCAGGCTAAGCTGGACCATACAGCAGTGGACACACTATAGGCACACAATCTTTGGTTCTGTTTAACTCAAGAGGCTGCACCAGCTCTTATCCTTGTTTGTTGGATCCCAATTATATGACCTATGGCATATAGGAACTTTCCTTTTTTCCCTAATAAATTAAAGGTAATAAGGTGAAACTAATCAATAGAACCATAAAGCCATATGGTATTGTGGTCTTGGATGGTAAGTTTATACTCTGAGAATCTGCAAATTAGCTGCGGGGGGGGGGGGGGGAGGAAGAGGAGAAACAGAAAAAAAATACAACAGAAAAAAAATACTATTAAAAGTAGATGAAGCCAAGATAAAAGCCTTGTAACACATCGTAAAAATTACAGATCCCCATACCCATTAAAGTGAACTGAAAGAAAATGACAATGTGACTGGCTAGCAACTTTATCAAATTCAGTAAGAAGTCCATTTCTTTCTTTATCCAAACAAGGGTCTGTGATCACGAGCACCCCACAATGTCATATGTTATCTAGAAAGCCATACTGTGTCACCAGCTGATAAACATCATCAGGAGTCCAGTTTCCATCTCAAGGGAAACTTCTGGGACTATCTCTGGTTCATGACTGGGTCAGGTCACTAAAAGTTTTCGCTGACCTGAACCTGATCCAAACCAAAGAATTGAAATTCCTGACCTGTTCACCCCAAGGAAGAACTCTAATGAAAAACTGATACGGAATCATACAGTAGAGCATGAGCATGACTGGAGAGCAGCATCTGTCTGAGACAGCTTCAGAAGAGCACCTGTCTCTTTTCATCAGGAGATCCCCTGTATTACCATGGCAAGGACTTGAAGCGAGCCTTGCTGTCAGGAAGCTGTTCTGCTCCTTTTATTGAGCTGGTCAACAAAAGAATGTGAAACTGAACTGCATGTTCTGGACATTCGTGGTAATTTGTAAAACCTCACTTCCTTAGTGTTCCCCCTTGAAAACAGGTCATAAAGCAACTTGAGATCGCTTACAAAACAGTGCTATTATTTCTCATTAAAACAGAGAGTGATCAAACTAAACTTCTGGCAAATTCTAGCTCTCTGTGATATAAATTTCCTAAGGTAGCCCTGCAATTTGGCATGCTGGCTGCTTGAACAATTCTGTACTGTCAGTAAGAATTGACTGAAATGCAATTTGACCTCAGAGAGGCTAAGACACTGCACCAAAATGTGCAAACAGTAGTTGGTTTTAAAAGCAGCACAGGAAAGACGACTCCAGGTGAAATGACACTGGAGCATCCATGAATAATTCTGTCATTGACATACTGAAGAGACTTTAAATATTGATTATGGACAACACTTCTGTGGGTTTTCTCCCAAAATGGGAGACAAGTAAGTGGAGCATGGCAGGGGGAGAAGTTTTGTTTGCTTCTTTAAATTCTGACTTATAAACACATAGCTCAAGACTATCTAGAACATGAAAGTGCTACAGAACTCACCTCTGCTGGTACACCTCTACTCCTGCAGCAACATGCAATTTACAGAGCAAGAAAATTCCTAGAGTATTTTAGCAAGTGGCAAAGCAGAGTGTTGTGCAGAGCTGGGCAGCTCTGAGCACTCGGGCAGCACTCCAGGTACGAGTGGGAGAGCCTGAGAGCAGGCAAGGCAGTGCTGGGCTTAGCAAGCTCAAGCCCTTTGCTACTCTCCAGGAGGCAGCACAGGACTCACACCATCCTGAACCTGAGGTGCAACATCTGCCACACACCACAAAACCACAGCTGGGAAACAACAGTCCCGTCCTCCTCTCGGCAGCTTCAAGGTATCTCCCTGTTTCATCATGGGTTTCAACCAGCTGCTGCATACTAAATAAAATATTAATAACCTAACTACATAAATCAGGAGTTGGACAGTGGGGGTTGGACCAGGTGATCCCTGGACCAGTGGTCCCTTCCAGCCTTACAGACTGTGGTTCCGTGACCAACCTTCATTGCTGAACTTGATGAAAATCTGTAAAATTACTGACACAACACAAATGTAACAGGGCATAAACGTATGAAATATATAAAATTCATAACGTGGTTTTATACAAAATATGGTATTAAAAGTTACACAAGGTTTTTACTCTCTTTTAAAGTGCATTCTCCCTATCATACAGAATAGGGAAGGCAGGGAGCAGCAACTCCTAGGAAGTTTATTTAAACACTTATTTGGTGGCAGTATGCAGGAACCCCCACTGCTTTACAAATACAACTTCAGCTGCGCAACAGTAAGAAATATTTGTTTTTATCAATCCTTTGCTTTTATCAGTCCTTTGTGATGTGATGTCCAGTTACATTTGAGTTTTTCCTGTTAAGTATTGTTTTCCTTTCAGTTTAGAAGTTTGTCTCATGTTCCTTAACTGGCCATTTCTAAGCTGCTTCTTCCTAGGAACCAGCCCAATAACTGATTAACTGAATATTAACTGAATAACTACTTGGCTTTCAAGTAGTGTGAGAATGTGTATTTATGACTCTGGGATCATTAGACTCATTTTCTTAGGTCTGCCACACCAGGAACAGTGAAACAACAGCTCTAGGATGTTTGGCACTAATAATTTGTTAACAATTTAACATATCTTTCCTTAGGGAAAGTTCAAACATGTACTTGTAACAGTAATATTTTTGCTTAGTGCAGAGGCACATGAGCAGCCTAAAATTTAACATGGCTATTTAGCATATGTCACACATGTAAGTATAAAACAATACATAAAACTCCCTCACTCATTATGTGATATCAAAATACTTTTACTGGCTCTTCAACACAGTCCTCAAAAAATCATCTTTGTGTGATGAATCTAAGTTCCATTTTCATTTTCACCAGCAGGTCGGTGTTAATTTACTCATGGTTTCATCCATCATTCATATCCAGAACCATATTATTCATTAAATTAATTTATTCTGGGGTTTATTTCACTGGAAGTTTTAAGTGCAGCCCACCTGCTTATAGCACACATAATTTCTGGGGAATGGTTACAGATTCAGAATTAAATATGTTCCTACAAAGAGCACGGTGCAGATTGCATTTATTTTCATTAGTAAAAATGGAATTTTGTAGGACTTTGGAAGGTTCAAGGAGTGAAGCCTACATTTTAGGCTACAAAAAGCAGGCAGAAATCTACAGCACAAAGAACCACAGTTGTTATACACAAAACTAGAAAGGAATTATTTTTGTCAACGTGCTATAGAGGAAAATAAATCACAGCAGAATTTTCCTTGGGCTAGTTGTTGGGGTAGATTTTGGAACAAGAAAATTGGGTAACACACTGTCAAGACTTGGCAAATGAAGGAAAAGGACAGTTATAGCCATAATAGAAGTGAAAGCAATGGAATGGAGAAAGGGAAAGAAAGTTCTGACTGTATCAACCATTTTTTCTCTTTTAGTAGTTAGGAAGTAATTAGTAAAACGGTAAGCTCGAGAATGTCAAGAGATTAAAGCTTTGTAGGATGAGTAAAGTAATTTAGGTTCTCATCCTGGCTCTGACCTTCACTTATCCTGTACATTAATTGTCCCTGTGAACAGTTTTGCAGAGGCAGCACTGTGCTGTGGTTTGTGGTATTACTGCTTGAGAAAGCCTTCCAGCTTCTCAGGAGAAGGAGTAAAATAATTTAAATGAAAAAAAAAAAAAAAAAAGGGAAGCTACAGGAGGGGAAGGATCCAGCCAATCTAATAAACAATTGGTGGGGGGGGGGGGGGGGGGTGGGAAGAAAAAAAAAACTAACAGCAACCAATCCACCCCGAAAAATCTCACATGTGTCTATTGTTACCTCTTGCCACCAACTTGTATTGATGTAGATTTGTAGCACACTGCCTTGGGAAACAGTTCCTGGGGCTATATCTGCTTTTTCTGGCAAAATAAATTTAGAGAGTTTGCATTTACTGCATTAACTAATAGTCAGGGAAACAGCAACTGCCTTCATATAGAAAGCTTTTATTTCATATGGTTTTTTATGATATTTTAAAAATATACATATAAGAGGCAGAAAAAAAATAACAGCTGTCAGTTTAAATTCTTGTTGCATTTGATACAACTACTAGATACAGGTCTCAATGAAAGAATACCAGTAGAATGAAAATGCTACTTGAACCAAAACTCTTCTAGAAAAATGTATACTATTTTAGAATTCAACTCCCCCATCAAAAAGATGATGAATGACACCCTGAATAACAAAATCAAGTGTGTTTATTTGGCCACTTAGTTCAGTGGACACATGACAAATTCTGCTTGTCCTTGCTGGAAAACACTGCCAATATTTTAAATCCCAGATTCTTTCTGCCAGAATATCCTCTGCTTTATAAAACATGACTGCAATAATTAGAAAAACAGCTGCAGTAGTCTCTTCAGACTGAGGGAGTCATCCCCTGAATTCACTGACTTGACTGCCTGCTGATTATTATGTTAAGAGTAGTTAAATAAATTCTGATTTAAAATACCACTCTCATTCAAGTGGTCTAACAAACACTGGCCTGATGTTCAGCAGTGAAGAGCAATGTTCTTTAAATTTAGGTTTAAGGTTTGATGCCAATTAACTCTTATGCTGCTTTTTTTATGTGATACAAACTGAAAAAAAAAATAAAAAAAGGTTTAAGGTAAAGTATTTTTACCTTCTAGTCCTTAAGTCTTGGAATTCACCACAGTCAAGCAAGACACTGGATAACACTGCAGTACAGTATTAATAGCCAGGTACTAAAATCCTTTTGGGGTCACTGCTTTAACCCCTTTATTTTTAATGAACAGCGATTAAAAGATCATGAGATCACATGAGAAATACCTGCTCATAACCTCTCTGGAAGCAGAAGGAAGATTTACTTAGAAGCTGCACATGTCAGGATTAAATGCATGAGTATGAATCATTTAAATGTTTATTTACAATATACCATGGTACCACTTCCCTTTCCTTTAAAGCAATGGGAAATATCTGACATCTCTCAGTTCCAGTTGTACAACTCACCTGTGGACTCAAGCAACCATTTGTGCTCAAACCTGGCCCATCCCATGATTTCTCCAATGCACCTCCTCCTCTAATACTTTATTCTTATAAAGCCCAAATCCACAACTGAATTCAGAAACAATTACTAAGGAATTAACAGGACAGTTTTACCCTTGCTACCCAAACGCTCTACACCTACAAACCTTAGCTCTTGCAGTTACATTCCTCATCGAAAGCTATGGAAAACCTGGAAACAAGCTGCCTCTTACCACCATTCCAATATGCAGATACACCAAGTTTTTCCATCCCAGAACTTTTCCTTGAACAGTTCAGCACATCACTAATTGAAAGTAAATAAAGGTTTTAATGATTCAAGCCTGTATAAATCTTTTCCAATTCAAAAGCTAGAAGTCTCTTAAGGATAAAAAACACTTGCATAAAATCACTGCAGCAGAGCACAATCAATCCCTCTATCTCCATTTGTTTGCTTTAGCACTTTACAAGGTTCCCTCAATTCTCAGGTCCAGATCAATCATTTGTTAAAGAAAGAAATGAACAGGCTTGAGTGCCTCAGCAGAATACTGATAAGAAACAGTGTCAGCTCATTTTAGCTGAGGACAAGAACCAACTTAGAGATTTTTTTTTTTTTTTCCCTTCTCATCCTTGGTAGGAGACTTTAGAAAATCTATCAACAATGTGAAGAAGACTGAAGACAAGAAAAAAGATAATTCGTAGTAACTCAGTTATGCTTCTTATGTGGCTGTTATTGAATATTTCTGTTTTTAATGGATTTGTTGGATTGTCATATACAGCTGACAACATATTTTTCTTTTAATCTATCTTCAGCATTATTGGTTGAACATTTATTCAAGACTACACCATTGTAAACCCTCTGATTTAGCTTAACCAGGTCAAGGAATGCATGAGGGACATACAAGTTCATCACAAGCAAAGGATTTAAGTGAAAACAGTATTAAGAAAGACCAGTTTACTTGGATTACAGCTGCTTTTAGTGCTGAGACTAAAGGACAAGCATACTGTGAGTGACAAAAACTGTAAACAAGCACAGGTCTTCCATCACTACAGTAAAGGGAGAAAATGTTATCCCCATGACTAAACATCTTAATTGCTTTCATTTACATTAATTTCCTTTATGCCAATGACCTCACTTTGACATCTGCACCCAGAAACACCCCAGTGCCATCAGTGACTGCAGAAGTCACAGAACATTGCTTTCAGCCACATTTACAGATCAGCTACAAAAAACACACTGAAGGAAACAGCGCTATAAATAGAGCTGGGAGCCTGATGATGGGGTCAAATACTGACTGGTACTGTGTGAAAGGGGTTTTCACTCTGCAATTGATAAAGGGAATTATCTAGGAAATGGTGCAATGCACACTGAAAGTCACTGAAATTACATCCAGGGGCAATGCTTCAACCAAAGCTTTACTGGTATCATTTTACTCTTTCTGGCACACATTGCTTAATGCCTTATCTCCATTCACTCCTTGCCACTCCAATTTATTGCCCCAGTCATAGGTAACAAAATACCGTGGCTTTCCACTGGGATTTAATGAGTATTTCTCCAGCCTTTCCAATGTAGCTACATGGAAGTTTCACTGGAACACTGATTGATAGGCACTAAACTCTCTCCCACATTATAAAATGCATTCGGAGGAAGATGTGCTATTTTCAGACATGCCAAGTGACTGACTGTGATTCTACTTGAAGACACCAGAATGACATAATAAATATTACTTCTACCAATTAAAAAAATCCCCCCAGGTCCTGGTTTCCCAGCACATGTTCTTTCTCTGGTCATAGGGGGTGATGGTTTAACCTTCCCTGAAAAAATAGCCAAGGAAAACAGGCAGGGGGTATCATACAGAGACAAGTTCCTTGCCTACTTCTACCAACATTCTTATTCCTGTCTCTGCAGCAGTGAGGGCTAACAGAGTGCTGCTATTCAAGCCCCATCTCTGTGAAGTGACATCTGTGCTCTACAGAAACATCTTGACTTTTGCACAGCCTTCTCCCAAGCAGACTCTGTGCAGCAGCTCACGCACACAAGTGACTCAGCCACACTCCAGTCCTCTGCCCTCACATGGTGAACAAGACCTGGCTCAGCTTCTCAGCATCCACGAGGAACACTCCAGCTAAAATCCTGCCCTCTATACAATGCGTTCATGCAGAGTACATTGCAAGTGTCTGACATGCTAAATACTACTGAATTCGTGCTCATTGTTTAAGTAGCCTAATGTTTCACTCTAGGTATTAAGTTGGAGTCTTCTTAAGAGATTCTTCCTATCTTAACTGAATTTAGCTTCATTTTGCATCAGGATGGAGCAGCTGCAGGAAAAAGTCACGGACCACTTTAAGCTTTTTCCCATTGAGTGATCTGTGTTTTCTTTCTTCCTTCCTTCTTTTTCCAATATCATTCCTTTTTTCTGGCAGCTTTGTATCACTTTCTTATGATTATTTTTAAGGGTATTACAAGTATTAAATTGCAAATGTGGACAAAAAATTACAATGAGAATTTGTTCCATGTACACACACAGAGTCAATACCTGTACATCAAAAGTGTGTGACAAATGGAAAGAGAACTGACTCTGGGACCTCAGCATGAGCAATAAACAGCTGCAACTGCTTTCCACCTCACTGAGCTCCTGGTACTGAAGCTAATACTTCTGGCTGAGTAATGGGCACAAGTAGATGGGCTGAATTTGTGTCTCATCCCAAGAAAACCAAAAGCCAACCCCTGCACAGGAAGGCACAACTTCTGAGCCATGCCAGCAGTCCTTGGGAGTTAAGGTTTCTGCCCCTTTGACTTTAAGGTTGAATGACATTTCCCAAATCTCTATTCATCACAACTACACCTGTACATTGCCAGCAGTTCAAGACAGATTTACAGAATTCCCACAAATGTGTGCTTTTGATTATTCATAGCTTTTTTCCTGCTTCCTCAAACTTCAGCACAAGGAATCCAAGCCTCTGAGTAGAAATCAAACACATGAAGTCAATGCATTTAGAGTGCTGCTAGCAGTTTAGCAGTTTTTAAATATTTTTTTTTTAAAGTCAAAGCTCAACAAGAATTGAATGAGTGACACCGAAACATTTTTCTCACTGAAACTTTGATGCTGGGGCAAGACAATAGATTGAACATATCAGAAAGTGCATACATACATTACAAACACATTCATATATATTGGATTTCTCTGTGATTATCACTGTATTCACAGATTTACAGTTCAGCTCATTTATGAGTAAGTTCTGGCCACCACTTGCTAATGGAATGAGATGAATTGCACTTTGCATGTGGAGTGATCTGTAGAGGAAGCTGGCATTGTCATGCACTTGGGGCTTTCAGAAAGAGCTTCAGTGACTCAAAGCCTCTGCAGCCCTTTTTGTCCAAAAATATGGTTTCTTTGTCAAAATGAAGATCAGTGGAACTTTAGAATAGATGTTTGCTTATGCAAACAGAAACCAAGGCATTATCCAGCCACCTGCTTTTGTTAGATAAATGGACATGTTGATTCAAAAACTTGTATGAGCTCTGAACCCTCTGTCTCTCAAAAAACTTGTTTTATCCCTAATGCTGCTGACTGTATGTCCTGAAGGTCACAGTCTCAAAGCCAAGAAACAAGGACAACTTTTCATGATTGAATGTTTTTCAGCCAGTTTACAAGCAGTGCATTTGTGCCTCAGTGCAGCTTTACTGGAAATTATCCAGACAAGTCAGTTCTTTCTCCAAGGTTATAGGTAATAACAAGGAACTACCTATAAATCAACCAAACAAGCTTTAAGAAATTTAAAGCAAACAAATTGATGAGTTGTGTCAGCAGTGATCTTATTGGTTCAGGTAATACCCTTTTCCCAGACTCCTTATTTCCTGTCATGGGAAAAACACCATATATTCAGTGTATAACAACTGGGCTGCTACACTACCCTTTCCTTTACCATCTCCACAGAGGCTTATAAGATTAATAAGAGGAAGAAAAAAAAAACAAACAAAAACAGTAGAGCAAGCAAATTAGACAATATGAACAAGTCAAACACATTCAGTATATTCCTCTTTTACTGTCAGACCAAGGTACTGAAAATCTGGCAGCTGACTTTCACAGCCAAACTAAAATGAAGCAGGGGAAAAAAAAAAAAAAAAAAGCCTTTATCCTGGTAGTGGATATTAATTGATAGGACAGCTAATTTAGTGGAAATTATTGGCCTATAAAAGTGTGCAGAGAAGCAAGACCAAATTTAGCCTAGTTAAAGAGCAGTAGCAGTGTTGTGGTTTTTGATTTTTCTAGTCTGAGACTGGGTTCACATTTCCTACTTCAGAATGATCATTTTTGCTTGTAAACTACACTCTACCAACACAGATAAGTTTAATTCTCTGTATTTTATCCATTTCAACATTCATGTATAATTTCTTTCACTGTAAACATTTTATTTGACTTAAGGACACTAAATAGTCATTAAGCTGCATTTATCAGATATCCAAGCAAAGACAGACTTAGATACCCAAATCTAGAAAAGTGGAGTTGAAATAGAAAACAATTTATCTTATTAAAGAATATATGCATCTGTGATAGGATGGAGAGAGACAAGAGAAAGGACTCTGTACACAACCTTAACAGAGCAACAGTTGCTCACTCCTTGACACAGTGACTTGACAAAAAATAACGAAGCTTTAAAACCACCAGTGGTGGTCAGGGAACCTGGAAACCCAAAGCTTTCCTTGGTCTTCTCTCCACATTTCCCTTCCATGGATATCCTCACCATTTCTGCTCCATTTCTCTCTCCTCCTGTCAGGAGCCAGTTTCTGTGCTCTGCAGTAGCAAGAGCTCTGTTAATTGTCCCCCAGTGCCTGCCTGTTCAGCATTGGTGCCCCTTGATTGGTGCCCCCCAGTGTTGTACCCTCAAAGCAATTAGCCAGTCTACTAATTTCACTTTCCTCTGAGGAATGGGTTTTATGGAGGAGAATCACTGACTCCTACCATGTAAGATGTGGCAGTTTTGCTACATCCCAAACCAGCACCACCACCTGCTCCACCACTGCTGTGAAGCTCAATGTGAAGAGATATTAAGAGCTGGAATAAAGTGCTGCCAAAGCAATTTGGACCAAGCCCAGTTTTCAGGCCTTAACATTTCCTGCAAATATCTCCTCTTTCTGAAAATCTGAAAGTCCAGATTTTGGGCTGCTCTAACTTCTGCTTTGCTACAGAGAACTGCATGTGCTGCTTGGAAACTGGGGTGGTAGAGCCAAAAAAAGATGTGGATGACAACACAAAATATGGTGGGAGAATTAACCAGGATACCACTCCTCCCATGGGCTCAAGTTCTGGACACCCTGAACTGTTAACAGAAAAGAGGGATTAACTTCACCTTCCTATTATTTGGTCTATCACCACCTCATTCATAACATACCCTGAAAGACACTTTCTCCAAGAAAACATCAAACACACAGCACACCAACACTGTGCAAGACGCCCCTTTTCAGTCATCAGCCCCCAAGACTATTTCTGTTCAGGAGGAGTTTTTCCCTCATTCTTTAAGCCCCAAACCTCATAAGCACCCTACAATTTTTTGCAGCCTCTGCAATACTGCAATTGGAAATTATACCTCCAAAAATAGTTCTGGGACTCACAAGTGTCAAGTCTTGGTGTGGAAGCATTAGCTCATGAACCACTGTTTTGAACCACTACCACTGACTGCAGCAATAACCAATTGCACCACTCTCAGCTGCAACTCCAAACTGACTGGAATTGCTGCCTTTCCTTTAACCTGCTTATTTACTTAAGATAGACTAACTTTTCATATGTTTCATTTAAATTCTCTGAGCTAATCCCAGTGTCTTGGATAATCAAGCATTTACCCGAATCACATATTCTAGTTCACATTCTGAAAATAACAACAGTGCATCAGGACAGCCATTAATGCTGCACATATGGTAGATACCTATTCCCTCCTTTCTCTCCACCCATACAAACACATACAAACACACATGCTCATAAAAGCATTGATTTGGAAAAAGAAATGTCTTTTACTGTTAATTAAACCAACGTGACAATGAATAACCAAGAGAGGAAAATAATTCCAAGAGACTGCAAAATTAAGCAATCTACCTAATGAAAAAAGAGACTTCATAAAGTTGCCACAGTGTGGCAGCTACAGGACAGTGACACACTAAACTCATGCTCTTCCAATGAGCCAGTCTCAAACTCTTCTGAAAATGCACAGACACACAGTCAGGTATTGCAGCTCAGATAATAACCTTTAAAGATAAGTACTGGTTTAGAATGCAACTTTTCAGATGTATTTTTGCACATTAAGTCTATTCTCTTTTTTCTTTTACAGGACAACCCCATGAAGTGTGGGGTTATTTTCTGCTTCTTATTATGACTGCTTTGCTATGTAAATCCAGTTTGAAATTTTGCAAGGAGATGTCTGCTCCTAACCTTCAGTAAGTGCCAATTAATCAAAACTGAAGCAAGCAGAATCATACCAATTGAAAATACATGACACACGCTCCTTTCATTGATATTGCAACAACAGATTAAAGACTCTAGTCCAGCCAAATGACACACATGTGAGAAAGCCATTTAAATTCAATTTTTCCTACTTAAAATGCATAAATAAAAATTACTGATTCCTTCATTAGCAGGTTTCTTAACTATGCTAATGAGCATAACTACATAAAAGATTTAGGTAAATGTTAAAAATTTGCCATGTATTTTAATGCACTGTGTCGTGGATTTGAGAGTGAATCAAATACTCCCATGAGACAGGAAAGGGACACCTTCCTTGTTTTACTACACTCCTTGTTAACAATACAATATATTGTGCATAACATAACACTTAGATCTAGAGCTTTCAGACCAATATTAACACACTTTTCCAGAATATAAAAAATACAGCCACTAACAAGCCAGGAAATCAAGTCCTTTGTCAGTAATGTCTCTACAAAGAAAAAATCCCAAACTTTTAACTGCAATGTTTTATTACTTCAGTTGGTACAGATCTGTTTCAAGTACCAAAAGTACAAGAGAGTGTTTAAATGAGCATCTTTAGGAGGATAAGTCTCTAAAACGAATCAGGCCACATCTAGATCCCCATGAAAAATAAACTGCTGTAGCTGTCAAGCATGATAAATGAAGGAATCTGTCTCATGGAACTGCTCTGCACCACCCCAAAAGAGAGACCACAACTGCTGAAACCACACTCCACTGCAAGTTTAGGAGATCTCCAGACATAAGGAGTAACTCAGAGAAGAAATAGAAACACACAACGAAAGAGAAAGAAAAATAAATAGTATGAGTTTGAGCATATGACCTTAGCCAGCCCTACAGCAGAATCCCAGTAATACCTACAGCTTGATTCAAATTGCACTGGAGCCAATGGGGAAGCTCCCTTTGGCTTCAACAGTCTCTAATTTAGGCTTGTACTGAATTTTCTGCTCCCCAAGGTTTGTGTCATTCCTAAGCACTAGTTTTGAGAACACTTGTCCAAGACCCACAAGCCACACAAGCTAAATAAAAAGTACAGTTGTAAGACAGTAGGAATTCATGCTCTGGGTTTCCTAAGTCATCTCCTTGTGTGACTTCTCACATAACATAAGCCACCTCTAGAAAAGTCTGAAAAGCCCTTGCAGAATTTCCTGCTCCTGGTTTTCAGCTGATGCCACTATATTTTGCAAAAAGTGATTCAAAGTGCCCAGGCACAGACATTTGCATACACCACCTCAGGCAACAGCAGCTGGTGAGCATTTCAGTCACAGGGCTGATTTCTATTTTAAAAAATCTGACAGCAAAAGGGTTTGTTATACATTTATTTAATCAATCAATAGTGGGCATTCAGATACTGAAGCTGTCAAACAGAAGACATAAATAGAAGTGCAACTGCACTTCATTATAAGGTCTCATCAGACTTATTGATGCTATTTGAATGAGTGAATGCACTTCCCTCAGTATCCTGGTAACAGCGGCTCGAAAACATATTCTTTAATTTGAGATAAGCTTTTCCCACACTGAAAATATTTCACCTTGGAAGAAGGTAATGAACTTAAAAATAGATTCTGCCATACAGTTTAAGAAAGGTATAGTAAGCTCTCAGGTGTTTACAGCATTTTAAAGTATGGATGCTATTCCAGTTACAGTATCTCCACCACAATGGGAGACTCTTCCTCTTCCTTGCCTGGGATTGCACAACGTGTTCAGTAGATCCATTACAACTACAGACTGTGATACATTTTGAAGATTTAGCAGCAAGTCCAGAAAAAAAAAAAATATCTGAAGTGGTCTGGAACTTTCCACACATAATGGGGTTTTAATACTTCCTTCAAACCCCCCCAAAAAATAGTTTAATTATTTTTAATCATCATGCAGTATTTTATTCAATAAATTGATATAAACACCAAATTAAATTCTCTGCCAATTAATTAAATTGAAACAAATGAAAACTCTTTGATAAAGAAAAGTTGGATAAGTCATGCAGGGCAAATATTTAGACTGAAAAATGAAAAGCAAGCAATAGATTTTGGTGGGCTATTAAAAGTTTAATTAATTGTCTAGTCAAAAAGTATACAATGCTAAAACCATATGTCATTCTGAAAAAAATTAAGGAAAAGGAAAATGTAAAAGTCAGTAATGTTTTCATTAAAAATAAATCCTTCCCATATAAACAAAATTAAACATTTACAACTAAACCACACAATATAGTATTTCCATCTGCACCAGTGGTCCTGCTACAAGTGCTGAGCATTTTGTCTCACTCCCCATATGAAAAAAGAAAAAAAATTAAAAGAAACTAATTTACACCTTGAGTGTTTCTTACCTAATTTAGATAAGAATTGAACTTTAAAAGCCTAGGGAAAGGTCTCCTTTTGGAGATAGCTGTTTTCAAATGGAGCTACTCGGCCTTGAAGAGATGGCACAAGTTGAGCTTGTCAAATGCTCCAGCAGGAGATGGTGGCTCCTGCCTCCATTCATTGTCTCTGGAGCTCATTTGTTCAAAAATGAGAATGCCAGAGTTATAATGTGTCCCAACCCATCGTCTGCCCACATCAGCTCTCGGAGGTGAAGTTGCAGGATAGAAGCAGCCTCCTAAATCACACAGACAAGGAAGGGTCCTTAATATGGCAGGGGTTTTGGTGTTTATATTAACACTGTTCCTTAATACCCACAATCTGCTGGCACTGATCTAACACCTGATTCGATGCAAATGCTGTTACCATAAGGTCAAGGGTGATGCAAATGAAAATAAAAGAATTATTTTGAAGAATTTAAAATAAGAGTTATTTGTATTTTTACTTCTGAATTTTTCTTGCTGGATATCTCCACCAGTAGTTTAAAATCTCCATGTGTTAACGTTCTCAAGGAGGGAGAACATGTACTAAGAAAACTGCATTCATCAAACTAATGGCACACCATTTTCAAGTTTAATGCATATCTGTCTATGCTTGTTAAAATAATTACCTGGTCTTCTTATCACTTAATTGATCATTTACTCTTCAACAGGAATATAAAAAGTTATGGGAGCCAACACTAAGAAAAAATCTCAGAAGATAACCCATCTCTTTTTTTCATGCCTTAAACTGCTCTCTGAGCAAAATGGATGGGAACTCCACCATTAAGGGAAAAATTTTACCACCTTATAGAAGAGACTTCTTGTATGTTGTTCTCTAGCAGCACTACCCACATCATAGAGTGATTCAGTAAGACAACTTGAAGTGGTTTTTGTACTAAACATCTTTTGTTTAGCACAAATACTCTGCTGTGGTCACAAGCAAAGCATTGGACTTAATCCAAAGTGATACATAAAAAGAATAAAGGAGCTGAACTACAAGCTTTGCTTTTTCATCCTTTATAACTTCATTTCTGACCTCTGTTCACTGGAGAGAAAACCCATGTTAGAAGGAAGTGAATGAAAGGATGAACTTCCAAGGCACAAAAAGAAACCAAAGGCTACAACCCCTTGCTCTCCTGAGGAAGAACAGAGGGCACAATCAGGAGGAGAGATGTGCTGCTGAGGTATGTGCAGCTCTTCAGATCAGCTGTCAACTCAGGCATGAAGCCAGGAGCTCCATCTCAACACTTGAGATGTGTGACAGAAAAATAATAGTAACTGGATAGGGCCAAGCCAAGCAGGGCTCCCAAGCTCTCTGCTCACCAGGGTGGTCTCATACTCCTCTGCCCAAATACCCATGCAGGGGGAGGAAGAAGCCATCGTTTAACTCTTGCTGATTATTTCTAACTTGTCTATCTCGTCTGTGTAGGCAATCCACCCTCTGTGTCAGAGGGAAGTGGTCATTATTTAACACAGAAATATACACGTGTGTGTATGTGTAAGTACATTGCTTTTTGGGTTTGTTTTGTTGGGATTTTTTTGTTCTTTCCAATGTCTTCCAAAAAGAAGGGGAAACACTAGTCCCCCTTCAACAGTAATTGGAAATTATCCCTAACAGCCATGAACTGCTAAAAAGGTCAATCACCTCAAAAAGCTACCTACAGATTTAATAAGACCTGATTTTGGGCAGTTGGCCTTGGCTGTCCACAGTTCACAGATAATTCTCTCTGTGCTCACAGGCTTTGTAACACAAAACTACGCAGCTGATCTATAATCCTCATTTCTGCCTTCCATATATCCTCTATATCCCCATCTTCCATATATCTTCATCCATCCTCTACCAGCAAAATAGCTGCCTGTGAAAGACCTGCCTCTTTTTGCAGATGAAAAATAGCCTAAATCATCATTTTGTTCTCTTTATTTCATGATACAGAACTAAAAAAAAAAAAAAAAAAAAAAAAAAAAGCTTTTATGACTACCACATCTAGAGCATGGGCAGGAAGGAAACCAATGGTGACACTGGGAAATTCCCTGTCCAGATCTCTTGGAATGAACCTCCTATGCTACCACTGAATCAGCTACTGTAAATGAGCCATCCCTCCACTCTAGACTGTAATTCTCTGGCAGATTCCTGTACCCATTGAAAAATACACAGATTGTTACCTTTTCTTTAAATAAAATGTCCTGGAATGGAAATTCATCACTTCACTTATGTACAATAGAAACACGTTCAAAGGGAAACACCACCTGTTCCTAGCAGATGGTAAATTAGCATTGAAAAGGATCACCTGTACTGGAAACCCCATCCTCTAATTCTATCACCAAGAGGTAAATCAGCTATGTATGTCACAATAAGGCCTGTCTGACTTAGCACTTGTACTCCAGGAGTATGCCTGTAGTGCACACCACTACTCGTCCAGTCTCTTACACTGATTCCTATTCCTCAAATTTCCAAGAAGTGTGCCAAGCCTGCAGCATGGCAAAACGAGCTTGGCTGTAAGCCACTGCATTTACACATATTAATGACCCTTGCTGAGGAACTTCAGTACCCAATACTCCAACCCACTTCAGGATTTCCTTATAAATACCTGTGGTTATTTTTCTTGTCACCTTTTTTCCTTTGTTCTTTCAAGAAAACTTCCAGAATCAAAATTGAGATTGATGCAATCAATCAATATAAGCTGCTCTCATGCTTGATCTTCATTTGTAATGCCATCTGACAGTCATGTGTGCAACAAAAATTGAAAGTAACCATGAACAATATAAACATCATCAATTTTTAATGAGGTCTTAATATGTGAAACTTGTACTTGTCTGTGAATCAGAGACCATAACCCTTTTCCACCAGTCTCCAATCCACGATGAGTTACAATACTCAGAATCTTTTGCATTGCTATCAAAGCTGCAAGAATGAAGGGAAGATTCTTCTGTGCTTAAGGCACTTTTACTTTATTAAAAGGCTTTCTAATGTGAAAAACGCTCACATAGTCACTCTTGCAGTAGCTGCATTACCATTATTTTCACCACTCCAAGCACAAAATGAGATTATGAAGGGGGTTCAAGAGCTGGATTTAAATCCAATTCTACAGCTTCTGAACGTGTGTTAATGTAATATTGTGGGATTTGGAGTTACAGACCTCAGTAGCTTAATCTATGGCTTTTTCAAACATCTGGGTCATTGGCAATGTCACTGATGCTTTTATTCTAACTAAATCAAAGGGATATTCAGAAATATAATCCCTGAGCAGTTAGTTGCCTGCAAGTCACCAAAAACACACTTACAGCAATGAATCTGTCTTGCTATGGAAGGCCTTGGTAGAGCAGCTTGTATTAACCCTTTCAAAATAAGGGACACACTGTTAAAAGCAGAAGCTGATGTTTCCAAGTCTATCTGAATGATTCTGTAAGAACAAGGACTAGAGATCAAAAAACAGAAGCCAGCATCAAACTATCACAATAAACACTTGCCAAGACCGCATTCTGTAAAGGCAGAGAATTCTTAAAAAAATCAAATCTGACTGTACATCTGATTCCAGCCCTGATATGAAGGGAGCCTGGGTTTGCCAAGAAGCAGCAGCCACAGCTGAAGTGCCAGCTGTGGCTATAAAACAGCCTTGTGCTTGCCACCTGCAGGCTCCTTGCCAGCTGAACATCTCCCAGGTACAAACCTGCACGTGGGTTCACTCCACACAGCATTCCAACAATGAGCAGGCAGCAGGAACAGAGCTCTCTGCTTACAGAAGTCCTTCCTGCCTTGCTTTGATAATACCCTTTAAACAAATAATACTTCTGCATTATTTTTTGGGGAGGAGGTTTTTCTACCTGGTCAGGAAGATTATCAGCAGTACCACTGGGTTCTACACCCAGAGACAGGCACAGAGTGTAAAAAGCCCATCAGGTCAATTGCAATTGAGCTGTGGGACTGACTAGAAGATCACTCCATCACTGCAGACCTGGGATTTTGTGCAAATACTTCCAGAAGAAGCAAGTTCACCATACCAGTGCAAGAAAAACTGAACTTCCCAATGTCAGCTAAATAAAAAAAACCCTGATAATATTTATGAACACACAAAAATCCATCCTTGACCTATCTCAAAAAAGCACACCAAGTACATTCCAAAGAGTAAGCAAGTCCTTCTGGCTCCTTCATCCCTTTTACTGCACCTGGTTTTCATTCACTACTGTGCTCCAGAGCCTGAAAAAGAACAGTCAGGCAGCCCTCACTATTGATGTAATTCTCTATCATCTTTCCCCTCACTTTCCTTCCCTGTCTTGGCTCGACCACCACCATCATTTTTGGAGGACCTGCTCTCAAGCTGCTCTCTGACCCCCAACCAGTTCTATTAACTGTTTCAAGTGTCCATAGGAACAGGCCAGAAACAGCAAGAGCTCCAGCAGGGTAATACAGCTGTGCCATGGCTCTGTCATTGAGCACTGATGGACTGCACCAGGAGCTCAGCCTGTCCCTGCTCTCTATACAGGACCAGGGAACTGAGAAAGCAACAGACACATCCTCATTCCTGTTTGCACCCATTCTGTTCATCTTCCACTTCAGGGTCTTGGCAAAGGCTGCCTCACTGAGCAAATTATTCAAAGAAAGATAGAGTACAATGCCATATAAATAGTGCTATCATGCTTTATGCTCTTATCTCAATTTTATGATTTTATATCAGCCTAGACTCTGTGGTCTTTGTGGTCCCTAGGGTACAGTGAGGTGCCTATAGAAACATTCATGTCTTTCCCATCTGAAATTAAAACTGATTCATTACAGTATTTGGACAAATGGTAGATGCTGGTAAGCATTCTTGTGCATTAGTCCACAGTATATCTCCCCAAAAAGATTCCATTGGGGTTTATTTTTAATATTCCCAGCGAAACTGAGGTAGAGGTAACACCTTAGATTTCATATTGTATAAGGGACTCACACTAATACAGTTGTCAAGGCCTCACATCTGCATGCACTCTCATCAGTCTCAAATGTCAGCAATTACAACTGACATAATTGACCATTCTAACATGTTCTTACTATCAAAATCGTATTAGTAATATAATATAACAGTATAATATAGTATTATAATATTATAGTATAATATATAATATTATTTGAAGCATTCCAACCCACAGAATTTTATACAACTCTCAGCATTGCCATGATCTCCCCCAAAAACCAGGTAAGATAAGGTTAGCAGTGCCAAAATGCTCTGAGTGCCCAAAATTATAGAAATCAAATGACAAAACCATCACTAGAAGGAGGGAGACAAACTAAACCCCACTCTTCCAGTTTGGTATAGTAAGAAACATGAAATTAATTATAACAGAGTGATAAATAAAAACTAAAACATTATGCAAGTGGTTCCATAGCAACATTATACATCAATAGTACAGCCCCAATACAGCAGGTTGTTAATTGTTGCTCCCATCTTTTACCACTTTTTAACACTGCAAGTACCAATTAACTGCTTGGATTGGAGAATGTGATTCCATTCTTATAGAATTCAAGTGGTGTGGCAACAACTTCCTGAATGTTGTCTTCTTTTCCTTTGGTTTATGCAAAGGTCATCAAACCCTTGACGCTAAAATTTCTGCAGAGATCACTGTTCTTCCCATTAAAATGTTCAAATTTAAGCCACATACACCCTTCTCTTTCACTAAGCAGGAATGAGAGTGCTGGAAATTAAAATATCAATATTTTGAGATTTATATCTCCACTTATCTCATAGTAATCTTAATAAGAAGGTTTAGGCAGAATATCATCTCTCCTTTGATTGGCTTCATATGATATAAATCAAACAAAACTCACTAAAAAAAATCTCCTGCCAATTCAGTAGGCCCCTTATTACCTACTAACTGAGCACATTGTTGCAGCTAAATGTTTAAATAAGAAATCGTTCAATATTTGAACAATCTGAATATACCAATCCAGAAAGAAATCCTGCAATGACAGGCAACATTTTTTTTTTTTTTTTGAGAGAGAGGTGGGTTGCCCTTCTGTTCAAATTGTCAGCACTTTCTCAAGAGCTGTTTTAACAAAGACTTGCAAAGCCTGGACCACAACTTGAAATGCGTTGCATCCTTTACTTTCTTCAGAGAAAGTCCTTGAAGTTTTGTGTTCTGCAAAGTTGATCTAGAGAAACTTTTCAGTGTGTGCTTTGCTGTCTCACAGTCATTGCTAATGAACCATTTCTTCTAGTTCAATTCCTACAGAAGAGCACTGTTCTTTCCACTGGCACATCTTGAAAGCTTGTGGTTTTTTTATTTTCAGAGAAAAATTAAGGTGTTTAATCACTATATGTTATCAGTGACTAATTATGGATATTAGCTATTCCTTCCACTTATGAAAGACATTAAGGGAAACACACCTTCCCCAGCTGACCACTGTGGTCAGCAAGGCACTAAGTGAAACTAGAATCTTTTACTTCAATGCCTTTAGGAAGATAAGTAACTTGAAGTCAACATTAAATGCATGGCACATCAGAATAAATGAAATGCCTTCCCGATTCTCCTTTTCAAAGAAGTTGAAAGGACCTCTGCAGAGCATCCATTTTGACCAACACCTGTGCTCAGATCATGGAATGGAGGCTTGGATGGAATTAAGGGCTTGATATGGGCCTTAAAGCTCATGCAGTCCCCTCTGCCATATGCAGGGACAGCTCCCACTGTCCCAGGTTGCTCAAGGCCTTATCCAACCCAGCCTTGAACACTTCCAGTGGTGGGACAGCCACAACAGGGCAGCCTGTTCCAGTGCCTCACCACCCTCACAGGAAAGAACTTCCTTCAACTTATTTTGCCTTAGCCTAGCAGCTTCCTTGTGCTGGCTGCTGAACACTGTCCCCTCACCTCTGGTCAGCACTACATCTGCCATCCTCTGAACTGTCTCTTCTGTCTTTAATAGCATGACTACAGAAGATTACAAACCCGTATTAATTTCCTTCAATGTGAACCAATTTAATGTCCTTCATGCATAATCCTGCACTCACATATGAATGAAATACCCCTACAAACCTGTGATTTCAGTTCAGACTGATTACGTCCACCCACCACCAGAAGTGATGAGAGGTACAACCTGTATATCTGTACTCTGTCACACAGATCATTTCATCTCTAGACATTTCTGCATTGTAATTTTCATCTCCAGAATCCTGCTTATCAGCCTGCCCAATACCTCAAATAAAAGATTTCTTGCACAGAAGTCATGCAAAGTACAAAAGAAAAAAGTGAGGGGAGTTATCCCAACAGGTCTCTTTTGTGTAGCACAAAGCAAGTGTAACTCTGGAATGCCTTCCACCTACTCCATCGCAGGTTTGAGTGGCAGCTGCTCCAGTAAAACAATAGCAGCTATGCAGATGCTGATGCCAGACAATGGCTTGGCACAGATGAACCACAGTTCAGCACAGTTACATTGTGCTCAAAATCTGATTGAAGTGGTAATACTGGAATGACATTTGGAATGCTTTCATCTCCTTTTCTTAACTGTGTTTCTACATAACTTTACTATCTAAAGTTACCTAAGTTGGAACTGACTGACCAGACTATAGTGCTGTAATAAAACAGGAGGGTTTGCACATTGGCTCTCCCTGCATTATAAATCTCTTCAATGCAGATTTTCAAACACACACGCACACACCCCAAGTGGGCCTCTTCATTCAAACTGATGTTTAAATGCCTTTTATTGCTTCTCTTTCTGAGACCCCAGAAAGCAGCAGTACTTCAGGTCATGGACTTGACTGGCAAAAAATAAATGCATTTAGAGAAAAGAAAACCTAGCCAGACCCATTACACCTCTGGGTAATGTCCCCCTCTAAATCTCTGTACTATCATTAATTGAGTCTCTTCAGACAGAAGCTTTAAAGACATCTGTCTGTATGTGCACATATATTTATTGTCGCATGTAGCAAAGAAATTATGCACCTGCTATATAAATAATCAGCATTCAACAGCAAGACAGTACTAAATACTAAAAAAACCTTAAATATGTAGATTTTTCTACAATAATTCTGTTGAATTTAGATCTGATTACAATTATCTGTTTAGATAGAAAAAGTTAACTTCATAGGAAAGTTAATCTGGAATATTGAGTTACACAAGCTTCAAATGTCACTTAATAATTATAATTATGATGAAAAATGAACCGAAGATGCAGTGCTTTGACTTTCCTGAAGAATGCTGTTTTTTGGTGGAAAAATTCTTTTTCTTCTAATTTCCCAAATTCAAGAAATTTTTTTTAATTTGTTCATGTATTGTTTTTTCTTTTTTTTTTTTATGGTCAAATAATTAGCTTTTTCTCCAGCCCTGAAAGTTGATTTTTTTTAACATAGTTTTATTCTCCCCACTCAGTAACAACAAGGCTTTGAATTTATGACCTTCAAATAACCTAGCACAAATTAAACCACTCAGCTTTCCTTGATAAAGGTAATCAAAGAAAGGGAACTATATGCTCAAAGGAATTGAGACCAAAGCTACCAGCAAAACTAAGAGAGTTTTTTAAAAAGGTAGGATTTAGAAATTCTGGGCCCATTTGTCCTTTTAAGGATAAGATGAAGATGAAAAAATTGAAGCCATTTACCTGATCATTGACATCAGCCAGTGCTAGAATTACCACCCAGCTCTCCTGGCATTCATTCCAGACACAATACTACCTTTTCCTCTCATTTCTAAAGAAAATATATATAGACTAAAATAGTTGAAGAAACTTGTAAGCCATGTTCCCAGAAGGATAAATTATGATACATATAATATATGACATTGTATAAGGCTGAACCAAGATTTTTAAAGCTTGAGCTAGCAGGGAGACACAGCTTGGCTAGGTCCTGTTAGAGCTGCTATGATCTAACCACCAGGCCAATAAAAATCCAAGCCTCAAACATAACTTTTGGTTGCCTCAGAGCTCCCAGGTTCATTTACCATCAGATCTGACTGCAGGTGCCACTTGCTCAGTATTTACTGAGCAATTTACCTGGGTTTGATACTGAAAAAAATTGCAGAAAAGAGACCCTGGAGGGAAGGCTTAGTTATCGGTGCTATTTTTCATTCTTACTTTTTAGAAAAAAAAACTTCAAGGACCATTCCTAGGAACTTTTAAGGGTACATACTGCAAAAGAAAAATGCAAGCAAGCATCTGTGAAGCGTTTGCTTTACAAATTCGTCAAATTATTGCCAATATTTTAATGAACTGGAAAGGAAAACTCTTCCCGATATGGACATTTCTAACAGCAGCAAAACCAACACGGCTATCTGGGTTTGTAAGAAGCAGTCTGGTACAGCACCAGGCTCTGTTCTCCACGCCACAAGACTGGGCTCCACGTGTTATGTCTTTCCACATACATTTGGAATGCACCATATGGCCAAAGCAGCTTACTTGTGGAGCTGGACTGCCCTTTTCTTCTCTCACACAGACACTTTTTCTTTTCTTTTTCCCTGTTATTTGTGGAAAGACATTTCAATCCTCACACTACTGCATTCTTCACAGCAAGAGTCCTGTCTGCTTGCAAACGTCAACCAGTCTGTTAGCACAAAGAGGAAAAATGCAATACAATCTGACTGGTTAAATAAATAAATGCCTTTGCCACAATTCTAAGTCATCCATTCCATGTGAAACTGCAGAGACCATCCTTCCGCTTGATTTATGATACCCCGTTAGCCACAGAATTACTTAGTAAAATCAGTTTGGCTTGATGTAAAATTCTGTCTCTTCACCAGGAGAAAAAAAATAATGTAGGCCCCACAAAAAGAAGACATTAATTTAGGAATAGTTGAGCTATCATTGACTTATCAAAATAAAGCTAGAGACATAAATCAATTCTACTGCCTGGACAAAGATAAATCAATAAAGCTTAGAAAGACATTATTGATTCCATAGCCATCACTCAAAGGCTCTTCATTTGATTCCTCAGCCATCTGTTTAATTGAAATGATAATTCTGATAACTTCTGGTGAGCCCTCGGCATGTTGACTTTGATACAATGTTATTCAATCAAATACAGATGGCTATGACCTCCTGTCAGTGAGAACCCTAAATGTGTTATCCACATGGATTAGATTGGATAGATACATTTTGTTTCAAACAAGATGCTTTTGCCTAAACCTTTTCTTACATGACCCTGAGCAGGTGAGTCTTTTGTTCAAACCATCCTCTAGTTCCAGCTAATTTCATCCCTACAGCTCACCAGTAGCTGAAGAGCAAACTAAACAGTTTAAAAGGATGTTTGGCATTCATCTTTCAAACATCCTTCCTATCTTCATTTCTGCACAGGGAATCATTGTGTCTACTCCTCAGGCTGTACCTATTCAGCATAAAGACAGAAGCAGAGAAGCTGTGAAAACTGTCTTCAGTACAGACATTTTGGTGGTTTTATGGATTTGTTACACAAAATCCAACAGAATGAAAATTACTATCCATCTGCAAGCTAAGATGGTGGTGCATTAGGATGTGTGCATTAATTCTATAAACCTAAGGAAAAGCACTACACAAAATTATGCAGCGACCCTATGGAGAGAATATATAACCAATATTAAATTATTTCCTCACTTTAGAGAGATTCCTTGTCAAATACTAAAATAAAGACTTAGGTTCTTCTCTATGACAGCATACAAGGGAATTATTTTCCACTTTGCTCAAAAAGCCAAACAGAGCTCCTGGTGCACTACAGAATCTTACTCCTCCATCATTAAACAAAATGCACTCTACTGCACTGCAGGAAGAAAGCAGCAGCATATTGTACACCCTTCTTCTGGTGCTATAATTAGACAGCAGAACAAAAATGCACATCAGAATCTGAGGGCATCGACTGAAAATTTTTAAGTTGTCAAGTGCATTTGGCACAAGCTTTCCCACCAAAGTTAACTTCCTACTAAACTAGAAGAGCTCGAAGGCATAAAATAATACACACCATAATTAAAACAGAAAGGTCAAAATTTGCAATTCTGTTACTTTGTTTTTATCATACTGTAAGTACAGAATAACAATCAGGCCTGCTCTAGCCTAAAAACCAGAGAAAATAAGTATATATTAAATCTAAAGAAGTTAACATCATAATAGTTACGCTACATTAGTGTTTACACCAGCACTTGGAAATACAGAATTATATAAAACAACAGTAATGTCTAGATTAATTGAATATATATAGAAACAGAGTATTTGACAGTGTAAATAGTGTCCTATTTCCAAATAAAGGATCTAACCTAAGTAAAAACCAAAGTATTGAAAGTGCAGCTATAAACGGCAGTGTAGCACAGAACTGTACCCTGGCAGCACCCGTCTAAAAGAACTGGAATTTGTGCTGTCCTTATTATGGAGTAGAGCTAAGCGAGAAAAGCTTTTCAAATACAGGCATTTACTTAAAGAAATGACTTCTTGGTATGAAGAGAGACACGGTGATGAGCTCTGGAAGCAGCTGCCTTCCCTTCACCAGGAGGACTCGGCACAGAAAGCACTTAGCTCTGCCTTCAACGGGTCAGCGCCTGCCCGAGCAGGCTTGGAGAGAACATCCTGGAGCTCTGCTGGGCTTCAGATTCCCCGTGAAGCATGCGAGCACCTGCTGCCTGTCAAACAATGAATTCCTTGTATCTGCACTGAGAAACCCAGAAGACTGTGAAGCAGAAAGCTGTACGGAGCAAGGGGAAATGTGGATCGCTCTTCGGCGGGCAAGAGAACATTTTTGACCAAAACTCAACTTTCATTAGGTTGTAGGGTTGTCACTCCTGCTCATGGGGAAGTTATGGTGAAATTACAGCCCTGCCTTCTCCCAAATCATTGCTGTGGACAATATATTCACTCCAGGAAATGTGAAGGAAAGAACCCATGTGCACCTTAGGCCTTCCACTTCCATCAGAGCAGTAAACTGACTCCAAGATAACAAGCTTGTTACGTAATTTCTCCCTTTCCATATCCATCAAAAAGCCAGAAGGTACCAAACCTCCAAACTTTCACAATATTCCTTAGAAAAGAACTAAAAGTGTGTTTGTTTTTTCCCTGCCTATTGGCAGGAATTTTAGCCTGCTCTGGAGCCAGCCATTATAATACTGTTGAACCAATCTTACTTTCTTATGACATGGTCCACTGTAGAGCCCCATGTCAGCATAAATGGGAAATCATACTTTCTGCAACGATCCTACATTTTAACAGCATTTCCTAGTAGCAGCAAATAGAGTTAGAGAAGAATTTGCTTAGAGAAGCAGGGACTGAAAAACTCTGCATGCTTTTTCACCCCCATTTTCAGTGTCTGTAACTGAAGCAACATTTCAGTGTAGAATGCTGGCCCAGCACACCAATAAATTCTGTAGCTAGAGGGTAGATGATAACTTAGTACCATAGCAAAACTATTTGCAATACAGCTACTTCTTATTACTGTCAATTAATATGCTATTTACAACAAGCAATACACTTGACTTTTAGAGCTCAAATAACTAAACCAAGTCATGTAAGGAGGCATTATTTCAGCAAAGAAAACATCCCTGAAGAATTTTTAATTTCAATCCTAATTTATGTGTCTATCACAATGAAAAAACTTGAAAGAAGCTACTTTTCCATATATGAAGCCTATCAGCTGTCTATTACTGCCACAGCTTATGATTTTTAATAGTGCTATAGTTCATCAGGGAATAAAGTATCTCAGAGATGGGAAGGGGACAGAGAACACCATATAATCAGTATTCTAAGTAAGTACCATTGTGTTAAATGGCCTTCTCACTCTCTTTGGTATAGAAAATTGAATTTGAAAAGCAAATACAGAGGCAGGGAGTAGCAAAATTTTTTCTGCTTAGAATACAGAATGCAATCATATCCAATTAAAGTCAATAAATATCATTTGCTGGTGCAAGTCTAGGAAAGAATAATTTGTACAACAAACATTTTGATAAATAATTTTTCAAATAAATTTACCTTTTTCTTTAGCTATTGATTACCATTACAGAGCAGAAAATATTGACATGTGCATGAAACCATAACGAGCTAAAATCAAGTTTCAGATATAGTATCTCTGGTTTGTTTCCATGCTTAGAATTAAACAGAAATGCTCTGGCACTGCAATAGATTCTGTAACAGCTCTACCATAGAGCTGTCAAGGTTGACTAACCATCCAAGACATCATTCTGGTGCAATCTCCCTGAGAAGCTGTGACAGTGCAGAGATGCCAGACTGTGAAGGGGATTTACCTCCCAGCCAGGTTCTGCTGATTACTAGGCTCCTGGGCCACCCTGGCTTCACATACACGAAAACAAAATCAGAATAGAAACTTTAAATCACACCAGCTCATTGGCAGAGATTGAGGGATCAAGTTTTCTTACTGACAAAGTCCTGAGCTTTACCCCAGTTTCCCCCTCTGCAGCAGTGCCTGGGGGCTGTTCATCCTCTCAGGATGAAGGGCCTTACAATTCAAAATTAAGGTCATAATATACCATTAAAAACTATATTCTTTATACAGACAATGCAGATTCTCTGACAGTTCATTTGTGGGAAAGAGCATCTTTTCAATTGTCATTAAGAGTAAGTTCACTACAAAATACTTTGAGACTACTAAACTAAAAAGGAGTAAATTGATACAAGTTTTAAGAATTAAAAAAAAACCCACTGCTGATATGTTGAGCATATTTTTAATAAAGATCTCAAAATCATTCTTACGTCTGTTTTATAAATGCTTTCAAGAAGCATTATGAAAATTCATCCAAGAACATTGTTTCAAAGCAAAGTAACATTTTAACTGTGAAAGAAGCTCCTCATTTTGTACTTCAAGTGGCCAGATGAACAGCTAAAGTCTAGCACCAAGCTAGTCTTTAGAGACTAAAAAAAAAAATTGAAGAAAATTTAAAAAACACATCACACATACAGGAAAAAAAAAAAAAAAAAAAAAAAAAACACAGAAGCCACTACAGAGGGGATGACTGTTAGAGGAACACACACCACTGTACTGTTTAAGGCAAATGTGGTCAAAACTTGGTTTACAGAAAACATTCTGATTCTGTCTGATCAGCTTTACACATGGGTCCTTCTCCTATTTCCAGCTCTTCTGTCCAGCAGACTGGTGAAGGAATCAGGAAAGGATTTGTGGCACCCTTTTGGAAAGGGTGCTACCAGAACAACAGAGGCCTGCAATTAATTTGGATGAACTGGATGAACTACAGCACAACAGGTTCTTACCCTATACCTGTCCCAGAGACACCTTCCACCCCAACAAGCGTGTTGGCTGAGCCAGACAAGATTCCTCCAGCATTATCCCGTGCTGGTTTCTCAGCAGCAGAGGAAGCTGAAGTACTACACTGCTAACAGGGCTGGGAATCATACAAACACAGAGTGGCTTGGCTTGGAAGGGACCTTTCACACAAACCCCTGCAATGAGCAGGGACATCTTCAGCTAGCTCAGGCTGCTCAGAGACAAGCAGCCCATCTCTGCTTGCGGACACAGATTCTGCAGTTCCACCCCTACCACACTGGTAAAGAACTGCTGGGGAGATTTATGCTGCTTTTCTAAGCTGATCTAGAGAAATCTAAATCTACCCCTCCAGCTGCCTGATGAGTCTATTTGGCAGGTCATGACATTTAAATAAAGGCTTGGTGGTTTAATCTCTTCTTCACAGTGAACTTTCAGAGATGCAGTAACCAAGGAATAACCCCAGGTATTCACAAACCCTTGGAGAGTTTACCATTCTACTTAAATTAGATATTCATTTATTCAAGTCTTAAGCTTTAGGAAAGTTCTTATTAACAAGAACAAACAATGCAAGCTCAAAATTGTACTAAGAAGTACCAATAAGATAGGGACATTTCAAGCTCTGTATCCCATTTAAATATGACCATTTCATGACCAAACTCTGGGGTTTAGCTCTGCCTTGGAACAGGTTCAGTACTATACCTAGGTAAGGCAAATGTCTGCCAATACAAAAATATGAGCTTTCAGGAGCACATTCATTTTACTGATGTGCATGGATTTACAGTTCTGTAAGAAGGTTTGAATTCCAGGCTGATGTAATTACAGGATGGGAGGGAATATTTTATAAATACTTCTTTAAAAAAAAAAAAAAAAAAAAAAAGGCATTTTTTTATTCACAAGTTCTACTTACTAAATCAGAAAATATGGACAATACTGTATACCTCAGGTGATCAGACACACCACATCCTACTGCAAAAGACAAATGAGGAATTGCTGTGGACTTAATAGCCTGCATTGGCACACAGAGCCTGGCTCAGCTCCTGCAATACAACAGACCTCTGACAGGTTCCTGAATCTCACAGCAGGAGAGTAATTGGGGAACTGGCTAGCTAAAAAACAACTCCATTGGTGGGAGAGGCAGGTGGAATAGTGATAATTTAAGCCCTTCTTTTGCTCTATCAAGACAGAGCTGAGTTCATTGCAAAACTGTGCAAAGGCCAGAAAGAGACACCCAGGTGTGCCCCAACAGCCTGAGGCTTTGGCACAAGGGCTCATGTGGAACATGGAAATTTAAGCAATGCCTGATTTGAGCCTCGAAACTTGAGCTTAGCCCATGGCACATCTTAACTACTGAATTCTGGGTTCTTCTGGCTCTCCCTTTCCCCAAGCTATCATCCCACCTTGATATTGAGACACAGATTTGTTTCAAGAAAGCAAAGACAACGCACCAGGAGAAACCTTCTGTAATCAGTCACTGTGACTTTGCCTGGTGTCTCTCCAAGGGCCCTCAGATGCCACAAGAATACAAACAGAAAATTATGTTCAACTTCTTGGTAGCATTATAAAATTTAAATTCTAAAGAATATTGTAAATATAGACACAGTAGATGTAATTAGGATGAGCCTGTATAGGATTTTCCAGCTGAACAAGTCAAATCCTTTGGCTTTTGTACAAATCATATACAATTTAATGAGAGCTATGCTGGGCTGCATTAATTATCAGAAGGTACAAAACATGATATAAGATGGTTTACTACGCGATTTTTACACCTCAGCATCTGAAACTTCTCAAAAACATAAGGCCTCCCATTGAGTTCTTTTACAACTGTTTGTTCAACAGCAGCAGTCTTTTGGGATTCCAAAACCGGTTTCAGGACTGGGTTTTAAATTTTTGGCCGGTTTACAAGATTATTTCCCACAATGTCACTTCATCTCTGAGAATCACAGCTCTCAGTGAAGAAATCAAAATTTGACTCAGTTTTTGTCTAATTCATGGTCAAATACTGATTAAACTACTCTTGATCCCCATATCTCTCATATTTCAGATTATGCCGTCCTTACCCGTAAGTAGAGAGAAGTTGACAAAATGCTTTCTAAAGCTCTCCAGACCTCTCCAGGGACAACCCTGATATAAAACAGGCCAGTCACAGATGGTAGGAGGGACACTGGCTTTAAAACTCAGTGCCTCCTGAGGGTGTGTACAGGTCCCCAAGTGCCCACATTTTCCATTAGTAGCTACCCAACATCAAGTACCTTTATTTTAAGCAGTGAATAAGCAGCATAAAATACAGTCATCAAATATATCTTACACCCCAATATGATTTCAAGGCCAAGCCCATCAAAGGACATACAAATGTGACATGTGAAAGCTCCTCCCTGGAAAGTAATGTTCTGGAAGTAGAAAACTGCACAGAAAGCTGTTGTGTGGTTTACTTGGGGGCTATCTTAGGGTTTGGAAGTTGAAATTGTTTTAGAAATTTTCTAAGGTATGCAGTACTGAACATGCTGGAAAACCCACCCTACAGAGAAATTCTCCTTTTTTCTTGGTGAAGAAAAATAGAAAGTTGGTTCATCCTTTTGAAGAAACCTCATAACTTTGCAAGTGAAGAATTTATGCTTGGTGAAACCTAAACATTTTTCCAGAAAAGAAAAACTGAATGTACACATGTGGCAATGTCTCATCTCTTCTAAACATTTTTTTTATTTTTATAATTGCACACCATTTCTCAAAAAACAGAACATGATCTTTGCCTTTCTATATCCTTAGATAAGAGCATAGTGTCTACTGCTGGGTACTATGCTGCTTATTTGAGACAAGCAGAATTTATTAGAGCTGTTTAAAAAAAAAAAAAAAAAAAAAAGAACATGGAGATCAGTTTTTACCTTCAGCTTACACAAAACAAAAAGGGTGAACATTTGCAGCCTTTTGTCACCTACCTAATTTTGAATCCAAGTTAACTGCATTTTAAATGAAGGTGGCTCTGCTGCTAGCTGAAAAAGTTCTCACTCTGTGACTCTTAATTGCATTATTAAAATAAATACTCTAAAGAAAGATCTCATCACAGAAAGAATTTAACTTATTAAAAATATTCTGGAGTACTATTATTACATGAATGATATAAAAATACAGAATTTGGAAAAAAGTTACAAGATGTGGCATCATAATTTCCATAAAATGCTATAATATATCTATTGTTTAATTTTGCCTAGTCTTAGTGTTTGATAGTGTAATATTCAACTTAACATTTTCACAGCAAGCGAAATTCGTGGAATCTTCTTTTTCTCGGTTTGAGGCAAGGCCCGACACCTGCGTACTGGAAAGCTCCTGGGAAGCAGGGAATGGCACAGGACTGCACTGCCAAGGACATCCTAGGGACAACTCAGACAGCCGGGGAGGCTGTGCCAGGCAGGGGTTCTTGGCAGGGCTGCCCGTAATTCCGTGATCACTGCGTTCTGCAGCAGCCCCCCAGCACCTTTTGCCTGCAGCCCTGGCTGTTAAACAAGGGCTCTGAAGCAAATGCTAACGGTGACTCTTTCCATTTCCCAGCCCAGGAACACTCAACTGAAGAATTAAAGAGCCCCAATACCAGCACAAGCCACTTCACCTCAGCATCCCTGGGTTTCTGCAAGGCCCGACCCTTCTTTCCCTTCCTCCCTCCCCTTATTTCCTCCTAATGCTCCACAACCACTGCCCCCTCATTCCCACCACGTTACTTTATGGTCCCCTTTCCCCAGCTCAGCCCCACCTTTTGGTTTTTTTCCATAGAACCCTGTCAAAGACCAGAGCCTTCAGGCTCAGAAAGGACAGGACAGAAGGAAATATACTATATATCATACATAACAAAACATGCAAATTTTCATAACGGCCCCTTGGTTATTCTTGTTTCAACCCGTTTTCAATTGATACATGCGAAATATTTAAATCAAGATGTTTATGGAAACAAATACAGAAACGAGATTCTTCCATAACACAGAAATCAGAGCAAGATGAATTTCTGCAAATAAACTTAGCATGTGGCCTCCTCACATTACAACATCTGGAAAAAACTCTTTTCTAAGCACTTCTGAATGTCCTGATTGTTGTTAAATATTCCCCTTCCTCCCACCATGACCCCCTTCCCAGTCTTGAAAAACTCTATTTGCTAAATTTTCCTTTTCTTTGGTCTGACAAGCATTAGTCAAGGTGGATTATAGATTACTTAATTCCCTTCTTTTTTAAGAGACTTTCCTGCTGGGACTTGACTGATGTAATAATGTTTTTGGTCTTAAAGCCTTAAGCCTCTAGAAAATACTGTAAAAAGAAACATCAACTTTCAAAAAGTTGCATTTAATAAAAAAAAAAAAAAAAAAAGGAAAGAAGCAACTATCTAAAGGGCTAAACTGAATGCTGAGATACAACCCATCCTCTGAGAGCAATAAAGCTGGTGTCAGTCAAACAAGAGAAGGCAGAATGGAAAAAATCCCTCTAGAATGTTAATGAAAACATATCTACTGCAATGAGAAAATACAGCAACCACAATTGTCCAGCTCTGGAAGTAACAAGTTTTCTCATGCCCACACTCCTGAGGATTAAGGCACTGATGGGCTTGTCTGTGAAACGCAGTCCCTGCTGCACCCTGCTAAAGTGGCAATGCCTTTCTGTTGGATTTGCAGTTATTAGCACTTAGCAGTAAATGGCCCAGGTGGTTAAGCTTGGCTTTTCATTATGGTCTGTGCCATGTGACAAGAAGGAATGTTATCATAATTTAAAGACAGCAAGGATTATGTGAATGATAGGGTCTTTGAAGGGCCTTGAGAAGCCTCCTTATAATGAAAAAGCTTCCAAAGGCTCCTAAATCTGCTCCACCTATAGAGGCATCACTCAAGATGGTAAGATATGGCATCCTGTACTTATAAGGAGCTTTAAATGAGTTAAAAGTAATAAAAAAATGCATGGATTATCCTTCAGTTTCTATTTTATGAAGGATGATTTTTTTGTGTCAGTCCAAGGACTTTAGCAAGTTGTTGGAATCAGTGAAATCCAAATCTGTAGTTCGCTCTCTTTATAGCTTTAAACTATATTAAAAATAGACACACAGTGATTAGAAATTAACTCAAAATGCTTCAAACCACTCAGTGTCTTGTGACAGTCAATTGAATTAGGTTCGGTGTTGAGTTCCCTTTTGCTGTTTTACCCTGGAACAATATTATTGCCCATGGGGTTGGCTCTGGTCTGAAAGTTGGGAAACCAGTCACTTACAGAACCGCACACTGGGATGACTTGCAAAAGTATTCTTGATTTCTGAATTGGTGATGTCTCTCATTTTGACTGAGAGCCCTCAAAAGTACAGATCCAAAATGGCAAAAAGTATCTCAGTGTTCTTAACTCTACCACATCAGGCAATTTCCCCCCAGAAAAAAATAAAAATAAAATAGCTACTTTAAGTCTAAAGCATAGCTGCTAAGTCTGGCAATTTTTGGAACATGAGCAATTCCAGAGAACAAGGAAGAAAACAACCAAAAAAAAATTAGGAAAGGAAACAAATGGAGAATGAACAAATAAAAATTTGATGCAGGTTGACATAATCCCTCAGTAAATTAATGGAAAAGCTTTTAAAAGATACATATTAAAAATAAGTAAAGATTAATATGACAGCAAACACAGCCTTATAGCCCCCTTTCTTGGTCAGACCTGCCTTTTCTTCATGAGAACATGACGTGGACAATTATTTAATCATATAAAAAAAATTGTAGCTAACCTAAAGAGCTTCACAACTTTCAGATAAAATTAGTGGGACATGTAATGGTAATTTCTACTAAACTCACAATAAAAACAAATTCACTTGTTTCTGAGATTATAATAGGGATTAGGGGGAGGTTAACCTAACAAAGAAAAAAACAACAAGCAATCCAGCATCGCAATCCAGCATTTAGCCAGTTAAATCTGAGTCCTCCACTAACCCATCTGAACAACTCCCCCACTGTCTTACACTCAGTAGTCTTGACTCAATTCTCTCCTTTCCCAGTCAAAATTTGTCAACTTTGTCCTGTTACTGGGAGGTCTTTCAGCAGTGTCTATGAGTCCATTTTCATTTTTTACTTTAGGAACTTACTTTTCACATTTTACCATGCCGAGATTTATCTATGACTGATGAAAAATAAAGTCTTTTGAAATTCCAGGGTTTTTTATTCTGTTTAAAAGGCATCACTCTACATCAAGTATGTGTGTAACACAGTATTCCAATGTCTCCCATATGGCTTTATAATTAGCCTACTCTACCAGAATGAGCAAAATATATTGCAGGTTTTCAGCTGCTTCAGAATCTGCTGTCATCAGAAGTTAGGCTAACCTCTGAATACCTCCTTCTTGCCAACCAGTAGTGCTCAAAAACAAAAATTGAAGCTGTTTTTAAAATCTGATGAGACTTCTGGCTGTTTGGCTCTTCCATGGAAAGTTTTATTTTCTAAATTTCCTTTACTCTTTTCAGCACAACATTCAGAGATTACTCAAGGAAATTTGGTAGAAGGCATCAGCCTTCTTCAGTGTATAAATTCAATATGGCTACTACACTTAGTATAAAACACCACAGGACACATTTACAACTTGCAAAGTACAGTCCTGTGAACTTACTACAGGGTGAGTCCTTTCAAGAAAACATTATATCCTCTCCTGTAATAATATCATAATCATGACACTAAAACACTAAGAGGGCTTTACCTCACTGTGAGATATCTGACCAATTCTGTGTATCTCATTTATTAGAAGACATCAAAAAGCATTCAATAACGGGGGGGGGGGGGGGGAATATGATACCAGATGGTTCTTGAAGCACAAAAACTAGGAAAAATGAAAGATGAGAGCTGAAGTGAGACAAATTTCCCTACAAGTAAAGCTTTTATTTTCAAATTAGCAGCTGGGGGAAACAGCCATTGCAACCATTTTCTGGTGATGAGGGGAAATCTTGACTACTTCAAGTCTGTACAAGGAGAAAGGAGAAGCCTGGAAGATGGTCAGTCCATTACACTCAACCACCACAACTCCATCACTTACTTCTGCTTATCACTTAAATAAAAAGGATGTCTAGTGAGGACTTTATACATTGCTGCTCTCCATCACATTCATGGTACAACTTTGAGACTCAGGATTTACAGATGGCTCTAAAATACTGACACAAAAAGTGTTTGACACTCAGGCTAAGGTTGCAGGTAGGTTATGTCACAAGCTTCTTACCCAAAGTCTGTCTTTATGGAGAAGAAGAAAAAACACCAAATAAACCGGTTTCTTTTCTCTCTTCTGAATAACTACAAATTGATTTGGGGCCCAGATCAGAATTGTTATTACTCCACTGCCTTTGAATTTGTGCAGAATTTTTTAAAAATATTCCAAATGAACACTGGGATAAACAGGGTTAAAGAAGACAGAAGAAAAACTTTTGGCAAGTTCCCCTTGCTTTTAGGGTGATGAAACAATCATCTGGATGACATATGTGCATGTGTATCACTATTCCCCTACAACAGGCCAGGCTCTTCAGATGCTCCTGTTATCTTCACCTTTTCTCCTGATCCACATAAAACCACTTTGGAATATACAAAAATCCAGATGAAAGTGATGCTCCTGGTGTTGCACATCAGGGGTAGAAATGACCCTTTTATAAAGCTTCTCATTGTAATCAGAATTTGGCTATTCTGGACCATATACTAATATCAGCCAAAATAGAATTTTCCCAGCGCCAGTAAAACACACGTTTGGTTCTGTCAAGATTTCCACTGGAAAAGCAATCACTGGAATTTATATCTCAGTTCTTTTCCAGTCACACAGGGTTACAGCTGAAACAAAACTTGTCAGCCCACATGCATGTTCTGTGGTCAAAGAAGGGAGGAAGGGAGACAGGCTGGGGGAGGAGGGCAGGGTAGGGAAAAAAAAAGGTGGGGATTGAATTGACTGGTTAAAATATTTTCTTGTTGTAGAGCCCTGAAAAATCTTTTTCAGGTAGTTGAAATTATGTAAGCTGTGACAAAACTCCAGTTTTTAGCAGTTTTCAAAGTTCAGCACAGATGTGTCTCCTGTGCTTAAAAGCTAACAAACATTAAACAGCAACAGGTCCAAAACCAGAGTGCTGGTTCTGACATTCCTGACATGCAGATGTGTGTGGCTCAAATCCCGCAGCAAGAACCTGCCAGACCACCACAACTCTAATAGGTCAAATCTGAAAATAAGAACCCAAATATTCAAAGATGTGGCAAAAACAAATCTAATCTTGTTAGAATAAATGTTTGCCTTTACAGAGATATGCAGCAGAACTCCCTTATCATTAAGCCTGTTATTCTACCACAGAACAAATTCACCCTGATTGAGAATTCCTTTGATACAAGGAATTGTTCTATATGGAAACAATTAAGCTACTAGCTGGAGTAATTTAAGGCAGTCCCAAGACTAATCTCAGCAGCATCAAGGACTACAAGACTGTTCTTGCTCAAAAGTACATTAAGTTTATTTGACACATTTGAAACTTTAGCTTACAAACAACTTTTATACGCACCAAGAATCTCCAAGAGTTAATTATTTTAGCCCGTGTCACCGTACTGATAGCTGTGTTTTATTAGTAGTAATAGGCCACAATCATTTGTGGCCTGTCCAAACAGCTTTTTAACTGAAAGGAGGAATGTTAGATGGGACACAAAGCTGCTCTATTGACTTCTGAATCTTTGCCTTCCTCTTACAGCTTCCAGAATTTATAGAAAAAGCATGGAATGTACTGGGGAAATGACCATTGTAATGAGTACCATATTTAATTTAATTTCTTTTCTCCAATACTTAAGCAGTTAAATTATGAGAGTTCTCACATACAAGAAGGTATTTTACCCATAAAGCATCAAAATCATTCATACTTTACCTGGAAAACAGAGTTCAGCATGAGTTAAAATATAGTTTAGAATTAGTCGAGCCTTTTCACTGACTTGGAAAATTGCCTAAATAATTAGATACTATCTAGCAAGTAAATAATGGATTAAAAGTACTCCTTGTTTACATCTTTTATGAAAGCACAATTATGGTGGATCCACTTCTGTCAGTTTTCTCACTCTCCCCTCTAACACTCAAATATTTATTTTGCCAGCTCACATTTTCAGCAGCACAGCTCCCTTTAGCCTGTCTCTGATGCTCAGACTCAAGCTTGCTGTCTCAGAGAAGGCAGGAATGAGCAACTCAAACTGAGAATCAACAGTGCAGTTAATTCTCACACCAGCCTCTCTGTATTTATGCTTAAAGGGTCAGATGAACTCCTGGGCCTGTAAATGTTTTGGCATCTCCAGATACAAGTGAACTTTGGTCCAAAAATAACATCCTTCCCCAAGCATTTGGACACTAATCTGTGAAGTCAAGTTGCCATCTCCTAAATAAATACATTGGCAATCCAAAGCTACCAAGAGAAAGAAGAGAAGAAATAATATTTCAATCTTGAAGAGGGAGCTGGGCTCTAATTGCCACCCAGCTATTAAGTGATCTTGGTGCCAGATCGTATGGGATCCATATGTTTTCCCACAGTCAAGACAGCACAGTAATGCCAAACTTCCTTTCAAAAAGTACTTTGAGAACTACTGACGAAAAACGTAGTATATAAAAGAAAAATGTTTACTGTTATTACAATTATTTAAAAGTAAATATGGTACCTTAACATAGATTTGTTCCTGTTCAGAAATTTTAAATTCTTGCTGTCCACTGCCAAATCAATGCCACCTGGGTTTTGCTTTGTTAATTAAGGAAGAGTAGGTATAAGAGGATTTAAACAAGACATTTTCCACCACAAGTGACAGGTACAGTAGAGGGCCCAATTCATAAATACCTAAATTTCTGACACTTCTAGGTAACATTAAGGAGGCTTGGCACAGGAAGGAACTACTTTTAACAAAGAAGCTGCTAGTCAGAAAATAGAGTGTTTGCTTTCATTTCTGGAAGTCACGCTCACATCTCTCTCTCAACACAAGTCCTCTTGCAGTAGAGCGCACTCTCCCAAAACACCAACACCCCACTGGAGTGCTGGGAACTCTTCCCAATGGTTCCAAAGAGGCAGCCAGCATTCACTTGTATGAGCTAAGCAGTGAGTACTGCTTAATGGGAAGATTACCCCTCTTGGACCAATTATTAGCACCATCTCACACAAGAACACATTTACAAAACGTTCTGCCTCTCCCAGAGAGCTGCCAAAAACAGCCACTGAATCTGGGGGCCTAAATCAACCTGGGGGGCCTGGTTTACAAATATGCTCAAAGCTTCCAAAACAAAGATTATTTGACAGCTTTTCTTTATAGATTTTGATCATACGTGAACATTTCTGCGGTAAAAAGAGCTGCTTTAAATAGATGCCACCAGTCAGGTTCTTTTCCTTCACCATCCTGCTATAGCTATAGTTTAACTCAAGTTAGTTTGGGAGCCTAGTTCCAATCACCTTTGCTTTATAGAAGTCTAGAAAAAGTCAGTATTTTTGAAAAAGTCAGAGGTGTTATACAGATTTGAAGTCACCAAGATGAGAATCCAGACAGCTTGTTTATTTCTGTAAGATCGAAGAGGATGAAATGAATGCAATTCCAGCATGGAAATAAAGCAGCAGCAACAAAACTGATGATTCCCAACTCCATGAACTAAGATATAATGAAGGAATGAAAAAAAATTCTAAAAGCTGAAGTAAAGAAAACCAACAGCTCTGTTCAACAATACTTTGTGAAATAACCAGTGAATTTAGCATAGCGGGATTATTTAGACAGCAAATCTATTGTTTCAGTGCTAAATTCAGGGTAATTTAATTCCCAAACCACACATGACTATTATAGCAGCTGATGCATTTCAATTAACTCATTCATTTTTCTCTCTGAACTATTGCTCACAGGAAAGTGAAGATGTTTGTATCCTTTCAGCACACCTCTGTTTCACGCAGTAAAAAAAGTGGCTGAATTATTCATAGATGATCCTCAGAAATCTCATGTCTAGAAAAGTTCTTTATTCACTAAATTATGATTTCTTAGAATATATCAAAAAGCATAGCCACTAACTCTAGATCTTCTTAAGCCACATAAGCATACTGAGTGACGAACATGAAAATTTTCATTTAATCATCACAGCAGGAAAATAATCTTGATTCCAATAGGTCTTTCATTCATTTTCACAAGCATTTTTCTGCTAAGGGAAGAGACTGAGTTCCTGGAGAATTTCAATCTAAATGCCCCCACCCCACCTTCTCCTCACTGATTAATAGTATATTAAGAGGAATGAAAAATTGGGGCATTGAGCAAAATAGCTGCTAATACTGCCCAGACAAAGCAAGGCCATATATAACTTAACAGAATGGATATGGAGATACTGTGCAGACGCAATAAAATGACTGCTCCACTCCGAGTCAAATCTTAAGGTTTCCATTATGCAATGAAACTTTGTCAAAACAGGAACGTGTGTGGCCTCATGAGCACAGAAGGCAGCAAGTGTGCTCTGCCCAGCTCTTGGCAAGGTGTCTGTGCACAGGACTGAGTGACATTACTCTGGCTGTCCCCCTTCCCAGGACAGCCCCCGACCTACAAGTTGTAAAGTATGAGTCAGTCTCTCCCTACAAAACATGAGTCAGAGGGAGTTAACACAAAGAAATTTCTACAATTTTTACATTAAAAAAAAAAAAAGCAGCAAAACCATGTTAAAATGGCACCACACAAAATAGTCCAGAAGTTTATGTATTCCCTTGGGATTGGTAAAACATTAACACTTTGAAAGGGAAGGACACAGAGGGTGTGATGACCTCAGGGATCAGAGCTTGCTTATACCACATTAACAGGAAACATCTTGCTTATGTACAAGGACAGCAGTGGTGAATTAAGTAGTTTATTTTTTACTTATTTTAAAGTAAAGTCTTCAGATATGCCTCAGACAAGAGTTGCATGTGTGTTTCTGTCTTGGAAGGAGGAGGAAGATCAAGAAAAGAAGCAAGCAAGTGCTAAGATGAGAGTCAGGCAACAAAATATTTCTACCTGCATTTTTGCAGAGATGCTGTTTTTTAAGGGTTGATCTTAGCAGCTCACAGGATAACTGCCTCATTTTTGTGGTCTGAATGACTCTTTAGCTACCTCAATAATTGTACTTAATCCATTATGAAAGCAGAAACTTTGGGTCAGAAGCTGCATTCATAAAATGGATTATCACAAAGAATTTTAAGGGAAAATGCCAAATAATTTTCCCTTACAATTGTTGCAGGTAACTACTTTTAATTCTTTGTACCATTATGTGAATCCCTTATCTCTATAAAGACAGCAACTACTCATGGCTGCTGCATCTCCAACTTTCTTAAAAAGACACCTCAAACCTTTCAAAAATCAGTTCAAAAGGAAATGCTATTCTGGATACACCTGGTGATCCAGGTCAAGGTGATATAAAAGTGAGGAGTGTCTGCATCAACTTCCACATTCTATAACGGGGGCTTTCTCAGTGGGCGATTCTTCCAAGTGCTGTTCAGACTGCACAGTCACCAGAAGAGCTTGGGCTGGAGAGGTGGCTGCAGGCTCACCTTCCTGCCACACTGCCCTGTGAAGAGGGCACAACACACCAAGAGAGCTCTCCTCTCTGATTTTCCCACACAAAATGCTTAAAGGACATCTGATCCCTTTAAAAGGAATGCCTTCCATAGGAGTGCACAGGCACACAAAAAACTGTGGCTGAAGGAACAATACCTAAGCTCCTACTGCTCCTCACCTTCTCTAACAAAAGCTGATATTTTCTAGGCAAAACTACAGATAGCCCTACGACCTTTGGACCTCTGCACAACACCTTACAGCAGTGAAACTGGCTGTTTCACAGTCCCACTTGCTGTGCAGAGAGAGGTGACATTTCACAGGTGGCACTCTGTCCCTCGCACTCATCCTCCATCATTCCTCTCATGCCTGAGGGCAGAACTACAGCTTCCTACCCATTGCTCATGGATCTGTCCCATCTCCTCAGAACACTTTTGTTTCCATTAAACTTCAAGGAACTTAGCAAGTCTTTGAACTCTTCCCACTGCTTTTCCACGCATTCAACAGAGCAGAAAAAAAAAAAAAAAAATCACACTGTGCTCCACAAGTTATAAACAGATTCATAAGAGAACTCTTGACTAGATGTGGTAAGAAGTTCTCAGTAGCATTTTTCTTGCAGAAGAACCACACCCTTTCCTAAACTTCCTCAGGGAGCACTGTCTAATGTACAGTTATTTTCCAGGAAAAAAAAAGTGTATTTTCATTTAAAATGTTATCTCATGGTCCTTTGCAGCTCATTTAACTTCTGAATTATGAACACATCACTCCTTTCACAGGAGATGCCTCTCAGAGCTGTTTTGTGATGACTTTTGTTAACAACAGCAGCACAACATGCTGTTGTAAATCCAGGGCTAGAGCTCTGAGTTCATCTAAAATAACCAATAAAACAGGTCTAGAGGATACAGCAATAACAAAATCCACAGACATGACTACTGTAGGTTTCCTGTCTGTAGGACAGACAGAAAATACAGAACCCAGCACGAACACAGAGCACAGCTATGGCTGTCTCTATCCCACAGCTGTGCTCTCTTCCCAAACTACAGCTTCACTTATATCCACAGAAATTAAAAAACAAGTCTGTGCTCCATATGGTTGAGAGGTCTAAGGAATTAGCCCAGTTATGGCACATGGCATTTCAGCTGAGGAGAAACAATACTATCATTGTAGCAGAAATAACACCTTGGTCCTACAACCTGAAAATGTGCATTCTAAAGCTGGTAGTGCACTCCAAGAGATGGGGAGGAGAACCAAGGTAACAGTGGAAATGAGCACTCAATTAATGAAGGTCCTGCTGCTTTCTGTAGGAAAAGCTGGAATACCAGCCACAGTAATTCATGAACTTTCACTTCCTAAAAGGACTTGGTTGTTGTTGAGTTTGGGTTGAATGGGTAATTTTAAGTTTAGAGTTTGTTTTTTTTTTTTCCAGAAAGCAGTATTCTCATGGTTGTTTCATGTTTTGTTTTCCAGGTAATAATCTAATAATAACATGCTGAATATCTGCTTAAAACAGTGCACTCAGGCATTTGCAAACAGATCATTGTTGAAAAAGTCCAGGTGCAAGTATTATTAATGGCACAAACATTCATCAGAGTTCCTATTTCTCCAGTGATTAGAGGCAGATCTTGACTGTGGATGTGGAGGGTTTTGTTTTCTGAATGAAAATACAAAGTTTTTTTATAAACAGCACAGAATGAAATGAAAACTAAAGAGATGAAGTGTTGAAATCTACAGAGCAGTAATTCTTGCTTTAGTCACTGACTCACAAGCACAGCAGTTATTGGGAATAAAGCCATATTTTTGGACTCAAATGTTTTCCAATCACACTGTAGCTACACTGACCCCTGTGGAAAGGGATGTGTGAGCACATGGGAAAGAAGAGTCCCAATTCTTGAGACAGCTGCCTTATAAATCAGAATGACTTTTGAAGTGCTGTATGAATGCACATAAAACTGACATTCCTGTGAAAACAAGGGCACGTTCTTATCAGAGAGGAAACTCCAGCACAGAGAAAAAGACAAAATCACAGGGAAAAAGCAGTACAACATTTTTTGCATTGCTCTAAGGCTTTAATTGAGGGGCTAGAGTAGTTTTTAATTAACTTTTTCACTAAAAACTTATTTTTTTCTTTTGATGGTACCCGTTTCTTTTCTAAGTTCTAAATAGGAACGAACAACCTAAAATAGCAGAGTATTCCCATCCCATTTAAGAGTAGTTGCATCCACTTCTGGAAAATGAAGCGATTTGCAAAGTGAACAGAAAGGGTGACCAATGTTATACACTTAAGAGCTCAGTGCCTCAGGGAGCTGTCCATCTCTAATTGCTACCTAAACACATTCCTCCGTGGGTAAGGGCATGAGAAGCAGCAGCAATTCCCTTTGTTAAGTACTGTATGACCAGAAAACAGCTATGTTTTTTTTAAATAGTTACATTTTATTAAAATGCACATTCTTTTTTTATTTTATATGGCTTAGACTGTTAAAAGGGCTGGTCAGAAATAAATCCGGTGGCTCGCATTTGTAGAATCTCTGAAGCAGAATTAGATTTATTTCTTTTTTTTTTAAGAAACTAAGAGTCAGGTTTCAGAGACATTATGGGTAGAACCTAATGCCTAATTACAGCAATTGATGTCCTGAAGGGGTATCTAACTTAAGTTGGGTATCTACAGTCAGGACTGTGAAACACTGAATTCCTAAAAAGCCTGTTTGTCAGCTTCTTTTCAGGTGACTACATATTTCGAAAATCTGTCCCCAGATTACTGAAACTCCAGGTCCATTTAGAAACAAATGGAGCATGATTCTTAAGAAGCCAAGAAGGCTTTTAATTCAATTGTTAAACCAAAGCTTGAATCATTACTCATGCTCTTCCAATCCTGTGGGCGTTCATGCACTATTTCTTCGTGGGTCTGCTTCAACACCTCAAGCATTTTGAAGTGCAAGCATTCTTTCATATCTAAGCATTTAAAATTTCATGCAAGGCTAAATGACTGAAAATCCACATTTAAACACAGTAGGTGAAGTATTTCTTTTTAAACTCTAAAACCTAAACATCTTTCAGTGTTATTTAGCCCCTTTTACTAGAGGGTCAAGTATAAATCTGGAACAATTCACTGGTATTGACTAATTTTGCATCTACAACTGTGTTATAGCATACTTTGCTGACTAAACTGTAATTCTAAATTGCCATAAACCAATATACTGTTCCTTTCTGATGCTGACAATCCCAAACATGAGTTAGCTGAAATCTTATTACACATTTACTTTCACTTTCCACAGTTTAGCTTTTTAAAATGGATGATAAGCAGAAAAATATAACTTGTTTCACATCATTTGAAATGCAGGAGGGAGGGAAGGAAATAAGAAAACACATTAATTGTTCTACCTTTGGATAATTTCTTTGAAAAGACTGAAATCCTAAATGTGTAAATACTTCTCCTGATACTCAGTTTGGTCTCTAGGAGGACAGTGAAGAGGCACCACACTTCCCCCAGTAAATTCACTATATCATTGGGCTCTCAGCTTGCTGATCTCTAGGAAAGGCTGCTCCTGGCTATGTTGCTGCCACAAGGCTACACATCATTGTGTTAAGCTCTTTAATACAATTTCTGGCAACAGGACTCCAGGAGATCAATAGTGCTGCTTCCTAGGCTCTAAACCTGCTTCTAGTGATTTACTGTATCATCAATGGTCAATAAACCAAAATGCTGACGTGTCATCTCTTCCCCATGAGATTTGTCTCTATGTTTTCCTTTCATCCTGTTGAGGAAAAAGTTTTATGAATGGAAAACATGCAATGTAAGTAATTCAACCTGTCAATCTCCAAGCAGATAAGGAACAAAAAGAACAGATATGAAATGTATGCCCCTTATATTAAGGACTTCAAACACTAACAGGTATGGGTGTAACTCAGTACCCCACTGCCCAACCCGTCAGTCTCACCTTCTGGGTGGTGATCATGGGTCATATTATTCTGTGTGTACAAGTATGAGAAATAAAAACAAGAAGAATACAAAAATACATACGCTGTGTTTTCTAAGAATTTAGTCTCATTTTTGCATTTGTACCACAGCAGAGAAATAGAAATATGATAATTTTAATATTCATTTTAGGAAGCACAAAACATCACATGATGTAATTTGCAAAAAAAAAAAAAATCTATGTAGTCATATGTTTCTGGACTATTTTAACAGAACTCAGTTGAGAGAAGGTAAAGCCTGTGTGACATGAAAATACTTTTGGAACATAAAGCTCCCTGAAAAATTTAAGCTAGCTAACTAACCAGGCAAGAATCTGAAAAACAGGTTTGCTTTTAAAAAGCAATGATGAGAAACATGGAAAAAAGTCATTTTCTACCATTCCTGCTTTGCCTGCAGTGCCATTGTGCAGAGGGGGGAGTGACAAGCAAGTCTGATGACACTTTACATGACAGCAGTTAAACCCAGTGAAGACTTCAGACCCCTCTACCACCTGTTTATTCTTTACAAGTATTTGCCCAATAATAGGTGACTAGCTTTTAACAGAGTAGTAATAACATATCCACTTCTTCTAATCAGGATGCACATTGGTCTGACAAGGGGCAACCATAAAGTTTTTTTTGGTGCCCATGGCAGCTGCCCAGTATTAACCATCTTTCAGCATGACTTATTTTGATTGTCACAAAATCACTTTGGAAAAGGTTTATATATAACCAACAAACAAACACACAAAAATCCTGGCAGCAAAACAAGTATCCCTGCAGAAACATGAATGGGTATAAAGGAATCACTCCATGAACACAAGGTAGATGAGGCCTGCAATTCTTTTTTTCATAAGGCTGGAGTTTTGCTTGGATAAATGACACAGGGAGGGAGGAGAAACAGAATACCATACTAAAAGACAGTAAAAGTAACCCAAATGTCCTGACTGTACCTGCAGCTGTTGGAGGATTTCACTCAGAGAAGCTGAGATAATGAGTTGTATCTTGGACAAGCCTGCACCAGTTTGCTTTGCATCTACCAGAAAAGATTTTTCATTCCTGCAGCACATTTCTGCCTTTCCATTCTGTCTTTGCAGGCTCTTCTGCAGAGACTGCAAGAAAGAATGAATGCTCCCCCAAGCTTTCTGGAAATGGGGAAGTTACTTATCCCTACTTATTCTAGAAGTTTAACACTTTCCCTTAATCTTAAACAAAACTAAGGATTGAATTTTTCCACAATGATAAACTCTGGCTTTATTCTGCTCCCACTAGAGAAGTTTATTTTCATTGTCTTTACACAAGGCTCAGTATAAATAAATACTTTTAAAATCCAGCTCCCTGATTAGGATAGACATGAAAAGAAATGTGGAAAATAGAAGTAATCTACAGAAGCAATACATGTGAATCAATAATGCCAACCAGTATTTATGGATCTCATTATCTCAACATGTGCTTTTTAGGGTCATTTTAAATTACTATTAAAAATAGCCATAGATACATTTAAAATTAATATTTTAGGGTTCAAATGGTCTGCATTTGCCAGTGCAGATATGCATTTGTTACACAGCTCTATTAACTAAAGGAACAAAAGGTATTGCAGAATATAATAGTGTTCTGCAGAAAAGAGATTACTACAGGAAAATGATTCAATTATTCTAAATCAATTATTACAGGAACAGCTACATAGCTCTATATCCATCTCCTTACGTGTTTCTAATTTTTTTGTCTTTTACCTGTGGATATTTAATTGGAATTAATGTGGAAAAATATATCCCACTAGGAACAAGATCAAATAGCTTGGATCATTTTTCTTGCTCTTACTTCTCTTTGTGAGACACACATGAGGGACAAGTCAAAGCCATCATTGTGTGCATGCAGCAGCAGTCAGCAACAAGTTCTAAACATAGCTCCAGGCTCCTCTGTGTGGGACAGCTGGATTGGCCACAGCCATCATCACCCTCTGGAAGAAACCTGCACTAAGCACAGAACCAGAGCACTATATCCAACAAAGTTGACAGCCATTATTTGATCAAGTCTTAAAAAAAAAAAAAAAAAAAATAGCAAAGCCCTCTCCAAAAGGAAAGCAGACTGTTCAACCCTGTCAGCAAGAGAAGTAAGGGCATTCTTCTCTGGCAGAATAGATGCAGACCATATGATTAAGAGGCATAAGGGACACCTCAGACATCAGAGTATTTCTGCCTCTGAAGCCAGCTTTGCAGGTTCCTGTCAGACCCACCAGCCACAGGGACATAATAAGTTAATACAGTCTGTACTGAGATCCTACTGTATCTGATAAGCATCTGCTAACAGACCACAAGAGGAGCACAACAGTAAGCACTTCCTCCTTCTTTTATCAGAAGAGATTGTCTCCACGCCTCTCCCTGACCCTCCACTTCTCTGGAAGCATCAAAGGAGTTATGAAATGAGTTACAGAGACAGCTGCTCCTTGGCTGAGAGCATACCAAGGTTCTGCTCTACCTACCAGCCACATACAGCATGTGGGATGGGGAAAAGAAAAAGAAGGGGAAAAAAAGCTTCATAGAGCAACTGCTCATCCACTTCCATTTCACTGAAGAGATCAAATTTTATTCCTGTTGGTCCTTTTGTCAGCCTCAAGGGGTGAAAAAGACATCCTGATATATCTCTTGCAGGCCTCATGATAAAAAGGCTCCATGAAACCCCTCTCAGATTTAGGGCATTCTCAGAGGGCTGTGCAGCAAAAGTGTTTAAGAAAAGAAACATGGAAAGAAAGAGGGAAAAGAAGACAAGGAAAAGGAAGCACTAAGGAGACAAAGGAGCAGTTGAAACAAAGGTGATGTAATTCATTTGCACGCTATGCTAGAAAAATCTCAATCTTACTCTGATGTCCAGAGGTAAGAACAAACAAACAAACAAACAACAACAACAAAAAAGTAAGGTGTAAGGTCTTAGATTGCATCATTAACATAACTGCTAACACTGATAAAAAGCTTTTAAGAAGGGAGAGAGCTACACACCAATATGCCTCAGTCAAGCTGTGTCAACGCAAAAAAAAAAATTAGAAATTATTGGTTGCCTCTAACAGAGCATTCCTAGCATTCTCATTTGCCTTCTAAAAGGGCAGCTGACACTTCAAAACTAGCATCACCAATGGAATCAACAGGGTTGCAATGAAAGAGACAGGTTTTGGATGGAGATTATGATTAAATGGGAGCCTGGCATTTCTGATATCAGTAGAGCCTTGATATTTTCCAGCCTGTAGCCCTCAGTGCCCTGGTGAGCTTAACACTGAGCCACTGCCACATGTTGGCTGGCACTGATGGCTACATCCAGTACACACATTTTCAGCCTATTTATTTTAATTTATGCTACAGCACTTATTCTCAGAAAAACAAACTTAACAGCTCCAATCGCACCACCCTGAAGGAATGCAAACTTCCTTGAATCTAAAAAGTACCAAGCTGGTGTTCATATTAATGAAGCTATGAAATATTTCATTAGCACATCCTGGAGTATGAATAATTTCTCACAGAATTCTACTTGCCAGCCTCCTCCTCTCATGTGGCCCATCGAGATAGTGCATTATCTTTTAGCTTCTAGAAAATGGGACTTGCAAAGGGTGATTGAAATGCCAGAGCTGCTTATTCTAGAGGAGAGGGTGAAGGGGCTGTATGACAATAACCTCTAAATGTGCAAAGGGCTGGTGAACAGAAGGGAATGTGCTGCTTCCCATGTGTTTTGTATATGAAATAGGAAAAGGATTAGACATAAGGCAAAGATTTCTAAACACAAGGACAGAACAGCACATTCCTTCAGAAGTTTATGTAGTCTCCATCATAGATAATCTTTAAAGACTGCTTAGACAAACAACTGAAGCAGTGAACAGATCAGTGGGAGCCTCCTTGGACTCTATTATTTCCTAAGCTTCCTTTTTTTCATCAATATTCCTGTAGAATTCATAGAAGTTTGTCAGCTATGGCAAAAAAAAAAAAAAAAAATTGATTTATATTGAATGGATTACATGCCACAAAAGTTAAAAATGCAAAAAGCAGAGAAATGCAGGTTTGTAAAGATGCAGAATCCCTCTGTGCCAGGACGATCAGGGACTGCATTTCTGGGTACACAAATGCATCCCTCGAGGTGTACGACTACAGTGCTATTTTCCCTTCCTAGGCCATCACTAAAACAGGAATTGCAGTCACTTCTCTTTCAGACCAGCTGGTTAACACAACCTGGTTTTTAGTGGGAGCAGAGAAAAAGCCACAAAGGCTGCTTCTGAGAGAGGCTCCTCTAGACTTCTCCTGTGTTCAGCAGGGCCAATCGCTATTGCTCTAATGACTGACATATTGGCTGACCCAATTAGAAAAGCTGGTAATTCCTCTATGGTAACATATTTAAGGAGAAAAAAAAAAAAAAAAAAGAAGAAGCTGGATGCTCCCTTTCTTGCTGCCCTTGGAGGAGGATGGCATGGGCCCCTGGACGCTGTCCCGGTGCCACCAGGCCACGCCAACAGGACAACAGGACCGTCCTGGTGCCACAAGCAACGTGGCTGGGACGAGTCCAGGAGCGGCCTCGTGGTCAGCACCGGGGGTGGCTCGAGGGGCCGGGGACAAGAGCGGCCGCGTGGCCACCGCCAACCCGGGCACGGCCACGTGGGCGAGACCGCGTGGCGGGGCAGTCTCGGCGTGGCTCACCACGAACTTGGTTTGCTTAGCTGCTTTCAGCCAGCCACGCTGCGGGCAGAAGGACGAAAGCAGCGGCAGAGGCGTTTCTTGTTTCAGGCCCCACGTGAAGGGCAGCGCGGCAGCGGGGACCGCGCGAGACACGGCGAGGGACAGCCAGCCATCCCCTGAGCGCTGGGCCCGGACAAGGGCAGCCTTCCGGCGCTGCAGAACTCCACCAGCACTGCTCCAGCTGACCACGCTGCAGAACAAATGGACCCACCGCTCTCTGCCGAGTCAGAGAATGGGAAAGGTGAAGGCACGTGAGGAGAACGACTTGGCAAAACTAAAGTGCAAAGGAGGGAGGGGGAGGAGGATGTGCTCCGAGCATCGGAGCTGAGACTCCTCTGCAAGCCCTGGTGACAACCCTGAGACAGCAAACTGCTTCCCTGTAATTCATCAAGTACATGGGGGATGCAGCATTCACCCACAGCCCATGAAAAGAGGGAACTCCTGCTCGAGCATGTGGATGCTAAAATGCTGTGATCTGGTAAGAGGCTTGAATGCTTACTTTCAGAGACAGAGGAAGAGGACCCTTGCTTTTGTGCTAGAACAGCTTGAAAACTACACCCCATGAATAAATGGCCCACGAAAAAGCAGTTGTGGGAAAACTGCTTTGCCCATGGGAGGGTCTTTGATGTTGCAGCAGGTTCTGGGCAGACTGTTACTTGTGAAAATTAGAACCACATCAGAAAAGTTCACAGAAAACTGCCTCCCGTGGAAAAGGCCCCATGACATAGCAAATAGACTCCTTTCCCTAAGTGAACTGAAAAACTATTTTTAGAAGCAGCAAACCAACTAAAAGCCCCATGTTTTGTCTCCCTGCAGTGGGAAGGGAAGAAGGGCTGAGGGGAAGAGGAGGGAAGGTGTTCTAAAGGTTTATTTTGGTGCCCATTATTCTTCTTTTACTTCTGTTAATAAAGTTTTCTTTATACCTTTTAAGTTTTGAGTCTCTTTTGCCCTATAAGTGTTTCTTCCCAATCCTAACCTCAACTCATAAATCCCAATAAAATATTTTCTTTCCCCCTCCTCTGCTTAACTATAGCAGAAGAGAATGAGTGAATTATTTTCATGAGTGCATTGGTGTTTTGCCAGCATCAACTCCCTGACAACTTCCCATGCATATCACAAATTCATGATCAGCTTCTCCATTGGCTTATCATGGTATGATTCAGACAGTGGACAGAAAACCTTTAGTTTTACTCTACTGATAGCCAAAAAATGGCACTGCACACAAGATGAAAGTATGGCTCATTTTTCTTCAAACTGTTACTGCAGAGTTACAAAAGTCTTAGGTATGTGTGCATAACCACAGTCTTTATTTCCCTTTTGAACTAGTCTAGGTTTGTACTCATTCTCTTAAAATAATTCATTTAACAAGGTGGGGGAGAAGAGCTTCTATGCAAATTAAAATATTTCTAAGACTTTCTTCTCTTCATCACAAAAATGAGTGGAAAATCCAGTCAGTTTCAGTTCACAACTTTATTTCATCCTACCATCTTGTTCACTGAGTTATTGGAAAGAAATCCAAATTAGAGCATAAAGGCTAACCAGGGATGTGTTCATGATCTCACAACTAAACTGTACAAGTAATTAAAATCGACACCACATATCCTGCACATTAGCAGGAAATTATCTTCATACTCTTTGAAGTCTATAATAAAGCCAAATACCTGAAGCCAGCAGCATCCAATGGGACAGACAGGCATTATCCTGCTGCGTCCTTTCTTCTCCCCTCTGGCTATGAAATTTTAATGTGTAACCTCCATTTAATTATCACCTTTGTCTCCTCTGCATGAGGGAATGTCAAAGAATAGCTTTTATTACTGCAAGTTTACTTTCCTCTTGATAAGCTCTCAGCCAAGAGGCAAAGCAACAGTCTGAGTTTGACTTCCCTTCTTCACCCCAGACTAATAGTACTATAACTACAGCCAGGCCCAAACCTCTGTTAAAATTAAACCTACCTCTGTGCCCAATAAGTGCCTCCAGCAGGACAAAATAAATCTAGCTAACTATGAGTAATGAAATCATGCTGCAAGAAAATTCAAAATACCTGACAGTCCACAAGAACAAGTGGTCTCTCTTTTGAACCCAATTCATATATAGTCTATAGCCACAAGGATTTACTTTTTTTTTGGCTCCCCTTCAAGCCTACTTCAGCAGCAAAACAGGCTATAATATTTCTGCACCCACAAAAGCATTTTGAAGTCTTCCTTTAACCTTCAAACAACAGTTCAGAGACGTGTCTGACCTAACTCATGTCCTACAGCTTGGCAAGTTTGAGATGCCCCATGCACTGAGCCCAAACAAACACTCAGAGCTGCTGTGGCACCCATCCATCCACCCTCACTGCTACTAGAAGCAGCACCCCTGGTATGGGCAGAGGAGAATCCTGACCATACCCCCACTGCTCTCACTGATTGCTGGCTAACAGGAGCCTCTCAGCTGCACAGGGAAACTCTTACAAGTTAGAGGGAAAATACTGAGTTTTCTAACATCACCCAACAGCTCCTGAATCAAACAAAATCTTTTCCACTGCTACAAAGGAGTTGATGTGAAATAGCTCAAATATCTCCTATAATTGCAAAGTTTATTCTATCTAGAAAATCCACTATAAAGCCACTCATGACTTATAGGGTATTTTATGTCATGTCATTGCAATAATTTTTCCTATGGTGTTCATATAAATATATATGGAAAGAAAGTTCAGCTCATTTTTTTACATTTAAAGATGTTCCTTACCAGTAAGAATCCACCCCAAGGTGTGGAATGTTCATTTTCCTGGAAAACATGAGGTTAAGCCAGCTCTAGAACAGAATACAAAGAGGATAAGACAGTCCTCTGTGACACACAGCTACACGATGTGAGTAAGTGAGATCTGGGTTACTTAAACAGCACAGTTCTGCCACTTTGACATATTCACAAATCATGAGCCAAATCCCTTGGAATTCCAAACACTGCTTAAGAACCATGAATTTTACAAAATTAAAATAGTGTGGATTTCCTGTTATTTCCCTATGTGTACTTAAGCGGTCAGGATCACATTTCTAGCTACATTTCCCTTATGGCACTCTTGGCTAAAAAAAAGATTTCTCTTTTATTTTTCTTTCACACTGAAAGTGAGATGTTTCTGCACTCACTCTAAGGGCTGGCACCATGGCACAGATGTGTTTGAGAAGTGGAGGCTTGGGAGAAGTCACCTCTGCTTAGGCTTGGACCACGTGACTCACCTCTGCTGTTTGCAAAAAAAAAAAAAAACAAAATAGTGAATGAAACAAGACATGAGTGTTGAGGGATTAAGTCCTTACAAGATTAATCAGATTTTTGTTCCTCTGCTGGTCATTGTGTTCAAGCATAAGTTTTAATTGTGTGATACTGCAGTACAATGGGAAATAAACAGCTATGCCAATGATACCAACAGAGGTTTTCGTAGAGTCCCCACAGGACAGGAACCAAGTATAAAATTCAGTCTATCTTGTATCATAATAGGTTTCCTGGGAAAGATGTTACAAAAATCCCCATGGCAAACTGTGGACATCTGCTCTGCTCATACTTCTTTGTTCCATGCACTCACACACAACTAGTTTAATTGCAACGAAGAGGTTAAGAAACAGCATAACTAGGCCCCCAAAATGATTTCCATGAAACCCATTTTTTCTTAGTTGCTAAGAAAATAAACTCTTAATCAAAATCAGCATGTCTGTGCTTTTAATTACATCCCCTAACTGAGAGAAGAACAATTTAGCATCATGCAATACAATATTAGACTGACCTTCAGAATCAAAGTTACATTAAAACGTTATCAATTTTCAAAGACTAATTAAGGAGCACCAAGAAGGTGCGCTCCTTGGTGTATAAATAAATCTTCTTGCCTCTAAAAGCAGGCCAGTGATTTCCAAGGTGCACAGACTCCATCCTCTCACTCACCTTTGAGTCTGCATTTTGTCCCCTGCCCTTGCCTGCTCCACTCCCACTCATGGGCCCCACTCAGCTCCAGCAGGTTCTTTGCTCACCATTCCCAGCTGCTCAGAGAAACCCACACAGGCAGCCCCTCTCCTCCTGTTGTGGAGCAGCAGACACAGAACCCCCACAGAAAATCACCTGTGAGCCCCCAGACCCCATGTACTCCTGTCACTTTTATCAAGACATGCCACTGCACAAAGCTGATGGGAATTGAGCAGCTGGTTCACAGCAGCTCCACTGTCCTTAGGGACAGGGATCTGTCTCACCCTACCTGTTTCCCTTAGGACTATGGACTTTGGGATACTTCAGGGTCATGAGCATGGGACAGAGCACCTTACTGCCACAAAGGAAGGAAGTGGTACTGTAGCTTTATTACAGGGCCAAGTCCAAGGCATAAGAGCTAAATCCCAGAACTTACACATTTCACACATCTAAATCCAAAACCCTACACATTTCACATAAATCTCACCAGTGACTCTTAAAGTTACACAAGAGCAAGCCTGAATCAGGATGGGTGCTTATACTTGCATCAGGAGCTCCAACCCACTTCTGAATTTGTTTCTAACATCTCCAAAATAATTATGTCAGGTGTAGGACATCAATTACACTTCTCACAACATCTTGAAATCTCATTTCTATAATGAAACATCAAGAAATTACACATCTACTGAGATAGTGCCTTCTTTATCAGCAAAGTGCTAATTAGAAATTTTAGTCTATTAAATACTTGCAGTTGACTATTGTACTTCAATCCAGCCTTCATCAGACATAAATCAGATATATTCTATATGCTTTCAAAATACAACCAGGTATAATGTATTCCCTGGCCACTCAGAAGAAAAAATGCAGTGTCACTAATGGCTGGAACAGACAAGTAGCTAAAATATGTTGTGATGGAGAAAATGGTTGGATTTCTCCAGAGCAGTTCCATCCCCTGAAGTTATTATCACACATGGACATTGTTGTTACATTGAGTGGCTGGTGTTTTCATATTCTGTGAGGACTTTATTTAACTGACAACTGCAAAAATAAACTATATCTCCACCAACCTGGATACCCAGCTTTGCATTCTATCCTTCATTTTCCCAGACCTGTTACAAGAGACTCTGAATAAGGTATACATAGCTCACAGAAAGCACCTCTTGAGGAGGTGATGGAATTTCTGCTGTGCCACACCACACCAAATTAAACCCATTATACCTTCAAAGGCACCTTGCAACTCCAGCAGATGGGCCAGAACTGCACCCAGCCAAGAGACATTGTTATGTGCATTAAATGTTTGTTGAGGGCAAGGTTCCCAGCCTGGGATAATGAATTAGCTATCAAGGATGCTCTGTCCATATGCAACAGATGTGATGTAGGTCTGTAACAGCTCAGCTTTTAAAAGCCAAACCTCATAACATCTACGAGAAGCAAAGGAGAGGCTAAATCCATCACGGCAGCAAAGCCCTGTGAAGACACATTTGTAGTAACATCCTCATGCCCCTTAAGCTGCCAGAAGCCAGGTGTTTTTGAGGAACACAGAAAAAGTTCCAATAACAGATCCACTTAGTCTGGAGAACAGTAACACAAAAACACTCAGTGAATAAACTCAGAGTCACCTGAAGAAATAAATATCGACAATGTATCATTATTATATTTGTTTTTCCCTCAGGAAATTAATTTTCACTTTATGTAGACTTGAGCTCAATCTCTTCCTTTCATCAGTTATTTCAGTCCATTTGCACAAGACATTCTAAAGCAGGCAGATATAATCACACAAGTAAAGTGTGAGGAGTCCACTTCAAGGAAAATGCAATTCTCCCATCTACTTACTGGACGTTAGGGTCACACACTGATGGCCTGATTTTGCACCCAGACAAAAGCAGCTGCTTTAACTCATGTAAACTGCTCCACAAAGAGACGAAGTTGGACATCTCCCCATTTCTCAGTTCAGTTTTTTTTCTCTCTCTCTTTAAGGAAGACTTCAGGTGTTTATTTTCTTCTTCCTTGACTTTCTGTTTGTAAATCCTTCACTTGGATTATGGTAACTGTACTGTGTTAAGAGAGCCCAAGTACAAGACTCCTAAGTTCATTCCTCTTGTATGGACTTGATTCCTGCATACCTGACTACTCTCCAGCTCAAAGGATTTGTGGCAGTAGGTATGGTTCCACGTGTGCCTAGAACCCTTAGGAAAAAAACCCCAATGTGTTATTTACAAACAAAGCATACATGTTTTTCCTCAGAATTATCAGGATTCTTCTAATGGAAGCACCAAGGTTGACTAAATCAGCACCACTTCTCCAATGGCAATGTTACAAACATGAAAGCTCTCCAGACACCATATATAGGCCCAACAAGCAACAGACTGGGATTGGCAAAAGTCTCCAAACCTCATCACAGTGGAAATATTGATTGCACCCCCTTCCAGATGTTATTAATGTTTTCTGCTGCCAGTCAAGCCAAAGCTGTTGTCTGCAGAGGCTCAATCAGCTGATATGATACGGCTGCAGATGTTCCAAAACATCTGTTTTATAAAAAAAGTAACTTTGTGAGAACTACAGATGTTTTCCACCTTATTATTAAACTACTCTCAGCTACAGAGTCCACTGTGTGTTCTTGTGGTCAGTGACCAGTTATGCTGCATGGTAAATTCACCCAAAACATAATTACAGGATTTGCAGGAATTAAAACAAGTTTCAGATGGTCACAAATCTACCAGTCCAGCCTATTCTAATCTTAGATATAATAGCAAAAGGGATGACCAAAGAACCACAAAATGCATTTGCTGAATCTTCGGAACTTTCAAAACACAGAAAAGGAGACCCAAAGCAGCTTTCTTTACTGCATGATTACTGACTGAAATCCATGCTCAGACTTGACTGCTTCTCTCTACAAAAAACCTTGTAGCTCTCAACTGGCAGGGCTGAAATCCCTTGTTTGGGCTCAACAAGCAAGGCTGACCTGCTTAGCATGGTCTCTAAAGTCCCCAGTGCCTTTGGCTTGCCCTGAACACTTCAGGAGCAGACATTCCAACCAGGATCTGAAGTCTGACAGAAACTCTGTTCAGATTGTCCTGCCTTCCCCATATCACTAGATGGGGAGGAAATCATGGAACAACCCACACGTGGAAGAGATTACTTGCATTATTAATTAAAAAAAAAAAAAAAAAAAAGAACAAAAAAACAAAAACACTAACGCACAGCAGAGTTGCATCTTTGGCTGGTAGAGACTAATGTAATTCCATTATCTGGGTATTTTACTCTCCAGGAGATCTATAACTCTAAAAAATTTCACCAAATAATACCTCACCACAGACAGTGACATTGCTCACAGATGCCTGTCACTCATTTAATAAAAAGGTAGTAAAAAGCAGAAGAGCTGGCAACACTGAGGGACTGAATCTGAGGCAGACTGGATGAGTTATTTTTCTTTAAACAATAAAAAATATTGAGCTCTACCTTCAAAAAAATCGTTTCTTGGTAAAAATTAGAAGATGAGATATTGGCTGAATTTTAATCCTATCTAGCACTATATGGACTAGTAGTATTTGCCTAGGTGCTTTCAGGTGTGATTTAAAAATCCAGGTTAGGCACCCTGCTTCACTGTGCCCGCAGGGGGAAAAGTGCTCCTGGAGACCAAGTCAGAACAGCTGAATTATTATCTCTGAGGGGACAGGGGTTCTAGAGATTTCCTTTACTTTGTCCAGCATTCTGAGAGCACAGCTGCCATGTATAAGGAGCAAACACCCACCCTCAACCACTATTCCAAGACTCCTGAAGAAAAGAGAACCAACTGACTGCTGCACCAAGCAATTTGAAGCACTCTAAGGAGCCTTGCAAGCAATACTGGTACTGGGATATTTAAAAGTAACTCACTGCAATTAGCAAACTTAAATACCTCTACCTAGCTCCAAGTGCAGCTTTCACCAAGCCTCATCTCGAGGATATTTGCCTATCTTTTGAAGATGTGCTTTGATATCAATAGCAAAGAGATAAAATACAAAATCACTATTAATTACTTCTTATAGGCAGTAATTTGAGAAAAGGTGCCAACATGCAATTATTACATGCAATTTTTAGACTTTAAGAATTGCAGCTCAGCCTAGGAATTTAATTCGTGAAAGATAACAGGATCCAGGAAGGAAGAACTTAGACCACAAGTCATTATCTATAACAGCTTGAAGAAAAGGTATCAAGATACCCTCTCATCTCAGGCAGAACAGACAGGCAGATTTCCTCACTGCTTTAGTAGAGCACAATGGAAGAATAGAGGCATAAAATGAATTGGAGTTTCTTTACAAGGTCAAAAGTATAGAAATTCACAAACACAGAATTTTAACTTTGATGGTAAAACAGAGTTTGGCTGAAAGTCTCCCAAAAATCTGCTGGCCATTCATCTATAACCCTTAGTACACTCTTCCCAATCCTCCTGGTCACTTTGGTCAGCATTAAGTGTTTGAACATGGGCAGTATTTTCCTCTCAAAGAAGCCATGAAGACACAACAGAATTCATGTTGGACATCGGTCAGAGAAATTACCAGGATGAAATACTAGTGTTTTGTGAAATGAAGACAAGGCGTATCTTGTTTCCCTCCAAGACTATTGCATATCAGTCTAAAAACGTAGAGAATTAAGGCTTAGCAGTAGAGCAATCCAAATGAAACACATGATGCAGCTGGTTTTGTGATTTCACTTCTTGGCCAGAAGCTTTTTTTGCAAAATCAGCCATTTCTTGATAATTAAAAATCTTCAGCCAGTCGTAGTTGAAGATTTATATAACAGATTAGATAATCCAGGTGCTTGACATTCCTACAGGACTTCTTCTAAACCTTACAAAATATAATAAACGCATTTTTTTCTACCAGAACCCATTGTAGATCTCTCTTCCAAAAGGAACTTACTATTACTAGAGCTTAAGTTTGTCAGCAGCTGCATATTAAAAAATGCCTGTGTTAGAGACAAAATGTTTTCCATTTCTTATTCCCATCTGCACTGAAAGTGGAGACTCTGCCAGTGGAGTAGAAGTCAGTGATTGGATTTGGTCTCCTCAGTCTTCGTGGCTAGACCAGGGGAATGCACAGGCTGTTCTGACAAGTTCCATGTTAAAAGAAGGATTGAGCTTGTATATATTAGGCATTTTATTTGCAGATGGAGGTGACAGGTAATAAGCTGCCTTCTCTTTCTAATACTTTCCTGATTTAAGTTTATCATGTCAAAGAACCAACATATGAGTTTTACATATTCCCTGTGTTTGTCTGTGTCAGGTAGAAGGATATGCTGTTGCACCAAAATGAGTTTTCTTGAAAAACAAACATTTCAGAGGAACCTGCAGGTTCCATGGTCCTGTCTATGCTCTTTTTCCCTCTCTTCTTTTTCTCTTGAGTTCAGCTCAGTCAGCCAGAGCACTCAGCACAGCCAGGGGTGACTGAGGGTCTGTGGCAGCTGCAGCACTGGGCAGGCAGCAGACCTGAGCTGGAAGAAGCCCATGCATTGCCACGAGAAGCAAAGGTGACCAAAAGGGCTGCCCTGCTCACTGTGGGGACACCAACCCCTGCCAATCTTGACCCTGCCCTCCCTCAGCCTCACAGTTTGCTCCCAAAAGTACTTCTGCCAAAACACTCCTGAGTACATACACTCTGCACCTCTTTCTGTCACAAATTTGGGCTTTGAAAATTAAACAGATTCAATACTACTTCAAGAATTAAAACCCTTCCAGTGGGGTTCTCTCATTTTTGTTTGTCTTTATACTACCATGCACACTTCTGAGTTGTCTGCAATGCAATAAGGGGAAATTAATGCTAAATAGACTGCCAAGTTCTAATGTCTTTAACAGAAAGTGTGTATTGCTTAAAGCAAAGGAAGTTGGGGGGGGGGGGGGGCAAGGGTGGGAGCAAAAACTGACATACCTACTCTGAAAATCCTTTGCCTCCTTTTGTTTACCTGCCAGAACTGAACTGCTGGGGCTTTTTGTGTTTCCTGTTGTATTTGATGACTTCCCTAACACCAAAAGCACTCAAAGGAATGCATCTCAGGGCAGTTTCAGGTGTTATTTATGTCATCAGCTATTTAAAGGCAATCAGAGGAGCGTGAGGAGGCCCTGAACTCAGGTCTTGCAAGGCAAGAAAATTTCAAGTCTCTCTTAAATAACAGTAACCTCAAAGGACTTAGAACTCTTATTGTTTGAGTCAGTGGGAGTTTCAGCACTGAATTTTTTGAGAACATGCCAAGGTCCTAGGAAGTAGTTAATTAATATCTCTCCAGGAAATCTGAAAACTTCCTCTCTCATGAATTTTAACAGAAGTTTCTGGAATGATTCTCAGATTTCATGTCTGCATATCCGGTGTTTAACAAGACCAGATCTCCACTGCCATTGCTTTTCTTTTTTGGTACTTGTCTTTGTAAGCCTGGGAGAACTGTCTTTAGGAGTAAATATTGTGAGACCAGCAAATTCTCTGAAAAGAAGGCTTCATTGAACAATGAGAAACAGCGTTGTGTATTGTAGCTTTGTTTTCATAAATTAAGAATTATGGTTTGGAAACCTGAATCAGAAGTCTTCAAAATTGGATTTTCCCACCTCTCTTTCAGTCCCAAGCAATATTCTTGCTTGGTTAATGTTTTCTTTGGGTAAAACCCTGGCCCCACTGAACTCAGTGGGAGCACTGCCATTTATTTCAGCAAAGCCAGCACTTCCTTTCCAGTCTCTTGGAAGCTTCTGTGGGGTACATGCAAGCTTGCCTCAAACAACAATTATCTGTACTTCTTTCTGTAAATCATTGTGACTTCCCAGCAGTATTGAAACTGCAAATGTTTCTGCTTTGTGTCTCTCTTTAAGCTGTATGAATTAATTACCAACTGATACAGGGTTGCAGGAAACTCATGAACTTCTGAGGAAATAGAAGACACGCCTTTAAACAGCACTAAACAAACCATTGAGTCCTTCCAACAGCCACATCAACTTGAAAACAGCCTTTTTTTTCCCCGGACCACAGGAAAAATAGAGAAAATTCCCTCCCACCCATGGTCAGCTACTGTCTTTCACAGCAGCAAAAGCTTTTGAAAGGGAGCACCTGGGTCAGAGGCCCCACGGCCACAGAGCACAAGGAGCCACACCAGAGACTTTGGGAGGGAGGCTCCACACACACAGACCCATGGAACCAACCTCCACTTCCAGGGAGCTAAAAACCTGCTTTGCTGATCAAACCCAGAAAATAGAAAAGCTTGAGACAGAAATGGATTGAAGTTGTGAACATGTCTAGCTCAGCATAGCTAACAAAGCATAAAGCTGACGTTGTCACAATCTACCAGAATGGTGACTCACAGTGGAAAATACTCACTCTATCCAAGTTTCCAAAGCATCAGGATAGTTGGGGCAAACATCGCTTATTTTGGTAGGAGGTGGGGGGAAAAGGCCACATTGTTGTTGAGTTCCGGTATCTACTGTGCCATGATCCAAAAACACTTATCAGAAGTCATCCTTCAATTCAGTCACCCCAAGCACTGAGCTTCCAATTTCATTTGTCTCATCCTCAACCACAGTGACCATCTATTCTCACTTCCAAATTATAGTATTTTGTAGCAAGTGATTTTCCCCCACAGAAAAGGGGAAAAACACAGCCCCTTATTTTTACAAGCAATTACCTTATTCAGTGGCATTTTCATAGAGCTCAGTGCAATTAACAATTACTCATTCAACATCATTAAAAAAAAAAAAAAAAGACATTGAAATAAAACACTCTTACTTTGCAACTTTTCTCTGTCTCTTCACACTAGGGTCATCAGGGTTGATGCTTCAGTCATAAAATTTACTGTTTGGGGTGATCTCTGATCTGTCAGGCTCAGTTCAGTTGCTGCTTCTTGAATAGGTACACAAGATACAAGAGGATGTTGTTAACACTTCTCAAAACTTCTCCACTCCAAGCTAGAGCTTACTGAATCCAAGGAGATTCCAGTGTGCCAAATACAATTTGTGTTTTATATCTAGCTCCATGCAGAGAGTTAAAGTCTTACTTAAAATGATCCTGGACTATGGCTAAATTGGTGGGAATTTTGCCTCAAAGATTTACTCACTGAACATTCTATTGGGCAAACAGACTGGCAAGGAAGTAATGGTGAGACAACAAACTTTTTACATGATGAAGCTCACAATGTGCACTTAGATCATTCCCTACTCAAGAAAAATATATTTGGACATCCTCACAGAAAAAAATGCTTTTCCCCCTTCAAGCTCACCACTCTTGATGAGTTCAAGTTTGCCTGTCCTCCTTGAATTTTCCAGAAGGACTAGGTACTAACCTCCTCCTAGGAGCAACAGGCAAGAATCTAATCACTACCTTAATCCCTTTGAAGTCAGCCTAAATCAGAAATGGGGCTGAGTCCACCAAAAGAATACAGTAATTATTTTGCAACATTTCCTTCCATAAAGTCCTCAAAAAAATTACTTTGCTTACCTAATCACTAGCTGTTCCCTAGAGCTATTTCTTCTTCTAAATATGTTTTTTTAACATTTGAGGGAATTTGTCTCTCTCAAACATGGACCAGTACAACCAACCTTGCACATGTTAAAGCAACAGGTTCCCATGTAGCTATTCCAGGGTTGCTTTTGAACAACAGTAAATAGCAAGAATCAAAAGCAGCAGGAGGAAACTGTGCTGCTGCAAGAAACATCTGAAATGGCCCATCAAGCCTCACTGTCTTGGATGTTTTTTATGCAATCCTCTGGAACAAAGATGTATATGTATTACCCCACACCCCTCCAGTGATGTCAGCACAGGAACATGGGGTGTGACAGCACACTTGGGGTTCAGCATGTCAGTCAGTGCTTCAACACAAATGTTTTGACTTTCCAAGAACAAAAGTATTTCACAGAGAAGGGAAGTGGTGTTTCTGTAATATAAACTCAGACACAGTTATTGTGCTGCACTGATACATTAATTGACCATTATTAATGAAATACTTATCTAACAGAACTGAAGGATTCGTTTTGTTTTATGACAACTTTTCTGCCAGTAAAAGCTGGGTTTTCAGAGGTACAAAGGAAATTAAGACATTCAACAGAAGTCATTACAGAATTATGATCATCCTTAAGGTTAACTCTTTGCTGTGTGGACGTCTGACAAAAGGGGCATTAGAAAGGAAAATTCTACATGCAGAAGGTTTTCCCCAGCCCTAATGCCTAAGAGGGGGTAGTTTAACATTGCTTCCAGGTTACAGAGGATTGTTACATTCCTCATCTGTCCCATTCTCTCTCCAAAACAATCTCCTCACAACAGGTCCCACATTAACACGCGCTGTATGTCAGGGACAGAGGACGCTTCTGTGGGGTCCACAGGCAGCAGGCTCTCCACAAATCCCCTCCTTGGAGCTTTGTACCTAACTCCACCAGCAGAAACTTCATCCCCAAGTACTTGACTCCATCTCCTCAGGGCTTCATTACTTTAGGGTCTAGAGCACTTGTCATCAATTACATGGGAGCAAGCGAGCACCAACCACAACAACCTTCGCGGAACTTCTCCGCACAGCTGCTTGCACAATGGCCTCTGGAACCAGGAGAAGCAAAGCCTGCCCCAGGTTTTAGAGGGCCTTTGGACTTGGAAGTGGAAGAACTATCAGTTTCATTCATCACCAGCAGTAAGTTTGGTTCATTTTGGCTTAAATACATTTCACATATTCCCTCTTCAGTCTAGCTATATAATAAAAAATATAAGGCTATAGAGGCTGATAGATCAAATCAGTCCAAAACATAGTAGGTGCCCACAGAACAGTACAGAAAAAGGGAAAACATGCACTGAAATATCCTCTAACCCTCACAGAAATTTCTGCACTAAGGACTCTCCAGTCTGAGGCACTTCCTTGGCATTTGATTCTTTCATGAATGATGTGAATCTCCTTTTTAAACCATATAAGTTTTTTCATAGTCACTTAATCTTTCCGTAAGGAAGGCCACAGTTTAACATCACATTATAGGAATAACTCACACTGTTTGCTTTGAACTTGTCACTTCAGTTATGTAAGTTCCTGTTAGTATCAGCTACTCAATTTAAGTCACAGCACAGAAACTGATCTATTCAGGCATGCTGAAGTTACAGAAAAGTGACTTCTGTTCCTTAGTTAAAGAAGAAAAACCAAAACAAAACCAGAAGTACAAACTGGGAGCCTACACAAAATCAAACAGGCAGGAGGCACTTGTGATATGGAAAAATCACTGTATGGAAATAAAATTAAATCATATCACACAGTACAGTATGTGTCCTTGACACATGGATGTAGGCAGTAAAACACTAGAGTGTAAAGAGTGCAGACAAGTTATTTCCTGTCCCTACCACATTTTGATGCCATAAAGTAAAATTAAATGTACTTTGCCATTGCTATAAATACCAAGGAGAGAAACAGTAAGATTAGCATAACAATCATCTTTACAACTAATGTATCACTTAAACACATCTGTAGTATTCTGAATGTCAAACATTAAGAGGGAACAGAATTCAAATCAAACTTGAATCCATGAAGATGATAAAAAAAACTGTCTCAAGAGAACCCACAGACTGTTGTTAAGAACAGTAACATAAAGGTGTCCTACACATTTATCCATCAGATCTTAGTGTTTTCCCTGGAACTTAAATTAAAAAAAAAAAAAAAACTGAGACAGTGAACAAAATTAGGAAAAAAAACCCCAGAAAAATGTGTAAATACAGGATCTCTTAGCTAGCCCACCATGAAGTGCAGCCCACCTCATAAATTATTTCTTAATAATACTATTGTATATGATGATATGGGTTATTGGTCATGGGGTATTAACACAATGATGCCTGCAAATGGGAATTTTACGATCTCTTAAAATGCACTTGTCACTTCACTTGGTCCAATTCATTGTGCCTTGCTGTTATGGATAATTATGGGTGCTGACTTATATTAGGCAAAATTACAATGGATATGAGCAGGGATTTTGATCAAAATAAGCCAGTTCTGCTTTATTTCATATAAATTGATGCTAGAATTATTTAAAAGGAAAAAGCAGCCCAAACAACAAACCAACCCAAAACCTAAACACCTGTTCCCATTCCTGGTCCCAAAGAAATCACATCAGCAGCAATGTTTTCAGTCACTGTCAGGGAGTTTGGGTTGAGCCCTTATGCATGCACCTGCTGCTGAGCAGTGCTAACAGACACAAGTAAAGGAGCCAATCTTTTATTCAAGGATGCTCTCCTGAATCCCGAGGTCACCACTTACTTAAGATATCTACTGGTGTGAAGTCCTCACACAAATACAGTGAGACTGCAGTAGTCAGCACCAGCTTGAGTTTGAGCCTAGGTGTTCTAATACTTCCTGTTCAGTGTGGAAAACTCTGCTTGATCCCAATCTGCCATTGGATTTGGCTTTGGAGTTGAGAGCATGTGGCCCCCACCATCCCACCCCTCTGGAACCCAAGCATCCTTTGTTGGAGGTAACACATGCACTGCATGTGGCTCAAGCTGCTTGCCAGCAGGAGGATGAATGTATTTACTTACACTGCCTCAAAAGTTATCTTCTAGAATCTGTGTTTTTATGTGGCTTGGTATTCTTCCAAGTGCAAAGGATTAAATCACCAGGAAGTGCTATCTTTCCATTTCCAATTCCCTTTTAAAATGTGTTTTTTTGTGATGCCATCGGATATCAGTAGCGATGCTTGGCAACATTACATATTGTTGTTTAATTGCCTTAAAAACTATTTCCCTGGTAGTATCATTAATAATACCAAGTCTAAATTGGATTAAGCACTACACTGCTATAAAGTTAATTCACTGTGATACTAATGAAATGTCATGTAAGGCTTCCTGTAAATCCAGCTAAACAGTCACTGCCAATGGTCATTAAATCAATGGCACATTCAGCTATTCTGCTTAGAAAGTATTGTTTTAATTGCTAGCAGGTGATTTTCATTAATGCAAGCATCTTCCATTTCACTGACTTTTTTGGTCTGATGACAATAGAGCCTTTTGTAGTTCAGTAATGACAATACTTTTCCATTTCTAGGAAAGGAATGAAGCTCACTCAAGAAAGTGGTTGAACAGGAATGGCAAAATTGCCAATGGCAGAATATTCCACTGCATATTTAGAAAGCACCCAAGTAAAACACCTGCTCTGGTGCTCAAGCAGGTCAGCAGGTTTTGGCATGAACATTATCCGAAGCAATGTGAAAAGTTACACATCTGCAGCTCCCACACAAGATTTCCCATTGGACAGCCAAGTTTGAAAAATCTCAGCCTTCACCTCTCTGCATCAGTTTGCTCAGGTAGAAAGCAGCAATAACACTTCCCTGCCTTTGTGAAGTGTTTCTAATTCACTAGGGGAAGGAGTGCAACTTACACTGGAAGTGCTGGACTCAAACACCACTAAAAATGTCTAAAAATATTTGCTAAGTGTTAAAAGTACGCCATGATCTTGACCTGCATATCGCATAGTTTTAAGCTTATCTTTGATATTCTGAGGGGACTGTCTTTAAATTCAGTTTTGCCCCTGATTCCCATTAGGTTTCTGCTGCTTTCTCTCTTATTTTTCCAAAATTATAAGCATGTGAAAAACAGCCTTTCCAGAGTATCTTTGGCTCTGTGCTTTGTTCATAGCAACAATTCAGAATCTGATGATCTTGGCTCCAATCTTAAACAGACTCTCAGATTGCAAACAATTGGGGCAAGGGTAAGAAAGAAGACTGCTTACTTAAACAGAGCAAAAAGGTAAACAGGAATGCCCAGAGGAACTCAAGACACCCCCACACACACCAGCTGTTACATTTTTCAGACACAGAAGGTAAGAGATTGTACAGGCCAATTTACTGTGCAGAAGATAAGTGGGGAAAGGTAGGTTTAAAGAGCAAATTGGGGTGGTTTCACCCATCTCTGAGACTGCTGGACATTATACAACTCCCACTACTAAAGCCACCTCTCAGCAGCCTCTGGTTACCCTAATAGCAGGCACAGGGTGATGGTGTTAAAGGGCTTGACAGTAACCCTGCACCTGTCCTGAGAACATTGTGCACACCTGTAATTTCGAACTGCTTGGTCCAGAAGCTGGTAAGACTCTTGTAGCCTTCATTTCCAGCAGGCACTTTTGAATATCCAGGAATGGAGCATTTCCCAGAATCTCAGCATTGCTTATTCCTGTCCTAGTTGGAACTTCTGGAGCAGGCTCTGCACAGTACTCTGGGCAAGGCAGGACAGCTCTGTGAACATAGCCATGCTCTGCTCTGCAGCACCTGCATGAACCTGGGCAGGTCTGAGGTTTATGGAGTCCCTCTTTCCCACCAGCTATAACAAAAACACCCAAAGTCTGATGTGATACAAGGAAAATCATTGCCTTGAAAAAACAAAATTCACTGCCCACAAAAATCTCTGACTTCTGATCCATGTTATAGATCAGCCACAAATACCTTCAGATCTAAGGGAAACAAATAATGGAGTGTAGAATTTAAGAATGTACTCAACACTACCTCTTTTGATCCATGTATTCTATATTTTCAGTTCTACATTAGACAAAAGGATGTAATTCAGTCTGAGTATCTTATGAGGATTGGTGGAAGAAAACAGGATTTCAGCCCATTTCAGTAATACTACAAAATCCAAGTCTCTGAAGAGGAGGCCAACAGGGCTGAAGTCTTACTTAAACTTCAGTTGTAAATGCTCCTTTGTTCTTAACTGCTCTTCTGTATAATAATTTTCATCCATCTCCAGACAAGGGTAGAACCTCACTTCAAAGAAACTTGATTCAGGGTCACTTCCAGTAATTGACATGACTTTAAATCTTGCTAATCTGACACATAAAATCATTGCTAAAAATCTCCCTTTTGTCTCCAATATATTCTTCAGCAATATTTACTCTACTTGGCAGCATTCTTTCTCTTCTCTATGACTCTGCCTGCCCAAAGTACAAGTAATGCAAACAAGCTGTAAATCAGAAAGATTTACCAGTCAGATCTCATTCCACCTCTCTGGTTTGTAGCCAGATTTCCCAGTGGGGGGGGTCAGAGCCACTGGGCAATTCTTAGGAGAAGGTAAAACATCCCTGAACCACCTGTGGAGGATTAAGAATCAATATGTTTACCAGTGGAAAATCTACCTCTTTTGTTAAATAACAGGACACAGACTTTGCTTCCTATCATCACATCCATTTGTCAACTTTCACAGATATTTTCATTTTACAAATAATACTTGATTTTTAATATTTTTAGGGATTCCCTTACAAAAAATACGCATTAGCCCAGAACACTATAGTCTGAAATCCTCTCATACCTTTTTATTTTATGATAGAAGTGCTTCTGTTTAAACATCTGCCCTCTGATTTTATAAGTCAACTGATGAAGGTCACAGGTTTCCTGCAGCTGAAGTCCAGTTTGTGTCAAGTACAGCAAAAGTGTCTCAGGGACTGCTGTGGCTGTTGTTACAATTACTGCAAGCCCTCTGCTGTCCTGTGGATGTTTAGCTTGTCTCCTGAGCAGTCAGCATAGCCTCTTGTTATAAAGAGGGCAAACTGAATAACAGGGAAGTCAAGGACACCTTAAAGGAGACTGAAAACAATTTGCTTGGCACCGATTTTGACACCAATACTTCTGGAAGCAGAGGGTGGCCGTAGTGCAAATGTAACATCTCTGCCTCAGCTTTCACTTTATGAAGCTGTTAGGTTTAGTTCATGCTTACAATAGACCATGCAAAAGCTTATTCTCTTTATTGATCTGTATACACATATATATGCTTGCTCACACTAGGACAGTTAATTCATAAGATTCTAAGCATTCAATTTCAGCACAGTGCTTTAATCTAAAAGTCCAGATGAGCTGAGTTTCTTTCTGCTAAAACCTATACAGTGGCAGTGATGTTCCCATTCTCTCATTCTTTTCACAATGTACATTTTGATCAGACTTGAAAAGCAGTTAGAGCACTCAGAATAAACACATCTATTTGTGTCCTGTGTTGCCTCTTCTTCATGTCTCTGTAGTAGTTATTCTTTTATCATGAATGGCTTATCAAACATCAACTCTGTGTCTCTCCAGAAAATTAAAGGCTGTATATCATATAACAAAGTACTCCACTGTCAGCTGGCATCATCAACTACAAGGACCCAGTTGTTCAGGATGTCATCCAGCCTCTGACCAGAGGCAAGATGAAAGCTGAACTCTGACCTGAAGGAGTGATTGAGAATATACTGTTTGTCACTGTCCAAAGAAAAATGTGAACCACCTCCACTGGCATTCACACTTTCTAAATTTAGTTCCATGCTGAAATCCTGAGATTAGTAAAACCTTTCAAAGGGGAGATGATAATGCTTTGTTTTCTACCCAAGGAAAAAGATTAATCATGCTCCTCCCTAGGGGACCTTACAGCACATTTCTAAAATAATCAAATTTGCACAGCCAGAATTTTGACAGGAGACAGTCATTTAGGGGGGTTTGCTCATATAAATGAAGTCAGCAACCCAATTCCTGGCAGTTCAGGAATTCAGCCTGCTGAAACACTCCACCATAATATCTGGCAGTTTACCTTCTGATAATTATGGTGCTCTCTGTATGTGTTTTTAAGCATTCACCTTCCATGCACACATTTCACATGTTTCTTATGATACAGGGGGAGCTGAAGTTATGAAAACATTTAGGTCAGAACTGAAAGCTTGGTGTTGCTGCACATGACTGGCAATACCTGTCAGTCTGTGCTGGGCTTTGACGTAATTTCCATATGCCCTACCAAGAAGATGAAAATGCAGCACCTCCTCTAAAAGCAATTCTTGGCAGTCTCTCTTCCCTGACCCTCTTCATTTTCCCTCCCCAGCACATGCTAGCAATTAGGCAGTGTGGTGCTCTCCACCCCAAATTTCACTGCCTTTTCAGAGGGGAGCCTGCAAACCATTCCACACCACAGCTTGTTCTCTTAGCACCTGCCTCTGATCTGTTTCTTGCACCTCCATCTCTGAAATGCCTGGCATCAACTTTTAGCTCAGGATCCGCTGCTGTAAAATGTGGAGCTCAAGTCAGAGATGGAATTGAATGTCGTTGTTGTATTTCCTCCCACACACACAAGGTCTAAGTCAACAGTGAAACAGCAGCAAGACTTAAGGATTCCGATTCAGGAGCTTGATATTTATTCATCTGCCCCACCCCAGCTTGCATATGGGGCTTCAGCCCTTGTCACTGACTACAAAGGCAAGCCTGAACTCTCCTCGAAAGTCCTGGACACCCAGCTTTAGAGGGCATCTTCTCTAAAGGCAGTCTATGTGAAGATTCCCAAAGCTGACAGAAGAAATTTCATTGACTTTTTTTCTTCCCAGTTGATCCCAGCTTTCAGTTCAACTCAGAAACTAGGAAACGTATATATTAAAAAAAAAAAAAAATCTAAACCACATAAATGTTAAGACACTGACCCCATTAAAACTGAGCATTAATTCTTTCTTCCCCTTCTCTCTTACTGCCTGCCTATTTGAGTGCATACTGCTGACAGTGTAACATCAGCATTAAGCACTGACAGCTGGCAGCACTGACTCCCAGCAATGTCACAGTAAGAAACCCTACAGAATACACACCTTTCTACACATTTATGTCATGAGGACTAACACTGTGTGGACCTGGGTGACTGCAGGAGTCAGTCAATATGAGTGAACTTGAAGGGGTAGAGTCTCCAAATACCTAATGTTATGAACCAAACAAATGGCCCAAGGTGAAAATCACTTCACTCTGAAATGGAGGTTAAAGAGTCCTGACTAAATGTTTTAAGCTGACCACCCAGCCATGCTTCATTTCACATCCTTCTCAGAAGTCATTATATATTTCTTCAAACACAGCATAAAATTTGTTGCATTCAGTGCCTAGTTTTTATTCTCAGACCATATTTATCCAGTCTGTAAACCAAGTTTTATTAGCATTCTCCTCTCCCACAAAAGAAATCAAAAAAAGCAGAGGATATCTTCTCCCCTATAAGGCATTAAGTACTTCTATACCTTACTAATTTAAAACAGATTTTATTTTTTTTAAATCAGAGAAATAAAATACGATCTTGCCAGATTTAAGTTTGTGTTTGGACCTTCAAAATCAGTTTGGTGAACTCTTAAAAGATTTCTGCTAGAAAAAGCTATTGCAGTGATATGACACCGTATTTAGGAAACTACTTTGTTGCCTAGCAATCCCCAGCTGCTTCACCATTAAGGTTTTAAACGTCATTTCTCTCAGTTTGACAAGCTCAGCAAAATCCACAAGCAACAAAACCAAGTCAGTTCAAAGTGACTTACACTGTGAAATGTTTCTAGTTTCCCCACATACCTGAATTACAATATTTTTCTTTGTCTCCTTGAAGTTTTAATTACAACACTAAACTGTTCTATTAAAAAAAAAACTAACTAACTACAACAAACAAACAGAAATTTAGGTTGTGTGCTTCACAACTTACTGTAATGCAATTGCACCTAGGTGACAGGAGCTGATATTCCCTCTGGTAATAGTTTATCCATAATAGGGAAAGAATGTGTGCATGTTTACCTTACTGACTTGGAGGCTACTGACGAAATCAGAGCTGCAGTAGTGACCAGGCACTATTTGCTGATTCCAGGCATCAGCACTGAGGCCACTTCTCTCACTATCACACTGACACCACAACCCTGCATACCACAGAGCTGACTGCTCTATAAGGCAACAGAGTCTGAATGGCTGGGGTACTAAACCCCACAGATCACAGCACACACCTCCAGGGCAAGATCAAGAGACCAATACCTTCCCATCTCCCTATTTCAGCCTGATATCCTATTGCCCATACCAGCACCATTCTATTATTTCATGACACAGCTTGTACCCAGTGCAAATTCCACATCCACCACTCTTCACTTCACCTGTGAGGCAGGTAGATGTTGAGAGCAGTAAAAGAGCAGTAGATGTTGCCTAAAGCCACAAAGGAAAGGAAAAAATACTAAGATAGGCAGGATTTGGAGTCCAAGTTGCTGCTTCCCATCAATAAAGTAACACCATTTGCAGTCAATTTTAGTTTTCTCCTTTTTGTCCCCTGTGTGGGGTGAGTGAGAGTGTTGTACAAGCACAGAATGTGCAGATTGATAAATAAAGGAATGAGAAGAATTTAATCTTGTGATGAGAGGTGTTCAGCGCTAACTGTCTAAAACTGAAGAATGACTTCCTGATGGATACAGCCCCCTGGTTCAAGCAGTGTATTCATTTATGAATGTGCACTAAGTTTTCATAAAAATTCATTAATGGGAGCTACATAACCAGGAAAATAAGGTTAGAGTAGGGTAAACATTTGCAGTGATCAATTTACCTGGCACTGTTAGCCACTTTTGTTCAAGCTGTCTCCCTTTTTAAAGGCAGACTGACCCACTTCATGTTAAAACAGCATTTTAGTTTTCTCCGTTCTCATGCATGGCTTACTGTGTTACCACATATACTGCTTTCTTGTACATGACATGCATCTGGTTAGATAATTTGTTCTCTGGATCTGTATGACATTTGTGCATGACCATTCCCACAGACAAGAAATAAAATGGAATGAAAAAAAATTGCCCAAGGAAAGAAGTGATCCTCATGCAAGTACGTATTCACAAATACATCTCTGAAGAAAACATAGTTGTGCATCAAAAAGGTGGATGCACCTTCCAGTAAGGTAATCATGTTCCTTACATGCCCATGTCAGGGGAAAACACTGTTCTGCAGTCACAGCCACACACCACGGATGCTCTAGAGCTGCAGTGACAGTGCCTGAATAACCAGGTGTGGGTAGCACCAAACCAAATGCATGATATTTACAACCAGCCCCCAAAACTCACACAGTAGTCAAGAAGGCAATATTGCTCTGAAACCAGGTTTTACCATGCCAGATGGGCAACAAGAGGCAGGAGTTTTTGAGCAAGAGAACTCAAATAGCTCAATCTCCTGAAATCCCTTAAAACGCCCAAATAAAATCTTTTCGTCACCTTCAAATTCCTGTTCCCTTCTAGGAAGTTAACTAACCCAAACTAACGGAGACCAGGGCTATACTGGCATCATGGATTCAAGTGGAAAATAAGCATTTTTAATTAAGAGGAAATTGCTTTCAGGCAAAATTAAGGGGGAAGGACAAAAGGAGGGGAGGAGAACGAAGAAGAATGAGGAAAGATGCCCAAATAGCCCTCCTGTATTGACAGCATACATCTGCACAAAAGGATTTCCTGCTCTTCAAGAAAGAGCTCTCTTGATTCATTTAATTAATAACAAAACATTAATATGGCCACAATATTTTTACTCCTATAGGTCCCTGCCATAATTACAAACTTACCAGGTTTACTGACCTTAGCAAGAAGGATATGGAAAGGATTGGGGGGGGGGGAAAAAAAAAAAATCTTCACATTTTCTTGCTTTCAGTCTAGTACACTATAGTAAATTACAGCCAGGTACTGTTTGCAAAAACTTCACAGCAGAAACCAAGAATGTCTGTTGATGTCTCAGTCTATATTTATACCAATGAAATAATTTCTATTTAGGATGTTGCTACAAATTCCAGCAATTGTAGTGTTTGTCCTAGGCATCGTATCACAGCACTTACAGGTCTGCTGTTAAGCTCCTGACACTTCTGTGCTAACCTCCAACAACACTGCTAGCCCTCCAAGTCTCTAATTTTTAGCTCTACTATTCATAATTTTTAAAGAAAGGCTTGACTTTGGGGAATCAGGACAGCAAACAAAAGTCTCTCTTGACCTGCAGAGAAAATAAGAAAGTCCAATAAAAAGCATTTGGGTTCCCCATTGGGTGTTTAATATGCAAGGTACCAAACTGCTTCCACTTATCTTGTAACTCATCAGCTCTTGTGGGCTACTGCACTCTGTAGAGGCTCATGGCTGGTCTACAAAGGGTATTTGAGTCCCTGGGGTGTGAGCTACTCCTGACTTTTCACAGGTGACATGAGAGAGCAGAGCTCTCTGCTCTTAGTCACACACAAACTCTCCTATAGAAGCATACACATATATTGCACCTCTTTTCTCAGCATGAAAACATTCCTAAAAAATCATTTTCATACTCTAGTAAGTAAGCATTCCATATTTTGCTAGCAAAACTTTGATCACCAAAATTTTAGAGAGACAGAGCTCTCCTGTGGCAGTGGATGAGGCCTGCCATACTTCTGTATCCTTTACTACATCCTTTTATGCTGTAAGCCAGACTTGGACCATTTCTGTATCTTACATCAACATGCTCTATCCTAGCCTTTAGCCTATTGACAATGGCTGTTACAGAGCTAGAAAAAACACTTAAAGCAACCCAAAACACACTTCCAGAGGGCTTCACGACCAAGTCTGGAAAACAGAAGAACACCATTCAATATTATTAAAAAAGAAACAGTTGAAATTCCTTTTGCTTCTGGTTTGAGTCATTCCAGACTATGCCCTACAGTAGCAGATCACAGCAAAAGGTTTGTTCATTAGTATTCAAAAGCCATCAAGGAAGACCCCTTTTATTCTGGCATTTATAAACACACTACAGGAAAGGAAAGAGATAGCAATGTTAGGAACCTGCTCACCAGCAGGAAAAACAAACTTATTCTACTACATTCTTTACCTTTATTCCAGAGGTACCATAGCAGCTCCAATGCTGCTCTTGAAATTCCCCCTATCTTGGTGTTGTCCCCTGGTATCCTGTGGCCCACAGAAGGAAGGTGGCTAAAAGATGAGGTGGGTGAGAACCATCCTCATTAAATGCAAAGCCAGCACTTAGAGATAATAAGGCACCAAATAGCAGTAATTAGCAATAATAGCAAGCACCTTGTTTCTACCCTTTCTGCTTCTTTAGCCACAACCACCTCCTGTGGGGAGAATTGAGAACAAGCAGCTGAGGGGCTGGGATTGAGGATTTAACAATGAGGGCAGCAAAGCAAGTACTATCAGTCTTATGGTCCCCTTCCCTCACATTTGTAGAAAACAAGCAAAGGATCTATTTATTGATAAATCAGACACAGATGTGAGAAGACTCCTGGCAGCCAGAAACCCACTGCTTGCTTTTGCAGAGATTCCAGGGACACCTCACAGACCCCTTAAGATCCAGCTTTTTTTCCAGCTGGTTCCTTAAGGCCAGCACACATAAATCATTCCAAGCTCCAGTGAATTCCTGGTAAAACCACCATCAACAGAGAAACTGGCCTTTTTTGCCTCTCCTTGCAATCCCAAGTGTTTGTTTCCTTTTCATCCAGCAGTTGTGCTGCTGAATGCTAATGAGAGGAGAGGTGATTCATTCCCAATCAACCATCTCCAGAATAATTAGAATGAGCATCTAACCTTCACTCCCCCTGCTTTTTCAGGCACTACACATCCTCTGCTATCCACAGATAGTGGGATACTGGGATACTGTGTGGAGTATTTCAGCTGTATCCCAGCTGTAATTATTTTCTCAAGTATTCAAGGCATTTTGAAGAATCACAACCACCCCTTAGTGTTCTGATGGAAATGAAGTTGTTATTTTTCTATGTAATTATTTCATCATATTTATTACTTAAACCATGTCTAAGAACAAAAGCTACACAGCAAAAGCAAAGCTTCATTTCACCAGGTGCTCTCCTGACAGTTTGAGGAAAGCTATTTAGGAAAAAAAAAAAAGACAGAAAAAAATCCCCTTTTCTTTTAACATCACTGCTCTGACAACCACAAAGGCTGCCTGACATTCTTGATAGCTCTATTTATGATGTTACATTATCCTGCAACTGTGAGGAATGCTGTTTCTACTAACCAGGCATAGGTCTAAATAGAGCTGTGAGACAAACCCTCTCTTTCCAGCCGTGTGACCTCCTGGAGAGTGAACAAAAAGGGCATCAGAAACTACTGAAAGCTTGCAAACACGGAAAGAGTTAGTGTCCCACTTGGTCCCCCACCTGGGGCCCAGCGTGTCTCAGGGAGCCTCAGACTGAGAAGTTTCCCTGGTGGGGAAACAGCAAATCTATCACCCAGCTGTGAACAGCTGCAACATACACCACATGAAAAAAAGCCATTTCAGCAGCTTGCATCCCTTCTTTTATATTACTTCAACTAGAGGAGGTCTTGCACATCCATGATGGATTGTGGCCTCTTAGAACTTTAAGACAGAAAAAGTAGAGCAGTAGATTCCAGAACAGCCTGTAAAACCCCAGGTGGCCAGCTATCTGCAGTTACCAGATTTGCTCTCTCTTCTAGGCTTTTTTCCCCCTCACACCTCTATCAAATCACAAAATCATGCACAAAAACTTTAGAAGGAGGTTCAGATTTTCTCAGTGCCCACACTCACACGTTCCTTAACTTCTCAAAAAACTACAGATACGGTTGGATGGAGCTCCATCCTCCAAACAGTACAATAAGATTTGGTGTTTATAAAGGACATGTAGATGTAGATGTAGATGTAGATGTAGATGTAGATGTAGATGTAGATGTAGATGTAGATGTAGATGTAGATGTAGATGTAGATGTAGATGTGTGGTGTTTATAAAGGACTAATAAAATATTTACAAACAACATCACAACCATTATCACCATTTTACAAATGGAACAAATGAGCTAAGGGACTTCCTCATAACAGGGGGAGCTTGAACCAGATATTCCCTGCTCCTGCTTGATCATGTTGCCAAATGAATCCCAGCAGAGATAAATTTTTGTTACTCTCCAGGATATAAGCTTATTTCTTTAAGGACTATTAACTGTGTTTTTTTGGCCACATTCTTTAACTGGTCTAAATCAACTGGTTTTAGCTCAATTAACTGTTTTTAGCCCAACTTTTTAATAAAAATATACAAAATAGAACTGGTGTGACTGTGCTCTCTCTTCCCTAAAATGTTGTTTGAGTTTGCTAGTCAATTTAAACCAAATATAGAAAAGGTGTGGAAGTTTCAAAGGTTACTATATTCCCATAGATCTTAAGACTGGCCCCAGATAGGGCAGAGCTGGAACCAGATTAGTCTTGTCACTCAAAGACCCTGATATGGCAGCAGACAGAACTTACAGAAGAAAGATGACAAAAACATTTTAAAATCCACTTTTGATGTTCATTTGTTAATTTATCTTCAATTTCCTTCTGCTACTGTATGCATGAGTTTACATTTCAGAGTACTGGACAATTTGAACACTGAGAGCCTATCTAAAAGTCCAGCAGGTTCTCAGTTCAGAGCTGTGCTTCCAAGCACATTGAAATCCATGCAGATGAGTAGCAGTAAAGATAACTGCTTTTAACAGCTATTAACTGGATTTCAGGATGATGGTGATGATTATTATTATTATTAAACAACTAGCTGATCAAATTTAAATAATTAATTGATCAGAAATTTCAAAAAAAAAAAAAACTTATAAAACTTCTACTGTTTGGTAGTTACAAGACAACTTACTGCCAAATTTTCACTATTTTTATCCCATTACATTCAGAACTTCAGTGACTAAGCGTCCAGTGCATTACAAACACTTGGTCTTAATTCTTGCAAGAATTTGCAAAATTATGCCAGAAACCCAGCAATGTCCTGGGCTGTACAACAAGCAGCGTGTCCAGTAGGGCAAGGGAGGGGATTCTCCCCCTCTGCTCTTCCCTTGTGAGACCCCACCTGCAGTGCTGCATCCCAACATTTGAAGGGCTCCTGATCTGGTGGAGCAGATCCAGAGGAGGCCATGAAGATGAATCAGAGAGCTGGGGCACCTCTGCAATGGAGAATGGCTGAGAGGGATGGTGCTGTTCAGCCAGGAGAACAGAAGGCTCCAGGGAGACCTTGAAGCAGCTTCCAGATCCCAAAGGGTTCTGCAAAAGAGGAGAGGACTTCTGACAAGGGCATGTAGTGACAGGCAAGAGAGAACGGACCCACACTGACAGAGAATAGGTTTAGATCAGATATGAGGAAGAAACCCTTCCCTGTGAGGGTGGGGATGCCCTGGCACAGAGAAGCTGTGCCTGCCTCTGGATCCCTGGAAGTGCCCAAGGCCAGGTTGGATGGGGCTTGGAGCAACCTGGAACAGTGGAAGATGACAGTGCACATGAAAAGGGGGCTGGAACAAGATCATCTTTAAAGCCCCTTCCAACCCAAAGCATTTTAGAGTTCCGTGATTTCTAGGGAAATCTTGTGAAGCAGTAATTTTTTCAGTTTCAAAAGCCAAAGATAAAGTCTAATAGCATCATCTGAGGATAAGATGCTGTGCTCTGGTGTACTTTGCTGATACAGGCAAGGTATTTGCTGTTTAGACAATAGAGACATCTCAGCAGTTCTGATAACAAGGTGAAAAGTGGAATACAGATGCAATGGTGTGTTCATACACTGAGAGGTAAAAACATGGTTTGCAGGAAGCACATTTTGCTGGTTCTTTCTTCTAGAGTGAAATCACAGACATTCTCTTTGTCTGGTGACTCCTATTCCAGAGGAAGTGCCAGAAAATGAGCTGTTAAGTGACTTCTCAGCTATGCCAGACAAACAGCTTGAAAATTCACTCCAGGAATTGATCCTCTATTGACAAGGGATTGAACAGTATTACATAATGGGGGAGATTCTGCTCAGTCTTACTTTGGATTAACACCAGTGTTGCTGAGATACAAATATAACCCCAAGGGCCATTTCCATCTTTGCTTCTCATGATCCATTTTCTTGCAACAGAGCCACAAGGTTATGAATATGGTGACATCTGAAAGAGGAGCTTCTAGAGACAATGAAGAAAGTTCTTATTCAAACGCATGGGTCTTCACTAAAAACAGACAAGGAGAAATTACTGTCAAGCTATTTGCTTTATAATGTGCTCCATTGTCTCTCAGAAATAAAGACTCCACTTTTCCATACTTGCATGTGCAATTTACCCATTATCATATTGTACTTGTTGGAATGTCAATTTAAGAATCTAAATTTCTTAATTTTAAATTTTATTTTCTTTAATCACAGAGAAACAAAATTTCTGTCTCTTGTTCAGTTTCTCTTTCCCTTTTATTTCCAATTGTTCAGTGTCACTGTAACTCCAGTTTTTTGTGTCAGTCCCTAGAAATTCTGTGTTCCTGAAGGTTATCTTGTTCTGCCATCTAGCGAGCCCTGTGCAGGATAGCATTCTCCTCACTGAGCCTAGAGACAGCTGAAAAGCTAAAAAAAACAAGGTGGAGAGCTTGAAAATATTTTTCTCCTATATATATTTGTTCTGTCACAAAACATAGAGATAAAAGGCTCCATCATGTTGTAGATTAATATATCTTTTTCCCAAACTGCTTCACCTATTATTGTAATTTACTGTTTGATTTCAAAGAGGTTTAACAGGTTCAATCCCATGATAAGTAGTAATTTAAGTGTTACCCACCAATGTATTACAGGAGATGTTTTGATGCAGGCACAAGCATCTCCTTTCAATAGAAATGTTCCTGGGATGGGGACTTGGGAGAAAGATTATGTTGTGCCAAGGTAATGAAACTGCCAGGATGATGATTTGGTAGGTACAAGGCTGCATCGATATTAACGAGAAAATCTTTTGCTGTTTGAGGATAAAAAAATATTTCCTGCAACAAGCTGAATTTCCCTTTGGTTAATAAAGCAGATTTCAGTCTCATTTGGACTGGGTGGCCACTGTTTTTACTGTGCTAGATGACTGTGCTATACACACAACCCACTAATAAGTAGTTTCTTAATACACTTGCTGTCAGATCCAAAGCCCATTGCAGACAATGAAAAGACTTTCAATGGCTTTAATCTGGCTTTAGTCCAAGTCCTTTTCCACTAAAGAATTCTTAATTGAAAATTAAAAGATGCAAGTCAAATAAAAACAATCAGACCTGAAAAGGGGAGAGCATTTTTCAACCAAAGTGCTACTCAGATATGTGTTAGGATTAGGCTGGAATTCAAACCCTATGAATAACATCATCACTCACAGGAAGCAGGGTCAACACACAGCTTAAAACAAATACTAACAGGTGAAATACACAGTTAGTGCTACTATTGCACAGCAATAAAAACAACACAAAGAGGAGAGGAGAGGAGAGGAGAGGAGAGGAGAGGAGAGGAGAGGAGAGGAGAGGAGAGGAGAGGAGAGGAGAGGAGAGGAGAGGAGAGGAGAGGAGAGGAGAGGAGAGGAGAGGAGAGGAGAGGAGAGGAGAGGAGAGGAGAGGAGAGGAGAGGAGAGGAGAGGAGAGGAGAGGAGAGGAGAGGAGAGGAGAGGAGAGGAGAGGAGAGGAGAGGAGAGGAGAGGGGAGGAGAGGAGAGGAGAGGGGAGGGGAGGGGAGGGGAGGGGAGGGGAGGGGAGGGGAGGGGAGGGGAGGGGAGGGGAGGAGAGAGAGAAGAGAAGAGAAGAGAAGAGAAGAGAAGAGAAGAGAAGAGAAGAGAAGAGAAGAGAAGAGAAGAGAAGAGAAGAGAAGAGAAGAGAAGAGAAGAGAAGAGAAGAGAAGAGAAGAGAAGAGAAGAGAAGAGAAGAGAAGAGAAGAGAAGAGAAGAGAAAAAAAAGAGAAGACCACTATACCAGAAGGATCTCATATTTTCTACCCCCTGGAACTGAATTTACTTGCATAGAATGTGCATGGCCTTGGTCAAGATTAACAATTTCACTTTTCTGTGTGTTGGGGACTTTGGGACCTTCAGAAGCACACCAGGCAAAGTTTGAATGCACACACCTACCCACCCCACCCCCACCCCCACCCCCCCTAAAAAAAAAAAGGAAAGAAAGGAAAAAGAAAACCAGCAAACTCATCACTTCAATATTTCATTATTACTCTTTGTTTTGGATGATAGGTGGAAAACAAACAATACTCTCAAATCAAAAGATTTGGTCATTTCCTAGTTGCATTGCCAAGTTAGCATAATGCCCTTCAGGTCTGCCAGAAAAAAATTGTTCACTTGAAAGTATTTTCTGCCTTGATACAGATTTTATAAGCAAAATCAGATTTTCACTTGCTGCAAATGGCATAAACGTTTTTATCTACATGGATATATCTTTTCCTGAATCCTAAGAGACATGAATGTAAAAATGTATACTTGAAATGTTCTTCTAAGCTGCTTCCATAAATGTAATATCCTTAAAGTGACTGCCACAGTTCAGTGCAGTGCAAAAACAAAAACCAGAAGTAAGCATCCATTCATACAGCAGAAAAGTGTCTTACATTACCCCTATTGCAAGCCATTCAGAAAAAACAAGTTTAATCTCAAAGCACCTTCCATGTGATTGTGCTCTTTGTAATAATGTAGCATACAACCAGGAGTGAAAATGCTACAGCTACAGCCAGTAATAAATGGGGGCTCTTTTCTTTCTCCAACTTGAGCTTATGGATTTCAACATCATGTTCTCTCCTCATGACATCCAAGACAGACCCCACTGCAAATTTCCCTGCATCAAGGTGTTCTGGTTCATTCAAAGCACAAACGATGTTCTTAAAAAAAAGCCTGACCTTCCTATGATCATATTCTAGATATATTTATCTACCTGTCTCTCCACTAGTAAGTGCTGAACTTACTGTTAACAATTTGACAAAAAAAGGTTGGAATCCAAAGGATCTTAATTTCTTAAAATGACACCAAACCCAGCTGGAATGAAGAGAGAGAGGTTTAGTATTCTGGAGAGAAAAAGATTGCAAAATGAATCTTAGCCTGCTATTAGATATCAGCTACTCCACCCCATGCAGGGCATAATCCTCCCATGCAGGTCATAAATCTCAAGGAAATCAAGTCTCAGCAGCTCAGCTGTTGATGTGAACTGTTTTGCCTGCACTCTTGCTTGTTGTGTTAACAACTCCTTCACACTTCGGACATGCCAGCTTATTCCATGGCAACACTTGGGGTGCAGCTGCCTGAACCACACCCAGGCACTGGGGCAAGCCTGCAGGCTCAGCACCTGGGATGCTGTGTGCAAACGCCAGCCACGATCTGAATCAAACACTAACTACTGCTATTGCCACTACTGCTACTACTACTCCTTCTTCAGGAGCAATTACTCGTAGTAGATTGCACATCTATCCACAGAAAATCTCTGAGCCTCCTCAGCCAACAGCTGTGCCTCAAGACACAAAATTTGACTCGGGGGAGTAGATGGAACACAGTGGGAACAGATGCAGGCAGGATCTTTCCAGAAACAAATTCCTGCTTGCTCCAAGTGGAAAGTATTAAAGACAGAACTTCGCAGCAAAATTAAACCGAGACTTTCCCGAACTTCCAAAACACAAGGATTTTTCCTAAAAGTTTATTAACTGCTGCAGAGGTTGGACATGGGTGTCAAAGAGACCGCCCCAAACACAGGTACACAGAGATAGTGCTTTGCCTATCAAGATTAATTTCAAATGTGGTATTGCATCATTTAATTAACAATTTTAGTATTCGGGTATTTATTAATTTGCCGGGGATTTACTTTGTTTCCATGCATTTGCTGAAGAGTTTCAGATGTAGTCAGAGATATGTATGTTTTCCAGGTGTTTAATTTCTAGGATTTAGACTTTTATTTCTTCAAGTTTAAGGAACACAAGCGAAATCTCAGTTTTACTGAATTCACTGAAGAAATATCCTCATACTTGAAACTGTCAAATAAACAAAAAAGAGAAGTGTCTTGATAGGAAAAATAAATCTAGCTGAAAAAGATATTGCATATAGGCAAATTTCCAATCATATTTTACATATAGGAAACCAATAAATGTGAAAGACTCTATTTTGGAAAATAATTCCCTCAGGTAGAAATAGAGGTGTATTTGTTTCACCACTCTCCCTTCACTTTCTTGCAGAGGGCAAGAGAGAAACACTTTGAAGTTTAACATCACATAATGTCAGGACCATGCCAAGGTTAAATTTGGTATAAACAGTGCAACATATCAATCATTTTCTGAAAATCACATTACATTTTCCCTGTTTTTTCTCTATTTCAGTGTTCATATGAAGAAGTCAAAGTATATGGAGGCTATGTTTAAGGGCACTGTCACAAATTACCTAAGTTCTGTTGCAGACAAATTTTTATTGATTTTATACTTCCTTTCATGTAATGTATATATACAAACTTATACATATTCTTTCAAATAAGCTAGAAAATATTCAGTAATTCTGTAGTTGGGACCAGAATAGAATGATTACAAAAATTCTATTGCAACTTCTGAGTTTGTTTTCTACCATTGTCAACATGATCAACAACAGCAACAGACCTTCTGAAACTCCCTGGTCCACACTCACATCTTCATACCTGCCTGCTGACAAGTGGCACAGGGCATATAAAACTTAGCCAGGGATTCTTGGCAGGTTAAGTCTTATGAGAAGCATCTGAGATCGATTCCAGGATAACATGACAGAAATCAAGGCATGTACAGAGGTATCAGAAATCACTGTGTCTGGTATGCCTGGTGAATAAAGAAAAATCAGTGCAAATCACAATATTTCTAGGAGGTGGAACAGGAAGAATAAAACCATCTGAATTTTAACCCAGCACAAATGCTGGGTTCTGTTTCTTCCCACGCTCAGAACATGAGACTGGTCAGAGCTGAAACCAGAGAGCAAAGAAAGAATCTTTTTCCTTACAAGCCCTGTAGCAGGAGGCCACAGCTACAGTCCTGGTATCCTTCTAAAAGAGGTGCCAGAAATCCTGCCCTGACACAGCTGCATCCACACTGAGTGCAGCTGTGATCTTCAGATGAGCACCAGACTTGTGTTGAACAACATTTTTAGCTTGGGGATTCTATTGTGATTTCACAATCTGCCCAAAGATGAGGGGACACTTCTGAAAGATGCTTGGATGTTTTGTTATCAGATTGTTCAGATTAAAGAGATCCTTTGTGCAATGCTGGAGCTGCTGTGGCTATTATAATTTTCTGAAAAATGCTGTTGTGATAATTCCAAATTGCTGGTACCAGGAACTTCTGCCTTATAGAGATCAAGGCACTGCTGACTGGTGACACCATGTCTTTAAGGCAACCCACTTCACTGAGTTCAGAATCAAGCTTTCACTGTCCAGGCAGTGCCAGTTCTACACTTCAGATATGGGATACTCTGTACCTTGTCTCTGGCAATTTTTTAAGCTTTTTTTTACCAAAAGGTTTGAAAAAACCTCAAAACAAAAGAAAATCAACAATGAAAAAAGCACTCAACATTAAAAAAAACCTGTATATTTCAGTCCAGTAAGTGGCTGAAAAACCCTGCATCACCTGACAAAGGCACAAGACAGAGCATGGAATGCCTGCTCAAAGCAGAAGAGAAGCTGCTGACACAGCACATGAAGTCATTGCTGCCTGAAGAGATCCTGGCCAGACTCCCACTGAAAAGCTGCAATGGCTCCAGTTTCATTCTGATTGCTCATAGCAGGAATGTAAATCAGGGTGGTTCAAGAAAGGTAAATGAAGTCACCTGCATATCAGACCAACAGAGAGATCACACTCAACGCTTGCTCTCCTGACCTCACCCAGTACTGTGAAACACTGCACATTATCGTGCTCTCAGGTTGTTTCCTGGCTACACTTCCTCCCAGGCAGGCAATTTGGCAGCACAGTGTGAACTTTACCTAGGAACAGGAATTTAAATAAGACACAACCATGCTGTAAGCCCAATGAAGTATCATGGTGGATCTGAGCAGAGGAAGGAGTGTAGTGAATTGTAAAACAGTTTTTTACAGGTCAGCATATTGATACTTCAAAGCAGGGTCTTCCATGAAGTGAGAGATTTCACCCAACCAGCTGCATAGAACAGGAAATATGAACATTGAGCACTTAGCCTTTCTATTCCACCAGCACACTCCAGGTTCTGTGCCTTTACTCTGCAGTCTAAAACCTGAGCAGCCCGTAACAGATTCCTAACTTCAGTGCCTAAAAGCTGGACAGCAGCACAAGAGAGGGGATCCTTCCCTTTTTCTCTGCCCTCATGAGACCTTGCCCTGCAGCGTTCAGTTCTGGGGTCCTCAGCACAGGAAACACATGGACCTGTTAGAGCAGGACCAGAGGAGACCACAGACATGATCAGAGGGCTGGAGCACCTCTCCTGTGAGAACAAGCTGAGAGAGTTGGGGCTGCTCAGCCTGCAGAAGAGAAGGCTCTGGGGAGACCTCCTTGCAGTTTTTGGGGGGCTTATAAGAAAGATGAGGGAACAATATTTTAGCAGGGTCTGTTCCAACAGGACAAAGGGTAATGGTTTTAAACTAAAAGAGGAGGATTCAGACTGAGTATAAGGAAGTTTTTTACAGTGAGGATGGAACATTGGAACATACAGAAAGGTGCCAGATGCCCCATTCTGGAAACATTCAAGGCCAGGCTGAATGAAGTTCTGAAGATGTCCCTGCTCACTGGGGGATCACTGGGTTAAAGAGCCTTTCAAGAACCCTTCCAACCCAAACGGTTCTATGCTTCTAGTTTAGTATTCTATTGGCCTTTTCACATTCCATGTGTGCTTGATTATTCTGTAACATACAATCTACAAAACCAGTTTGAATGCTGGCAAGCAGGCACAAGAAAGTTCCTTGAGCTGAGACAGAGAGGGTCTAAGAGGGGGCAGAAGGGAACAGCAGGAGTGTTCATACAATGTTCACTTGCTCAGAACATGCTGTAACAGATGACTGTGCTGAAGCCAGATGTTTCTTGACAAACAGAACAAACATCATCAGACTGGCCTCACATGGGATTCCCACATAGATTTTCACATTTCTTTCCTTTTATTTTTTCTCAAAAGTAAAGCTTAAAAAAAGGACAAAACCCCTTTGACCTCACAACAAAGTGAAGTCCATCAGAGCTTGAAGTAGGGAGCCAGACTAGTGTACACTATTGCTGAACAAAATAGCAGAGTTTTTCACTAAAATGCAAACTACGATGTCTCTGCTGGCCCATAAAGCACTGAGATGACTTCCTGAATCATGTCAACGTCCAAATGTGTTTTCAAAAATGTGAGCCTACAACTACTACTTCAGGAAGAAGCCTCCTAAAGCCACAGTTGTGAGCTCTGAGTTAGCAGTTTGATCAGCAAGTTGCAAGAGTAATAAGCAGAGAGAACCCTGCACAGCCATGACATTCCATGCAGGGAAATTGATAGGGTTTAGGCTGAACCAAACAGCTGGCAGCTTCTCCACTAAACAGTTTGGCTTCAGGGAAAACAATCAAAACGAGATTCAAGAAAAAAAAAAAAAACACCTGTGCAATTTCTGCTTTACTGTGTTACTTTCGAAATTATATTTTTAATAGTAGAAGTCTTAAAGCTATAAAATATGGTATTTCTCATGTTTGTTGCAGTGCAACACCTGCTCAAATGGGACACTACTGGTAAGGTTGTTAAAAAGACAGGGACATCAGAACCTTCTTAGCTCATCACTTGCAAGCTGCTATGCACGCTGTGCATTCTCCACTGGTTGTGTCTTTAGCTTTGTTTTGTTTGAAATTCTTATTCTACCACATTATCTATAGCCTTAGACAGCTTCTTGGCCCAGACTCTGAGACTTTTGGAGGGTCAGGGCAGAGCAGTAGAGCTCTCTATGATTTCATGACAGACCACAATAAACACTGCATGGCTCCCTGCTGGTTCTGTTTACACACTATTTAAAAATGCATAACAGCTCCCGTCTGCTCAGCTGCCTGTGCTGCTGAAGGTGTGGCTGGTGTCATCCCACAGAGGCCAGGAATCCCAACTGGGACCTCTGAAGTGCCCTTTCTTGTGCTGGCAGAGACTGTCACAACTGGAATTGCACCAGTACAATACAGGATTACAAAATACATGTTTTGTGAATGGTTATTCTAATACAATTCTAAATTAAAAACAGGATGAAAGCTTGGATCCACTGAGAATACTAAAGGTTTTTGTCAGACTCTTAGAAGGGCCAGGCTTTCACAGACAGCATTACTTTAATTCACCAATGCAAAATGATATCTATTCTGGAGGGAATCAATACCATGGAAGATTTAAGACAGCAATAGATTTGAAAATCCAGTATAGCAATGTTTCATGTTCTTCCTGGTCTGAAAACATGTTGCTGGGTTGATTATTGGCATAGCCATACCCTTTAGGCTAGGACTGGGCTCCTCACTGAATGGCTTTTGGCACACAATTCAGAATGGCTAATGGAAGCAGAAATGGCCCCTCACCCATAATGAAAACAGCAAAATGCCAGAACACTGCGACAGAAAAATACCCCTGTGGCATGGATGAGAAAGTGTAGTAAATGTCATTCAGAGTCATCCAGATGAGCAACAGGAATAAGAAATAAATAATATCTGAGAATGCTCACAAGCTGTGCTGCTGTAGTAACTCTGCTGTGAGGAACTTGGAAGGAACCAGCTGGCTCCCTGCTCCTCTGCTCTACTGATGGATGGGCAGCTCTGCTGGCAGCCATTCCCAAAAGGATGGTGGGTGTCCATCGTCCCCCATCCTACACAGCCAGCAAAGCTTTCCACTAAGGACACTTCTAGCACTGGCTTGTGCTGATCTGGACAATTGTCCAGCAGGGAGCAGAGTGAGGAGGATAAATCAACATGGAGAAAGAAGAATCAGGGCAGACATTAATAAAACTTAGCTGCTGAAAGAGAGAGCTGAAGCCAGACGAAACTAGACCAAAGGCACGGATTGCTGGAAAAGCAGGAGAAGGCTTGGCTGTGCCAGAAGGGGCTCTGTGTCTGGGCAGCCTGAAACACCACACTGTGCCAGGGCAAGGGAGCCACCAGGGAACAAAATATTCCAGCTGTAACACTAAACAACCTTCCACTTGCCATAAAAGGTTTATTTGTTAGCTCATAGATACAAACTGAAGCTCGGTTAATATCACACAGGTTTGCAGTTCTAGCACTGCCACAGCTGTTAAGGGCAGAGCTAATCAAAAGATGAAAAAAGTCATTCTTGTGTCAGGCTGTGATTCTTTAAATTTTTGTGAAGTTCACTTGTAACTAGAAAAAGCCCATTTAAATATGAAAACTTGGCTGTTTGATTAAGAAAACATGAAGTTGTAGCATGCATTTCTTACTTCAAGAATGAAATCAGAATGACAACAAAATTCAATGACACTTGGGCTGATGGTAATTTTTATGGAAGGTCAGACCTTAAGAACCTGCTAATAGTGACTTGGGGTTGGGGAATCAGTGCCACTGGGATGCTATTACAGGAATGAAAGCACATCTAGAGATCCCCAAAGTGATGGGAGCCCATTCTGCTGCATCAATGTACCAACAAAGAAAAAGCCCCCATGAAAGGACCCCAGCTCAGGTTAGCTGGAGCAGTGCAGAGAGGGCAAAAGAAAAATTAAAGCCTGAAGTAACGGCAAGAAAACAGGATTTGCTTGAGGCTGTAGGACCAAGTAAAAGCAAAATTCCTATTCTGTTTTCCACACACATACTTGCAGGAAGCTGGTTGAATATACCTAGAATTAACTCATGGTAAAAACAAAAATGTTATTAAAAATTATACTTTTTCACCTTTGAGTCTTCAAAGAGATACAAAACCAGGCAACAGGTTAAGTATTCTCAGATATTGTTATATTACCTCTCTGCCCTTTGAAACAACATACTAAAATATTTCACAATTTTTAATGTCATGCAGGGTGTTCAAATTCTAACAGCTTTCTCTGAGAGGCCATATTAATGACTGAAGAAGATTTACTACTTATTGCTTTTCTTTATGTTCTAAGAATTAATTGAGTGGAGCTGTCTTACCTATTTTCAAATGTTCATTTTCTGATTTATGCTATTTGCCTCCCTTGTTTCAGGAGACTTTTTGAATATGGGAATCTCAACAACTTTGTGTGTTCAAAGCTGTAATTCTAGTCAAACTTTTGTAAAGGTAGATGTTAACTTATATACTGACTATAAACTAGAACATGAGAAAAAATAAATTTTTAAAAAAAAGTCCTGAAACTTTAAGAATAAAGAGCACCTCAAGCATTTCTGGAAGATGTACCCATTCCCACGTTCTCCTTTGTATAGTTGTGTAGTTTCATGGAACAAGGCTACCCAGCATCAAATGTCTCTTCCATTTCATCTGGGTTTTTTCCCTACACTTGGAGCTGATTTCTGGGGTTTTTTTGTTTTGTTTTGTTTTGGTTTTGGTTTTTTGTTTGTTTGTCTGTTTGTTTTTGTTTTTGGTTTTTTTTTGTGGCTGACAGTTCAAAATTCAAAGCAGAGCCATTCCTGGGTGGTAAAATGGAACTCAGACTTCAAAGGAAGAATTACCAAAAATCTTCAACTGGTCAAGCAGTGGAGCTATCAGAAATCTTCTGTAAACTTGAAAGATGCTTACAGGTCACAAACAGCTCATGTTTAAAAACAAACAAAAAAACAAACACCATTTTCTTCAAAAGGTAAAACAGACTAAAAGGTAAAAAACAAAAACACAGGGAGTTTTGTTAGCCACAGGGTCTTCTGAAGCAATACTGTCATCTGCAGGTTTGGTAACTTCACTGATGGAAATTAATCACTATCAAGCTTTGACATTTGTTTGTTTTATACAGGGTTATTTGTTTGGTTTGGGGTAGGGGTCTTCTCATTAGCAGAAATTATGTCAATACTTATAGTTAGGGCCTCCAACCACGACCCATACTTCCATTTCATTTTCACATCACTTTCTGAACTTGGTTGAGGGATATTTTCTGCTCCTGTTCTGACACATTTGCTTTGGTTGAAGTATTCAGATTGAGTCCATTGCTCACTGCATCATTTAGAAACTCCCACTTGGAGGCTGACAGACAGCACTGACTTGCTTTTGCACTCCTCTTATCCAGTGGCTTCATATTTAGGACCTGTGAATCTTGCCAGTTTATCCCCAAATCTTGAAAAAGATGGGAAGAAAAGAAACTTATTTATGGAAGTCTTACTTATTTTTTCAGAGCTTATTTTATATATGAGATACAACAACAACAACAACAAAAGAAAAAAACAAAACAAAACAAAACAAAAAAACAACAACAGAAATTGCTTTCAGAAACATTCTTCAGGAATATTCCTTTTCTGGATACTTCCACCAAATGTGTACTTCTTCACAAAAGTCTCACAAAATAATTCCATTAAATATTGTCTACAGATTTATCAGAAACTCACAAAAATGCTGCATGAATGGACCATAGATCCACTGCATGAATCAGAGATGGAATTTGTCTGAAAGGCCCGATTTTCACTCCTACAATTCAGTCTCACAATGCTACAGAAACTACTTTTCCTGTCTGGATCAATTTCAGTGTGACTGGAACTTGTTAAGCTACTATAAAAAACAGTGAAGAAGCAACGAGATGAACCAACCAAAATGAGCATTTTCCAGTTTTTAGCACACCTGATGGCACTGCTCCTAGTATGGCACTCACCCTGAGCAAACTGAGGCACCAGCCACCCCTGCTCCTTTGTCAGCCCAACAGCTGAAAGACATGAGAATGGAGGCATAAAGAAAAAAAAATACCACCACCATAAAAAAAAAAAAGACTTGGAGAAGCCTTGAAAGAAAATAATGAAACATCAACATCTTTCATTTTTTGATTATTGTATTTCACTTGAAAACAAGTCTGGATGGAGTCCACCTCCTCAGCACACAAGGATCAGCAGGCCTGAAGTTAAAAAGGGAAAAATAATTGATTCTACTGCATACTGGTAAAGCACTTCCACTTAAGATGATAATAATTCATCCACTCTGTACATGACTGTGTATATCCTGTTGTGTTGAAAACTTTAATCAGAATACTTTATTTTTTAATAATATTTGCATTTATTTTTTAGCAATGTTTCCTCTTCTTTTATGCACTTCTCTGGGCCCTATGGAAAGTGGCAGCAGGCATGAGATACCCTTGAGATGTGTGTGTAGATATGACCTTTTTCATGTCCAAGGGACTGCAGAAAGGCCACTTTGGGAATTGGGGTACATTATAGACAGAGCTGCATCATCTGCAGTCACCAACTTCCAGGTCAGCCTCCAGCAGGGTGTGGAGTCAGCAGGGAGCAGAGCCAGAATAACCAGTCCATGCTCCCCACAGGAACCTCCAGGTACCTCTAATTCCTATGATACTACACCTGGATTTTCAAGCTCTTTCCTCCCCAGAAGAATAGGAAAGAAATAGGATATTCTTGCCCAGTAGCCTGCCCATTTGCAGGGGTAGGAGAGGTGAGAGCAGCCCAGCTTTCACAGCTGATATTTGGGTAGAGCCAAGCCCTCGGGAGGAACCAGCTACAGAATCCTGAAAACACTCTATCAAATGGGAACAACACAGAGACAAGCAAGGAAATAGAAGTTTTAAACACTATTTGCTCTTCCCAAGGACCACAGAGGTTTGTAATAAGGCACATCTACCAGTCCTCCTGAACCAGGCAAGTTACAACTCAAGTATCAATCTTGACAGCTGCACTAAAACCCACTTGTTTTGCAAGGAAAAAAAATGGCAACTTAGTCTTCTAAACAATGCAAGAAAGGTTGCAGATGTAAACAATATTTTTTTCCTGAGGGAGATCTGGAAAAAATATTATTCTTATAGTAGAAAGTGTTTCTATTTCAGCTTCAGAATGGTTCTTGTGTCCATAATTACTCTAAATTCCTTCCAGGGATGGACATTTACAGAGCAGGATTGGATGCAATTAGTGCTGATGTAACGCCTTAGTTACTAAAGGATCCAGCAGCTGACATGTGCTGCTATTTCTTAATAAGTATGGGTTAGCTACAGCACACAGCATTTTGTCCCCTATCTCACACATGAATTTTAGACCCTCACAGGTTATGTCTGAAGCTCTGGAACAATCCATCATGAAACTAATCCATCAGATACAAATTGTTGTTCACCTCCAGTGAAATAAATTTGCTTTAAAACAAGCATTTTCTTTTTTGCCTGCATCAGTCTTTGTGCAGAAAAAAAAAAAGTACAAGAGTAATTGCAAGCCTTGGAGAAACAGAAATATATTTTACAATAACTTCCAGAACATATAAGCTTTGATGGAACAAAGAATCAGTCCAGGGCCTGTCTAAAAATACAAGCCAAGTCATCACTGTCCCCATGGTGTACTCATGAAATCAAATTTATTAGCTGAAGGCTGGAGTTTTAAAGGCTGCAAGAGAAGTCCCTTACAATGAGTCTCCAAATGCACTGAGGCATTTGAACATCTTACTTGTAGTCTGGTGTAAAGGCATTTTTAAGGTGCTTCTTCTGACAGACAGTACAAGTGGGCCAAGATAAAAGTCCACTGTCCATTAGGGGAAAACTCTTTGAATTTACTTCAGTAGAATTAGGAAACCTAGCTTGGTTTTTGTTTTGTTTTTTTTTCCTTTTCTTTTTAAATATCCTCACAGACAACTATGAGTTGTTTCACTATTTACAGGAATGTGCATATAAACTAAAGAAAGTTGACCAAAACTCTCAGTAGCCCTTCAGAAAGTCGGGTCCATAATCAGTTTTCATCAGGGGAGAGGGATGACCAAAAAAAAAAAAAAAAGAAAATTCACCACCTGCAAACTCTCCACACATTAGAAAACACCCTTCAAGAAATAATCTTCCTTCTGCAATTTTCTCAATAGGCATCCAATTCTTTTTTTAGAAATTACTGTGACAAAGCAGGCACAACTTTCAGATGGGTTCCAATCCACCTTGTTTTTAATGACTCATTAGCAATATGCATTCCTCCACATCAGCTTGTCCCTGTGGCCACTAAGCCAAAATGGAAATCTTGAGGTCGGTCATATTTACATGTCACCACTTATGCTAATCACAATACCTCACTCTTTAAGGGAAGTTATCCATCATCTTGAATATGATTAAGCAATAACGTGAGCAAACAGCCCACAAGGTGATCTCCCCTACTCCTCAGTCAATTAATGCTGCCTCAGACTCCATCTGTTTGGAGAAATGCTTCCTATTGAGTATTCCATGCCTCCCTTCAACTCACAAAGAAGTAAACATGAATAGCACCATTTTGTCATTATTCTTGATAGCACAGACACGCACCTCCAGCAAGCTGCAGTTCCCTGAGTGTGTGTTTTCCCAGATGTAGTCCAGATGCCTCCTAAATGCATATGGCAGGAAATTCTTAGCAATCTTTTCTGTTTCCCGTATATTATTGGTTTATAATTGCTGCTATCCATCATAATTTTTTTAGCTACTGACTACTGCCCTGCTCTGCAGGTGTGTAGAAGAAACACAGGTCTAGCACATGAGCTACTTTTACATCTATCTTGGTGCATAAACAGAATAGCCAGTCTTTAGTGTTAGTTTAAAGGAAGCCTTTTTGGCAACATCTAAGATAAACAAGATTAACATAATATTGCACAGAGACCAGAAGATAAATACATAGTACCTAACAGACAATTAGGCTGTTTTCTTGATAACTGAATTTATTTCACTGTTGTTTGGCTGGAATTGTGCTATCCAAAGCTCATAGCCAGTGCCTAACAGGGAATAACTGCACAGCACAAAGCTACTGCACAGATACACATCCCAGCTCCCTGAGAGCAAACCTGTCTGTGGTACAACACGCAGATTTCATTTCTGCTCCCAGCAGCAGGCTGGCTGTGTCAACATGGTGCTGTGCTCTGATTAATTAGCCTGGCTCTAGGGCTGACTCAAGGACTCTCAGCAGATACTGGAGAATGAGATCTGTCCCCAGAGAACAAGGCTGGATTGTTCTGATGGCTGCAAGGCACAGAGGGGAAGAGAAGGAGGACAGAGGTACTGTACAGGTACATCCTGACTGTAGAGTCCTGGAGAGCAAGGCTGGGCAGCCCTGGGATTGGGAAACACAGAGGCAGAGTTTTCTGTTAAACCCAGCACATCTGAAAAAGGAGGGCTGTGTGCTGAGTTGGATGTTCCCAGCAGAGTACCCTGAATGCTGTCCTAGTTTACCTTGGACCCAGATTGTTTGTTTTTAAGTGACTGTTCTGACCCTGTAGTTTCTAACATTGCTTTGTCTTGTGGCACACAGTACAGACACCCCATGGAAGTTATAACATGGCATGATCAGCCTTGAGCCACTGGTGTCCTTAGGTTTTCCTATGAGCTGCAAAGTTTCCCATGATTTCTGCTGAGCTTTGCCCTGAACTGGTAAAATCAGTGCATTTCTTGTGCTTGGAACCTGAAAAAGCATCCCAGATAACAATTTTTCTGTGGTCTCCTCTGGAAGGTTGCACTAAATACCCCAGCAGTCATTAAAACTTGTAACTGTAGATTAAGGGGCAGATCTTCCAGTTTTAACTGATCAAAATTGCCATGACAGTCTCACCAGGTCATTCTAAAACTCTCAGTAATTGATGTTGCTAAGCACAACAGACCAGCCCCACTAAAACATGACAGAGAAATAGCCAGAAAATAATTGGCAAGAATACACAGTAAGACATCCACCTCTCTCTTACTTTGTATTTTGTATAAAATACTAAACTGGCTCCAGCAGATAGTTTTGGTTTGCTCTCTCTGAGAAAAAAAAAGTGGACCATAAGGGTTTGGAGTGTCCAAGTTTATACTCCATTTCCCCATCACTTAATTCTACAGTTTAGAACCATGCTGACTTCTAATTGTGTCTGTGCCCCTTACGAATCCTTCTCAGGTAACAGATTGGATAAAAACTGAGTGAGGACATGGGACCATTATCAACCTTGCCAGGAGCTTTAACCTTGCATGACCACAGAGATTTGGATGACTAGTGAAGATGTACAGATTATTCATCAGTGCCTCTAATTGTCGAGTCTTATCTTCTTTTTGCCAGGGTCAGGATTAAATACGTGAGACAGTATTTCTTGTTTGGACTCAGATGTTTATTAGTGCTTATCTACGTTGCAGTCTCACAAACCTGGAGTTCCACAGCACTTCAAGCTAACAAACTAAAAATGGAGCCCCATCTCTCTCTTTACAAGGCCTTTTAAGGATAAACTCTCCAATTAAGAAATGACATTTGAATTATTTTTACTTATAACCGAATAAGCAACCACCCGTGGCCTGCAATGCCAACTTTTTTTTTCCAATCATACAATACTACCCAAATCCATGAAGAGGAAGGTGAAGAAGGACAAACCTCCACCCTAAAACCTCCATCTTGTTTTACATATATTACTATATTCTAAAACCTTAAACTCTAAGTTTTCTACCATGTGATATTACACACTTCTATTTAAACTACACACCCATAATCCCAGTTCTATCACTCAGTTTTGGAAGCCTTCTCCATGGCCTCAGGTCAAATGCAGTGTTCTCTTGGGGGTCAGTGCCTGTCAGCACAGAAAGTCTAAAATTCTCAGTGACCAGGGTTCCAACATCTAATTTCTTCCCACCCCCACCATCAGATCAGCAAGGACAACCACTCAGCACTGATTTTTTTCTAACCTATTTCAGCTATTTACAGACACTTCAGAAAGACACAGTAGGTATGGCGGTACATTTTTTTAAGTTGGACAGAAATCTTGAAGTGTATTAAAATAAAATTATTATCCTTTCTACTTAGAAATGTATTAGGAACTGCACCAAAGTAAATCCCTTTCACTACCATATCTCAAGTGTGACCTCCACAGCATTTCCATAACTCAAGCCATGCATCTCCCTGGAGTACAGTTTTGTTCACAGTACTTATTCTTAGCCAAGATCAGACATTTGTTGGTCACCAGCTCCAGCTCCTGGGTGAAATTATCAAATCCTACTTAATATCCTGACTATGCAAAGTTCAGTAAAACAGCATGGAGTTTTATTTGTACCTCTTTTTTACCTGGATTATTTTGAAGACTATTAATACAGGAAAATTAAGAGACCAAAAAAAATCTTCTCGCTCCATAGAAAATCAAACCCTGAAAGCTTCACAGAGTCACCAACAGAAACATTGAAAATCCTAGTCAGTCTTCTAGTAGTGCAGATGTGGATGTCAGTACTCATGCACAGGGTGAAGAGGAAATAGTTCTGTTTCATTAAGCTCTTGGCAGAAGATAGATAGTAAATTCATGTAATAGATGAATGGATTTTTTAGGAATGGATTTCAAAAATTATTTTCTTGAAAGAGAATTCTTATAGTTTGGATTTATTTGCACACTACAGTTTGCCTTAAAAATGCAACAACCTCTACAGCTCTGCTGGCTACTAGAACAATACCTGCAAAAAAACAGGCCTTTATGAATGACCACTGTCAAAGTTCATGTTTTTAGTGACATTGATTGGTTTCAGCAGATAGGATGGCTTCAGTACTCAAAAAAAGATCATTTATTCTGGCAAAACAATGGTCATGAATTATGAAGAGAAATAAATGTGCATTGACTGCAAATCTTTATATATTGTGGATGTGTTTTGTTACAACATTTTCCCTTTGAGGATCAGAGAGCAAGAAGAACTTAAATCCTGCTCCTACCATGCCTAAAAGATAACAAAGCTAGCCAGCACATACCCCTTGTCCTTGCTGGTTTATACTGTCACATAGAGCCTGCTGCATGACAGCATCCAGGAAAGCTCTTCCCTCCTCTTCTGCCCCATGGTGAACCCTGTTACACCAGTTTGGAAAAAAAAAAATTAAAAATCACTTTAAGTAAGAAGCATCTTTGTCTGTAGATTCACACACTCTTTCAAGGTAGAACTGCCCTCACAAAAAGCAGATTTACTCGACAGCTGCCTCTTTCTGTCCCTAAGAACCTCATTTCTCTTCCCAGCAAAAGCATTTGTGCAGCACCATGGCAAAACAGATTATGCAGCAGATGGAGAATAAAATCTGACCAGTCAAAAATAGCACTTAATTTTAACTCAGACTAGTTTCCAGTAGTAAATTCCAGCTAAGACTTCATAAGAAGTGACAGCCTCAGTCTTCCAGCCAAAACATACAACGACAACATAGACAGCTCTTACCAGCATTTCCCATGAGTTAAGGCTTTCTAAGGGAATGAAGTAGACAAGAAATAGAGAAAGAAACTATGCTGATTCTCAGTGTTCATTAGAGTGGTCCCAGTCCCCTCTACTGAAATCTAAGTAATCTCCCTAAAGCTGTACAGAAGAAATCACTTCCAGCTCCATGCTCTGAGGATGCTGCATCCATGACCTGGGAGGTTTACAGCATCTAATCTAAGGGAATTGATTCCAGGGCAGATTAAGAGCTTTCCCCTCTCAAGCTGTTCCTTACACTTCCAAAGTGACTCCAGTAAACATGAATATATGAGTATACCACAAGCTTTGGAGGGTCAGCAACCATATGCCATAGATGGGCTCTCAACCCAGGCCACAAGGTAAGATTATAAGAAATGTGCTTGCACATCCATCCAACTTAATATGCAAAGAACAAAGACAATACATGGCCTTAAAAACCTCTCTGGACAACCCCAGAAGAAAAGCCAGCTTCTTCAGAAAGCAATCCAAAGCACTACTAGATTTGCTCTGCCACACTGCTGTCACTTACAATTTTCCCTCAAGCCTTTCCCTGCTGTCTTTCTCCTTTCCTTAATTGTTCAGCAATGTTCTCCTGGTCATGCCGCTGTAATATTTGGCAGCCTGGTTGTGAATGCCCTTATCTTCTGATTCTTTTATTTAATCTTTATGTCCCTTCAGTCTCTTTTCCTCTTTACAGCTCTTCAGAACATTTATTTGTATCCTAAAATACATTTGGTTCTGTCTGCCTGCCTCATCTCCCATCTATCAGCTCACACATTCTTTAATTCAGCTGCACATTCTCTCATCATTCATCAGTCCATTTACACATTCTTCTATCCATCCTCACGTTCTCCCTCTCTCTTCTTCTCACTTGCTGTTCTGTCACCTCTCTCATTTTTACAGAGCTCTCCTGCCTGTCTCCTGTGGGCCCTGCAGGCCTGGCTGTCCCAGAGTACCAAACAGTGTGTTATTGTATACCATCCTGCACTCAGAATTGCCATGAAACATTTCACAGCTAATCAGACCTGCAGACCCAAGTATGTTTTATACATTCTGTGGTCCTGATTCTGAAATCATTCACTTCACAGTAAATTAAGTCAATGCTAGTGGGAACATACAGGTGTAAAATTAGTTTAAGTAAGATGAAAAAGAACTCATATTTTCTACCAATAACATAACTATTAAAGGGATAAAAAGGAAGCTAGATAAGTCAAAATCCAGCAACTGATCTTTGGAGGAGACTGAAAGACCATGGAAGATTGGCGAACGGTTGTTTTCTTAGCAGAAGTGTGGCAAAGAAATACTCCCTGAGCTCATGGTATTTAGTCCCAGAGATTGCAATACAATGGAATATGTCTTTCTGAGTACAAAAGGCATGAGAAAGAAGCACTAAAACGGTACAAAATCCAGTACAAATACAACTGGCTTCACAGAGGTCCCTCTCAAGGTTCACATGCAAGCACTCTAAGTAATGGAACTAACAGGCAGCAACAGAGTTTGTAACCACCAGGAAAATCCATGGAAACAGCAGAAAAATAAAGGCAACGTGTACACCTTCAGTTATCTGCACAGACCTTGCTCTGTTAACAGGCAAGCCACAGAAATGTGGGCAGATTCTCCCAACATACACAGGTAAGAGCTCTTGCAAGGCAGCTGACAGACATCAGACAGACAGACATCCACAAGACACAAAAAAGCAGATGAAGATTTAATTTGGTCCTAAGGAATAAGATCTGAAATGGGCCCAGTCTCACGGTCTTCAACAAAGATATAGCCACTGAATTGCATTATAATCAATAAAATTAATCAGGGACAAGAATATTCACTGGAAAGGTGCAAAGAAAAGAGAGGTTCTGTGTGCCACCCTCAGACAGAAACAGGAAGAAAGATCTTTTGAGGGAGATGCTAGAGGTGTAGCTGGAGAGAAAGGGACAATCATCAGACAAAGGGGACTGATGACAAATGAAAATCCAAGGAAGAAGAGAATGCAATGTCAACATCCAGAGAACAACAACACACAGAAGAAGAAATGAGAGATGAAAAACTGGAACACAGTATTAGTTAAGGATGATCAAGGAATACTACAAGAGAAAGGCACTGAGACTCCATTAAGTTCTATAGTTCTATCTCCCAAGTGTAGAAAATAATAAAAAAATCAAACCACCAAGAAACAAAAAAACTGCTCATAGAAAATGCCACATGACCATGAAAAAAATTAGATAGGCCCAGAGTCAGCACTATGTAATCACTTATCATCAGGTTAAGAATAGAGACATGAAAGGACATTACAGACTAAACTACAAACACCAACCATAACATTATGCAGAAATTCTGTCCTCCTGTTTTGCTAATCTCAACAGTTTCACCAAAAGAGTAAAGTTTGGTGAAGCAAAAGAATGAAATTCAAGTGGTTCTTTCATAAAGAATAGAGAAAGGAAAGCCAGGAACGCTGAATGAGGAAAATCAAGATCTGACAGAAAACACTCAAGAAGCCATCCATTGTAACAAAAGAAGAAATAACAGAATTTTGCTTTCCCAAACAGCTACCACATCTTGGAGAGCTTGAAATGCAGTTAAGTGGAACCCAGTGGAGGCCACAGAGAGGAAGAGAGGGCAGTGGAGGTTATTTGAACCCAGGAATATGCATCTTAACTGACACAGAATCATGTTCAGCAAATGTTTCAGAGGTAATGGAATGCAGATTTAAAGATTATGGAAGAATTAAGGGGCAAATGAGTTCAAAGAGACCTCATTGACCCTGCCATTCATTCCTAACCTCTAAAATACTTCCAGCATATGATGAAAGCAGCAACATAGTCTTTGCATAGCCTTGTTTATTAACTAATTATTTAAGACCACAATCATAATGAGAACTACAGAAACAGCATTGAGAACATATTGTCATTCACCAGATCAAGTTACAGTCACAGAAAACTATTTTTGCGTCTATTTCCCTCCTCCAAACTCCTAGAGCATTATGATGATGTGCTAATGGCTTGAAAGTACCTTTGGCAAGTTGGTACAAGGCTCAGCTTTCTCTGATAATCAGCAGCTTGAATGAGCCCATAACGATGCTTTCTTTCCATGCAGTTCTGGGCCCTTCCCCTCTCCAGAGCATTCATTTGGATTTGATCTCATTGCCTTCTCCAGAGGGGACTACCCACAGTGTGCAGAGATGGGGAAGATGGGGAAGAACGGGTTTAGGATGTAATTTGCATTTCCAGGTGGGAGTTTTCTGGGCCAAATATTTCCTAAGCCTATACTTGTCTAATGCAGTTCAGCATTTGAATAACAGAAATGGATGGGTTTTGATGTAACTGCAACCACTTGGAAGGAAAAAAACACCACTAAACAAATCCAACCAGCCCCAAAACTCTATATATCAATTCTTACCTATGTTAAACATGCATGAGTGTTTAACAGAGCAAATCTGAGCTGGCTAAGGGACGGTAGCAACATGAATATTAAAAATATTGCAATGGCATCGGTTAGCATTCATTTTTACAGAGAAACACTCGTGTTCTGATCATACTATGGAATAAACAAAAATAACAGTACTGCCCAACACTACAGTGATGGACACAACCACAGACATGAACAGGTTTCTGAAGACAGATGAAAACAACCAGAGCCACCCCCATCCATCTCTCCAGTGCAGCTCTTCCCTACCACAGTGCCAGACAGGGCTGACAAGGGCCCATGGAGTGGGAGTCACTTGTCCCTCAGCATCCCAGCAGCTCAGTCAGGACACACATCACAACAGCAGCTGAGCCTTGGTCTTGGGACTCCTGAGTGAAAAAGCCACAGCACAAAGCAAAAAAGCTTAAACCCAAATAGGGAGCAAGTGCACAGTGAAAGAAATGGAGAAACAATTAATAAACCATCTGAGAGACCAAGGGGCATTGCTAAAGGCTTTTGCAGTCCACAAAACAACTGAGAAGGAGTTAAACTAAGCATAGAAGCCAGGATCTACCTTCTGCCACTATGGTAGAACTGCAAAGGGATGGGGAGTGAGGAGTGTATTCAAACTTTTTGGTTTACTGTAGGTGCAGAAGAAATTGCAGGCAACCTCACCTCTCATTGAATATCTGTCACTGGGAGAGAACGCTGCACTGTCCATGCTGGGCTTCCATGATTAGACATCAAACTTCTACATCTGGACACCTGTGCTGTAACACTGAATCCTTACCACACCACCCAAGAATACAGAGCCAAAATTATACAAAAATACGAAGCATGCAGACAGTGACAGAGAGCAGTCACAATGTGAGCATGATACAACACCAGCTGGTCTCTAGGACCATTTCTTTTCATTTGATCTATTGCAAAGTTTGTATTTTTGTCACTCCACTTCCTTTACAGACTTGGGGACAGCATACCAGTTGTACTGAATTTCCAGCTGCCACAGCCCAAACGAGGGCTGTTACATGTCAGAATTTAGAGTTAAACATGCAGAATGCAGAGAGCAGTCACAATACCTCCTTTATGATGTTAATGAAAACACAAATAATGTAATTTTAAAACCCCCATCTAAAGTAAAAATAGCCATAGAGACTGTATGAGGCAAAATGAGAACTACATTTCAGCAAAACTGCACATGCTCCTGTAGCCAGACAAGAAAAACCTTCTCCTTTCCTCAGTGGGATATTAAACTTTATAGCTGTACTTCTTATTTCTAGATGGTTCTTTGAATGCATAGCTTCTGACTTCCCTAATTTCTTTTGTATGTAGTAAGTTTTGATTTTTTTTTAATATTTTTTTAAGAGCTGCTCTGTCATAAATCAGTCCAGTCTTTGGAGGTCTTAAAAAATTTAACAGTTACGACTGCAGTATTCATAAATACTTTTATGATCCCTTCTAGGCTTTGTGGAATGCCTTGACATTCACATCTCGAACTTGGCACAAAAACCACCATGTCTTTGGGCATGTGCAAGCACACACCCACACACACACACAGTCTCTCACTCAGGCTGTTTAGCCAAGGAGAGCCTGTGCACACTCCTGGTGTGCAGCAAGTGCCACCAGTGCTATGGTGTGACACCACTCATTTCTCACAGGGAAGAGCCAGACTCCCTAAAGATGGATTCTGTGTCACTGGCTGACCCCTCCACACCTGCACACCGCCTCCCTGCTCCTTCCAGAGAGCACAGGGAGCCCCTGGGAGAAAGAGAGAGAGATCATCACACTCCCCATAACGAGTGGGTGATGATCTTTGAGCCCCACCAGCTGCAGAAAGGAATGTGAGCCCAGAGCAGGAGCTGCGAGCCACAAGGAGCCAAGCAGGGGCTGAGGGAATGAGGGCTTGGCTTAAGGTGTACAATGATAACTGGTGGGTCTGTTTGTAGCTGTGAAAGAGGACATGAATTGCTGCAACACACAGGGCTTGCAAGCCATTCTCTGGAGACTGGAACCAAGTCCCTGTAGGAAATTTTGGGGAACACAGTCAAACACTGGCTTTCCTCAAATGTCATCATTTCCACTGGACACATGTAAGCACAGGAATGTGTGTGATTCCACTGCAAGGTGAGTCAGCCACACATTCTATCAAACGTTAAGCTTCAGACGTAAAACAGGCTCATGCCACAAAACCATATCTAGTTCTAATCCTTTTACTGCTGCTAAACTAGACATTTCTCTAGTTTTTAATTGAGTTCTAATTGCAGTTGTTTCTAACGAATGCGTTGCAGCTGTGGGAAGTATCTGAAAGAATCAGTAGCTGTTTTGTAGGGATCTCAGATGAAACATTCCACGTGTGGTCCTTTGAGACTGCCCCACAGCAAAAGCTGGGAAAGCCAAAACACAACAGGAAAGTCCATGGGGAGCTATGTACATGCTCACGTACATGCAAGGTGTGTTGGCTGTTTCAAAGCTCAGGGAGGGCAAGGATCAGGTCTAGCAAACAGAGCTAAAATCAGCTGGAGAAAAGCACAAACATTACATACAGCATTTGGAGAAACAACTGAACCCCAGCTACCAAGGACACAATGCAAAAATTGAACACCGCACACACACACTACCATCAGCTATCCCCTTAAATCCAAAGAGCTGAGGGTCTGGGCCTGGATTTGATTGCCACCATAATTCATGAGACAAGTCAGGACTAGTGCTTTGATTCACATCTAATAGTACCAATTTAAGTTACTTCTGTGACATCTGAGCACCGCAGAACTGAAGTCTTGAGACTGTTTATTCTTATGAAGTGAGTCAATAGAGAAGACTTCCTTGGATTTATGTGTATTCCCCCAAAATTAACATTTATCACAGCAAAAAAATTAACTGCAAATTCTGTTGAGGAGGCATGAGACTCTTCTAATTATATTGAGAATGCTTTGGCAATATAACACTGATTATATTAAGACTTCTATGATGCAGTGTTAGTACATATAAGAATATCTGTAGAAGAATCACACAGACTCATGGGGGGAAAGTATGAGCTTAGGGTTCCCAGAGTTTGCTGTATTTGCAATTCATGCTGAATATGTTCCCTGTCAAGCTGTCATTACACTCGGAGTTGATTTTCCTGCTATCGATCCTCTCCCTGTTTATTCTTTTTCTCCCTCTTCAGCTGCCCCAGGGGTTTTGGAAAACAATAACAACCAAAACTATAACAAAGAACTTGAAGTCCCAAACAAATTTTGCACACGTTCATTCCATAACCATCAGCCAGCCTGACTTCTACAGCCCCACCCAAATTTCCATTAAAGTTGCCGTGCATTTGAATAATGAGTCACTGTTTAAAGAGGGAAAGAGGCACAGTGCATTCACGTTGAAGAGGCACTAAAATCAAATAAAGATCCATTACAGCATAGGTGTTGGTAACACTATAGCTGCTGTAAAGCACACACCTTTGTTTCTGAAAACAAAATCTAACAAGGGCAGAAGCATGGCCCACAAATTACGTGTCACATTTTGGTAAGGAATGAATTAAATGCCCCGTATAAGATAAGACTGTTACAGAAAAGGGTAAAGGATTGTGAAAGAGGTACAATTCCCCCAGAGCACTTGAATTACATTCTATGCTCAACAGCAAGATTTGTCAATAGCAATAATTCTGAAAGTGAAAGAGTCGTATGTAGAGTCTTTCCATCAGCCTTTTCTGACACATTATTCTTTCTATTCTTTTTTTATTTACTCTCTTTGCATTTCTCCAAGCTGGTTTTGGCTGAGATACAGCACAGGAAAAAGCAGACCAAAGTGTGTGTAAGCCTGCATGTAAGATCCTTCTGGCACGCAGTGATGGAACACCCTCTCCTGGAGAAACAGACACACTTCCTCTGCTCCAGCAGTGGAAGAAAGGGAAATGAGTGATACTCCTGGGATCTGCAGACAAACTACCACAACGAATCTTGATACAGTGACAATAAGTAGGAATGCTTCCCCTTGAGGTACACAAGATTCTTCTCTGGACTGAAAAGGACACTGTTAGATACAGCACCCTTCAGAAAAATCACATTTAAGCAATTAACAGTATACTAGAATCATAAAAAAAAGAACCTCTAGATGAAATAAGTCAGGATTTTTGACTCAAATTCAGATCTTCCACAAGGGGGATCCCATTGGTGGACTGACTCCCTGCATCACAAAATACATCATTTTGAACCAGGCAGAATATCACCATTCAGGTGGCTACCTCCTAAAGTTAAAAATTAAAATAGCTCAGTTGGAAAAAAGGGGTCTTGGCTAAAAGTCGAAGTTCTACACATTTCCTTCACTCACTTCTTTAAGATGTCATAGTTTCACCTCATTATAGATTATGGCACTTCTCATTAATCCACTCATATTTGCTTAGAATGTCATTTGCAAATTTTATAAACAGCTTTCATACTTCTCAAAGGAATGCCTCCAAGAGGCAATACATTAATCAACATACTACTGCCTGTGGATGACTAAGAAAGCAGTGGATAGAGCAGGGATCTGTGGTGCCAGTGACCAGGCTACAGGTGACAGTGTGGTAAGTTACTGACTGCCTGTAGCCTTTAAAAATGAAAGAACTCTACAGGTACAGGGCTCCCGAATGAGCAGCATGGATTCCAACATGGAATATTTACACTGGCAGCAATATCTCAGACACCACAGTGGAACAAACACCTGGACAATTCATTTTTCCCCCTGAGGTGGCTGGCAGCTCTGCTGTGTGCAGAAAGCAGGACAGCTTCTGACCTGGACACTGCTGACTTGTACCTTAACTAGATGCAAAAAAGAATGCAAGAAGAGAGAAAAATTGGAGTTCAGTGTGGTCACTGATGTGAATTTTCAACTTCATTTGACATTGCTAACATTGCTCTCATTTGGAGAGTTTCTAACCACGGCCTCCTGTGCTATGACAAGTTTGTAATAAATTACAAATGATCAAACTGCAGGTACTTCTCTCAGTTTGCAGCCCAATTTAGAAAAAATCAGTGGAAAAACAGCAGCAGCACATGGCTCAGGCTATGCCAGATCAAAGGGGAATTATTCCTTGCAGCTCCAGGAACATTCAGGCACTGTTTACCTCAAGGCAAGAATGAATAGCAAGGATAAGGCACTGAAGACCCTAGGAAGTCCTCACAGCCTTAAAAAGTCTGCAGAGAAAATTTCTAAGATGCATTAAACACAAAGGTTCTCAGTGCCCAAGGCAAACTGGAAAATATTCCTTCCCTCGAGTTACTTAATGCTAAATCATCACCTGCAGGTTCAAGCTGTCATTTCACACTGAGTCACATCTCACAGAGTCAGGAGTTCTCCTCAAATTATTTACTTTCCCCCTCCCCACCCCAACACACACAGTGGTTTCTCATACAAGCATTAGCAGAATATGAATTACTTCTAGGAAGGAGTGAGACTTACATTCAAATATAACATAGATTAAAGCCCTGATTAAATTCAGCCACAGCCTTCCAGTCACTTCAAACAGTTCTACATTCAAATACAGTTCAGGATTTATAAAGAAAAAGAAAATTCTCAGCGTTTCCTGGTGTAGGGGTTAGCCTAAGAATCTGTTATTTGGTCTATAAACAGTAAGAATGCACACTCAAGGGTCAGAGGCAAGATGCAAATTAAATACAACCAATTCAAGATGCTCCTGTACTGAAGGCTTGATGGCATCCAACTGGCTCTAGGAAAAGGTCTAGAGAAGGTTGTGGTGAGGATCAGGGAGACAAGACTTCTGTTCTTTCACTGTCTAGTCAAAGAACTTTGTCTGGCTCATTTCAGTGAAAGGGTCATCTCCCACAGTACACACTCTTGCATTATGGCAATGGGATCTAATCTCAGCTGGCAGCCTCATGACTAAAAATATAAACACATTAAAGATGGTGGTCCTAAGTAAGGCATTTAAATTATCCTTCTGATCATCATGTGAGCCAGATAAATGGAGAAGAACCACAGGAAATCATTATCAGTCTAAGGAACCAGAAAAACCTGAGTTACACACAAGAACTTAAGGCAGTCTGTAATGTTCCACATCCAGTATAAAGCCAAAATTCAGGTTATAGATGTTAAAGTCCTGCATTCTGTGTTAGGAGTAGTGTGCAAATCACAAATCTATGAAACAGGGAACGCTTCCTTAAAGAGAAAGTCTTAACTCTGCTGCACTATTAATTAATTACAAACCGGATTCCTGAAGACAAATCCTTTATAAATTGTAAAAAAACTGTAAAGCCAAAGAGCCTTTCAGCAGCCCAGCATACAGATCAACCCTTCACCACAGCCTACAGATTGACAGACCCTAGGTAATGCCTCATTTACAAAAACACAGTGAAGGATGGCACACCCTTGGCATCAGCTAACTGCAAGTTACCTCTTTTTTCACTGACTCTTCCCAAAACAGAAGACGAAAGGCTTTCCACTGAAGGTAACTGTGTAATAGGAGCACATGCTTTCAGAGCCCATACACACCTGACCAGCACACAGGACTCAGCAATTGCTCCTAAATGGCACAGACTCTTTCTTTAATCAGTAGGACCTTCCTGCTGCTCTACTTTCACAGGGAGAGCTGACCTGAGCTTAAGGAAAGCTGATTGCTCTATGTATACACTCATCTAGTGCATTTATGTTTTAAGTTTTGGCAAAACCCACAAGTAAGCATAACAGTTTAGCATCCCCAAAAAGTTAAATAATCAGCCAGGTTCATAAAAATCTTTCCAAACAGTATCTCATTTCTGCTGTGCATTTTATCCAGAGGAATCTTGAAGGGACTTTGAAATATGCAACAAAGCACAGAATAGATTATAAAAATTATATTATCATTTCCCTCTCAGATGAGCTCTAGTGCCTGTTTGACACTGAGCAGAATCACTGCACAGCAGGCTGCAGCTGGAAGCAGAACAGCTTTTTATACAGAAACTGCAGGTGGGGCTCAGAGTCAATATAATTACAGAGTTTGGAATTTCATCAGAATCCTAAGGATGACATTCACTGCTTCTTGTGAAAGTCTGTAAAGTTTAAATTATTAAAAAGGTTTTCCTCCAGCCATTCTTATTTTGGATTGACATTACTTCACTCAACTCTCAATTTCAGTGGTGAGTAAAGTCACAAAGGAATTGTGCTCTGGTAGAGCTTCCCAACAGGTATTGCATGTTGGAATGAGATTGGGATTTTCAATGAGAGTGCAGAGGAACCTTTCCAAAGTTTGGTTCACATCTGTGAAGGGGCCATGCTCGTTACTAAAAACACCCACCAGGGAGGTGCATGTATCATTCCTTAATGCAAATAGCATGCTAACATTTCCAGAAGATTCATCTGAAGTTGCTTCTTCTCTTGACATCGAGAAAGCAGAGTGCCATGGCAAAAAATAATTTGGAACTTACCTGCCTGTTGTCCTTACAGAAACCTCTCTCTTCAGGCCAGCTCCATGGGAGTATAAGCAAAACCTGGAAATGGTGCTTTACCTGCACAGCATTTATGGACAAGTGTCTATTGATGGAAAAGAACAGAGAAAAAATAGGCTCAGGATTTTAGAAGCCTGGTGCTTGTGCATTTTTATCTTACCTCTGATCAACTTCAGTGTCTTCAGAACAGTCTTAAACTTCCCACAGAGGATCTCTTTCCTCTGCTGGTCATATATTTTCACAAAATCTGTGGAGTTTGGTGACCTCTACATTCCTGACAAATGTTGTTGAAATCCACCCAGGTTCAAAATTCACCAAGGGGAGACCTCTCCCCAGACCAGTGCCAGGTGTGGTTACCATAACCTTTCCTGTGCTGAGATGCAGCCAGTAGAGCAGATTCAGTCCAGGACCAGATTAAAGAACCAAAGCTTTGTGCTCTTTTCTCCCACACATCCAACAAATCAGTGATTTACAGAGCTGGCCCACCAGGGTAACAGCAGATATTGACATTCTGTCAGCCTGAGAAAACTCTTCCAGAGAGAAGACATCTGCTGAGAGTGTTTGATAAGGAAACTTCACTCTCTCCCACTGGCAAAGTCATTTTTTGTTCCAAACATCTGAAGGAGGCAACAACCAAAGTCTTTACCTATCTCTGTCCAGATGAACTGTACCAATCCCAGAAGTCCTGATAGAAACTGCATTGATAAATGCTGCAACAAGCCTTAAATTTTAGATCGATATTTAGCAGGACTGTAATTTCCTCTCTCAGTGAAGTGTTCTCAATAAAAATACTACATTCCATACAGGGAACCTCACTGGAAAATCACATAAGGAAATTTTGAAAATTCACATTTGGGAGGGCCTGAGGAAAGAGAACAGTGCACACAGGGCAAAGTGTTTTATTCAGTCCCAATTCTGACTTGACAAATTTGAGGTCTGGGTGAAAATAAGAAACAGTGAACAAAGCTTTATGAGAAACCCCTATAAGATATTGTATTTACATGCAGGCACACAAACAAATGCACATGAACTCAGAGGCACCATTTGGATTCTGGAAAAGCCAAACTTTGCAACAAGATTAAATAAGAAATTAAAATTCATAAATTTATAAAATTTCTAAACAGAGTGGATCAGGGATGCAATAAGCCCTTCTCCATCCTTTGTCTGGAAAAGAATCCCCCACACAAGCCTATCAATATTTTGGAGTTCCTTGAGTGGTCACTGATTTAAGAGAAAAATATATCAGCCTCTTTAGAAAGAGAGAAAACGGCGAGGGGAGGGGATGGGTACAAAGGAAGTAATGAAAGGTAACAGATTAAGATGATACAGATTTTTCCCTGAGGAGGTTTTTGGCAGGAAGCCAGTAATGAAATCTACATTTGTACACTCCATTGGGAACTGAGAGAAACCTCAGCCCTGCCAAACTCTGTGGCTTCATTTTGATGGATGAAAAGGCTTTAGATAGCTGTCTGTGCATGGCTGGAAGACTTGGAGAAATGTACAGCTTCCAAACACCCAAATTCATAAGTCATTTGCCAGGAGGTTACCACCATACATGCCAGAAGTAGTGGACATTGGGGAAGTATTTCCATAGACTCAAAGAAAAATAAAGGATGAGAGAGACTTGGAAGTCACCTCTTCATCTCCTAGTTACAGAACAAAATAAATGCTCATGGAGGTGTTTGTATCTCCTGTTCCTAAAGACACTGAGGGTCTGTGACTTCACACCTCTCCCACCAGCTCATCCCATCACTCTGCCAGACTTACTCCCACGATTTCTTTCTTAAATGCCCAGCTTGAGTATTTTTAACTACAATTACTTCTACCCCTAACCACAAGGAAGAAGAGATTCAAATACTTTTTTTTTTTCTTTTTTTCCGTATTTCCCTCTGGACTCTCCCTCCAGGTTGCTCAACCATAGATTTGAGTTTTCTCACTCTTCTGGATGTTCAAAAGAGGACATGGCACTTGAGGCAGGTCCTTCACCAGCACTGAGGGAGAGGGAGGATGGCTCCCTGCCTTCCCTGTCCACACCACTTCCTTAGTGCATCGTCCTTTCCTCCCTTGGATCTCCCTCCTGCAGTCCCCAGCCAGCAACATCACCTGGCTCTGGTTCTCTCTCACACAAGCCTCAGGAACACATCCTGATCCCATCCAGGCTCTGAGAAAGAACCTCCCTTCCTCCCTTGTCAGTGTTGTTGCTAAATAGTTGTATTTTGTCTTAATTAGTATACCCTGCAGGGCGCTTATTCTTTGGAGTTATCCTGGGAGTTATTTCTAATAAATATAGATGAGAGAAACCTTCAAAGGTTGCACCAGGTATTTTAACACCATTTCATACTGGTGAAATAATATGTTTCAATGTGCTTGAGAGCTCCAAGGGGCCAAAGCAATTGTGACTGCTTCCATGATGAATTGAAAGCTTAAGAGAATGAGGATGAAACATGTTTCATACCCAATCCATATTCATTATTTAACAGCACACAGGATTGAGAAAACATGACCTGGATTCTGTACCAATGAAACAATGTCATTTAAAAAAAGAAACTAAAGCAAATACTACATTTCCTATTCCATAGCAACTAGTAAATTGTTCACAGTATGTCTAGAGTTAGAAGTGTGCACAACTAAACCATTTACTAATCTGTCATCTTTCCATCCACAAAGTAACCATAGAGGATTGTAGAATACCCTGGGCTGAAGGATCATCAATCCAGCTTCATATTCTCAGTGCCATATCCAGGAATGTTCTAAGGGATTTCATAGCATATTTCAGTTTTGAGACTGCATGCAAACTGTCCCCTGCACCTGCTGGTACCAGTGGTTAATATTTGACATTCTGTAACTTTCTCATCTCATTCACATACTTTTAATATTTACATTCTCTGATCAGACAGGTTCCAAGCCAAATATAGAACTAGCAAAATATCTTCACAACAGCCAAAGGTGGATGAAATCTATGCCATATTTATAGAGAAATAAACATTTGTGCAACAGGTGATGACTGCCAAGTGTGCCAGTGGTGGTTTATTCATCAGGCATCCTCCACCCTCCTCCTCCTCCTCAGCTCCACACTGCCCGGCCAGCACCATGTGCCTCTCACAACCCTCACAACCCCCTAAAAGCCCTCACAGCCCTGCTGCCCAGGGTGTTAGAGTGGAATTATATATATTATAATATTAGGGGTGGAATTGCAGGATTGAGAATCTGGACCACTTGTAGAAAATTTGACCTTTTGCATCCGATGAAGGAGTTGGAAGACAGCTAAGGGGTCTATTTCCCTGACAAAAAGCAAGGTGTAACATTTTCATTGTCATCTGATGTCAAACACTGCGACCCCTAATTAAAATTGAAGCCATCAATGACAGCCAAGGCCAGCAAGCTGCTGTTAAGACTGTGTGTGCACCGAGTTACTGGCAAAGGCCACGGGCAGCATTTTTCGAGGCTGCTCCACAAACATCAGAGGATGGCAGCAGTGAAAAGAGCAGCAGCTCCAGAGCAGGGGCGAGCAGCAGGATTTAGGGAGCAGCAGGGAGGCGATGGGGCACGGGGAAGGTGCAGGGCCAGAGCTGCACCACAGCTCCAGCAGCTACAGCCCAAGGAGCCCACCCTGGGGCTACCAAGGACACAGAAAGGCTGTTCTCCCTTCTGCCACTGCCTTCCAGGATTTGCAGGAAGTTTTCCTCCTGGCAAAGCAGTCAAAGTGAAGATCTGTGTCCCAGAGAAATGTTTTACAAAAATTAAGGACAGCAAGTAGTCAATCCTTAGTGAAAAGGTGAGATTCAGGCAAATCCAGTGGTTTCACCTGGATACCAGGACACATGGATCCTGCTGTGACAATTATATTCCATTCTATGCCCATCAGAACAAGCACTGTCAGAAGCAGCCCAGAATCACAACAAGCCCTTACAGCTAATGAGCCCCTGTCTATCTGTGTTGGAGCTGGCTGCCTTCCTCCTATAAACACCACTTCAGAGCAGCACTGCCTGCTTCCAGTTCCCCATTAAATACAAACGAGTGATATTTTTATCACTCTTCAAGAAAACGCAGTGCTCTTTCTTACCAAAACTCCCATCGCAGACTCAAGTTAAATATTAACAGGTAAAACTCTCCCTAAACCTACTTAACTCTGGGTTCATAGCTAAAGGGTTAGGAACACAGCTGAGAGGACACTAATTGTTGACAAATGTCATCTTACACCAGTCCTAGTACATAGCCATGAACATAATTTAATCCTCCTTGGAAGAGGTTTAAGCAAAAAGGCACCTCTCTGGTCCTTGAGACAGACTCAAGCCATTTTTGCTGTCCACTTGACAGCTAAAAGTGACAGTAGCTGTTAATCATCCTTCAAGATAAGCCTGAGTTATACATGTATGAGCACAGCAGAAAAGCACTATAGTCTGATACTTCTAAAGGTCTGGTTGTTGAAGTTCTTTTTTTAAAGGCACTGAATCAGTCAAAATTCAGTTATAACTAGCATTGCTAAAGAAAAACATTAAGTATGCAATCAGTTTGAAAAGGAAAATTAAATTAGCAACCGAAGGATCAATATGATTCATCAGGAGCCAGACTTGCTTCTGTATCTGTTACACAGCACTTTTGGGGGCAGACAGACTTTTTAAAAGACAAAAAAGCATTATAGTCATCCCTCTCATCATCTAAAGCTGCAGAATCCCTTCTTAGATCGCTCTGCTTCTGATGACAAAATTGTTTGGGCCAATCCAGTAACTGCAGCTGTGCCTAGGAGTGAGACAGCACTCAGTGTGCCCAGGAGCTGGCCCTGGACCCTTTAACCTTCCAGTTGCCCAGGCACTGCTGCACACACCCCAGCACTCACACACCCCAGCACTCACACACACACACCCCAGCACTCACACACACACCCCAGCACTCACACACACACACCCCAGCACTCACACACTCACACCCCAGCACACACACACCCCAGCACTCACACACACACACCCCAGCACTCACACACTCACACCCCAGCACACACACACACACACACACACCCCAGCACTCACACACACACACCCCAGCACTCACACACTCACACCCCAGCACACACACACACACACACACACCCCAGCACTCACACACTCACACCCCAGCACACACACACACACACACACCCCAGCACTCACACACCCCAGCACTCACACACCCCAGCACACACACACCCCAGCACACACACACCCCAGCACACACACACCCCAGCACTCACACACACACACCCCAGCACTCACACACCCCAGCACACACACACCCCAGCACTCACACACACACACCCCAGCACTCACACACCCCAGCACTCACACACACACACCCCAGCACACACACACACACCCCAGCACTCACACACACACACCCCAGCACTCACACACCCCAGCACTCACACACCCCAGCACTCACACACACACACCCCAGCACACACACACACACACACCCCAGCACACACACACACACACCCCAGCACACACACACACACACCCCAGCACTCACACACACACACCCCAGCACACACACACACACACCCCAGCACTCACACACCCCAGCACTCACACACCCCAGCACTCACACACACACACCCCAGCACACACACACACACACACCCCAGCACACACACACACACACCCCAGCACACACACACACACACCCCAGCACTCACACACACACACCCCAGCACACACACACACACACCCCAGCACTCACACACCCCAGCACTCACACACACACCCCAGCACTCACACACACACACCCCAGCACTCACACACACACACCCCAGCACTCACACACACACACCCCAGCACTCACACACACACACCCCAGCACTCACACACTCACACCCCAGCACTCACACACACACACCCCAGCACTCACACACACACACCCCAGCACTCACACACTCACACCCCAGCACTCACACACACACACCCCAGCACTCACACACCCCAGCACTCACACACCCCAGCACTCACACACACACACCCCAGCACTCACACACCCCTGCACTCACACACTCACACCCCAGCACTCACACACACTCACACACACACGCCCCAGCACTCACACACACACACCCCAGCACTCACACACCCCAGCACTCACACACACACACCCCAGCACTCACACACTCACACCCCAGCACTCACACACCCCAGCACACACACACACACACCCCAGCACTCACACACTCACACCCCAGCACTCACACACCCCAGCACACACACACCCCAGCACTCACACACACACACCCCAGCACACACACACACACACACACCCCAGCACTCACACACCCCAGCACTCACACACCCCAGCACACACACACCCCAGCACACACACACCCCAGCACACACACACCCCAGCACTCACACACACACACCCCAGCACTCACACACCCCAGCACACACACACCCCAGCACTCACACACACACACCCCAGCACTCACACACCCCAGCACTCACACACACACACCCCAGCACACACACACACACCCCAGCACTCACACACACACACCCCAGCACTCACACACCCCAGCACTCACACACCCCAGCACTCACACACACACACCCCAGCACACACACACACACACACCCCAGCACACACACACACACACCCCAGCACACACACACACACACCCCAGCACTCACACACACACACCCCAGCACACACACACACACACCCCAGCACTCACACACCCCAGCACTCACACACCCCAGCACTCACACACACACACCCCAGCACACACACACACACACACCCCAGCACACACACACACACACCCCAGCACACACACACACACACCCCAGCACTCACACACACACACCCCAGCACACACACACACACACCCCAGCACTCACACACCCCAGCACTCACACACACACCCCAGCACTCACACACACACACCCCAGCACTCACACACACACACCCCAGCACTCACACACACACACCCCAGCACTCACACACACACACCCCAGCACTCACACACTCACACCCCAGCACTCACACACACACACCCCAGCACTCACACACACACACCCCAGCACTCACACACTCACACCCCAGCACTCACACACACACACCCCAGCACTCACACACCCCAGCACTCACACACCCCAGCACTCACACACACACACCCCAGCACTCACACACCCCTGCACTCACACACTCACACCCCAGCACTCACACACACTCACACACACACGCCCCAGCACTCACACACACACACCCCAGCACTCACACACCCCAGCACTCACACACACACACCCCAGCACTCACACACTCACACCCCAGCACTCACACACCCCAGCACACACACACACACACCCCAGCACTCACACACTCACACCCCAGCACTCACACACCCCAGCACACACACACCCCAGCACTCACACACACACACCCCAGCACACACACACACACACCCCAGCACTCACACACACACACTCACACACACACACCCCAGCACTCACACACACACACACATACTCACACACACACACTCACACACTCTCACACTCACACACACTCACACACACACACACACACGCCCTGCAGACCCCCCAGGCTGTCCTAAGGCATCCTTTCTGTCCCTTAGCTGGCCGCTGGGCCTCAGTCTCCCGGGTAGGAACAGCTCCCAACAGCCGCCTCTGTACCTGCTCCAGGAAAGATGGATGCAAGAAACCACATTTGCTATCTATTTTTCATCTTTTATCCTAGGCATCCTGTTTCACAAGGACCTACAGCAACAACTTGTGCTCGAACTTTCCTCTGCCGCATGCTCCCACGAGCATCCTGCAGTTAAAGACATCGGGGTGATGCTGCGGTACTGTACCCCCACCCTGTCCGCATGCCCACACACGGGTGCTGCAAGCAGGGAAGCCGGGGAATTCCTCGGCCCCAGCTCGCGTTCAGCTCCCGCAGACTCCCCCGGCTCTCTGCCGCCGTGTCTTTGCTTTTCGCTAGCCCTTGTTTGGTAGCTGAGGCAGGAAGTTTTCCTGGGACTGCGGCTGCTTCTGGAGCTTTTCAGCTGAGCTCCGGTCCCAAATCCATCACCGGGAGCCGCAGGCAGTGGCCGGGAGGCTGCAGGGAGCGCGTCCCGCTCCGGACCGCGGGAGAAGCCGAGCGGGACTCCCAAAACCCACCAGCTCTCTCCACAGCCAGAGGGTTTATTACCTGACAGTATTCATTCTTTGCTTTCCAAGCCTGCGCGCACTCTGCCTGCTAAATAAACAGGTTTGTTTTGTTGGGTTTTTTCCACTTTCCTCCAATAAGTACCTTTGGAAGCCGTGGGGAGGGGCTGCCGAAACCTGTCTTCCTTCAGAGGACACGTTCATTTCAGGACGTTTCCTCCTAATTTGTCTCAAACTGAGACAGACTGGTAAAGAAATTATTTTATTTTTTTACTCTGCCATAAAAAATGTCTTTAGAATGAAAAGTGGTCTGCTTTACATTTCAAATGCCATCACTTTTCTTTCACCCTACCTTTTTACCTTCAACAGAAGAAAAAAACAATGATGATTTTGGTCAGATCCTAAAGGAATAGCTTGAGTGTAATTCTAAATCACTTTTGAAAATGGCTCTCCAGGACATTTGGAAACAACCATGCTGTTTGATTTCAGTTTGAGGGAACTTTATCAAGATGCTTCACATCTCAACTGCTTGAATAAGGTCATAGCACTCACACGCAGCACAGCTACTTTCATGTGAAAAAGGGGGTGAACAAAACTGCAAGGCAAACAGAGACCAAGCCAGAAAACTGACATGAAAGAATAATATTCTGTTTTATATTTCCATATAGAATAGGCTTTACTAATTTCAGAAACAGCTCTGCTGGAAAGCGTAGGGCTGATTTTAATACATAGGCTAGCAAAGCTCTAGAATACCTGCAGAACACACCCGTGTCCAACAACACGAATGACTCACTTCAAAATAACCATGGCAGCCGTCGTTATTCCTTCTTCACCCCACAAGGGTCTGAGCATCTCACACAGACACCTCTTCACATAATCCACGGGGATGGAGGCCTCTTGCTCAGGCTGCAGGGTGAAATCCACGTACGGTTCCGCCGGGTTTCCACGCACGGTTCCGCCGGGTTTCCACGCACGGTTCCGCCGGGTTTCCACTCCTGCTTTTCCAGAGCCTCCTTCCCGGTGTAACCCCGCAACCCCGAGCTGCACCGCCCGGAGCCGCCACCCGAGGGCGCCGCTCCCGCGTCCCCCCGGCCCCGGGAATCCCCCTTCCAGAGCCCTTCCCTCCCTTTCTCGTACACGAACAATACACGGCAGCTCAAGGCAAGCCATTTGGCACTCGCAGTGTGCAAGGAGCGCCTGAAACTAAAGCTGTTGCGCCTTCCTAGAAATGGAACAAACAGAAGCGAGGAGCGGGCGGGGAGCGCGGGACAGCAGCACCGCACTGGAAAACGAGCTGGAGTGGGTGAGGAAGCACTGCACAGATTTCATTCACGGTACAAGTACTCAACATGTTTAAACATCAGTTCCTGAATACCGTGTTTAGCACACAACAAAACAGCCCACTCCTACATCGGTTTCAAGCCAAGAGCAAGACCTCAAGCAGCATTCCTTAAGACAGCAGCTTTTAGTTCCGCTCTACCACTTGATTAAACTGTGCAACTGCTCACGCCAGTGTGTCCCAGTTAGTACAGTTAATTCATCAGTGCACCCTTACAGAAAGGCTATTGATCAACTCCAGGATAAATAAATTCCCAATTCCTCTTTTCATTGTTCAGGTAGTAACATTTGTTACCTTAATCTAAATATAAATCCACTTGAAATGACAAATTGAATCATAAATTAGGTCAAACTTCAAAATGTAATGATTAATCGACTTCAATAATGCAGCTTGCTTATCAGTTTATCTCCACAGCCAGGTCCAAGGTTTGTGAGAATTATCTCAGGTCTGCAGCTCTTTCCTTTAGCCCTTCTGGTGGCACTGGAGATGGATCCAGTCTTTCACTGCCGCAGATCATCTGTATGTATGGCTTAGAAGAGATTATTTTATTTTAATGACCTGTGCATACACAGAAGAATAATTAATTTTTGCCCTTTTTGAAAAATCATTTTTACATTAAAGATTTGGTTCTGCCCACCCAGTGACCCTCGAACATACAGGTGAGCAGGTCCTGACAACCTGAAGCTGTAACTGAAATTTAGTCCCAGATTTCCTTAAATTCCCCAATCCATGTTTCCTGTCACTGCCTGACCACCATGGAGGCAGTTTCGACTGAAACAGCCATCAGTGCTCTTCATCACACCAGGACAAGAGAGATGGAGCTGCTGGAGAGTCCCCACTGACAGCCAAGATGATCAAGGGTCTGGGGCACCTGATGTGAGAGCAGAGCTGGGTCTGTTCAGCCCAGAGGAGAGAAGGCTCAAGGAAATCCCATCTATGTGTATAAACACCCTGAAGGGAGCTATAACAGAGATCTTTACAGGGTTGCTCAGTGACAGGAGAAGAGACAGTGGAAGCACAAACGGAGGAGGTTCCATCTCAAGAGAAAGGAAAAGTTATGGGGTCTCTACCTTTGCTACTTATATTGTGCACAAGGTCCCCTTCACCTAATTTCTAGAGTCAGCTCACCTTTCAGATTCCCTCTTCCTGTTTGCTCTCCAGCACACAAGCAGGGATGATGACAAGCAGATCCAGTCTCTTAGAAAGCTTACCACTCCAACGTGGTACAAAAGCTCCAAATATTCTATTAGGATTTCTAGTTCAGTATTCATGAAATGTTTACTTGCTCCTGCCCAGACTGGGGCCCAGGACAGATTAAATGAGGAAGTTAGAAATGCAACAAGCATCTTAACAATATCCACCTTGTTCTTCCAAACAGCTAAGGATGTCACAAAGAATATCATGCACAAATACACAAAGAGACCCCAGAATTTTATTTGAAGAAACATGTTCAAATGCAGCATTGAAAACAGAGAGACTGGAATACCAAGAGTCAGAGAACTTACGCTGAGTTATGCTTTCTTTGACAATCTAGCACCATTGAATAACAATTCACACACTAATTTATTTCTAGAGGTTAAAAAACCTCAATCATTATAAAATTTCTAGGAATTCTATTAAAAATTGATTCTCAGTTTACTACTCCTACTGAGATGAAAGCAGTCTGAAGTTTTCATATCTACTCATTGTTCAAATTACCCATAACAGACAGTTTATTCTTAAGTCTAAACATCCTGACCAAGGGAAAAAACATCTAAAAAGTGACCTCCACAAGTCTTTGCAAACTAAACAAGTAAGAAAGGTCTACTGTGCTATAAATACACACAGTACAATATGTACAAGTCTGGTCTTAAAAAATAAGAGCTTCCTAGTCCATAAAAATACTAACTCAACTACAAAGTTTTCTCAGTATTTAGTCAAGCTGTCTCAAGCAGTCACTTAGCATAATTCCTAAAATACTGATTTGTTCCACAGCACAACAGCTTGAACATGTTTACAATGGGAAAGAGCCCAACACTTCACCATAAAACTGATTTCTAACCCTAATTTCCCACTCAGGTTTAGTGGTACTGTTAGTGTTTGCTATCTATTTTAACATCACAAGGCCTTTACATGTTTCTCGACTGTGTTTGAACTATTCAAAGTGCTGAAAGTGCGATCAAAGAGTAGAGTTTTGTATCCCTTTTCCAGTACACCCCTCTCTGCCACTGGCAACAATAGCCAAGGGTTTTTAGGTTTGTGAGGTGCAAAAGGCACACGCTCATTTGTACATGCTCAGGGAAATATTCACACACACATACATGCACTTTGCTTTAAGGACCTGCCCCATAATAATAGAAGGCTTCCTCTGAGTAAAGAAATTCAAAAATTCCTTACAGATGCCTTAATGAAGACACCTGGAATTCATAATGACCCTGACATGAACTGCTTCAAATGACTGTGAGATGGTGGTGGGAAAAAAGTTGTTTTGGCTTTAAACTTATGCTATCCAAGTATTGCTCTGGAACAGAGAAACACAAAGTCTACGCTCTCACTCTGTCAAGCAAGGGCCAGGTTACATTCACCCACGTGGTTTATCACAACAGTTAACAGCATTTGTGAGCGTACACATACACATAACCCTTGGCATTTGTTCTTCTACTGAAGGCCATCTGCAGCCTCAGCAAAAATAAAACTATTTGAAGAATGTTTCAAGCATTACCCTTCTGTACTTACACATAAAAATACAAGAAGTAAGAAAGGTGAACCATGCCTTCACCAGAAAACAGATGACTGACATAAGTTAACACTGCCTCCTTGCCTCCTCCCTTCTCTACAGTGCTCTCCTATGACATGCATCGTAGTAGCTTGTACTGTTAAAAACTAAGAACATATCCCTCTTGACAAAGTTGACAAATTTTTCTAGTGGGCACATTGGCTTGCTGGAGCGTTTATAATGATCCTTGCAAAACGAGGTCTGGAATGTGACGTCAGCACCATTGTACAGAATGCGGATAAAGTGTTCTTTGGGCCTCTTCCCATCCTGCCACAGCTCAAAAACTAATCTGGCAGCAAATCTGGGAAATCTGGCCTCTGTAATGCCCAAGGCACTAAGAACAGGTGACAAGGTGACATCATGCGCAGAGTAGAGGACAAACACTTCTTCCTTCTTGCCTTCTGCAATACGCTGCAGCCTACTGACAGTCTGGTTGAGGAGAGGATGAGTAGCCAATAGTGCATACAAGAAGTAAAGTTTCTTTTCCTGTCTTTCTCTCTCATCCTTCAACTGGTGTCTCTTGATTACTTTGAAGTGCTCCATACCAATGCAGCCAGCTTTGGTACATGGAAATGAGACATTGTGACAGAAATAGCACAAGAGAGAATCTATGGGGTTAGAAGCTCTCAGCTGCCTGGTGGGAATTCCCACAATCCTTGCCATATCCACATATATTTTCTCCAAATCGTTGTTTTTCACCCGTAAGCTGTACTGCCTGCGCTGCTCCTCTTCTAGGTAGTGGTTTCTCGTGGGACAGTCACAGCTTCCTGAGCAGAAAATGGTACTCCACTGGTGCCTCATGTTGATTTTCCTCCAGTCAAAATCTGGCAGAAAGGCGTAGAGCAGCGCCAGCGCGCTCTGCAGCGTTCGGCTCTTCCCTGTGGTCTCCAAGTAGAGCTGCTTGGCTGTCCAGTCACCAGGGAGCAGCTTGTGTTTGTTGATATAAACTTCTCTGAGCAGCTGTCCATTTCGCAAATGTTGTACAACCCCTGAATTTTGGCAGTAATCACAACACATTATTAGAATCTTTGCAGTTTTGAAAAAAAAAAAAAAAGTTACAGCTAGTAGCCTTACTGGTAAATGAATAATTTGTTAAAAGGTTATAAACTTGCAAAACTGAACTTCATTTATGATGACCACTAAGAAAACTGTCTGAAACATGAGAAACTTGCTATTCTTCAGTATCTCAGATTCTAGGAACTAACCTGAAATATTAGAAAAGAAGTTGGTTCTATAAAATTTGTTTAAAACCTGTGGTTTAATATTAATTCTTTGGACTAAGACAAACAACGAATGGATCTAACATGACTATAAAAGTGAGGTGCTTTTGAAGACTGCACCTCAGTCAGGTTTTGCTATGCCCCTGAAAAGTTATGGCAGCCAATAAAACCACCAGCAGTCAGGACACAAATACACAAAATGTAAATTAGTTTGTAAACTCAAAACAATCATGAGGTGTAGCAAGCGCATCAAGCTTCCTTCTCCATCTTCCTTCAGGGAGTATTTAAATTGTGTGGTAATTGATGCTAAAGCTCTGCCTTTATCCAGCTGGAGAGTGTATCCTTCTCATGTGCCAAAACCTCTGCTCCAGAATCCACATCTCTTGCACAGCAGCAAAGCAACAGCCATGAACACCTGATGCACTAGAACACCTCTATATACCTTGCTGCAAGCCACAGGAGTCCCCAGATGCCAGCTCAGTGACAGTCCTTGTGTTGTGTGCAATTTCAGCCGTGTCCTGCCTTGCTTTCTCCTGGCATCACTTTGCAAGATGTGATGGTGGCCAAGGATTCCTTCCAAAGGGATCCCAGAGCACCAAGGACTTCACAGGCACCAGATGTACAAACTATTTCCTTAACACAAGCATCAGGTTTGTCTGCTACATCAGCATCTCTTGTAGGAGACACAGGGTCCTTCTGGACCACAGCCCTGTCAGTAAGACAGCACTAGATCTTCCTCAGGAGAGACTGAGGAGTGCTGCTTGTCACAAAGGTAATGGAATTCTGAGGTGTGAAGCAACATGAAAGAAAGGTGCTCTGACTTGCTACAAAGGAAGTTGAGAGATGCCAACATTGACCAGTGTGTAACAGGATTGTCAAGCTATAGGACAAAACAGTTTCTACAACTGTTGCCACTCTTGCAGTTGAGAGCCTAATACTTTATCCAGATCCCAGCACACCCAACATGATAAGCTTCCATTAAAAAGCATTTATGTCAATATAAGAGAATCAGAAGATCCCTTTTCAAGAAGACTGTGTTTAACAGAGCAGAGGACAAGACAGATCTACTAAGGAAACTCACCTGTCTGTGTAAGCTCTCCCATTTCACACAGGGAATGACTGGGGAAGTAAGGCAGGCTGCTCAGGGAACCATCCATTTGGGCTGCAGACCCTTTGGACATATGCTTAATGAAGGCTTCAAGCTGAGGATGAGAAGGTTTCCTAGAGAGAGAAAAAAACAAAATGTGAAAACTTCCAAAAGCATATGGGAAAGCAACTTGAGAGAGTCAAGTATTCCAAGTATGTCAGCTCAGAAATTTCATTATGTGAGCTCATTTCCTACTGACACAATATATGCTCTTACTCAGGACTTTTGTAAGTATGGAAAAGAAATCTAACTACTTACTACCTACCAAAGAACTATAGGGAAACAGATGTCATGTTAAAATTATGATACCTTTCACTAAGTAATTTAGAACAATTTCTGAGGGGTGCTTTGAATTCAGTTCACTCATACTGTTATGAATTAAAATGAAAAAGAAAATATATTAAAAAAAATCCTTCAAAATCCTTCAAACCTCTCTCCAGTTTCTGAAGTACCCGTGCTCCTTAACAGCACAGCCAATGGCAGTAATAATCTAAAGGGATTCAAATATAGTACTTTAAGTAAATGATCTTGAAGGAATTCTCAGGTTTTTGTAATGTACACTTTTATTTCTGCTTCCTTCAGCCTCAAATCAAATAGCACATGTAGTCTCAATTATGTGGGACTGGAAATCAGTACCCAGTGGCCACATTAAAACAGGAATCTTTGTTTGGGGTACTGCACTTTCATCCAGGAAGAAAGAGGCCAACACCGCTGGACACATACACAAGTCTGAATGCAAGTAATTCACAAGTAATGAATGCAGTTGGAAGAGATATTCACTACAATATCCAAGTTAACCCAGTGAAACAGAGTTCAAGTCAGTGAAAGAATGCTTAGATCTCCCACACTGCACTGAAAATTTCAAATACACCATGGACCCAGCTCACTGTGGCACTGTTGTGCAGAAAGTTACAGGTACAAAAATAGCCCACAATGTAACCCAAAGGTAATCTGAACCTTTAAAAAATAAATCTGTGATCACATTCCTACAGCAGAAATGCATTATGTGAGAGGGGACTTCTCTGTTGAATGTCAGCAGTTATCAAAGGTTACACAGCCACCTCTCTAATTTTGTGCAGAACTAAATCTGAAATTGCTTGGCAATCCAACTCTGCTCCAGATGGTTCTTGTCTTAATAGGATGTTCAGCTTGAATACAGTTAATATATTTTCATGTTGCTTAAAAATATATATAAAAAATAAATTTTGTCAGGGATCTTTACATAACTCTGGGATTTGTGTTTACTGCTCATATTTACATTTGTTAGAATGATAAACTATTTTTGATATAAAAACCTCAGGTCTTAAAAAGAAACCCGAGTTGCAGGACACACCAGAGGGAGCAATAACACCACTAAAGCAGGAATGAGAGTCTGGAATTGAAGTTTACTGGGACAAAGAATTCCATGCCTAGTTAGAAGAGCCAACTGAGACACTCATACTTGAGAGGATCTCTTGCAGAGAGAGCTCTGCTCACAGCCTGGATATACACGAGGGATGATAAGAATCAGTGTCTGTCAGCAGAAAGGTAGCCCATATAATTTTATAAAAACTCGAATTTTCCAGTATTTAATTTCTCTACAGGAAAAAAAAAAATCTGGCAGGAAAATGTTACAATTATGCCACTGCTACCAGTAAGAAAAAAGTGCTAAATGAGACAAAAAGCATAATGAGATTAAAAATCACACCATTTTTTTCATTTTAACATCGAATTAAAGGAAAATCAGCCAATTTATGATATTCTAAATCCATAGCTTTTTCTGTATATTGTAATTTTAACAGGGCAACTAAAGATTTGTGTTTGCAAAGCAGAGAAAGGAACAAAGCCTGGTTTATGTTTCTCAAGCAGTGGAGGCTTCCTGTTGTACAATCATACATTAGAAGCTTATTCCAGCTCCAGAAGAAAATTTCCAACACAACATTTTGTACATTGCACTGTTTTCATGGCCCAGCAGTAAGATCTAAAAATGGAAAAATTAAGTTGAGAAAATTAAATTACACCCATCAGCAAATGGCTTTTTCAGCTTATTACAGAGGTAACAGGCTGAACCACCAATTTTTTAAATTTTGAACTTAATACAACTCTACACGTGAACAAACTGACAATCTAAATTTTCCATAAACTCTGTTCACTTAATTAACAAGTTTTGCAAACACATGTGAGAGAAAACTAAAAAAACTGTATTATCCATTCTTTTGCTGCTTTGCTTGCAAAAGCCTGAAAGAATTCTAACGGAATCAAATCTGTGCTGATAAAACTGCCAGCAATCACTTGTGGGAAGAAAGAAAGGGAAGAAGAAAGAAAAGCATTTATCTGTACTTTGCAAAAGGACTTTTCTGAAAAAAATGGAAGGCAAAATAAATTAACTTTCAAGATAAAATTACAAAAGGGACAATAATTGATGATTTTATATTCCAGTGTATTAATAATATTAGGCATGGAGATGCAAGCTACTTAACTCTGGATTACACTGTGTTTAAAGTGAGCACAAGATAAGCACATGCCTGCAGAAGTGCATTATGAAACACGACTGTTGGACACCTTTCTGCATAGAAATTCACAGCTTACTTCTTGTTAAACAGATATCCCTGCACAACTGAGCAAACAAACACCTATTTTTCTCAGCAGCAAGACTTGCAGCAGCACTCAGGCTCCCAGCTGACAAAGCATTCCCCCTCCCACCCCAAGACTTGGCTTTTATTTAGAATATGAATCCTCCTGTTGAATTGGCCAATTTACAGATGCTGCAGGAGACAGAGTATCCAGGCAACACGGCTGAGGCTGCTGGAGCAGGAAGCAAAGGAAATTGCTCAGTTGTACAGTTGAAAAGACAGAATTATCCTTAAAATTTTATTTCCATAAGAGTAATCAGAAAATAAAAATGAACTAAAGAGCTATCCTTCTGTAATTTTCCTGGCCTTACACTGGCAAGCTACCACATTTGCAAAAGGTAGGAGTATAAAAAATATTTCAAATTTTGTCAGAAAATGGAACAGCTTTTCATTTAAACTCACTAACAATAGCCACACTTCCCAACATTAACATTTGGTTCCCTTATTTAAAATCTGTTAATCTGCCTTTTAACGATTTTATTTGTGTACAATAGAATAAATTTTATCTGTAACAAAACTGAGGATGCTTCTTTTACATCAAATAATTAATTCATCTGATTGTTTTGTTATTTACAATCTAAGCACTGGGATAATAGATCCCAGTTTGAATACTCTGGTTTTCATGCACTAGCATTAAAATGGACCAGCATTTAAATCCTTAATCAACATTTCAATATCTTATTTGCAAAGGTCTTAAAATGCTTTAATACCACCTTTTATTGCTATACTGTAATCGGTGTCCATGGAAAGAAATATTGCACAACTATTTGAACTACATTATGTATTTCTGCCAGGAACAGAGCTGGCATCCTTCAATAAAATTTCCTTTTCCCTTGAGGAGTTGATACAAAAAAGCATGGCAAAAGCTGAGAGGACCAGACTTCTCACAAGGAGTTGCAGAGCCCTCAGTGCATCACTCAGTGAGTAAACATGACCCCATCATGACTTTTCTGTAATCATACAACACAAGATTCTGCCTGCAAACTACACCAAGAGCGAGTTCCTTTCTCTTCACTTAAAATGCAAAAAATCATTTTAGAACTTCAAGCAAAAAGAACACGTTTTCTTGAACAAGAAGTTCAAGTAGGCAAGAAGTGTGAGATCAAAGGACTACACTGTGTGCTTTTTAGAAAACAAACGAATGGAAAGAGCCACTAAATCCAACAATAGATCAGTGTAGTCTACAAAAGAGATCCTAAGGCAGTAGTAGTACTGCTGGGGATTATTTTTTCATACAGGTCTCACAGCTTGTACATTTTTATAACAAACTCCACAGTGCTCCCCTGGGAAGGGCTTGGAATGAGAGGATCTGTGAGGTCCCTTCCAGCCCAAACCATTCCACGGCTCAGTAATTCCATCTGCTTCACTGCTGCCTGCCTCTTCACAGTCAGCAGAGGCCTCAGGAGAGCTTTCCTCACCTGATTCTGGTCTGGATCCCACTTGGACCTCTCTCCAAGTCAAATCCACACACCCTTTAGCTCACAGGATGATACTTGTCTCATCTCCCACCTCATTTTTGTGGCAGTTTCAAAACATGTGCATACTGAACCTAAAATTTCGGTATTTGTTACTAAGCTTCTTATGATTAACATCAACACCTCCCAAAATGTCTTCAAGTATATGCTAATTAACCCAGCTTACTATCAAATTATAGCAGTCTTCTGAAATCATTTTAGTGTCTTCCAGAAAGCATTTCTTCTCTCTCACATACAAACTCAGTGAAGAAACACTGCATATTTTTTTACTTTTGACATTATAAATGTGAGCTACATAAGGAAAAAAAAGTGTGGGATTAATTTACTTCCCCCATAAGCAAGCACTACAATGAACGGATTTTCATAACATCATTCAGGTAATTTTCTTGAGGAAAAAAGTATGCATTATTTGGTTCCCTTTGGAAATTTGCATCCAGAACAATAAAAATGATAACAATAATATTAATTGAAGTTTTAGATGGAAGAAATCTCCAAAGCATTTAATCCATTTGCTTATATTCATTCCACACTTATGTGTCACAATCCATAATTCACAAAACCCAAGCGTGACCTCAAGGCAATTTTGCATATCCATTAGAAGTCCATGGGGCTGTGGCATAATCTGCTTAATTAATGAATTCCATCAGCTGAATGCCAAGTCAAATAAAGAGCAGCCTGCATATGAGCAGCTTGCTTATCTGATGTTGTAAGTCCAGAAAGCTTAAACAAGCCAGACTTTCCACCAGACATTTCAACTCAACTGTACAGCAGCAAGAAACCCTCAGCCTAAAGGCAGTGAGTACAGACCTTGTCACACTCCCCCATATAAATACACCTACAATCAAGCACCAAAGGAATCACAAAGGAATATAAGCCTGAAAGCCAAACACAGCAAATAACTTCCTAATGCTGAAGTAATGAACGTTCCATTCAAAACAATAGCTTAATTCTAGCTTTTTTCAGTAAGGTCAGCTTTAACACATCTGGACAGAACAGTGCAGAGCCAACTCCTTTAATCTTTCTGCTGCCCTAAATTAGGAGGAGATGCTCTAATACAGAAATTTTGTTCTTGAGGAGACAAGGTCTTTGAGTGACTGTGAGTGGTAAGGTATGTGTCATTTACACAGTGATGCTCCAATGCTTCACCAGTCAGTGAGAGCCACGGGTATTCCCCCTCTGGCCTCCTCAGAGCCTGACTGTGCCCTCTCAGCTGCTCCACTTGGCCATTTGACCAACATGTGGTCAAAGCCACACTACTTCCTCGCCTTCTATGGACAGCTTTTCTAACTCCAGGGCCTTCACGTTGTACTCCGTGCCTGAAACTGAAGTGGAAACAGCTGTAAGAGCTTTTCTGACAAATACAAAACTGAAGTCTCATGTGGCATACTAATATTGAGAAACACAGGTACTCATCTAACACTGTCACTTTCAGTTAACATCTTTTCAGTAAAGCTTTCTCACATCCATTTTAACATGACAGAGATTAAGAAAGATCAGAAGATCAAAGCCTTTTAGGAACTCCAATAGAAATCTGGATCATATTTCTCTACTTAGTATTTCATGCTGAAAATAATGTCACCCCTTATAGGTAAATCATAAAAATGTTATCATAGCTATTAGTAAACAATTCATTTCCCATCTTGTTAGAAAAAATTATTTTTTAATTAAAATAACTCCCACTCCAATCTGTGGCAGAGATAACCGAAGCTTGGTCTCCTCTCTGCAGTCTCAGGAATGCATATTTCATTTCAGGAAGCCATTCTGTTTGCAGTGGGCACAGAGTGCTTCTGGGGCTAGCTACCTCTCCAAGGAAATCCAACCTCTCCTGAAGGATGTTGGACCAGACCCCTGGATGACACCTCTTGAGAAAACAGGCATTTTGGTGAAGCTGAAGTGTCCAGTCTCTTGGGCTGCCAGTGCACACTGCTTTTCATCCACTAGAACCTCCAAGTCCTCTGCAGGGCTGTTCTCAGTGATTCCTCCCCATCTGTACCCATGTCTGGGATTGCCCTGAGCCAGGTGAACCTCTTGGATTTCTTGACCCTCTTGAGTTTCTCATGGACCCGCTTCTCAAGCTGGACACAAATTCTTGTCACTGCAAACTTGCTGAGAGTGCATTCAATTCCACTGCCCATGTGTTGGGGTTGGCTCTTTCCCTTTTCCCTCTGTGGAATTTTCCCCATTGTCATGCTAAGATACCTGTTGACTGGGCCCTGGTGGCAAGGAGGGGTGGGGGGAGACAGAGGAGGGAAACCCTGCGAGATTCAAACAGGCAGAAAAGGAAACGAAAGGCTCTAACTCAGCCCATTTCCCCGCGGAGTTCGGACGAGAAGGACGATCGCCGTCTCTGCCCCATCACTGCCATCCCAGTGTCGGGAGCCATCCTCACTGCTGTCAGACCCTGCACTGCTGCCTTCTCGCTGTGAACTCCCACCATCCAGCACTCTGCTGAGCACTAGGACCGACACCATAAACAGAAAGCTATCTCTCCATCTCTCTCTCTCTCCCCCTGGGACAGTGCTGCCATCACCCCCAGCTCTCCTGCAGCTCTGCGGGACCTGCCCACCCCCAGCACCGGGAACTGCAGCTCAGGGAAAAAGTGCCTGCAGCCAGAAAGGGACTGGGACTGAGTTACTGCTCTGTTTGTGGGTAATTTCATAGCTGTTATTGTTCTTGTTTGTCTTGTTAGTTATACTAGTAAAGAACTGTTATTCCTATCCCCACATCTTTGCCTGAGAGCTCCCTTAATTTCAGAATCATAATTATCTGTAGGAAGGAAGGATCACATTTTTCAGTTCAAAGGGAGGCTTCTGCTTTCCTCAGCAAACACCTGTCTTTCAAACCAGGACACCATGTTAGGAATGAAGGTATTGAAGAGCACTGGTCCCAGAGCCCTGAGGGACACCACTCATCAGTGGCCTCCATGGACACAGAGCTCCTCATCACCTCTGCATCCATTCAGCCAATTCCTCATCCACTGAGCAGTCCACCCTTCCAATCCACATCTCTCCAGTTCAAAGGCCACCAGACTGGTCAGGCATATTTGCCCTGAATAAAGCTGTGCTGGCTGTCCTGGACCATCTCTTTGTCTTGCACTTGCCTAAAAATTCCTTCCATGAAGATCTGCTCCATGATCCTCCCAGGCACTAAGGTGAAATGCATTTTCAGTGTGGAATTAACACTTCCAGCACAACAGAGTAAAAGCCTTTTGTGAGTAAAGAAATAATGTTCTTGCTTTTCTGGTGTGGAATTAAAGACAGAGGAGATTCCATGCCATTCTGGGAAAAGCTATTTATGGTCCATCTACACTGCTTTGTGTATCTACTGTGCCTCTTTTCCTGAGTAATGTATTCAGGAACACAACACACATTGTGTTCAGCCACTGAAATCTCCACACTTGACACTCCTGAGGGGACAGCAGCAGGAAGGAGTATATTTGCCCAGGGGTTTTGCTAACATATCTTGGTATTTTTCTTTTAATTTTATATATTCAGTAGGTTCACTGGTAAGTCCTCTGTCGAAAAATCATCATCATCATCATCATCATTATCATCCTACTTAAAAGTACTTCCATGTAATCAAACCAGCCATGGCAAAAGCTGGGAAATTACATTATCACTGTTTTTTTTCTAGTGCTGTACAATATAATTCACCTCTATCAGTGAGTAGAATCTAAATAAAAAAGGAAGATTCTGCCACAAAGAAGCAACTCAGATCATATCTGCAGCTCAAGGTAATTCAGGTGTGAAAACAGCAGTAGGTTTTCAGCAATCTACAAACACATGATGTTAGACAAAAGCACTATATTGAATCAGAAAGAAAAATGATGCTTCAGTGGCAGTTAGACACAAATAATTTGTAACAGATCTAAACAGAGAGAGGTAACTATAGGAAAGGGCCATTTGACAAGTACCAAACAGTAGCCCTTTCTGTTAACTTGTATTTTAATAGTTAAATGTAAAACTCCCATTTTTTTCTGAATTCTGACACAAATCATTAAGGGAAAACTCAGTCCATATTTCTGAAGAGTAAAAGAAAAAATAATATAAAAGAAATATCAGTTTTCTTATGGTAGCACTGAACTGCCTGAGAGCTTTTTGTATTCAGATGCACGGAACTGTGATGAGCTGAAATGGAAGAGATAATCTCAACCAATGCACTTACATTTTCAAAATGTAGAAACTTCTCATCTAAGAGGAATGGCAACCTAAATATCTAACTAAATAGCTTTTGCTTTTTAAAGAAATATGAAGAACTTATTCTGGTCTGAACTGGTAACATGTAGTAGTTCTTGTGTTAAAGAAAATACTGTGCACCAGCGATCTGGGGTTTGGTTTTTTTAAACCACGGCATTACACAATGGTCAGAAGTCACAATGTACTTCAGGCTGCACAAATTGTTTCCTGGAGACGAAAAAAAATTGTTCTCAAGCAAAGAAAGAGGTTAGTAAAGACAAACTCCAAGAATTTTACCTGCTGGGCACCAACATACAGTCGATGTCAGGTCTCTTTGTCTTGGGAATGGCATACAGAGGATACCTATCACCATGTCGAATCAGCACTTGAACTGACACCAGCTTAAAATAATGAGGGGCATGACCTAAAGTGAAGAAAGGGAAAACAAAACAACATCAACAAAAAAGTGTTACCTGCATGCACTTTCTTAAATAAAAAAAAAACAGGTATCATTAGCTTACTTTGGTATTACAATGAAAGAGAACACCCCTAGGAAATTGCAATTTACAATTTACCAACCCAAGAAAGATTTCACTTCAGATTGCAAGACAAGTTATACAAGACTAAGGCTCTTAGTACATATCCACAATGCATCTGAAGCCCACTAAACACAAAAAACATTACTCAAGCACTGAGCTCTGTCAACATAATAAGGTTATTCCACTTCTATAATGCCTCTCTCCCGATGCCCATCATAATGATGGATATTGCTGCACGTCTAATCTGTATCTTTTTGATACACTACTTTGTGATTTATTTGATAACCATTAGTAGGATATGCTAATGAAGGACTTCATTCAAACTTGCTGCAGCTGCTGTGGAAGAATGCAAATATGCCTTCTTGCTGGGCAAGTCTAATGGCTTGGAATTCCAAAATTAATTACTTCTGTGAGGATTTTCTTCCTGAATTCCACATCAACTGTTTGAAATGCAGCTGACTGTAACAAGAATTAGAATTCAAATGTTAAACATCTACATGTCCCCCAACCCTTTCAGTTTTAGACATATAGCTGACTATTGTCTCGACACAGAACAATTTCCAAAAATCTAGACACCAAAGAGGATACAAGGGAATAAAGAGCAGCAGCACATTTTGAACAGTAACATAATTCAGTGACCAGCTAGCATTTGCTCCACCTTCTCCAAGCAGCAGTGAACTGCCAATGCACAGAGTTATCATTTCTAAGAACAGCACAAAGAAACAAGCAGCTAAGCTGAGGTCTGCCCTCCCAAAGCTTACCTTCCATGCTGCGCTCAGCAATGGTGGGAATGTTGCAGTAAACATGAGCTTCATAAACAGGGTCTATGGCAGGAGGCTCTGTCAGCAAATCAGGCATTATTCTCTTCCGGCTCTTAGGATTCAACCCATCTTCCCTGACAGGGTTTACTGGGATTAAATGCACTGAAAGGTACAACACACACACCATACACTTTCAGGAGACTTTAGGGACATTTAGGATTATGACTTTTTTATCATTATTTTTAAGTAATTATATACAAAGACTATGTCTCTCTCTCTCTCATGTCTCTCAATAGTATGCAACAAATTTGTTGTGATTTCTTTTTTCCCCTGATTCACATAGCCCACAAGAGCTCTTTGGCTAAGTCAAGGCTTGGCTAAGACTTCAGAAACAGACCTGGAGCTAGAGCAACTCTGGGTTTTGCAGTCTTCTTGAAACTGTTTTTTCTAGCAGTCTTTCAGCATGAATCAGAAAAAATACCACAATAAGTCTGGTTGTTTCTCATAATTTTAAATTAAAAACTGACATTGAAAGACATTAGCAAAAGACACAGTACAGTTACGATGACGTAGTACAAACCACTGGGAAAACAAAGTTGTCAAGATTGAAGGACTGAATTATTCATAATTTTCCTCAATAATCCCTGCCCTTACATTGCCACCTTGTCAACCTTAAACATTCTGCCTTATCTAAAAAAAAAAAAAAGAAAAAAAACCCACAGAAAATATATTTCTTGGAATGAAACTGAGACTAGCCAAAAACATGTGAAACACAAAGAAACGCAGTAAACACATGAAGAGAAGAAATTAACAGAAATACCACCACTGCCTCTTCTGACATGTAGATGAAAGCTGAAGTATATTCAAATATAAGGCCTTCGTGTGACAGCATCAGTTAATTTATGAGTCTTACCAGACTACACTTGTAATAACAAATACCGCTATTCTATTCTATTTTCTGGAACTTTAATCAGAAGCTTTAGAGGTGAAAAAGAGGAGGAAAAGTGTACATATTTTTACCCCATTAGTCTTCAATCTTGAGGGAAAAAAAAAAAGAAAGAATGAGACAACAAATTTCAAAGCAAAATTTTACTAATTCTTCTGTGTCAATTCCCCAGTTCCATCTTGACTCCCAGTTCCAATTTCAGAGGTGAATTTGTTCCACAACAAACAGTTGTAGAGACCAGGAAAACCAATGAAGACAGCAAACCAAAGCAAAACACACAGATTTTAATAACACATAGCCAGTAATAAACACAGGCTGTTCATTCCTACACTACAATACATTACCTTCAAATATTTTTGTGTGGTTACTCTTTGTCTGCCAAAACCAGAACCCAAACATTTTCCATAGCCTTGCTAGTGCTGTTGACAAGGCAAATACCTGCGCAGTGCAGTGACTTGAAACTTTTCATTATGATGTTTCAGATTTTGCTTTCAGCTGTGTTTGGTGAGAATATTAAACTGTAATTTTGACTTTGGACACTTTAATTGTGGAGCTCAGATTTCAGCCTTTATCTATCAGACTCACTTTTTAGTTCCTTGCTTAGACTCACATTGTTGTGAGACACTGCAAACCCCTGCCCAAGAAACTGGCAGTAACCCAGAACCTTGGTATTATCCACCAGAGGCTGGGAACTCTGGGCTTTGCAGTACATTTGTATATATAAATGTGTATGGCATAAATCCCAAACCCAAGAATGTCATACAGAAGTGACTGGACTCTGCAAATGAACAGCACTACAGACAGCAGCTGTCCACAGTACAAACAGCAAATTACAGGTACATTCTACTGGCCAGGTTTCCAAGCCAGAGAAGGTTACAGCAACAACTCTCAGCTTTCTGCAAGTTCTCTCTAGAGCAAACCCCAAGAACACTGCTCCTGCTCCCTTGGTGTCACAGACAGAGCTGGCTGAAGTACACAACAGGTCACGTAGCTCAAGTCAGCCTAGACACAGGAGTGTTTCAGCAGACAGGGGAAACCATACCCCAGTAGTAAAAACTCCAAGTTAACTCTGATCCTAAAGTTTGGTTGGGAGATTTATAAGCAAAATAAAGATCCTAATTTTTTTATCTAAGGCAGATTTAGCCACAAAAACCCTGAAGAGAGATCCCATTTTTGTACTGAGGTTATTAAGGGCAGAGGCCAACAGATGCATACATTGACTTTTTAAAAACTAAGTGCCTATGATTCCTGAGGCCAAACACCTTGTTTGCAGAAAGCAAGTCTCATTTCTAATCAAACTGGCTGAATAAATACCACAATGCTGCCAGACATATTTAAGAATAAGGAAAAGCACTAAAGCTTACAGAGAAGCATTTACTCTCTTTAAAAATATTAAAAATAAAACTGAAGATTAAGAAGAACATTGAATACTAAGAATAACATAGAACACTAAGCATAAAATTGAATATTAAAAAAAAACACCTGCAGGACTGCCAGAATACATGCTTGCAGTTTAAAAAGCAACTGAAAGAACAATTTTAAAGGAGACTCTTAAGTCAGTACAGCAGCTATGGGTACAACTTAAGAATATTTTGTGGACTGGAAATGGACTCAGATATTAGAAATATCAATAGTTCATGTCACAGCTGGTAAAATTTGTTCTTATTGTGCAGTGCTTGGCTTACATACGGGAGAATAAAAATCAGGACAAGCAGTATTTGCTTTTAACACACTGAAAATAACACAAGAACATACACTGGGTGAAAATAATGGCAATCAATCAAACTACCTACACAAACACATGGGTCATCTATTTAATGTAGCTAAACAGAAAAAGGAATTACATGAACTGGGCACCAGTCTCTGCAGTCTCCTAAAAATCTCCACCAGGTGTATATACATGAAAAGAACAAGTGTTTCAGAGTTGGGGGAACGGGGATAGGAGGGATGAGGGGGACAACAGGAAGAATGACAACACAAGACCAAGGAGAGATGAATCCCAGCTGGAGCTGCCTTCCCATAGCTCAGCACAGCCAGCCTGAAGAGCCCACCCAGCCACACTGGTCCTCCTCACCCCTTGTTAAAGCTCCTCAGAAGCTGGAACATTGCTGCAGTTTCAGAGTTTTGGGATGAGGATCCCAAGTGACACATCCTCTCTGTATTTCTGGCTGCTGAAACAACAGAGGTATTTTCCACGCTCTTAGTTGTTTCTCAGTTATTTCCTCATCTCCTACCATTCCCTGGACACTGTTAGTGCCTCATGTATTTATGATGATCTCTCCTTTCTCCCTCCCTTCTCATTTCAAGTCCTTGGCGTTTCTGCTCCCTTGCTGTCTCCATTTATCCCACTTCCTAGCTCTCCAGTTCCTGCTTCATACACCTTATCCTCTCCAGCTCCCTTTGCACAGTTTGGTCCTTCATTTCTGTACTCCCTGTACCACACAGAGCAGTTCTCTAAAGCTCTTTGAAGAAGAGCTGACTGTCTCCCTGCATCCAAGTATTTCCCTGCTCAAAGTCCTCCTCTGCACTGTCAATCCCACACTCTGTCTCCCACATGGGTTTTCTGCTCCATTTCTAACAGGTAAAACTACAAACAGTACTGAACTGATACAGCTCAGACAGGAAAGGCAAAAACATATAAAAATAAATTTTAAAAAGCCCCTCAGATGAAGCTGAAATTTGTTCTTTTTTCCATACTCACTTCTGCTCTTCCAGCTGTAAATCATTACAAGGTCAGAATACTGCTACACAGTTTTCACATTGTTTTTCACAACTTAGCAAAATTTTATGTGAATTTCTCTATTAGTTCACGGTAACATGCCCTTGCCCAAAACAGAAGTCTGCCACTGTGTACACAGTCATACTTAAATCTATGATTAAGAGAGGTTTTGAGCAGGATTTTTCCACTGCTGCGCCTTTCAAAGCTCATGTTTCACTAGGCAGTAATACAACAATGTAAACCAGAATGTAACAGATGATTTTGATGTGCATTTACCGCAGCCAGAGCTGTTAATAAAATAGATCTGAAACATATTTCATCATCTAACTGGAAGCTTTGCCAACACTGAAACTATAAAGAATATGCACATACTATTACAGAGGTAGCTTGACAACAGAAAGGGAAAGAGAACACATTTTATTTCCCAATATTCATAAGCTTATTTTTATAACTAAAGAAGCTGCATAAAAACGACTTTGAAACAACAATTTTGGAAAAGTTATAGTGAGGACAAAAAGTCATAAATTACAGAAACAATAAAAGGAAAGAGCTTAGAGCTTAATGCAACTCTTCCCAGGGTCCCACCAGGCTAAAACTGTTTGAAACCTAAAGTAAAACTAAATACATGGGCTGGTGTCAAATAAAAGTAAGACCTGATGGAACAGTCCAACAGCAACTGCTGCCTCATGAGACAGAGAGGCACTGGTCACACAACATCACACCCAAATACTTCTGCAGAATTAAGAATTCTTGCAGCTCCAAACTCAGATTATTGTTTTAAGTCAACACAATTCAAAATAAATAAAATCCAAATTCTGATACTAAGTTTAATTAAACAACAAAGCTCCAGGAACCTTTATTGTAAATCACACCACAGAACCTGAAGATCACATTCTAAAATGAAGTCAATAAATTGACTTTGAAATGTGTTTAAGAACAAACCCAGTGGCATCTCAAACACTGTGAGTACAGCTTTATTTCCAATGTACATTAATTAGGACCTATTTAAAGAGCAAAAAGTTAATTGTCTGACTACCATACTCCCCCTCCCCCATCAAGTTCCTGAATGCCAAAAAATGTATAAACCCCCCAAATATTACACAAGTAGTTTCCAAGCAAGAAAAACAAGCACTCAGAAGTGCTTTCAGTGAAATGATCATAACAATTCCTATATAGCATCTAATCCACTCTGGAAAAATGTCAAGTTTACCAAATCAGCTATTGTGCTCAGAAGCCTATGCAGGGAGCCAGATATGCCTTAGGGCTACAAAACTGACATGAATTTGACAGAATTCAGTACAGCAGAAAACCAAACACACAACAAAGTGCAATTCATGTAGAAAGAGCACCAAATTAAATGCTAAATCACTTCATTATCAATTCTTCTCCCTCCTGCAGTCCTACTTTCAGCTTGAGATACAAAAGGTAGCAACATTGCTTACCAAGAAGAAAGACATTTATCCGTGAAAAAGAATCAACATTTACCTAAAACCAGAAAGAGAGGCAATAAAACCAGCTTCCATTGCTGTTTTCCCTTGTAGCTCCAAACAGCCTGAGAAGCAGCAGCACAAGTAGCCATGTTAGTCTCAATTTTCTGAGTTAACAGAGAGCTGAAGTTTTCATCTTTTATAGCACAGAAGGTTCTTTCAGCCCCATGCAAACATACTATTTAAAACAGTCAAATAGAAATGCAGCCACACAGCAGAAATGAAAAACAGCAACCCGACTGTAAGTAACCTTATGCTGATGGGTAAAGAAAAGCAAACACGCATGTCAGAGAGCACAAAAAGTTATTTATCCACTTCCACCTTTCCCCCCACCCCTTTCTGCTCCTACCAGAGCAGTAACAAGGCTGCCTAGCACAGAGCAGAACACTCAGGCTTCTGAAAGTCTGGTGAGGAATGTGGCCTTCACAGATTCATTAAGGTTGGAAAGGCTTCGAAGGTCATTGAACGTGATTGTTAACCCAGCACCACCATTCTCACCACTAAAATCTGGCCCCAAATGCCACATCCACACATTTGTCCTCATATCCAGACTGCAGCTCCCCTGGCACAACTTTAGGCAATTTCCTCTTTTTCTTGCTGTTTGATACCTGGGAGAAGAGACTGACTGCCACCTGGTTACAACCTCTTTTCAGGTGGTTGTAGGGAGAGGTGAGGTCCCTCTGAGCCTCCTTTTATCCAGGTGAAACATCCCACCTCCCTGTTCTTCTTTTATTTGCTCTCTCCCTGAAAAAAAATGGAAGCTAGAACAGGAGTACTGTACAGAAGAACAGTCCAAAAGAGGCAAGAATTCTTGAAAACAATTGAGGTGGGAGAAAAAAGTGAAGCAACAATCTGAAAAAAATCTGAAAAATAATCTGGAGAAAACAGCTAAGGCACACTTGGGCTGAAGAGCATATCGTGCAACACTGAAGGTGCACTGCCAGTGGAGAGATGAAGCAACCTGAGCACAGCACTGCCAGAGCTCTGATTCTGATATCCTGTGACCCTGGGTATGCCCCCTGCAAGTCCCAGGTCTGAGCCCTGCAAACCCCCAGGTGAGGTCCCAGAAAACCCCACCTTCATCCCCAAGCACCACACCCCCAGGATCAGTTTTAGAACTCTGCCTTGGACTGCAAATGCACATTTGGATATTAATGAAGTTCAAATGCACCTGTGTGACACACAACCCACCCTTCCCATTTTCTTCTTTTGTATCACTAAATAAAGGCTTTGACTGCCTCAAAGGTAAGATCTATATTAACAGCAAGGGCTTCATCCATAATGCATAAGGCCACAATCACTAATGTGCTGTATTTGAATGCTGAGTAATCACACAAACAAAAAAAAAGGCTTATTAACCTCACACTGGTCAAACTCTCAAGTACTATTAAAAAAATAATCATAGAAGTCTTTTGAAAGGCTTTCTAAGCCTGTGAACATAAGTTTCTAACTTTAGATTTGGTATTTATATAAAATATAAATGGAGTTACTAAACTTTTACAGTCTTAAATTTTCACTGGCATTTAGCTTATTAGACTGTGTGTGGCTTAATTTAAAAAAAAAAAAAAAAACAACAGTAATTTTTTACTTTAAATCAAACCTGTTACCCTACAGAACCTGAAGAGGATTTTTTTAAATGTAAGATCTGTCTACACTGAACCTATAAACAAGTGACAATCCTCAGTGTCTTTTCAGTGTCAACCCCTTAACTACTTTTTTCACATCAACTCTGCTTCCCCAAGCATTTGTCCTTCCATTTTCTCCACTCTTGCTGTGTGTCCTGCCTGTTAAGGAGCAAAGGGAGAAGGGATCCCTCAAGCACAGATGTGCTCATGGGCAGCCACAGCCCTCTCTCAACTACAGAACAGGTTCTGAGCTTCAAGGTTTTCTTCCCACAGTGCTGCTAAATTCTCTGAGCACAACTACAAAGGACAAAAAAAAAAAGAATGAAGGGAGCTATGGGGGAGGTGGGTAACAGAGAGAAAAACAGTGAGGGATGAAGAGGACACACACTTAAATTTAACCAGGAATAGCAACAACAAAATGCTCTGCCTTAACAAATGCCTGAGAAGATAAAGAAGGCTCCTTGGAGTGTAATTTCTCCACAGTATTTCAACCTAACAATCGCATGCATTCCAAGGTGACACAGGCACAACCTTCACATTGCACCTGTGGTAGGACAGCAGAGGTAAGCACTTCCCTCCTTCCACACCTGAAATGTTACCTACCCAAACTCTGAGAACGGATGATTCAAACAGATTCATCAGCCTCACTATGGAAGAGGGCAGGAACTTCCAAGTTCATGGGATTCACCAAGCAGCCAAATGGGAGCAAACAGAGACTACAGAACCCCTTGGAGTTTCCAACAGTTTGCAAACACTCAGCACCAGTGGTGAGTTATGGGCTGACACGTGTCCAGACACATACACCTATTTGACCCACTCAATTTTGCAACTGCTGCTGGTTTTCCTTCTGTAAAAGAAATCATAGTAATTTAGAGACTTTTCAAGCAGTCTTACAGCACAATCCTATTACCAGCAGCCTACATGTCAAGTTCTAGGACAAACGTTAAAAAAATATTCACAAATAGTATTTAGGCGCAGCAAAAAAGTAGCAGATATCATTGAATAAATATTCTTTTCACGGCAGTGTTTCTAATCAAAAGTGCTGGAAAATGCTTGCTATAGCAGCCTTGAACACCTGCATTTCATACTGCAGAGCCACAGTTCTGCTGTGGCCTTCAGCACAGCATATTTTGACACCAGAAATTAAAGCCCACTAGAACAGCTCTATTGATCCTATCAAATAAACATGGACAACTCCCTTCCTGCAGCAAAAAAATCAACTACTTTGGAAGATCCTGAGGAATGCCGCAGCAGACTTGTGAAACAGAACATAATGTTTCAATGCTTACAAAGAAACTTTAACCTGTCAAGAGAAATGGATTAAATTCACATAGTTGGGGAGTTGGGTGGATGAGGAGGGTGTGTGTCCGTTTTGCTGCACTCATCTTTGTTGGGTAATTTTCTGCATTACTTGGGTTAACATTAGGAAAATGCTGCTTTTAAAATTCTGTTAAGTGCTATGTTTGTATTTTCTCATGTAGTACCTCAAACTACATTTTCAGTTTCATAGTGACAATACAGAGTAACAGTCCCATTTCCTGCCCCAACTACTTCTTGTGATTTAACCAAGAAAAGAGGTGGATTTCCCTTTTCTTTTAGCCTTCCACACTCAGTCACCATGGAGCCTGAAGCATCAGGTCCCTTCCTGCCCCTCTCCACCTGCAGAACTCAGTTACAGTCGGTCTCCATCCAAAGCATGCTGGAGATGGGAGCAGGGTAGCCAACACAAGGAACCACTTTCTCCAACTGAAAAAATACCCAGGGGAAATCTGAAATTAAAATGATGTTTCTCTGTTTAAAGTGTAGGAAATGAAAGTTTTCTGAATCATCCTGTATATCATACGTACACTGACAGAAAAGGGGAAATTACGAGGTTGCAGATGTACCTCAGCTAACCCAATGGAAGACAGATCTGATTAAGGGGGAATGAGTGTGAGCTCTAGAGTATTTAGATTATAATGTGCATGTTTTGAGGAAAATAACAGACATTAGGACATAAGGAAAAGAAAACTTAGACTTAACACTGCTCTCCTGCCACACCCAATTGAAATGGAAGTCTACACATACATCCATCCCATTATGAGTTTTCTCACCACAGTCCCTGCTTTCTGCCCAGAACAATCATAATACAATTGCAGCTACAACTTGTAAGTGCATCTTAGTTTTTCTAATCAATCCTGGTGCCATTTTCTTACAAGAAATGCAGCCAAAAGCTTATTCTTCAGTCTAATGCCATCTGAGTTTTCAGCCTTCTTAGTTTTCAGATCCCTAAAGATTTCCACTGGAGATGAACATGTTCCTATGGACAACTGAGAACTACTATAAATAGGCTGCTCTCCTCAGCTGTTTTTCACAGAGTTAGACAGAAATAGCCAACCCTCCCACCCCTTTCCAGGAGTGGGGCAAAGCCTACATGTCTGCCTGTTTTCTGGCTCATAAGCTACTAACTTTCTTTAAAGGTTTTTTCTCATTTTGGGGCAATTGCCAAAAGCAGCCCTTGCCTATGGAGCCACAGGTCACCGGTACTGACCCAGGGCCTTTTTCCATATCAGAGCCAGGGAAAAAGACCAGGTGTCAATACTTGTGTGTTCATATTCAAAGGTAAAATAGGACAAGTATACACAACCACCATGCCTAGTAGCTTTAAACACCAGTATTGCAGAGAACAGGTTCCTTATTTCCAGCTGCATTAGCTGCATGGCTAGAAGACTTTTTAACACGGTAACAATCAGACTTACACGAGGAAAATAAATAAGTTAAGAAAATCCTTTTTGCACCAAACACAACATGGCAGGACTTGTACTCTTGTGTTTGAAATCTAATTTAAGCAGATACATTAAATTATACAATGTGTGCTTGCATTTATTAAGTCCAGATGTGGCTCTGAAAAGAGCTTTATCATTTTAGGGGTTTTCCCCTGCCCCTCATTGTTTTTTGCTGGACAATTCAGAAGGACATATGGCACTGGTTAAACAGCTTCCAGTATTTTCAGCCTGAGAGCAATAACACAGCAATGCTAACTGCAAATCTGAGCCTTTTCAAGCTCTAGAGATGACAATCATTTTCCACTTCTCCTCCCAAAGTGAAAAACTACTTGCTGCATTTTATCATATTTTCCTACTACACCAAAACTCTACAATATTCACTACAGAATAGATTGCTACTTTCTTTAAAATGAATACACATGCATACTAAAGCTCTTCTTTGCCAGCATGTCACTAATTACCCCATTGCTTGGCTCTGTGCTCTGTCTGGAGGGAGTGGGGGAGGCTCCTACACGACGTCCAGACAAGCAGATGGATTTGCTGCTCTATAAACATGCTGCTCAAGTCACATCTTGCTCGTTCTCCAGGCTGTTTAGTGACAAGATGCAAAAGGAGCCCAGCAGTGCTAACACTGACTCAGTTATGCTGGTCCTGGCCCACCAGAGGCTCGCTGGGATTCCCAGATGAGAAGGGCAACAAACACCATAAACCATCATGCTCTGGTCAAGTCCCTCCTATTGCTGGGAGCTGCTACATCTCATCATGCTGGGAGAAGACTTCAACTATATCAAACCAGTGTCCTGAGGGCCACCAAACAAGGCTTAAATACACAAAGACTAAACAGGTGGGGAATTATGGCCTGAGTGCACGATTTTTATAAATACCATAGATGCACCCACCCACTGCTACTTATCCAACAAGATTCATGAGCACTGCAATAAGATTTTTAAAGCACTGTCCTGCTTCTGTCTACAGAACTCAGCAACAGCTAAATGATCTAATCCAACTGAACTGTCCTGGAACAGATTTTCAAAACAGCTTTTATCAGCTGTGTTCAGAAATGGTTGGCAACTCTTCCCATTTCCATAGTATTATCTCAAAATAAAGATCAACTTCTCTACACTGACATACACTGCACTGAATGCTTCTGCCACCCTTTTCCAGGGGGTAGGGACCTTCACTTTCAGTTCGGGGGTTGTTTGGTTGGTTTTGTTTGTTTTTTCCTATTGTCCTGTGTGATTCCCACAAATACTGGAGCAGAAAACTGTGAAGCAGTGATTGCAACATGACTGAAAAAAAGATGCTTGGCAGATTTCACACGTGAACTCAACACCAACATAGCAGCCAAGAAGATTCAGCAAGCAGAAGAACACATGGCAAAAAGTATTTCCTCAGGAACACGGCCTACAAATCCTCAGGCTTCAATGATCCTTTCATCTACAGCAGCTGGGCATGATACAAAAATATGCCTCATAATGCAGAGTTCAAGAGTTGCTCCTGTCCTGTTGCCCAGCAATCTGCTGCTGACATGAGCTCTCTACAACCCTGTGAGTGCTCCCTGCACACAGGGGAAGCATGCACTACTCTTTTCTATCATCCTAGATGCCTCTCTTCCTTAGGGTTCTCCCCAGACTCAGAATGGGGAAACTCAGTCTCCCCAGACTCATCCCAAAATACTCAGAACGTCCTTTGACATTCCAGTCACTTGTCATTAGGACATGTATTAGAACATCCAACAGGGAAAAGAAAGACATAAAGTGACTTAAAATCACACCTTAGCTCTGCCCACCACATCTTCACAAGTATTGGTCCCCTGGTGTCCAAACACCAAGGCAGGAGCCTTTGGGCTACAACAAACTACATCAGCTCACTGGTAAAGGCATCTTGTGGTCACCTCTCCTGACGTGCTCCTGCCTTCCCTGCAGCACCTCTGCTGCACACCTGGCCCGAGGCAGAGACCCAAGCACTGCCAGCCCAAAGGCAGGAACATCACCATGTCTGCAGCTCAGCCACAGCCTCTGCACAGGCACAGGGCACAAACTGCTTCATATGGTAATGTCATCAGTCAGACACAATCCACTGACAGCTGGCACTTCTCTGGAGCAGTGTCCTTTCAAGATAAAAAGCCTTACAAATTCAAATCAATATTTTCAGTACTGCATTAAATTAGCACTTCTCTGTTTCACATCTAATCCCAACTGCTTTCTGTCCACAAACTGACCTGCTCAGGGAAGTGATCTCAACACCATATGCCACTGCTTACCCAAGCCAAGCCAGCTCACTTGTTTGTCCTTGTCAACACCAGGGCAAGGCACAGAAAGCTGCCATGGATTTGCCAGCAGCAAATCTCAAAGCAACATTTTTAATACAGTAGAACCTGACAGATTTTTGTGCTGGGGAAGCCTTCCATGACAGTCATTAATCTCAGGAATTCAGAACAGTGCTCTCTGGCTCAGAGAATTATTGGTATCTTTGGGACTCTTGCCATAAAACAGCTTAGGGGAAGACAGTGAATCTTATTTCTTGTCTTCATTCAGCATTAATGTGCACAGTTGGTAAACCCAAAATTACACCACATATGTTTTCAGCTCTTTTAATCCAACCATCTCAAGGAAGTAATGAAGGGAGATCACTTCCATTTTACAAGACTTCATATTTCACTGCAACAAGTCCACAAAAGCCCCAGTCTTTTAAATACAAACTACTTAGACTCTGCCTCATTTAAAATAAACCACAGTGGCATTTAGTATGTACAAGCACTGCTTTTCTCTCTGCAAATGAACTTTGAAAAGCTAAAAGGAAACTAATTTTGGGAACAGAGATTACTCTTATTAGAAAGAACTGCCTGTAGGCATTAAAATCTTTAAAATCAGTACAGTTTGAGATACTTTATTAATCACAGAAACTCCACATGCCCAAGAACACACAATACATTTTTTAAAAACCTTCACAGTAAAGTGACAAGACACTTTGGATTATGTCAGTCACTGTATCATTAGAGCAATGAGATCCCAGCAAAAGCACAGATAAAAGAACAAAGCTGCCTGAAAAACAACTTGCAAGAGAAAAATTAAAAGGACTAAGAAGAAACATGAACAACTGTATGAAGCATATTAAGCATCTCTCTTTCAGATACATACAGTGGAACCAGCACATCTATAAACCCCAATGGTTTTCAATTCAATTTTCAGCAGCACAGTGGGGATTAAGGCAAGCACAAAGCACAGATCAGAGAAACAAATCATCATCAAACATGAAATTTAAGTAGCCCTCCATGCTTTTCAGAAGACTGCACATGGCCTAGAAATAGGGAAAGTACAACTGCATTATACCCAGTGACATTAAGGTAGTTTTCCTGGGACTGTCCTGTTGAAACTTTGCTCACTGAATAAGGAGAGAAGGGAAATTTGGGCCAGAACATTCTCTGATGAAGATGCAGAACCCAAATCTCAAACAAAGGACAGCAAATTATTCAAGTATGATGAACTCACTTGCAATTAATAGATAACATTGTCCTAAAAGCTCTGGTAAAAGTAAAGTAAGAGAGGTAAAGCTAATAAAAGTGGGAACGATTGTGAATTCTCAGAAAACTGTTCAAAAATCAGAGTGGTCAGCAAAAGGTTAACAAAAGGCTCCTACTAAAACAAAGAGTGACAAGGCTCTGTTTGCCTTCTCAGCTTAAGACATCCAGGTTTTGCTTTGATGCCATCATCTCTGTAACATGAGAAAAACAGAGTACAAGGCAGCCCTGTAGCAAGGGGATGAGCAGCTGAGAAGTTGCTTATGGAAAGAGCAAACCTCCAGGGATGAGAATCACTGCCCAGTGCCAGCCCCAACAGGAACACTGAGCAGGGAGGGCAGAGCAGACACAGGTGAGCTCTGCCTTTGCTGGCTCACCCACAGGGGAGCAAAGCCCAGAGCCCATCTCACAGAGAGCCCTGGGAGACTGGGCCCTACACTGCCATCTGCTATCCTGAAAACCCCAAACAAGAGCTAGAATGCAAACCCCACACAGAGGGGCCACGCTCTTGTGAGAATTGAGGCTTTATGTTGTGCAGATTTCACCTGTGTGAGCTAACCCTGACTCCCCATTTATACAGAATGTAATAGCTGCACATTAGAAAAAACATTCTCTCTTTGCTACGTCTACAAAAAAAAAAATAAAAAAATTAAAAAGACAAAAAAAGAGGTGAATATCCAAATTTAAAAACAATGTTTCAGTTGTTAAAACACAGTTTAGCCTGGTACACAAATAATATATGGAAAAATCCCAGGAATAATTTTATTGGATTTAAAAGACAGACATGCCATCTAAAACATGCCTGCAGTGACCTGTAAGGCCTGACTCAGCTTTCAAGAGCTGTGAAAAAGGAAGAGCAGAGACCTGATTTAATGACAACATGGAATTTGCTAATATATAAATAAATAAATCACCTGACCTACTGCTACAGAATCAACTGTACAGTAACCTTCAAACATGTGCTTTAACACTTCATATTAATTCTGCTAAAATACAGCCTAACTAATCACCATGGATGAACTCAGAATATACAATTTAATAAGAATTATGAAGTTCTGTAGCCTGACAAGTAACTTCTATTAGTCAAATCCTGTCTCAAGTGATTTAACCTAGCTTATATTTAAAGCAACCATTTAGAAATGATTGCTCTATCTTTGCAGGACAAAGTAAGACTGTCCCATAGTATCATTCTCAAGCATTTATCATGTCTCCTTTCCCTTCAGGGTTTTATTTTGTGGACTAATGCATTATAGCACCACTTTTGAAAAATCACAAAAATGTTATTTAAAACTCCAGTTACAAATATAAAAAGACTCTTTAACAAAAAATTCTGTATTTACAGTTAGCTCAATTCGCTGCTAAAATGTACAGAGCCTTGGATTTATTATTTGTGGGTCATTTTTCCCTTTAATCTTGAATTCAGATTAAATTAGCACTTCTAAAAAACAAAACCCAGAGAGATTTCTCATGAGTGGAATATCTGCCATGCTTATGAGCTTGAAGGCAAAATTAATGAAGGGAGGTATCTGCTGTCCTTTTAATTTCATATGCTGGTAACACATGACAAAACCAAGTTCTCTACATCAAGAATTCTAAAGCTGTGGCTTTTTGAGTATAGTTACCTGTGTACACCAGCAAAATGCAATACCCACCCAGGCAGCCACTGCCCCAGGGCTCTGGCTCCCAGCAGGGGCAGAAGAAGCCATGGTGAGGATCTCAGGCTAAACCCCAAACACCTCAGTGCTGCATATGATGCCCACACTGTCCTCAGTAAGTAAGAGCTGCTAGCAAAGCTCAAGCCAGTGAAATAAAACTCCATTGCTTTTCTCTGTGGAAAATCCAGATTTCTGTTTCCTGTGATTCATCTTTAAAACCAAAACCTCCAGTGTGAAATCAAATGACAGAAAGTAAAGGGAAATTATTACTGGAACAGCAAAATGTCATTCCAGACATGCTGATACACCAACACCCAAGCATGACCCATTAAGGCAGTGTAAGTACTTTTTAAAAACTCCAAAAAAAATACATAAAACAGCTCTCCATACTTTACACAGGAACCAGCACCCTGCCGGGGTAGTGGCCAACATCCTAAAAAGCAGTGCCAGTCAAAAAAAATCCTTTTTTTCAAAAGACAAGCCTAAGCCACTCAAAGTATCAAAGATGAAAGTATCAAAGTAAGTAGAAAAACAAACTCTAAACCAGAAGAGAAGCTCCATGGGCAAGAGCTGCCTGAGAGCCAGGGCCTTCAGAAGGACAGTCTGGAATTGATGGCAGCCACAGGGTTATAAAAAGCATCCCTGTAAAAAGGATTTCCCACTATCATTTTAGTCCTCTTCTCTTGCTTGCTTTTTTCCCTTGGGCTTTCAGTAAATAGAAAAAAAAAACCCTAAAAAAAAGTAAAACCAAAGTACTCACTTCTTGGAAAAAAATAACTTACATTCCTTTGATTACAGAGTAAAAAAATCACTGTCAAGCAAATTTTACAGATGTACATGTGGCATCCTAACAGATAGCTTTTAAATTGCCTTTGCATTTGGTTTATTCAAGGAAACTCATGGATAAATTTTTGAAACATCCTGAGGAGACCCACCTTGAGGCTTCTGCTGCCAGTCACAGATGTTTCTAATGGAACGCAAGGCCTGTGTTTGCCCAGTCATTGGGTTCTCAGGTATCAATATTCGGAGGAAAAAGAGAGCTGCTCCTCAGGCCTACTTGTAAACTCCTGTTCCTGAGCTGACCTAAGGGCTAGCCAATGCAATTAACACTGGCAGGGTTCTAAATTCTGTCTTATCTCCTTAGTTTGAGGCTGCAGGACCACAGCAGGATTCTGACACATCCTCTGGATGTAGGTGCACTGCCATCCTCTGTGCCTGAACTGTAGGAATTGCCCCCAACCACTGCATTTACCTTCCCCTTGCACTGCTCTAGGCATGTTACACAGCACAGAACAGGAATAAAGACCTCAGCAGCTGCAACCTCCTCTTCTGACAAAAAAAGAATGAAGTATCCCTACATATATTCTGTCTTTGTACAGAAGGAAACTGCCCATTTTTAGTCAACAGCATTACAGATAATATTTACAGAGATAAAAATACAGTCCACAGTCTAGCACAGGTCATTTTTCCATTCTGCAGTTTTTCTGACAAAGTGAAACACTGAAAACTTTAGATAAAAACAACATAATTACATTTTAGAACAGCCTTAGGGGAGAAGTCCATCAAAACCAGCTCTCCTTTTGTCTCTTATGCTGAAGTTTTAAATTGTTTTACAACCATGACCATTTACATAAAAAAGAGGAGAAAAATTAAAACATATGTGGAATGATAAACAGTATAAGAAAAATACTTCTCCACTCTTTTCTGTAGATCTGGCTCCAAACACAAAACAAGAGGGAAACAATGACAATTCTTAACAAAACTTGAATCTGCAAGTCACATTTGGTTTGGAAGTCAACCAGTTTCCCTATTCAATGGGTTTCCCAAACAAAAATGTTCAGTTGATATAATTATCCATTACAGACATCAGAGTATTTTTCTAGCCAGCAGCGGAACATTTTTTTCATGTTAACTTTTAACAGTCACTTTCCTACACTATTTAAAAATTCAAACATGTACAAAATCCAGTGGCTTTTGCCATTCAAGAGAGGTTCCCTCTATTGCTGATTGCTCCAGGTTTAACTCTATACAATGCATTAATAGCCAAACTGAACTTGAAGACACATCTGGCCCCAGCCTTTTGCTTCCAAGTCCAGGCCACACAATTATATTAGAGACGCCTAGAACTGTTAAGGCTTGTATGTTTTCAGCAACTATAAACTCCTTGTTAAAAGTCTTTCATGTGCCTACTAGAAATGGTAACGAAACCTGACAAAACTATGAATAGGTATTAGAATATTCTAGTGGATTTTCAAATGTGTCTCAAATGCATTTCTCCCATCATCCACCTAGGTATGTTCAGAAAAAAAGAAAAACCTGTGGCATTATTTATCTCAATAAATACACAGAGCTTGAAAACAGTAGGACTTCCTAAAGAAAGTTCCCTTACCCTACTGGTCCTTGTGAAATTCCCAGGAAAGCAGCCAGCCCCATGGGCAGACAAAGATCACCCACAGACCCTGTGCCTTTTGCTCCTGTTCAAGGACATGAAGAGCAAAACCAGTCAAGTGCCCCACTGCCCAAAACATACAGGACAGAGGACCCTGGCAGGAAGGAGTGTGTCTTACAGCATCCACAGCATCACATCACCTTGAGAAATTACTATTATAGTTCAAAAAGAGTCTCCAGCTGTGCAGCAATCTGCTTGCATGTCTCCTTCTACCCAGGAGAAGAAGATGAAGAAGATGCAGCCGTCATTTGATGCAGCCAGCCAAGCCAGCACACAACATGTGACACACATCCACTGACTGCTCCAAGAGCTGCCTGCCACACCCCTGGGACAGAGCCCAGAGGGCAGCTTCTGACCTGGATCCTTGCCAACTGGTCCCTGTCCATCCACTGAAACTGCTGGTGGGAGAGAACACTCTGAGCTGTTGAGAGAGACTTTGGAGGAAACTTTTTCCTGCTTTACCCTGTGAGTTGAACTGTTAGCATCCACATATAGCACCAGCCTTGTGGTGAAAACAACACAGGAAAGCAGACTACAGAACTCAGAAACCACAAAAGAGAACAGAACCAAGAACAACCAAACATTGTAACAGGGGACAGTTTTCTATCAATCCTGGGTCCATCCCCAGCCTACCAACACTGAAGATTCTGAGCTCCTACATTGGTTGTTTTCCCCAAAGTTTTTCTCCTCCTGTCTAAACTCAAGATGTGACAACTATTAGCTCTGAAACAACTGCATCAATTGTTTGTCTTACAAGCAAGGACAGACTTACTAGGACTGCTGACAGGAGCACCCATCACCTCCACTTCATTGCAGCTGCAGAAATCCCTGCTCATAAAGCAGCTCCAGGTCCTTCCCAGCACAGTATATTAAAGTAAACCAGCGTCTTTTTCTGTTTGAAGCATGAGCCAGACTGCGACCTTGTCAGCCATCCCAGTGTGAGCTGTTTGTAATATTGAGCCAGAACCTACAGAAAATCAGCTGAGCTTGGCCTTTACTACTCCCTGTGCTTCAGAGTGAGCTACAACTCACAAGTCTGCCTTCAAATGCCACAGTTCCACATGTGGATAACAGGGATAAAATATCAAGCATTTACAGGAGTTGTGCTCTGCTCTTAAGCAGAAGTTTGAAAAATGAAGATATGTGCCACTTGTATAATTATACATTTAGAGTTACTGTTTTGCTTTTATAAACAAATTTATCACAGTAAGGAACAGACATTTTCAATATTCCACGCTTAGAAAAGAAGTAGCATATTTTAAAATTACCAGCCCTCCTCCACAAAGCTGTGCACTGCTTGCTAATAGAGACTCACAATCTCACAACAGTATAAAACATTCACTTCCACTCCAAATGCTTCAGGAGGTACTTCCCTTCTAAGAAAACAAAATAAATCAGTGGCTTGGGCATTTTCCTGAGTCTAAATGTATAAACACTGATCTTCATTCCATTCAATCACATTATCACAGAATCATTTAGGTTGTTAAAGACATCTAAGATCACCACCAACCATTAACCCAGCACCACTGTGTTCACCACTAAACCATGACCCCAAGGGCCACATCTACCTGTCTTTGAAATCCCTCCAGGGATGGTGGCTCCACCACTGCCCTGAGCAGCCTGTTCCAATGCCAAACCAACCTTTTGGTGAAGACATTTTTCCTAATACCCAATATAAACCTCCCCTGGCACCACTTGAGACTATTTCCTCTTGTCCTATCACTTGTTACCTGGAAGGAAAGACTAATCCCCACCTTGTGCAACCTTCTTTTGGGTAGTTGTAGAGAGTGATAAAATCCCCCTGAGCCTCCTTTTCTAAGGCTAACACTCACAGCTCCCTCAACCACTCCTCATCCAACTTGTGCTCCAGACCCTGCACCAGCTCCACTGAGGAATTGCTCCAGACCTCAGTATTTGTCCTGTCATGAGGGGCCTGTAGCAGGTTGCTCTGCCTAAGTGGGGGTAAAATAGCTCAAAGTTTACCCTATTTGCAAATAAGTTGTAAGTGCTGGATGGAGAAGGAGAGGTCCATGCTAATTTTGGTGTTGAAGAATGCTGAGAACAGCCAGCCTCACCAAACCCAAAGTTAAACATTCTGAGGGTGTGAAAAAAGAGCATTTTTTCACAGAAGCAGACACTGATGAGGATGTGACAAAGTTCCTAATAAAGAAAGCAACAAGTGATAGCACTGGTAACTCATCTGAAGCTGCTGAGCTGCAGGCTGCTCACCTGGCACAGCTCACCTAGAAGCACGAGGTGATCTAAGAAAGTTTTGGTTTTGCTGTGGAGATGGTCTTTGCTCCAAGTTTGGACTAATTGCTCCACATCCTGAGGCTGGTAGAAGTTAAAGTATGAGGCTAGCTGAACATCTTGGTTCCCAGTGGACTGTACTGCAGCTCTCATTATGTGAAGATTTCTGTATCAGTGTTGGTATTGGCACTGAGCTCCACAGGGCTGCCTGCTGCAGCTTATGTGCTTTTTAAAGCACCTCTCAAACATCCTTATCTCTAGCAGAAATGTTATGCTCTAATTAAGTAGAAAATAATTTTATCTTCAGATGAAATGTGATTCACTCTCCTAAATGCCTACCTCCTCATCTCTAAATAAAACTCATTTTAGTTAACAATTCAGTTACATGTTTCAGCTGCGGCTCCTCTAGGATCTTCATCCTATGCACAATTCACAACCAACCCTACAAAATGAGGGGCAGGGCTATAAGGAGCCTGAGGGGGAAAACAATCAGACAATTGCTGCAGTCAGACCCCCTGGCTTGTGCCCAGAGGAGGCTGAAAAAGCAATTCTGAGCCACAGGTCCCTTTATTACACTTTGATGAGTTTAGGCACACAAAAAAAATAACAGCAGAAAGCCACAAAGTTTCTTTCAGCTTCTCCCGCTCCGTTTTTTTTTAAGTTGTCTGCCATATGCAAAAGCCACATTCTAATTCTAATATAATCTTTTGGGTTTTAGGGGTTTTCACACTATGCAGAAAAAAGCATATAGTGTAAATGTTCCAGAAGGACTGTGCTCATTAAAACACAATGAAAGATGAGAACAACAAAGACTGTTACCCTATCCTATGGACATGTACTTTCACTCACCTTCTAACAGCAACTCACTACATTGCTGTGCATTTGTGCAGACCACATTATCTATCACAAAGCATGGCTTTACCTAGGAAATGTTCTCTCTCCTGAAGCAGGTGATAATCAGGCACAGGGCACAGTGCTCATCTGTCACTGCCCTGCCTTCAGCACCACATCCTGCTCAGTCATCAGCACTTGAGGGGCCTCTGCTCTGACCCATGATAAATTCATCTGAAGCACAACACAGTTTATCTGTTCTTAAACAAACCAACCATTTCTGATGAACAATCCAACTGTGTGAAGTTTCCTTATGTGAGGGTGCAAATCAGGAGAAGTTCCAGCACTCAAATCTCTCACAGCAGTTTCCTCAATCCCATCTGGTCTGATGCAATGTAAAATAGGAATTGCAGCAGTTTTCACTCCAATGTGGTTCGTCTACTTTCATGGAAGGATTTAATCACGTTTAATTACTTAACTGCACTACAAAATGCAGATTTTTGGTTTTTTTTAATAAAATAGCCTGATTTGAACTCTCTAGATTGCATAGATTCCTACATGGCACACAAAACTATGTTTCTTACTTTTTTTGAAAACAAGCAAACAAAAATCCTTACAAACAAACAAAAAAACCCCAAAACAAACCCCAAGTATTTCAACAAAAAAAAGTGCTTAAACAACATGTAATCATGGCAATTTTTAAACACATCTATAGACCACTATTATGTGGAAAACAAAGCATGAGGACACTTACAGAATTGCAGACTGAGGCTCAAAAAGGCTAATAAGGCTGCCAAGGCCAGCAAGAACAGAAAACGGTTTCGGAAAAGCATTATTATTCACTCTGCTTGCTCTTCATGGTTTCATCTTCAGGTATCTGTGGGTCCTGCAAACAACAAAACAGTGGCAAATATATATTTCAGATATGGAAGCATCAGTTATTCTTTAAAGGCAAGCACAACAGGCAACTCAAATTGGCAGCAACAAAATGGAGAAGTTGCCTTCACCCTAACAATAGGATTAACTGTATTTCCACAACAAAACTTTCAGGTAACTAAAAATTATTTCCATTTTCCATAAAATTAAGCTTGCTCCTGCTAACACAGGGTTAATACTCACATTCACTATTCTTAAGGTAATAAAGAGAAAGAAAAGCTGTCAATACCACTACACAGTAAACAAAAAAGTAATAAAGCCTCAGCAATCGTTACTCATTACAAAAATACAAAAATCCAAGCCCTGTCCTGAAAACATCCAAACACACTTTTCCTTGCAAAATGACATTGTGAAGAGTACAGAATTTGCTGAAGAGCCCTGTTTTCACAGATGTACATTTTCCAGTGGAAAACTACTCTATATAAGGGATGAGAGGGGGTTGCCCTCCCCCCCACATGTCTTTTTTTTCTTTTTTAAACAACCAGCTGCTCTTATGTGCAAGAGATGCCTCCTCCTAGCACTGACAGCGTGTTGCAGGAAATTGGTTAGTCTTGAAAGAAATCTTCTGAGATTCCCAGATCCTTTGAACTGAGTTCTGTTTATGACAGAACATTCAAATCTGTTGACAGAAAGTAATTTTTTCCCCCTCCACCTTTTCTTTTTGCCCCAGAACTTACTTCCTTACAGAAAGAGGCCTCTCTTTAGTTTTCCTGCTTTTGAGAATGACAACTCTTACATACTCATGTAATTAATATATATTTACTTACCCAAAGTCTTCTGGACTCCAAACACTAAACATCTTAGAAAAATTTTAATCTCTGAGTGCTGATAAAACCATAACCTCAAATTTATGATTTTTACTACACTGCCCCTTCCCTCCCCCCAGTTAATTTTCTTACTAGTATTTGAAAAGGTCTCAGGAATCACTGAACTTATTTTATCCACTGGGGTTGGTTTTGAAAAGAGTGTGATTGCAGTAAGTGAAATCCATTATACACATACATTTTGCAGGACTGAAGTCTTTCCATCTCATTTTACTTGGACAGCTACCATTACAGCTTTTAGAAACTGTGGAAAAATGGAAAGACCTGGAGATTCTGAGAAGCAAGAAACCAAAGTCATTAAAGTATTCTTCCCAAATTCCTACAGCACCATAAATGGCACGTGCAAGCAGTAATAAAGTAAAAAGAGAGGGAGAGGGAAAGTTGGAAGGAACAATTTTTAACAGTTCTCAATTTCAAAAAATCATAGCTCATCCTAGTGAAAGGCAGGCAGAGGCAAAACTGAACTACACCACTGCAACTCAACAAAGCTGTCAAGGATAGAAGGTAAAAGGATTAGTGTATGTCAAACACCAGGAGGGAATAAAGCAGTTCAACCAAACAGATGGGACAACAGAAGGAACCACAGGAAAAAGCAAAAAATAGATTTAGCAGGGAGGAGAAGGTAAAATCTCGGGAACAAGAGGTCTTGTGCACAGTCTACACAGATTAATACTGTTGTTGCATAAAATAAAGCTGCCACAAAAAAAGAAAAAAAATAAAGACTGAAAAATAGGAGATCTTACATGCTTCATATTAGCAAATGTTTTCGTGAGTAAGCTTAATGAGCTTTAAGCTTTAATTGCACGATGAGAAGCTTTAAAACACTGAGTGTGAAAGGCATAATTCAAGAAATTGCAAAGTAGAAAGGTTTTGCTTTTGAATACACTTTGGCTTCCTAACAAATTAAAAGTTGCTCTGTAGTGACTTATGAGGAATAGCAACAGCTCCTGCTGAGAAGTTGTTAATTAAAAGCCTGTCAACACAATTTGCCATCAGCTTCTCCTTGGCAAGAAGCTGCAGGGAATCAGGTGAAGTAAGAGAGACTGAGTCCTGAAGCCTCTGCTCCTCCAGGCTGGCTCACAAGGTGCTCCCAGGGCAGAGCTGCACTTGGCCAGCACACGTTAAATGAAGGCAGTACAATACCTATTGTGAGCGCTCGCTGAAGGGAGCACTGATAAGCTAAAAAGGATAAAACAAAGCCTGGAGGAGGGGTGCGAAATGAAGCAAACCAAACTTATCTTCCCACAAAACTCTTCTTACATGCAGATGAAACAAAACAGCAAACCACATTTGGGGTTCTCAGGACAGACTATTACAGAGCAAGAGCACTGCAGAGCATCCACTGCCAAGCTGACATTCAGGCACTGCTGATCTTTCTCTCTTCACCCAAGACAGAGTGCAGGTCCCTGCCCAGCCTCAACACCTTCACACAGGAACTCACAAAGGGCAGTTCCATCAGGAGCTGACAGCACCAGCTCGCTGGGCTGCAGGAATGGGCCTGGCTCTGTGGCTCAGAGTCAAGGAAATATTACTGCTTTGGAAGGCAGTGAGCACCACACAGAGGTGCCACCCAGTGCCAGGAGCAGCAGCTTCTGACGTGTGCCCAAAATGCAGTGATTGATCTCTGAGACAGGGAGGTTTCCACTGGCTATGGGGAATTTCTTCTTCCAGAAGAAAGGGCTGTCAAGCATTGGAACGGGCTGCCCAGGGCAGTGGTGGAGGCACCATCCCTGGAGGGATTTAGCAGACCTGTGGATGTGGTGCTCAGGGACAGGGTTTGGTGGTGGGTTTGGCAGTGCTGGGGGAATGGTTGGACTTGACCTTTTCCAACAATTCCACAATTCTGTTTCTATGAATGCAGGACTTCGTAAGGATGACCTAATACAACTCCAAACATTTCAGTCACACTAATTTTAAATGTGACACACTTAAACAGTTTAGAAATTCCTAAGGATGGTCATTAATAAAGCATCCTACATTGAACTGCAGTTAAGTAATAAAGCATCCTACATTGAGCTGCAGTTAAGTAAAAGGCTACTTCTCAGTCACCTTTTGCAGTGTACCTACCTACATACCTGTCCACAGAATGTAGCTTTTCCTTTTGAACACAATCCAAAATCTCAACTCATCAAAACATTCCAGAATGACTCACAGCATTTAGAACACCCTCAGTACTTACCTAATCTCACACAAGTGCTGGTGCAGGGTGTTATTGCATGCTCACACAAAGGTAAAAACAGCCTTATGGTTGAAGGCCAGGCCAGGGAGTCAGGAAAAATTAGTAACTACCTAGAAATGCTGGGAGAGAGGCAGTCAGCCTGGAGCCCAGGAGAGGCACAATGCTGCAGCAGAGCAGCTGGCAGCACTAACCTACATTCTGTTCAGCACTGGAGGGTGTCACACAGAACCTCCCCCTGGCAGCACCAGCTCCTCAGCAAACCAGAGACAGGCATTTCTTGACTGGCTAAACTTCTTTACTTTAAGTCAGGCCCTGAAAATAACTTTACATCAATGTTTTCAAAGCACTTGTGAGATTAGATGTGACACTAAACCAGCACTGCCAAACTCTTGTGCCAATTGACTGATGCTGTTACATCCATTAAATCACCAGCATCCATCCACAATACAAACCTACTCTCCAGCATGAAGCCTAAGCACAGAATTATACTGACTCACCATGATAGCTTAAATGAATTTACTTGATTAAAACAGCATGTCTCCATAAATAATCAATAGTACTCTTCAAAGTCTGCCTCAATAAAATTACTTTATTTATGTGATGTGCTGCATGAAAATGACATTGTCTACTGAAACACAAATGAGCAAAAGTGGTCACAATGAAACAAACAACATAGACAAATGGAGACTTTGCCCCAAAAGGAAGGTAGTGCTCAGTCTATACTTAATTACTTAATTATGTGCCAAAGTCAGAGAAAAGTGTATTTTGGAACAAGCTTAGAGTGTAGGAGGGAGAATAAAAAGCCTACAGACAACATAAGGTTGATTTGGAGTAACATTAATAGGTAGTTTTAGAAAAGGTCACAGAATAACACAGGGACCCAATCATTAGTCTGGTTTCTCTATACTGCATAAGAGATTTTAACTATCATTACTTTTTGATACATCTTTTGCTTTTCATCTGCATCTGTAGGTTTATTTTTTGACAAAGCCTGTTTTGAAGGCATCTGAAATGAAGGTGACAGTTCCTGATACAATTGTAACAAAAAGTTCTGCCTTGACTTTCACTTTAACTCACAATGCTCCACCAATCAATCCCCAGCCACTGGGCACCAGCCTACCAGGCACATTTATCATCTAGTCACAAGTCCAACCCTCAGAGAGCTTCAGACAGTGAGTTCATACTCTTGAATTAGCAACTACAGAAAATGGTTGTGTTAGCAAATGGCACAAGTCAAACCTCTTCTTTGGCACTTCAAGCAATTTGCATTTTTTTTTTTTCTGCAGGAATGCAAAATAGTGGCTGGGATTTTCTGGTCATGACCAACTTGACCAGTGCTATAAAGATCAGTGGCAAGAACCAGAACAGAGTGGAAATGGGAACATGCAGTGGAACCAATTCCCTGGTCAGCATGACCTGCTTAGTTACTGATGCCTGTAATTGTCAAGGTGAGGAAACCCTCACAAAACCCCTGCAGCCATTGCAGCAGCAGCAATTTAAATTAGACATACTATCCCTGTAACTCTGAGGGTGCATTTTGCACAGCATCACAAAGTAACACAGCATCTGTGATACTGTTTTCAGCACAATTCTCCATTTTCCCATTGGAAAAAAAAGCCAAGAAACATACACATTTTTTTTTTAATTGCATTTAAGAAAAATAGGTCACAACACTTGGTGTAAATAAATGCATTTCTAAAAAGAGCAAAAACATATCATCATTGAAAATAATAACTAAAACCTGATCAGTAGTGTTATGTGACAGCCAACAGCTGGCCTGGAGACCTCACAATCATAAGTAACCCTGACCATAACTCGAGCAGCCTATGCCATTGAAGGAAAAGAAGTAAACATCTCTATGAAGAAGGCACTGAGAGATTCCACTGCAAACAATGGATGCCAGACAATCCCAGGTGATCATGGAGGCAGGCCACGTTGGCCAGTGAGCTGGGTGGGAATAAAATTGTAGCCAACCAAATGCCAGGTTCTTGAAAACCCTATAAAAGCAAGCTGCAAACAATAAAATTTGCTATTAGCACATGAACCTTGGAGGGTTCTGTCGTGTCCATCTCTACTCCAACAGTGTTATTTGTGTTAGCCCACCTACCTCATGAGTTAAGCTGGAAGACAGTGACCACAGGACACACAAAACTCAACTGAAAGTACAAACAGGTCAGCATCCTCATGAAACAAAAACAAACAAAAAATCAGACATACAAGGAAATCCCAAATACCTATGTGAAGGTAAAAAAAGCCATAATAAAAAAGGCAGCATGTACTACTCCACAAGTAAGGCAAGCAAGAAGCAGCGCCTGTCCATGGCTACATGTTAATATGTAAAAACTAATAGTTACTTATCGTTTTATTTACAATTACTTTATATTTTACCAACAAGTATCTGATTTAAAAGAAAAACAGCTCAGATGCTGAAGTTTAATATATTTAGCACACTAAAATGTCCACAGCCAAATTTTTCTTGTTTTCTGTTTGCAAGTTGCCACCTAACCTATCCAGCTCTAAAATCCTCATACTGGCACAGCGGGTCCTGCAAAGTACAAAAGCTCCTGCAATGGCTCAGCAGTACTGCCCATCTTTCAAGCAAGCAGCTTAAGTTCTCACTTCATACAAGCCAAGGGATCAAACAGATCTTACTTGAAAAATTCTGCCCCTCTGTACAGCACTCACTTGCCCTGTGCAGCAGATTTGCCCCTGAATTTGATAAGCTCAGACACTGATGAGTGCTGAGCACATAGAAGTGATGAAGGGACCATGAACCAGGCTGTAAAAATTACCCACTGCCCTCAAAATACAAGCTTCCCTTGGCTCCAAAATCTGAGCTTTTAAACCTCAAGGTGCACAAGCAGACAAACTGGTGAACGTTTTTAACACCTCTTTGACCTAAGCAGCTTTCAAGTTTGAGCAGGCCTCTGGTAAAGTTTTACACTGGAAATACTGGTAAGGCCACCTTCAGCTTACATCCTTTGTAGGGCTGTTTCCTTCTTTTCAGTTCTGTCCTACTCAGTCACCATTAGGAGCCGCCCTCTCTCAGATACCAGATGCTAAGAGATGTGAGCAGAACAAATGTAACAAACCCAAACATAGCTTAGGCTTGCATTTCATTTTGCCTAAGTCCTTGAGAATGTATTTGTTTGATTGAACTTAGAACCTACCAGTCTATGAATTTCCTGAAACTGGGCAATAAACACAGTCATGCAGAGATATCTATGTTCAAGTTTTGTGCATTAATGTTAGAGTTAATGCAGTGTAACATTAGAACACTACAACTATCCTTCATGAGTTTCACAGCATTGGAAGTTCTGACTTATTCTGCAGCCAAAAATCTCTCAGTTTCTGGAATTTCTTACATCAATTTTCTGATGAAATGATGCCCACGTTATCTTGAACAAACATAACTGAATTAAAAAAAAAACCAACAAAACCATGGGAATTGTTAAAAAAGCATGAGAAGATGAGTAAGAGTTGGATTTTAATCGTTTTTTTCACCCCTGCACAGCAAACCATTTAGGTTGTCACCTTACCTCCCTGTACTCTGACCACTAATCACCTAGCAAGGAAACACCTCTAAAACCAAATGCTTCTGAAAACTCAAACAAGTACTTTTGGAAGAAATACCATAATTGTGAGTTATAAACCCTTCAATACCAAAATGGGGGCTTTTTGAGACCAAGTACAATAATTCCTGACATGAAGTCACTAAACAGGATCAGTACTGAAGTTTCTATACAATCACTGGTTCCTAGAACTATTAGTAAGAAAAATATAAGTAAATACATGAGCTAATTTAGAGATGAGGAAAACGATTGTTTGAAAATATAAGATACTATCAATATCTGATTCTTTGGAGATGAAGTCATTGGCCTAGACCACTCTTTTCCTTCTCCATGCTCTCCGCTACCCTAAAATTATCAGTATATGTGAGAGAAGTTCTCAGCAGTTGCAATTCAAATACTATTTCCATGTCCTGCACATCCTTTCATTAAAAATAAATTAAATCCCTATAAATTCAGACTCCTTTTCTCCCAGAACACTTTCCTTTTACAGACTCAGCTTGGAGACAGCTTACTGCCTTCATGCCCAGGCTCTGGCAGCACCATGACAGCAAGGGCATTTTTGCTCCTACCAGCTTCCCTGGTCTATTTACACAGAATATCCAGTGTTCCCATCAGCCAGGACACAGGGATGACATGCCCCTGCCTGGAGGAACTTAACAAAAGTCTAAATTAGCTCTGACAGTAAACAAAGAGAAAAAGCAGCGCTGCACATAGAAACAATTATGGAATGTTTATTCCAAGCTGTCTGCAGACCCCTTTATGTTCTGCTTTCTCACAGATTTAGACAGCTGTTTAGACCAGAGGACAAAACAGTGATCAACAGCAAAATTCACACTTGCCAGCTCACACATTCTCTCCCTTTTGCCTGTACTTTTAGCCACTGATGCCATGTATCACTTCACTCTGGGGGGAAAGAGCCAGGCAGGAACCTCAGCACCTGAGTTCTGCTCCACATCATGGAAAACACACAGGGAAAGCTCCACAGAGCACCCACAGGAACCTCAGAACTCCTTCAGCAGAGATGTCTGCTTGGCACGATCAGTTCTGCTCTAAGGGCAGCACAGTCCCTTGCAGATGGATGTGGGTTTGAATCTGAAGCCACATTTTGCACAGAACATGATACAGCACAGACTGCTTCCCTCAAACCACAGAGAAGTTCCACTGCTGTGTTACAGTCTACAAACAAAATCCAATCTATAACAAAACCTGTCAAATGACAAAGCTTTCAACAGAGTTCAAATAACGATGGATCACAAACATTCACCTTTCTAAAAAGTCAGACTTCATGGCATACCCAAATCTTAAGTTTGGAAGAGACCAGAGCAGTTCCTATACTAGCTTAAAATCTCTTATTTTCATACTCCTTTTATGAATTGTTTAAAGTCTCCATGCCTTGGCCTTTGGTTTTCCAACTATTTTATAGGTTTCACATGGTTTACTCATTTGAACAGCAAATGTATGAGATCATGAAGTATTTCCAGGAGTAGGTGTCCTTAACTTTGGGTTCTTTTGGTCCACGTAAACCCTCAGTTCAAGAGATTCTTCAGACAAACTTTTCAGTAAGTGTTTTGATCTGGCTTTGACTACCTCTTTTTGGCTGGAAATAAGATTGATGTCCTACACTACTGTGTAGAAGCCTTAAAAAACTTGAAGTCAATACCAACCCATCAGTCCAGCACATCAGACCAGAAGCTCTGCTTCAACCAAATTTTAATATCCAGGAAAATCTGTCACAAGCCCAAGTCTCTGTTATCCACTTCAGGAATACCCCCATATTCCTACTCCCTTTCCTATGCAATAAATAATAGGTCATAGAAGATTCTGAACTGCAGAGAAAGTAACAAAAAATAAAATAAAATAAAATAAAATAAAATAAAATAAAATAAAATAAAATAAAATAAAATAAACAAAAAACCCCCAGGGAAGTTCTTTTACTTCCTTAAAGGAAACTGAGTAACTCTTTTTTTTAACAGTATTATGAAACTTGAAGGAAACCTTATGATTTTGATGGCTCCAGGCCAGAACTGAATATTAACTGGCAGCAAAACCATTCTAGAGCAGAGATAATTAACTAATTCTTTAAAAACAGCCCCAGAATGTAATTATTTTAAACTTATGATTTTAAAACCATATACCATATGCTCATAACTATAAGCATAGATCCTAATCACCCTCAGATCACAGCCAGTGGCTGATCAGATAACATCACAGCTCCAAAAAGCACACAAAGGCAAAGCATTTAACCTGCTTGAATTGTTATTTTTGGGGTTTGTTTTTAAGTTCAGGTTTTACTTTTTACAGTTTTAACTGTTTGAACAACTCCATCTCCTGCTATAACACTCCCCTGTGCATGTGTTTTCTCTGAGCAAGAATCTGCCTCCCTCTGCCCCATGGGTTTTGTCCTGAAGCAAATACCTTCTTCTGGCACAAACTTTGAAAGTAAACATTGCAGGGATGCATTCAAAACTAGTTGTGATCAACCAGGGAAGTCAAGTTGAATAAACAGATCAATGAAGAAAGCTCATAAACACAGCAAAATGCTTATTTTCCCACACTAGTCAAATTTATCCCATGTAATGTTCAAGATGATGTTAGTATTAAGGGCAGTATTTTTCACTGCTTGTCAGTCCTTCCGCTCAGGTTAGATTTGGATTTCAGAATGTGATCTCAGTTCCCAAATCTGTACTTCCTTTAATTCCAATTGACCTTATACTGGGTCAGTTTATACCCTACCTCACACACACATACTCTACTGATGGAAGTTACATACCCACAGTCCTCAGAGCTCACACAGGTTTATTTGCTCACAGTATCCAAACTGGATGGATTTGGGGGACTTTTATCTCTTCACCCACTCGCCATCCTGTCTTGTATCCCATCTTCACCTGGTCCTTCATCCCTCACCCTCAGGAAAACTGCCAGAATTTGAACCCAGCCCCAGCCATTTCCCCACAGCTGTCAGCTCACCCTAAAATGCAACATTTTACATTTGGTGATTTGGCCACTACTGAGAGCTTTCCAGGTAGTAAAACACCATTTTACTAAATTAGCTTAATTAAAGATGTGAAAAATGGCAATGCAACAACCTGATAAGTGTTTGTGCAAGAGGGATGGAAGGGATGACATTGATTTCATTACCCATCACATTTCTGCTCTATCTTGTCCTTGTGTTCAAGCTACATTTTGACCCTCATCCCAGAACACTTTTCTTCTGCCTATTGCCCTGCATGAGATCTGTTCCATCCTATTTTTATATGTCAGGTCACCCAAAACTTCCATATTCAACCACTTCCATAAAACTGCAAGGATTCAAAATTACAGGGCATATACACACTTCAGTTCCACACGGAAAACTTGTGCTTCTCCACACATTCTACTATTACCCATTGCAGCTTATATTAGAGAGGAGAAAAAAAGATTAAACATACTTTATTCAGCAGTTTTGTCATCTTCCTGCAATCTAACCCCAGAATGGTTATTACATAGATGCATTAGCACACAGTCAGCATTTTCTGCTGCCCTTTCCTCCCCACAAGACTCTGCACAACTGCCAACTTGCCTGGCTGCTAGAGAGCTGAATGGGGAATAACACAGGCAACATACTGGGAAAACTCCCATGCTGCTGGCAAAAGGGCATGCCTGGCAATCCCCTGGATTCTCATGGCAGCAGCACAAGCTAACCACTAAGAACACATCATCTTACAGACAGACACAGCTGAACACACAGGTGCAGCCAGGAGAGTTACTGCTCCAAAAGGAAAAACAAAAATAGGTTTAGATAACAGCGCTAGCATTAAACATCATGTCCCAGTATTTCCTCAGAAAGGCCCTTTGGCTACAGTTGTTGCTTTAGCTGCTTAGCTGGTTTTACATTTTATCAGCCCACAGAAGCTCCCCATCAAGGTACCCAGAGGTCTTCAGAGACAGAAACACAAGCCTTTGTTCAGACTCAGGAGCAACCAACAAACTGACATCACAACCACAGAGGCAGGGAAGGTGAATGAAGCTCAACAAACACATGGTCAAGGGCAAGAGCCAGTGCCAGCATTACTTTGTCCTTTTAAACAATGATTAACCACAGAGGGTACCAGCTGTCTGCAGGGTCCCCTATCAACCGCTGCCAGCATTAGGAAGGCACAGTACAGCATCTTCCACTATACAACTAACTGTGACATTTATTATTGCAGACACCGACACAAAGATGTGGTGTCTATTTTTAGGTTTTCACAAGGGAAACCATGAATGTGATAATTTTGGGGGGGAAACTGACTTCATTCTTGGTTCATGATAAAGTTTTAGGTGGCTTTAGAAACTATGAATGGATCAGCTGAAAAACAGCCACTGATTAGTATTTCCAGACAGCCATTCTGAAAGTGTTCACATGTGGCATAAACAAATAAGCCTAATTATTTCAGCTTCCAAAAAGCAGTTATTTTAAAGAAATATGCCAGCTGTCTAGTTTTTCAAAACCCACTTTACTTCTCTAATCAATATGAAATAGCCCATCATGCTCTGAATCCTCTGCCTGTCAACAGAAGCATTTAGTGCCTAATCACACACCATCTACCTTTGTAGCCCTCCTGGCAAATGTTTCTATTATCAGCTTGCACAATGCAAAAAAAAAATGCTTTCTTGCTGCTTAGGATGAACCATTACTGATGAACCAATGCCTGATGATTCAGGCATTATATGGTTTTTTTTTTTTAAGAATCATAAATGCCATTTGTCACAGTACACCATCCCACTCTTGTATTTCTTCACTGAACAAGAAAATGCCTCACCCAGCTGTAATCAGAGAACATCTAATATTTCCAAGAAAAACAAGAACATGAATTTTGAATTCTCACCTAAACCAAAATGGCACAAAACAAACCATATAGGAAACCTCATTCTCCTACACTGACATAAGTCAAGACTCATGCATCCTCCCCTACAAATTTTAGGCAATAAAGTTTCCCAAATTCTTCTGCCCTAAATAGTGTGGAAAGCTGAAAGCTTTTTTCAAGGGACTCACTTTGGGATTTACCAAAGTGCAGCCTGATTTTAACAGAATATGAAGCACGCCACAGTCTGTACAGCATTCCTGGTATCGTCCTGGAAAACTGCTACAGAAACCTTCAGTAGTCATCATCCTTCACATAGCTTTATGACCAACTCTGTTTCCAATTCTGTTTCTGTGTAATTTCTGCCATACACTGGCCTGCATTTCCATTCCCTGTTACAGAAAGCATTTTCAAAACCATTTCAAAGAAAATAAGAAAACATGCATTCTGAAGCACAATATTTAATCAGTACTGCAATATATTAATACAAGTCCATAGAATTACCATGACACTCAAACCCATGGAAATAAAAATTTTGCATGAAATCTACATTTAAGTCTCCTCCCAAAGCATTTGACATTTCTTCCCTTTTTGCTGTAAAATTTTACTTTTTTGTATATAATTTACCACTCAAGCCAGAGTTTTTTTTTAAATACACCCTTCTGAACATGAATCAATGCATCACTCGCTTACTGCCTCCCTCTCTCAGAGAATCAAGATTAAAGGCTATGTTCAAACACTTCCCAAATGTGATGCACCACTGGGACAGTTTTAACCCAAACTATACCCTCTGTCCAACATTTGGACCACTGAGGTTCTTTTTAAGCAGCTCTTTTCTCACCCTTGAGGCTGCTGTCTTGCAACATTGGTGCATGTACTGCTCCAGTGCCTGTCAGCGTAGTCAGGCTGCCACAATATCTTTTCCTGCACATTACTGGTAACTCTCTACCAGTAACTCCCAAAATTTTCCTGTATTCCCTATTACAAACTCTATCTTCTTTAGTCTTCTCATACCTCCTTCACCAAATGATTCTCTTAACAGCCAAAGCAATAGCTGTGTATTTTATGCACACTCCCAAGCTCCTTGAGAGAGCACCTTCATCGTTTTAGTAGAGGAAAGCTTAAAGACTCCACCCTCTTGAACAATTAAAGTACCACCACCTCTTCTGTAGCATCCATCATAAATTATAAATCTAAATCATAAAGCATATGTTAGTAGGTGGATTAACATTTAATTTCTATGCTCATGTGATGTATGCTTGTGAACAACACATATCTCACAGTGGTTTTCCACTTAATTAATTGCCAACATGCTATTGTTAGTCAAAAGATAAAATTGTGGGGAGATGACAGAGTATGCAACTACAACTGACCATAAAGCCAGATAAAAGCCATACCTAGAACCACATGAATCCAGCATTCTCTTTTGGGGCAATAACATGCAGATACACTTAAGATACAAAGCCTTTATATGTAAAATATGTATTTTCTTTTCTTTTTAACATTTGCAACTTCATCAGAAAAAGCATTCAAAAAAAATTCAACTAAAGTCTAGTTTCAAAGATCTCCTATAAGATTATGAAAATAAAAAAAAAAGACATAGATAAGAAACCTCACAGGACACTCCAGGTTTCATTTCTCTAAGGAGGTTATGGTGTGTAAAAATATACACTCCCTTGTAAAACCACTGGAGGAAGCACACTTCATGAGGAACAGTGATTTTGCATGCCATGAAGCATTGCTTTTTGTGTTTCTTCACTCCGAGATGCCCACATGCAAAACTAGACCCCAAAAAAAAGCTCAGAAGACAAAAGGAAGCTGTTAGAGAAAATGAAGCTCCCAATCATGAAAATTAAACAATTTAAGTAAATGTCTGCAGCCTAACCCAAGGCACACCTCTGCACCAAAGCCATTTTACAGTTCTGTTGTCAGACCTTCCTATGACACCCTGCTATCCCTCAATGCTTCCTTTGCCCCAGAACAGGGAGCTGGTTCAGTATGGATTGAATCTTATAAAAAGTAGTGTTGCAGCACTACTGAGTTTTCATAACATATTCAAGATACTACATAACATATTCAAGATAGTACAATTAAAAGCCATTAGAGAGAGAAACATAAGTGTTGTAACCATGTGCACTACTTGTAGTTACCTTTTTGAGAAGATTAAAATTAAGCAGCTTTTGCTTTTCATCTCACTCACACCCTCCCACTACAAATTCTGTCTAAGCTAATCCTCCTTCTAGAGACGTCAAAACAGGGCATAAGTATTACAGCTACTTACTGCCAAAATGTGCTGGTTTAATATCCCATTACTATTGTAACACTGGCACAATAACTTATTCTATGTGACAGCTTCTGCAGTTAGTCAAAGATAGAGCCACTTAATTCAGTACTGGTTTTTTCACCACATAAAATCTCTTTCTAAAATTTGTAGAAGAGAAAATTTAAGATCTGTACTTAAATGCTCATCTGAGACTATGATGCCAGACAAAATAAAAGGCTTATAAAGTCATTACACATGCTTTTCATACCCTGCCATTTCCACTGTCAAAGACTTTATGTAAAGTGATCAGTCCAGAAAGTCAGGTTACAGCATTTACGAAGGCATTGTTTACCCCTTGCTTCCCGGCATTTTAAAACACACTTTTACAGAGTTCTGTTTCGTGGGGTTTTTTTGGTTTTTTTTTAAGGGCCACACTCTGCACGAAGGCCAAGACTATGTTCATCTCAGAACACACTTCCAATGATAAGTTCATGCTTGCCAAAACATGAACTTCAGGGTTATTTTTCGGGAACCTGCAGCACAGAAATACAGTAAGAAGTCTGTTCAAGGCGCTAAAAATACCTAGGTTAAGTACGTACGATGAAAAGGATGCTACGGGACACGCTAAGGACAAGAGGCATCGGGAAACAGGTGAATTCACGAAGTTACTCCACTCCGGCCACAGTGCATCGGCCAACAATGGATGAGAAGTCCCGGCGGCCCCGCTCCAGCCCCGCTGCCAGCCCCGGCGGGCACACGCGAGCCAGGCTCTGGACGCGGGGACTCGCAGGGAGACGAGTCCCGGCCAGCTCCTGCCGGCCCTTGCCCTGCCCCGCTCGCACACACGGCTCGCACACAGCGGGGCTCGCGCGGTCCGGTCCGGTCCGGCTGCAGGGCTGACCCGCCCCGAGGCCCCGCGGAGGGGTCGCCGGCCGAGACCCGCCCGCCAGGCCGGCCCGGCCGAGGCTCCGCTCCCGCCGCCCCTCTCGGAGCCGGGCGCGGGCCGCACCCCCGCTGTCCCCGGGCGTCGGCAGCGACCGCCCGCCCGCTCCTCCGGGCTCCTGCCGGGAGAGCGCGGCACCGCGGACACGGCAGAGGCGCACAGGGGCACCGGGCGCAGCGCTCCCCGGCGGCGCGCCCCAGGCGCTGTCCCACCTGCCCGGCGGGGACCCGGCCCCGCCCGCAGCCGCCCCTTACCTGCCGCGCCGCGCTCGGCGCCTCCTCCCGGGCCCGGAGCTAGAGCCGTTGCCGCCGTCTCCTGCCGGGGCCGGAGCTGCAGCCGCCGGAGCCGCCACGCCACGGCCGCGGCTCCGCGCCCGCCGAGCGCCCGGCCCGCCCGAGCGCCGCCCCCCCGGCCACGCCGCCCGCCCGCGCCCCCTGCCGGCCGCTGCCGCTGCCACCGCCCGGGCAGCTCCGCGCCGCGCGGCCGGGACCGGAGCGCGGGAATGGAACGGGACGGGAATGGGACGGAACGGGACGGGACGGGAATGGTCCCGTCCCACAGCCGACATGCGCGGCCCGCTCGCCAAGGAGCCGGGAAGTGTCAGCCTTCTGAAGCCGCCTTCTTTCACAGCCATAGCTGCGGAGAGCAGCGAGGGGCTCCGGGCCAAACAGCGGGCATCCAGCACGAGTTCCGCACGCCCCAGCCCTGTTTTTCAACTTCCCGCTGCTTTAAGCTTGCAGTGTTGGAGTGGATGGCTGTCAGCTCCCCGGAGATGCGACACGACCATCTCCCGCAGCTGGGCGAGGTGGTTACTGCCGCTGACTCCGCTGGCGAGTTCTTCGGCTGTTTGACTCACCGGCACTACGGCTGGAAGCTGTCACGGCCCGGAAGAAATGCCACGAATTTCAGTACAAAGATATAAAAAACACATTCTCTTGTGCAGCTGATAAAAGTGAATTCGTTCCATAACTTGCGCAGTATTCACCAGGATTTGCTCCAAACAAAGCAGTTCCCAGCTAACCAGCTTGTCCCCTCACAGGAGCCAATTCTGCTCCATTAGGAGTGCTTATTCAATCCTGCAAGCTGATCACCTTTCAAACGCACCAATTTTCATGTATCCCTAACCCAGACTCTAAAATCAATTCTACAGATTTGGGGAGTGCCCTAATCCCTTTACACACCTACACTCAGGCATGTAGATGCAGAGCCCATGGGAATGCTGGGTGATCAAAAGTGATAGGAAAGATGTGTGCTAGTATCATTACAAACAATTTGATGGGTGAAGGTATGGGTGTTCACATCTTTGAAAGGGGCCTTAATGTCTCTGCTGACTTTGGGTAGCAGGTTCCTTATGGGTCCAGACTGGCTCTTGGAACAGAAAAGGGTCTGCACAAGGCTGAACTTCTGAACTTTGGGGTAAAATGCCGGGTTCAAGGGGGGAATATGTGGAAGGGGGTTCGGGAAGGCTGAACCTTCCTGGCAGCTCAGCCAGTGGGGAAAGGAAGAGGGCAGCATGCAGGCAGGAGTTTAGGATAAAAGGAGTCTGTGCCCTCTGAAACCTTGAGAGAGAAACTGCACAGAGGTATGGCCCAGTGGACTCTCTCCATTTGTTCAAATAAAGTTGAAGAACTCCTCTGTCTCCTTTATGGACACTGGCTTTTCAGAGAGTGATTCTCCATACAAAAGCAATGCGCTGTCACTAAACATTTGGCACCAGTGTCTTTTGTTGCAGTAAGGAGGCACCTTGAAGAATGCCTGTGGTTCTCATACTCCCATGGTTCCATTTGCAGCCCTGGATACTTCTGCCAGCCTCCAACTGTGCTGTCACACTGCTCTGCCAGACCAGCAGACACACTTATCTCTGTGGCCTCTACTCTTGGGTCACAGTGACTGGTGATCACAGCCCTGCAAACAACAGCATGGAGCCAAATTTTCTTTCTTTGATGTTGCACATCCACAGAGTCAACATATCCAGGAAAAAGACTGGGCATGGTTTCCTAGCTAAATTTGTACTTTTGCATGACTGGTATGATTTCACCTGGAAATATGCTGAGGTTCTCCAACTTTCTGTTTGGGATAAGAAGTAGGAATTAATCTAGTTTTAACCAACAGACTGCAGAGCAGTGTGGGAAGGGGCTGATCAGCTGCAGATCAGAAGAATGGAGCCTTTACCCACTGCTGCTCTTCAAAGCCATCCCAGGCTTCTCAGCAGCCTGCAAATGACTGCTGCACATGAAATGCAGGCACAGCTGTTCTTCCCTGCTACCAGCATCACATCAGATTAGAGATAACTGATCACAACAATTTTCTTATTTTGTATAAAATCACTGTCAATCATCTGAAAAAGAATGGCTGGTAGAGGAGTGGAAGAAAAACTGTGGGCCCCTAGATGTGGACAGTGAGTTCTGACTGCAGTTCACCAGATCACTTTAGGGTATGTTAGGACAGAAAAATGCCCAACCACAGCACAAAGAATCTGGTCTTCCCCTACCCAGAAAGCAGAAGACATACTTTACTGAACAATTGTTTCTGTATGGAAACAGTGATTTGCCACGATGGCAAATGTTTGCCAGGGCAGTTACATTTCCACATCCCTCCAGAACAAAGTGCAGCTCAAAAAGGATTTAGAATTCAGAAACTGTCAATCTGTTCTCCATAGAATAAAAGGATTTAGTTTTCTTCACAGGAAAATTTTGCTTTGGAAAATAAAATATGCTTGCTCATGCATACAAAAGAAATAAACTTCCTTAGGGATAGTCATTATGATATTTATAAAACAAATTACTGTGTACTCCAAAGTTGTTAATGTCCTGAAGAATTCTCTGCAGAAACCACATATACATGGATTTTAAAGACAAAATTAGAGGAGACTAACTGAATACTCACAAGGCAGAGCAACTGCAGCTCCAGTCCTTGGGGCAGACTCTAAGTTACTCACAGCCCCACCATATCACCTCACCTGATATTCTGGTCAAACTTTCTGCTAGATATACCATTATGCATCAAATGATAGTGCAAATAGCAGTTAACAGTGTCAAGATTTGCTTTTCTGTTCTTTCAGTGGGGTGAATTAGCTACAAACTATCAAAAGTTTTGTTGCACTAACCAGCCAGTAGCCTTGAGCATGTCTGGATGTTAGAAATGTGTGTTCATTCACGACCAGCAACAAACCACAGCCGAGACAACCCACTGTCATATATGGCCAGAGCACTGCAGTGTTCCTCTGCCTGACCTCAATCCCAAGAGGAAAACTGACAACCTGAGTTAGATATGATAGGCCATGGTGAAATGCAGCCCCACCACACAGGGAGATGTTGGGGATTAGGATCTTTCCTTTTGTTTCTTTTCCCTCATGGAATGTTTTCCCACAAGTAGCTAGGAAAAAAATAACTATCCATACTTAGGAGAGAGAAACAAAAGAAGTTGCCCTAGGAAGAGTGTGGCTGGCTACTCTCTTACTGGCTACTCTCTTATCTGAGGTTCTTTTTCTGTGAGAGGCAGAGATACCAAGAGTAGGACTGGGAAAATAAAAGCTGCTTAATTTCAAAATTATAACAATTTGGAGGGAAGGGGGCCACATTTTCTATTCCAAGGGAGGCTCCTACCTTCCTTAGCAGACACCTGTCTTTCAAACCAAGACAGGAGGACAGATATAAACAAAGTGCTTACTTAGATTTTTGAGCTCATGGTCGTAATGTTGCTGTTGTTGTTGTTGTTGTTGTTGTTTTGGGAATTACGTATATTCCGACAAGGTGGGGTTTTTTTCTTCCTCTCATTCATTTCTAGTCACTGAGTCATAGCTCCACATTTTTCTCTTTACCAGCTTTGTATTGGAGATCCTTGGGAGAAGCAAGGGGTTAGTTCATAACTGTCCTGCAGACAAATTCTAACACACATAGTACACAATAAATTAAATTTCACTGCATAAAATAATTTATTTTTCCAGCTACTCCAGCAGATAATACTTCTGCAAGAAATGAGAATCAGGGACTAAGCTCAAAGATTTTACCCAAAATACCAGCTAGATACCATCTACTGCTTGACAGACAAGTTTACAGCCAGCTTTGTGCATCAAGAAGGGTTTGGGCACTTCTAAGCTATTTTATCCTTGAACTGTGTGAGAGTATTTTATACGAAGTAATATTTGCATGCACTTGTTTCACTTCTAGGGTTGTTTCTTCACTAACAGTTTCAAACCTCTAAGTCTGTGGGTGGGGTTTTTTTCTTCTTTTAGGAACAGAGGAGTTTCAGTGATCTGAAAGGAGTTTCAGTGATTCTTTCAGTTCCATTCTTTGACTTGGGCTGGATTTCTCAGCTACACGCCTGGATGCTTCAGAGAGTCCTCACTCTCCATCTAGTAAAAGGTGACATTCTTAGCAAGCACTTTTCATTTTGGCAATTAGTGGCTGAGATGCTTTGTGTTTCAGTCCTACTGCTTTTAAGTATATTACTCAAACTGCCAGGTCTGGAAGGAAACCCCTTTGAAAACAGTTATTTATGCCTCTTACACCACCACATACCTGAAGTCTGATGTCACTTCTTTCAGATGCTTTGTGCATGTTCCTGTATCATTCCATGTGTCATGTGGTGCATCTGCCCAATGCCTGAAAAAGTTACCCCTGATTTTATATCTTTGAGTGCCTTGGTGACTCATGTATGTTTCAGAACTAGATTCCTGTAACTTCCTAGGATGAAAATGTCATTACCCATTAAATTACCAGACTCTAAGTCTCTCTGGATCTTTTGGAATATTTTAATAATGTTGCAACTGTTGATCTGGATGCGGTGCCACAGCCAGTCACAGAGATTTCCGTAACTCTTCTGTTGCACTAAAGGAGTTTCTGTTTTCCTTAGAGGCTATCTATTATCTTATTCATCAGCATCTCTGCATATATGGCTTTACAGCATTTAAATTATCTCTGCAGCTAGTCACTCAATCCAACCCTCAAAGATGCAATTTTGCAGAATATCATGATCATGTTAAATGTTATGTTTTCATCTCTTTCTATCAGGTTTTACTTCCTGATAATATCATCACACTCAGCCTCATCAGTTTCAGCAGTAATCAAGCAGTCAGTAATTAAAGTACATACTAGGAATATTACCACATATCTCATTATTTTCCTCTACTCCTTCATGGGTTGATTAAGTCCCAAATAATAATTACAAATTCTACATTGTTTCTAGGTGAAGAAAGATACAGAAGAATATACTTTATCTGGCTGTACATGCCAATATTGCCCTTTCTTCTGGATAACATTATAGAAAACCCTATTTATTATTCAGAGTGAACAGAAGAGTGCTGTTTGCTCTTGATTCTGTGTCCTGGAGGATATAATACCCCTTCATTTGAAAAATCACTGATTTATTTACAGGACTTAAAAATAAATTAGGACCTCTTAGCAAATGTAACTTGGACAGTTAGTCTGGCCTGTTACTTCCTCCTCCTTTTTTTTCCACGTCCCACTGCCATGAAGCTGGATGCAGACCAACCACTGGATTAAAGTACAGGCCTCTGATCCCAGCAGGTCTGTGTTTTATCCCAGCAGGAGCCACAAGAGTATTGCTGGTGCATGGAAGAATGGCAAAGACCAGTGAAGTCACCCAACAGCTACCTACAAAGTTAGTTTGGCACTTATGGGACAGCAATCACCACATGGCAGTGTTGCCCATCACATTCCAGTTGTGCTTTTTCTAAGTGTGAAGAGTGACATATTTTGAAGAAAAGACCTTGTTGACACTTCTTTATGGAGAAATTGATGCAAGCAACAATAACCACAAATTTTATTTGAAATTAACCACAAATTTAAGTTGAAGCTTTTGAAAGACCAAGTACGTAGGACCCCACTTGGGGAGGAATGTATACAATAGAAATAGGCTTTATAAGTACACTAATAAAACATTTACATCATGCATTTCTGATTTCTCCCCAACAGAAAACCAAATGCCATTTCCCACTTTGCACACGTTCAGCAGTAATCTTCATAGCCCAATTTCTCCAGCATGGACTTGCTAGCATGAGGCACAGTAGGGGAACCATAGTTCTCATTTTGCTCAGTGTCTCTGGAGAAAAGGCTTAAGTGGCTTCTTTATTTTGGCATAATGCCTTATGACACATCATACTTCAGTTCTGATCAAAGGGCTACTGTTCAGAACTCACACTTCAAAGCAGTTTTAAATGAGATGCTACACTCATTTAAGAGCATAAACAAGCGACTCAAATTCTAGCTTTTGCTACCATCTAAGATCTCTTTTAATGAGTATCTGTTGCACTGATAAGCAGTAATTGTATTCATAGACTTTTATCCAGGTGTTGTTCTGAATGCCTATCTAGGTTTGAACAGCACATATTATGAGGTGTGACAGACAACTTTTGGGACAGCCTTAGGCCAAAATTAAATGTTAATGAACTTTCCTCTTAGAAACCCTACTTTGTCTCTCCAAACAGCAGGGCTATGGGATGAAAACCAACTTGGAGAGAGCACCCTCCTTGGCCTCTCTGATAGATGCACTATTTGGCCAGCTTACTATTTCACCTATTTAAAGTTACATTTAGTAATTTTCCACTGGAAGGAGCTTCTGAAAAGAAGCTCCACAAAGGGTTCAGCATAGTCCTCTGAAACACAGGTCTCAGACTGTCTGAATATGTATCATTGCTTGTATTTGCATTTCAAACAATGCAGATGAAAGTACAAACACCCAAAAAGGGGGCAGGTGCATAGAAAAAGCCTCAAAAACAACGCTTAAAATAACTGCATACATACACAGCTACTCTCCAGTGTAATTTATGATCCCAAACAGCTCTTTCTGTCTCCCTGGAATAAGGCAAGCCATTCTTCCAGCACTTAATTGGTTCTAGGGGTAACCAAGTCCAGCTGCTCTGTCTCTCAAAGCAGCACAGCTGCCTTCTCTCAGTCCAGAGGAGCCGAGGAGAGGGGGGGAAATGGAAAGTACCACCACTTCAAGAGCTCCATTCCCAGGGTCTCACATACCTGATGAGAATCCAGATCAGAATTTTAAACAGATCATTTAGGAGCAGCAATCAGCTTCCTAGGCAACCAGAGTGGCCACATTGCTGGCTGCTAACATGAAGATAGGAGGAAGGGGAGGGGGTGTGAAAATACATACACACACACACACACACATAACTATATATATATGTATATGTATAAAAGATTGCCCTTATATGCTTACAGGAGGGTTTCCTAGTTCATAAATATTCTTACTGCAAGCTGTGATTTTAGTTAAATTCAGACTCAACTTGCCAAAGATGTAGGCAGTAAAGTTATTCAGAGTGACAGCTCTTAGCCCTTCTGTTGCTGGGTGAGTTAGGATCAGATGGTGAGATGCCAGCAGAACTGGCTTTAGTGTCTGAATGCTTCCTGGCTCCTGAGGAATTCCCAGGTATCTTGCTGGGGAAGAATTCTGTCTCTCTGGGCAGTACAAAACCAGAGAGCTGTCCATAAAGTTAGGAAAATTTTTAGCAAATTATATTATTTCCCTGTTGTGTTTAGTTCTCAAGGAAACTGCCAACTTAAAAAGTAAAACTGGGGAAACCTACCTGGAAAAATAGTCTTCAGCAAGGACAACATCACTTCCAGCTCCCTTATTACCCCATTCTCTGATACACATCAAACCAGTTAATGAGGGAACCCAGTGAAACATGAAGAGTGGTGGCTGTTTTCTCCTGAGTCATTGTTCTTCCATTAAAATCAATATTGAGAGCATTTGCGTGTCCCACACTGCTGTGTTGTCCAAAATGTGAAGCTGGGAAAAGCCTTGGAATACTTAATGGACACACACACACAGAGGTTGGTGTTGACATACAGATATTTTTCATACTGTATTCTTTGTAACCAGAGAGGCAAAGAAGTCATATGGAACAGGGATGTCAGTCTCCTTGGGCTGTAGGCGCTAACACTGCTTTGCATCAAAGCCAGTAGGTACAGCTCCATTTGGCATCCAGACCTGATGTTCCATCAGGAAACAATGTGTACATGAACACAGATAACACGGGTGGATGTAGGAGAAAAGACATTCAAATAACAATATTAATTTATTGCTACTTGAAATATTAATAACACTGAACTAGGTATCTGAGTATCTTAGCATCCTATTTCTGTGCACAAATCCATTGGCTGAGAATGCAAGACTCATATAGTCTGGAGCCATGTCCTAGTTTAAGTAGAGATAAATAGCACTGCAAAATCCACCCTCCCAAAATTTTAATTCTTCCTGCTTATAATTAACACTGATTGACATATTGTGAATCAGCAGAAGTCTTATACACATATATAGGCACATCCTGCTGTATCAGATCAGCTTCCAGTATGAACATATGTAACTGCTCCAAGGCAAGAATAGAAACATACCAAGCAGTTATAAAGCCATACACTTCAATATAATTTATTTCTAGCTGCATTTGATGCTCATGTAAGAATACACCTCATTTTTAGGGTTCAATTCTTCTGCATTAACATATAGAAGGCACTACCCCAGTGTGTAGGAACAAATAAGGAGGTGTGTAGAATAGAGATGAATGAGTTGTGGAGTATTTTCTCAAGTGTGGCAGAGGAAAAACAGTCAGTCTGGCTAAGCCAGGTTTCTCTGTTTTATACCCACATATGGTGAGGATTTCAAGAATTAATTTCCTCCTCACTACTTTAAGGTTTGTCAAAGGAACAAATCTACCTTAAGAGTAGCTGCAGTCATAGGAGGACTTGCTTTCAGACAAGGAAGTGAAAAAGGCATATTTTAATACTTGATTCAGCCTGGAGGAACTTGCTGTGAACAGCAGTTACAAGCAGGCAACAGACAGTATGCCCAGAATATCTAAAAAACTGCAATTGTAGCACTGTCTGATTCCTTTTGGCTTCTCCTGTTCTTACGGATCTTTGCTGAGCACATACTGTGAAGAAAGAAAGTACCTGTTCTACTCAATATCCTTATGCAGTTAATTCCTAAATCTTCTGGTGCCTTTGGGTGGGGGCAACCAGTGAGGCTGGGCAGCATTTCTAGGGGCTGTTAGCACCCTTAGGGCCAGAGCACTTTTTTCCTCTCCATATGAGCAACATTTCTTGTTTACAGCCACTCACAGAGACACCTTCCTCAGTGAATAGTGTGGTGTATTATTCAGTTCTTTTAATATTCTACAAAGAACACCCCTGGCTCTCAACAATCAGCTCTTACAAGATTTCCACTATCAGTTCAGGTTCACATGAATCATGGCAAACACAAACAAGAGAGGCATGGGCCAGGATGCTGAGCAGGGATGTGATGCTGGGTCAGGAGAATGACACTTTCCCAACAGCTTAAGGTCCAGCATGTGCAACGTGATGGCAGCAAAGTTTACTTGAGTGGGTCTGATGATGGCAGGAAAAGAAATGTAACTTTTAGAGTGGTCTGTAAAATTATGCTAATTAGATGCTAAATTAGATGCTAAAAAGGTTACTTGGAGAATACCCTTTATTGCATATATCATGAGGGGAAATGTAATTTTTATATTTTTAGCATATTAAAGACAGTGTAATTTTTTTAGGTTAAAAGAGCAAATATCAGGCCAAATGATGGTGCTAGAGGTCATCTCTATCTTGGTGAATGCAGACTATCAGCATTCAGTATTAATGAAGAGTGCCTGTCAATGTAAATCATTTGTCATTGTCACTCTGAGGATTCACTTGTTTTTTTCCTTTTCAGAAAAAAACTGATGCCTTTGCCTTGTTAGTTTTTTTGCATACAGCTAACTAGCATGTTTCAAGGGCAGGACAAGATCAAGCAAAAATGGGAGGATACTGAGTCAGGAATATGAGAGAGGCAAATTATGTTGTGCAGTGTGTGATGATAAAAAGAGACCTTTTGATCACAGCCACTGCAGAGAGTAGCTAAATAGCATCAGTCCTGTGGATGAGCATCAGATTGCCCATAATGAAAAGAATTAGTGAATCAATGGCCCAAATGCTCATTAGCTCAAGTACATGTCTGAAAACAAACATATCCATATGCATGGAGATGTCAGGAAGGATTAATCACACAAACTCAAGTGAAGAGTGACCCAGCTGCAGCAGATTGAAGAGCTTAATTTTCAGCTATTGGGACAGAGAGGGAGAATTTTACTACTTCCATTACCCAGAAAAAGCTGTAGATTCCCTCAAAAATTAATTAGGGAACTCACCTGAGGGATCACAGGTCCTGTCTAAGGACCAAGACCTGAGGGATCCACCAAAATAATGCCTTACACATAGCATGGTAAGGAATACATGCCAGGGGCCTTACCAACCACACAGGCAGGGCATGAATACTCTCAATCTGACACTTACACAAAGACAACTCCCAGTGTGGAACGTCATCTCCATGTCTGTGCTGTGGGAGCTGGGGATTGGATGTGTATCCCAACACCAAACATCTGTATACATTGTAAGCTGCAGCCCAAATGTGGAGAAAGTAGAGCAACTTGCCTCACTCTCACTGACTGTCATTGAAGTGAGCTCTGGCTGCTTTTGCAGCTGCAGGAAACAGGGGGCTTACTTTCCTGACAGCCTTCAACTGAAGTTTTCTATTTTGAGAATTTCATTACCCTTCCCCATTCCTAGTAGTTTGATATTTGTTTTCAGATGCTTGAAAGTAATATTAGCCACTAAAATTCATCTATTTTTTCCCCCTCAAAAAGTGAAGTTCTAAAATTGAATTTGAACTTGAAACAACATTTAAGTGTTTCCCCCCCCTACTCCCCCACCACCATGCAATGGCAGTCTTAGTAGATTCTGAGAGTTTTTAAAGTAGTCTGTATTGGTTGTGCTTATTTTGCAGGCTGATTTCAGATATACAAAAAGAGCTCTGTCATTCCCCAGTGACCTCAGTGGGGTTATTTCAGGTTTACATCAGCATGAATAAGAGCAAGAGAATTAGCCCTTTTGAAAAGCAAGATAGTAATGCAAGCCTCCTGCCCACAGTCAAGTGCAAGTTCTGAATGAAGAAAGCATTTTTACATTTAATATGTATTTGAGTTCTACTGAATTCTGCTAAAATTAGGTACAGGTTTAAAGACTTTTTAATTTAAATCCTTTAAATGGGCTCAGATACAAAGCAAGCTGGTTCTCATATTCTGCTCTCAGTTGCACATGTGTCAGATTTACTCCACCTCCCTGCATGAGAAGTAAAACCAAACCAGGTGGGAATTATGGAGATGACCTGAGATGTCTCAAAAAAAACAATCAAAACTTGACACACCAACTATGCCAGGTAGCTCCAGTAAGTCCTTTTAAGACTTTATGGTCCTTTAGAGGAGCCATGTACAGTTGGGATAAAGGACAACTTAAACCTGCACAGGGTGTGCCATGAAACTTTAGTATCTCTTTTTCTGGCTGCTTGTATTTATAGAAGTAAAACGACTGTATAAGTGTTGGGTTTACATGTTAAACCTCTGAATAAAATGAGATTGCACTGTTTGTATGTGGGTTTTTTATTTGCCATCTTGCATACCAGGAGCAAATGCTTGTTTCTTAGCAGACTACAAAACAATCTGTGTTTATCTAAGGGTACTGTCTAATGTTTAGAGGCCCCTATTTACAATGCATTGTAAGGATGTTTTCTTGCAGATTTTTCTACCCTGACAGATTTGAAACCCCCTGCAGCAGTGAAAATATTTAACTGTAGACTTTTTGTAAAACTTCTGATGTGGCTTAACCTATCCCAGCTGAAACCAGGGTGCCTTCAAACTTTCACACTGAATAAACTCTTAGTTAACTGTAGCAGTCTTCAGTATATTAACAGCTTCCTCACTGAAATTTCTAACTAAGCAGTAGAATTTGTAAAAGGCATTATTTCATAAAAGTCTTGCACTAACAGTCTTGGGTATATTGTTTTCCCTCTCAAATGCACATAATTAGTCACTCTTATGCCAAATGTGCAGTTCATAGTCCAGTCAGTATAGGGCTCACTATACTTTAGGTCCTGTGATACTGAATACCATAATTCAGGCCTTTAAAATCTAATTCATCTCAGCACTTGTCACAGCAGGCAAAACTGAGTTATAGCCTGTTTTGTCCTCAGCCAATAGATGGGTGGGGTATTAAACCACATGGAGAAAAGAAAGATAATTTAACCCCTGCATGCTTAAACAAATAGTCTGATTAAGAGAAAGTGATTTTGTGTGACTTTCCTACAGCTGATAAATAAAAAAATGACAGTTTTTCTCTCTGGTTTTAAAGCTAAATATTTCAGTTTTGAACGAAGGAGGTGGGTAAACAACTGGCTTTGAGGACCAGAGGAAAGCATTGCTATTCTTTGCAATGAATGCCTTAAAGCATGAAAGCAGAACACACTCATTGTATCCATGATACTGCTGTCTCCCGAAGGCACAAAAGGATGGACACAGGGCTCATACAACTTTGACTGCAGCAAAGTAGCAGGGATCCCAGTGGAGTTCCCATGGAGCTTTCATCAGAAATGGAGATTCACGGTGTGTTTAATCTCATCCCCTAAGGACTTTGCTCTGTGTCAGACAGAGCAGTGCATAAAGATTAGAACTGCAGTCTGGCAAACTGGGTCTAAAGTTGCACAGTTCAGTGTAAATCAGCATACACACACATCCAATCCCCCCCGCCCCCCCCCCCCCCCCAAAAAAAAGCAACCAAACCAAACAAACAAACAACAAAAAACCTACCCAAACTTAGGAGAAATTGAAGATCACAATTCAACCCACCAAATCGAGAGTCTGAATTACAATACCTCCGCCTTTGCTCATCAAAACATCGTTATTACAGGACAAACTCCTGCTGGAGTTGCAGCCTGTTTGTCACATGTGATTATGTGCAGTTCTTGCCCTCAATGTCAACAGAACATAGGCACAAAGGCATTCATTAGTGAGCTCCCTGGCAAAACACAGATGAAACTTTGTACAGGAGTAGTATATTGAAGAATTTTTTGCCTTGAGAGAAAGAGACATTCATTGTCTGAATGCTCTAAAAATCTGAACATGATCAGGTCAGACAGATCTGCCCACAAGGTTACTGTTTTATCTTATAAGATTCCCAGGTCATACCTCTGAAACAGCTCTTCTACAGATTTTCTCTTTTAAAAGGCAGTGTAAAAAAAAGACTTCCATTACTATCTCAGCCTTGCCTCTAATAATTTCATTTTCTCTTTGTGTATTTCACTCCTCTGGTACAGGTTACAGCCAAGGTGTTGTTATGTTAACCCAGAATTTCACAGGGTCACCAAACTCCTCCTGTATGTGTCACCTTGCAGAATTTTACCTTCAGGTAGTTTGTGAATAGATGCAGAACAGAAATATTACTTAACATCAAGTATGGATTAGTTTGACTGCTTCCTGAAGGTGATGAGTGTTGTAAGAAAAGAGCTTAATTCAGCCTTTATTCCTGTACCTTTTAAACATCTTTTAGCACATTACCCAATCTGGTGTCATACGCACTTTTAACTTGAAGGCTTTTCAAGTACAACTGATGGCAAACATGTTTCAGCTCTATAATTGCTTTCTCTTCTTTGTCAAAATCAGTGATAGAACACAAGTCCCAGAGCTGATAATATTGATATTAAAATGTGCTGTAAATTTTTTTTACTTTAGGCTAGTGATTCTTGTTACTCTGGCAAGGGATTATTTCAGTATGAGCCAGTTATTCTGGCTTAGAGAATAAATCTCAGATATTACCTAAGTGCCCACAGGTGACACAACATTGTCTACTTTCAGTTTTGCCTCTTACATTTTACCTTTTCATTTTTTTTCACAAGACAATGGTAAAGAGGATCACTTAGTATTGCCAATTACAAAAAGGTTTTCTTTTCAGCCCACTGGTGTATTTTATTTTAATAGCCTTTTCAATGATTTCCAGCTGAATTGTGCGGAAATATTTACAGTCTTACATATTTTGTTTGAAAAAACCTCATGTTAATGCATGGAATATGAGAAGTCATTGTTGGAAAGACTTCTTCAATCTAAAGATTTCAGGTTTAGATCATGTTTTCTACTCACAACATAAACTGCATGACCTGAATGGTGTTGCTAGAACTTTGAACTCAAACTAAGCTCCACTGGGAAACTGCTAGTAACCAGTACTTTTTGTGGACTGTCTGTCTTTCCACTAGTGCTCTCACTACAAATGTGAATAAGACACACAAATCTCCCCCAGATCTGCTGGTTTCTGGCATGTCAAGAGAGAAATCATCTATAATAACTATTGATGCAAAGTCTACCTGGCAGTCAGCCACTACTGGTGTCCCTCAGGAATCAGTGCTGGGATCAGCACTAATGTCTTCATTAATGATTTGGATGATGGGACAGAGTGTGCTCTTGCCAGGTTTGCAGATAACACAGCACTGGAGGAGCTGTCAGCATGCTGGATGGCAGGGCAGCCCATCAGAGGGACCTGAGCAGCCTGGGGAAATGGCCTGACAGGAACCTGGGGAGTTCAACAACAAAAGCACATACAGATTCCTGCATCTGGGATGGAACGACCCCTCACAACCCAGACAGGCTGGAGCCGAATCTCTGGGAAGCAGCTCTGCAGAAAAAAACTGAAGGTCCTGGAGGACAAGTTCACATCAATCAGCAGCCTCTCCTTGAATCACAGGAGCTTAGGAGGCTTTAGCCTGGGCTGTATTCTTGTGACCACCAGCTGAGTGAAGTGATCATTCCCTCTGTTTGGCACTTGTGAGACCTCTCTGGGATAAAGCGTACAGTATTGGTCTCTCCAGTACAGGACAGATATTCACATTCTGGAGTGAGTTTGGCGAGTGGCCCTAAACCAAGATGGTTTAGGGGGCTGAAGAACACGACGGAAAAGGAGAGACAGAGAGAAATGGGTCTGTCAAGCCTGGAAGAGAAAACACTTGCAGAATGTCCTTACTACAGTCTGTGCTTCCCTGATCAGGGGGCACAGGGCAGAGTCAGATTCTTCTTAGAAGTGCACAGCAGTAGAATAAAGGCAACACACACAAGAAGGAACATAGGGAAGCAATTAGACAGAAAATTTTCTTACCATGAAACTACTCAAATGCCAATGCAGCTGTGGAATGTCCCTCCCACTCTGCAGGCTTAAGTTTAAAACTCACATGGACAGATGCCACCACAATCTGATCTCATTAGGCCAGGCCTAGATAACCTCTGGAGGTTACAATGAAACTCAAGTTATTCTAAGACACTGGGATTTCTAGATACAGGAAGAAAAGCTACAGGCACAGTTAACCTGCAAATGGCTGGAAAACAACAGCAAGATAAACAATATAATCAACTATGAGTCTGTTGGCCTATCTTTAAGAAGTTTTAAGATTTTAGGATACATTTTAAAGGTAAGAAACACTGACAATGACGTGATGAATGGACAATGAGATAATATCCTGTATCAGACTGCCAGTAGCATACCTTGAGATCATTCTAGTATTTTCTTTGATAAGAAATTCCAGGTAGTTTAGACTGCTGTGATTAAATAGCACTTTAGGTTTTTCAGGCTGAGGAAAGCATTTAGTGCAATAAGCATAAAGCAGCGAGGGATCTGATTAAAGCAAGGAACTGATAAATCATACCGAAATGAGAAGGCTGAAAATTGGTTCATAGATGGTCTTTTCAAGGTCTGAAATTGGGACTACATCTCTTTAATATTTAATTTTGCCATTATCATTAAAAAGATGCAGAAGGTGATATTTGTCAGTGTCAAAGGTGGGACATGTTATCAGCATCAGAGAAGACTGAAATATCCTACAGACTGAACTGAAAAATCTTTGGGATGACAGCATAGAAATTGGATGATATTTAATTGCACAGCATGCAAAGCCATGTATTTAAAGAATTGCAGCCAGCTGGAAATTACAAAGGAAAAAGATGTGGATGTGCTGGCAAATCACTCACACTCTATCTGGTGTACAATACAAAAAAAGACTGTAATTTTTTACTGACTTTTTTGATGCTTCTAGATTTCCTACCAGAGAGCAACCCTGAATATTGTACAGTTTTTCCCAACCAGCTTTTTGTTTTTAGAAACCTTTGGATTTTCCATACAGCAAAAAAGCAAAAGAAAAATATATATGTGTGTGCACAGAGGAAGAGATGGATAAAGAAGAGACAGGGGAAACACTGAAGCACAAATGTAATTTTTAGGGTTGGGATTTTCTGTTTGAATAAACAGCCACTAATTCCAGACACATGTCCAAATACTGCTTTTGAAAGCTTTTGGCAACACTTTGAGTTCCACTAAGGAAGGTACTACTCCAGTTAATGCTTTTGGAAGGACAGCAGGTGATGTCTTGCCAGCTTTTCTTTTGGCAGTGTCTTTTCCATGCTAGACCTATCCCACAGATTTTGAATGCTTGAAGTATTCAGAAAATGTTGTTGTTAAGCTGTGAAAGTCAGAAGTAACAATTTTCTTATATTGAATCATATTAATAAGTTCTCTTCTTCTGCTCTGATAGTTTCTTATTTTATTATTATATACATAATTAACTATGCTAGCAGCAAGACATAACAAATGCAAAATACTTGTTCAGGAACACTACTGTTTCCAGCAGGGAATAATTAAGAATGCATGTCAATAACATTTAGGATTCTAATGAATAAAAGATAACTCATGCAGGCAACTCAGAGACCTGAATAATTTTCTCCAAGAAGGTTAAAATGCATGATGAGTGCCTAATTCATAGGGAAGCACTTTTGGATCATATATTTCAATAGCAGACAGGATGAGATCAAGGTTCAGGTAATATACAGGTCTGAAATTTCATCTTTACTGCAGGAAGCCTTCAAGAGGATGTCTGAAATCTTCAGGGCAATTCACCTGAAAGGCAGAAAATACCTTGGAGAGGTGGAATTTTAGACCTTCAGCACTTAGCAAAGAGAATGTATATCAAAATCAAAAACTTTGCCTCTCATTCTTGGGAGCAGTGACTGCATTTCCCCAGCTGGATCTGACTTAGTAAACAAGTCCTAAGCACAGCTGTGTTCCAACACCCATAACAGCAACTAAAAAGCAGCAAAGGATGTGACCATCAAACTGGGTTTCTTTCAGACCCTCCACCATTCCTCTAATTCTCATAATTTCCAGATGCAGCTATTTAGCTTTACATCCCAAAATTACCTTGATCTTATTTTTTCTAGAAAAACAGCAAAGGACAAAATTTGTTTCTGTGATTCAGTCAGTTTAGACAATCTCATTTGCTTTAAACTTTGCTCTCTATGGCAAGTGTAGGCTGTAGCATTATTGACTGAATCTTCTTGGATTCCACACCACAAAATTGTAACTGTGTGTTTAGAAGTGGCTCCTACCTCTTTAGTGCTCTTCATTTCAACTGGCATTCTGCAGGCATTTTGAGGGCAGGGGAGAGATTGGGACTGTGGGGAGAAAAAGCAACAAAGAAAGCAAGTGCAAGGGCTGTGGTTGTACACAGAACACAGAACCCAGGCTTTAGACAACCAGGACTCACAAGACAAGCATTGGTACACAGATCCATTTACAGTGATGTTTTTAAAACAGCAGATCTAAAAATTATCAAAAATTTCTAAAACAAGAAGTACAAACAAGACTAGTTTGTTAGTTTGGAATTTTTAGCTGCTTTAGTTGCTTTCAGTTGCTTTGACAAAACCAAATGCTGAAGTGTAGTTGATGTCTTGGCATCACCTTCTCCCTTATGCAACTGAGCGGTTTTCCCAAATTTTAAAAAAATTTCTTAAAACTTTAACCAAACCTAGAGAATACAATTTGTTTTGGATAGGTTACAACTGCCCTCCCTACCAAGCAAGCAGATAGCAGCAGCCAGGACTCCACGTGAGCACTCTAAGGTTTCCAGACTGGCATTAGGATGTGGGAGATGCCCAGGCACAGCCAGGCCTCTGCTGCAGGCTGGGACTGTTCAGGGCTGGTGTAAGGCACACAAGGGAAATCGGGGCTTTGTGAGGCCCACTTTATCACCTGTAGAAGAAAAAAATAATTTTTCTGCCACTTTTTGTCAATGTTGTTCAAAATTATTTTAATCTCATAAATGATTTTAATCTCACCTGGCAGCTCACTTTGCCTTTATCCATGCAGGGACAGCCACCAACTAGTTTTGCTCCTATTCCAAGCTGGGGTAAGCTAAAACAGAACAGTATTTTAGCCAGCTTTACCTCCACCCTTGTGCTATTGCCTAGACTACAATAGACAGACTGGGTTTGGCCAAGTTGGTTCCTATGATGGATGGGGACAGTGAAATCTCTTCTGCCCCTCTGGGTGCTTCTTTCTCCAGCAGCACAGTTCCCTCCCTAAGAACAAACCCTTTCCCTTAGCCCACTGCCATGTCCTGTGTAAAGAGCTTGGTTCTCTTTGTTATAATCTCACCATCCCATTTCTTTCTCTTTCAACCCAGTTTCTTCTTCCTGTTATGAAGGAGATTAAATTTCTGTTTTACTCTATTTTTCTAAAAGATGATGGAGTATTTCATCCATAGGCAGTGATGTGAATTTAAGTTGGTTCCAGGGTCCTCCAGATTTCTAGAGCTAGCAAATGCATTTCTGAACTTTTCAAGCTCTCAAGGATTTAGAATAAAACTTAGAAACATTATCAGAGCAAACCCTACATTTAAATGTCAGGGAGTGAGCCAAAATAGACCTACAAGCATTAGTTTAAAACCCTCAACTGACATGTTTGTTTAAAGTCAGTATTCAAGGTGCTGCTTGGCCACAGGAGATATAATTAAAATAGTGTTTCTGACAGGGAAAGCAAAACTCTTCAAGTTGATCTCTTAGCCACACTCACTAACTGCAATGATTTAGCCCAGGGAATATGTGATGATACTTTTACATCAGAGCTTTTGAGGGTATTTTTTAAGGAGCAAGCATGTGGTGAAGGTATATCAGGCAATTTGACATTATAATATTGTCTGATCTCCACCAACCAGATTCTGCAACCAACAGCGGGAAGCAGAGCATCAGCTGGCAGCTCTAAATTCATATTCCAAAGGCTGAGGTACATTTTACAAGCCATCTGTGGCCTGCCCTGGAAGGGACAGAAGGCACACAGGAGTGCTTTGAATTCTAATGAGTGCATTGGCTTGTCAGTTCCCTCTGCACTGGCACCCTGTTTCCCTTCACGCTCAAAGTTATTTACCTTGAAAATACAGCTAAGGATCTGTGCTAAGTCATCACTGTTCAGCTGAGGTGCAATGCCTTCTAATATCCCAAACATATCCCTGCAACTCTCCTTTTTCCTCTCCTTCTCTGAGAAGATTGAGTTTCTCAGTTGGAATTAAGAATCTAATGAGGATGAAGAAAGAGCCTCTTTGCTAAAAATAGTTAGAGGACCACCAGATAATATTTCTCTAGTTTCTGAGAAATGCTACATAGCACTTACCAGAGGCCGAGTAATAACTAACTTGAGTTCTCCTTCTTTTCACTGGTCCATCTATGGACTCACCTAACATTTGTCACTCTGACCATTTCCTGGAGATCTTTCAGAGGAAATTGTTACTACTCCTGAAAAATACTCTGTAAATCCCAAACAGGAAGAGGATGAAAAAAGAGGAGCTTCACTACAAACTGAATAATTACATTAGAATTACCGTGATGGAACTGAAGACAGTATTTGGCCCTAAGTATTTGTTTTCAGGCTGTAAGTCCAAAAGTCTTTCTGTAAACAGCAGTTACACTACTTTCCAGCAAATTAGGCAACATTCCAGGGGAATACTTGGGTTTACTGGAAATGATCTTTTAATTCTTTGTAAATGAAGGACTAAAAATTATGGTCAGGTCAAGAAGTCTGGGGTGCACTTCAGAATGTAGATCAATAGCCAGAAAAATTCAAAATAGACTCCCAGCTAAGTGTCAGTGCAGATTTTCCTCATGAAATGAGTAAAGTGCTGCTCTATTGGCAACCTCATTATTCACTACTTAGCAGAGGCAGTAATGACTTTAGGCAAATGTGAATATTGAACCTGAAAGGTCTCAGTACTATAACCAGGAAATGAGCAGAAATGACAGTTGTGTTATGTCTTAGTCCCTCAGAGGGCCAACAGAGCAGAAAACAGGAACTCAGAATTTGAGCTAATTGTTCTTCTAGGCAGAACTGTTCTGAGAGTAGAGGGGTGGAAAGTGAAGCAGAAAAACCCCTGTGAAGTACTTCCCTTGTTTACTGTGCCTTTCTTTCCTTAAGAGAGCAGGGGCTCTGTGAATGTGACACATTTCTAGTAATGTGCAGGGGTGGATGGATCACACAGACTCCTACATCCCTGCTCCACCACTGGTGAGGAAAAACATGAACCATGGCTTCCTCCATAGGAATTGCAAGCTGAGCAATGACTAAGGTCTAGGGAACACACTTGGGAAGTCTGCATGAAACACACAGATTGGACTTCACCAGCCAATGGCCTCTCTTTTGTCTAACAGCCTGAATAGCTGCCTAGGCAGAGCTGGGTTATTCCAAGAGACAGTGGTTCTGAGCAGGTTCAAAGCTTCCCTAAAGAACAGAACAGATTATTTTGCTAGGCCAAAACCCCTTTAAGCAGCAAAGCCTCAGTGCTGTGATAAAGCTGGTCTGGGGTGGCTATGAAAAAAAGGCCAATGGAATAGAAAGGGTCAGTAGGGTTTAACATGAAACAGAAAATGAAAAGGATTCATTTGGGACTTTGGGATAAACTTGAGAACTGTGAACAGGAGAGTCAACCCATAAGTTTTCAGACAAGAGCTGCGTCATCAGCAAGCTTTTTGGGGTTTGTAGAAGACTTTAAATGACTTGAGTAAGATAACTGCTTCTCCTGGAGCTCCATCTCTTTGCCCTTCAACAGCTCTGTGATGAACAGCTGCTCCTCTACCAGCAGTGCCCTGAGAGGAGCTGGGGCTTGCTCTATAAGCTGAGAAAAATGTGGGACTAGCAGGAAGGTGTCTGCCCATTTCCCAAAGTACCCTCTCCCTCAGCTGGGGCAATGCCTGCATTGTGTAACTCCAGTCTCCTTCAGCACAGGAGACAGCCTCCTATGACCCTACATTGCCAGCTTCAGTGCCACAGAACTGCTGAAGTGGTAAATTACTCAGTCTGACAACCTCTACCCGAAAGTGAAGCCACTCTGCCATGTTTCAGTCAAGAGAAACATTTCTCTGGAAAATGAGAAAGTAAGCATTTTTAAAGATGACATTAAATAGGGAGCAGGGGTTTTGTGAGCAAATTGGCTCTAGAGGACAAATATAAAAATGTGGATATGAATATAAGAGGGGAATGTAGGTGGCCTTCCTTAATGAGACCAATTCACATAGATAGTAAGTCAGAAAAAGAAGTGAGAACCAGAATTCTGTTTATATCCTCTCTTGAGGCAGGAAATACCTTTTCATCAGACCAGGAAAAGTAAGAATAGCAATATTTTCTGTGGCCCTCTTAATACGCTGTCATTTCATTGTAAAATAAATCTAATTCACCTAGCAACTCTATTTTAACTTCAGTGCTGTTAGCAAAGGTAAATATGAAGAAGCACTTCTAGAATGAAATCATGCACGGAAAGGCTTAAAAAGACTATTTATTGTGAACATATATTGAAAATTCTACCAGTCAGTGTTTGTAAGATTTTTCAGCTTCTGACTGGTGATCTTTTTTTCACAGGAGTAAATATTCATCTTCAAAGACAGGAGGTTTTAGGCAATGTTTTAAATTGTTCTTGGTTAGTTTGATCTTTGTTGTTTGGTGGGTTTGTTTTTTATGTGGTTAAGAGGATTCACAGTGCTTTTGAGGTAGGCAAAGTCTGTGGATGAAAGTCAATTGCCAGCTTCAGAAAAAGGATGTAGAAGAAGTGAAATTTCTCTGATTTAAAACAAAGACGAGCACCCTGGTCATTCAACTTAGACCTCTGCCACAAATCTTCTTATCAGATCAGAAAGACCTGAGGCAAGGGGTCCAAACACTTTAAAGAATTGTACTCTAATTGTCGAGATGTTGAGAAAATTTTCCTTACCACTGTAGTTTAACACACCCCTAGACTTGGAGGACAGTGACAATCTATAACAGCAATCCTCAGGTAACACCTCCCTAGTCCACTGTGCCTGAGACAGGTTAAGATATTGCTGTGCCTGTAGAAAAACACTGAGCACTAAGGAATACCTAAGCAAAACTTAACTGAACAATTCCTTTAATCCTCTGGTAAATCAAAACTGAATTTCTAGTTGTACAACTCAGCCTGACCTGTTGCCTGAAGTTTCGTGGGATTCTTTCACATGAACAGTTTATTTCCCTCCCATCATTCAATGTGAATAAAATAAAGTTTGACATGTAACATTAACTGACTAGTGAAATAAAAATCTCAGTGCCACAACTCAAGCCTTTTGTATTTCAAGCCTAGGGAATAAAGTGAACAATTCATTTCCATGGCATTAATATAGGCAAAAGGACCTGTCACAACCACCAGCACTGATTCCCAAGAGCAGCATCCCTCTGCCAAACACTTACATATTCTCAGACCAACAAGCAAATTGTAGGGAAAACTGAAGAAACTGAAGGCTACTTCAAATTCTGTCTGATTCTGCTTTGTTTGCAAGTGAAAACCATTGTTGCACTATGGCACAGAACTATCCTCCAAAGTGTTAGATGGGGACGTCATTTCCCAATAGACTGAGGGAAGCTGATCTGGAAGAGTCTGTATTTTAATGGCATCTGATTTACTGTCATAAGGGCAATGTGTTGCACATCTTGGCCTTAGTTCAATTTAAAACTGGAAACACCAGAGCTATAGCTAATTTAGCTTTATTTTTGGCTTGTACTTTCTAAAAGTAATTATTTGTATGATGTGTGAGGGGGAACCTTGCTGTTTGCTTCAACCATACTGAGCAGAGAGTTTAAAAAAGAAAGAAAAACTTGCACAGGGAGGAACTCTTCCCAGGCCCCAGCTCCCTTGGGATGGCCTCTGCCTGCATGTAAATTTTAAATGCTTGTTGAAGGTCATGGTATGGAAAAACTGAATGGGACTGGTTTTGTGGTATCCACAAAACCACAGTGCACATCACCATTGCTTCATCTGTGTCATTTCCTTTGCACACCAGCTACTGTTCAGGTCTGCTAGAAAAAGAAAAAAAAAAAATCAAGCATCTCACTGCTTCAGTAGACCTCTGATCACTTGTTTACAACCATTTCCTGGGTCTTTCTTAAATGCACAAGCAAAATGTGCCATCAATAGGAGCAGGGCAACCTTTAGTGTTTTAGGATGAGGCAAGCACAGAAACACTTTGCATTTTGCAGTTTGCCTGCTCACGGCTTGCCTGCCCTGCCTCCCTGTGGTTACTGCTGTCCCTGGCATACCACAACGCGTCCTCGCAGCCTAGAGGAAATCACCTCCTGCAAGGATTGCCCGAGCAACTCATTCTTCGGACTTGTTCAACCTGAAAATATATTGGAATAAGCCAAAGGATGCTGCGGAGGCCAAGAGCACCATCAGTGGCAAAAAAGCATTTCAGTAAAGCTGGAGTTTCTCTAATGCCTCTGATTATGAAGAGATATTAAAAAATACCACATAAAGTAAGAAGCATTGTAGTGTGAATCAGCTGAATTCTGAGCTTGACTAACTGAATTAAATTTACTCTAAATTACCATATTAATCTTTCAGAGTGAGGCTTTTCAAAGGAAGCGTTTATAAATCTTTTGGCTACAATTTAATTAAATTTCTCTTTTTCCAGCCTGAAGCTTTTTTTTTTAACACTGGTATATTATGCATGTTTTCTTTCTAGAGCAGGTTAAAGGGTGTTTGTTATTAGCCTTTCTCTTTGATTTACAACAAAGAAGAAAAACAAGCTACTCTGAATACTGAAGCATTTTGGACACTTTCGAACAATTTTCAATATTCACAATTGATTGTATAAAAAATCACCTGTATTTAGAACATTTTCAAAACTCATTATTTCTCCTGGTCCTTGAAACACAGCTCATAAATGATCTATGGAGCTGAATTTTCAGTGTTTAAATACCATGGATGGCTTTTAATATTTTTAACAGGTCTTGCAAGGGCTGAGCTCAGTCTCACTTCTCTGCACCACTAGAGGGCAAAATGTTCTCACAGAACTGCTTAAAAAGAGCGAGAATACATTCAAGATGTTAATTTTGAAAGTACACAGTGTCCTGGAAAAGAGGATCACGAAAATAGGAAAGAGAGATATTATCGTCCCCAAAACTCAGAAAAAAAATTGTCTCTTTGGAAACCATGTGTCTTCTTTACCCTGAGATCCTCTGTCTGCATTTTTCAATTATTCTAGAGTTATCAAACTAGAATAAAATTCTTCTATAACTGCAAATAAATAACAATATCCTGTGGGATGTATGTCTGGCTTAACTTCAGGAAAATAGTTTTAGTACACTATATTTTGTTCTTTGCTAATGAATTAATGCTTAAATTATCCATCGGCCATTAATAAACAGAGTTTCAACACACAATTCCTATCTGTTAATGTAGAGTTTCAATCAGGTCTAAGATGTAAGGAGGTATTTTGGGGTTTTTTTCCATTATTAAGTATTTGCTTAAGGGCTAGGATAAATGAAGAAAGGGATTTTCCTCCCTCCACATTCACACATATACAGATCACAAGCATTTAGACAACCTGACTTTCCCCTTTCTCTCAGCACCAGTCTAAGGGCTCTCCTCACTTACAGAGATCAATTGCCTCCACCACTATTTGTATTAACAGGTGGCATTTTGGTAGCATCAAAAAGTGAAATGTGAATTCACCTATATTTTCACCTCAGAGAGTTATCCCCAGATAAGGATAAGCCAATAAATACTTATGGATACAACAGAAGTAGTGAGAAATCAGTGATAGTTGGTAACTCAACAGATAAGACCTGAAAATGTTTTCATCCAGTGCTACCTAAAAACTTTGTCATGGTTTTAAAGATTGAGCCCTCCTTAAATAGTTTTTTCATTCATTTTCTGTAACAAACGCAAAAATTATACAGAAATTTTAGTCATTAGTCTGAATTTGTTTTATTACACTTTTACTTTCTCTGTGTCTACACATGAAGTTCTACAGAGACTTTGGACATGTAAAAGTAAATCCAGAGTTGCCCATTAAGGGCAATCCTTCACCTTTCTCTATCCTAAGTACTGGGAGAGGGGAAAAAGACAAAAGGAAAAGTTCTAACATAAATTAATGTTTTGCATCTGAAAAAGTGATAGAAGGACCCTTCTCAGAGGAAAGTGGCCAGGAACTGATGCAGATGCTCCCTCGTGACTTCTCCTGGCAGTCAACTTGTGTAAAAGAGTGAGTTTGAATGATCAGTTGGAATGAAATTCTGGATGTGGCAGTACAGGGAGGAGCTCTGCATTGAGATGAAGTCCTGTTTAATTCAATTTAGTAAAGTTTTCCATTTAAATTGGTTCCCATAGTAATGATAAAGGAAAAATAAACTATATCTGATGTGTTTAACAATTACATGTATGCATCTGATCATAAGATGTATGTTAGTCACACAAAAGGGTCAAAGAATTTTCAGAAATTGCAATACAATAGGCCCTGCATTGATAAGAAAAATTCTGTCTTTATAAAGCAGTGTTGCTAGAATAATTCCCCTACCAGTGCTTTTTTGAGTGGTGTTCTGAGAAAACCGGTCTGAACTGGCTCTCAGTCATTCACATGTCCTACTTGGAGCTTCTCTGACCATGAGATTGAGTGCATCTTTTAATTAAATACTGGTTTAAATAATTCACTGGCAGATTTCTCAGGAACTGCTGGTACTAAGCTCCTTTCTACTGTATTACTCATACCTAGATCAGAGAGATAATTGATGCCCAGCTCCATCAAGACAGGCTGTGCAAACAGGGATGACTTGCACTTTTAATGGTCCAGTTCTTCATACTAGGAGTGCTGGATGCTGCTTCAACACCACGGAACAGCCATGAACCTCAGCATCCTCTTTTTGTGGGATACTTTCACCAAAATAAAAAATACTATCTTTCAGATACCTCCTGAGATGGACTGCCCTGCTGGGAAATAATGCAGTACAGAATGGATCTCACCATTGGCACTCATGAGGAACCAGTCACTCCAAGTACAGCAAAAATGCAGCTGCTACTTCATCTCCTCCTGCAATTACTGATGTAAGGCCCTACAACACAAGGCATAACTGCTGCCTAACTTGATCTGAGTAAATCTTTAGATGCTTTTCTGCTTCCTGTATCTGAATCAGAGGAAATAAAGCTGCGCAAACATCTGCTTTTCTAGGACTCTGATATCTGAGTGAATACAAAGAGAAAACATTCTGAAAAATATAATTTTGCTGCTGTAGATATCCTTGCCTTACCCATATTTTAAGTACAGCATGCAGTTATGGTCTCTGCATCCCAAAGACACAAATTAATTAACAGAAAATAAGTACAAGGGAAACTAAACAGATAAGAAGGATGTGTGGCAATGCTTCCTAGCTGTGCATAATTCCTAGAGCTACAGTGATCATGTATATTTTTTACAACCAGTGCCACTGTCCACTGTTCCTTAACATAGCAGGAAAGATTGTTGGCTACCTTACTTGATAAAAGGAAAGTATTCCCACAGGCATAAGATTGGCCTTAACTTTGCTAATTCCTTTCCTTTCTCTGTCCTATCTATGCAGTTTCCCCAGTGCAGTGTATCTTCAAGGATGGTGCCTGATGGACTGTGATTGATTCAAACTGGTGTGGCTGCTTCATGAAAATTAGATCTTACTAGCTTAAATCAATTAAAAAGAACAGGGGGTTCTAAGGGGGTAATAATATTGGAGTAAAGGGATTTTTTTCCTGAATCAACAGAGTCCCTTTCATTTGTTTTCAAATAAATTACACTACTTAATATTAATTACTCAGATTGAAAAAGAACAGAAGAATACAACTGGTTGAGCTGGAAACCCCTCCCATGGAAGCCTTTCTGAGTGGCACTGATTTGATTTTGACCAGGTTTGCTCTCACTTTCTCTAGAACATGCATTCTGCATGTTTATTTGAAGAAATCAGACTCTGCTTTTTAAAGTTGGGTATAGGAAATGAAAGATTCTCCCACAGAGAAGTGGATTCTGTACAGACAAATGAGATCCAGCTCTAAGACTTTCTCAATGCCTTGTATCTGCAGCACTCCCATTTTCTGTCTGTTCCACACTGCACCCAAGTGTGTGGCTTTGCACAGAGCTGGCTTAGTCCTTCCCTGATGAATGTTCTTCGCAGAAAGGAATTGTTCTGCTAAATTTATAACTTTTCTTAAAGACACTTCCATTTTACTTTTAGGGAAAAAAGTATAGGAAAGTTGGAGCAGATCTGATTACTTCTGAAGGTCACATAACTCATTTTCTTGATTTAAAGGAGGTGGCTGCAGTGAATTAAAATATCTGTAAGGTTTTAGGGACTGTATTAAGGAAGGAGGAAAACAAAGTACTGGGAAGTTGCCAGGTGAATTGTTCAGAGACTCTGCAGCCAGGACTGAATTTACAAACACTAGAGGAAATTCTGCTGACCCTTAGGCAACAGCTCAGCTGCAAGAAGTGAAGTATGAAACCTAATTGCCCTGAGCTTGAAGGGCCCATGGCATCATTCATATACTGCCTTTTAGAATGTCCATCCTCATAACTGGATTTATTTCAGTGACTCAGTTTTTAAGCCCCCCCCCTTCAACAGTAGCCAGATTAATATGCAGAACTGTGAATTATAGGAGTAGGCCAAATTCAGCACTGTGAACTCAGCATTGCTTCCAAAGTTAGTAGAGATCTGCAACAGCCAAGAATGTGGCTCACTAACCATTTTCCATTAATTTATGTTATCAAACAGATAAGACAACCTCAGCATCTGGGAATGCTGGATACTTGCAATGGGAGTTTAGAAGAATCAGATTTACACACACAATTTGTTTGCATCAAAGTCCAGATCTTGCTAGTTGTTTTCATTCATATCATTTATGCCACAGTTTTTATTCTGGAAGGAGACCAGCTGATCAGAGCAAGTGAAAAGAGAACCTGTCCTCAAACATGTTTTCTGATGTCTAGCAGAACAGAGGAGGAACCTAGAGTTTTTTTAAAAATCTCTTAAAAACGTAACTGAAATAATACCATGTTCCTATACCTACATTCTATCAAGGGTTGCTTTCTTTACCAATCTGCTGGCCAGGTAATGCCATCACAGCAGCACATTTTTGCACCCAAAGTGTCTTTGTGATATAAATAAAGGCAGGTATGATTGAAAATAAATTATACTAGAAAGCAGAACTGATAATTGTGTTATCAACACAATTTCAGAGTGCCTTGGGGATCAGTAAAGTGTGGGTCTATTGTGGTAACACTGAGAGCCAGCTACACTATTACATTTCCTTGCTGTTGTGGTCAGCAAGTAGCACCAGCAAATACACTTCCTGCACTCATCATCAGCACCAGCCTGCTCCTTTCTGCATGTTCCCCACAGGTCTGAAGGGGAAAAGCACAAGCTGCTCATTTTTGAATGACCAGAATGACTCTCTTTACTTGCCTTGCTCTTAACTCAGGCCAAGAACTGAGCAAGTTGGGCAGATCTTGGGCAAAGCCAAGGAAGTTTTTGAAAAGCAGCTGCATCTGCCTTAGTTCATGTATCTGTGGTTAAAATCCCGCAGTAACACCATCTTATAAATGCTGGTATTACTCTCTTTGAAGGCAAACAATTCATGCAGTATTGCTTTAGGTTTTTAGACATTTGGAGGCTCGTGCTGCAAGGCATGTTTTGAGTTGGAAGTTGGTATCTTTTTTTCTTACTAAAAGATAAGTTTCATTCCAGCCACTGCTAAATCTATTCGATATTTGGATTCTATGTGGCATCTGATTATTCTAGTATTAAGTTTACATTGAGTCACAATCTCCAGAAAAAGCATGGATAGCACATGAATGAAAACTTTCTAAGCAGCCATTGTTTGATAAATGACACCTTTGATACAGATTTCTTTATAACTCACACAACAGGGTTTATATAATTTTTTACCAATGTTAGAAATTAACTGTGTGGTTATTAAAAAAAAAAAAAGAAACCTGTTTCCATCTTTATATTAAAAAAGTACCCAGACTAACAGAGGCTGTGTATTTTTTTCCAATTTCTTGTAGAGATAGCTCAGTGAGTAATGCTTATAAATATACAAATCCCACTTTGATGCTCTGCTATCAAAGCCCTGTGAAGTCAGCAGAAGCAAGCCTGTTGACTACAAAGGCTCCAGGTGGACTTCAGAGAGCAGTTTTGCAGCCCTTTCAAAAGGACTTCTTCTGAAGCAAAGTTGGCATATAGATGAAACTGCTGTTTTTACAGCATTTAAATGTGCATTATGACTCAAATGTCTCAAAATATGCTGTCAGCTAACTGTGGCTTGTACACATATTTAGCCATTTGTAGAAACAAGCAGCAACTTTGCAAAGGCCACACTTGCTATACCCTCAAGATCAGATCTGCTTAGCAGTAGCAATACTGTATAAGGAGCAATTTGATTTTTTTCTAATGCATATTTAGTAGCCAGAAGGTAGTTACAATGTTTTTGTGACTATATGCTCACTATGTGCCTTACCCATCAGTCTCAGGGGTCTTGGTGTTTCTGTTGTACTCATCCCAGTGCTGAGGATATAACAACATATAACAATATATAACATTGCAATATAACATTTTGTGCTTTCACACAGCCTTCCCCAGCATTGCTGATAACAACACAACTGGCTGGTTTTCATTAAAGGATTTTTAAAGAATTTATAAAACACATACTTGCATTACTGTTTTTAAAAGGCTGCAATTTTCAGCTCTGCCCTGCTGGAAGGCACCATGAAACACTAATAAAGCACATGCTTGTCTGCTTTTGGTTAAATACATCTTTGCTACAACAAACTAGTTTTAGGCCCTTTCTACCACAGGTTGGGCCTGCTTCCAGCTGAAGCAGGTTGATAAACACAGCTCAAAGCTTGGCAGGGAGGAACTCAAAAGCAAGATGGAAAGCAAGTCAAACAGGTGAAGGGTGGGGAAAGTATATTATGATTTAATAACATCAGCAAAAGAGAATATGTCAATATCTTTGTGCTGGTTGGCAGTTAAGAGTTCAGGATCAACTACCAAATTCAATTCATACTGCTGTAGATTCATTTGCTTTGATGAAAAGCTACAAGTAATGTGATGACTGCCTGAAAAACACTCTTTCCACTACAAGTTCTCCTTTGCCTTATCCTGAGTTGTCAACACAACAGTTCTTTTCAGAGCTATTGCAGGTCAGACAGGGGCAGAACATAAAGGCAAAATCCAAATCCTTCCACACAGCAAAATGAGGGGAAGACTACAGTAAGCCTTTAACATTATTTCTGGCCTAAACTAGGACTTCTGAATTCTGAAATATTTTGAAAAACTGATTTTTTCCCCATAATCTCTATGTGCTTTTCCTAGATAAGCTCTGTCTCCTGCTGAGAAACATTTCTATCTTACTTCAGAGTGAAATACAAGCTTTACACAAACATGCAATCTTACTCCTAAGGGAACTCATCACACTGCAGGGCAATCAAATCCAATCAATCTTAACTTCATCTAGATCAGACTGAGAACACTTTGCCCTTCACCTTGGTGATTTTTCCAGGCAGCCCATACAACCACTCTTTCTCTCTGCTCCTCTATTCACAGCAGTGATATTTGCAGCCAAGCTTTTCCCAATGCAGATGAAAGCAGTGAGCTTGTTTTGCACTGCTACCAAGGATCTTCCTCTCAAGGATATCAGCAGCTGTTAGTGTTAGCAAATCCGAACTTCAAACAACTGTCTCTATAGCATTACTGTTCTCCATAAATCTCTCTTTGATCTTGAAATCAAACAAGTTAACCAAAACAAGGCCTCTAGCTACTCTTTGCATTGAAAAGCTCTCCGTTGTCTCTGAGTAGTACTTGTTCTCAGGATTTCCAGCTAAAGGAAACACTCTGATATATAATCTCTCATATTGGTCATGGCTCCATAAAACAAGTTCTGTTTGTCTTAAAAGTTAGAAGTCCACTCACTGCTTCCCATGGAAAAATATTTTCTCTCTTAAAAAGCAAACAATGCCAAAGTAATTTATCAAAAGAAAAAAAGCTTCAGTGAAAGTGAAAATACTCAATGTTACCAAAAAACCAGCATATTGGGCTTTAAGCTGACTTTAAATGACTTCCTGTCCATTTACTACTTGACATTTTCTCTCTCCCTATTTGAGTTACAGAGGTTTCAGCCAGATCCTACACAACCGTAGCCAAGCTAGCCTCTTCATCATTGCACATTTTGCCACTTAGAAATTACTACAGTCTATAAAGTTTTGGAGTTCCCAGCAGAAGAAGTACTAGAAGGGAATACTGCCCTTTAGAGAAGTGCTGCAGCACAAATGGTAATAACAAATGCACAGTGACTCAAGGCAAGGATTGTGTGTGGACAGGAGAGAGAAAGAAGCAAGGGTAATGGGAAAATCTGGAACAACTCAATGTTTTATCAACGTCCTGCTGAAAACCCCACCAAGTTTAGTACTTTCTTTCTCGGAATACATGGCTGAACTTTAAATCGAGCAGAGCAGCGCAGTGGCTGTTGTCATGCTGCTGTGCACTTCCTTGAGGAAGGAGCTGACACATGAGTGTGAGGACAGCCTCCAAGCACTCACCTGTCCTATACTCACCTCCAGCCCAAATGCTCCCCATGCACAACAGCTGGTGAGCCTCAGCATGGCCACAGTCAGCAGCCAAGTAGGAGAACAGAAAGATAGGGAGGGAAAAGGTATTAACTCATCTGTCTTCTTGGAAGTGCAAGCTGGTTCTCTGTGTTTAATAGGGTTTTAAATATTTCTTACGAAAGCAGAAACTTGTCACTGAACCCAAGCCTTATGGGTTTTGCTGATAACAAAAATAGTTTCTCACATTCTTCAAAGCACATCTCAACATAACTAATGGTACAGCACTAATCCTCCTCTCCCTTGGCATTCATACCCATCAGAGATCTACTGGTGATGTATTTATACTCAGTACTGCACTACAGCTCAGCCAAACTCAGACTTAGCTCTTTAGAACTCCTTACCAGCCTGTGAGAATTATACTAATAATATATGCTTTTAGTCTTAAATTTAAAAATATCAGACTAGCAGTTTTAATAACACAATTACAGATGACTAAGTCTTTGTTCTGGTAGGTTTAATGTACCAGAAATTCAGGCATACTGGATGCAACTGCATGCCTGCAAAATAAATTTTATCACAACCCAGTTGCAAAGCTAGTCTTGGATATTTTGATGAAAATTTGCAAACATACCTTTAATGCTGGTGATCAAATCAATGTGAAGCTGTGACTGTCTAAGAGCCTATAATATGACCCATCCAAAATGCATGTTTTATAAGACTTCATGAAAAGAGCACCAAGCAGCAGAAGGAAGGGTAGAAACATGCTGCCTTTGCTCTTGACCCTCAGGAGTAACTCACTAAGCCTTACCCTAAAGCATCTGCACAGTTATGACTTTGGGGTCACCAGATGTGCTTGAACCACTTCCTTAAAGCTTGCTAATAGGAATGTTTCAAAAAGGGAAATGTGAAAAAATACCATGCATTGAGCTATTCTCTTCCAATATAGCCCCACACAGATGCTGCTTTTGCAACACACTTCCACTGCAGGCAATAGCTTATGTAAGCTATTACTACAATAAAGACATATGTCATGTAGTTAAGGGACATCATTATTTGCTGCAGTTTTCTCTGTGGTCTGGATTGTGGCTAGCAAAGAGTTAAAACAAGAAGCATAGGCAGAGCTCCAGGCAGTAGAAAGCCAGTTTGCACTGCTAATTCATTTGGAGACTCCAATGGAACTGATCCATCTTCCACTCTAATATGTTAAAAGATGGATGTGTCAGACATAAAACATAATCTGTGCTCTTGCTGTAGGCAGTTCCACTTGCAGGGCTCTTGCAGAAATGTGACAACGGGTCTGCATTTGCTTCAAACCTTGCCTACCTTGACTAAGTACAGAAAAAAAGCAGCTTTCTTGCTTTGCATACTTGTCATAAGAATGAAGAAAGGAACAAACAGGGAGAGAAGCATCAAAGCAGAGGCAAGAAGGCTTTGATTGGCTCAGCACTTACAGAAGTGTAGCCTGTCCCTGCTTCTATGAGGAGACTGGAACACGAGCTCCTGCCAAGCTCTGCACAATCAGTAAGTTTCCACTCTCTAGCTGCATGAGCACATATTTTTGTCTCCAGGAGGAATGTGAGCTCATCATGTGAATAGGAGTGGTGCAGAGTCCAAAGGCCTCCAAGCAGGACAGCCACAGATACTGATGAAAACAATGGATCTAGAGAAGTTGAAAACATCCCTGATAAGAAAAGGATTTATTAAGATAAATACAAGAAAGGGAACTGCAGTCAATCTCAACAGCTCCAGTTCCTGGTCATGGAAGTACTTAGCACTGAACCACTTTTCTGAACCCAGCTGGTCTCATCTGAAAGTAAATGACAAAAACAAAAAAAAAAGGATAAGCAATATGTCAGGTGTGATCTTCGTTGTCCCACTTCACCCTGAATTCTCTGTAAATTTAGAGCTTCCTAAAAGCTGTCCTTCTCTTTTCCTCTCTTAAAACATTTATTAATTTTGCCCTACTGTATGGAAAACTGGAAATTCACTGATTAGACTCCCTGCACCTAAACCTCATTGTCACATTCTCTCTCTCTCTGTTTTGTTTTGTTTTGGGGTGGTTTTTTGAGCGGTTTTTTTTTTTTTTTTTGGGGGGGGGGGGAGTTGTTTTTTTGTTTTGTTTTGTTTTGTTTTGGGTTTGGTTTTGCTGGAGGGGGCTGTTTGTTTGGCTTGTTGGTTGTTTTTGTTGGGGGCTTTTTGTTATAGGAAATTATTATGGCAGCCACTGCAGTTTTGATTGAAACAACTGAAGATTTTTAATATCTTGCACTGTGGCTCCTGTAGGAGCAAGAAACTTTCAGCAATACCAGACATAAAGTCTTGCTCTGCAGAATTAGTCTTCTAGTAGATGGCTCAGCTAAACTGCCCTGTGGCATGTAAGTATTTCAAATACTTTGCCAGATGTGTATTTCATATACAAATGCCAAATGCATTTTTTGGATGATAATTTAATAATTCCAAATGTTACTACTCACTTCCTTCTGAAGTTCACCTTAAATATTGGATATCATCAGCACTATCATTCCAACCTGCTTGTCTGCAGCACTTCTAGTGAGAAGCAACATTTACCTCTAGAGGCATTCCCTGATGCCCACAATGAAACACTACCACAGTGTTGTAAAAAGGTAATTTTGGCCTTGTTTCCTGAACACCTCTCAATAACAGAAGATGAGCAAACAGGCAGTCTGGTGGTGATTTGAAAACCTTCAGGGCTTCTTTCAGTTCTGGGAGGTGCACTAGTTATCTGTGATTAAAATCTGAAGAGCTACCTCACATGTGGGGTGATAGTGCACATATGGGAAACTGTGGGTGGCAACAAAGTGAGAAGCCAGACTCTGCAGAGGGGCTATGCAGGAGCACATCACACTGCTGTCACTCGTACTCTGCCAGCACTGTCTGCACACTCACACAAGGACAGTCAGTTCCAAAGCAAACAGCTAGCTTCCCCCACTTGGCCCTATAAACTTTGATCACTGTCAAATAGTTCTAGTGAAGCATTCAAAGTACTGCAGATGACTTATGTCCAGTTTGTTCAACTTCATCTACATCCTTAAATGCAATTTAAAACACCTCTGCCTTTGTGGTAATCCCTGTGAGAGGCTGACCTGGAAGAGAGGCTAGGCACTGTTAAAGGAATCAAGCAGGTATTTATTAAAAGGTCTTCAAAGGATACATCTTGGGCAGTACAAGAGCCCAGCCATGGTTACACCCAAGATAGACCCAAGATGGATAATGGGTCATGAGTTTTCACACTTTTGTAAGTTTTAGTCCATGTATATATTTGGGTTAATTGTCCAATTACAGCCCCAAGTTATGAAGTCCCATCCCCCCAGATTGCTCTCCTCAATTCTCTGTTGTTTATACTTTTTGTGCCTGAGGCTGCAACAGTATCCTTGGTTCTCAGGCTGGAAAAGGATTCTTTTGTCCAACTAAACTGTGAAAAGAACTTAATAACACTTTATATGAAGTTCAGAATTACACACTAAGGCTCTAAGAATCTAAAAAATGCGAAAGCTAAAACTTAAGGCATCAGTGGCAAATCTACTGCAATGCATTTAGGCTGAAATATATGGCTCAATATTTTGAAGACATTTCTTAATCTGCATTTTGTGACTCCAGTTGCTCTGCAGACAGTGGGACTTGCTGCCACTGCAACAGCAACTCAGCTCAACTACCAGAAAGGCCAAATGGGAATGAATATCCCAGCTCTTCTAGCTACTACTGTCACCACAGGACCACAGCAGGAGCAAAGAGGAAGCCAAAAGGGTAGAAAGCAGGAACAGAGATAGGTGCCAAAATACCAGGTGCTTAGTCCCTTGTTTTTCTGTTACAGGCTGGAGTAAAGGGAATTGTATCTTTTGGGTACCTTTCTGCCTGAAGTAAGGAGAACTTCAGATGTGTCTATTTAATATTAGGCAATTTAAACGGTGCTCAACACATCCTGATCAGAAATCAAGTGAGCTAATCTAGCACAGGGATAATGCAGCACTGCATCTGGTCTCTTATCCTCAGAAGTACTTAATAAAGCATGTTACAGGATATAGGGGAAAAAACACAACCTGCCTGGCTGGTTCTCTTTGACAACCCTGCAATGGAAGGAAGGACCCCTACATGTTCCAAATCATGTGGCACACCAGTGTGTGATGCCACACAGGAGAATCTGTATTCTTGTGTCTGCTCACTGGTGCTATTTCCAGTCGGGCCATGGCTGGAAGAAGGTGCACAGCTGAACTGGGACACCCCTACCTAACTCATCTTCTGAAACTGTGACTCCATTTTTCAGCAGTGGCTCACTTAACAGGCTGGATATGCTAATGTTTACAGCCCACCCCAAACCATTTGCAACTTTTTAAGTTAAATTAATTCTTAAATTGTTAAGTTTTCTTACACTTGTTTTACAATACATGCAGAATCCCTCAGCCTGTAGGATCCCTGCTGTCTGAATTATTTTGATGATAGCAGTAATATCTGTCCCATAAAAACCAGTCTTCACTAAGACAATGGGCTCACAATGGGACCAACTTTTTTTGCAGTGTCAGTTACCTGCATCTCTTCAGCTTGAAGGTTTGTTTAGTATTTCTAAAAACTAACTTCTCCTCAAGGAAACATATATGATACATAACAAAGAAATAGAAACAAATTATGAGCCATATGCATGTGATATGTTCTAGGATGACCTAGAAATTATATACTTCTGTCCTCAAATGTTATCTTTTTTAAAAAGTCACTTTGGAAGTAGGAGTAGCCTAGGAATGGAAGCTTTACAATTATGACTACCAATATTTGGCATCACAAACTTTACTGTCTTCTCCCTCATCTGAAATTATCAGTGCTTGCATTAATCCCAGCAGTCTTCTTTTTTTTCTCTTATTTGCAAAAGGAAGAAAGATTGTTATGGTATATTCAACTGACTATAACAAGGCAAGGGAGTTTGTAAGGAAGATCGAGTTATCTGTCTGCAGATTACCTTTAGTGCATTTACTCAGCCCTCAGCACCTCTTACCACTGTGCACTCTGGGATCTCAGTTCACCACAGCACTGTTCTCATTTTATGTTCACATAAGAGACTTAGTAAGGTAAAATATGGAGAAGTCTTTTTAGTCCCATTCTCCCTAAAAACATAGAATATTAAAGGAGGAAGTTATAACAGAGAATAACAATCTGAACACTTTTTTAAAAACCTCCTTGGACTCACACCATAGGACAACATTCCTCTTACACGTTGGCTATGAGATGTCATGTGCTCCAGCTGTCCTGGGTGATACTGGCATCCCCTGATCTGTTTCCAGTCCAAGGACTCTGCTGCCTGGAATCAAAGCACTGCTGAATGAACTTTCTTCCCTCTACCTGATGCTACTGTGAGCAAGCAGGAGCCTGGCTGGTGTCTGTTCCCTACTTTGCTGCAGAAGCTTAGCATGGTAGAAGCTCCAACCTCATTTTTGAATAGTTTTTCAGAGCTGCAGCTCTGAAAGAGAAAAACACATCATCGCTGTTCACACTAAGCTTTTCTGCCTGGTGGTAGTGGCAAAGTGCCATTGGGGAAACAGGAAGACAGTGGTATGACCATTTCAAGTTTGAGAAAGAGACCACAAGCACAAGTCATGCAGGGTTCAGAATGGAATAATCTTCAAGTACTTCTTCACTATTTACTGTTTTATAGACTTCAGTGCAATAAAACTCTTTGTAGTCAGAAAGTTAACACAAAAACAACCAAACCAAGTGAATTTATCTACAAATCCAGACATCTCTTTGTGAGTAACCTTTGATATCTCTCACTCAGCCTTATTACTGACTGTAATTCTGTACACAAACCTCTCTCTTCAGTGTAAAAACATACGTGGCTCCATCCATCTCGCAGCTGGCTCTGCCTTCTTGCAAAATTATTGTGCAGTACCCAGTGCAATGTAAGAAATCATCATCAACTACCAGAGTGTGTTGCCTTTTGGCTCACTTTTCTAATAAGGTTCCTGTAAATCTTCTGAACTACAGCCAAGTGAACACATCTGTTGTTGGGCAGAACACAACCCCATAGAGAGGTACTTCTCTCCTCTGCAAGCCCAAGATTACCAGCTCTTGGAGTCACAACAACCTACTTCCTAGTTTTGAGGACAAACTCCCTGCCAAAACCACTTCTCAGCGGATGTTCTGATCAGCACTTTCTTTTCCTGTTAAACAGTCTCAGCAATGGCACCTCTAACTACTGGAGACATCATTGCTTGAGGCCTATGAAATACGACTGGAAGCCAAAATACCCACACAACAACAACAACAAAAAAGAGATAAAAACATAGTATTCATCAAGTGCATTAGATTACAAGATAGTGGAAGAAAAGAAGATATTTGCATGAAACAGCCCAAATAATAAAGGCCAATGGATAAATATTGTAGTCTCACCCCCCCATAGAAAAGATTATTGTTGACAAAAACGCTTAGGGAATAGCACATTTAGGTTCCATTAGAGCCTGGAAGTGACACATTGAAGTTTGTTCAGTTTTATCCAAATTGAAGTATTTCTTTCACCCATAATGTGCATCACAAGCTTTCCTTTTGAGTATTGAACTCATGTTAAAATAACTGAAAAAAAAACCACTGGAAAATTAATGAGGTTGAAAAAATCAAACCACTGTTTTCTGTAAAGAAGGTTTGGACGTGGATATATTCACTCAAAATCTACACTTTGTATTCTATGAAAGAAGTTTGAGCACTGAAGTTTTCACCAGCCATGTCTGAATTATACTGCGTATAAACACAACCAATGATTTGGCTGCTTCCTCTAAAGCTCAATTCACATTCCCTTTTAAGAAACACTATTGCACTGGAAGAACCCTGCTGTTTATCCTGCTTTTAATTGATGTCTCCATTATCTGGCCTCTCAAAAAGGCTACAAGAGCAAACACCACAGTACATGTTTGACTCACCTACTCTCTCCCTGCCCAGGCTGATTTATTGATTGAAGTTAAGATTAGCCAACACTGAAGTGGAACTGATCACATTCTCTGTGAATTAGGTTCCACACAGAGTCTGACAAGCTGGAAATACCACATGTTAAGGATGGCTCAGTTTTATTCCAGCTGAAGTATTTCCTTCACACACACACACCAATGCATCACCTTCAGTACAGTGAGAGAAGTCACTTGGCCCAAGATCATTAAAGCCAATTAAGTTGAGTCTTTATAGAGACTGCAATCTCAAATTCCAGCTACTGAAGTTCTTGGAAACTGTAGTCAAAACAGGGGATATGCTTTATCTGACCTGGTGGAACATAAGCCTGTCTTGATCACCAAATAGTTTTGGTTTTGGGGGTTTTACAGACTGCTACCTAATTGCATATCATCAACATCATGGTATATGCTCCTGTCCAGCATTGCACACCAATACTGTTTAAAAATATATGAGCAACATCCAACTCCAGCTGTAATATTCTTTCTTCTAAAGCACAGACAAAAATGAGGAAAACGTTGGAGCTATATTTCCAAGTATTCTATCTATTTCTTTCAAGAACTAGGTTGAGATTGAAAATAAACTTCCAAAACAACCATTCAGATATAACAAGCAAAAAAGATCTATGTTTTTGAAATGGCATCAGCAGCTGGCAGTGCTGGCAAGTTTTTCATGCATAAAATTTTCAGGATATATTAGCCATCTGATTTTAATTACAGTTCCTCCAGTTAGAAAATAGCACTAATAACCACAAGTAAGAAGTGCAGAAGAAAACAATTTTCAATATATCCTCACACCTTCAGTATTTTCTGTGACTAAGTGACTGGGGGAAAAAAATTGTATCTTGGACTTAGTCTAAGATGGAATTCCTAAAAGCTACTCAGAGAATTAGAAAACAAAAATCCCATCTGTTCACAATAAATATAAGTTAAGTGACATTGAAAATCTCACTTCTACCACTTAACATATGTTCAGATCTCAGGATTCCCCCCACTAATTTAAATGTATCACTGCAATTGGTTTCAGTAACTCTCTTGCATAATATGGAATGAGGGGTCCCTGTAAATACCATGGACCCTTTTTCTTGTAATGCTCACCAGTGTATTTTGTATTTTAAACTACTCTTCACACCATAGGTGGTTTGAACACTCTCTTAATGAGGGCTCCTTCAATAGCTTTTTTATAAAGTGTCAGCCTGATAATTGTAGGGGAGTAGAATTATAACCCAGAGGCCTTGTTTAATTGTTTTTTTATAGACAACAGGAAGGCAGTGTTCTCATTGTGATAAATCCTCAGTACTTGACAAACTCTGAGAACAATACATTCTTAATTTATGTTTACCAGAAGGAAGACATAATAATCTTAGATCCAATTCTCCATTAGCTTATTTTTCTGGAATTAATTGTTGCAGAATGGAAAGTAACTTTTCCTCCAAATGCTACAAATTCAGATTTCTAGGAAGAAAACCAACTACCCAACTACTGTCATTCAGTGCTTGCTCCTTAAAGAAAATTAAATAATAATAAAAAGGACCAGAGGGTAAAGCAATTCAAAGAGATCTTTACATATTTTTAAAATAAAAACCTGTCATTCTGTTACCAACATATATCTCAGAAGCCCTGTATCTCTACCACTATCCCAGAGATGCAGGGTCTACATATAAACTTGACAATTCCTTGAATGAAGCTGTAATGCTTTCCTCTTCCATCCTCCCTTAGATATTAGAATTGTACATTTCTGAGGATTATTTCAAAATCCAGAATGACGACTTTCATTATTTGAGTATTCTTAACACCATAAAAGTCAATAGAAGACTGTGAAGGACAGTAGGAATGAGCAGTAGGAGCTGGGCTCCTACTCCTACTCCACCTTTATTCCAGTGGGGATTTCCCTTCCTTTGTAGTAGCAGGTGGTTGTTAGGAAAGATAGCTTGGTTTACACTAACTGGTAGTATCTTTTAAAAAAATAATTCAAAACATCTCTAACAAAAGACAGATATAAGCCTCAAGCTACACAGCAAAGCTCTCCTCAGACTCCACTTCATGGAAAAACATGGTCAAATATCTCAGAATTTCAACACTGCTCCATTCTGCATAAAACACAGTGACAGGCAAGGAACCAAACATACACTAATCTGATATCAGGACTTGTAGAACACAGAAAACAAAGTCAGTACTGTACTACACAGCTGGATTTAGGAACAATGAATTCTGTTTGGAGACATTTGAAGCACATGTGTATTACAATTGCATAATCTCACACAGACTTGGCTTTGTGAACACATAGACTTCTGCTTGGTACACATGGCAAACTAAAGATAAGATTCAAATATAACTGGAAGAAAGAATAAAGAGGATATTCTTAGCCAGAAATTCTTGTATTTTGAGTGAAGGAAATTGAAAAGATCCTTTTTGAAAAGAGAGGCAGAAAACTTCATAGTATGACTAAAAATAGGGGGCTTGAAATCTAGGTCACCATTGACAGTGGGTTATGCAGAACTTCTATTTCATTTATGGCAATAAATACATTATATTTTATCATTAAAAGACAATAAATTTAATTTCCTTGTCACTTCATGTCATAGGAAAAAATTAAATATAGTTCTTCCCACCACAGTGACTAACAACCTGACTGCAAATCCAGTCAAAATTTCAAAGATTAGTTTGTCAAAGCCACCACCATCAAATCTCATTCATTTCACATAAAAAAACCTACTTCTCTTTCCACAAGGCTGATAAGATCAAAGTCATCCAAGTTGCAATTTCTTCAAGGCTAAGGCACATACAGCATGTTATGAACGAAACTAGTTGAGGTTCATTGTGTCTAAACTTACAAAAACTGCACAGATTTTGTTAAGTACTTTCAAAGAACTAGGGAAAGATAACACACTGTATTTGATTAGACAACAGGTTAGAAAATAAATGAGCTTGTGCTTCACAGAAGAGGAAATAACAGCACTGAGAAATAAAGAGTTACCAAGACTTTGTACGTGAGACTGTGATCTATCCCCAGAATTTACATGAGCCTATTTGTGCTAAATAAATTCCAGAACAAATGGGGATTTCACCTGTTTGACCTGATGCCCTGTCCCAGAGTCATTACTTGCTCATTATAATTGTGTTAATTTGTTTTAAAGGTCAAGTAAATCCTTGCAAGGATCCTTGAAAGTTAAGTGTTCCACAAAGTCTCTAATATAATAGATCAACCTGTAAGTGTTCCTTTTTGTTTTGTAAAACATCTTTTAAACTGGCATTGCTTACATTGTAAGTAGTTTTTTTTCCCCTTTCTTTAAGTGCCTTTTCTAGGCACAGGCTGTTCAGGGGCAGGAAATCAATTGCAATCTGGCTCTTTAAAAACAATCCCAACCTGGAAGCAAATGACTGTCAGAAGAATCTGGAACATAGTAAGACATTTCCATAGCCTACAGGAAATGCTGAAACTTCATACGATGAAAATAAAATTTGAAATAATATTTGCCCCATTAGGATAAACAATCTGTTAATAATACTCAACATTCTCCCTTTGTAGCAGCAGCTGATGCAACAGTTTTTCTTCTAGTTATGCTTTCTACACGTCAAAGTTGAGGCTCTAACTGAGCTTTGTGTCATATGCATAATATCCAGGAAACAAACTGTACTGCACAGTTACACACCAAAACTTCCAATGAATTATGTCTTGCAAAAAACAAAGTCTCCTGGCAATATTTCTTTAACTGGTTCATTAGCAATAATGAAGCTTATGTCTCTAATGTACACCTGGGTCAGCAAATTCCTTGTCCAAGCTTAGACAAGCTAGAGAAGTAACATCTCCTCCAGATGGACATTAATTATTAAACCACATTTATCAAGGGAGGGCAGCAAGGTAACAAACTTCCTAGGCAACTGCCAGTGGCCTGAAAGCACTTCCATAGCCTCCATGCACATCTAGGATAGTTGGGTTTGCTCAGTTGACCAAAGCAGGCTGCTCACATAAAACACCAAAGGACAGCACAGCCAAGAGAGCAATGTGTGCTGCTGTGATCCCTCCTCTGCAACGAGAACCAGCCTCTCCCAAGAAACACCACAGTGAGGTGCAGGCAGTGAGCACGCTACTGCTAAGCTCCCTGGATTTGCTTACACGATATTTGCAAAACCTATGCAGTCGCACATTCACTCATTTTCTAAATGAGTCACACTTCATTCTGCCTTTCGATTAAAAAAAAAAGGTAGAAGTTCTGTTTCATTTAGAAGTGAGGAAATTTCTCAGGTATTTGAAGTTTTTCACATCAGGAAGTTTATCTCTGAGCCATGGGACATTGTTTACACAGCTCTCTCAAAGTAAGCTAAGGACAGAAGCCCTTGCTGTGGTGATGAGCTAAAACAGAACTGCATCTTGGATTCACACCTTTCCAGAGGGATACCTTGACAAGGTTACCCATCCATTTGTCACAATTTGACACTCAACTGGTCATAGGCCACATACAACACTTTAAATCTTTCATTCTACACTCCAGATACTGTAGAAAGTCATATCACAGATCCTCACATTTTTTTCTCCACCTGAATTTATTCATGACCCCTGGTGATTGTGCTAATATTGACCTTCAGCTTATGTAGTATTTTACTGCTCTGGTCTCCGTAGTTTACTGCTCTGACATATTTTTTCAGTAGAAATAATATCTTTCCTTAGCCTTTATTTACCCAGTCTAAACAAAACAAATATTTTAAGTGTTCTTTGATATGATAAGGTATCCATTTTGCAGATAATCTCAATCACTCTTCTGTACACCTGATTCTCTGAATAAACCTGTTGTAAAAACTGACAGCTTGTCATGCAAAGTGCAAACCATGGCTGTCATGAGGGCCAGCTATGAGGAATTAACTATTTCCTTTACTCTCTAGTAAGTACCTGCATGTTCCTGATTGTAAACCTCATATACTACTCTCCCAATCCTCATTTACATGGTACTGATATCCCTGTACCTTTTTAAAAGATCTCTGCTTTTCTTCTTTCCCTACTTATTATCCTTTTCTCCTGTCCTTTTCTCCTTTATGTTCTGAATATTAAGTAACCTACAGACTTCAGATAAACAAGCAACTGGCCAACAGACTTACAAATATGTGTTTACAAAATGTGTATTACAAAGGCTTTTATGTCCTCAAGGAACAGAGGCTGCTCCATTCTCAAGCAAAAGAAGGCCTATGCAAAGTATAAAGACAGTTGTTTATCACACCCTCTCTGCTGGCTTTCTTGGTCAAAAGGTTATTTCTAAATCTGTCACTGATCTGTCCAACGGTTTTGAGTAAACATTTGTCTTGCCTCATTCTGCTTATTTGTGAAATGGAGTTAAAAATATATTAATAAACAGATTTATAGAAGTGTATTAATAAAATCAAGGCACTTTTTAAGTCTCTCACAATGGTCAGCTTTCACTAGGATGGCATAGATGTCCTGTACTTTATACCATTGCACAAATTCACTTCTGTTCCTTGTAATATCTTGCTATGATTTCAGATTCAGAACTTAAAATATGCCAAATTCCTGGCAACAAAAATCCCAAATTCCCCATTCTGATGATAATACCAGATATTATAATACCATTATACCAGATATATAATATCAGATATGATAATACCATGCTGGTGTTATTTATCAATGGAATCTGAATCGCACAAGTCAGAAGGCAAGTTATTTATAGAACAATCTTAAGATTTAGGGATTTATATGTCTAAAATTCTTTTCCCTTCATTGAAAAGCTCTGTGAACATACTAGGAGGGAGGAAAAGAACACTACGTGAGAATATAACCACCATCTCTCCTGTTTTGAACAGTTTATAAAAACAAACTAGATAAAATATCAGGAAAATTGTATTTAAAAGGGAGCAAAAACCCCAAAATCCACTTCCCCCCTCCAAAAAAAAAAAATCTCATATATATCTTATATAACATGTACTAAAGAAACTCATCCACTTTCTTCCCAGAGGCTTAATCTAGATCTAAATTTAACCTTTCCACCTTCATTAGCAATAATGAAGCAGCTTGATTTCTCAGTGTCATGAATAAGCACGAGCTCAAGTCTCATCTCTAAGCCAGACATATCAGGAGATTAATGCTGGCTGTTTAACAAGCTGTACTTCATCCACTTAAAAATGCTTTTAAAAATGCCTTCCATGGAATACAGAAAATAATACGAAGAAAAGAAAGCCCTCATCACCCACTGCTCCTTTTCCAAAGCACGAAAGTTGTAATTTAAAGTCTAATGCTAGCCTGAATTCCTTGTGAGAGCAGCTCACTGTTTTCCCTCTTGGACTAACAGCCCAGTCACATTTTGCTGCTGCCAAGTCCTCACTTTGTGTACTTGCAATGAGGTCTCATCTGAGCTGCTTCTGCAGCACCACCTACCTTTAGCCATTCCAGTTTGGGATGTATTCCCAACACTTAAACCCCTGGAATTTACAACTTTTGATAGTTCTTCAGGCACAGTCAATTTGTACCTGTACTAATTCTGGCCCTGAAAGAGAAAGGATGTTAAGCCCTGGAAAAATGTGACTTGCAGTGGGAATATTTCTTCTCCACTCTCACCCCACTCCCTGTGCAGTGCATGATTACTCGATCTTATTCCATTGCAAAGAAATACAGGAGAATGTCACACATCCTCAGGATAATCCATACCAAGTGCAATTATACAAAACATTACTTTGTGAAATTTAAAGAAAATATGTCATAGTCTCTGACAATTGCTCAGATTATAAGTGTGGAGTTCCTAGAAATAAAAAATACGTAAAGAGGAGAACATGAAGTTAGTGGTCATATTTTTGTGAATAGTCTACATTCACTTACTCTTCTAGAAGCTCTTGAAGTATTAGAAAGGCTAAAGAAAATTAATAAAAATTTAACTTCACAGGCTTGAATCCTGAATATTAATCAGTTTTTATTTTCCATATCTTGTCATTCCTGAATACATGTGTTTAAAGGGAATACCTTAAGACATCTCTGCTTGCTTTTCATGCTCTTTGGAGACATGCAGAGCATGGTGAATGGGTAAATGATGATCATTTGGTGAATGGTAAATGATGATCATTTAAAGAAGGCATAAGGGAGATCAGGAAAAGGTAGCTCCTAGGAAGAGGATCTAAGCAGCACACCTCAGCTGTGCTTCTTCCTGTGCTCTCAGCAACTTACATAATTTGCTTACTCGAGGGAGACTGATTTCTTGCATTTCACTACTCAGCAGTTCAGGGCCAGCAAGTTCATAGTAATTGTTGTGCTTCCTGAGGCCTTAAAAGAGAGGCAGGACTCTGTTTCCACTCTCAGAAGCACCACAGGCCACAGCTAGCCTGCTTTATCCATATGTATTCCCTGAGCCAGGCCCTTAGCTGAGTTCTGTGCCAGTGTCTGCTGCTTCTCAGCCTCAGTGATCCGTTCATCAACAGGACAGGGGAGGTTGGGTTTTGTTTGGGGTTTCTATTTGGTTTTGTTTGCATTTTTTTCACTCTCATAAACTTGAAAAGTTTATTGCACTGAAGGATCCTACCTAGTCCCCTGGGGACAAAAATTTCCCTCTGTCTGCATGAGCATGAAATGCACATATCCATTACTGCATAATAGCAATAAATTACTTTATCCCAAGGCAGGAAAATTTCATAGAAGGATAAAAAAGTGGATTAAAATTGTTCAGAACTAAAATCTCTAACAAAATAAACCTTGTTTTCCCATTTCTTGAAGGAAGAAAATATATTTCTATGAGCTTGGTCAGGAAAAGGAATAATGAATGTATCATTTAGATAAACAGAGCATCTAAGAATGTTAAATATTTTAAATAGATTGCTTAGTACTGTTGTTTTATGAGGGTTAACCTTGGCACTGGCAAAAGACAGCAAGTACTTGTTTAAAGAACACTGTAGGGTAAACAAAGCCATGACTACACAAAATCCATGTTTCAAATGGGGAGTTATGGTCCCATTTCCTGTATATTTTAAACATGTGTAATGTGATCATATAAATATTAGAAAAATAGAATGTCATCATAACCATATTAAGGAGGATGTGAATTCAACACTGTAGTTCTGAAAAGAAAGACAAATGCCATTTTTGGCAACCCAGTTCAAAAGAGGCAGCAGAGATTCTGCTGCATGGGAAGAATGTATTCCCCCACCTCAGGCTGCTATAAAGGAGCAGAAAAAGGCCAGCTGTATTAGGTATTCTAATGTATTCTGTTACTCTTTTTCACACAGAAAGCCAATGATGAAATTTAAGAAAGGGTGTGTTCTGTTCAAAGACTACATGGGGAAAAGTGCTGCAAGTGCTATGTGTATTTTGAGGAAAACTTAGAAAAAAACTGAAACAGTGTCTTCAATTTTTTGTTACATTTTCTCCTTGTGATGTATTTGTTGAGTTCTATTACACCCTTAGTTACCCCAAGCAGAATAGGCAAACTAAGCCCAAATTCCATCCAAAACAATTCTGTTTTAAGTTATCCTTTCTAAAGAATCAAGAGGTAAAAAAGACAGAATATTAAGAAGAAGAGTTACTCAGGTTTTTGCAATAGAAGTATGGAAAAAATAGAATGTTACATAGACTTACAAAAAAGAACATTACAAAGCTCTTTTGAAAATGGGACTTCATGCAATTTGGACGCTTTTCTTTATGTTCTGCACTCTCAGGTATGATCCCATGTGGCATCTCCTCTCCCCACTTACCCTGATGGATGAAAAGGAAAATACACTGTAAGAATCCATATCCATCAATATTATGGGATATGCAGTCCAGTCAGAAAGCCCAACCTAGCAAAGAGAACAGAAGTGGTATCAAAGTCAGCTCTCAATAAATACTGCAAAATTATTTTGAATCAAAGTGCTTCAGACTCCGAATAAAAACGAAAATATTTCAGTTCAGGCCCTTTAAACATTTCAATGGAATATCTAAATTTTCTATTAAAAGTTATATTTTTTTAAAGTACAAAACATCTAGTTATGTAAATAATATATTTCAACAGCTCTACTTATTCTAGTTATACAATAACTATTCACAAAAATCATCACATTACATTTTCTCCTTTGTCACAGTGGAAGCCATGCATGTCAGATGAAGTAAAAAACTCCCAAATTAGGAGTACACCTATATCAAGACAGAATAAAGAAGAGTTTGTGTCTGGTATTGACTCTTCTTTTGAGTTTACTGGGACATGTGCTTGCTGGATGGAATCACACAGCCTGCAGAAAACCCATCTTCTGTTCTCTCTTAAGGTCCAGAAAGCATTTGAAAAAAATTGGACCCATAACCTCACACGAAGTATTTGGCATATGACCATCTTTCATATATCACTTAATAAAATCACTACTGGAGCTTTCCAATACTTTTGAAATAATGTATCTGTTTTAATTAACCTGAATATATTTACTCTTTTCCATATGAAATCTTGTGCAAAGCAGCACATGATCCTTTCTCACTTTCAAATATCAACATGTCTGATGCACATATACTACAGACTTGTGAAAGTCTTGCATGTCTTTCAATTTGGAACAACAATTCCTCATCTATTCACTGGTTTCAACTACATGCTGAGTCGAGTGGCAATGCAGAATCCCAGCTACAAAATCATTGTCCTACTTTTACTTGTCTCAGTTCAATGTAACAACTTTATCTCCCATCATGCCCACATCTCACACTTGTCCAAGCCTGCTCACATCCAACCTCCTCAACTCCCACCACACTTTCAAAATCTCACAATGCATTTCCAACTTGTCTTCCATATGAGTTCACTTGCTCAGGAGAACATTTCTCATTTAAGAAATAGCTTTGAAAATGCAGTCCTCTTTCACTAACATTGTTCTGCTATTATAAAATATCTGCTTATATTTTTGTGGAGGTGTTGTTGTGGTGGATATTCAAGATTTTAGCAAGTCACGTATTTGCCTTTAGGTACTTGGATTTTCAAAATATTAACTCTGATGACAATTTTACACGATGTTAAGTGTTTTCCTGTTTAGCCTCATTTATTTTCCCTTATGATGCCCTAAAGATAGGCTGGAAATAAAACCCCATAGACCGAAGTCTACAGAGCAGGTATTTGTTTATTGAAGCACTGGTGGTGAGGGGGATTTCTCCACCTAACTCACCCCCCCCCCCCTTTGCAAAGTGCTGTGGTATATTTATACAGTAAGTATTGCCTAGTATCACTATGTCACTACAACATCATCACATACACGCTGGAACTTATTTACATAGTAGGAGCTCATGGTTATTAGATAGTTCTTCTGCACTGTGCTTGCACCTCCCTATTTCAGGGGTCATCGGGAGTTTTGATGATGGCTTCCAAGGTCTTCTTCACATCTGAACTTTCCAACTTTGCCTTCAGAACACGCGCAGTTAAGGTGTTCCTTGGTCTGTCTGGTCTTAACCAGCCTAAATGCTTTGCTCTGTGGCTAATTGGCCAATTTTGGCCATTTGCAAATTTTTCATTAGTACTATACTTATCGATCTCTAAAGTGATCCACCGAGCTTTTGGCGAGATTTTTCTTCATTTTTGTCTACTCAGCATTAAGCAACTAGTTAAGTATATATTGGCCATTACACTGTAAAAAAAGTTATGATTCAAGCTATATAGGTATCAGGTTATATAAAAAGTCACGATTTAGGTTATCAGGTCATGATATCAGGTAGAATAGATACAGCAGGTTATTATTGATAAATAAAAGCTCATGGTTTATGTTATATTGATAAAACTCAAGCAATATAAGCACCTTGTAATTTAGATCTAAGTATAGGCATCACTCATCCGTAAGTTTTTGAGTAAAAACATGATAACAGCTGCTCATTGAGCCAGGATACCCTTCAGAAACACAAGGAGCAGCGTTCGGGTGCCTCTTTGGGGAGGGGATGACCTAGAATCCAAGAATAAGAGGAAACAAAAACTAAGGCCACCACACGCATTACTACTGCTGCCGTTTGGGGGTGCTGAGGGCACCGGGGCTGTTTTTCGTACCCTTTTCCCCACTTTTTCTGCACTTGCTAGTTGTGACCTTCCCAGCCCCAGCGGCTGCGGGCGTAACACAAGGGGCAGGTCTGAAGGGACCACAGCGGGGCATCTGGCGCCAGCTCCGTGCTCAGGCAGGGTCATCCCAGAGCACAGCGCACAGGGAACAGCACCGTGCCCAGCCGGCTCTGGAGCGCCGGGCACACCGCACCCCGCCCGCCTCACGCAGGACGCGGCCGGCCCGCTCGCCAGCCACGGCGCGTGACGTCAGCCGGCGCAGCCAATGGCCGCCTCTGTTTAACCGCGGGCGAGCAGGCTCGTTCCCTATTCACGAGGCAGGCCCCGTGCCTGCGCTGACGTCACGGCGCCGCAGCCAATAGCAGCCTGTGCTTGCGGGCTCTGCATATTCAATTATGCATATTCATAGACACGAGCGTTCGGGCCCCTCCCATCCCCTTCCCTTTGCTTCCCTTCCCTCACAGGAAGTCAGGGCCCGTGTGCCTGCCGAGCCCCGCGGGCCGCGGGAGGCGGAGCCGGCCCGCCCCTATTTATACTGAGCTCCGCCGAGAGCGGCGCCGTGAGTGTGGGGCGGAAGCGCCCGGCACCTCCTTCCTCCCGCCCGGGTGCAGGCGACGAGGATGAGCCAAAGAGACACCCTAGTGCATCTCTTTGCCGGCGGGTAGGTGAAGCCCCGAGTACTGGTCCTGCGCTTTCCCGTTCTCCTCCCTGGGCAACGGGTCTGGCTCCGTTCCCGTGCCCGCTGCTGGCTGGCCTGGGGCGGCGGCGGCCTGGAGCGGCTGCCCGGGAACACCTCGGCAGGGCTGTGGGGGCTGTCCCGCTCCTCTGTGCCCGAGGGGCGGCGGGGAGGAGCGAGGGGGCCGCGCTCAGCTTCCCGCCCCGGGCCCTGAGGCCCTTTCGGCCCGCTGCGCGCGGTCGGGCCCGGCCCAGGCCCCGGGTGTTGCGTTGTGTCGCGGGTGGAACGCGGGCCCTTGGGGAGGCGGGGGTGGAGGCTTCCCGTAAAACCAGCCCGTCTCTCTGATCGCCGTTCCCGGGTTTCTCCCTTATCTGGGTTTGCCTGGAGAAGCGCGCAGGGCCCACCGTGCGTGGGCTCCCCGCTATCCGGAGAGGCTGCCGGGACTCGCCCGTCGGCCTCGTGGACTAGGAATGCGTCGCTCGTGTCCAAGGGCCACTATATCTATGCAATGCATTTTAACGCTCCAGTGTGTGCTGCGTTTCCCTGTGGCCCTTTGGCGCGGTCGTGCAGCTCTCCAACCACGAAGGCAGAAGAAATGCGAGGGGAGGATGTACCTAGAAGTGACGATGTAGCCTTAGTTAGGTTTGAGGTAACTTTTGTACCTTCACAGTTATTAATGAAGTTTCAAAAGGTATGTTTTTAGGTTTCAAAATGTATGGGCTATATTTCTGAAGCCTGTGGTACTTCCAGGGGCAGGGTGGCAAGAGCACCCAGCGTAAAAAGGAAAGCTGAGGGTCCTGATGGGCTTGATTGTAACAATGTATTTGAGTAGTGAGCATGACTGTACAGAAGTGGTAGAGGACACACCTTGCATCCCATGAGAGAGCTTGAAGCTGTGATTTCCCTTTGTGTTCCTTACCAACAAAAATAAGTTTGCTGCTGCTGCTGGACTGAGGTGTTTGAAGTGGAAGAATAGTGCATTGAGTCTGAGTGATTATATACATGTCAGTACTTTCTCTGCTTTTGGCACACTTTGAAGTATTGTACACCTGATTTAGTGCCTGTGTGGGGGCTTTTGCATCCCCTTGATTTCTCGCACCCTGTTTAGGAGGAGAGTGGTTATGCAGTAAGAGGCCTAAGATGTACTGTTTTCTTCAGACTTTGCATCCCTGTAAGTGTTCAGAAAAGCAATAGCAGGAGCTCAAGAAAGATCAGGAGCTGCTGGAGAGGGTCCAGTACAGGACTACAGATTTGATGGGGGGTGTCTGGAGCATCTGTGTTATGAGAGCTGTGGGGGAGCCGGGCCTGTTTTCTGGTCCATTCTGGAGAAAAGACTGAGTGGGATCTCAATGCATATGAATATCTTGAAGAGGTGCCAAGAGGATGGTGCCAAGATTTCTTTCAGTTACAATGAGCAGAGGCCATAAATAAAACACAAGAAGTTTTACCTCAACATGAGGAAGAACCTCTTTATATTGAGGGTGGCAGAGCGCTGGAACAGCTGCCCAGGGAGGTTCTGGGGTTCCCTGTCTGGAGACATTCCAAACCCACCTGAACATGTGTTACCTGCTCCAGGTGACCCTGCCTTGGCAGGGACATTAGACAGTATAATCTCCAGAGGTCCCTTCCAGCCCTAAGGATCCTGTGAGTGGTCCTGATAGTAGCCCTTCAGCTTGACTGCTCTGCACAGGGGAGATTACTGAGCAGAATTGTGCGTTATGTCAGAAACACGTTTGTAAACCTGAAACTTGAGAGCAGATGAAGATTGCTCAGCTCAGCTTGCTCATTCCTATTTATTGCAGAGCAGTCTGGTCCATGGGTAGATGCTGGCCAGCTAGGTCAGGGGTTATGCTGTCAGGAAGAGGCTGAGTGTGAGCTACATGTTTCCTGTAACCTTAGTTCAACCAAGATAATGCTGTGTGTTTGTCACATTTTGCAGTAGAAGAGTTTTTTGGGGTCATCTCATGACTGTGCAAGCATGGTGCACTACAGATCACCTGAGTGATCTCTTGGTGTTGTTTTTTTTTGGTGTTTTTTTTTTTTTTTAAGTGGTCAAGGTCATTCTTCAGTTCCTACTCTCTGTAATGAAACTTTGACAGATGACACTGCTGGTTTAGTAACATAACTGAGAACTATACTGGGATTTCTCTGTGGCTGCCTAGGCTGTTCGGAGTTTTTTGTCTATCTTCATTTTTTTCCCCCCACTTAATCAAATAGCAGCTGTTGTCACTGTAGACATTGTGTTGGTACTACAAACTCAGGTGCTTTTATTCTAAACCAAGGATGCAGTTGAACATTCTTCATCCTTAAGAAGTCATGTGATTGAAATGTAGGATGTAGATTAACATTTTTAGTTCAAGTAGTAAGTTATAGTTGTTTGGTTTTTTTTTTTTTAGCTGTTGGACTCATTCTAAAACGTAGTAGAAAACCTTAATGTTTTGCTTTATAGGAATTATTAATATGTTTTGGATGTACTGGCTTGTAGCCATATAGTGAAAATTTAGGTGTTGGCTACAAAAATAGTCTTCAGGTTTTTGTGATCTGTTCATTTCCAGAAGGCTTGTGACAGTAATTGTGTGTCATACAAACTTCCATCAGAGCAGTGGACTTGCCTGAGTGTTGTTTCCTCAGCAAAAGGAGGGCTTTGGGTTAGGAGGTGGACAGCTGCTTTTCTGAGTTCACAGCTGGATAGTCTCAGGTCTGCTTCTTTTCTTCACACTTGGTGTTTCTTGAAGAAATTTATCTGTTTTCCAATTTAATGTGTGAGGAAGTATAGGGAGGAGCTTTTTTTGCTTATCTTGATTATAGAACTCTCTCAAGTTGGTCTGTAATTGTAATTATTCTGTCTGGCACATATCTAGCAAATAGCTAAAGTGGCTAAAACAGTTAAGGTGTAGAAAATGTATTTAACATAAGTGTTTGAATCTCAGCAAGATCAGACACTGTTGAAATATATGAAGTAAAGGTGGAGAGACCCTTGGGCTTTTCTGATTTCAGAAAATGGTTAATAATGTGTGGCTGGTATTGTGATGATGGGAGCTTTTTTGTGCCCTTTCAGGAAACAGCAACTTGACCCATAACTGAGTTGCCCTCTCTGCCCTAAAATACATTTGTGGCATAATCCTGGATGTATTTCAGAACAAGTGAGAAGGAGGTTGGAGCCTTTCTGTCCAAACCTGAGATTGTTTTTATATTCAAATGTGAATAAGACAGTATTTGTTTAAAGCTTGGGGTTTGCTCTATGGTGTTACTAAGCTGTATGAAAATTGCATTCAGTACTTGTTAAACTGTCACTGGTACTTCTCTCATATTTTTTTCTAGATGCTTTGAGCTGTTTTTACTTAATGCAAATGTTGTAAATACTGATTTACCCTGGCTCCTAATAGAAGCTAAACTGTTGATGTTTGTTTTGGATAATGGAACCCAGTGATCCTCAATCCCCTGGCAGTGTTTTTCCTGTTTTCACTTGTAAGTTTCTATTGCAGCACATGGGGGATTTTATTTTTACCCTGTTCATTAGACATGCAATTTTTAGTATTTGATCAGTACTTGTAGTTTATGGAAGTGAGCTTAACTTACACTTTCTAGGTTTCAGTAAACAAACATAATTGGTGAGTAAAGTGGTTAAGGGTTTGTGGCTGCTAGTACTCAAGTTGAACAGTACTATACCATGAAAACCCTGAAAATTCAGGATTAGTGAATGCTGTTCCTGAAAGCTGTACTTGCTAAAGCCCTTCTGTACTCTCCAAAGACTGATACTATACAGGTAATAGCCAAAGCTGCAACTTTGTTGATGTGAAGGTTACTCTGGTTGTAAGATGTGTCTATGAAATTACTGATAGACTTGGGACCTGAATGTGCAGTAACTGATCAAAAGATAAAAAGGTGTTCTGTTTGCAAGTGGCTTGGATACTTTTGTTTTTGACAGAATTTTGTGCTCAGTTTACTGGCTGTTTCTCTTAACAGCCAGTGTTTGCATGGAACTTTCATTTTCAGACAGGAAAGATAAGTAGCTGGTAAAATACATGAATTAATGTAGACCCAAGATAACAGGGTCAAGGTTTATCTTTTAAGTCTTTGAGGCTGTGGTTACAAATACTGTGAAAGGTGAATCTGAAGCTAGCACTAGACAGCCATGCCTTTTGTTTTCATAAAATACATTATTACCTCAAGGAATTTTTAGAAAATGTGCATTGACAGTTTTAGTTTGAAATCAGCCTGCACTGACATTTGGAATATCAGTCTGCTTTAGAGCATTTCTAGACAGTCCAGTGGCTGAATTCGAGCCCCTCATCCATGCTGGAGCTGTCTCTCTTGGTGCTTGCAGGGCTGAAAGGTACCAATGGAAGATACTTAGCTTCTCTGGACAAGGGCACTGACTCCTTAGCAGACACCTTAACCTTGCAACAAAAAGAGAACTTTGTGTAGCCATGTCTAGAAGGATAACCTGGGATTTCAATGCTAAACAAGTTTAGGTTTTTGAAGCATGTGCATATTTTTTTCCTTGGAGTGTCACACAAATAAGGCAGGTGTGTCTGAGGAAAATGGTTGTCAGAGCTGTACCTGTTGAACAGTTAGCAGAATTTAAAGCCCAATAGCTCCAGGTTTGTTTCTGTTAATCCACTGAGATAATGATCTTCTAAATTGCCAGTTGGGATCAAATTAAATGTTGTGGGTAGTTGGGGTTTCCTTTGTGGTTTTAGTTGGTGGGGTTTTTTTCCAATGGATAGATTCCGGAGGAGAAATGTTCCCTGTAGTTTAGGACAATGTTGCCATCTTTCTGTATTCTTCAGTCCAAGAGATGTGAAGTAGACACCTGTTCTTAGTTTTATTGTTTTTCTTTTTAGGTTTATTGAGATTCTGCAAGTGACAACTAAGTCTTGTGATGTCCATGATTCTTGTTTCACTTAATGTGATGTCTCTTAAATTGTACAAGAAGGCTCGAGTTGAAATTCTAATTGTCTAGCTTGACTGTATTAATAGTGCAATTTTAGTCCTCTTTTTTGACTGATATGTTTATTTTTGTGGATTTACCTACTGATCTCTGCTTTTCTGCACTTCAGATTGCTTGGTGCCTACAGGTGGATTCTCATACCTTTTTATGATCAAAGTGTTTCTGCTGGAAGTCAGCTTTGCAAGTTTTTTTTATACTCTTGATAAAGCTGAAGAAGGCTTGTAGTAAACACTGATTAGAGGAAAATACTGTGTTTAGGATAGATAAGATGAGCAAGTGGTCTTCTGAATAGCATTCACTGGAAACTGCAGTAAGCATTCAGACACAGGAGTGTCTCAGGTCTTGCCATTCTTCACTTCCCATTTACACAGTGTCAGCAGGAGTGTGTTTGTTCACCTTCTTACTCTAGCAGGTGAAATTCATCTAATCCTGGAGAAAAAGTTACACATTAGTAAATGTTCCTACAAGTCACACTTGTGACCTGGTGCGTGTGTGACTGGAGAAGCTCAAGCCCAGACTGGTTTTGGGTATTAGAAATTTCTGAAGTAGTTTACAAAATCCCCCCTGCATTATTGAGAAGAAATCCCATTTTTCAAACTGTTAAAAAAAGTTTTTCTGAACTGCTCTAGTTCCTAATTTGTGCTGAACCGCAAACCAAAAGTGTTCTCCTCCATTTGAAGCAGTGAGGAGGGGGAGCAGGAAAGATGGCAGTAATCTGCTGGCAGTTTATAGAGCACTTGTAGGCTGGAGCTGGTGGCTGGCTCCTAATGACCTGCCAGGACTCGAGCACAAAAATGTAGCTGTCAGATGGTATTCCCAGTAGTGTGTTAAATAAGCAAGGCTGGAAATACATTTCTAAGTAAAATACACTGTTATTGATGCTGTAACAGAACAGCTGCTATGCTTCTTGGGAGTTGTTTATTTGTACAGAGTGCATATTTTTGAATTGTTTCTCTATGCTTACCCACAAGCTCTGTTCATTGACAGTTCTTCGTAAATAGGTTTTTGTCAAGCCTTGAGGTGTTTATCTTAAAGGTCAAGTGGAGTAGACAAGTCAGGGCAGTTAGTGGATTATGCCTTTGTTTAGTAGCTTAATTTAAATTTAGTGGATCTTGTGACCACTGAGAAAGTTCTGGTTCCTCAGCACATCAAGACATGCCTTTCACTCCTTCAGCTTCAGGTGTTGTCTCTATTATATGGGGCTTTTTGAGGGCTGGGAAAGTGGTGTGTTACTTTGACAGAAATAGAAATTGGGGATTTTGCCAACAATCGCATTACAGAACCACACAGCACTCTAAAACTTCTCAGCTTTCTTCAGCTGTAAGAAGAAATTTGAGATCTTTGAAGATTGGGAACAGAGAAGAAGTTTAATTCAGACTATCAATAGTTAGTGGAAGACGTTGAAAATATTTTTGGGTTCAGTGGAGACATCTTAAATTGCTTAAGAAAAGTCTAACCAAAGAAATATGACAGCAAGAAACTGCCAAGGCTGCTGATTATTTGAAGTTGCTTAATTGGCAGAATGTGGTGCAGGAAGAGGCTCTTTAAAGGGAGGCAGGTGAATCTCCTGCTTCTTTAGGATGTGCTTGCTGCTCTGACATCTGCTGGCTGTCACTGACCAGTGCCTGCTGCAGACAAAGCCAGCCATCAGAGTAGCTGTGTATCAGCCCTCTTGCCCAATAATCCACTGCTGAGTGAAGGGTCTGGCCCATCCACTCTGAATGTCTGTAGAACTGCTGCAGTCAGGCATCCCTTGTGATTTGGGTGCGGTGCAGGGGAGCATGCAGGGCACAAGCTCCAGGTCAGTGTTAAACTTCAACTTCAGGAGATTTTTCTGCTCTGATGTAGTGGGGGGGGGGGGCGCAGTTAAGGGCTCCAAGCCCTGTTCAAGAATGCAGGTCAAGTGTTTTTGTCCTCATTTCTTCCCTACTTCCATAGCATTTAGCTCATTAATGTAAGTCATACCTTGTGCTTTCTCTTGTGATTATGGTTGCTTGAAAACAAGTTCTCATGTAAACTGTCCAAAATCAAAAGCAGAAAAGTTTTCAAGAGAGTAAGCTCAGGAACAGAAATGGAGGGGTTGCAGGAAAGGAAGTCAACTCTGAATTCAACTTCCTTCATTGCCTGCACAGCCATGTGACCATGGAGTGGGGTCTGTTTTGAACTGCAGGAAACAGATAACTCTGTCTGTCTGAGGTTTAGAGCTTCAGTAGCTTCATGTCAAATTATTTTGGGAGCTGACCTACCTGTGCTTGTTACATGCTGTTCATGTCTTGAACCTTCACTTTACAGGCTCTTACTGTTTCCAACCCTAGCTACAATAAATATTAGCATATTTACTCTTTCTGGAACTCTTAATTTTAAAATAAGTCTATTTGTGGCTTACTGTTAGAAGGAAGTGAATTGCTTGTTCAGAGCAGGCTGCTCTAATGTCTGTGTCAGGCTGTAACCGCATGTGTTGGGCACACACTGAAAGACTGTCTTTAATCTTCCTAACACTTTCTTCCAGACTGGCAAAGAAACTCGCTATCTTTCCTCAGTTAAACCCTGAAAGAGAATAGACTTCAGTTTAATGTTGGAGCTAGGGCCAGGCAAGATGCCTTTAGGCTTAGTAATAGGATACCTCTAGGTCACTGGGTTTAAATGGAGTGTTAAATGAGCATCAAAGTTCTACTTGGCAGCTCTACTCCTCTCAGTTCACTTCATACACATAGATTAGGTTTGTAGGATGCAGTGCTGTATTTTTGGTACTCTCTGTGGTAGAAGAGTCATCAGACTATCCTCCTATGAAAACTTACAGGATATATTGAGTCTTAACTATTACTCCTAATTTGGACTGAACTCTCCTTTTCATTTTGGGAAACACTTTAAAAGGATTTGAACAGGCTTACAGCTTATTAAAAGGTTGGGGGGTGTTTGAGCTTCTTGTGTTAGAACAAAGCTGAAAACTCTTTTGTCAGAATCAAGCACTTCTTCTAGTTACATATATGTTATTCTATATATTTATTAGGGGAAGCAAATACAGGCCCTTTGACTTTAATGCAAATTGTGTTTGTGTTAGTGGATTTCATACTGACCTGCAGTTAGCATTAATAACAGAGCTGAAATCTAGGTTTGCTTCTTTGGGTTAGATTTTTTCATTTGTTTGTTTTTTAAAGGAGATAGGTAGTGTCCTGGCCATAGTTTTAAGAAGGGTATTTAGCCATGTTAAGAATACTGCTGTCTGAAAAGGTTCAAGAGACTGTCTTGGAACTCAGAATTTGTGGATTTCCTGTTTTTCCCTCCAAGGCTACAGTTGCACAGCTAGGAATGTACATATTAATAACTGAGTTCTGAAAAAGCCCAGGAAGGCTCTGAGCAGAGCTGTGCAGGGCAGTGTGTTCCTGGCTCAACTGTGGTTGAGCAGAACAGCAGGAACTGCTGTCAGCACAAGTTGTGCATGGTTTGCCTTGGTTTGCCCTCAGAAATGAGAGACAGACTGAGCAAACTCGGCAAGTCTTCACCTGGTGAGCCACGCAAGCTCTTCTGCCTTTGCAGTTTCTACTCTACAATACCTGGTCTGCCTTGCTGAAGTGAGCAGAGCTTGGGAAGCACTTCAACAATCACTGCTTTTGTGGTACAATGACCAAAATACAGTTGGGCTTTTGAAGCTGTTATTAAATTGTAACACCACAAATTTTACACTTAATCCCATGTGCATAGTGCATAAGTCTTTTCTGCCCTTAAGGATTTTTGGCACCTTTTTTGTGGTCAGGAGTGCACTAAACATTAAAAAAAAAAGGGTAAAATTTACCATAAGAAGTTAAACATTTAAGCTGCTGAGCTACTTTCCAGAACTGATTTGCATGTACTATGCACCTTTGCTACATTTTGTCTGTTTAAATTTTCACTTCAAGTTCTGGAGTTTGCAAACTGCCTTAACATTTTGCTTGCTTCAAGGGCAAATAGCTGTCATTGTTACACATGTTCCCATTGGCTCTTCACTTTTTGCTTTGGGACTGTGTTGACCATAATATCAATTCTATGTGAATGTATCCTTCATTTCCTTTGCAGTTAAAAATGTGGTGATCCTGTTTATCTTTGCAGATGTGGAGGTACTGTTGGTGCAATTCTGACATGTCCACTGGAAGTTGTAAAAACACGACTGCAGTCCTCCTCTGTGACTCTCTACATCTCTGAAGTTCATCTCAACACTGTGAATGGTGCTACCGTCAACAGAGTAACCAGAGTTTCTCCTGGACCTCTCCACTGTCTGAAGTGAGTGTACCTGCACAAGGGTTTGGGTTTATTCTGGAGAGGGAGGAGATAAAAATCTATACAAGATTCAGACTCTTATGTCTGTCATGATGCTACCATGAGATGACTTTCCATATTTTGCCTTTTAATTGTGTTTCCAATTTTTTGGATTTCCTTCATGCTTGAGCTCGTATGTTGAAGTAGCCAGAGCATGTATACCTTGTACAACTCACAGCTCTGAACTGCATCCCCAAAATTTGCTAACACTGAAGTGCCAGACTCCCATTTTCATCCTGAGAAAGTGTTAGTACAAGATTTGTAACTGTTTTGTGTCCAAATCATAGAAGTTACTGAATATGGAGGCAATTAAAATTAACTCAGTTTTAATCTCTTTCAACTTTCACTACCCACACAGTTTTTGCCTTTGAGTACCTTCTGGTGTGACTAGTAACATTATTTTAGAGCTAGTAAGAAATAGATAAAGCCATCTTTGGCAGTGATATGTGTTGTTTGTGTAATGCCTCACTGAATGTGGGCTGCCTTTCCTCTCCTTGTTTGCAGTGCTTGTGTAGTTCAGGAACCAGCAAGGGAGTTGTAAGGCTACAGTTAAACTGCTTGTATGGCCCACAGGAAGGGTTCACTTCTCCCTGGGGGACTCAAGCTAGGCAGTTTAGGGGAGGGGAGGTACCTTCAGTATTTGGGTATGAGGGGAGATTTCCTACAGGAAGGACCTGCTACTGCTTCTTGCATTAGAAAGTTGGTTGAGCCTTGGCAACTTGTATCCTCTATTCTCAATTAGTAAGAAGTAGTTTGTAGAGAGCCCCTTCTGGCAGTTCAAGCGTAAGGTTTAAACTTAAGCTGGTTAGAGGATAGGATTTGCTTAAATGGAGATTGCACCCACATAGCTCCTTGAATGGAAGATCATTCTTGTCATGAAAGTTTGGGTTCAGAGCCTTTTCACAAGGGTCAGAGTGAATGTGTTGGGAACAGATATGTGGGAAGGAAGGGTTTGGATTGTGGCCAGCAAGATCTGCTTGACTTATGGGCTTCTCTGGATGGAAGTAGAGTGCTTCAGCTTCTTTCTGAATGTTTGGTTATGAATTTATTTTCCATTTAGAAATGTATATCAATGCATAGCAGCTTGAATAGATGTTTTTGTTATGCTTCTGTGCTAGAAGCCTGCTATGCTTTAAATGCATCCCTAAGACTGAAAATAACTTGGTATTCCCAGGAAGCAAATTCAGACTGAGGTGGAGGTAGCCCATGATGAGCTTTATTGGTAGGGCTTGTTTGTTTTGTTAGTTTGTCTTTAACAACTGCCCTCTTAAACATGCTGTTTATTTGTAATATGAGAATGTCTCTCTGCTGCTGCTGTTGTTCTTTACTTAGATATGTTTTCTTTCAGGCCATTATCAAAGGGCTGAGATGCAAAGCCTGGGTTTCAAGTTCTTTAAATACAGTAAACATCAAAAAATCCCAGATTACATGGCAATGGACTGTGATAATAAAAATACTTAGGTGCAGGACATAATCACTCTTGGTTAAGGTGCTAGGGCTGTTTAGTAGGGAGATAAAACTGGATTCCTTTGTCACTGTCATGCTCTTACTGTCATTACGTTTTGTTTGGGTTTTTTTTTTTTTTTTGACTCATAGTTGTCAGACTTTGGTTGTGTCTTTGCAAATTCAGTGCATTGCTCAAGGCTCATATTACTCCATCTAAAAGCAGAGTGATTCAGGCAAATTTTGTCAGAATTTCAGTGAACTGACTCCTGCAGAACCCCTTCAGCATCTTAAGCATCAGTGGAGGTAACTTGAAAGGCGTCTCTGTCAGGAAACAAACTCAGAAAAACAGGTGACTCTTCTCTGGCAACAAAAGCAAATTTTTTTTTCTGAAATATCTGTGTTGCATGTTAGTACATTTTCTCATCATTTATGTTGCACAATTGAAACCCGAGGTCTTGCTAATGGGAATCTCACCAGCCTCCCAGTGCAGGCTTTCCATGTGACCTAAGAAAGTCAGTTGAGGCTGTATGGAGCATTTGTCTTGCTCTTCCAACCATGGATTTGCCCTTAACTGCTTTCAATAAACAAGTGCAGGCCCTGGGATCTGCTCTTTAATGCAAAAAAGTTTGTCTTGCTCTTAGTGCAGCCTCTGGCACTCTTCCAGCTGGTGTCTCTGAATGCAAAAGAGCATCAGTAACTACCTTGGTTGTAATCCTCTCTTTCTCTTTGCTGCTCTGTCAAATTCTGGGACTGCAGATCCTAAAGAAGCAAATAGACCTGGTACACTTCATTCCTAAGTTTGGAAGACACAGATTCCAACTGCTTTGAGTACATGCATAGCTGTATGTGCATGTATACATCTTTGGCACATAATGTGGTCATGGTGGTTTAAGTGGACACAGATCATATTCACTGAGTTCAGCACTGCAAGGCACAAAAATGCCTTCAGGATGGCAGACAGGTCCAAATAAATTCTGTTTCCAAGGTGTCTGAGTATGTCTTCAGTATTCCAATTACTACTGTGGAGTGATGCTGCCCAAGTAGTGAAATGATAGCCGATTGTTATGGACAAAAAGCTGGGATGTTGCTGGACATATTATGTCTGTATTCCTAAATACTGAGAGTGGAATGGTAACTACAGAACCACTGGTTTATTTTTGCTTAGTGACAGCAAAGGCAAACTTGGAGTTTGATTTAACAGCCGTGCAATGGTGAATTGCTTTCACTTGTTTGTTCTTATAGGAAATTCCAAACAAAATGGCCGTTTATACTATAAGGATAGTTTGCTTTATTGAGTAATTGACTTGTCATTAACCTGCATGGCTCTTTGGAGAAGTATACAGAACTATTTGTGTGCATTGGCCAGTGTTTCTAAATCAGTAAGCACAGGGGTTCTGTTTTATAGCATCTGGGAATGTAGTTAATTCTTAACTTTAAATCTGGTGCTAAAGTAATTGCTAGAGCAATTTCCAGTAATGGGATGCAGGTAGTTCTTGTTTCTCCTCCCATGTCCTACCATACTTTTTAAAATACCAATGTGATGAGCATCTAGATTGTGGGAAAGACTGATTTCACTAGAACTGAATATTAATGTCCCTTACTGTGCCAGGGTACTTTGCTGCATAATGGTCTTCAACTCTTCCTAAAATCCATAACTACATGGGATCCATATTGCAAAACTAAAGGATTAATAATGTCTTATGTGAAGTCTCAACTCTCTGCTTGTACCATGCTTTCCTGTAAATTGCACAGATGTGGAAGGTTACACCCTGCTGCCACCCAAGCAATCTTTCCTGAGCTGTGTTTATAGTAGACATGGTACAGGAGATGTGAGGACTCTGCTGTGGCTGGGACTCCACATGGGTTGCCCTCCTGTCTCAGTTACTATCAGTGAATTGCCTTGCATGGGTAGGGAAGGATTGTCTTCCCTGGAATGAGTCAAAAGCCAAAACACCATTGGCTCCACAGCCCAGCATCAGTGCTTGGTTAGGAGCACACAGGCAGCAAGCAGCTCAGAAATGATAGGAGAAAATCCCTGCCATCTAGGAAGGGTCACTTCTCACATTGAAGTTTTCAACTTTGTTTTGCTATAGTCAAAATAATCACCATGTCTTAAAGAATAAAGCTAAGAATGGGCTTCTAGTTGAATACTAAGTGAATTTCAGCATTTTATGGGTATAAGAAAAGCAGGACAAATAGGAAAGCAGCCCTAGAGATACAAACTTCTGCCATGAAATTGTGTCCTCTTGGGAGTGGGGTAGCACATTCAAAGCCATGTTGAGGTCTCTCTTTTTGAGGGGAGAACATAAATAATAATAAGTCAGACCAAAGATGTCTGTGGCTGGGTGCCATAGGCAGCAGAGCAGCATCTTCCAGAGTGGCAGCCATGACTGAGTGAAACTGGACTTGTGAAATCTCTCTCCTCTCCTTTCTTGCCCTTTACTCCCTGGCCCTCCCACTCAAAAACGTTGTGGAACATTGGGAGCTGAAGGGTGGTGAAAGGAAAGTAGCCTAGAATAAAGTATTTTTGCCTCCTGAGCAATCTACAGCCTATATAATGGGAACATTTCCATGCTTAACATTTTCTCCCTGATTCAGAGAGACTAACTTCCTAACAGACACCTCTGTACATGTATGGGTTCCTATATATACATTAAACTTGTGTTGAGATCTCAAGTCTTACTTCTGCATTTAGTTAATGGTTTTCATGGTCTGTTGAGCAATAATGTAATTTTTTTATGCTGATTTTAGGAAATGACTCATTTTTTTGTGGTCAGCAATTGTATTATTGTCAGTTACTATGGAAGTTTTTCACATGATGTAGTTTTGATGGTTAGTGCATTCCTTAATTTTGCTCTGAGTGTTACAGTATTGTCTTCTTGTTTTCTAGGATGATCTTGCAAAATGAAGGCCCTCGTTCTCTGTTCAGAGGGCTGGGTCCTAATTTAGTTGGTGTTGCTCCTTCCAGGTAAGTAAAAATATGTACAATGAATGAAATCCACTAAGGGTTTTCATGTGTGTTTGAAACAAGTCTTTCATCTGCAGTTGTAAAAACTTAATTAGCAGCAAGTAATCTTTGGTTCTTGGGGTAATTTTTTGCCTGAGGAGTTGAGCCATTTATGTATTCCAGAGCTCCAGCTGTCTCAGCATTTCCTATCCTGTGTGTTATTGTAGTAGTATTTACTGTTGGGTGCTGTCCCTTGTGCCAAGTTTTGTCCAGTTAAGAAGAAAAATTCTTAAGGAATTGCACATGTAAGCTACAAGTTTGGATCTTGGAAAATATAAAGGTAGACTTAGCTTTCAGTTAATCCATCATCTTCAGGAAGCAAATGTGTGACTGTAGCCTCAAAACACTGGGTCTTCCTTCCTGAGTTCTGGTGAAGCACAGCCTGGTGCTCCCTTGCAGGAGGACACCTGTTCTGAAACTGGAGAGAGGGTGAGACACTAGTTAGGATGTCAGACATAGCAGCTGTCCCAGGGCAAAGCAGGTCCAGCAGTGGACTGAGCTTCAAAGGGTACTGGGGCAGTGCAGGGCTGAGGATGTAAATCTGATCTAGTTGGCAGTGGTGTTGCTGTTGTCTGTTGCTCTGCATCAGCACAAATACTCCAGCTCCTCAGCTGTTGCTGGCAGACAGAGAAGCACATTATGCCAGAGTTTGAATATATCCTTACATAGAACTGTTAGCTGAAGTTCAGTCCAAAAATAGGAGAATACATGAGAAGAGTATAGAAACAAACTGTGTATAAGTAATATATTCCTTAGGCCTGGATGAGGAATACTTGAAGTTGTTTCCTGGCTCCTTTTTTCTTCTCTGTTTAAGAGAAGAGCCTTTATGCAGAGGGAATATATTCCACAAAAGTGTTAATATTTCCTTGACTTAGCACCCTGCTTTTGTTTATTTGTTTTGTCTGAAGAGAAAACATTCCTATCTCCTGCACACTCAGTTGGAGAGTATCTTAACTTTTCTGGTTTGAGGTATTTAGGTGTATCTGAAAAATATTAGTAAACTGAACTTCAGATTTGTTGAGGTAATGTCCTTTAGGTCTTCTGCATAAATAAGAAAAAAAAAACACCTTAACGAAGGAATTAGATGATCTTCATTTTAGAAACTTTGTAAGGATTTAGGAATATCAGAGGTGTTTTCTGATCACTTAACTTAGCACCACTCTTTGGAAAAGCTGAAGTAAACCCAGTAGTATTTTTGTTTTTGACACCTATGGGATATCAGCACTTCCTGTCTGGAGAGCCTGTACTTTTGTACAATAAACCAGTCTGTTCTATCAAATCTTCAATATTGATATCACTTTTAATAGCAGTTTTTACCCAGGATTGGGATCCATTGCATAAGTGACTGTCCTCCATGAAGAATATCCTCAGTTGAAAAAAAATTATTTATTTGTTTTCAGTTAATTATATGTTAAATCTTCTGTTTTCCTGTGATTCTTCCCCTAGGTGAAATACTTAGCTTGCTAAAATGTCTGCTTGATGTAGTGTGTAAACCTTATTTATAAGCACATCTTCATTTCCCTCTGGCTGATTCTGTCTTCAACCAGTACTTCATTTCAATTAAGCATTAGCTAAGTGGATTTAACATCAGCTCTTTGTTTAAATAAGCTGTAGAGAAGCATATTTCATAACACACCCAGTGTACTTAACTGAGTTCAGGTTCCATTTTAGAAATTACACCCATAAAGCAAGCACTTTATCTTTTTTTCTAATAAAGAAAAACATGTTCACACAGCTAATGAGGTTAATGTTCTACTTGGGAGAAGTGGCACATTCATTTTTTTTTTTCTCCTGTAAAGGGGTGTCTGTAAATTTAAAACTGAGTTACAACCTGAAATGTGAGGTGTACATGTGCTTAAAATAAGTTTTTTAGCTTCAATGAGTGAAAACAATTTTTCATAATATACTGAATTGAGATGCTGACTTTGTCTAGCATTGTTTGGATATAAACTCACAGACTTGTGCAGCACAAGTTTACAAAAATTTTGATGGTGTATTCAGGGGCAAAAATCACTGTCTATTATAAATGCAGAACTCTGCAAATAAAATGTGAATCACAGCTGTTGTGGCATTTGAAGTATAAATATTTATAAGGTCAAGTTACCAACATTTAAGTCTTAAATGCTATAGTAATAGGAATACTGTTTTCTTTTAAGAAGCTACATACTTGGTAGTTCTCTTCAAATTGCCCTGCTACTGAAATGAGTTTAGGTCCATTAGAAGTTTCTTCTATTAATGTTGAAGAATATGAAATGTTTTCAGATTTTTTTCTTCAATGGCTGAACTTCTTAGTGTCACAAAAATCACTGCCATATTTCAAACTATCTGTCCTTCCCTTCACTAATTGGTAATTGGAGCTGTTGTGTGGAAAAATGTTCAGTGTCATGTTTAGATTTTTCATTTCCATTCTTAGAATAGTCCCACTACTTGGCAGGAGTTAATCCTTGAGTAGGGCTTTACTGAGGAAGGAAGTTTTAGCCCAAGATAATCTTCAGTCAATGAAGTTAATGGAACTGCTTGTTGAGGATTTTGAAATGCAAGACATAACATAATTTTAATTTTGTTCTATTTTTAGAGCAATATATTTTGCTGCTTACTCAAATTGCAAGGAAAAGTTGAACAATATTTTCAATCCAGATTCCACCCAGGTACACATGATTTCAGCTGGCGTGGCAGGTAAGGATCTGTAACTTTTTAGTTTTGTCCTACAGTCATATCTGCAAATGAGAGGTGACAATAAATATGGAAAAAAACCCCAACAAAACAGAACATTCAGTAATTGAATGATGTCTTTTTAGTGGTTATCTGCCTTGGCCTCTCATTAAACAGGCTCTCTGGAGAATATATGCATGAAACTGCGCTAAGCGATAAGTAACTGTGTGAACAGTGTTCTCTAGAAAACCTGCGTGCCTGCTTTTTCAGTTGTGAATTTGTGAAATGAAAAATGTAACCTTTCAAAACAGTAACTTGTTGCTCTGTAAGCTATAAACAGTGTTTGCACTGACTTCTGGTTTAATTCTTCCTAACCTGTTTTTTTTATCCCCACTCTCTGCTACAGCTTTGTATATTTGACTTATTTTTCTTTCAGAAATATGCCTGGAGTTACTTGTGTAAATTATATATAACACTCCCTCCTCTTTTGTTCATATACAAGTCTGTGAGAAGTTTGCTCTACCACTCAAGACTTGGAGAAGAGCAGATTTTTTTTTTATAGTTTTCATGTATTTTCATCTCTGTAGAAGTAATTCCTATTTTATATCTGCAGTGTAACTTTGGTGTATTTTAGCAGCTACAAATACTTGTTGCTTGATTTGTATATTCTGTGCTCAGAGATCATTAACGGGGAGCTTAAAGGCAACTGAGCTGAGTTATGGTCATGGACTCGTGCTGGGAAAATCAAAACTTGCATTGGCAACAATTTATCTATTGTTGCCTGTGCCTTTCGAAACTGCACAAAATCAAATGTTCGGGGTTTTATTTATAGGTCATGGGCACTTTACAGATGAACTCTGACAATTTGATTGTTGAAGTTCCTAAGTCCTGTCAAATTTTACTGCCAGTCTGTGGAATGTGAATACCAGCAATCTGGAATGGACTGATAAAGGTGTGGTGTCAGAATAAGGAACAGTATTAGTTTTTTATTTAATGCTTGCTAATAATATGACGCATAGAGATGTTATATAGTGTATAAAATGTAAGTGACATTAGCTTTATACCTAAATGACACTAATGTTCATCTCTGGCACATGAAATGTTGTGACAGTTTTTAGTCTTTAATGTGTAAGAGGAGCTCTTCTATTTTGCCCAAGTCAGACAAGGATGAGGCAGTGTTTGCTCTTTTTATCATCCAGAAGTGAATGTTTTTGTTTGTAGGTAAACAGCATGGGGAATGGGATGGAAGGAGATGTAATGAAGAGTTTATCCTAATGAGTTAATTGCATCAAGAAAGATGAAGAGTCTTCAGGTCCTTGTCAAGGGAATAAAACATGTCCTTAATGTGGGGGCAGGGGGAAGTGTGGGCAGTATAAATAAGTCTGTCCTCAGTTGAAGACAACTTGTGCATCTCATGCAGTGCTGCAGACAAATGAAGATTGAGTGTTCCTAGTCTTTGGAAGTTCCTGCCCTCATTCTGTAAAGCACACTTATGGAGATGTGCTGCAGTGCCTTTTCCTGAGTGTTTGCAGCCTCAGGCTGTAGTTTGTCATGGAGCTCTGTAGCTGCTTCCCTTCCAGAAGGTTGGTGTTGTGCATTTGTACATACAGCTGCAGTAGACTGGGGAAATGGATTTGAGCCTAAATTGCTGTTTGCCTTTTTTTTTACCTTTGTGTTTTAACATTGAACAGCCCTTGAGGCTGTTAACTTTCTCATACTTCCCAGGTTCTGCAGTTGTATTTCAAAACCACAGTCAGTGAAACAGAATGCTCAGTGCAGGCTCGCACCATAGGTCCTGGCACTGTACAGTACAGAAATTCTCAGGTTCTTTGACAAGCAACATTTCAATTCTCTCTTCTGGTGTTATTCTGATATATGAAAAGGACTCTGCAGTTAAAATTAACAGTGCTTTCTTGGGAATGTGCTAACCTTCTTTTTGTAATTCTAATATATTTCAGAAAATGCACTTAAACCAGCTATTAACAGTTTTACCTGCAAGGTTTGTATTGCTGTATGATGCAAATCGCCTTAAAGAAATGGCAGAATAACAGGGACAAGATCAAATGTGAGCTCCTGTTTGGCTGACAGGTTAATATAGAAGGTCACTGCAATATTTGCTTTGGAACCTAAGATTTCAAACTTGGCAAGGTGGATAAATAATTCAGAATTGGCAAAAAAATAATCAGTATTGGTGTTTTTCTTTTTCAGCTGCCTTTGGTTTCAGTAAGGAATTGAGTCATTCAGTCTTAAATGAGGGTTGTTGATTTGTTGGTGTTTTTTTGGTGGGTTGGTGTTTTTTTGGATATGACCTTTCTGTTTTATGAAGTCTAATACCCAATTAGCATGGAGCAGGATTTGCATTTACAAAGCTTTTCCTGTAGGTTGCAAAATACAGTAATGATGCAAAAACACATTTCTTTAAAAATAATTGTAACATTGTTTTATGAAAATACTGCAAGTAGTGAACTTTAGTCAACTTTAAATTGTTTATTTGTGTCATGTGCTAATACATGTTTCAGGCTAGACTTGATGTCCTTATTAAATAAGGATTGCTTTCTGCACGTGGTGTTTTTGGTTGTGAAAAGCTGAGGTATAATATTTTAAGCACTTTTAATTTTTGTTGGTTGGTTTTAGGCCTGATTCTTCATTCTCAGAATATCTATTTATGGTTTTAAGATTCTTCTACTAAGTTTATTTTATCCCCAGGAGAGTGAAGTAATATGTGCATATTAGTAACTGATGCCTTATGCAAACAGAAATGAGTGCAGTCTTTTTGCTGTGCTAGTTTCCAGCATATAGAGCATATTCCCTTCATACCTAAAATATCTGTGTTGACATGAAGAAATACTCAGCAATCCTTTTTGCTTACTCCTCAGCCTATCGTGGTTCTCTTTTTGCAAACTAGGGCAAGGAATAGATCTAAGCTTGCTATAAGACTGTTTGCTTGTGTGAAGAGAGTTGATTTCTGGACATTTCCAAGTTAGGCTAAATTCTCAGATTTGCTGTTATCTCTGCCTTCTCATTGCACTCAGCCTCTCTCACCACAGAGAAGAAAAGCTGTAGAGAACTGAATGAGATACTTGATTCCTGTATGGCTTTCTTGTTTGCTTTTTTAATGATTCACAGCCTCAATCAGACAACATGGTTGCAAATCTGCTGCAAAGCTACTTTGCCTTGTATGCTGTTGCTGTTTTCTCTAGAACTTTACTGGCAAACCAACCCAAATGCAGATTTTTTTAAATTATTTATTTATTTTAAAGTGACAGGGACCACTTTATTATTTAGAGATACATTACTTTGTACGTTTTTAGTACTATGTACACAGTTAATTCATATCAAATAAAATACATATTCAGTTCACTGATCTTAGAAAGTTGGATTTCACAAGGCATCTTTTCCATCCCAAGATTAGGCTAGCTTTACTGAACAATATTTTCAAGGGAGTGGGGAAGAAGGAGAGTTCACTTGTAAATTTGCTATATAGGTAAGTATTTGGAGGTGTAAAATTAAACTGCTGCAAATGAGCAGAAATTTCAGTACTCAGTGCATTTTACACATCTATTTTAATATCTGTGGCCTGTTTTGATTATTTTTCTTTCTTTTTTTTCCTAAACTTTTACCTGCAAACAGTTAGATTTCCCAATAACTAATAGACAAATCCTTCCGCTGGGATTTGATTTGTACACTTGTGTCTGATGAGGTCACTGCTTGTTGTTATGATACAGAAAAGCCTGTGTCTATTTTAGGCATTTACTGTACATTTCTCCCGTGAAAAGAGTGAGATCGTGTCATCTCATGCTCCCCCTCCGCAGGTCACTTCCTGCAGCAATATGGACTAACTTAAACCTCGTGAGTACTGAACTGAGCATCTCTTGCAGCCTCTAGTGTAAGAACCACACATTGGGTTTGTGATATCTATTGAATAAACAACCTAAGGGGAAGACACTTGTAGCTTGAACTCAGATGATGTGCATTGTGCAAAGACATCACTTTTCCTTAACTCTGTTTAGAGTGATTTTTTTTTTTTTCTGTGCCGTTCAGGGAAAGGTAGGAAATACCTTTCCCTGATACCTGCTACTGTACTTAGCTCTGGTCAGCTGAAAGCCCCTATTGGGTTAAACAAGGCATTTTGGGTTTTTTTTTTTTTTTTTTCCCCAGTGTTCCAGAGCTGCCTTTAAAATGCTGCAGCTGATATTCTGTGTTGTCACATTTATTTCAAAGACCTGTTTTCTTTTTCTCTTTTAATATGTGTATATAACCCTTTCTGTCTCTTTCTGTTTACTCTTTTGGTTTGTTTTTATTTTACTGCTTTTAAATTTTAATTCATCATTCCATATTCACATGTGTCTGTATCAATTACACTGGCTTATAGATTTAAAAGCTCCAACCCTATCCTTGGAACTATGATGCATAATAGGAATACCTGGGATCTTACCTGTCAGTAGCTGTGATAGCTGAAAAAGTAGATTGAGATAATTCTGTCTGAAACTGGGATACAGTAAAATAAAACTACAGGAGTCTGTAGTATTGCCAAATTTATCTGTACTCTTCATGAATCTGTAATCTTTCTTGAGGGTTCAACACATTGAGGCTTTGTAAAGTATTATAAAGATAATTGAGGCATTTAAAAATAAAAAAGGAAACAATGGAGCTTCATGGCAGTTGTTGAAAGCCCCCAAAGCTTAGTTTAACTAATATTTTTGCTACAGATTTTCTGTATTTAAAAACTGAAGTTTATCTTCTCAAGAATCCCAAATGATATGTTCTGTTGTTTGGAGGGCTTTCCTTGGTGTCAGCACCATTCAGTTAATTTTTCTTCAGTAACTGCATTTGCTACATTGGCTGTAAGAATTGACCTGTAGTCATCTCATCTTGAAACCTGATTTATTCAAGGCCCTTTGATTTGGAAACTTTGTTTTGAACTGTCAACTTAGGCCTTTGAGAGCCATGGGCAAAATATTGGCCATGTTGCTGAGTGTCTGATCCTACTGTTGGAGGTGCTGCATTTAAATAATGCTTAGAGTGACTCCAGGAGTACAGTTTTGAGTGGAGTAGGGGCTGCATCCTGTGCCAACCATTTTTCAGTGGAAATTTCCAATATATTCTTCCCAGCCAACCTGAATACAGTCACTGCTGTCACTCAGCCACTGCCACGATGGTACCTATGCATTGCCTGTTCCAGATTCAGGATTTGCAGACACCCTTCTTTTGAGTTGAATATGAAGGAGAAAGACTTTTGTTACTGTCTAAGAGTTACAAATTCCAAAACATGCTACTTAAATAGGAATGCAAAAGGCTTTTTGTCCTTGTTCACTTCTAATTAAGAACTAGGAGAGACTTGAGAACTAGTTTTGATTTTAGAGAAATCTTCCCTGGAAGATGTGTTGGTAGAGAGAGGGAGAGTGATTTTCCCCCCCCCCCCCCCCCCCCCCTTATTTCAAAGCCTTTTTTACAGTTCTGTGCATTTCCTAGTGTACTTCATGCCACAAAGACTTGGACTGGAAGTCAAACAAAATTAAAATGTCCAGTGCCAGTGTAAAGAAATAAAATCATGCAAGAATGGAGTTTCCTTTCAGTGTACTTGAACTCAGGTTCAAGCACTTTTGGAATCAGTGGAGTTTCTGTGATATTAAGTGACAGGTCAGACAGGCTGTGACTGCTTGAGCTACAGAGCCCGTTTTGCACATGTGGTGTTTAAAACATCCCATGCCTTGTTATGGCAGAGTAGTTACCCAGTGCTGTGAGTTTTTATGTCATTTACCTCCATGGATAGAGGTATAAAACTCTTGGCTTGTTAGAATTTCACTCCATCATAGGAAGGCTATATAAATACTGAGATATAGGGAAGAAATGAGTAGTGAATCAGAAAAAAAAAGCCAACTCCAAACCATCTACCAGAGGAAGTTGCTTAGTTAAGAAGTTTGAGTCAGTTTAAAGATCTGTTTAAATCAGAAAAATGACCAGAAGCCTCCACTCTGTTTTTATTCTTCTATTGTAGAAAACCAGCTCAATCTTAGTAACAGCCAATTCTGATAACTTGTTTTTAGAACTTGAACTGAAAACCATAATGACCTTTTGGGGGTAGGCATAAATCAAACCTTACAACAGTTAAGATCCCCTGGCATTTCTGAGTATTGCAGACCTTTGTGTGCAATGTAAACCTAGATTGTCATTGAACAGGAGTAACATGTATGCAACCAGTTCTGCTAAATTTATTCCTGTGAGTTGTTAGTGATCTGATAACATTATCAATAGCCTGTTGCTGGATAAGTACTGTGCCCCAGCCATGCACTGAACAAGGTAACTCTGTCCTTCCCCACACCCCCAGTCCATCCCTTGCTGGAGGGCAGTATGTCTTTGTAGTTATATACCAGCCATGTGTCACTTAGAGCAAGTGTCTAAATTTATCATCTCTTGCCTAGCCATGTTCCAGCTTTTCCCTTTTCCTGTTCTCTCCTGCAGACATGACACCTCATTGATGGTGCATGTGTGGTATTACTGCTTGAGATGATTTTTTTTTAATTTTACTTTTTTTTCAGAGCTGCCTTTCACTCTGCTTTCTCTCTCTTTGCACAGTTGTGCAGAAGTAAGAGTGATTCTTACTTCTTTTTCCTTTTTTCTTGTTTCTTGTTTTTCTTTTTGTTTTTTTCTTTTGTTTTCTTTAGTGGACTGAAAATCAAAGCTTTAACCCTCAGCCCTTATGCAAGCCTGAGTAGTTGCTGTCTGTCTGAATAGTTAGAAGTCATAGTATTTACTTTTAACAATTTAAACACTCATATGCTTGTAAAAGTATTCCAAGGCCAGCCAACAATCTCTGCTTTGAATACTAAATAAAGATTAGCACTCAAATATAACTGCTCTTTATAGTTCAGTATTAAAAGGTCTCTTAATTTACAGTAACAAATGCCTTTTAACTGCACCAGAAGTAGTATTTATTCAGTCTGCATGCTCTTAAACTCGGATTGTATTTCAGGTAACAAAGTAAATTGAGGCCATGTTTTTATAGCATGTCAAATTGCTATTGCTGTCTCTGCAATGCATTCTTACTGACTTTTTTGCCCAATTGGCTGATATTTGTCTAGTTGGCATTGCTGTTCTGTGGTGTCAAAACAGGGTTGGTATTAGATAGGCAGAGAACTGTACTTAATTTGGCTTCTTTTATATGGGGCATCTCTTGCTAAGAATCAATCTTACTCAACATTAGTGTAAAATTTATAAACAATATTAAGTGTTTATTGGCTGTATGGATTCACAAAATGTCAGTAAAATGGGGACTTCAGAACAATCAGTATAGTCCGAGTTTTTGCATCCACTGTACCTTAACTGTGTGCGTTTGGAGCTTAGATACAGCTGTTCTTGTGATATTATCACTTCTAATTTTGTTATTTTTACATTTTTTAGGCTTTACTGCGATCACAACAACTAATCCCATTTGGTTGGTAAAGACACGATTGCAGCTTGATGCAAGGTAAAGTGACAATAGGAAATATCACTGCTGAGACAAGATTGTTTTCAAGTGTTGTCAATCTGTTCTGCACTCCAAAATAGAATTAATTCTTAAACATTCAACATTTCAGATTTGGCAAGTTGCTGCTGGTGTCTCTACAAGTTACACTATCAGTTCTCTTTTTTAATCCATTCTGAGACATGCTTGAGGCACTGTAGTAGACTGACCAGCAAATTTGAAATTAATTACAAGATTAACAGTTTCATTAAAATAATGTTCTACAAACCATATGCTTATATTTTCATGCAGGAATATAGTCTCTTAACTGTTGAGCTAAACATTCCTGAAATATGGATTCAGTTTTATGGCAAATGTTTAGAAAAAGGCTTTAAGCATCCTCAGGGTTTGTTTTCTTTGTTGTTGTGCCTTTTTTTTTTTTTTTTTTTAACCTACAATGAATCCTAGCCTATAAAAAAGGAAAGAGTTCTGTCATGGATAGAAACAGGATTTGTTCTAATATGGGATAGTCAATAAATTGTTTGAACTTACCATATAATTGGTTACAGAAATGGTTTATTGTGAAACTTGTAATGGAAGTAGAATTTTATGCAAATAGGAAAGAAGACTGACCTCTGTATTCCCATCTATTTAAACCTGTAGGGAGAGGCCTGTATAGTGCCATATGGTCATATGTGTCCATATGAGTTACCATAACTCCTTAGGAGGCTATCTGCTGTTTTTATTCTGTGACTTGCTCACTCAGACCTCTGCTGGCCCAATCCATGTGCCTGCACTTGCAGCTATAGTGAAGCACATCTCATGTAGTATTGTCATGAGTTTGTGTAGTTGTCTACAGTATTCTAACTACTTCAGTATGCACAGCTCAATTCAGTGAGCAAGCTCAAAATGGGAATAAAACTTCATTTGCCAAATACTGCTTGAAACAGGTATGTGTAATGATCATTTCCCTTGACATCAGCAGTGGCCTAGTTCAATCAAGTAACAGCTCCCAGTGTTGCACTGGTTGCTGGACCAGTTGTTTGAGAGCTGTAATGCTGGGGCTTGCTGTTTCAACTCTTAGCCACTGAATGCTGTGGAGCTCTTTACTGAGGCAGCAGTTAGGTCAAGTCCATTATGCAGAAGGAAATAGTCATTTTTCTCATGAGTCGCTGACATCGATAGCCCATTTGGCAGTCTGTTTCCAAAGAGTTTAGGAACTTCATTGCATGAGAGTTGGGGAGGCCTAAAGCTGCTTGACATTTCTCTGTGGTAGTTTTTCTTCAGTCACAGTGTGAAGTTTGGCTTGGGTTCCATGTCATGCTTTACCTGTGTTTGGTGCTGAAGGCCTTGGAGACTGCCAAGTGACTTGTAACCCCTCAGCCTCAGTGTCGAGTATCTCCTAAGTCTTGTCAGTACAAACCTGTTTAACTTCCCAGTTTGTGGGTTGCACCAGTTGATATTCAGACTTGTTTTGTCCTTTGTAGGAATCGAGGAGAAAAGCGGATGAGCGCTGTTGAGTGTGTCCGCAAGGTTTATCGCTTGGATGGTTTTAAAGGCTTTTACCGGGGAATGTCCGCATCCTACGCAGGCATATCTGAGACTGTTATTCACTTCGTCATTTATGAGAGTATTAAGAAAAAATTACTCGAGTACAAGACTGCTTCTGCCATGGACAGTGAGGATGAATCAGCTAAAGAAGCATCGGACTTTGTTCGAATGATGATGGCTGCTGCCACTTCCAAAACGTGTGCAACATCAATAGCGTATCCCCATGGTAAGTGGGACCTGTGCAGCTGAGACCCTGAGTGAGATCCATCAGAGGGAGTCTTCTCAGTCAGATTTGTAGCCAACTTTGGTTTACTTGCTCAAGAAATATTTCCCTGTCTAGGTACCAGATTTAGCAGGTCAATGTGGGTATACAGAAATGGAAGTGCTTTACAGTGGATATCCAGCACGACCTTTTCTTAGGCAATGTTTATTTTGCCAAGGGATTTGCCAGGGCACAGCCCAAGATACTCAAAGAAATATTTTTTCAGTTGGAATCTTTCCATATACTCAGAAATTTTCCATCATGTGCCAGCAAGTTCTTGTCTCCCTTCTAGGGAAACAGGCTGTCTAGTTTGTGTGTCAATTGCACTTGATCTTCCTGCAAACTAGGTTTGTATACATTGTTAATGAACTGAGTACTCAACTAATGTCAACTTCTGAGCTAAAATGTAACCCCAAGGAACAGTCTTCTTCTGGATTGTGGCTAAGGAAATCAACTTGCCTTGTCTAGTCAAATGCCTAATACTTGCTCTCTTGTTACACCTACTTGGTTTGCTACGCTGTTCATCCTCCTCCTCCTTTTTTTTAAAGAGGAGTTGTGAGACTGAGAACTTGGGGAGGGATATTTTTGTGTAGAGATCCCTGATCAGTTGCTGGGAAAAATAATGAAAAGTGGTGAATGTAACTACTCAAATTTCTTTTTTTCCACTGGTTTTCTTTGTACAGAGGTTGTACGAACAAGACTAAGAGAAGAGGGAACAAAATACAGATCTTTCTTCCAGACACTCTCTTTGCTTGTGCGAGAGGAAGGGTATGGCTCCCTTTACCGAGGTTTAACTACACACCTGATCAGACAGATTCCAAACACCGCTATCATGATGTCCACCTATGAAGTTGTAGTCTACTTACTTGATGGATAGCAGTGTGACAAGGTGGAAGAAGGTGGAAGATGGAAAGACTGGAGTGGACCACTGAATGTCAATGCCGATGTGGTGGGCAAAAGGAACGTTTTATCAGGAACAAGCAGCTGTGGAAAAAACAGAAGGTTGATTTTGGGCAACTCTGAAAATTTTGCTGCCTTTGTGTGGTCTCATGTCAATGTGACAAATGGGAACTGCCCCTTAGGGAATGCCTTCATACATCTCTTAATTCAGAATTATTCTTTTCTTTTCGTCTCTTAATCTAGACAAAGCCATTGAGTTATCTTCAGAGACCCGATGGGTGAGGGAGGGGACAGGAAATACGTTCCTGGCAGTCCTCTTACCTTCTCTTAGTGATTGCCCTCAACTACATCATTTTTGTTCTGTTTTACTGCACAGTTTCCTGTTGGAGGAATGGGCAAGACAGTACTTTTATACCTGAAACTTCAATTTAGTTGCTCTGAAGATTCATAAAGAGACTGAGGTAGTGGTGTGTAAAGTTTTCCAAGTTGCTACCTCAAGACAAAATATGGTGCAGGGACTCAGAAAAGTTATTTCTTCACTACAAAAGGTGATACCTGTTGTAGCTTTTTTGTTGTTGGTTGTTTTTTTTTTTCCTCATTTGAGCTGTGTTGTAGGTTAGAGAGGATCTGATTTTTTTCAACTCTTCAGGTTATCAGTCTATTAATGTTGGTGTATGTGGACTTCTGGTCCTGCTGCATTATCCCGTTTCTTTTCTGGAATTTTTCCTAAGTAAGAAAGGCCTATGAAACACAGTCCTCTATCATCAATTTTCCTTGCCAACCTGTTCAGGTAACTCACACAGCTAAGAAAAGTTGCTGAATGCTACTTTTAGTCTTTTTAAGTATTTGTAATGTGATGAGAAACCTCTACTAGTTCAGCCTCCCTTTTGTGAAGACAGGATTCACTCAGTTTCATGCTGCCTAAGCACAAGCTGTATTACCCTTAAATATCTGGCAAATCCTGCCTTGGATTACCAGTATTTATATGGGAGTACTGGGGGAGAACACATGTGACCATGGCTAGGGTGACCAGAAAGCAGAAACCAGTTGAAGTTGTGATAGATCTTGTCAGTGCAGACAGGCTCTGTGCAGAAGGATGGAGAAATTGTAAAAGGTACTTTCTTGAAAGCATTCCCCCTGATAATTGCTGTAACACTTCTGTCAGCTTGAGCCTGTGTACTGAGCTATCATCTTGTCATCCACACTGTCTGATAATTCAGGCATTGCTTTTGTTCTGTAAGCCAATTGCAAAATAATGCTTTGCATTCAGCAGTGAGGCTTTGCTGGTCTATTCTGTCAGAATTTGCAGAACTTTTAAAAATCATACAACTGGAGTGTCAAGCAGTTGAATGTTACAGGAGTTTTACAGCTTTCCAGACAGGTATCTTCTCAGTCTGCATCCCTTATTCTTATGAGGAAGATGATAATTTATAAATTGGGGTCAATAGCTTTCTCCATATAAATGCTGCTACACTGGCATGGACAGAACTGTGCTCAGCTCTTCCAGTGTGGTACTTCAGTACACTTGAACTGTGTGTCATGTGCAATGGCTTTATTTTATTAATGACTTCTTATGCACTTTGTGGCCTTCTTAGGGCTTACGACTTTTCTTCCTCTTACTGATTATCTGGAATCAAACAGTGTTTGAAACATGCAGTTTGGTTTTAAACAAAGCATGTGGTTTGATTTCTGTGTAAGCTGTGCAGGAGTTTATGCTGTAACTCCATAGCATCTCTGTGGCAGTGCTTCTGGAGGCTCTATGAAAAACCTCAAAGCTTGCAGTACAATCAGCCTGGGTTTTTCTCATTTTCTTTCCTTTATTTTGACCCTTGTTCTCCACACAGTGTCAAAGTATTTGAGTATTTCATGTAATTCTCTGTATTAATTGCTCATCCTTTGAAAGCCACCCATAATAAGTACATTGACCTTGCAGTGCTGTATTGACATCCTTGCTTGGAAAATGTTCTCTTTTTAAAGACCTAACAGGGTCTGAGGGGTGACCATGGTGAATTTGATTGTCTCAAAGAAGTGAAAGGAGCGTTTAAATGTGTTTTAAAGTGGGCTTTTTCTAGTGGTCTCTCTAGGAAAAGACTGGATTATATATATGACTGACTTAAGCCTTGATGTGGTGCTTTTGTTCAGATAAATAAGTGCAGGAATAGTGACTCACTGTAATTTTTGTGATGTAGGAAGTGGTTATCACTTTCAGGTTATCTATCTCACTCTTCAGGTTATCTAGATTACTTAGTCATAGCCAAAACTTAAATTGGCAAAGACCATTCTCAGCTTTGGAGTTCATGAATACAGTGAACACTTGGTGTAGCCTAGGCTTCATAAGAGTTTCTTTCCTCTGGACATCTTGTCCCTTGGTTCTGTGCTTGTCTCCTATTCCTGGGTATTCCCTGGAATTCCCTGGGTACTGCATGTGTGCCTTCTCTGGGTGAGAGCAGAGCCCCTGGAGCTGGTAAGTAGGACATGTTATCAAGGACAGTTGAATATGGGAGATAACAGCTAAAAGCAGACAATTGGTTTATTACTCCACTTCTTTAAAGGATGTTCCAGCTTTGTTTTTAAACTTCAGGGGTGATCGTTTTGGCTTCCTTTGCATAACCAAACATAACCCCAAAATTTCTTGGGATTTTTCAATATTTTTAAACTACGAGTACCTGCGAAATTACCTCTGATATATTTCCCAAAGATCTTTATTTATATCGTTTTCTTGGTATTTTTTATAAAAACTCAAAGGGAGTATAACAAGATGCTTCATTCAGTAATATCTTAAACCACAGAGCTGAAAGCAGTGCATTTAAACTCGGTCACCTTGATTTGCAATTGGATGCCATGTATTGGCATCCCGCTGGTGTGTGCTAGAGGACAGGCTGTGCGGAGCTCTGAAGGGATGCGCTCTGCTCTGCTCTTGTCCCGGCCGCCGTGGAGCCGGCAGGCGGCAGGAGCAGCCGTGGGAAGGGTCCCGGCAATGGCGGCCCCGAGCCGCTCCTGACCCGCCGGGAGATGCGCTCTGTCTGCCCGGATCCTGCTCTGGTGCCAGGAAGCGGGCTTGCACCAGGGAGCTGGGGGATTTTCTGCTTGTAGTTGTGAGAGAGACGTGGCTGTCTGCTTAGCCATGAACGCTGCCCATCTCTGTTTACGTATGCACTCCGCATCTTCCCTGGCTGGTTGAGGTGTTGATGACAGCGGATTGTTTGTTTGTTTGTTAATGACAGTTTCTGCAACATTCCTCCGACTGCCGCATTGTAAAAGAATGCTTCCAGAGACAAGAGTGGAGAGCCTTTATAAGTGTTGCTTCCTGTTTAAACTGTTCAGATTTGGAAAACAAGCTGAATGCTGAAATGTGCCTAGGTAAATGTACTTTTTTCCACTTTCTGTCTGTTAAGACTGAGTTATGTAAGTTTTTTGTTCTATTTAAGAGTCTGCCTACCCTGCATATGTGAAGGTAACTATGCCCTCAGAGTCGTAGCTAAATACTCACAGATGACAGATTGAGAATACTTCAGTACCCATGTGAGATTTGCTATTATTCTTGCATACATGTAGTTGGCTGTAAACTATGTGCATTTACTCTGTATTTATATAGTTAACTTCTTGTTTGCATTGCTTTAAACTTCAAAGCAAATTAAAATTACATGCTTCTGTTCAAATGTTGCCTGCTGTGCTAACTGTACACTGTTTTTAACCTTTTCATTTTTCTATTATTGATACATACCAGTGCCTGCACAGTTGTGATTAAAATTGAAAAAATCCTTAACCCAGTGAATTATTTTTATCTTGTGCCATTTTACAGTAGCTGAAAATAAGGTGTGTGTATTGTACCTGTAGTAGAGGTTTTCTGGAGAGATTCATGGACGATTCAAGTTGCAGTACGTGTTGGTGCAGTTGGATTTGAACACAGGTACCTCTGCAGAAACAAGCAATCTTGTCTGTCAAGTAAGATTCAGGAGCTAGTGACCATAAAACTCGTGTCCATTTGAAGTGCCAGCTACCACCAGCCACTGCTGACAAAACAGAAGGGCAGTAATTCCTTAAAATGCTCAGAGTTAATTGCATGTGAGGTTATAACCAAGTCCTGGAACCTGACACATTGTTCCATGTTGATGCTGTTTTTCTTACAGTAGTTGGTGTTTGATCTGAAGACCCTGAGCTTCCTCACAAATCATTCTGCAGATTCATTCGTGGGGTTTGTTTGGTGACTGCTGTTTCTCCCCTTCAGTGTGTGTGTTCTGGAACTGAGTCTTTGCAGCCTCTAATACAGATGACTGGCCTCCCTTCTGCATACACCTCAGTGATGAGGTAGTGTGAAGCTGACTAGAAGCTTTCCAAGACAACCTCAAGATGGTGAAATGCTGGTAATTCCAGCTAAACCTGGAATGCTCAATGGAAGGCTCGATGTCTCTGATTTTATTCTTTCAGCTATTCAAAACTACTTCAAAACTTGCATTGAATCAGCACACATCTGCGATAGCTTTTTTTCTTTCAGTAGGTGTTACTGTGACTTGCCCTACCTTGCCACATTTTTTCAGCTCCCAGGCCAGCCAGGCTTGGAGGTCATCAGTCCTCTGGAACCAGTACAGGTAACCAGTGTGCTTATCCCTGACACATCCAAAAATAAGCCCCTAACTGGCATAGCTGGAATTGTCTCTAATTGATCTTTCACTTTTACCTTGCAAAGGAGGCACTTTGGCAGGGCAGAGCTCAGGGTAAGTCTGTGGGGATGTTTTGAAGTTCATGCTGCTTTACGACCCCTTCTGCTGGAGGGGTTATGTTGAGCTTGCCATGGTCAAAAAGGCTGTGTGTAAAATGAAGGTGTATTTAAAATGCTAATTGGTTATGACTTGGCATTAATGCAGCAGTGCAGTCTGACAGAGATGCAGCCTAAAAGCACCTGAGGCTTGACCATCATGTCTTTCACAAAGGAAAGCCCTTAAATTTGATAATGTGCTTACACTACAATAAAATATACTTCAAAAACAAACAGCTCATCTTGTATGTGCTGCTGCCAGCCACTGTGCTCTGTGCTGACTCAGAACATCCTTATCTTCTTGCATAGCTTCTGCAGAAGGCAAGAAATGCCAGGACTGGAATCCAGTTTTTGTGAGCAAACTGATGGAAATAAAATGCTGTCTTGAACTGCGGAAGGCAGATTGGAGCACATGATCTTCTGTCTGTGTAGATGAAATATTTCAAGGGATGCTTCTAAGAATGGGCTCAGACATCTCAGTGATGAGGTTGTGTGAAGTTGACTAGAAGCTTTCCAAGACAAGCTCAAGATGGTGAAATGCTGGTAACTCCAGATAAATCTCTATAAAGACAATGTTTCCCTCATTATCTCTGGCTGTTTGAAGGTTATCAGCTCTGTAGCAGACACTAGCGATGGGACTGAGGAAGTGCATGTTGGAATTGTCTGGAGTGTAACCAAAATGCAAAGCAGCCTGCTTTGAGACTTGGTCATTCCCCCAAACTTCCAAAATACACTGTGCAAGTAAGGCAGCAAATACTTCAATATAGGAGTGTCACCTTTTAATTAGATATTAGATAACATAGAACCTGTATTAAAAAGGGAAAATGATTAATCAGGAAAACTACAGACCCATGTCTGTAACAGAGTTCTAGAGTACATCCCTCTTTTGCAAGTACATTATTGACTTAAAGGTAACTGGCCAGTAAGCAAGAATTGCTGGTGTTAAAATAAGCTGATGATTATTTGTGATAATCTGTTTCACAGGAAATAAATGCAGGAGAGCCAATCTGTATGGGGGTTTTGTGGAACTATGGGATGTGGAGCCACAAAGGAAATCTTATTTATTCCTACATGAGTAAGATCTTGGCTAAAAGAGCAAGTGTTTTGTAAGGGGCACTGTTGGATGGCTGGTAAATATTGCAAGTTCTTGATGGCCTCTGAAGAAGACTTCAGAAGACTGAAAAACTGGTCTTGATATTGTCAAATTCACTTGGTGTGGTCAATTATTGTGTTTTTCTCTTTATGGATATCTTCAAGCAGTTAATCACTGTAGCTGAGCTATGTAAGTTATTCCACTGTTGATCTGAATCTCTACTGGTCCAGTACTACATGATGCTTTTCAGGCAGCATTATATTTCTGTCAGTGTCTGAGGATTGACAGAATGACATTGTCATATATTGGGATGCTATGAGAGAATACATGGCTTTCATAGGGAATGTTCTGGGCCAGTTCATCCTTCTGCATTACTGTTTGCATGTAAGGGTGAGCTTCTGCATTAAGCAAGTATTTGGGATACTGACTGGGGGAAATGTATGGCCACTGCTGTCAAGTTTTCAAGGGAACTTGGTGAGAAACTACAAGTTGCCAAGTTACAGGCTGAGAATTTCACTGGAAAGCATAAAAATCTGGAAGTTTTACACATCTGAGTTAGAGCAATAAAAAGCAATATCCTTGGCATAACAAGAAGAAACAGGCAAAAGTATATTAGAATAAGAAGGTAATGTGATTTGGTTTGGTTTTATTAGTGTTTTTGTGATTTTTGGTTTAGATGTGTAACAGTATTTTTAAATGGGAAAGGTGTCCCCTCTGTCAGCAGTTCTCACTTGGGAAAAAAGCTCTCCACATACAATTTTGCAGTTTTTATCCCAGTTTAGCTGTGCTGGATTCTTCCATTGAGGAGGTAATATGGATACCTTTCAGGGCCACATCAGACTCTGTGCTGTTCCTACCTCCGCAAGAATGCAGCAGAAATATTTCTGTGAACTCAGGTCACTTCCCTCTAAAGACTAAAGGCCAGTTCTCCTAGGACTGATCAATATTCTCTCAGGATAGACTGGCTAAAATGAGCACCAGCAAGAGCTTTTTGGATATGGATGCTGAAAGGAGAGCACACCACCTGAGAGAAGGTGCTCCCCAGTTTCTGTATTTATCCTTTGGCTAGGGAAAGGAAGTGAATGCTGAAGAAATTACCCTTCTTGCCAAGAAAACCCAGTAATTGTCAGTCTGTTCCCAGAAATGGGTCATTCCTCAAGGAATTCTGTGAGAAGTCACAATGGATTTCCCAAGGTATTCTCTTTCAGTCTATCCAGGATCGAGGTCTTCTTGGGGAAGGGTTTCCTTCCTCATTCCCAGGAAACTGTTGAAGACAGATCCTTCTGTTAAGACTTTCACTGCCCACAAATGCTATTTCCTGCAGAAAACTCTTAATGATGTGCAAATAGCTTTTTTTTTCCCCCCTCTGGCTGCTAAAGGCAGGCAAGCAGAATTTGTTTCTAAGCTGCTAAGTTTTCATTATAGTTCTCAGATACTTTTATTGTCATTTCTGGAGGTATTAGTTTCCATTCTGTCTCTTCTGGAACGCAGTTAACAGCAAAAGTATAGAGTTCTGTTACCCTGCACTGCCACTGGAAGTGTTTCTGGCCTTTGCAATGACTTGTAAGTTGATTTGAGGAGCTCCAGCTGGATTCATTCTGCATATGCTTGGAGACTTGGAAACTTGCTTTGAATTACTTGAAACAAAAGTGATCTATTATCACTGACAGATTTTCTAGAGAGACTAGTTGAGGGGAAATACTGAAATATTACAATAATTCAGTTCTGCTTGTAGGGTGGTCCAATGTCATTCCCTAATTCATTCAGGCAACAAAGATTTAAAGTGCTTTCTTTGCAATACTAAAAAAAAAAATATCACAAAAACAGTATAAAAATATTGACCTTTCCCCATTAGGGAGAAAATATCTGCCCTAGTACCTAATTGTCATAAACGGAGGAAACCATTGCCAAACCTTTATAGCTGGAATGTCGGTGGAATATTGCCTCTCAAGCAAGAGCAGCTTAGATCTGTTAAAACTAAATACACATTTGGACACACAGGGCTGATCCAGTCAGAGCCAGCATTCCCCAGAGCTCAGGGCAGCCACAACTAAGATTTCTTTCCCGGGGTAAAAGATTGTTTCCTTATGGCAGGGCAGAGACATGGAGAGATCATCAGGTATGATGGGATATTTCTGTGGGCAGCATTCTTGTAATTCCAAGGATCTGAGCTTTTCACTTGAGCTGTCACTTCTCACCCTTCTCACCCTCCACGCAAAGGTGATCAGAATTAATTTGGGAGGGATGGGATTTTTAAAGATTCAGAGATGGAAAGGTACTGAAGGTGAGTAAGAGTATGAGATTTGACTTGCCAGAAAAGACAAAACTGTATGACCATCCCCCTTCTTCCCAAATAGCTCAAGAAAGATAAATCTTTGTGGAACTTTCAGCTTTATTCATCCCTAGCTGGGGAAAAACCCGTTATTCAAATGGAGAGTTGGCATCATGTGGTTGCAGTATCTGACATGCTTCCTGTTCCTGAAGAGGAAATAAGATTCAGCACTATAAATCCCTTCCTAAAGAAGGATCCGGGCAAAGAGACAGCATCTGGAGAAGGATGTTTCAACTACTTCTTCAAGTCCCTGGAATGAACAAGGCTCTGAACTGCATTCAGTGTTAGCAAGTATATACACCTTACTCAATTACATCCCATCTTTCTGGTCTGCGTTTTCTGAAAAAGGAGAGAAGGTTTCTCCTTAGCTTCCTGAGCTGCAGCAATTCCCAGACCTCTTGGTGCACTGGGTGTTGCCCTTCTTTACTTGAGCCAGACATAAAAGTAGGGGGGAATAAAGGGTGACTTTAAACTGTTAACAAAGAGCAAAAACTCCTCCTACTTTGCACCTCTTTATGGTGTGTGTGTGTGTTTTTCTTTCAGTTGTAGATTTTGATGATAAAAGCAGTAATGGAGAAAACAAGATTATCTCACTAAGTACAGCAGTTTTTCTGCATGAAAACTGAATTGGCATTGCAAAACAAGCTTGTAACAGAAGCATCCACAACCATCCTGAGCTGGGAGACTAAAGAGCATTCTTGGCAGCCTCTACTAAAGGCAGGCTAAGAGTGGAAATCAGTAAAGTCACCCTGAAAAATAATAGGTGAGCTATATAGAAGAGAAGGATAAAATGGGTTAGGTTGGAAGGAGGCCTTAAATTCATCTTGTTCCAACCTCTCTGACATGGCACCTCCACTACACAGTGTTTTTCACACTGACCCTATCTACTTCACTCTCTTAAGTGAAATAAAGGCAAAGACAAAAGAAAAGAATTGAGGTAATTGTCAACTGAACTTTGCATAAGGAGAAATGAATTATCAGCTCACTCCACTGAAGGGAGCAATTTAGCAGTAGTGTTCTCAAAAGCGTTTATTATGCCTAAGTAGGTTTAGAGGTCCTTCTTTCTAGAGGAAGGACTGATGAGGTGACTATAATATGAGATGATTTAAAATCTCAGCTTTAGTCTTCTATGGGATTATATTGAGGGACTTTGGATTTTGATGAATATTACTAATGAAACATTGAGGCGTGTTAATCATGACCAACCTAGTCTAGTGGGAGATGGCCCTGCCATGGCAGATGGGTTTGGAATGAGATGATCCTTCAGGTCTCTTCCATCCCAAACCCTTCTGTGGTTCTATGAGCAGGACGTCTGTGTGCACCTACAGATGTGCACCTTTGGAATGTCAGTTGCCTTCTGATTAATGCAGAATGTTTTAGGTTACTATTAATGCATGCAAACTAAGAAAAATTATGTAGTCAAACATTCTCAATTTAGCTTTCTCTTAGTTTAGTTTTTAAAGGTGAGTGTTAGTGGAAAGAAAAGCATTTCTACCTGTAATACAATTTAACAGAGCTGTAGTTTAGCCTGTGAATTTGAAGTGTTACCAAGTGGTTCTTTGTGAAAAACGAGCAAGTCCAGGAGACCCAGAGGGACTAGTGAAAAGATGCCTATTTTGGTAAAAGGTCATTCTGAACTTTTTACTCTGAAACTGGGGACTTGTTCTTGACCTTGGCATTTCTGGTCTGTGGACTGAGGGTGATCAAGAACACTGAAAACAGAGCTATAGAAGAGTACCCATTTTCACTTATGGAAACTGCTAGTTTAGCAAGTATGTGAAAATCTGATCTGCTGCCTTTTCTGCCAGCCAACCCTCCTATTCAGTGTAAAATGACTGCACTTCTCCCTCTGGGCAAAATGGTGGACTTTCTCAGGCCCAAATTTGTCTTTTCATGAGGCAGCTTTAGCCCCTTCTATCAAAAGCAGCTTTTTTTTTTTTTTTCTTACAGTAGTATGGTTTTCCCACTGTTTTTCTATTCATAGGAATTTCAGTGCAGAAACAGTGGTGTGGTGTTCTGGGAATTGCATATCAGCTAAAGCAATTCCAGTTGTTGTTCTCCCAGCTGTGTTTCCACCTCTCTGTGGACCCCCACTTCAGATTCTCCAGGTTAGTGGGAATTAACAAAGGTAAAACTACATGAATATCTAAAAGAATAATTTATGCTGATTATTTCCTTGTTTCAGGGCATCAAATATCTCAAACATGATCAGAAAGTCTCTAACATGGTGAAAAGTTCAATATTGCTTAAGAAAGCACTTTAGGTTTTAACTGAAGGTTAAAGACAATGCTAATACCTTACAGTCAGAATTATGGGCAGCGCAGTAGGGTCACCAACAATAAAACATGAATGGGTCATAGCACTTACAGAACAGAAGTACCACATAAATTCACATTCATAAATAACATCTGGAGTCCCACAGGACAGGAAAGGAAGTATATTTGTGCTTTCTCATATTTTCCCTCAGTATGTAAAACACTATGAGAATTACTTTTTATTTAAGGTGACTAAGTGTAAAGGGATGTACATATAAATTATTGAGATCAAGCTCTTAGGGCTGGATTGTAACATTTTGTTGTGCTTATTATGATTGAGGTTCATTCTGTATTTGTAGTTTCTGATTATATCAACCTAACTGTCAATCAGAAAATCTTGACTCATGCTGCTTACAATGCATTTGGCACCTAAGAGCAAGTTGTAGAATTAACAAGTCAAGTGAACTATCCACTCTATTTCCTACAGAGTCCATTTGCAGAGCTGTCTGAAATGTCGCTGCCCTCCAGGGATGAGGGTGTAAGACACTAGAAAGAGGTGTTGTTTATATAATTAGTCAATATAAAAACGTGATTCAGAGTGGGAATTCTAACAAAAAAAAAAAAAAAAAGCCAAGAGCCAGGTCTTGAATAGCCTGGATAAAGCTACTTATATCAATATATAGACATGTTAGTGCTTTTCCTCACATGACTGATAAATGTTTGGAAGTGGATGTATTACTTGAAAGAGTCTTTAGTAGGTCAAACTTCTAGTAAAGTTTCATTGATAATATTTTCTGTACGGGTTGGTATTAAGGATACTTTCTGTGGCTGATAAACCTGGGAAATTCTAGTAAGCAAGTTGTTTATAACATGAAAATGTCTAATACCTTGTGCTGTCTGTGGTACTGCTGTTTAGATAGATAATAATGCACCTACCAAGGATTTATAAAATTTGCAGAAATGGGACCTTAATGTGCAGGTTTAGTACTACTATTGAGAAAGAGTGTGATTTGCAGGTAGTTTATGGTTTAGAAGTGACCTGGGGATGATGGCAGAGGACTACACAATAGGAGCTTAAAGACCATTGGAAAGATAAGTCATTTTTTCCAGTTTAAAACTATCCTTGCCCAGCTCCCCAGAAGAATTTTGCCAGTCAGCCAGGCTGGTATAAATCTGTATTTTTACTGTTCTATGACTCTTATCCAAGGCTTGAGTAGCAACCAAAGGATCTACAGGCATATAAGAAATTAGTCCCCTCTCACTCAGAAATGTAGGACCAAACAAGGATTCTTGTGTGGTTCAATCCAGGTTCTTGTGGGAAATTGTGGCCTATGCCATTCATAACTCTACCAGGCTTCATCTTTAATTAGGTTACTTGTTCCACTGGGAGGTTGCCTCAAAACCTGGCTTTCTTGTGTTGAAACTGCTCTAATTTACTGTCCTAGCAAGAGTCCATGGAAATTTGTATCACCTGTGACAGTAGTGCCAACAGCCCTCTAAAGACTCACTTGCCATAGGTACTTTGTATTGGAGAGTTTCCTTGATTTCCCTTTTTCTGCTGGCTTTCTTTTGCTCTTGAGTAGCATCTTGCATTTGGAAAAGTGGCCTGGGTTGCCTTGTTCTTGGATTTGCATAGTAAAAATGCTGTCTTATTTTTATTTTAAAACAGTTCATCATATTTGCACAAACAAGCTGAGTAATCAGGCAACTATTGTGTCTTACAGTTAGCAAAATAGCACAGCTGGCCCAGCTTCTGTGCACCCCAGCAATTAGTTCAGACTGACTCCCTTGGATTGTTTTTGCTGCATCTTGGCTCTCAATTGCTGGTTTGCAGCACTGACTCACTGTATAAAGTTTTTCTGTGGCTCTGTAGACACTAAATTTCCTTTTGGCTATAAATGAAATTATGACACCATTGAAATGCAACCTCAGAATAGTTTTGCTTGCATCCTTCTGTGGGCCTGATTCTGCCCTCCTAACCTGCCTAAATAAATCTTTCTCATTTGATGCCATCGTGCCAGCCTACTCCTGCTCTTCCAGCAGTACAGTATAAGGCTATCCTGAAAAAATATTCCAGTGGTTTTTAGCTCTCCTTCATTGCTGCACACCTAAAACTGCTCCTCTAACTCTGGGGAACTGTTGTCCTGGTGTTACTGCACTCTGTGTGTCTGACCTTCAAGCCTAGAGAGTCCTTCAGTGAAGGGGTTGTTTAAAGTCATGGAGGAGTCAACACTTCCATTCCTGGCTCTGCAGCTGTGCACAGCCACCAGTAAATCACATTCCCCTCTCAGTGGGAATTAGCCACGCACTGACAGGCTCTGGATATAAATAACAACGTGTGTGGAACTTGAAGGTGCATTCAGTTCATCTGTCTAGTAATAAAATAATTCACTGGCAGCTGGTCTTTATTACAAATTTTGTCACTGTTACTAAAAAAATTGTTGTTCTCCTTTTATTTCCTTTTTCCTTTCTTTCTTCCCTTCCTGAGAAAGTTTTCTGTTTCCCATTATTTCCTGCTAGGAACTATATAATTCCTAAAACAGGTGACTGCACTGTGCTGATTGAGACTAATGCTGACAGAAGGAGTCTTGGGGGGTGGGGAGATGGGGGAAGGCTCTTCCTGTGGGGGAGAAAGCTGTTCCTGTAGAGAGCTAAACCATTGATTCTTATTAAAAAAAAAAAAAAAAAAATCTCTTCTCAAAGAGAAGACACAGGTGTTTTAGTGAACCATGAAAAGCTGTCTCTTACTTTTCCCTTTGACAGAAATAGCTAATTTCAGAAAGGCCTTCTCTGCACACTGTACTTAGGGTGGTTTCCTGGATTCCTCTAGATGAGAGTTTTTCATTCAAAAGGGATTATGCATCTTGGGCTCAGAGAGCATTTAAAATAGAGCTGCCTAAGTGTACCTAAATTTATGCCAGCATTCTCTGTCCCTCAGGCTGTTATCTTGTGCCCTCATGTAAGGTACTTTCACCCAACCAATTGCAAGTCCTAACACGAGTCTTGTAGAAGTGAAGCCATTAAACTGACAAGACCAAATGGGGAAAAATATTACAGGTGCATAGCAGTCAAATTATAGACTTAAATGAGCCAAATCATAGTTAATTTTCCATTTTATTATTAGAAATTTATTTTGATTATTTGGGGAATTGGGGAATCCTGTAAATCCTTTGATGTTTAATGGTTTATGACTATTTTCATCATGACATCTGATTGCAAACTCATGCTTTGAGATTATTTTCTTCATGAAGTGAAGTTAGTTTATCACTGAAACAATACAAAACACAAGTAAGTAGCAGCTCTGTGACTGTAGTGCTGGACTGCTTTCAGTAAGGATTTTTCTTTGTCATTATTCAGTTGAGATTTTGCAAATAAAAACGTTTTGCATTTTTGCGCCTATTCTGAGACGAAGACAGAGGACTATTTTGATATAACCAGGAATTGCTTCAGAGTATGTGATTAGTGAGCACTTTGGAAATAATCTTTGTTTTCTCAACGCAGAACACTTCAGAACAGGACTGGCTTTTGTCTGAGGCAGTGCATTGTCATCAGCTCTCGACAGTTTTCCTGCTATGCACCTCTAGGTCAGACACTTTTAAGAACAACTCCTGTGCAGGAAGATAAACTGGGATGTGGCTAAGGAGTCTGAGAGTGAGAAGTAACCAAAACGATTTGAAAGGCATCATGCCTGGTATGGACACAGGACAACTCCAGGGGCTGGGCTTGCAGGGAGGGGGAAGGGGAGCAGCTGAATGGATGAAAATCAGCCTATTTATAGGCTTCCTTCCAAATCTTGGTTGGAAGGCTGGCTTGCTTCCTTAATCTCAGTGAAGCAATCAGATCTGCTGTATTACTTGTAAGGATTTTTATTAATAGAACTGCTGGAGAGACTTTAGGTTTCTTGTTGCAAAATGTAAAGAACTGTCACCATAAATTAGAATGAAAAGCAGACTTTTGAAAATCACCACAAAAATCTCAGTGGTCCTGACATGAAAATTTAAGTAGACCCAGAGAACAAGTATAAGAAAGTATAAATTTTGTTGCATCAAGCATGCTGTTCTGAAGGGGAGCTGTGAATTCAGCTTCAAATATTTTCTCATCACAGGGGTTACTATGACCTTCACAGTAGGGGAAAGAGCTATAGCTTGAAGGGAGCAAGCTACAAAAAAGCAAACTTTTCTTTGCGTGAGTGTCTGAAGCTGTCCAGTTTCTAGACTGGGAGGTTTGGCCATTCTGCACCTAGTTCTGACTGCCTTGCAAGGGAATGTTCCTGGAGCTGCCCATGGTGTGGAAGCAGCAGTGCATAAATAAAGCTGTGTTTGCGTGTGCCTCTTCCTGGGCTGGGCTGAAGAGTTTCTTTTCCAGCATGGTCCATCTGCTGTCACCATTCCCTGCTGGAGACAGTTTCCTCTTGGATGTGATGCCATGGACATATCAATGATGCTGCTGTCTAACACAAATCCACTGGAATAATCAGAACTATGTTTTTATTTAACTGAGCATTTTGTCAGGAAAGCCTTACAATGTGCTCGAATGTGTTATCTTGTTGCAGTAAAAGCCAGCGATAGGACAAGCACTAGGGTGGGGACTGGAGTGACTGTATGTCCATGGTCCAGGCACCTGGACACACCTGCAGGTGGGTATCTCTTAAAGCTGTGCTATAAATGTTAAATTTTCTTTTTTCTACATAAATGGTAGTTAAATACTTGGTTCCCATTGAAAGTCATCCAGAAGGTCAGGACTTGGGTGTTTAACTCCAACTTTTGTCTTCTGAAAGCCTCCACTTTTTGTTTTGCCAATATGCATGAGCATTCCAGTGAGCCCAGCTATTTTTTGAGATACTCAAAATAAGAAAAAAAGTTATTATGTGAAAATGCTGTTAAGTTTTACAAACCTGCTTTGCAATGCAAAACTTGTTCACAGCAAAGAAGTTGAATCAAAGGTTCACCACTGCCGACTAATTATTTACTGTTCTCCAGCTAATGCTGTTATGCTGCCAAAAATGCATTTCCATCTTTTTCTTTTCTCATTAGAGGATGATAGGCTCATAAATTATTTTTCTGCTTGAGTTGTTTGATTTGCACTGTATTTTCTGTTGTGAAACTACATGTCAGCTCCTTCTGCTCACCAGCAAACTTGGAAAAAATGGCACATACTCTCTTCATTGCTGAAGCTAGAAGCAATTGCATTTAACCAGGTTTTATCACACTTTTTAAACAAAATATATTAAAAATCTTTATATGAGAATACAAAGACCAAAATGAACGTATGACTACTTCTTTCTACAAGGCTTTGAATATAACTGTACAAAATAAGGTGGTAGTTGGTTGCTTGTCAAAGACTTGTGAGATTGGCCTTCAGTTTGTTGGTGGTGTAAACCATCAGAGGTGCTGTAAGATTGCTGACAAGTAGCTTGAAAAAGGCTTTTCTTAGTACACACACAAGAACAAACCCTGGAATGGAGGCACAGTTCAGAGGTGCTCAGGGTAAAGCAGGGAGTTGAACACCTGAACACAGATGCCCCTCACTATCACCTGCCAACAGCTGGTGGTTTTTTCTGCACACCAGGACTGAACAAACACTGGCATTCTGTCCATTTAAGTCAGGGGCTGTTGATGTGAGTGCAGATGATTTGACCCTAATGTAAGTTATACCATCTATGTGTCCCCTTGTTGCAGTATCCAAAGATAAGCATTTTCTAATACAAGTTCATTTTTCAGACATCAGCTTGTACCTGTCCCATCTGGAGCTAGGATTTCATCAGCTCTTGTAAGCAGCATATTTCAGTCTGGTTCAGAGACTGGGAAAGAAAGGATGTTACTGCTGTGTGTGATTTAGTAAATAGTGCTACCCTTCTGTTTCAGTGCCACACTGTGCTTCCCTCCAATGGGACAGAGTACTGCCTGGATTACATTCAATGCAGACCTGGTTTCCTGACAGCCCTCACTCCCCCCCAGTTATTTGTGGTGTTGGGGGCTCAGAGGGATCTGTGACTGGCATGAGGCACCAGCCAGCTGCTCTGTGCAAGAATTCCAAAGACCCTTGCAGATGAGATTCCTAGCTTTAGCTATCACTGCAAACAGAATCTGTCCTCTCAGTCTTGCTCCAGGTTCTGACCAGCCCTATGTTAAGCTTGTCAGATTCCAGGAGCTCAAAGATGAGAACACACCTGTAAAGTGATGTGGTTTACTTCCTGTGCAGTATTTCAGTGGCACCAGGGCACATCAGAGCAATGGTTGGAAACAAGGGCAAAACACTGGGAAAAGCAGGGGAATTTTCATCCAAACAGGTACTGATCCCTTAGATATCCTTAGTGCAGAGACAGCTGGCAATGGTCAACTGCAAGAAATACTGCAATTTAGCTAAAGCAAACCTGAATTTACTGAAACAGAGCTGTTCCTATGAGTACGAAGTATTTTTATTTCTTTTGAGAAGTAAAGTCAGCAGGAGATCCCTTTGGGCTGAGTCAAAGTCTGAGATCTTCAAACTGAGATCTCATGACAAGGCATTTCTAAAAATGTGTAAATAATCAGTCTGTCAGATTTTTGGCAGAGTTTTGCTTATATCTCCATAGTAAACCTGACAGTTTTAGTGCATGGAACTAGTCAATCAAAGAAGTAATTGAGGAATTAAACTACTGTAGCTGCAGATATCTCAAATCTGTCCTAGCTGCCTTCTTTTTAGCTAAATTCAGCATAAAACACTCTATGGAAGTAAACGTTTATAATGCCACTGGGGAAATGGAACTAAGGAAAGGTGGGTTGAGGTCTCAGCGACAGCGGTTGAAGGATCTGAAGCAGAACCTGGCAAAGCTGTATTAGAAGCTTGGATTTATCAGATCTACTTCAGCAAGTGCATGTGTGGGACATTTGTCTAAGTGCTTGGATTTCATCGGGGAATAAAGAGACAACGCTGGATTTCCATAGGCAGGAAGAGGTCTCAGCGCCCCCTGCAGCCTCGGGGGAGTCATCGCCCCGCCCTGCCCGGCCGCGAGCCACCAGCGCCCCTGCTGGCTGTGCCCGGAACTGCACCGAAGGGGAAAGTGCCTGAGACCGACGGAGGCTGGGACTGGGTCTGGGAGTGTTTGGAGTTAATGCTGCTCTTGTTAGTCTGTCTTGTTTTATATATATACATGTATATATGTATATATTTTAGTCAAGAACTGTTATTCCTGTTCTTATATCTTTGCCTGAGACACCCTTAATTTTAAAGCTCTAATAATGCAGAGGGATGGGGTTTACGTTTTCCATTCCAAGGGAGGCTCCTGCCTTCCTTGGCAGATACCTGTCTTTCAAACCAAGACAAAATTCTAGTCCTGATAAAGGCAAGAGTAAGGGTGGCTGATTTTTGTTGGTGGCTTTTTTTTTTTTTTTTTTGGTGGGTAAACTCTATTTTTGGGTTTATTGCTATCTTCTGGCTTCTGAATCTGCAATGTGTTTGACCTCACGTAGTGTAGACTTTGTAAATCAGGTTCCTAAGTATCCTTGGCCTTCAATGTGGATGCACTGTTTAAGTTTGCTGTAGTACAAAAGGGAGGAATATGCTAGAGACATTCAGATGGCAAGTTAGCTTTTATGGAAAACTTTCTATCAGGGGCACCCTTAAAGACCATACACAGCACCTGCCTCTAAACTCAGGTGTGAGAACTCTGGTGTTCTGACAGTGATTCAGATGGTCTGCCTGAGCCTGTTGAGTTCTGGCTCTTTAAGGGCATCACAAATGAAATCACAGCACCCAGGAGAGGCCTTGTTTTGAGTAGCCTGAGTACAATCCTAAATCATAGAAGTTCCTGACAGCATGGCACAGAGCTGAAGTCTTGATCTCTTGTTCTCTAACTCTCCACATCTATTCATCTTGTCAGCTGGGACTACATGGGCTTCTTAATAGAGAAAAAACCACAGAAAATATTCAAAGTGGTACAAATGTTACTCTGCTTTCAGAGAGTGCCGAGCTTCCCTGTGCCTATTTGCCATCTTTAACCATGGCCCTGCAGGCATTTAAGGATGAGTGTGTAGCTGGGAGGGATTGAGTAGTGCCTTCTTCAGTCTGGGTCTATGGCATCAAGAGATGCAGTGCAAGTTCTGATCTTGATGAAGCTCCTGGGAGTTGAGGTGACTTGCAGGACTGAGGAACTGGGATCCTGGGCTCAGTAAAACTGCATTTGCACCCACTTGGGTCAGCATGGATGTGTGATATTCTCAGGAAAATCACTGAGAAGAGAGTACAGCAATCCAGTTATATGCAAAGGAAAGGACAAATTGCCCTTGGATGCTTCCAGGTCACCTGCCAGGGTTTGACTGCCAACTTCTTCCTCCTCAGTTTCATGAAAACCTTTCCACTGCAGTGGTCATGTCCATATCTAACAATCTGAGTAAAGTGGTCTCTCTACAGTGGATATTAAACAGTTTATGCCCCAGGCAGTGAGTGCCTATTTAACCACTCTTCAGAAGGCTGAAGGAAGTCAAAAAGAATTTTTAGCTGCATTAAGATCATTCAGAGCCTTCTTACTTGCGGTCCTGTGGCTCTCCTGCTGTAGCTGAGATACTGCTCTTGCTCTAGGAAGAAGCAGTGTTACTCCAGCTTGCAGACTCTCCATGGTGCTCCGTGGTGGGTGGTGACTAATGGGATGATAACCTGAGAAGTGCCACCATATGGCTCAGGGGTGCTGAAAAACAGCTTTAAGGTCAGTAACTGCTCACAAGGAGCTCCGAGTGTAAAAAATGCTTCCATCAGGGTGAGTGGGATTCACCCAATTGTGCCCCTGATGAGCTGCTATGAATGTGCACTGTGAGCTGTGATTTAAATTAACAGAAGCATCTAAATTTTTAATGAAGAATTTTTGTCTTCCATCCATTTTACTATATAGCTCTGTCCCATATGTCTGCCTCCCAGCTGCACTTGTGGGACTTGCAAATCTTTTGTTTCCCCCTAGCTGAGACTCAAGTAAGGAGGTGAAAATACTGAGTTACTCTTTATTCAATTCTTGCATTTGTTTGCGGTAGCTCAGAAACAGATTTGTGGAGTCTGTTGCTGGTCTTACTTTTCATTTACAGAGGCACTATGGATAGAAGCAGCTAGTTTTAAAATGCATTGAGTAACACATGCTTTAAAAAGAAGTTGAGAAATCATTGCAGACATGACTAAAGATTTTATTTTATAGACTGTATGCTTTATTTTAAAATGCTGCCAAGTATTGATTATGGTCTTAAAAAAATCCAGAGGACAGGGAACCTAAGTCAGGGACAGGATATTAATAGAACACATTATCAGGTAAAAATAACAACTAATGTTTTAGGAGAGAGGGCATTTTCCTATTAGTTCACCAAATGCCCTATAAGCAATACATTAAACTCATCTCTTCCATTCTCTTGGCTTTCTGGTTTGCCGCATCTCCCTCGTGCAGCCTTTGAAGACAATGAAAGGCAGAAATTAGCTGTGGGGTTTGTACCAAATCCCTCTGTGCCTTTGGCACCTTTTGTTTCAAATTTGTGCTGTAGTATTTGACAGAGATGAGTCTGCCTGCAGGTAACCTAATAGCCCGTGCTGTACTTAAAGGTGAATGTATCCTCTGTCTGGGCATTAGTGAGCAGGGGAGGGCTAAATTGTGCCACTGCAGGCACCTTCCAGCTGTCTCCTTATACAGCTTGCATTGGAGGAACTGGGACCTCCCAGTGAATCTGCTCCACTGCAGCTGCTTACATGCAGAAATGTTTACTATGATTTCCAGCTGTCCTGTGATGTGTACCAACAGGCAGATCCTACAGGGAGACACAGTGTCATGGACACAGAGGTCTCTTAGGAAACAGTGTTCCTTCCAAAGGGCATTTTGTTCTCTGGTCTCCCAGTCAGCCCTTCCTTTGGGCAGCCTTGCTGTCTGGGAGCTGTTCCCTTGTGGAAAGCAGAGGTGGAAGATCAGGTACATCTGGATGCACTGAAGCATAGTCACTTGACAGATAACATACCTGAGGTTTTACTTAATGCAATTGGAAGTATAATTCAAAACTGGCATGAGCCAAGTTTAGGATGGTGGCATAGACTGAAGTGTCAAGGTCAAGAGTAGAGTGGGTCTATTAAGGGTCTGTGAAAACTTCCAAATAGCTGTTTCCCTGCTGATAACAGAAATGGTGCTACTTAAAGAATATATAGACTGTTTGACAATATTGCAGCTGATAGTGATAAAAGAGGATTATGCTAAAACTGAGGGCATATGTTATCTAATTAACATTATATATAAACATATATATATTACTCTATGGATTTCCAGTTATTGATAAGTTTGGCACTATTTTCAATTTTCCTTTTAAGTTAAATTAACTGAACTATCTTACTCTTTAGAATCACACACACTCATTTTCACTTACAAAGCTGGTGCATTTTAGCCAAGAAAAATCCATTTGTACAGACCGAAAACTCCTCCTGAACTAAATGGGAGTTTTTTCTTTGGAATGACTGTGCATCACACATAGTATTTCTTCAGGGAAGATGTCAGAACGTTTAATTTGTGTGCACTAAGAAAATGTATCCTGGATAATGTCTCTGCTTAGGTTTAAAGCTGCATCTTAGAATTGGCTTTCAAAAAAGGACTGATGTAAAGAAAGCAACACAGACTGCAGATTTTCAAAGATTTTTAACCTGTCTGTAGTAGCACCTACCTATAATTTACACTTAACTTTACCACTAGAATTAGCTGGTTTTTTATTGTTGTGGTTCTGTTTCACAGCATGGATACATGACAGTTCTGGCTGGATTGTGTTCAGTTCTGTGCTAGGACAAGTCAGTGGTGTTGTGATAAGCCCTACCTTACACTTAGATCTTTCTTCAGAAGCATTTTTAAGAATTTCAATTTTACTGGATTATGTTATTCCCTAAATTTAGGGGATGGTACCAGATGCACACAGATTGCAGTTTGATCATTTGTATTCCTCTAGTGTAGAAAAAGCCAGGGGATTGTCTATGCCTTGCATCAGTTTCATGAGAGATACTGGCCATGTGGATTTGGTGTTTGGGTTAAGAGTCAGCATGGGAGCTGCTGTAAACTCAGGTCAGCATTCATGGGAAGGGTGGCTGCAGCTTCTGTTTCCAACCAAAAATTACCCAAAGGTAGTTTCAGAAAAGGACTAACAATTCTTGCTACTTTTTGCACAGTTCTTAGGCATTCTGAGTTCACTTGTGGAGAGGGAAGTATCTGCAACTAGAGCATAAGGCTCACTTGAGTAGCTGGATTAGAAGAGCATTTATCTTCCAACAATATCCTTATTTTTAGGTACATCCAGAGGCACTGGTTTCAGCAACACAAATAGGAAGCTGTATAAACGTACATTTCATGGGCCTGAATAATGTTATGTCAGGGAAGTGATCATAAAGCCACCGATATTCTTGTCTATATTGAGGCAGACCATCTTTAAATCTGACCAATAACTAGAAAAAATGTATGTGTTAATAGTAATTAACATTGAGTGGTGTCTTGGAAAGCATGAGGCTTTACTTTATAGAGCTGCTGACTGATAGCTGGATGTAGGTGTTTGTTTTGTTGTACAAGTGACTGATGCAGACAAGCTGATGATCTCTGGCTAAGAGCAAGTCAAGAGAAAATTAAATAGTGCATGTTGAATATTGTTGTCCATTGCACTAAAAGAATTGTACTACTTTCCACTATTACTAGCCTGACTTCTAAAGGAAAAAGACTAATGAATTCCCATTGACATTGACAGTGTCTGTCTTACCTCTACCAATCTGTTTCTCTCCCTGTGGGCTAATTCCTGTCATATTTCTCTGAGGCAACAGTAAAAACTTTGGTCAAACAAGTTTCTTCCTAGGAGACAGTGTCTGGGGAAAGGATCTCCATGAAGTGTGTCCTTGTGAAGGAGAACAACACAGGGTGAGTTTGCACCTGACTGGGCATCAGAGAAGCCACCATGGACTGAGTTCTTTGACAAAGCTTCAGTTAAAGCTTTGAGCTGTGGAGATGAAGCAAACTTCAGTAGCCCTGCTGCTCAGAAAGCAAACTGGCAGGACTGAGTTGAAACTGGTAACACTGGATCTCCTGTCTGTAGGTTGCTTAGGGCCTTGAGACCTCCTACTGCAGTAGCCATCCCAGAGAGCTGAAAGTCACAGTAACTAAATGACTGATTAAGATGGTGCTGTTGGCACTATGACAACAATTTTTTTACCAGAAGAAAATTTATTTTCCAAGCTTGTAGTTTATTGGATTTAATGGTAACTTAACTGCTTTGTGAGCCCTTAGTCAGAAAAGCAGCTGAGATTCTGAATTTCTGCCCATCTTCATTGCATTAGATGAGGGGAAATTTCCCTAAACGTCCATCAGGTTTAACAATGACTAATCTTCAGCAACAGCTGGAATAATGCAGAAAACACTTGTTATGCAAAAATCTGCAAACATATGGCAAGTACAGTTCCTTGCTTCTGTTTCTACAGTTGAAAATGAGAGATTTTGCAGTGTCATGGAAACAAAATAGCTGTGCTAATCTGGAAAGAGCAGCCCTGCATAGCTTTTCAAGGAGAAAAGAAGAAACCTGATGCTTGTGAATGGCTGAGTCTCTCATGTACCAATTTTGGATTCGCAATTTAGTGCTTTTGCATCTCTTTTTCTCATATTCACACATGAGCCAATGTTCCATCAAAAACAGCCTGCTGCACTGCTATCCTTTCAGAGGAGAAATTCAAACACATTTGTTTGCATGTTTTCAAGCATTTGAAGAATATTCTAGAATTAGGCTTGCTATTAAGAAAATCATACTGTGTAGAGATACAGTAGCACAGCAATCCTTCTTCCAGAAACACATACTGGTAGTTCTTTGGGGTCTAGTTTACTAGTTGAACAAGTTTATCTCCACTGCGTGAGGGAGAGACAAATTTGTTCTCTGATTTCCTCAATGATAGTACATTATGGATGGCTTAGTAGCTATCAGGGTTTGAGGCAGGAATCATTAAAGCATCAGACAAATTTTTCATACTTATTTCCTGTTTGTGTGTCACACCCCAGGAAGGTGAATGCGAATAGAGATCAGTAGCACATAATGAAGATGTGAACAGTGTTGTAATCAGTTCAACATGGCTTTATTTGTGCTAAGAGGGATCCTGATTTCCCATTTCTGATTGACTTGCAATTTATGTGTGAATTCCCATCTTCTCACTGGATTTATGCTAAAACAAAGGTGAGAATGTATTCCTTCCACCTACAAATCATGGCCTCTAAGTTTATATGCACCAGTCACACTAGATGTGGTGTGCTCTACTCAGTGCTCTACGTTTATACAGAGATAATGGGAGGGAAAAAAAAGAAATGTCAAAACTTCATTGGTGAAAGAGGCATCGCTAGCAACATATAATAAGATGGACTCAAAACAGGGAATTAATACTATTTTCTCTTTCTGCAATTGGTATCATTTGTACTGTGGCAATGACTGAGGTCCCATCTGGTTGGTCACTGAAAGAATAGACAGCCTCCTGAAGATCTCAGTCCTGCAACTTTTGTAACTGTCTTCCCACTTGCTCCTTAAATGGTTTGTAAAATCTCCCAAATGATGAGAAAGTTTATCATAAGTGAAACATGTTTTAAATGGGAGAAATATTAATGCTAACACTATTCCTGGTTTATGATATAAAGGAATATTTAAAATAGTGTAATGATATTTTTTGGCTCAAATACATCTCTATACTTTCATGGCCCTGTAAAGTATCCCACTTGCATGTGAGAATCCTAAGTAGAGAAAAACTGAGTGTATAATAAGAGAGGTGATTGTTCCTTTAAGAATTCAAGTGTCAAGTCTTACTGAAGTGATGAAATCTGGGTGTTGCTGTAGGTATCTGAGGGGATATGCTTTGTTACCCAGTGTAACATCCATAGACGAATTAGTCTGCACCTCAGAATTCCTGCATTTCATTTTCTGGAGTTCTGCTTTGCTCAAATGCTGTCAAACAACTTCTGCTGTCAGATGACACCACAGAAAAGTAGAACAAACAGAAAACAAAGTCATTACATAACGTCTCTGCTCCTTCCTTGGTCTCAGAAAGTGACTTTGCCTCTCCATCAAACTGGAGTGTTTGCATCTCCTATTTCCTTTCAAGAAATAAATGGGTCAGTTTTCTGTAACAGGGTGGAAAGAGCCAGCCATGTCCATGGTACTGCCCCAGGCATGTGTTTACTTACAATACATGATTATTAACCATGTAATCATGTGTTTCTCTACTACATTTTTCCTGGGGTGGTGCTGTTCAGTAGTCTGTTGAAAATGCACCTGAGACAGCCTAAAGAAATGCACTGATAACAAGGATCCCTGCCTGGTCATTCAGTCCTCTCCAGTTTCCTCAAGGTCACCTCCAGCTGCCTGCCTGTTCATGCTTCAGTTTCTCCTGGTTCCATTTCAGAGCTCCATGCAATAACAGGTTGCAGAATTCAGTTTCTTAAATTGGCATCCTTAAAAATCCCTCTCTGGAAACCTAAACACTTTAATGATTATGTGTATCCACTCTGCTGGCTTTTATATAATAATTTTGGTTTTCTTCTCATTGACATTCAAGAACTAAAGCAGAGAATCCAAAAAACAAGCAAAATACTTCAGACAATTGCTTCATCTCCGGTCTGGTTGCCAGGTGGATGCTATGGAGTGAAGCCTCTGTTTCTCTTTTACTGGAGTCTTTAGAAAAACATGTACCTTTGTCTTCTGTGAAGAATTTTGTTTAACGATGCATAGAAGATTTGTATCTAATAGAACATCAATAAAGACTTTTCACTGTTAATGTGCACTAAGGGATTCACACAGGATGGCATTTTCAACATTCTTAGCTCAGCAATCTCATACACTTTTGTGTTCTTCATGTATAGAAACCAGGGTTAGAGACACAGATTTGAACATGGCCCTGTGCCACACACTTATTAAAATGTAAATGTCTGAAATCAGCCATTAGCTTTGGAATTTATGTTATTAGTGAATATGATAGAAAATCTGAAGTTGTTCTGAAGCAAGAGTTATTCTGTGAGATACAGATGGGAAACCTCACTAAAGGGTCTTCTGTTTGCTTACACTGCTATTATGTCTTTGTAGTTTTTGCTGTCTTGGGGCTATGTACTTATCCTCTCTGCATGACACTTTCATGTCATCACTAAACATACCTCAATGTTCTGGGGTTTTGGTTAAAGGTCTACAGTATTTCAGATGGCTCACATCAGAGTAAGAAAACTGTATTGGGGAAAGAAAAAAATCTGGGCAATTTGTTTAGCCTGTCTTTCCCAGCAGAAACTGGGCAGCCGATGAGCTTGTAGCTGAAGTCGTCGAACTGGTAATGCCAAAACAGAAGAGTCACAAAGCTGAGAAGGAATTTGTAATAGCAGTTCTGGTTCATCTGTGGCACCCTTTTGAGTCACCACAAACCCGGATATTTTGGAGAAAGAGTATCAGGCTTTTTGGGGACCTAGACTACATGGACCATCTCTGCTGGAAGTTCAGAACAGGCATCATGCATTTGTCTGCTTCAGGCCTCTTGATCAATCGCAGCAGTATTTTTCATCTGGCAGCTATTAATGCTTTGTACCTGATAAAACTGGAAAAAGCAGTTTGGAGAATTTGCAGTTGATGCTTAGAGCCTTAATTGCAAGGCACCTTACTTTCTTTTAATGCTTAAAGGCACATAGAGCTCTTTATATGGCTTGTTTAAAACTACCTCACATTGTTCTGTGCTGCACTGTCATCTGCATTCTGAATATAACTGAGGTTGTGCACTGCTGTAGGTTGGCCATGCTTCCTGACCTCTGGGAATTTGCATTATGATTTCTTGTCTAAGTCACGTGCAAACACATTTTCTCTTTTTATGTTCTTCTTCTGTCTCTGAGCAGACACTGTAGCAAGGTGTCAGTGGGGTAGGAAATGAGCTGACTCTCAGAAGCATCTGGAGAGTACTGTGAGCTGGGCTGAGCTGGACCTCTTGCTCAGCTGGACAAACACCTCAGCTACCAGCTCCATGTTTTTCCTGCTGCTGTTTATCTTCTCCTTCTAGAAGAAAGCTTTGAGAGAAAGACTCAACTCAACCTGGGGATGCTGCATTTAAGGTAAAGGTGTCCTTCCTTCACTGAACAAGAGTGATGGTCCTGACACAAATATTTGAAAAATACTAAATATTAGGGGATACTCTGATAAAATGACACCTCTGTCAAATCCTTTCAAATCCTAAAGTTGTTTATAGGAGGAAGGTGTCCAGAATTAATTGCTCATTACAGATTTAGAGACTTTGAAGCTCCATACTCCTCCTGTAGCACAAAACCAAAGCACTTCCCTGACAAAAGACAAGAGCAAAAGACAGGATAGGTGCACAATACAGAACAGTGAATAGCAGCTCTGGAAGGTAAACATTTTCTGGAGGGAAAATACCAGAAATAGCAAAAATCCACTTGCCATCATAGAGCTCTTAAAGCTAGTATCTATTGGGGTGAGATGCTGACCTCATTAACATTCTCAGGAGCATTTCCAATGGCATTAGCACAGTTTTGCTTGATGAAATGAGGATAAGTGCATGGGGGTGGGTTGCACTCAACTGATACTGCCTTTGTTCCTCAGGTTTCTCTGAGGCCTAAAAGAATCAAGGGAGAAAAAGTGGTGAACTCAGGAGGGTGTAAATTCCTCAAGTGGATGCAGCTCAGCCAAGGTGCTGGAGCTAGAACTGCTTTGTATCAGTGCTGCACAAATACCTCCTCATCCATACTCTCAATTTCCCTGTGAGTGTCTGTGATTCCTGAGGTGCTCACCAGGGTTGAAATCAACTCATCTCCACAGAGGCCTGGAAACCTGACTTAACAGGGCTCTCTAAAAGTATCTAAAAGTCACGTAACTTATGCAAATTCAGTGTACAGCAAAACCTTGCATCTGTTTCTTGGAATAATTTTAACATATCTGGAATCAGAGTTTAAATTATCTTTTAAGTTATTAATTTAATAGATATTGCTTAATGTATTTTATTGCAGTAATAAAGTCCTTCAATTACCAAGTTAGTATTTCCCAAGGAAAATCTGGCAAGTCCTAAGTAAAAAGTGAACTGCTACCCATAACTGATTGTTTAATAGTAGAAATGCCGTTTAATTTCATTATTATTCAAATTTATGTTCAGTTTTCTCAATTAGCATATAAATACTATAAATCTCTTGTATGGAAAAAGCCTTATCGTGGAATATTTGTAATTATTATAAATAGCTGGGTAAGGCAAAATCTTGGATAACACATAGCAGTGAACACAAATCAGGCTGAACAGGGGTATGGGACAATCAGAAATGTTCAATTTAATTCCTGTGGAATAATTTTTGGATCCTTATGTAGGTACCAAAATCCTTCCTTACTAAATCTGCTATGTAAAGGCATAACCATTTTCTTTTATGTGTTATTGGTGGTTTTTTTTGAGATGGTTTGCACACCTCTTCTGTAACAGAAGCCTTTTTTTAAGGCTAATTTAAAGCTCTTTTGCATCTTGAAAAATTGGTGCTAAAAGGATGCTATTCCTGTAGCCACCTTTTGCCCAGAGTAGGTAAAAATTAGTAATACCGCTGAGGAAAATATGCTAAATCATTCTGCTCTCTCACTAGAGTAAGGACATAGATTCAGCACCATGGATTTTATAAATGAGCACCATTTTACATCAATGAAAGGTGATGTGACAAAGCCAATGACTGGTTAAGAAAAATCTGTTTTCATCCCCATTTTGTGTGTCTAGACTGAAGTGCCAACATGTTCAGTTACAGCAGTAGGAGTAGGTAGCTTCTAGTGTTTTTAGGTATAAATTAACACCTTAACCTTTTCTCCATTTTTAGTAGACAGCCAGAATAGGAAAAGAAATATCAGTTTAATTTCCTCCCACAAAAATACTCAGCCTAAGAAATGACCTATTGATATCATGTGCAACGTCAGACAAGGAGGTATCAACACCTTTTGCACAGTGCAGTGCTGTGATCTGAGAGCAAATCCACCCTGGAGCATGTTGGGAGCTGTACTGGAGCAATTGGTATTTGAGCCTTCTGTAGAGATGAAAACTTGTAGGCTCAGGTAGAGCCCTGCCCCTTGCTTCTGTAGGTGAAAAAAAAGATGCTTTGCATCCAGAAGGAACAGCTGTGACTTGTAGCATTCACTGCTCTGGTTGAGCTGATCAGTGCTTTCCTAACAGGTGGTGGGAACCACCCAAATTTCAGTATGAGCCCCAGTCCCACAGGCGAACCCCACGTTAAAAATCAGCATGAATTTTATATAATTCCACATCTTGTCCATTTAGGCTTTATTATTATTATTATTGAATTAACAGCTTTCAAGTAAAGAACTGAAAAAGTAAAAAGCACTTTGACTGGAGGGTTTTGGAATGAAACAGATTCAATGTGTAGTTTGTCAACAACTGGGAATAGAATTTCTCCAGCCCCATTTTGCTGAGGGCATTTTCTCTTTTGTTAGTTTCTTTGTGATCATCTCTACTGCCTGAGAAAGGAAAAATCTATAGTTTTATTAGCTGCACTGAAGAAACTTGAGTGACAGGGGCTTTTTCCACAACTGACTACTGACATAGAAAATAAGTTATAGATGGATTATGATTATTTTCTCCTGCCTTGATGAGATCAGAAAAAGTTGAAGTCAGCACCTAGTTGGGGACAGTCATGAATACAGATGATCTGCAATAAAAATGAAATCCAGTATTTCATTCACCCTTCAAGCAGCAGCTCAGTTACTGTGCTCACTTCCTCATTAAGAAATTTCCCTTCATCATTAAATTATGTTTCTTTCCTTCTCAGGATGATGTGCACTTCCTAACTTAGCACTTACACAGTAGGAAAGGATTAATTTTGAGCTTTTCAGTCCTCTTCACCGACTTGCAAGAGGAAAAAAATATTGGAATGACTCCTTTCAGGTCTAAAAAGTGGGTGAGATATATACTTATTCATCAATATACTCAGACAGCATGTCCCCACCATGAACATCTATGGTGTTTTCCTGAAGTTTATCACAAATTTTAGTTAAGTTTTAATATGTTTGGTTTAGTGGATTTCACTTGAAATGTAAATGTAGTTACTTCAACTGTATTTTGAAAAGCCTGAAGTGAAGAGTTTGGGAAGGCACTGGAATCCAGTATATTCCCTAAACTGTGTTAAAATTCCTTGCTTTCACAGAAGGTATTAGCTAGAATTATTAAAAGGCTGCACTTATATTTCAAGGCTTTACAAGTCAAGCATCAGCCAGATAAAAGTTTATAATTGGAATCTAATTTTCTAAAATTAAATATAATTGGAGCTGAACAGCTCCTTGTGCAGCATCACATGGGCACCCTCAGTTGCACACAGCTGCATGTGCTGGTCCAAGCTGATGAAACCTCACAGCAAACTGTTGGAGGATGGTAGAGAAGGAATAACCAATAGTTAAATACTATTTTTAACATTCACAGAACGGCCTGGGTTGGAAGGCACCTCAGATCGTCTTGCTCCAACCCCCCTGCCATGAGCAGGGACACCTTTTACTAGACCAGGTTGCTCCAAGCTCCATCCAATTTTAAATTTCCAAGGCTGGAGCATCCACGATGTCTCTAGACAACCCGTGCCAGTGGCTCACCACCCTCATAGTAAAGATTCTTGTCCTATTATCTAATCTAAATCAGCCATTCACAAGCTATTTAAAATCTGCACTATTATCTTACTTATTTTAGCTTAATTTTAACTTTATGCTTGTTGCTGGAATGATTCTCTTCACTGGCGGGAAATGTAAATTAGTTCATTCTGTTACTCTCTGAAGAATCAATTGGGGAAACTTCACCACAGGCACCAGGCATTTTATTAACTATGCATTTGAACAAATCAATTTTCTCAACCTTGTTTCCTGAGAACAGGCAATTGTGTTGCAGAGATCCTACTGCTGTTACTGCTCCGTAATCCAAACATTGCTCTGGTGTGCTCTTCCCAGCCTACAGATTTGTCACTGGACTATTATGTTATGCTCCACTGTTTTTTCTAATTATACTGTAAACCCTCTTCCCCATAGCTTCCATCCTATCTAAACACTACATTCTAATAATTTGGTGGAACATTATTTCATCGCTTCTTCATAGATTCTTATTGCCAGTATTATTTCGTGACACAAAGTCAGTTCAAAGTTACATGTTTCAGCTTAGATTAGTGGTTCTGCTTTTCTTAGTTCTCCAGAAGACAGCTGGGCTGGCTTTTGCTTTGAAGGCTGGGCTTATTATTATGGTATATGGAAATCAGGAGTATAATAAATGTAAGTGTGACAAGCTAAATTTCTGCTTATTCCATTAACATGGGGCTATTGTGTTGGAGTTTGGTTGCTGTTTATTCATGGTAATAATCTGCTTTTTCCAAGAGGAAAATATATCTGTTTAGTTAGAGGGCTCAGTTGTTTCTGATGTGAATTGAAGAATTGCAAAGTGGTACTTAGTTACCTAATTACTCTCCATCAGTTTTAATGTGCAGTTTACTCCAGCTAAACATGAACCACTTGGTGTGAAAAGCAATTAAGAAGTGAAATCATAGACCCAAAAACCCTCAGGTCCAGCCCATTTTATTGTAACCCAGTGATGATTCCCACACATACTTTCCATTCAGGTAATCTAGTTTACAAGTTATCTGAAAACTCATCTTCAGTCTATACTTGATTGTTTCACATCTGAACGATATTACTTTGCTATTTTCAGATTTGACTTCATTTATGATTGTGTTATGTAATGAAATCAAGATAATTAAACCACTCTCCATGACAGGATCTGTTTCGAATTTCCTAGTGAAGCATCAATATGAGCCTCTTGTTCTACACTGTGCAGGAGAAACCTAACCCTGTCCTCATTTTAAAAAAAGGTAATTTTGCTTGAAGGTTATCAGAGGGATCAAATTAGATATCTTTAATTCTCTTCTCAGAATTTTCGAATGGGAAAATTCTGCCTCCATCAACAGCCCCGAAGTACTCTCAGGCATCAGACACGTGAAGGGAAAATCCCCATAGCACAAAAGCCACTGAAGGGTTTCATTAAGTTTGCCAAATTTGTCTGGGGTTCAGTGTCCTGGCACCTGTAGATGGCTTTTCTGAGTGTGCTCAGGCTTGCAGCTTGTGCTGGGCTGGTGTGGTTAAACCCAGCACGGGTCTGGGGCATTCCCTGCCTCCTCCTCCTCCTCCGGGGTGTGGCTGAAGGACAGTCACACTCGCCTTAAAACCTCTTCTAATGCAAACCCAGCCAAGCCTGAAATCGTCCTTCCAGCTGCACGTAAGCTGTGCTTTTGTCCAGCCCTCCCACCCTTCTCCCCTGTCCACACGTCTTGCAGCTGCACTCCTGGGAGAGCTCTGAACGCACAAAGTGCTTTCTGTGGAAAGACAGGGGAAGAGCCAAACAGCTAGCACAGAGACGTTTCTTATCTCAAAAATTAAGAAATAGATTTGGCCTCAGGCAAGATGCCCTGGCCATTATGTCCTGTAATGGGATAGTGAACAGAACATTTTCATCTCCTCCTCTCTCGAGGTGAATTTACAGATGGCTTACTCCTTCATCTATTTTCAGTAATTTATTCTTGCACCCGAATCAGCAAATTAAAAAATGAGTTCTCTTCCTAGCTGACATTTGCATATTCATTAAACATTCCATTGAACTATTTCACAGCATCTTTAATGATGCTCACTGACAGCTCAGGATGTACCTATCTCATGGTAACCTGAACTGGCAGAGCTGTACCTCAGACTTGAAAGGGCACCACCATTCCTCCCCATCGCTGCATTTTGGCAGTGTCAGAGGGGGGCTGAACTTCCAACGGGCACTTTACCACTGCAGACTGCCTCCCCCTCGATGCAAAATTCCTTTTAAATATTTCCATATTCAGCAGCGCCAAAATTATCTTCATGAGCATACATGCATAATAGGAATGCTTATAGGTCCTGGTATATCACATTCTGATTTATATTCATGCGTTTGACAGTAGGGTTTGTTTTATATTCTATTCAAAGACTTCATTAATATGAAATCAGCACAAAATGCAGTCAAATAATAGGAAGAATAAAAACCGATGGACTGTCTTATAAAATTCTGACTTGAGCCCCTCTGGTGAAGTCAACATTTTCTTGAAAACAGCTTTATTGAATACACTGGATTATATTATACAATCCTGATTTTTAAGGACATCTATAATAGCTGGAAGATTAGTCCATTAAAATGACAAAATACATTACACTGTTAATGTATTGTTTTGGCATGCTATGTGAAAGACTGCCTTTTCTTGGGTGCAATGTAGAAACACATTGATCGTGTGAGCACTGCAAGGTGAGATGTGTAATCATGAGATAGCTGTTAAATCAAAGAAAAACAGCATAGTAATAGAACTTCATTTGTTCACTCAAATGCCTATTGATTAATGGTTTTTCTTCTCATTTCAGTTCAATACGCATTTTGTGAAAAAGCCAACTGCTGGTGACAAGAGAGCCACATATGATTTGGCAGTGAATTAGTTCGACACCAGAGAGCAAATACAGCACTTAACAGAGTTCAGAAAACAAGTGAGATATGATATGGAATAAGGTTGGAGCTATACGGCTGAATATTAGAACAGTATTCCTTCAAATTCACTAGGTGTTTGATTTTTCTCTAGGCACCTAAGTTTTTTCCTAAGAAGGTTTTACAGCTCTGATCCTGTCTTCTAGAAGTTTCAGAAGTTATAATTCTGTGAAAAAATAGTATCTCATAGAAATATTTGCAAACCTTAACAAAAAACAGTTCTACTTGTTTGGCTCTTAAGACTAGTAATGAAATAGATGGCAGCAGAATTAATGCGTAGACTAAATATATGTTTAAGCCATAAGCATAAGACAAATGTTTTCATGATAGCTTGCATGCAGCTTTTCTGTAGTGGGATTTACTGATTGTGAATGCATGTGGCCATGCTGGAAAGCACTGATGAAAACTGGAGGAATGTGAATTATTTCCTGCTTTAGTTAAAATCTGCACAAACTTAAGCATTCAGAGATTTGTAAAGAACCAGGATTTTCTACCAGGGGTTTTCCTTACTTTCTTGCCACATCTCTAATTTTGTTTAAAAGCTTTAAAGAAACACTGCAGGAAGTAGCTTCTACTGTTGGAAAACAGAAACCATAGATTAGAACATTGCAAAGGCACCTGCAATAATGTCACTTTGACTGGAAACAGATTCCAGGGTTTTATCTCTTACTTTAGTCATGCCTAAACTTGATCTTTAGTGATGATCATGTAAATACAAGTTAAGACTAATGTATCAGTAACACCATCAAACACCATGTACAGCTTTCAGTAAATTAGAAAAAAAGGCAGGTTCTCCTGGGGATGGTCTGGTCTTCTGACAACTTTTATATTCATGAACTGAGGAATGGATTTATTATGCAAAATCAGTAAGAAACAGTGGCATGATTCGTGAGGCTTACTAGCACCTTAAAGTTTGCTGCTAAAAAAATTTTGCTCAGTTCCAGAAAACCTGCTTATTGTATCTTTAATCTGGCAATGGAATAGTTTGTTATAATTGTATTTATTTTTATTATGTACAGAATCTACAGTGACATGAGCATTTTCTATTGGAATTGGGAAATTAAAAAGGTTATTACTTGCTACCTGAAGAAAATTATTACTGGCATTGCAAGGTTATTATTTCATTTCCAATGCAACAAATTGGTTTTGCAAGTTTTTGTTCCTCTTCTCTCCCACCCCTCACATCTGTCTCATCTCTACTGATCTCAGGTTCATGAACAGCCACATGGATTTTGTCAATGCAGAAAATACACAGAACTCGTTTTAGGTTCAGAAATAAATTTTCTTACAAAGAATATCAATGATGTTACTCATCACAGAGTGCCTTTATGATTTTATGTGCAAACTATATTTTTGATGATTACTCTCATGCTAGTTTATTCTTTTATGCCTAATTAGTCTTTAAGTAACAGACAGAATGATGACATTTACTCCTTCAGATTATTCATTCACAACATTTGAAGGCTTCTGTTTCCTAAAGCAAGTATATATGATTGCTTGATATAGTTTTTTATTTGATTTTTGTAAAGAGACAGTGTTATTATTATTATTATTATTATTATTATTATTATTATTATTATTAAATATCAGGCTCATCAGCAACAAGACTTAGAGATGAGCCTCTGTGTGTATCACTGTTCTGCAAGTCTGTGCTGAGGAACAAAGAATGTGAATTTGCTCTGATAAATGCATGGGCTCACTCTAAGTTAGAGCAAATATAAAAATGAACTGGAATCCTTGATGACACTGGGAGGGTTTGTGACTGCTGGTTTAACTTCTGTTCTGTATTGTCCTTGCTAATGTCACCTGGTATCTTCTTTTAAGCAGGGTGATGTTCTTGATTGTGCCTACAAATTAGGTCTTAGAATGAATTTCTAAGCTGGACAAGGCTCCACTAACAAAGCTGAGTTCTGTTTAAAATACATCATTGTGTCATGACTGACCAAATACATTTTAAAGATTATTGACTTTAATACAGATCTGCAAACTTTAATTTTACATGTACTGGGAACCATTATGTACTAATTTGGATATGCAGTGCTTGACTTTTAAATTTATGGCATCCCCAAGGCATTTCTTAACATCAAATCAGGAGGAAAATTTCTGTCTCAACCCCTCTACCAAGTGGCTTCTTAAGAAATTTTACTCCCTAACTGGGACTGTGCAAAACTTGTCAGGAAGCAGAATATTTGATTCCTTGAAATGCTAAGAAGATACTAGAAACAAAAAAGGGTAAAAGATTAGTATAATTTGCCTTTGTTCTGTGGATACTTTGCCACTTACACAACTCACTGCCTTCAGGGCCTCTTCCAGCACAGCATCAGTGGCATTTCAATGTAGAAAAAATTTTGAGTCACCATTACATGTTAATAAAATAGGGAGTTTTATTCCAAATATGGAATGGGGTGAGATTCAGGACAGGAATATTCAGCCTTTGATCAGTGAAATTTTTAGGTTATGGTATTTAATCATTCATTCATTCATATTAGAGTAACTTTTACCATTTTAAAAAAAACAGGTATATTCCCACTTTCCAAACATCAAGTTCTCCATTCTCTCACTGTAGTCCTGGTATTAAACATCACACCATTTTCAAAGCTGAAAGGACAACAAGATCTATACATATAAAGGACACTTCGGGTGATTTTTGTAATGTTCTAATAAAAATTATCGAGTATAACTCGTTCCTGCTTTCCAGTACACTGCTGTTGGATTTACAATAAGAAATAGGTCAAAATCTATTGTGGTGGCACAAAAATCTCAGAAATTGTAAATCGATGGAGAAGTTCATATGCAAAAGGTAGAACTTCCATGGCAATACACAGCACTTTTATTGTGATGAATTTGGAACGCACACAACCCTTTTATATCCTCGCACACCTCATTGTCCAGAACTGAAATCAAAACCGCAATTGTCAGCATCAAGTGTCACTATGGTGCCAGGGAGAAGTGGTTTCCAGGTTTCAACTGTGTATTTCCATGCTTCAGCACACAAACACTGATTAATTTCACCAAGCATTAACATGGAAAAGATACCCATCTCAGGGCGTCTTAATGTTTGTGCTGCTGAAGCACACACTGCTCTCAGCCGGCGTAGATTCCTTGTGCTTGTGGAAACAGAACATTTTTTTTTTATATGGTTTAGAGCACAAGCTCTGAGTGTTTATTAAAAACTCGGGACTAATTTATGCAGGTTCTTAACAGAAGTGTATAAAAATTACAGAAGACGCATACACACCCTTCAGTGTGCATCGCACTTCCTGCGTGATAGCTGGTAACTTTTTGAGTATTACTTTTTTCTTAAGAGCTGAGAGGGCAAGTAATGAAGCAGAGGGATGTTCACGACTCACGTTTATAAGCTTAGAAACTTCCTACCAGGTGCCAAGCCATTCCACACTCCCAGATACCTATTCCAATACCTCTGACCCTTCTGCTTGCATGTGTGAGATGACTGCCTTTCCACGGTGATCTACAGCAAACTATTCAGTAAAATTCTCTGGGATCCACAATCGAAAACTTTACGTACTTCCACAGACGTTTGCAGAAGTTCTAAGTGTCACCTCACGCTATTTTCTGTAAGAAGGGATACATTCGACAAGAACAGCCGGGCGGAGAAGGCACGTTCGGGCTGAAGCGGTGCCGGTTCGGGAGCGGTGAGAGCTCGAACGGCCGAGCAGCAGCAGCAGCAGCAGCAGCAGCAGCAGCAGCGACAGCGGCAGCGGCGCTGCTTCGCCCCGGGCTGTGCCCGCCGTTCCCCGGGGGTTGAGCGGGCGCGGGGCCGTTCGCTCCGCGGGCCGGGACAACGCCTGGCACCCGCGGGCTCCTCCCCAGCACGGGCACACCCGGGACGGACCCTGGGCCGGACCCCCTCGCCCCGCGGGGTGCGGGGAGCCGGCCCGGCGCTGCCCGGTGAGTACCTCCCGCGGGAGGGCCGGGGGGCCGGCCCCTGAGCGGCAGCGGCCGCGGCTCCGCGCCTGCCAAGTCCTTGCTTGTTCCGGAGGGGGGCACGGCACGGCACGGCACTGAGGGGGACACAGCACAGCACAGCACGGCACAGCCCGGCACTGAGGGGGACACAGCACAGCCCAGCCCGGCACTGAGGGGGGCACAGCACAGCACAGCACAGCAGTGAGGGGGACACAGCACAGCACAGCACGGCACAGCCCGGCACTGAGGGGGACACAGCACAGCACGGCACAGCCCGGCACTGAGGGGGACACAGCACAGCACAGCCCGGCACTGAGGGGGACACAGCACAGCACAGCACGGCACAGCCCGGCACTGAGGGGGACACAGCACAGCCCAGCCCGGCACTGAGGGGGGCACAGCACAGCACAGCACAGCAGTGAGGGGGACACAGCACAGCACAGCACGGCACAGCCCGGCACTGAGGGGGACACAGCACAGCACGGCACAGCCCGGCACTGAGGGGGACACAGCACAGCCCAGCAGTGAGGCGGGCACAGCACAGCACAGCACAGCCCGGCACTGAGGGGGGCATAGCACAGCACAGCAGTGAGGGGGACACAGCACAGCACAGCACAGCACAGCACAGATCAGCCCAGCCCAAGCAGTGAGGGGGACACAGCACAGCCCGGCCCGGCCCGGCCGGCGGTGAGGGGGTCCCGGCGGTGCTCATGGGGTGAGAAGGACACAGCCCAGCCGTGGCGCCCGCCCCATGGTGCCGCTGTAGGGGAAGGACACCCGCCGCCCCTTCGGGCCCCTCAGACTCCCCCGCCCCGGGGCGGCCCCAGCCGGCTCCTCCATCCCCGCGTCTCGAACGCTCCTGGGCCGAGGTGCTCCTGCTAGCTGTGTGCTGGGTGCTTCCAAAATCTGGGTCGGAGGCACTTAATGCTGCCTGTTTAACCACCTTTGTTTAAACTGCACTTTGTCAACGTTATCGGACGTGTTTTCTTCCTGTTTTGCCTTTCTGTTTTGCACCTATGAAGTACGGCAACGTGCCATACCCGAGGCGCGGGGGAGGATGGCTGGTGCGATGCCCTGGTGGGTCTCCGGGCGATGCTCCAGCTGGGGCTCCGTGGAAGCAGCAGCACCCCGCAGGAGCCGGGCATTGCTGCGGGAAGCGACGGGCGCTCGCTAGGTTATTCCAGAAGCGCTAATGAGCAGGAGGCGGTGCGGCTTTGCCCCGCAGTGTCGCGGGTGACCTGCTTTCAAAGGTCTGTCAGCGACAGCGTGTCCCCGGGGCGGTGTTCTAAAATGCATTCACGCCCGTGGCAAAATGGTTTTTTCGCCGCCCCTTTTTCCCCGCAGCGTTGCAGGCGCTGCTGATGTCACATCGCCCAGCTTGGCGCTTCGCTCAGCACGCCCCGGAGATTTACAAATCCATTAACAGTTTTCTTCAGTCTGTCCTCTCAGTTGGTTTTGAGCACTGGACAATGAAGTTAAAATACCTTAAACTTGCACTTTCACATTGTTTTTGAAAACACAGAACCCAACGGGCTTTAAGGAGAATATTCGGGATAAAAAGGCAACAGTTGTTTCCACTGTGTTACGCATGCATCTTATTGAGTAATCCTGGTTTTGATTTTCCTTTCTTCATTGTTCCCATTCCTATGAGATAGCAGAGGATCCGAAAGAAGCAGGGAGCTCCAGGTGAAGTCCCTGGTCTTTCTTCAACTGCCCCAAGAGCCCAGGTGACTGTTGAGCTGTCAAACAGGTTTTGTGGTGCAAAGAAATAAATCCTTTGAGTTTTCACCTTTCTGCTTCCCCGTGGGTAGGCGTCTGTGTGCTCCTTGTAATGAGTGCTTAACGGTGGCACCAGTGGTGTCTCCACTTACTGCGTAGAGAGATTTCACCCTGGGTATGTTGAAACCTGCATATGCCTTCCTATTCTGTGGCAGTAGACGAGAAACTCAAGTATTTAAGTAAGCACCTCTTTTAATAAATCAAAATTAGGCTCTTCATTAATAATGCCCTAAAATAGTTCAGATGCCTCTGTACCATTGGGACAAAGAGGCTGGTGTCACTGAAGACACTCAGACTTATGCTCACATCTGCATCTGACGTCAGTGGCATTTAATCCTTATTTAATTCTGGAAGGCTTTAGAAGTTGAATGCTGTCACAGAAGAACTTGTAGAATGGCTTGGTTTTGGGTCACATTTGTGTTTTGATTCTGAGTTTGTCAAAGGTAGTGGCAGCGGGTCCAAATGTGAAGAGGAGTGAGGTGGTCTTATTGTCTGTTCTGCAAGGATGTTGTTATGGATTTTGACCCATATTCATGATGATGCAATGACTATTTACTGAAAAGAAAAAGCAGTGGAGAAGCAGGCAGGAATTCTGTTGCTGCACTGTTATTTTTGATCATTTTCACTTGAGCAATTTTGTAGCTGTGCAATATACTTTTAAAAAACTCTGTATGCTACCGTTTTGTAATGCTAGTTTCTAGCTCTTTCTGGCATGTAAGTTCTACTTTCTTGCTGCCTTCATTTCATGAGGATAGGTAGTGCATTTCCTAAACCAACACTAATTTATTTTACAGATGCAAACCTGGTACTGATGTTTTCTAAATGTTAACTGGTCCTAGAAGAATTAGAGCTGCAGGATCAAAGTGTCAGGTTAGTTGTCATCAGGCCATAAAATCTCTCTTTTTTCTATTACCATTTTGCTTTTTCTTGTGCTCATGTACTTTGTTTTATAAATTTAGGTTTATTATGTAGGTTTGGCTTATTGTATGAGTTTACCAACTCCTGGTTAAATAAACTCATGCATTAAAGCAGTGTAAAGCAAAGTATTTCAGCTTTCCAGAATATTTAAATATTTTATTCTGACTTTGAACATTCATGTGTTATCAACTTTTAAAATATCAGTACTACCTCCATTTATCTTTGGAACTTCTTCAGCATTAGGAAGTCTTAATGACTGATTGTAGACCAGCACATTTGCTTAATCTCCACAGACAAACTTTACAAGCAGTTCTGAGTGCTTGTTTCAGATGTTGAAGTGAATGAGAGTGAGTTCTCCCTTGTAGTTCAGAACTTGCTTCTGTGAGGGTGATTTCTGAATGGTATGCATCCATTCAAGGCTTTTAGATTATTTATCCAAATTATCTTAATTTGCTCCTAATTAGCCTAAATTAAAGCACTGTCTCTTTGGTTTGTGTTAATTTTAAAAGTGCAAACTACTTGAATTCTAAATGAGCACAACTACACTGGGATTTAAAAAGCTCACTGGTTTTGCCCAATCAGAAGTGTTGTAATTTTGTGCTCTAGACAAATTTGCAGATTCTGATGATGAAAAGACTGATCCTTGTTAAAACTACTGACAAAGTTCTTGGTAACTTCCCCAAAAGTCTCCATCTCCAAGCCTGGTGATTATGAGTTAAGCAGCCCTTAAGACAGAATTCCATAGGCAATAGTTAAGTGTGAAAGGCAATTGATTTTACATGGAACAGGGTTAATAAAACTCAGCTCTCAGTACAAGTATTCCAATCAGATGGAGTGGTTTTGCTTCCTGAGATAAATATTGCTTGTGTTCAAGGCCTTGATTTTGAATATTTTCCTGGGCACAGTAAAATACATGGTTCTCATTTATTATTTTATTTGTGGTGTTCTTATTTATTTGTGTTCTGTTTTATTTGTGTCCCATATGAAATATGTGCTTCCAGTAAAGTTACTCCAGATTTTCTTTTAAGTGAATTCTGATGACAATTCTTATCTCAGATCCCTTATCTGAAAGGCAGGCTCTGAAGAAATACATTCACAGACCTAACTGTGTCTGTGATAAAAGTTAAATGTGGATGTGCTGCAGCACAAAACAAAGATTACAGCATAATTTCCTAAATTATTCTGGAGACCTGTGCTGGTGCATTCTAGTAGTTGTGTAGTGTTAGTTGAGTGTCTTTGACTTTTTGCCCTACTCAGTTATGTGCCTCTTAAACCCAAAGGTGCAATTTCTTATTAAGAATCTCCTATTCTCTGTTTATTAAACTGGTCTTTGAAACTGTGCTGAGACATAGTCTGGTCATAGAGTGTTGGCTAATAATCAGCTTTATACTCTGCAAATCCATTTTAAACATCTGTTTAACAACATAAATGTAAAACTTAAAAGCCAAATATGCCCGAGATGCTTCCCTTCTGCCCTAGAAGGAAGCCAGTTTTTTAAGCCTTTGAGCTTTGAGACAAAGGAGCAAAATCACTTTATTGCACTAGAGTTGTATGTTATTTTAGCAAATAGGATGAGTTCCTGAAAGAACAATTAACCTTCCATATAATGGACTGTGCTGTGGTGCATAGTGGCCCTTTGGAAGCTCTGTTCAAGTTTGCTGCTGCTTAAAGTGGCTGCTTACAAGGATAATTAGATGTTAAAATGATGATCCTTGGATATCCAAGAGGCTGTAAGGCATTCTCAAGGGATCAAGGCCCTGCAGAACAGAAGGTGATAACCTGAAATCTGAAGGGGAAGTAGAGCAGTGCTAAACCAATACCATTTTTATTTCTGTTGACTGAGAATAGTACCAGTTTAGGAATAGTCGAATGTTTCCTGACAAGTAGAGGGTGCCTTTTTAAAAGGTGGTTGATAAGTCATAGGTTGTGTCTTGGTACACAATTCCTTCTCTGAGGAGAATGAAGGGTATAAGCAGTCCCATGTCAATTCTGCTAACAAGGCTTGCTGCTGCTTAGCCAGCCTGCCTTAGTCAGTGCCTATCTCTTCACTTCTGCATAAGTAACACGGATGAGTTTTGCCTTCTCTAAGAACTGTTACAGCATTTTTGATACATGCATACCTGTATGATTACTTGGGGCCCAAGGAGTTGGAGTGGAAGTCAGTGGGATGAGGGATGGGCTGCTGTCTGTTCACACAGGGAGCCTGACCAGCAGTTCAAAAATGCAGTACAGGGAGGCTGTGTTTAGTACTGCGGGGCCAAGGTTCCTGCAACAGCAGATCCTGCACAAATTTTGTTTATCCAAGATGCTGCATTAATTCAATCCCATCTTGAATGATGTTTACTTCTTCTTACAAAGTCAAATAACTGTTATTGACTCTTCCTGGGTAATTTCATGGTTTCTTCTTCCTTTCCTATGTCTCACCTGGACAGCTGAAACAGGTTTAACACTTTATATTGTTATTTGTTCCATGGACAGCAGAGGTGATTCTTGCAGAAGAAAATGAGCTGTGTGCACTCTCATCGCAGAGAAATACGAGTCTAGTTTCTTCTGACTTCTCATACAAGTAGGTGTTTTGTGTTGGTGTTTTGAAGAAAAAATTGGTGGATGCAGTTTTCTGTTCTGATAATAAATGGAAGAAAACAAGCCCTTTGGGAATTGTCAGGTTCCAGGTGTTTTTTTTCAACACCATTCTGGCATTAGGACTATATGAGCAAATGGAACTTCCCCGACAGCTGTTGTCTGTGGACTGCATGTGTAACTTTCAACCTGTAGTTTCTTGGATTTTTTAATGTTCTACTTTGCTAGTGAAGTGTATTTTGTGTGGACATTTAATTAGACATGGAAATACCCATCTATACATGCTTTTTTACATGCAGGTGTGTTTGGTGTGTACACACAGAGTGCACCAAGTTATCACTCTGTGTGAATAAAGCTACTGTAAATGTATCAGTGTTTAGTGTAAGAGATGTAAGAATTATAAGTTAATATTCACAGATCAAGATATGTGAAGGTTTTGGGGGTCAAACAAATTACCTCCTGATGCATTCAGATGATTGCAGTGCATTTATTTACTCTAGAAATATCTGAGTGGTCAGACTTAAAAGACTGTTGGAGATCGGAATAAAGCAAAAGTAAATGAAAATAAAACATTTGCTTCTGAAAACTGTACATCATTAAGTATTAATTGTTCTACAGAAAAGGTGTATTTTATCGAGAGGAGTAAATAATTTTGTTGAAGACTTGCAGCTTGATGTATGATGATTAATACTGGAATGAAATCGTTTGACATAATCAGAAGGGATAATATTTTGGGATAGCATATATTTATGGTTTTGACCAAAAACATTGACTCCTGAAGATGAGGCTGTCCTACCAGCATTCTGTGGTGTCTCTGCTGGTGACTAGATTGAGAATTGGAAAAGAACATTCCTGTTTCATTTATTTTACAAATACTTTCACTGTGAGAAACATTTGCTACTTTAAATGCTCTGAATATACTCAGCATCTTGTCCTGGTTTCGACTGTGCTTCTTGCTACCACTTATTAAAATGACCTTTAGTAGGATTAGTTGTCATGTTTCAAAAATAAGTAATTATCTTCAATTTTGTTTTTTTCTGGAAAGATTGCCCAACTTCAGGTGCAATGCTACTTTAGACTGCTGTTAAAATAGTCATTCTCACCTGATTTCTTTCCTTCTTTTCCTGTCAGCTCAATTTCAGATTGTCAGTACTGAAGGAAGTGCTTTTGATGGTGGAGTAGATTAGAGGGAAGAATTAGCACCTGCTCTTAAAGGAGTTCCTGATTTCTTCCTGCTGCACAAACCCTGTGTGGTTTTTGAGAAGACCTTGATCTGTATCAAAGTTGTCTTTTCCCCAGTTCTCTGAAATTCAGCTCAATGGATGTTAGGCCAGAATATTGTATCACTTCAGATGCTGAAATTCTTTGTTGTATCTTGTGTGGTTGTTTAGCAATGTCTTCTCTTTTTCCTCTCATATACTCTAGATTGTCAACAAACTATACTGCAATAAAAATGCTCTAGAAATGCATTTATTTTGCTACTGTAAAGGAAATTGCAGTATAGTTTTTAATTTGCAAATGAATATATTTAGAAATTCTTCTGTTCAAATCTTGTAGTATCGATCTCGCAAGCCAAGTGCTTGTTCTTTTGAACCAGGAAGAAAAGTGAAGAGGCAGTAATTGCAACTGTGATGATCTGTGGTTAATTTGAAACGCTTTCAAAAGCACCTTAAAAGGCTTCTGAAAGTCAGGGTGAGTTGGTGATAAAGTACCAAAGTTGCTCATGAAAATAGCATTTAGGAGCCTGAAACATCTGGAATGCAGACTTCTAAATGTGCTTCCCTTACCTTCAAAAAGGTTTTGGCACAGAGCTTTTAGCATAGAATTAATTTTCCAAATTGTGGACTCTGAAATAATTTATACCTAGAACATTTGTAAAACTTAAACTGTGTTACATTTATGCCTTTCTTTGTTCAAAAGCTATCTGAGGTCTGGTCATGGATGCATTCAGAGTTGCCAGAGTTCAGGGCCTGTGGGGATTTTGCAGCAGAAGGGATAAAAAGAGAGTGTATTGTTTTGTCATGTTCTTTTCTTCCTCACTAAGCTTTAATCCACAACTATTTCCAGGTCCAAACAGTACTTATCCAGAAATCATTTTTTCTTGTTATTGAAGAGTTGCACTTTGATGTGTAGTCTTTATTTCAGCCCTACTAAAATCAATAGGACCTTTTTCTGGTGGCCTCAGTAAGTATTGGACGGGGCCCATAATTTACACTTGCAAATAATTTTGTCCACAAAATCATATCTGCAGAAATGGAGGCAATCCCTCCAAACCAGGCTAACTTCTGCTTGTGGGGGTTTTTGCAAGAGAATTTCAGTAACTGGCTGTGGTTTTTCCTTTATCCTCTGCGGTTATCAGAAGCTCAGTAATTTTCAACCATTGTTGGGGGAGGGTGACACGATCTATGGTTGCTTCCTCCAAAGGAAAGCTTTCTCTAGAGTTAAGAGGAGTTCTGCACCATTGTGCCTGATGTGATGAGTCACAAGGAGAGAAACTGCTCCTTTAGGGTAGATGTATTGTCTAGCTATAACTTGGGCTTTCTGTTTGCAAACCTGTCAGTCTACCAGGCAATTGATTCTCTCTAGCAAAGAGCACCATGGCTGGCTCAGAGGTGATCAAAGGTAAGGGGGAAATGCCTTCTGTTTGTAACAGCAGGAATGTGGATTTTATTCTCTGAATTCCCTTCCCACAAATTCCGTCATGAAACTGTAGGGATTTTGGTTATAGGTTTAGCTGGCAGACACCAAATATCTGCAGAAACAGAAGAAAAGCCTCAATGTGCAGATCTGGATGTTTGCAAGGCAAAAATCCACTGTGTTACTAATAGATTGTTCACCTCAGATGAACTCGAAACTGATTGACAACTTGAAGTCATACTCCAGAAAATATTTGAAGTACTTTATTCTCAAGTAGGACTTTATTTAGAAGCACTTTATTTAGAAACATGCTCTGGTAGAAATTTCAAGATTTATAAATGACCTTTAATCAAAGGATATGGGATCAGTGAAAGAGACAAAGGGTTTGATATCTGCTACATGCTGAGTGAAAGGAATTACAATTGAACAAGATATACCTTATTTGTACAGTACTGTGGGCCTGGATCTGGAAGGCAGCATCATGACTGTAGCATTAGGATTGATGCTTTCCAGTGAACTGTAGCCTTTATGACTTAGATAGTTCAGGAGCACTTCACAGTGAAATATTTATCCTCTGGCATGGACTGTGAATAGCTTCTTTAAAAACTGTTAAAAATTACATTGCAAGTTAGTGGAAGGAACTTTAAATGTTCTAAAAAGCAGAAACACCTGCAGTTTCCTGCTTGCCTGCATTAATTCCAGCCATGTAAGAGAAGTGGCACTGTCTTCCTCTACAGAGAATAAATAACTCTGTCAGTGATAGGATTTCTGGAGATTTATTTTCTCTGCAAATACTCTGTGTTCATGAGTGTGTGACTGGAATGACTTTCATCATAGTTGATGTTTTTAAGTTGATTTGTAATTAATACTGACAAGCCTGAAGATACAGTCCTTTGTACCTCAGTTGATGCAAATCAGATTCTTTGCCTTGTGGGAGGTTTTTGTGTGTTTTCATATTGCACTTTCCTTGTTCACAGCTGTGAAGGATATAACCTTGGAAATAGTCCAGTGATTGTTTACATAATGGCATGATGTGGTTTTCACCCAGCTCATGCAGGTGGAGAAATCAATACCTATAGATTATTTAGTCTATGGCTTCTCCTATCTCAGTTTTCAAAGATCACTTAAATCTATGGTAGTATGTTTAGTTGTGGTAATTAGGATGGTGAATATATAATTTTAATTATTACTATTTTTTCTGGAAATGTCACTCTTCAAGATAATATAGGTAGCAATGCCAGTATATTTGAACATTATTCACAGGTGAGGTGTCAATTAAAAATGCCTTATTCCCTAACCAAGATGCAGAAGAAGGAAACCAGGACAGCCCTTTTAGATGGAAAAAGTTGGTCCATGATGGCCAGCTCTAACTCTGTCAGGGAATTTAACAGTTTGCCAGATAAAAATTATTTAAATCTTGCAAGTTTTTGAGATAAATATTATTAGGAAGCTACATTTCAAGCCAAAATGCTATGCCCACTTCAAGTCTATCTTCAAATATATCATGACAAAATAGTGATACTGAATTTGCCTGGCTTGAAATACCTTTAGTGGACTGTTACCTCTTACCCTCTTTGGGAAAAGACTCACCTGAGAGAGGGGAAAAGCCTGTGAGACTACTGAATAGTTCAAAAAAACTGAACAGAGATGTTTTAGCCTATCTGTGTGGGAAGATAGTTTGTAAGGATAGTGCAGAAGGCAATCTTTCCCAATGAATTACAGCTGTACTGATTACCAGGAGTGGAAACAGCCTTGCTTGCCCAATGAGGATGGGTATTATAAAAGAGTGGGTCAGCCAGTCGGGAGTAAGTTACAGTTGCAGTTAGAGCTTGAGACCCAGAATCTGCTGTAATTTGGGATGGAGTCTGCTGGCTGTGCTCTGAGGAGGTAAGGGACACATGGCCATGCAAGGGACAGACAAGGTAAGAAGATGCTGTGTGAGGGACAGACAGGGTTAGGTGGCCAGGTAAGGGACAGGTTGGGGTTTAGTCAGTCATGCAGAAGGAACGTTGGAGAGAAGGAGTCAGTGCTGTGTGGAACTGCCTGTAAGAAAAGGAGTTAGAGTTTCCTGAGAGAAGGCCTTTTAGTAAAAGTCTGGTGTTGGTGCCAGTCGTGTCTGTCTTGACATAATTACTACATATCTGCTCTTCTGTATGCCACTGTTAGGAATAATCTGGGGGTTCTATTCCTGGATGAAGCCAGAATGTATTCAGATTCCTGAAAGGTTTGAAAACTACAGCAATAATTTAGGGAAGAGACTGAGTGTGGCAGTCACAATGTTCACTTGATGAAGGATTGTGGGGATGGTAAGCACTATGCTCTGGGAAGGAGTCATCAAAATCTGTTCCAGTGAAGGACCTGCTCTTCCTGATTGCACAGCAGCACACTCAGCTCTGTGCTTATCCTGAGGTATGTGGGAATAAGCCCCAATATGTGGAGTGCCTCAGTACAGGGCTAAATTCCCAGACTGAGATGGATCAGGTACAGCAGTGGCATAATACTGCAGTAGCACAGTCAGCTCTGTCCTGTGTCCTTCAAGACACCATGGAATTGCATTTGCAGTTTCCAGATTTTCTATTTCTGACTCCCAAGTCCTTTGAAGTCAAAGGAGGGAAGGGAGCTTTCAGTGCTCTGCAGTTGTAGAGGAAAATCCATCATGTCCCATAACTTGGACTCTGCTTGCATGGAGGTACTAGGGCTGGGACTGCATAGTGCCCTTTTGGGGTATCATTTAGGATTTTCCTCACAGCTTTGTGTGTTCAGGCAGGGTAGCAAAGAGCACTGCAAGAAGGTGTATTACCAAGTCCTGGGAAAAGCTTTCCAGATGTAAGAAACCAGAGACATAAGGTCCGATGGTTACTCCAGACCATGTTTTGACTTCTTTGGTTCCCCAAGTGTATCTTTTTAAATGTGCCTGCAAAAATGTAAAAGGTCTGGTTAAGCAGTCCCAGTTCAGAGCGGTGATTTGGTGGCTGGGTTTTTTTTTTTTTTTTTTTTAGTTGTTCTGGGATTTTTTCAACAGACCGGCTTAAGGAAGTTTTAGAAAAATAATTAGAAGTCTATCAACTAGTGTGCTTAAAACAAGCACGAAGTGGATGAAGCATTTGAACGGAGGAATTGATCTCTGCAGGCACTTCTTATGGTGTGTGCTTTGAAGAGACTTGTGCTATCAAATATGGGCTATGCTGTAGTTTGGGGAGGGGACCTGTGCACAGCATTTAAGCATGTTTTTCTCTCTCTCTTCCCCCCCCCCCTTTTTTTTTCTTCTAATGGGAAATTAATACAGCACAACTTTTTCCATTTCTTACTGTGCGCAGTCTGAAGAGGGTATGTGTACCAGGCTGGCTTCCTGGGACAGAACTAATCCAATCATTTATGAGTTTTTTTTTTATTTTTTGCTCTTCAGGCTAGGTGTAATCTCATGCACTTGTTGTGTTTTTTTTTTTTTTTTTTTGGTTCTTCTCTGGAGTAAATGCTAGCTAAGCTAATGGCCAGAAATTTAATTGCTTGTTTGGGTTGGTTTTGCTTTCCTTCTAGATCTATGTAGTGTCACTTTACATCAGATTCCCCCTCTTTCAGGACCTGCATGATGATGCTAAGTATTTTCTGCATACTTTTTGCCAAAAACAATCACTGACTGCTTTTCTTTTGCAACAGCATTTACTGAGTTGGTTGGTTGGCAGGGTGGTGGACTTCAGTCATAAAGATTTGTGTTGTATATCCTAATGGAAATGCTCTTCTGTTGTCTCATACTATTGTCTGCTTACTCTGCCAAGGATTTAATTAATCTTTACCTTAGCCTGGTTTTACCCTGAAATTGACATAAACCTGGGCTAGGAAGGGAGACATCAGGGCTACAGACATTAAAGAAACACTGAGAGGGGCACAGTTGCTCTTTGGGGAGCCTGTGTTCCTCTTGAGCCATTTGCTCATAACTGGGCTGTGTTGCTGCTCATTGACTGTACCAGTAGTTTGACCAATAAAATAAAAAAAGGGGGGGGGGGGGGGGTAATGGTAGCAAGAGCAGTACTTGACTGTTGGGAGGCAGGAATGATACATTGGGGATTCCTGTTAGGACTGGATTGATAAAGCTGTCCTGTGACTTACCTGGAAGCAGGCAAAACTTCTAGAAGACATTAAGTCAGGAAAACTGTGTGTCAGTGTCAAGCTGTATGGAAGTTAGAATATGGACAAATGGTAACAAAAGCCTATAGAACACATAAAACATGAAAATATTACTGGTGGAGTCTGGAAAACCTCTGTTTGTCTTGTCCCCTGTCATTTCTGAAGGAATTGTAGAACTTTAATGGACTAGTCCACTGTTTATCAACTTTGCTGGAAAAACAAAAGTCAATATCAGAAAGGGTTTAATTTTTACTTACTGAATGTGCATGTTTTGCTATGGAACTTTCTTGGGAGAGCTATGGTGGGCCGGGGAAGGGCAGTTTTCAACTTTCTTGTCTGTGCATGCAGAAGCACTGAATAACATGGTAGTTCCATTAACCAAACTGCCTGTTGCCAATCCAGCTGATTTTGCTGGAGAGGGGAAGTGTATGCACTGTGCTGGCTACAGGGCTGCACCTAAAAATAGTTCATGGCTGTGGTTACCAGGTGCACTCAAGCAGAACAAAAAGCTAGCATCATCATACTGGCAAAATGATTCTGCAAAGAGCTGGCATTGCTTGGTTTAGAAGAAACAAATGTTAGGTGGTTTGATGCTCTAGTATTTTTAACTAAGTTTACATAATGAGCTATGGTCTCTAAATTAAAATCCTGGTTTTGCTGGCTCTAAACTGAAATGATACTTTCAGAAGTTGATCCAGCATTTTGGTAGTTATGGATTGCTCTATAGAAATCTGTTTATAATTGATGCTCAACCTAGTTAGGAGTTTAAAGGTAAGTTTTTGTCAGCATATGTCTGTGTTTTAAGCCCCAGATGCGAATCTGGTTCATGAAAGCTGGCAGATGTGCTCTTGTAGTGGGGCACCTACTGCTGCAGCATCAGGAAGTATGTCCCTGTCAACAAAGAGGGGACTGTTCTTCCTTGAGCTCACCTGAGGGACTGAGAGACCTGCAGAAACCTGGGATGGCAAACTGACACCCTGCTGAGTTTATGCATATCAACAAAACCAGCACTCGTATTTCTACTCCTTTTAACCATCTGGAATCTGATGAAATATGTTCTCTAAATGAGCAAGTGCAGCTTTGTGAGGTTGCTGCTTTTACTGCAGGTACTCAGCTGTCAGAGCAGCATGGCTTGGTGTTCTCTTATGTGCAAGAAAATTCATTACCTGAATCAGTGTAAGTTTGCAGGACATGGCATTTTAAAATGTCAGTAAGTTAAGTGGGGTCTGTAAACATTTCTAGACAGGTTGTGGTTCATTGGCTTATTGTGTGACCATTTTGAATGGAAACGTCTGTGGTTTTATTACATCATGGCTTGATTAATTGCAGCAAGTTAAACACTAAATTACAGCACCAAGATACCTGAACACTGAGGAGCTTTTAGGGGAGAGAATTCTGAAAACTGACAGAATTAACTGTGGTATTTCCTGATTAAGATTGCTGTGGTGCAGTTGTTAACACTGGCACTGCTGATTAAAGCAAATTGTAAATAATTATTTGTTAGCTACAATAAATTGTAGAAAATTCAGTGAAAGCCATAGTTGCCCTAGTGGTTATTTCACTAACCAAATATATCCATTTTAGAGGCCGTTTAAGGTCTTTATTGCTAACTTAAAAAAAATGGAATAGTAGAGTTTGCTGCTTAATCAGTACCTTATTTTTTTCAAGAGCAAAGTCCTTCAAGGTATTTTTAGATGGAAATGCTGAGTTTCCCACAATGTCTTTTTTTTTTTTTAATTTTTTTTTTTTTTTTTTTGTGAAAATGAAAAATACTGAGGTTCTCAAGGCACAGTAAAGTTGTGGGGAGTCCAAGATATTTTTACTTGCTTCTCTAAAACACAGATATAACTATAAAAATTTGATCTCTTGGCAGTATCTGGTCTACCATTAGGGCCTCTTGCTGTGCAGCTGGACACAGGATTTTTAAAACTGAAAGTATCCCAGCTCTGGTGAGAAACAGCAGTGGCTTTGGGCAACTTGACCCATAGTAACAGGCACTCAAGGCAGCCTAGGGCTCTGTAAATTTTCACTGTGTTCTTTATTTGTAGATTTTGGGCTGTACCTCAGCCCCTGCTTTCATGCTAAGTGAATATGCAGTGTGGGGTTTGTCTCACTGATAGAAGCCAAGTGTTACATTAAAAGCAGTTTAGAAAATCAATAGCTTTAAGTTGACATTTGTTTGAAGAGAATGGAGATCATGTGGGTCTGTAGTCTGAAAAATGCTGCATTTATTGCTCATTAAGAAATTCAGCTTAATCAGATAATGAATGGTGCTGTGACTTCTCATAGCAAGTATAATTTGATAACAATAATTAGGTTGAGTTGATCTGTTCAGTTTCAATGGCAGTGCCATAAAAGGAGGCAGTAAGTTTTTAATGTGTGAAACTAGTAAGCTGTCAGGTATTAAATTAAACAGCATAATTCTCCTGCTGATGGGGATCTTAACTTTTTAGTGGTGGATATAAAATAGGTACAATTTAGGGTAGTTTTTCCATATATACCAATTTCAGTGTAAGTTAGCAGCCGTGGCCTTGGAAAACACTGGAGTCAGAGATCAGAGCTGTTGGACTCTGCGGTACCTCCAGTGCAGAGTGCAAGGCATGGCAGATAAATGTCAAAACTGGATCGTGCCAGTGTGGATGGGCTGGACTGTGAGGAAGTGTCACTGTGTGCTGGGACAAGGTTTCAATCAGTGACAAGCTTGGTCATTTTCTGGAGTACCAGTAGCTTGTTTAGAAACTGTGTCTTAATAGCAAGACAACATTAAATCATGCACATTCATTATATAGTTTTGAATTTTTGTCTGCTTTGGTTCTTCTGTTCTTAATAGAAAAATCAGTTTTGAGTTTATTACTGATAACAGCTAATGCCTTAAATGCTTTCCCTTCATAAATAGAACATTGCTAGTATATAAATAACTACATTGCTTTGATGCCTAGATATGAGTCTTATAATTAATTCATTTCCTAATAAGAACCAATTTTAGAAAACAAGTTTTACTTATCTTTTTCTTCAAAGGAACTTAATTTTGCAGTAATTCAGTTATGTAACCACAGTTAATTCATTGTTAATGCTAGAGTAAATATTTCTAAAATAATTAATTAACCACTCTTATTTATTTTGTGTACTTTACCTTAACAGTTTCTCATTTAGTTAACTCATCAAATGAGTATGCCAAGAATATTGTCATGTTTTCTGTTTCTTCTATTTTTTAGATTTTTTTCTGTTTAATTTCTGATGTTTTCTTTAACACTAGATCTAAATAGTGTCAGCTATGGCCAGATGTTTGACTATCTCCTATGTATCCTTTTCACCTACACTACAGAGCTTTAAAACATTGATGCTGTAACATTGCAAAAGAGACCTGTGGGGGCGAATTTCTTCTTGTGTTTTTCACTGTTAGTGGAGCAAATTGTAGTATGTCAAGTGAGGCAGATGCCTTTTTTTTTATTTTGCATCAAAGCTTAACTTTTAAGTTTCAATTCTGTTTCAGAAAGAACTATTTATAGTGTCTTTTATTTATACAGGGCAGGTATGAGAGCAATGTGGGAACTGGGAAATGGTCTCAGTTTCTCATTAAACCAGTTCCTGAGGTGAAGTATTTCCATAAGCCTTTTCATGTTTGACTGAAATTCATAACAGAAAAGGAATCTTATCGGTTTAATAAACATTCTATGGGCTGGATACCTAAGGCAGCCTTAAAATCCTCCCTCACGGCCTGATTTTTAAGCACAGAAGTAACAGGCAAGAGGAGGCTCAGGCTGGGGCTGGGCAGAGCTGTGCTGGCAGTACCAGGTGTTCTTGTTATGCTCTGAAGGCACAGCAGGACTGGCAGCTCATTTGTTTGATGCTGTTATTGGGGGGATGGACAGCCCTGGGGTTTAGAAAGCATGGAGTAAATTGCAGTAATTGTTCAGTCCCCAGATATTTTCTCCCACCTAGCTCTGGGTGAGTCAAATGCTATTAGTTTTGTGTTAGATGACCCACCTTAATGATGATGTCATTCAAACCCAATGAGCTATCAAAGTGCATTTTTTTTAAAGAAAAAAATCCTGTAAGATTTAGCAAGTACTGTTTATGAAGGGTAATTGATTGCCTCCTTTGTGTGTCATAGTGTTGCTATGGAATATGGCAGGCTGTATAGAGTATGCCAGGAGGCAGAAATTTGTGTTCTCCTGAGGATGGGGACAAGTTCACATTCCTCTGTGATGGAGAACTAATTGCTATGCACAAATGGGAGAGCAAATTGAAGGAAAGGTAATGAGTAAACCTTCAGTTGAATTTTGTTTTGGTTGGTTTTTCTAATACAGTTTCCCCTCTCCAAAAAAAGTACTTAATACAGATAACAGTTCTTTGATGGAGAGAAGGTTCTGGTTGTTGAAGCTTTTCTTCATTCTCTTCACCCTATGCAGGTGCATTTCTAAATACTTTTCATCTTGACTGAAAGTTTTATTTAGTTATTCCAAGGGATTTTTTTACCAGGTCAGAGAAGGAGGGAAAAAAAAAAATCAATTATTTCTTTCTTGGAAGGTAGGTGCTTAAAGAGAAATCAGTAACAGTGTCTGTGAATGAGCTGTTTGCAATGTAATAGCATGGCTTTGGAGAAAACAGAAAAAAATGCAATATATAAATAAATTATATTGGAGCTTAGGTTTAGGATAAAGATAAATCATTTGAAAGCTGAGCTGCTAGCCTGATGGTTTTTCCTATCATACAAGTCTTAATCTCTACTATAACCAGTAGCTGTCATTTTGATTTTTGATTTGTATGGATTTTAATGAATTCTCAAAATCCTGTTTGTAATGAACCCTTCTTGTCTATATACTTCGTGCATTTGGCATGCCACCAAGTTAGCCAAAACCAACTAGTATTAGTGTTTAGTACCAGCTTTTAGCACTAGTCTTAGGAAAACATGCTATACTAATTGTGTTATGTAAAAATTCTGTAGCACTTCTTCTAGGAAAAATAACGATTTGAAAGTGAGCAAACAAGATTTGATTCATCATTAATGGAATTATAAGAATATTTATATCAAGGAAAAATTAATTCTTGGGGAGCATCTCCCTTTTTCTTTACCACTGGCTCCAGGAAACTGAAGCTGATTTTGACTTTTCTGTGTGTAATTGACATAATATTTTAATTCCCACTGCACTTGTCATGCATCAACTGGCTTGGAAAATCCAAGGATGCTCAGAGCCTTGGTGCCTGTTTTAACTCAGATGAGTAGCATTAAAAATACATGCAGCCAGCAGAGCTTGTATTGGTTATGGTGTTTCTGAAAACTAATATCTGCTCCTGTATTTTGTCTAATAATTATGCTCCAGTTTAGAGGGTTTTAGGCAGCGAATTCTATCAAGTGCTGTATTCCAGAGGATCAGTGATAAAATCCTTGCCCTGTTAGAGTTGATGTAGGTCCTATAACTGCAGAAGGATTAGAGTTCAAAGCCTCCAAATGCAATTAATAGGTTTCCTTTGTGTCATGGGTGTGGAAGGTGAGGTAGCGTGATTACTGAGATGTGTGGTAGCAGGAGAGAGCCTACTGCTCTCCTGCCAGGTGGCAGTTCAGTCAGTCCTTTTGCCTCTGCTGCTCTCCATTTTCCATGAGCAAATCACAAATGTACATCAGAGAACAGCTCTGTCTTGGCAGCATAAGGAGAGATGGTCATCACAGGCCTTGGGCTTGCAGTGATGGACCTGTTTGCCTGGGGTTCCACAACTACAAACCTGCAGTTTTATGTTGTCATGCAGGATAAAATTAGAATCTTCCTTCTTACTTCTCCTGTGAATTTCAAGGACTTGTGGTATTTTTTCTGCTCTATTTCTGTTGATACGGAAGGTGCAATTTCTAAAAACAAGAAGTGGACCTCAGGTTAATTCTAGGCATTTTGTTATTATATGGAATTAGGAATTTTAGGGTAATTATTCACTAGTTGTCTTTAAAGAAGGCAGTTTAACATGGAAGATAATCTAGGTGTATTTTCTTTCTTTTCTTACATTTAAACATTACATTTTTAAAAATTTATTTTTAAATATAAAAGTTTGGTGATTGATTTACCATGGTACAATAGGATGCAAAGGCTCTCAGTTTGATCTCTAAAATGTCTGTGAACTGAAAAGTGAAGATAAGTTGCCATGGAGTATCAAAAGTGATGCTTAGCAGAGGGGCTTAGTTAACCTGATTAGAATAACTGTGGACTCCACATTCTTTCTTGCTGGGAATCAGTCTGTGGCCAGGCTGGAGCAGTGTTCAGGCCCATGATGTGTGGTTCTTACGGGTTCTTTTGCTGGGAAGTTAATGCTTGTTTTGTGAGAGGCAACTGGTGTGTGGGGAATAAAGTGATGTCTCACATTGCAGGAATCAGCCCTGGAGAAGCAAGATATTGTGCAAAGAGTTTGATTTTTGTGAACAGCTTTTTGCAGTGTTGGTTTCTTTATCTGCAGCCAGTCAGATCTGTGTTCACATTTCAATAATTAAATCTGTTTACTCTCTTAAATTAACTTTGGGCTGTCTTTCAAAGACGGTAGCTCCATTGCCTGACATCTGAATATTTGGTTTATCTGAGCTGGTCATGTAAATTGGGTGTCTCTGGTTTGGATCTGCTTTTTTAATGGGTAAGTATGTCCTTGCAAATGGTCTACAGATCCCTGGTGTTCAGGCTGTGCTGCATCTATTTCTTGGTGTTGGTTTTTCGTGTTGTGGGCTTTGTCTTTTGTGGGAGTAAGGAGGCAGGCTGGCAAAAAGTGAAGGGCAGTCATACTGGGATGTGAAATGTGCACCCTAAGGTGTTAAGAGCTGTTACATGGATCTGCAGCACTTAGGATACCAACATGGAGTAATTACACTTCTGTTTAGGACGGATAGTTCAACTTCTGCTGGTGTTTCCATTAACTTTTGTTTTCATGGAACTGTACTACAGACAGTCTGTATCTGGGTAGTTTTATTAAAGAAGTTTTGAACAGGCTCTTTGGCTGTGCAAGCATGGAGAGAATATTAAATTAAAATAATTCTGAACCCAGGGAACCCAGTGTTCTGATACGGGATGTTATGTCATCACTTATACCATGTGTACCTTCTGTTTTGCTCTTGTTGCATGCCAAGTCAATGACATTTCAGCATCAGTAGCTTTAAAACTAAGTGTTTCAAACATTGCAGTAATAGCCTGAAAATCACAAGATCTTAAATAATGAGTTCTCTCCATTGCCTACCACTTGAAAGGGAAGTTTGGCAACCAGTAGTAGCTGACCAGAGCCAGCATTGCAGCAGGGCTTTGCTGCTTTTAGCTCCAGCCTTGGAGGGGTGGCTCAGCCAGGACTGTGAGCAGCCCAGTGCTCAGCTGGTCTTCAAACACAGCTCCTGTGTGACTGTCCAGATTCTGCTACTGGTTTACAGGGTTTACAAAGGTTATTTAGAATTTCAACTATCATTGTAAACTGAAGATACCCAACTTAATGAATTACCTTTTTAAAAAATGATAGCTGGATAGTGATAGCCTCAGTTGTTGTGTCTGGGTTTAGGCATAATCCCTGGATATGATGTTCTGTGTGAGGGAGACAGAGTGATCTGAGAATCCCAGCAAGACCAGTAGAGAGGCTTCGGCCTTTTACATCTTCATCCATGTTTGTATGCAATATAATCTACAATGGCAAATATGAGTTATTTCATAAGCCTCATCAGCACAGTAATTGGGAGCTGCCTAGGATGCCCCCTAAAGACTCCTTAAATTCTCTAAATGAGCATAAAATGTGGGAATTTGCCTTTGATCTCAGTATATTGAATGTGAACGAAGTTGCCTGAGGTAGAGCAAGAAGCTGTGATGAATATGGATGTGGTGCTGCTGGCCTTTGTTAGTGCAGAGGTGCCTGGAGAGATGAAACAGGGAAGCTCCAGAAGTGCTGATCTTAGGCCTCAGCTTGATAACTTATTTGTGAGACTTTTGTTTGCTGTTCTCTTATGTTTAAAAAATTTCTTTAGGAGAGCTCCCTAGTGATCTGACTGTATGACTCTACATCTTAGGTAGTATTTTACCTGCTTTCTAAACAAAGGAACTTAATATTTCTATTTCTTCTTTTAATCTCAAAACTTTCTAGTTAAAAATCACTTAAGACATGAATAAATCAGAATTTCACTGCCTTCTCCCTACCCCACATTGAAATATGAATTATATTTCAAGCTAGTTAACTGGTAGGAAACATATAGGATTATGTTGTGCATTTTACAGCCTTAAGCAGTATTGTGTGTTTTTGGGACAGTTAATATAGCTGATATGAATTCATATTATTCCTTTGTCAAGCTATACTTGACAAACACTTTTGACCTATTTTTAATATAAATGTAATATTTATATTTTTTCTATATTCCTTCATAAATTACAAGTGCACTCTGTAATTGTAAACATAGATTCTGGCAATCAAATTACAGGTTTTTCATGAGTGTTCTAGTTTACTTTAGTTTTCCCCAGGCGCTTCAGGTAATTAATTTTGTCAAAATTTAGACAGTCTTTTAAATCCGAAACGAATTGTTTTCTCTCAAGTGGAAATAAATGTAATCAAAAGAATTTTTACTTTGAATTGGAAATTAAATAAGTGTGCCATACTGATTTATTTTTTAAAGTATTGAAAGTATACAGGCATCATGTAGATACTGCCATAGGAAAGCAAAGATATTGAGTGTAGAATGGAATTTAGTAGATCTCTTGTCATATGAAAGATAGCTGGATTCCTGGAATAGTTTAGTTAATTGGTTTTGCTTATACTATGTAACTATGGAATCACCCATGTTGCATTCAAACTGTTGTCATCTGAGCTTCAAAAATCAACACTTGAATTTAGAGCAATGGTATCTTTATGAATATTTACGGCTATGCTTTTGATAAGTCTTTACAGAGTTTCAGGATGCACCTTCAGTGGGAAGGTTGAGTTTTCAGCTGTCCTTCATAGTCAAAAGGATTCTTGTGATGAAGAGGGACTTGGGAAAGTCAGTGGCACAGATCTGAGACAAGCACAGAAAAGAGAATTGTAAAACGCTCTGTGAACAGAGGTGTACTGCATGCAGAAAGAAGGCAGAGATTGTATTCCAACACACAAAGTTTCCCAAAGACTTACGCAAGCACAATGTAAAACTACAAAACATCTGTTTATTAAACCCTGGGAGAATTTTATTGCTTGTAGAAGTGCAATCTGAATGTCATAGCAGTTACTAATTACAACCAAGAATGTTTACAGCATTGGAGGTTAATGTGACTGTACATTTCAGAGCATAACAGGATAATGACAGAGTGGATGCATGCAGGTTGATGAATGTAATGCACACCTTCTTAGCTGGTCAATAATAATTTGATGCCTTCGTGTAATACTGAAGGTGTCTTTACCATTGTACATGCCTCCAACTCATAAGTCTTTAAAACACCCTAGGAAAAAAGACTGGTTGAACATCCCTGTCTGACACTGTTTTTAGATGTTGCCTGTGTGTGTTAGTAAAGATTCTTTTATTGGGAACTCCTTTCTCTTTTTTCTTAATTGAAGAAATTGGTCTTTTGTGGCTTTTTCCATGAAGTTTTTCAAAGCAGTAGATCCTAAGAGCTACTAACTCTTACTAGATAATGCTGTGTTTCTATTTTTTTGCTTTTTTTTTTTTAAGATATGGCTCCTGGGTTTTAGTTAGGAAGGATTTAATGTTTTGATGGGGCTTCTTTCACCATGTGGCTTTTTGAAGCTACTTTAACTAATTTCATTGGCAATGCCATGCTGCTTCGAGAGCCAGAGTTATGAAATTCTTGTGTGCAGACTGCTGGTACCTGCTGGGCTGTGGGAAATGGTCTGCATGGGCAGGCAGTCCATAGGGCCTCTGGGGATGGAGTTTGATGAGAGGGCATTGCCACTCGGGAAGAACCAGAGGTGACGAAGGAAAACACATAGCAACACTTCATAGTATTGAAGCCGATGTATTTTTATTTTGTTTTCCATAAGGCACAAACATTTTTTCAGTCAGTTCCTCAGGTGTTTGGTAATTTAAGGAGTAATAAATGGGTCACCTGCTCACAATTTCACCTGATTTGTAACTTGTTTCTTGTATCTAGCTCTGCTGTGGACCTAGCCAAGGACTTTTTGAAACTTTTCCAGTACTCTTTGCATGGAAGTGACAGCACATGTTCTTTGAAGCCCAGATTTGGCAGTTTCTTGAGGGTGTTTCACTGTCCTATCCTCTTTTCTAAGATGGACTTCATTTAGCATGGTAGCATTTATTTTTTTCTCTCTTCAGTGCCAGACCCTGTCTTGCACTCAAATAATCATGAGCCACCTGTTTCGGAGGGAACTTTATGTGGCTGAATTTTGTACTTGGCCCAATCAGCTTGCAAACTGCCCCTTGCGTGCTTCTAACACAAGTTTTCTATTGGAAAGGGAGCTCTAATTTCCAGCTCTGACTGTCTCAAGTGGATGGCTTGCAGAGTGCTCATCCCCAGCAGTGGGGAATAGCAGCCTGGGCAGAATTCCTGGGGTCTGGAGCTCCTGTGCATCACCTGCAACACAGGGAAGGGGAGAGTCACATTAGGAATGACTACTGTGCTCTCAAGCTTCTAACTGGGAAGAAGCCTGGGAGAGCTCCACTACCCTACACCAGCAGAACTGGAGGTGCTTCTGGAGGGTCCAGGTGCATATTTTCATATATTTTTACAAGAGTTAATATGAAGTCTTCTCTGTATTCTGGTAATTTTTAGTTCCTTTCTTATTTTTCTTTATTTATGGTTTTTTTCCATCTCTGTGATGGTGTGAACCTCTCATACCTTAGAGGGAAAGGATTTGGGGAGCCCTTCCCTCTCTGAGGAAAAGGGAGTATCCCAGCTGTGCTTCCCAGGCTTGTTAATAGATTGTTTTATTGTGTTCTGTTCCAGTGCCAGAGAATTTTGTCAGGCAATCCAGTGATTGATTCTAGGGAAACAAAACACCATTTCCTTCTGTTTACAGTCTCGAGTCACACTGTAGCTCTCGTACCAGGTTTTATTCCCAGTAATTCCAGAATTCATGCACTTGTCTACCAACAGCTGTTCAAAATTAACTGAAAATACCTTTCAATTCTGGCCTTCATGCCTGAAGTTATGACTCAGACTAATAAAAATGGCCTGTCATCCTTCTGGACTTCATATGAAACAAAAATGGCATGTTCCAGACAGAGTTTCTGTAACTCCTTGAGTTTCATACTGTTTTTCTTGATGTAAGGTGCTCAAGTGCTTCATGCAATCATTTCTTTTTTCTGATTCTAATTGCTGGTTGTCAGTAACAGAACTTGAGAATTTGATGCAACGTTTACAGTTTACTTTGTCTTATTCTCCTTGCAGATGAACCTCTACAGAGAAGATGGAAAGACCCAGCGGACGTAAATGTTCTTCTTTCCACTTGCAAACTCTGTAGAAAGATTGTGTTCCATCATTAGCTGTAGCTCATAGAGAAATATTTGCAATAGCAATACCCTATTCTTAGTCATGCATGTCGAGTGTGTTCTGCTAAGTAACAAAATGACAAATTTAAGCAGTGGCTGCAGGAGCCCGCATGCTGTCTGCTAGGTAGCCTCCCCCTGAATAATCATGGATTCACTGCTCTTCCTAGAAATGCTGCTTCTCTTAAGGATCACATTCATACAGTTCTCTTCCCATTGACATTCTCCATTGAGGTCTTTGAAGTCTCCTGCTTCATAGTGAACATTTTTTATTTTATTACTGTGCAGAACAAGTTGAGTGAGCATGAGAAGGGAGAAGATGAGTAATGGTTGGAAAAGGCTGCTGAGACAAGTAAGTTGAATAGAAAAGAGGTGATGGGGAGGATGGATGGAATGTAAAAATCATTGGTTGGAGTGGCTTGATGGAAAAATTTTGTAAAGAAGTTATTCCATAATAAAGCGCATCCATTTTTTCCAAAATACCGTGATCCACAAGGCATGCGAGTCCCCTTAGGCTTGACAAGGTAAATCCATGCCAGTCCCTCCTGTCAGGGTTAGCTTGCTGCCTGTCACAGCCCGAAAGCCAGCCAAGGTATATCCACCTTTGCATTGCAACCAAATTCCAATTGTCATTCCATATCATGTTGTCATGGAACACGAGGAATAACATGAGTTACTGTGGGTCAGTTTTATCCTAAGTGGTTGGAAGTTTACTCCTGACTTAGAATATTTGTGAAGTTCCCTCCCCATTAAAAAAACACCCTACAAAGAAGCAGCAATTGTAGCAGTATACTGTTTCTAGAGCTATTTTAATTCTATGGGAAGATCAGCCATATTATTTGCAGTCCCCCACAGGTTCTCAGGTATTTTATGAAGGGTTTAAGCTTTCAGTATTTCTCTGCTTTTTGGCTTGGTTCCCTGTTGATTTGTTTTCAAATTCTCCATGAAATAAAAGACACTGTTTTTCTTTTGTTAACCATGCTGTCATAAAAATAATAATGCATAAAACAAAATGCAGTGTTGTTACATTTCCTTCATGGAATGATGAAGTATTTTCATGCTCTTAGAAGTTTCATCCTTTGGATTTTATACCTGGTGCATTCTCCCAGAGCTCTCTGGCGATGCAAAGCCAGCCAGATTCTTTTCACAGATTGGTTCCATTGAGGACCTGCTCACTGGGACTGCATCTTTGGTTTGGTGCAGACAGCTGGCCTTTGGGTTAACTTCTAGCAATTTGTTTTTTCTGTTTGTTAGTGACTGGGGGTTTTTGTAGAGTATTTGTATGGTAACAGAGCAGCATATGAACAGTAATGTATGTCTTCATTAAGTCTTCAGTATTACTTTTTGATTGGACTTCTCTTTGAGTGGGAGGAACTAAGCTCTTACTCAGTAGGCAACAGGCATCAGAATTGTCATTCTTAAGTGAGCAAGTGCCGACTGTACTTCTTAGTTTGCTTTTAGTGAAAGCATTGCAGAGAGGCATTATCTGGAGTTTAGCAGTGAAGCTAGGCACTGTGTGTTTGGTTAAGGGCTTTTGTTTCCCTGACATGGGTTTTTCCCCTTTCCAAGCTGATGGAAAGTTGCTTCATTATCCTGCTATGCAAACAGCCAGGGAATAGCCAGAGGTTTTTTCAGTTTTCCAGTGCATTCCCACACCTCTGTTTTGCATTGGTAGCCCTCTTTGTCACTGCCTTTCATGTTCCTTATGTAAATTAGTATCAAGGGGTTTCAGACTATTTTATGGAGTTTCTAGTGCATTTGTTCCTCACTTCTGGGGACAATACACTTTTTGCTGACTCTTACAGTGGTTTTTAATTTAAGACTTTTTTTTTCCCCTTGTTTGTTTTCCCCTGTGTCCCTCCTTCCTTTTTTATCTTATAGCAGAGAGTGTTGCATGTATCTTTGAGCGTGTATTGATCTTCTATTGACCTTGCTTCTTTATATGAGTATAAATATATTTCTGTACATCACTGAGTGGTGTCTGCTGTAAAATCATTGTTTAGATAACATAAAATTACTGGTATTTATATTAAAATGTCTTTTCATATCATGCCACACTTGTAAAAGTGCAATTGCAGACACTAGGAAAGCTTGAATTAAATTCTGATGTGACAGGTTCCTATGCATTTAACATATGGCAGCAGCTTTTCTCTTACTGGCTGTGATCCAAGCCTTGAGTCTCCATTCCTGTTTCTATGCTCATTGAAACATCCAGTGGTTTTGGGTGAATTTAAGGAAAGGCTTTTGGGGAAAAAAAAGGCAAAATAATGGTTAATGCAATGGGAAGTATGTGAAATGCAGTTTCAACTGGGTAATTAACTGCTTTCTGGTGTTCTTCATTCCTACATCATCAATACCATTCCACATGGTTTGGTTGTTTTTTTTTTTTGTTAAATGTTGTGGAAATGTAAGGCATTGAGTCTGGATTGTTCTTTTTCTTTTGCAAGTTAAACATAAATATTTATGTTTTTGTCATAGGTGACTTAAGACTTGAATGAGTTATTCCCTTGAATATCTGTGTGCAGTTACTGTGTGGTGTCTTCTTGTACTTCATCACATTTAGATCGCTACTAGGATTGTGCTAATGAACAGCCTTGTTTGCATTTCCTATGTTAACAGAACAGTATGATAGTTTATAAAAACTTGTAATGAAAGTTTTATTGTCTGTAGACAAAATAAGTACTGTACAAAACTTTTATTTTTGTGTCAACTATTTTATCTTCCTTTACAGCAAAGCACTAATCTTAAACTGTACCCTACCTTGTTTTCCAAAGTTTTTCTCTGGGTCTTTCTTGAGATACTTTTTCTTGAGCAACACCTTTAAATGGCCTCATACTCATGGTAACCTTTATGTCAATGTCAAATAGGATTGTTCTAAAAAAGATCCACTGACAGAGTGAAAAGGAACAAACAAATCCATTAACTTGCTAAAATAATGTTAAAAAGACTGGAAATGTGAGTGTTTAAATTAAATGTTGGTCTCCTGCCAGCCTCCTACTTTCTGTGCTCAACTTGTACGAATTGGTAGGATATCAGCTGAGGGAAGTTAACTCTGAAACTTTTAGGGGGAAGCTGTTTAGTCTCCTTCAGTTCCCTGCTGACTCAGGGGAAAGAAGCTGGGAGGTTGAGCTGGGAAGTATTTTGAGTGTACACATTCTCAGTTTTTTCTTCCAGCTCTGCTGTAAAATGAAGGACAAGTTTTGTGCATTTTTTTAAGTAGTTGTGAAATAATCCTTCATGCTGTGTTATCCTACTGTTAAAAGAATTGGAGTACCTTCAAGCTTTTATAGACAGGATGTGCAGAAGGCGGTGATTTGCTGTCTTTGGAACCTGTTAAACTAGACACTGTCACTGGACACAGAATCACCAGCTACCCAAGGAACATGAGGCTCACTTAAAAATTAGATAAGCAATTGTTTTCAGTTGCCTTCTGTTCTGTGAGCCATTATGACTTTAAAAGAACATCTTGGCAGTCTTGAGAGCCAGAGCCTTACTTTAAAGGCTGGGATTGTGATGTAAATGCCTCACTCTGTAGCTCACTCCTTCTAAGGAGGGCACTGAACCTTGTGAGACGGTGTAGTTAATTGGGAGCTGGCAACACTTCGGTCCCTAACTGGGTAACATGAAAAGAACCTTAGGCTGGTTCAACTTTATGGCTGTGTGGACAGTTTGGTGCCTGCATAGAAATAGGCAAAAAAAAACAACTGATGGCTACCTTGAATTCCCATTTTAAAGACTGTATCTCTCAAGCTAAATAATTTATCTGCACAATGTTGGGATGACTCTTTAATGATCAGGGAGGAAAGAAACTCCTGTGTCTTCTGTACAACCATAGTATGTGCTGGCAGGAGATGTGCTCTACACCCCTGATGATGTGATGTGAAGCAGTCTTAGAAAAATTCCCTACTGCTCTGGAAGCTACCGCCTTCCTTCAGCAGAAGGAATAATTCAAGATAATGAGCTTGCTAGTTTTAGTCCTGAAATCCGTCTACTTTCATGCTATTAAGGAAAACCATGATTGAAATTTGGCCCATTGCTTCTTTTCATTCCTCAGTGAAATGTAGTGCTTTATCTTGCGTGGTTCTCTAAACTTTGACAATCACTGCAGGGATGGCAAGGTCAAACAAAACTGTTTTATTTTAGTTATAATTACTTGTGCCTGGTAGCAATTAGGAAACCAGAGAGGCTAGACTAGTTTAAGTGGCAGGAAGGCTATGTTTATTGAGACTTCCATACACTTCAAAATAATTTTTTCTGAAGAGATTTTTTTTCAGGGAGAAGTCTTTAAGGAGAAAGGTAAACTAATGAGAACTCAGACTGGAGTCCAGTTGTGCTACCAATGTGTCATTTTTGCTCTTTAGGACAAACAATCTTCTATCTTTTGCTCAGTAGCAAAACCCTACAGAGTATTAACTTGGAGCAGTATTTTAGTAGTCTCCATAAAGATCATTAAGAAGAAAATGTAAGAAGAATTGCATGATGTAGTTGATCTTAATTTGATATAAGAGTAAATTAAAGAAATTTTATGATTTGTCTGTTGAGCTACAGCAAGTTGCTGCACAGGATGCTGAAAGGTCAAAGCTGCTGTTTCTCAGTGATGTGTCAGAGCTTGTTTTGTTCTGTTCTCTTTCTTTGGCCACCTAATTATGGTTTGCTTGCAGAAGGGAACTGAATGATCCATGATGAGTGCTGTGCCTTTGGCAGATGGACATTGCAGTCATACTCTTAGGCTTTCATTTGCATGTTTCTTACATTTCTGTATTTGCAGAGGAATATTCTTGGAATACATCAGAGTTCCAACTGTTACATAGCAAACTATTTTAAAGATACACTGCAGAATTTTATCATTTGGCCGACATGTAACTGTTGGTTTTATGTAAGATGAGTCCCCTGCAGTACAGACTGGAGCTGTATTCCAACCCTGTTTTTAACTGGCACCACATCCCAGGAACCCTTGCTTCTTGGTTGTGTATGGCTCAGCCTGGTTATTGTGAAGAGGATGGTGCCTTCCTGTCTGTGCAGAAAAAATCCTGGTGTATACTCATGCTGGATGGCATGAATTTCTCCAAGCACTGTCAAGACCAGTACCCACCTCTTTAGAGTATTTGTACCCCCAGTGCTACTGATGTGCCTGTCTTGGGGCATCCTGCAGTATTAATGCTGTGCTCCCTGGGGCTGCCCTGAGCAGTTCTGGTGTCAGCTTAATGCCCTGCACACTATCAAAATTTGCATTTATCTCTGTCTGGAATAACTTTTATGCCTAAAAAGCTGATTGTTTGTAGCCTATGTTGCTGTACAGACTCAGTGTATATTGAATAAAAAAGGATGGCAGCTATGGAAGTGTGTTGAACCTGAATGTTAGATATGACAAAATTTGCTGATGCAGACTCACTGTTTATAGGAAAATATTAGTTGAGGAAAGACAGGGGTTATTGCACCATCAGTTGATGATACTCAGATCATACATTCACATGTATTAGAATTGTTAATTATGAGAAATAATCTAGATGTGCATTCATGGGTCTTGATGACTTCCTCAATGTAATGTTATGAAAAGGACTTAATCTGAAGAGATACAAGGCTATGTTGTTTTCCCAGTCAGAAAAATAAAACAACAAACTGTGGCTTTAAGTGGCTTGCTGAGTAAGAGTTTACTTGGACACATCTATAAATTGCTTAAAGAACTGGATGGACATGTGTAAATGTAAGAGGTGTAATTGTCTTTGAACTAAAAAGCAGAAATCTTCCAAACTGGAGTGAAATAAAGTCAAACCTGTACTTAAACGATTTTGGCCACACACTCATAGGAATAATCAAAATGGGAGGATCAACTTGCAAACCTTGATTGAGTGTGGAATGTTTCAGAGACGGGTAAGCAGAGAAAAGAGAGCAGACAGTGAGGACATCCACAGGCAGTCCAAAATGAAGCTTGATGTAGCACGTTTCTACCTGGGGGCTTCCAAAATTCCAAGCACAATGAGCACTTTTTTTGTCTCCAACCCATAGCTGTTACAGTGAAGCAGAGTCTTTCACAACAAACCCTGTCTCTGAATGGAGCTAGTCCCTGCTGCTGCTTCTCAGGGTAGAAATGGTGTGCAGCAGAAGGGGAGGGAAAAATTAAATGATCCTTGACTTCAGTGTGCAGTGTTAGAATCCAGTGTAAAGGAAAGTGAAGATCTTAATGTTTTTGTGCAATTATGAACTCAGAGCAAGTTTATATTTTGAGTGGTTTTATTATCTTTAATTCAGTGGTAGGAAATTTTAGTTCTTATTTGTACCCATGACCTTTTGTTTCCCTTGGCACCCTTTGTTTCTGTTGAGCCTTTTAAGTTGGTAATCTGTTGTGCCTTTACCTCTGTCTAAATACAAATGGTGTTTCTGATGTTTTTAACACCCTGATGGAATTTATAAACTCCAACCCTGTGGTTGACATTAATGGTTTTGACTGGCCATGGTTTGTTTTTGGACTGTTTGGGTACAGTAGCACTGATGGAGGGGGCTGAGATACCACTTTTAGTTGTGGGATCTAAGAAATAATTGGTTTAAATATTCATTTTCTTTGATGTTAGAATAAAATGGGCTGGCAAGCACAGTACTTCTATACTTGTGCCTATAAATAGAACAATTTTTCCTTTTAAGCCTTCGATAAAGACTTGAACCAGCTGAAAGCCTGCTTTCTTGTGTTCTAGCCACTAGCAACAAAATGGCTTTAATATTAAAGTAACTGTTTTCATTAGACTCTGGTAGGCTTTAATAGGTGTTCCTGGAGTGCTGTTGACTTGCTCTTTACTGGTTAGCTGAGAGAGAAAGCTTTTATTCTTTTCCAGGAGGACCCTGAGGGTGTCATTTAATACCCTAGGGCAAGATACTGAGCCAAGCCCAGCACTAGGAGGCAATGATAAATCTGGGTTTAGGGAAATAGAGCAGGTTATGCCTCAGCTGCACTCTGTTTGTTAAATTTCATTTTGACATGTTTAAAATGTAATCAGGTTCTATTTCCAATTGATGGCTTTCAAAATGCTTAGTCACGCAAAATAATTTTGGTTGGTGCTTTGAACCAGACTAACTCTTATGTGAAAGATGGTTGTGATAAATTGTCTTCTTGCCTTACATCAAAGGCAACTTTGTCATTTCCAAATAAATATTTTGAAGAAATAATGAACAGTAGAAAATCATACCATAAGATGTTAGGTCTTCTGTGAAAGTAGGCCCTGGAGTGAGACTTCCTGTCCTACAATCCTAACACTGCTGAGCATCATTTTAGCAGGAATGGATGTAAAGGGTTTTCATGATAGACTGGGGAGAAGAAAAAAAAAAAAGCAACAACAACAAGGAGAAAAAAAACAAAAACAAAAGACAGACATGCCTCTTCCACTAGTGGAAAGTTAAGTCCTTTCCAATGTAAGTTGCCATCTTTTTGTTGGTAGGTTGGGAAAGAACTTCTTGTTTAAACTCGTTTAAAACTCACCAGCACAACAACAAAGTAGTAATAATTTTTATTAGTTGGGATGTTGAGCTTTGTATTTTGCTTGGGCTTACATTTTTTCCTTAATTCAAGTTATATATTTAGACTCTCTCTGAAGCTGTTGGATCCCTATTTGCTAGTGTCCTAGTTTGAAAGGCAGGTATTTACTAAGAAAGGCAGAAGCCTCCCTTTGAACTCAAAAATGTGATCCCTCCTCCCTACAAATTATTTTAACTTTGAAATTAAGGGAGCTCTCAGGCAAAGATGTGGGGATAGGAATAACAGTTCTTTACTAGTATAACTAACAAGACAAACAAGAACAATAACAGCTATGAAATTACCCACAAACAGAGCAGTAACTCAGTCCCAGTCCCTTTCTGGCTGCAGGCACTTTTTCCCTGAGCTGCAGTTCCCGGTGCTGGGGGTGGGCAGGTCCCGCAGAGCTGCAGGAGAGCTGAGGGTGATGGCAGCACTGTCCCAGGGGGAGAGAGAGAGAGATGGAGAGATAGCTTTCTGTTTATGGTGTTGGTCCTAGTGCTCAGCAGAGTGCTGGATGGTGGGAGTTCACAGCGAGAAGGCAGCAGTGCAGGGTCTGACAGCAGTGAGGATGGCTCCCGACGCTGGGATGGCAGTGATGGGGCAGAGACGGCGATCGTCCTTCTCGTCCGAACTCCGCGGGGAAATGGGCTGAGTTAGAGCCTTTCGTTTCCTTTTCTGCCTGTTTGAATCTCGCGGGGTTTCCCTCCTCTGTCTCCCCCCACCCCACCTTGCCACCAGGGCCCAGTCAACAGGTATCTTAGCATGACAATGGGGAAAATTCCACAGAGGGAAAAGGGAAAGAACCACCCCCCAACAGCTAGATAAATAACTGCCCTCTCATAAGGAGTGTTGAATCAGACCAAAGCCTGTCTTTAGGGAAGGGAAATTCTCTTGAGGTTTGAGAAGTAAAACCAGAGCAACCCCCAAGGCTGGTCAGTGCAGAGTGGAACTTGGGAAATGTCTGCACTTGCTGGAGTATTGTGATGACATGATGTCCAGTCCTGGGGCAGTTGCTAATAAAATAATTCATTAACATTATTAAGCTTCTTAGGCAAGAATGTTTAGAAGAACTACATGTATTTATGGGAAGGGGTTTTTACAAAGAAAATAAGTTAGGTTAGTGAATGCTTACAGAAGCTGAGTTTTGCAGAAGTGAAGGTATCAAATGAATTGCTTGTACCATTGAGACGCAATCATTTTTTAAGCTACCCACACAAATATGTAAGGTTGATGCATTCTTCCATGATCCAAGGAGAAATTAATACAATTTTTAAATTAGACTCTAAGTTTTTCTTTCCAAATTGCACAGTAATTTTTGGAGTTTTTATAATCTTACTCAAATTCTAAAGTAATGAACATATTATTGTTCAGTGAGGATAATTTATGCCTCTAACATATTTTATTTGGAAAAAAGGATCTGTAAAATACCTTTACAACTAAAGGACTATTCCAACTAATTGTGCTGATAATACTAAATAATATATAATACATCTTATACATAGGACCTGGCACAGAAAATACCATCTGAAAAAACCGACATTTTTTATAGGAAGATGTAAGCATACATACCTAGATTATAATAAAGTAATGAGAGTATTTGCTGTCAGATTTTAGAGTATTAAACGGTCCAGAGCTGAAATGTGGATGTGTGTTTTTGAGTTTTCACCTTGTTTTTCTGTTATTGCTTTCAGCAACTGCTGTTGTGAACTGGGCACTCAGGATATTTTTTTTTTCTCCTGTACAGGAGTGGTGATGGGTTGGGAACACTGCTTTAGGGTTAATTTTCTGAAGTCATGTTTTGAGATGTGGTTATTTTTGTAAGTCACTAGTCAGAGTAGAGCAGACAAACTCGCCAAAATGAAATTAAGTATTTGGGCTGGTGGGGATGGGTTGAAGACTAAGTATAATTAAATTGGAACAACAGGATGAATGATGTCACACTCAAAGTAGAACTCACATAATTTACATTTACAATTTTAATTGATGTACTTAATGTTTCTTGCTTGAGCAGGTCTAGGGCTTTGTGCAATGGGCATTTAGTGATTAGTATTTAAAATATTACTGAAAAGAAGAGTTCAGTAACAGAATTCATTGCTAATAAAGGATACAGTTTGATATAGAAGCTAAATAAGGTGAATCTCTATTTGTTAAACATAAAAAGGAATATATATTTATTTGGTGGAGGAAGGCCCAAAGACATTGATGTAAATAGGTTGTCCCTTTCAGTAAGCATGTTTTCAGTATGAGATCAGAAGAGCAGAATCTTAATTTTGAACTGTAATTTTCCTCCCTAAGAATTCCTAAGCCCCAATTTATAAAACCCAGTGGCATAGTGGGGTATGTTTTATAACAAAGTATCTGTGACTCCTCCAGGCCTCCATGAGGTCCTGGCTGCTCCTCTCCATCTTGAGCTGTCCTGTCAGCAACTGCTCCCTGCCTTTTCTGAAGGGGGCTGTGTGGAGGAGAGACCACAGTGCTTGGATCCAGCTGCTCCCTACCAATCAAACACAAGAGTGGACATGAGGAATGCTGTTTGTTTAGCTCATTCACACATGAGGACAGCTCTTCTCATTCAGTCCCTCTTCTGTCCTCCTCAGAGGTGCATTCCTGACTCCTGGGTGGAGCATTGTACTGCTGGACAGCTACAAAAACTGAGTGATGGAGCTTCCATGATCTGCACACCCTCCATGACTGAACTGAAGAGTCTTCTTGATCTATGCCTGAGAAGACTTTACTGTCTTTTTTTACTGAGCCCCACCTTCCATGTTTGTGTCACTGCTGGGAATGTAATCCATAAAAGTGTAAAGGAAAGTAATCTTGTGGTGTTTGATTTGAGGATGATTTGAAGAAAACTGATTAAAACACAGCTGATGCTGAGGTTTTGTTATATACTTGTGTGAAGTGCCCATGATGTTGTTTAGGAAATAGAATGCAATGCTGAGTATGACTGAAAAAAAAAAAAACCACAAACAAACAAAAAAACACTGAAAGGAAATAAGCAATTAAACCTGGAAACAAAGAGAAAAGGACACCAAAGAGACACTTTTCTTTCATGCCACTTCTTCAAAGTGATTCTTCTTTATGCTGATATAATTTTGGCACTGGTTGAGGTGATGTTTCTAGCAACTTTACTCTGTGTTTTTTTGTTTTCTTCTTTTTTTATCTCTGATTGACAGTCCCACCAAGAAATAACAATGAAAAGGACTTTCATGGGATTAGATAGAGGCAGTTGAATTTCCTGGGGCATATGTGTGTTTTGAGGAAAGGGATAAAAGTGTATTATTCTCTAGATAATCCTGGCTGAAACACAAAGGACTGCTTTTTGGTGAATAAGTACAGAAAATGTCCCAAAACTGTTTTTAATTGGTATAGCATAAAAATATGTATTAACAGAGATAAAAGATATTTTTGCTTTGGCTCCAGATAAGTGAATAAACTGCTGTATTTTACTTGTGTTGGATTGTAACTTATATTATTGGTTCACTATAGTGACAATAGTGACTCAGTAACTGACTAAGTCAGAAGAGTACAAAATTTCTAAATTAATATTAAGGTGAATCTTTATGGCATGACTTCTATTCTTGTCTTTTCCTTCATTTTCTTCCTCTATAGGTAAGGGTGTTTTATTTTGCTTTGTTTTTTTCTCTCTCAGGAGAAAATATAAAAAGGATATGTATGACTGACACTAATTTGTGTTTATGATCTGAAGTGCCAGGAGATAAGAAACTCTTTGTTCCTATCTGTTGGAAAGTGTGCAGAATAGCTACAGAATTAAGATATGCAGCATTTACCTCTTTCATGTAAGTCTGTTGTGTGCTGGGAATCAGCCTCAGGGCTTGAACAGGAGGAGGTAAAGCCACCTCAGGAAAACAAACACTTCTCTGTGCTGATCTGCTGGTACTTACAGAAGGACTTTCTGAGGCAAAGGAAGTTCAGGTCTTGCAATGACATGTTGCCAGAGAACAGCCAGTTCATGAGCTCTGGAAAGAACAAGTATTTCTCATGGTGTGTGGGGAAGGTGGTGTGTGTTTGCAGCCTCTCAGGGCTACTGGGAGAAGACCAGCACCAAAGCAGCTGTGCTGTGCTGGCCAGGAGCCCTGAGTGCAGCCCACAGGACAAGGGTGTTGCATACTGAATCCTCACTCTATCTCTGGGGTTTTTGCTTGGGTTCTCATGTTGAGCTGAGTTTGCACAGGTGTTTTTTTGTCATTTGTGGAATGAGACTTGCCTTGGGTGTGCTGACTTTATCCTGTGTGTACCTGAAGCTGCTGATTTACTTTGTTTCTGTGGCTCCTGGTAGCTGCACTGTAACCTTTTGGGGAAAGAGGAGGAGAAGTTACAGTCTGCCTGATCTTGATCGAAGCAAGATGTTTTGGTGTTTGCCAGTTTGAATAGTGTCAGCCGGGTCATCAGCACAGGTCAGGATCACAGTTCAGAACCCTTGTCCTTGGATAATTCATTACCATGATAGCTGTAAGCTTTCCCACACTGCTCTGCCAAAGGGAAAAATGTAACCTTTATAATGAGAAATCATACGGGAAATTGGTACTAATAAGGTACTAATAAGAAAAAAAAATCTGTATTTTTTATGACAGTGTTTAAAGTATTTTTGGGCAGTCTAGATATGTTGTGACAAAGTGTTTACCCCAAGGTTACTTCTTTCCTTGTGTGATGTGTCATACATCTACTGATGTGGGGAAATAGGTTTTTTGTCTTTAAAGTTTTAGTTTTATTAAAGAAAAACGTGTCCTTTTGGAAAAATATAAATATGCTCTCTTTGTCTGATGTCTTGGCAGTGCATATTCTCTGTCCATCTCATTCTGAGAATTGTCCTTGCTCTTCAGTCTGGATATTCTGTTTCTTCTGAGACTGCCTTTTACCAGTGTAGTATTTATAAAGACCACAGAACAAGTTTAAGGGGATTTACTTGTGTTGAGAAAATTTTGGGGTTTGTGCTGTTAGAAAAGGTTACTTTGTAACTCCTGTATTACAACTTACAGTGCTTAGTTTCCATTGCTGACTAGTTTAATTAGATCCACAGATAATATGTATAGAATTAATCTATTTCTCATGAGGTCGTGATTCCTTAGCGTTCTCAGAGCATTTGAGCTGCCTGTTGCTGTTTTACCCAATTTAATTTTCAGCCTTCCAGCTTGTGCTTCTGCTGTTTTTTCCAGGGAACAACTTAATCCATTTGCCTTTCTGTAACAGCAGAGGAAGCTGTGAGGGTATGAGCACTCTGATGGTGTGGGCATTAACTGAGCTATTTCACAGAAAGCCTCTGGAGAGGTGTTGGAAGGATTTGGAGTCTGTGAACTTGCACAGTTGGGTGGTCTGTGAAGCAGCCCATCGGGAGCCTGGGTGAGGTGGGAAAGGAAAGAATGCAATTATAGCCTAATTAGAAATCCAGATTCTCGTCTGCAAAATGTGTAGTTTGTTTTTTTGCCACAAAAGTGACCTTTAAGGCACTTAGAAACAAATGCTCCAGCAAAGAAATTGCATAGTTCAGAATAGCTGGTAACCACTGGTTAGGTTTTCTGTTTGTTTCACCACTGTAGTCTCCATCCTCTTGCCTATTGGCTGCTCTGATGGGAAAATAGAGCCCAGTCATTATAAATCTCTCCCATAAAACCTCTTTGACATGGGTCTGTTTCCAAGTAAAGGGTTCTTTTTTTCCTTTCTTCCTTCCTGCACCCCTGAAATGAGCATATTCTGACTACAAGAAATTTATTTCGGACTATCCTTAGCACCTATAACTAGCAGCTGCTGAGTACCTTTTTGGTGTTGTTGAGGAGTGAAGTAGTGTGCTCTGAACAGTGTGGAAACTGGCCTTTCTGGAAAAGAGGCAGTCACTTGTGAACATAATTAATGACAAATCCATGCTGTGATGCTGATTGGGTACTTGCTTTGGGTGGTGTCTAAAGAATTTATTAGTAGGTAAAAATAGTATACAGAAAGATCAGTTTACTAAATGCCTCTAGCAGAGGTTTTTTTTCTCAAGTTTACTGCATGCTTTAGGATTGCAGGAAAGCATCTCTCCTCAAATATGTTGTTAGATTCCTAGTGGAAATGCTTGTCAGATATTCAGTCAAATTTCACATCTGATTTAATCTCTACATAACTGTTAACTAGAATTTATCCGTTATCTGTGTTAATGATATATTTTAAAATGTCAATTCCCTTACTGGAGACTAATCAAATCATTTGGAAGCTTTCTTTTTTCCCTTAGTCATGTCTCTTGAATATAACCAAGGAAAGCAAGGAAGCAGCATGGAGCTGTGTGATTGGCTCACACCAATATTATCACATATAGTATTTGACCTTGGGCTGTCTCTTCTTCCTTGCAGTGACTATTTCACTGTCAAGGGATGAATTGGCATGAGTCCTGTTAGAACCAAGCTGTGGATGATGGATGTCCACAGCCAGAGAATGACTCAGTACTTCCCAATGGGTGATATGAAGATGTGCTGCCAGGTCCAGGCTCTCGAATCTGAGTCATCTACACCTGCCTTGGGCTCCTATTTCAGTATCCTTTTAGATTCTTTTCCTTTGCTGAAATCCTTTACAGTAACAAAAACAGACTTTGTGAGTGGGGACCTCTAAACTGACCTAAGATGGGGAAACATTGCTGCCTCAACTGGGACAGGATTCCATTTACATGTTGGAAGAGACAGTGTTGATGAAATTAAAGCTTTCTTTTTTACGTAAACATGGGTACTTTGTCACCATGCCAATGATTGATATATTCCATATTGGTAACTGACTTTTTGGGGGAAGAAAAAGTGGAATTTACGGAAATATTTCAAGGCAAAGATGGGCACATCATCTGAATTGCCACTGGGGTAGGTTGGGAACAGAGATAGCAGCAATCCCAAGCAGTAGTAGAATCATGGGAAACAGGAACCTACAGTATTTGTGAAATCATTTAACTTACTTCCCTGCCCTAGGGCAGGATTAAATCCATCTGGTGACGTTTCAGACAAAGTAGTACATGAAATGTTCATTTACACTGCTAGGCAGAATTTAATTTGGCTTGGTTTACAGAATCAGAACTAGGTAGTGAATATAGGCTGGAGGGGAGGGACTTCTGCTCAGAGGATTTGGTACCTGTCAAACTAATTCCGTGATCCATCAAATCACTCTGGTCATTCTTTCTGCGTTGTACTGTGTGCAGTGCACAAGAAAGGACTGAGCTGGCTGCAAGCAGCTCTTGGAGCACTCAGACCAATGGGGCCATACAAAGACACCATTTCTCGTTCTTTGAAAACCAGCATAGCCCCGGGGCGATGTACGTGATTTAGCAAGCCCTGCTGGTGGGACTGTGCTGCTTTGTTTTTCCTGGCACCGGGAGCTCAGGTGTCATGTTACTGTTCTTTATTACACGATGCGGGTGTACTGTGTCCTGTACGGGGATTCTCAGGAGAACGAGGTTTGTAAAGCAGCTCACATCAGCGTACACACAGAGGCACCTACGTGCACAGCCACACAAGCGCTTGTTCAGCACAGGTACCTACATATGTTCTGTTTATCTGTGCCTCCCTGAACGTGGGCAGTCACCAGATCATTTGTCCCTGTGCTGCTGGCTTTTTCTTATTTCAGTAGATGTCCCATCTGTGAAATAGAAGTAGCTCTCTGCTCTGTCGCTGTGGTGATTGCGAGGTACGTGGTGACAGGGAGTGTAAAATACCCACAGGAGACCAAAGTTGAGAAAATCTATAACAGTGTAAGAAGTCTCTTGGGTCGTTTGTCCATCTACTTGTCTGAAGTTATTCCTGATTTATATCATCCTGATGGAATCATCAGGTCTGGGTTGGATTAATCTAGCATAGCTAAAAGGAGAGTCTTGAAGCTCGAAGCTGTGTCCATAAAACTTCCCCAGTTCAGTCCCAGGCACAGAAGCCCCAGTCCCACACAATGCCAGTGTCCTGTTTCGCTTCTGGCATCGGTTCCTCTCCTCCCGTCGCTGGGTTTGCGTTTTGTCAGGCTCACAGGCAGCTTAGAGGAGCGCTTGATCTGTGGTTTTTTCAGTGTGTGACGCTCTTCCCGAGGCTATCGCCAGGAACACAGAAAGGTGTCTGCTCATCCGTGACATATCTGAGCATGGTGGGGTGCCAGGCTTGTTAGGACCTGATGACAGGGACAATGCTCATTCACGTTTCGAAGGGTAAACGTGGAGAGCTGTGTTGGAGCTGGGGTGGTTTGGGGTGTTTTGTTTTGAATTGTCTGCTCATGCTAGCCTGGTTTAGCTTCTTTATGTTGCTTTTTCAGCAAAGAACTAAAACAATATTCACCTGGGTACTTAAACTACTCAGTAGCTTTGAATCTGTTTATTGAAATCTGTGCAGCTTGATCTGAATCTGAGGCTCTTTTGCGTTCATTCGAGTTACTTTTAATTAGTATATTTTATTTCTTTTGTACTCATGTGTTTTAGTTTCTTTCTGTTACAGTGTGTTTATATGTGCTGTGTTGGACCCTATGAAATCCTTTTTTTGAGAGATTTAAAGATGACAGCACTGTATGAAACTGCAGTATGCTTTAATCATATTTTTCTCTTCTTAATCAGCCGTTATGGGTTCTGCCAGACAGTCAGATTACTGTCAGCATTCATCCAGAAATCTGCCTGTGTTCTTTATCCTCCCTTCCTAAATCAGGGTACCTTCTATTTCATATTTGTCACACTAGTCTTTGAGTCCTTTCCTTTTCCAGCCTTATTTTCTCTCTCAAAACCAAACAAAACACGCATCCACCCCCACCACCCTGTGATGGTGATGGCCCATTAGGCACCACAGACACCGATAAATTCAGCACATGCCAGCAGTTCGCTGCAGTTATTCCTCAGTCTGATGAGGGCAGAGCTTGCCAGCCTGGTCCATTGCATTACAGAAGCTCTTCCTTTTACTCAGTAGAGCTGCAGCCTTCTTCTCAGCCTGAATTTAGGTTCAAGTATCTTTTCTCCTCTCAGCCTTGTTAATCAAACATCATAAAGTACATTAGTAAATGACTTGTTCTACCACTTCCACGACTAATGAGCACAAGGCAGAGCAGTGAGCCCCCTCAAAGCTCGCAGGTCAATGGATTGATTTCAGTCCCCTTGGAAAGAGCTGAGTTGTAACAGTGCCAAGTGAGGCATCTCATTCTGACAAATTCATTTCACCACAGGCAGTTGGTGCAGGAGCCACATTCTCAGCTGACACACTGGTACAGACTGGGGATGGCAACAATACTAGGAGGTGCATTGGAAGAAGCTTAGACCCTGATCCTATCCATAACTCCCTGTGTGAGAACAGATTTGGCATCGGACAGACAAGCATTGTGTGCTGCATCAGTAATTAACGCGGTCCCCCTAGTTAAGGATCTACCCAAACAACAGAACAACACAGACCCTACCGTACCAACTCACAACACCAACAAAACATCAAAACCCTTTAACAAAAATATTTGACTTTTGAGATAATGTGTAAGCCTGCAGAAGGTGGCAAAGTGAGATTGTGGTGGGGATTTTGTTTGTATTTGTTTTATTTTTGGTTGTTTATTTACATTTATCTAAAAACTAGGATGATTTTAATGTTTTTTTAAATTTAACTACATACTGAAAGCAAATGTTGGAACTTGAAATCAAAGACAGAATTTCCATGCCTTTTGCTCGTTGCTGTTTTATTCTAGGTTACTTGGAGTAAGGTAGGGAACACAAATGGACTCCAGTCACTAATTGTGCAAACACTGTTCTCTTATTTATTTTTAACAGCACATGGTGAACTGAATAATTGTGGGTACATAGTTACATGACATAATTTGTTCATATAAATATGTTTCCTAAGGTATCTTGTAAGTTTTTCTTTTATAATTTGTATAGACAAATTTTGAAAGTTTAGGCTCAGTTCAGCTGGGTTCAGCTGAAGGTGATGAAAGTTGTAGGTATCTTGTGAAGTACTTCCTTAATGGCTCTTTTTTGTAAGTAGATTCTTAAATAATTTAAGAATTCAATTTAAAATGTTTCTTTAAAAAATTGGGAATGATATACTGTGGCACTGACTGTCTAATCTGGGATGTTATTGATTATACCCTGATGCTGACAGAACTGTTTTTCTTCCTTTTGTGGCTTTTTCACCTTCAGAACTTGCACAAGGTGACTCAGATATCCACAGCCATATTCAGTAATATGTAACATTAATAAATTATAAATCTCCAGGCAGAGTCTGAAGTTGTAATTAAAAGGAAATGTATTGGGTTTTTTTTCACCAAAGTTTGTAGATATTCTTAGGTACTCAAACATGTAGAAATTAAGTTCTCTGAGGTTTGCCATCCAAAATATGTCTGTGCCACAGTTCAGAGTGGATCTCTTATTACTAAGATACAAAATGAATATACTCTGTTTGACATGATTATTGTATGACAAATATTCACACTTATTAGTAGAGACTGCAAATGCACAAGTGAAAATCCCTTAACTAGTTGTATTTTTGTGCTTGGGTCGGAATTGGTCTAAATTTAAAATCAACAAGCAAACAGAAGAAGTAAACACGAAAATGATCCAGCTGTCTGTTTGAAATACTGTATTTGAAACCTGTGTAATGGGAGTTACCATTATTTGGTTTTCAGACCAAATGCCATTGTAACTCAGTGAATAAATTAGTAGTTGTGAATTAGTGAATGAAGTGTGGCTTTTTTTTATTTTTCTATTTCCCCATTGTCCTCAAACAAACTGTGGACAACTACTTGTTTATTTTGGTTTGTTTGTCATTCACAGGTTATTTCAGCAAATCATTTGAGTTCCTGACTGAAAATTTGCTGCTTGTTTTCTGATAGTTTGGGCTTCTGTTCCACAGTGAGTTTTGTATGTACAGGATCTTCAGTTTGATGGTCTTACATGAGATTTTAGGAAGAGTAATATAGTGCAGTGAGAGTAGAAACCAAAATTAACATCTCAAACCTGTCAGAATTGACTTGCATTTCAGTTAAGGTTATGGAACCTTATATTCTACATATAGTTCTTGAAAGAACTTTACGTTCATGGAGCCTGTACAAAATCAAAGACAGAATTTATCAGAGGAGAAGAAATGCTGCAAAATGTTTTCCTCTGTTCACTTACACTCTGAACTACTCTGGAATCACAGTTTATTTTTAGACTGCAGAAATAAATTACACAAGTGAAAATGCAAAACTCCTGTTACACAGCTTTTTCTCTAATAAATTTTAATTTAGAGATAGTAAGGGAAACTTCTACATGGATCTTTCCATCATGTCTGTGGGAGGGAAAGATGTGTGCTAATGTCTCTACAAACAATTCGATGCTGAAGGTATGCGTGTCAATGGCTTTTAATGTCTCTGCTGACTTTGGGCAGCAGGTTCCTTCTGAATATTGGGGTAAAATGCCGGGTTCAAGGGGGGATATGTGGAAGGGAGTTCGAGAAGGCTGAACCTTCCTGGCAGCTCAGCCAGTGGGGAAAGGAAGGGGGCAGCATGCAGGCAGGAGTTTAGGATAAAAGGAGACTGTGCCCTCTGAAACCTTGAGAGGGAAAACCCCGTGGGTGTGTGGCCCGATAGACTCTTCCCCTTTATTCGAATAAAGCTGAAGGATTTCTCTGTCTCCTTTTTGGACATGAACCTCTGACTTTGTGGATTTTCCTAACATCCAAACAGCGGGGCAGCTGGTATACAGGTGTTGTATCATAGTGCTTCTTATGTCATAGTTAAACTGCTGCATATTTGGGGGCTTTGAGTGTGAAGGAAAGTGCGTACAGCTTCATGGGGCCTTCATAAAGATTACAATGTATGTTTTGTACTGAGAAACAATAGATTATTTTCTGTAGCAGATGGGGCAGATGCTCAATGGTCTTCACCTCTTTCAGGAATTTGTGGTTTTGTTTTGCATTCTGGTTGCGTGAAACAGAGAAATTTTTCATTAGATAGAAAAATATTATTTAAATATTTTGTAGGGATTTTTTCTTCTTTGCAAAAGGTGCTTATAATACACATCTTCTTTGGGATGCCTGTTGCTCAGATGCCCTTTGCTTGGTTATGTACTCTTGCACAGCTACTCTCATGCTCTTACCTGGAGTGTAGCTGGTGGAAGAGCTTACCAGCAAACTAGGTAAAGGTTTACCTTCCTGAGGATTGAAAGAACCGCTAAGACTAATCGACAGAAAAAGAAACTCGTTAGTGTCTCTGCACAGAGTAGTAGGCTTTCTAACCATTTAAGAAATGGGTGATTGTCAGCACTCACACAGAACAGATGTGAGAGAATGGGGGTGATTCACTGGCAGATCTATCGGAGGCAATGCTCAACTCAGCTTTTATATCTGCTTGATGCTTGATACTGTGGAAACTAGCTTGCTTGGGGCTTGCTTTGCATTCAAAAATTAGTCTGCCAGAAGTGTCCGTTATTTGTGTATATTATTGATTTAAACATCTGAGTAGAATAACATGGATGGATTCTCAAGGAAACACAAATACTGACTGTCAGAAGTTGACAGAATCATGGTGGTGAAGGTTCAAACATCTGTCAATAGTACCTGCAAATGCTTCTCTTACCTGCAGCTTGTCACTGTCACCATCACCCATTTGGGTGTGTCCGAATCCCACGAGGATAAGGTCCCGGTGCCACTGTCCTCACACATACCTGTCAGCACTGAGTGTGGCACACTGCCACCTCGTTCACTTCTCAAGTGCACTAGGTTGCCTGGTGTAACCTACTTGTGACTTTTATTTGATATGTCAGGAATACACGCTATAGTCTCAGCAACTCCTGTGTGAGGATGTGCTCTCGAGCGGAGGGTTAGATGAAGATTAGGGGGAACATCAAAGCTGCAGTTAAAATGAAAAAACATGAGATAAAGCAGAGTCACTAGAGACCACTTTGAAGTGTTTATAGATTAAGCCCTGTCTCTTTTAAGTGGAATACTTATCTGCCTTTCAATATTTAAATAACAAGACATGACAGGCAGTGCTTTTTCGAAGGGTTATTGTATGGCTGTGCTGTGCTGAACAGTATCAGGCCAGAGGCAAGTGACTCCAGTTGTGGAACACCTGTAATAATCCTTTAAATATCTCTCTATACTGATGTTAAGTGGACTTTTTGAAGGTGAGAAGACCACGCAGTAACACACTTCCATGCAAGTGTTGTAGCTGATGATGTGATACTGGTGTTGGCCAGACTTGAGCACGACTTTGAACTGATGCTTGTGTTTTAGGATAGATAATAGATCTTCCTGTAGGGTATTTAAATGACATTTTACAAGAAACAAATGTATTGCTCTTGATCAACTTGAAATGCTTCCTGTTCCTGCTACCTGTGCTAATCCCTTTTGGCCTGCCAATCTTATTACAGTTCTTAGAACAAGCACAGGAGATCTGGTGGACTGTTACTGTGCATATGTTAATGCAAATGAAGACAACTGAGTCTGAGAATGTTTTTCTGCACAAAAAGGGACAGCTGGCTTTTCATGTGTAGACACAGAGCATATATATTTTGAAAAAATTCATTGCAGTCCACAAATAATTCTAAATATTTATGGCCATACCCAGAACTATTACTTTTATGATGTGAAAAGAATTGGGTTTTGGTTGGGTCTCTGTAGGAAGTGCTTTTTCCCTGAAGAACTTACAAGACTCTTGCAGTACAAGGGTTAATGGAATCTTAAAGTAATTATTTTTGGAAAAGACTTCTGCAGGTCATTTGGTCTAGCTTCCTAAGATGAAATGTAATGAGCGATAGATGGGAAGCAGGAAGGGATTAATCAATACCAAGTATAAAAAGTGTGCAATCTCATCCATGTCAAATCATGGTCACTGGATGCAGATTTATGTGTTTTAATAAGTAATGGTGAGTTGTGACAAGTCCTTTGAGGCATAGCTTGATCAGTAGATGCACTGAGAAATGAGTGGCATGGAGCAGGAAGGGGAGGGGAAAGGCAGACCTGTTTGTGCTTTTCATTGTAAAAAACATATTTACCATTTTATAATGTTAAATTTGCGTTCTGTGGAAGTGTTTCCATGCTTGACTTTAAAAGCCAGAATCCTACCTGTAGGTAGTAGAATTAAATACACTGTCCTTCCAAGTAACAGCATTTACTGGGAAAAAAAATAATCATCAAATGGCATTGGATAATTGCAACTACATTTCGTGGAAATCTGGTACCCTAAACAAGTATCTTCTGTGCAGTTTTACTGCAACGTCTGTATTTATCCCTTCCCTTGAGAACTGTTTCCTGTGATTTATGTAGAGCACCTCCCAGGCTGCTGTAGGAGGGAGTGTGCTCCTGGCTGGTAGTAGCTGGTCTGCCAGTAGGAGATTGGAATCAGATTGGGTGTTACCTTAATCTCAGGTGGGGGGAACACATTCCAAAGGGAAGTGTAAAGTAAAGCCTCCTCTGTTTGAATGAACCTTGAACACGTACAGATGCCTGTGGTAGAAATGAATTTGTCTGGGCTGCTTGTCAGTGGGAATGTGATTCCATGAGAATCAACCTTCCTGTGGTTCAAACCCTCTCTTCCTGATGATGTGAAGATGCAGGCCAGACAACTGAGATGCTGTAAGCAGCTGGAGTGCTCCCTTGGTTCCAGAAGTCTTTTTCAGGAGGATGAATACTGAAAAATGATTACTTGTAGGTTTTCAGGATTCATTGTTTAGTCCCAGGTCGACTAATATGAGCTTCATATGCATTGTGGGGTTTGTGGGTTACTTTCCATAAAAAACCCTCTGCATTCTACACCCATACTTCCCTATTTATTTTTTTAGTGCCATTTACAGTGTGAAAAAGGAGCTTTGTTTTTTCATGGAAGGAAAATACTTCTTTTTGATGTGATGCCTTTCAATCCACATTTGATGCCTTTTTAGTGTTTAAAATTTTACCATTAAAGCTACAGATAATTCATCACTGTCATTGCTGGTACTGAAGATGTCTAATTGTAGTGCTTTCAGTATGAGGAAGACTGAGTTCCCCCTTCCATGCTACATCAATGCCTTTCTCTACCAAGATACTTGTGCAATTTTTGTCAGGGCCTGCTGAAGCAGCTGATGAAGTGCTGAGAAGCTGAATATTCTGTGTTTGCCATCTGGCTCTCATATAAAGAAAAACTAAACAAGTTACACAGCAAGCTGACAGCAAATTTGATTATATTTAATATGTATTTCTGATAATGTGAGAGGTTTCTAGGAAAAAGTCATTTCCCAAACTTCATGGTCCTGTCAGAGTAACAGCCCCTATGGCCCAAAGCAGGAGGTGGAAGGTGCAGGCAGTGCCCACCCACTGCACAGGCTGAGTCAGCTGTGCTGCAGCTGGATGTGACAGCATTCCCAGCCTGGGAACCTCTCCTCAGGGATGTGTCCATCTCCGTGTGTTCCCTGGAAGCTGTTGCATGTGCTGGAGCTCTGAGCCTGTGTGGCCACAGCCATGCCAATGTGGATAGTTTTCCTTTCTTGGAGGGTATTTTAGTTTTGCTTAGCAGCAATGTTTTCAGTTTAGCAAATACCCTTTGCTAAAAGGTTTGAGTTAAATTCCCAACAAAATTGCTGCATCACAATGAAATCCCATTGGGTGTATCCTGGCATGATAGTACCTGTGCTACTGGCTTTTCCTCTGGGCAGAAGGTAATTTTTTGTCAATCTGCACGTGACACATAATTTTCATATTATTGCTGTTTTCTGCTTGGGACAGTTAAAGACACAATATTTGGCAGCATTTCTGCTAAAAAATAGAAGTTTGCTTTTTCATATTTTCCCCCCGACTTCAAAAATGTATTTGGATTATAAATTAAACAGAATTATATCTTTGTAAGGTACGTTCAGAAACTATACCCAGACACAAACTTCCAGCTTCTTCCTGTCACACAGAGTGGTAAGAAAGACATCCTGTTAGGTGAGGGCATTTGATACAAGGAAATCACAGAATCCTTGCAGATGGTTAAAGGGGTATTGGAAGGTCTCTGCTGTTTCAGATCCCTGTGGTTATCTGTTGTGTTGTATTGTATCTTGTGTGAAATGATGTCCCTTAACATGGGGGTAACCATCAGTATCACATAATAGGAAATTTATTAATCATTCATTAATTTTTTATTGTCTATTGCTAAATGTACCTTAGTCTGTAATCCAGAAGACACAGGCAGAAGAATTCTGAAGAAAGCAGTAATTTATGGTGAGAATTCTTATTTTTGTCTGCTTCAGGTTTCCAGATTGAGCTTTCCTTGCACAGGGCACAGCTGAATGGCTCTCAAGCAGTTTCCTGACAAGTATAATCTTCAGTTCATATTCTTTTTGCCACTTTTCTCTGAAATTGTCAATACATTAATTTTTTATGGTTCCCCCAGTGGAAAACTCTGGAGTGTTTGTGTTTCTTTGCTAAGTCAGGAGGATTGGTAGATGAGTTGCTTATTATGTGTCAGGTGAGAGAAAGCTTGGGCTGAGAGGAGCAGGAAATAATCGCTTGATGAGAGTAGCTGGACTGCATGGTGGGACATGATGGGCTTCAGGTTGTTCTGCCCGAGGTGTTTGGGTGAGAGAGCGCTTCCTTGGAATGCTAATTAAAAACTGTTGGATTGAACACAGGGTTTCTATTTTAACTTGCCCTGTTTTACTGTTCAGCTCTCTAACGGGATATAAATGAGGAATGCTGAATATCTGTATTCCAGGTCCCAGTCTGTTTGGGTTTTAGCTGTTTGGGGAGTGCACAATTGATGATGTTACTGAAACCAAGTTTTTTTCTCTTGGTGCCTTGTGTTACTCTCATCGTTTAGGAACTAATGGAGGATACAGTTTACCCATCTGGAGCTTTCTCTTACAATAAGATTTCTAAAAATGAGTTTCACAAACACATCAATACACAGTAAAACTGTTCCCTCAAATTATAACTCATACTATTAAAAGAGTCTGACTCCCTCAGATATATTTCATCTGCCTGCCCTTTCTGTTTCACTTGGTAAATAGAAGGTGGCAAGAAAAGTCTTTAGGATAAACCTTTAGATTGGAGTTGTCAGAATGGCCTAAGGGAATTCAGGTGTCAAAATCCCTGCCCCAGCCAGAGGCTTTAAACCAGTATTTTATTCCTGCCTATCAGCTCATCATCAACGATGGGGCCGGGCGGATTAAGTCTTTCCATTCAGTCAGGTTTTGTGGGCTAATGTTAACTAAGCGTTTTAGCTGAGCCATTGGCTTTCTTCTACAGCATCTGCTGATATACCCCAAGGGTTTCTCTCTCAATCCAAGGTCAGGCCCACCTTGGCTTCACTGTAAGGTCAGGTATATCCAGCCCAGTGTGATTGCTGAAAGCATAATTTGCCAAAAGTACTTTTTTTTTGGTGGGTAAGATTAATTTTCCCACTATTGATTTTTATTGTAATGAGAAATTATAGTACCTATACAAAAATTGGTAGTGGTTATAATAAAATAATTTTCCTCTTGTTTATATTGCTGAGGATTGTGCCTATAAAATTTTTTATTGACTACAGCACTGTGGATGTCTCATTAAAGACATTCATCATTGTATGCTGGCATCTTTTATTATGTCATAAAACTGCAATGCTAAATAATGCCTGATTTTTATTTATATATATATATTTTTTTTATACCCTGCTCTGGTAAAAAACTTAAATCCTGCTTTCTTTTTGAAAGGTAGACAAGTAATTTTATACTAGCAAGATTAGAGCTGAATGTTACCAACCTCAGCTATATTCCTCAGGGAAAGATGAAACAAAATCTAGTGAGATGGTTTGGAGTTGGAATTCTTCATTTTAGTCATATCCCCTACCATCGATAGGTAGTATAAGACAGGAAGTCTGTAAACTGACTTAAAGAAAAAGGGCTGCCTGATTTAAATTTTAATTGTATTGTTCAACAATGTTGTGTAATTAGATGGAAAAGCAGCAAAGTCCTTTTATTAGAGATGTCTTTGTAGACAGTAGCCATGAAAGAAGTGGTTGATGCTAATTACCATATTTTGTTTAAACTTCCATCTAAATGAAAGGATCATTCAATTCCAAAGCTGCAGCCATACAAAAACCACAAGTGCAGTTGAATTGCTGCTGCCAAGCAGATGGGGCTTTGATCAGAGTAAGTTATTTGCAGCTTTATTGTCTGGCTGCCAGGGAGGGGCTTGTATTGAACCACCTCGCTCAGAAGAAGGGGAAGGGGAGAAATGAGTCTTGCTGATCTAAGTTCATGGGAAAATGAATTTTCCCATTCTTAGATTATTTTTGCAGATGAAAATCCAGTGTTGAAAAGAACAGCAGTAAGGCAGTCAATATTGGGCTGCTGTAATGTTTCAGATGGGTTTGGTAGGAAGGGATTGGAATGTTTATTTTTAGAGGAATAGAGGGGGAACACAGAGCGTTGGGCACAGCTGACTGCATATTTCTCCAAGGTCAATTCTGTCTAGAGCATACGAGCTAAAACTTGCACTACTGTGCTTTTTCATTATGTGTTGCACACCGTATGGAATGTACAGAAACCGAGCAGCCTCACACATCCGGGACGCTTCCTGCGGAGACCGTGTTAGAGATGGCCGTTTACAAAACCATCGAGAGAACAGGACTGGGATAATGAGAAGGAATGCAGCAGAAGAGGCTGAGAGTTTACGGGGTCTGGGAGAATTGTGGGGTTTTTCCAGTTATATAGTATTCCATGTGCAAGGGGATCTTTACAGCAATTCACTGATACAGGAACTGATTTCCAACAAAGAGTGGAGAAGGAAGGAAACGTTACCTGGCACTGTGTGAACATGAGGTCGATCTAAAAGTAAAAATGAATACTGTAGAACAGAGCTGTCCAGGGAAAGGCAGAGAAAACTTATTTTCTATTTTTAAATTATGTTGGTTGTTCTCTATCTTGTCTCCCATCGACAGTCTAAAAGTAAGAATTAATGACTGCTTCTGTGATCTTCTCAGTCAAAAAGTCTGGCCAGGAATATGGTCTTATTCTGACCACTACCATAACTATCTAGATTCAGGTATTAAAGCTTTCTCAAGCATAGAAATGCAAAGACAGAAAGGAGGGGAGTGCAGGGTATAGGAAAAGCCAAACCTGATAACTCTGAATTTCTGCAGTGTTGCACTACAAATACTGTGGCAGAACTGTATTATTTCTAGGCAATTACAGTTAGGGATGTTCTGAGGCCACTTCAGAATTACATGTGTTTTCCTTTTTTCTGAGATGATGATGCTGTTCATGTTTGTACAAGCTGGTGCTCAGTGTTTGAGACTTGGCCATGCATATGAAGCTTGGTAATGTTTTATCCTCAAAAAACAGTGTCTGGCCTCGAATTGGTTTGGATCTTGATCTGTGTGATTGGTAGTTGAAGTAGACTCAAGATAAAGCTGTAGACTTGCTGAGACTGGTTTCCATTTTCATTTACTCAATACAAAACCAAGCCAAATAAAAACCAATAATTTATATATATTTTACTTTTTTCTTTAAGTTAATTCTTTTTCTTTTACTGTCACATGTCTTGTAATCTCTCTGAAAACCTCTCTATGGTGCTTTACACATTAGAGGGGTATCACAAGAAAATATAACAATCTAGACCTTGTGTCAGACTATCAAAAAAAAAGCATGGGAGTTTAAAGTCAAAGTATGTTTCTTAGCACTTAGAAATTTTAATCGCATTTTATAAGTCAAGCTTTGTTTTAGAAGTGCAGCAACACAGATGTCTTTGTTTTAGATAAATTGAGTGTTCCCCCAAAATAAATAAATATGAACACTATTTTTGTGGTAAACAAAGAAAGCCAAATTTGTGTTAAATCAAACAGCTTTGTGTTGGATCAAAAAGATGCTTGTTTGAAAAATTTGAACCTCTCCTGTTTCTTTGAGTATTTTTAACCCTTTCTGAGTTGTCCCTGAAATGAGACCATAATAGATGATATGTGTTAGTAGCTTATGCAGTAGAGTGTTATCATAAACATAGGCAATCTGCTGTTCTGGGGGCAGTGAACATGGAATTAAAGGAATTTTAGAGGGTGCCCTGCTGCCCTAAGTGGAGTGGTAACAAATGAATGAGGCACCCAAATCTCCAGCTCTTCGGTAGGGATGACGAGCCAAACCTACACACTTAGGAGTAAAGGGATCAAATACTTGTTCCAAGATTGTATTAATCTGATTTTCTGAAATTTCTTAGAAGAATTTGAGAACTCCCAGGACACAGTTTTTGCAAAGTCTGTTGAATTGTAAGATAGGCTGTCTTCCCCCTCCCCTCCCTCCATGAGTGATGGTGAATAGGCAAAACCTTTTTGTTATATTTTTGGCAGCAATATTTACCAAAAAAGAGAAGGATGACAAATCTTTTTTAAAACCTCTTTTCTGTAAGTTTTGGCTTTTTTCCAGGTGCAGAAGGTATCAGTGGTGATGGACAGAGAAGGCATTGGTGGCAGGCAGAAACTTTGAGGTTTCCAGTTGGTTGTTTTGTGGCTGTGTGTGGTGGTGGTTGGGTTGTTTGGGGTTTTTTCAGTTTTTTGTGGTTTTTGGTGGTTTTTGGTTTTTGTTGTTGTTTGTTGGTTTTTTGTTCTTTTTTTTATTATAATGGGACAGTTTTGATTTCTAGGATCTGTAGAATTTGGTTTAATGAGAAGGTAGAATTCATGTTTTAGTCACACACAGCTCGAATTCAGTGTGTTTCCAGCTTCATGAAGAAGTTCTGCTGTCTGGCTGCTGAGAGTGGTGCAGTACCAAGCTGTGCAGAGATGGGTGTCAGGCGAGCACTCACACTCAGGCTGGACAGAGGGACACAATGGAATTGCTCCCGAAGATTGGCCTGCTGCTTCCCTCTCTTACTGCCTCATGCTAGGGAACGACCTGGTGGAGACAGGGGTATGTGTAGTTGGCTCTTGGGGATTTCACTGCAACATTTCTTGAATCTGCAGAACGTTTTCCTCAGCAGAATGTTCAGATCAATCCTCAGATTGAATTTTCAGGTGACATATTATGGTATAATTGAAATACTTTTTGCTGTTGAAATAGTCCTTGACATACAGTTAAATGCAGTTCCGAAGTCTTTAAAACTGGAATTGAAAATCTTCCCGTGTTGAAGTTGCTGTGGTAAAGAATAACAGATCTGCATTCTCTGTGTTGCTTAAAGACCTGTGCAGATGGCCACTCCTTCCACTGATCCGGAGCAGGAAGTCAAGAGCTGACATTGCAATTTGTTATCTTGACAGTACAATGGGTGTTGCAGTCTAATTTGCAGTTTTAAGAATTAATGGTGAAGTGATAAGAGAGGATAAAGATCATAATCTGTGTGAAGTAACAAGGAGCAGGACAGAGTTGTCATTTACTTTGATTCAAATAAGGCGTTTGTTCCACATTGCTCTGGTAGCTCAAATGAGATGAAGCACATGCAGAAAATCTGGGGAAGTGTATTTGGGACTATTTACCATCAAGTTATGCTAGAGACTGATATGTCTTCATTGGCTGGTTCATATATTTACAATTGGACATCTTTACCAGAACAAAATAAAAATAGTTGGCTGAAGAGCACTGCAGTCATGTAGCTTGCTTTCTTTTTGCTTTGTTTATTGAAACTTTAAGGTATTTAATGAACCATTATCATAACAACCTCTCAACCTCTCTTCACAGATTTCTGTTCTTATTGATTATTTAAAAATATAAGGTGACAGTTCTGTGGCTGCTGTAGTGGTAGTTTGGGGGAAAAAAAAAAAAAGGTATTTTTTTTAACCAGGAAGGAGGAAAAAGCAAACCGAATGCCTTATCATGTGTCAGTAATCTAAAACTGGCAGCAATTTGGAGAACTTCCCAAATTCTTAAGGGTGGATTGCAGCCATTTGGCATGTTTGCATTGGTTGTGCAACGGCATTTAATGCAGTAGCTGGATGATTTTACCATATTTTGAGTGACTATGTGAGATCTTAAAAGCTTTAATGTAGTGACTTCAGTTTTCTCAGCCTTTCAAGAAATAGTTCCATTTTCGATACTCGACTTTAAGAAGTCTCTATGAAAAGCATTAAGGATTACTAAAGGAAAAGGCTCTGTGGGTTAGGCATTTCTGTTTCTTAGTTTCTGCAAAGCTGGTGGTACATATATGGCTGTTCTCTGATTTATGTGGGGAAGTGAGTGCTCCCCCGGTTGAGGGTGAAATCGGTGTGTATTCATGCTGTTGTACAGAGCTTCTACCTTTAGACCCTCACCTGAGGCTTAGGATTCCCATACAGCTAGAAGTAACACGTAGGTACCCCCAGCAGGTGATTTATAAGGTAACAATAATTGTCACATAAGTAATGGATCTCTAGATGAGCATGCCCAGATCCATATAGATACTCTGGTGCTGCCCTCCAAGGGTGAGTGCCCAGTGAAAGGGCAGAAACTCTGACTGTCCTGGTTTTGAACACTCAGACCTTGTGGGCTCTGGGCTCTCAGCCACACCTCTGCATCTAGGCTTGGTCAGACTTCCACAGCTTTTGATGACCTCATTTTATAAACATACCTGTTAAACATACATATATACATACAGTATAAACTTACTCTGAATCACAGCAATCTGAGAACCTGTTGATGTGGAAAGGCTGATGTGGAAAGGGAAGATTTTAATCTCCATGATGAGCTTTAATGTACCTTTTGTTCAGTGACCATCAGTGTCTCTATGTGTAGTGTTGTGATTGACTTCTGCTTTCTGCATAGTAGAATTTCTTACATTATGTTCATAGAGCAAAATTTGTGTAAAAAAACATTCTTCATACACATGGCCGATCTGCACTCATTTCCAAGTGAGTCCACTTACAAAATAGGTGTAATTAAGGAAAGACTTTTAAAAATACCTGTCCTGACAGTTCATAGTAGGTTTGTAAACTTTTACCAGAACATGAAAATGTCACAGGGAAAGCTTTAGTAGAGTATCAGCAGCATATTTAATCTCAATGTATGGTTCTGTGATAGGTGCACGAAAATACATGTAAATCTAATTTTCTAAAAATAAGAAGTAGAACTTAAAATAACAGATCCAAATCTAAGAAGGCTTTCTTCCATCTTACTAAAACAAGTCTGTTTCAGAGAAGGTTCACTAGAATGCTGATGAGTTGAACTAAATTGATCCGTTTTTCTTCTACTCTAAGAAAATCTACATGGTGAATTTCTTAAAGAATTGCAGTTAACTCATACATTGAAAATTACTTTTTTTCTAGAAAGAACATAATTGCATTTAAACAATTCCAGGATGGCTTTTCTGTTTAGAGAGAGCTTTACTTTTGCAGAAGAGCCCTGGAGGGACAGACTGGGAAGGAAACAGGGAGAGCTTCCTCCAGATTGTTTTGCTAAGGACTGTTTTTGCCTTACAGGACTTTCCCCTCCCTGTTGGCTCAAGGTCAGTAGTGACTTTCCTGGCTTGCTTGAAGCACGGGCAGTAATGAGAACACACTTCTGGAAATGTCTTTGTTGTCTGTTGCCCTTGGAACCTGTCCTTAAGGAGGGGGTTGTCCTTAAAAGTGTGGAGGAGAAACATTCAGCCTTAGCTAAATTCCTTTTCCTTAGAATCACCAGTTGTGGAATTGGAGGCTGCCTGTGTTCCTTGGGCTTTATGCAGGTTCGTGTCTCTGTCCCCTCACTTGCCAACCCTGCAGAGATGTCACAGGGTGGGGAACAGAGGACAGTTGAGCTGGGCTGCACCATCCTTTGAGCTGCTCCTCTCCTCAGCATGGAATTCCTCCAGAGCTTGACATTAAGCAAGACTTTGGTATGTTGTCTTGAAGATTACTTAGTCCTGTCATTGTTTTAGAGTTGATTGCTAATGCAACTCACAGATATTAATTCCTGTGCTCTTAAATGAAAAGTATGAAATTATGAACAGTAATAAATGCAATTAATAATAATATACATGAACAATAATAGATTTTCATATCAGCTTGGTTTTTGCGAGCATCTTTTCCTTCCTATATGGCAAGATAGAACTAACTAGAGCTATTTGCAGTTCTACTGGGTTTTTAAAGTCCACCATTGAATTAGAAATGGCTTAAGAGGCCCTAAAAATACATTTGAATTTTAGTCACCTTCAGATATCTATACCAAATATTGAGGGTTTTTTAAAATTTCCGTGTTCTCCAAGCAACATTACTTCCATTTACAAGGTCTGTTGTCAGTAGCATGAATTAATGTTATCAATCTATCTTCATAAGATAATTTTCAAAAGCCTGCATTTTGCCATGTTCTAGTGAAAAGGAAGTTGGTACCTTATTTGGCTAAATGATGTCTTGATTTGCAAGACAGGTGTCTGCTAAGGAAGGCAGGAGTTTACCTTGGAATGAGAAATGTAAACCCCTTCCCTCCAAATTATTACAGTTTTGAAATTAAGGGTTCTCAGGCGAAGATATGAGACTAGAATAACAGTTCTTTACTAGTGTGTATATGAATAACAAGGCAAACAACAAGAGCAGCATTAACTCCAAACACTCCCAGACCCAGTCCCAGCCTCCGTCGGTCTCAGGCACTTTCCCCTTCGGTGCAGTTCCGGGCACAGCCAGCAGGGGCGCTGGTGGCTCGCGGCCGGGCAGGGCGGGGCGATGACTCCCCCGAGGCTGCAGGGGGCGCTGTGGTGCTCACCCCCGGCAGAAGCAGCCGCTCTGGGCTGGGCTCCGGCAGCAGCAGAGAATTCCTTCCCCAAGCAGCAGCCCTGACTTTCGCCTGCCCAGTTCTCCTGGTGTCTCTGCCCCTCTGAGAGAAAGTGCCAGATAAGAGAAGTGCAACCAAATGCCCTCCTCCCCCAAGCTTGATCACTTCGTTTGTTTTTCTAACATACCTAGTTGTTAGTGTTTCCTAGCAACTTATGGGTAAAAAAAATCCTATAAGTAAAAAAGGAGTAAAAGGAAAGAAACTTAACCCTCAACAAATGGTTATGTTGAGGTTTTGTTATGTATATATTTTGGCTATTCTTATGGCTCAAATTGGTTATAAAGGGCCCTTCACTTAATTTAATTTTTTTCTTATCAGCATTTTAAGCCACTTCTATCATGGTTTCAATGTTAGAGTTAAATCAGATCTTGAATTTATTTAATTTAAGTTTTCATGGTTATGTTTAGCATGTTCATTTCAGAAGTCTCACAAAGAGATTATCTTTTATTGAGGGATTACAATATTTTTCTGTAGTTTTGCTGGTAAAGGTATAGTTTTTACTGGGCTTTTCCTTAACTGAAATTTTTCAGGGTGTAATTTTGGGATTTTGTTTGTTTGTTGCTTTTGTTTTGTTTTGAGGAGAATTATTAGTGAACAAACAGCCTGTAGTGAAAATCTGTAAATATATGCAGTTGAACTAACATTCTGAAATGTTGATTGAACTGTATTTAATTTTTTAAATTATCTGGATCTGCTTGACCAGGAAAAAAACAACGGAGAAATGTTCTCAAGAGTTCCTTATTCAAAGTCAAGTGTAACTATCTCTGAAGCCCAGAGAGAGAAACACATTCACAGGGAATCCTGTCTCAAAAGCAAGGTTTTAAACGTTTCAATTGCAAACGAGCAATTATTTAAATAATAAAACAAACACCTGCTCCTTAAAAGCCAAAAGCAAAGAGAATGCAATGCCTACTGCAAGCCCCCAAGGCAGGCACACACTCCTAGGGGACTGAGTCACTGCCTCAGGAGTTTGTGACGCAAAAGGCTCCCCAGCTGAACAATACACCAGGCAAGCTTACAGCTTTCTCTTGAAATAGATGTGCTTTGGTGAGTGCCTCTTTACTGAACGTCCTCTTTGTTGGTTTTGGGTTCTCTGTAGCATCCTTCTCCTTTCATCTCTTAGATTTTGAAAACGTTTTTGGCAGTATGATGTATTTAAAAACAAACAGATTTCTGGGTCCTGGGAGGGAGGGGGAATTTTTTTTTTTTAAACCTAAGAAAATGGTAAAGGATCTTGTCAAGGTTGAGTCGTTTGTGTTGATCTAAAGAACTTGAGTTAAAAGCTTTTTGAAGTGTGTGGCAACTGCATCAGCTGTTTATACGGATGGCAGATCAGCTATATAATAACTTGCTGTATATTTATAACTTCTGAAAGCCTACTATCTTGTCCATTAAATAACTTTTTTTTAATTAAAAGAAGTCTCTAATTAAGCATGTGGTAATATTATGGTGTGATTAAGGGAAGTTTAATTTGAGCTAGAATTCATTTATTTGCCAACATTTTGACAATACACAATTTAACTCCATCTCTGACTCGAGCTTTCTGCATGGCAGTAACATTATTAATTTAATGATAGAGCTGCAGAGTTACAATTCAGTCAATGTGCAATTACAGAGCCTCCTGAGCAGCCTGTCCTCCTCCCTGCTCCACTGGCTGAGATTCCTGGGAATGATGCCCCAGAGATGAATCACACCCCATGGTTGTGGTTCACTTCAGCATCCCACGGTAACACATTTTAGGGAAGAGAGGCCTGTGCTCCCAAATGACTTCTGGAAGGAAGGATTGACCACTGATCCCCTATTCTATTGTATGAGGTTCAACAGGGAATGCTCGAGACCTAAAACTAACAGGCAACAGAGAAATCTCCCTCCACACCCTCAGCCATCACCTGCTGTGACTGTCCTCAAGCTTTGCTTTGCTTTCTTCCTGCGGAGCTAAAGAAGGGTGCACATGGAGGATCATTCTCCATCCATCTCAGAATAGGTGGGTGGTAAATGCAGTTTCATGCTCCTCTGAGCTGCCTCAGGGGCTCTCTCGAGTGCCCGGCACCCAGCCAGGAGTGTAGGGGCTGTAGGGCTGGTTTTCCTCCCTGCTTCACTTCTCAGTCTGATTGTGCAAGCTCCTGCTGGAGGCACCTGCGTGCTCCCGAGAGCTCGTGGTCAGCCACTGCCAAAAACATAGAGGATGTGCTGCTCAGACAGTCCCTCAAAACTGTCTCTGCTGTCCAGTGTTCTGCTGGTGAATGGGATTGTTTCAAGTCATACTGAAACAAGCACTGATTTTGTGGTAAAGTACCCATGTAGTAGAACTCTGAGCATCATCTGAAATTGAGAAGTAAAAGAAATTCGCTTATCATGTGTTTTGGGATTGGACTGATTGCTGCAGGATATGAGAGGGGGAAAAACTTACTTTGACCCTCCTTCCAGAGGGTTTAATGTAAAACTTTGGTTTCCTAACCCATGATTGAAATAGTTACTTTTAATGCTTCCTCATGTGAAAAATCTGTGGCAAAAGCAGTTAAGCACATGATCTTCAGTAATACATTAAATATGTACTTTTGACTTGGTTTGTACTGATGCTGTTCTGTTTGTTGTGTGAGAACAAGGAGCGGTTACAAGATGACAATCTTTTTTTCCCATTTTCTGAGCAAAGAGGATAGTTTCTCCATATATGTTTAAACTTAACATTTTAGTTCTCATGTCTTTTCTCATCAAATGGTCAGTCCTCTGTTTTTGGCACACCTGAAATAGACTGCAGCTTTGGTTGGTAAGGAAGGCAACTGATTGTTCAGAAGGGGTATGAAAATCTCTTTCTGACAAAAATGTAATGGAAACTTGTTTTAAATCAGCTAAGTCCAGTTCGTGTGTGTGTGTATCATTATTGATGTATATGTCTGCTTTGGTGGGTCTGCTCTTTTGTTTTGCAAGTGGTGGGAAGCTAATGTAAGAGATGAACATGGCTTTGCTGGCTGAGATCTTCTGGTTTGGCCTAAAGTTAATTCTCTTCCCTGCACAACATTGAGGCCCCTTCTGCTTCTCACCCCAACAGTGAGGAGACTTGGAGATGCAGAAGGATTGGGAGGAGACACAGCCAGGACAGCAACCCCAGCTGACCCAAGGGAATTTCTGTGTCATCATGCTCAGCATGGGTATCTGGGGGAAGAAGGAAGCAGGCAGCTTTCAGAGTGAAGGCATTTGTCTTTCCAAGTGACTGTCACACATGATGGAGCCCTGCTGTCCTCAGGGTGGCAGAACACCTGCTTGCCTATGGGAATGATTAATTAATTCCTTGTTCTGCTTTGCTTGGATGTGTGGGTTTTACTTTACCTTTTAAACTGTCTTTATCTCAACCCACAAACTCAGTTCTGCTCTTCCGATTCTCTCCCCCATGTGATGGGAGTGTGTGGGGCTGAGTTGTTGGCAAGGGTTAAGATGTGACTGAGGGCATCTCAAATGATGGCAGGACCACGTAAGCCAGCATCTTCTGTGGCACTGAACTGTATCCTGCTCTGCTTAGATATAAACTTAGCAAATGAGTTTTGGGAGTGTACTAGCATTATTGGTACTGAGGGTTTTTTTAATGGTACTTTGTAGGCTTATAAAAACAGAAAGGGGGCCTGTAAGTAGTATGTTTCCCCCGAAGATCTTGCAGAGTGGGTTTGCCTTTTTGGAAGGAAGCTCTGATGAGGTTTAGTGTTTTGCATGTACACAATATGAGGTTTATTGTTCTGGCACTGCAGGCACATGTGACTGCTGGAACATGGTGTAGTATCCAGTTAAACACTGAATTTGGGCACTGAACAACACAAGATCGCTGTTACTTGTCCTCTTTCTTGTCAAATAGCTCTTGTGTCATATGACAGGAGTGGGAAGAATTTACTGTTTGAACATGCTTATTTTTTCTGGACAGAACCATCTGCAACTGCAGATATTAAACATAGCATGTATATAGAATCCATAAGACATTTTATAATATACTTTGGAGTATACCTTGGGACTATAGTTCCTTATAAGAGCTAAACAATTACTTTGTTTCCCTTAGAGGTGTCTTTTGATAAGTCTGATTAAGAGAAATTTTCTCTAAAAAAGTGAGAACTGTTGAAGTACTTGAGAGTTCAGCATTGTGAAATCCATAGGGCTATGCAATTATTAATTTAGCCACAAACAAGTCAAACTTTCAAATGAAAGGAGCTCTTGGCATATTGTGTTTCATGTACTGATTGCACTTCCTGGTGTCACCAAGTGAGTATGTGCACCACTCCTTCCCAACAGGCTGTTCTCCTGTTAAAATCTTTGGATCATGGCATCCAGGAAGAAATTAGTTACAAGTGAATAACTTGTAGGTAGGAATGCTGTGTTGGGGACTATGTGTTAGTCCAAGTAACTGGAGGGAAGAAAAAAACTGGAGTTTATTAAGTCCTTGTTTAACTTCCAGCACTGAAAAACCTTAGTTTTTCCAGTCCTGCTCTCCACAGTTTCCATTAAATGTCCTTTTTCCCTGGTGAATTCAAGGAAACTCAAGCTGTTAACTAGCTTGTAGGATGGTGTTCATAGCATGGAGTCGGTCTCAAGCTAAATGCAGGCTAAAATTGGAAAAGCAGGCTCAACTTAGAGACAAAATATACAGTAGCATTAACTCCTAAGAAAACCAGGTTGTTATAGTGAGAATTCTGCCTGACTCAGCTACAGCTATCCTGTGGATATGAACAGGATCATTTGAATGATGACAATGTATAACTCCAAAGATGAAAAAACAAAAATATCTCCAGCTGCACATGCACTTCATTTTTATTTTTTTGAGATTTGAAGCTGTGCTGTGATAGAAATATAAAAGAAATCCTGGGTCTCAATGTTTAGGGGCTTTTACACCAAAAGTGCAGATAACAGGGGGACTCTATATTAGTCCTGAATAGTTTTTTCTTCTTCTTCTTCTTTCCCTAAACAAATTAACACAGTTCTGTTTGATTTCTTTTTTAGAAGTTGCATTGTGTTTTCTCTGTGCCGATATGGTAGTGGCACATTTCTAAATCTGCTTATCTTGATCTCATTCAGAATTCTCATGCTTCCTGAATAAAAGCTCTCCTCCATGTGCTCCTTATCCTCGTTCTTCCCTGTCCTGCTGTACGGGTGCCGTAACTCAGCCCCACACAACCTCTCACTCGCTCTCTTGTCAGATGGGGAGGAGACAACGGGAAGAGTAAAAGTGGCAAAATTCATGAGCTGAGATCAAGACAGTTCAACAGGTAAAGCAAAGCAGAACAAGGCATGCATTCATTGCTTCCCCTGGGTGAAGTGCTCAGCCATCCCCAGGACAGCAGGGCTCCAGCAGTGTAGGGGTGGCTTGCGGCATCACCACCACCAGGAATGTTCCCTCCTTCCCTGTTCGCCCGGCTTTTCCGGCATCAGCTGTCCCGGCTGTGTCCCCCACCCCGCTCCCGTTACCCCCCGTTACATCCACTGCTGGGCTGAGAAGCAGAAAAGCCCTGTGTAGTCACTGCTCAGCAGTAACAAAACCACCCCTGCATTCTCTACAGTGCTCCCAGCACAAATCCAAACTCCAGCCCCGAACAAGCTGCTCTGAAGAAAATTAACTCTATCCCGGCCAAAACCAGCAGAACTTGTGGGAGCAGCTGTTACTACACTACCACCTTTTTCCCCAGCTGGCAGGCAGATGGGCTAAGCCACAAAGAGCCACTATTTGTTCATGGATCAATTTTCAGAGTCTAAAATGAATAACTGACAACCTTCCCAAAGATGCTGAACGTGTCTGTGCCTGGGCAATGTTTCACAAAACAAGAAGTCTTTCAAGGCTTTTAAATACTCATCTTTCTCTCTCTCTCAGAATAGGAAGAAAGATAGACCACAGTATTTTTTTTTTTTTAATCAGGAGGTTGTTTTGTGTACCCATATAGGCAAGTGCTCTGCCTTTTTAAATTTCATTCTGTTTTTTGAGAGAGGAAAACATTACAAAAGGAAAAAGGAAGGAATTGTCTCTTCTAGACAACAGCAACTGCAGTTGTTTAAGTATTTTACAAATGTGGCAAGGATTGGAAAGGATTGTCTGATCAGAAGACTGATATGCTTTCTTTTATTGACCTATGATCTCTTTGATTTTTTTGGTTTTCCTGCTGACATTCCTGCTCTTTATATTTAAATATTTGGGCTTTGTTGCCTGTTCAGTCATTATATCCTTGCTGTTTAAATAAGAACTAAAGCATTTTATCCTCTTTTTATTTTACTTTTTTCAGTTTTTAGAGAAGCACAAGATGGGCCAGAAGTATGCTTGTTCTTTCAGAATTTAGTTAGCAGTGGGATGTATGCCAGAGTGTGTCTGACATTGTGTAAACTGTACATAAACCCACAAGAAAAAGCTCTGTTGGAGGGCAGCTTGTTACTTTATGAATCCTGTTTTTAAATCATTCATAAAAGATTGGAAGATAAGTGAATTATGGCTGAGTGTATCAAATGATACGACTGTCTTCTTTGTCTGCTCAGACCTTGAGTTTCTCCTGCAGAAATCAGCCAGTGAACTGTGTCTCCCCTGACAAACAATAAGCCAGAGCAGTATCTGGCTGCAGCCCATGTGGTTTTCCTTCACAGAGTTGGTGGTAGCTCTCTGGTAAGCCTTGTGCACTGTCCCAGGTAGGGCTGGCAGTACTTCAGAGACAATATTAACAGTGGCTCGCTGTCCTGTAGGGCCCCGCTTTTCACTTTACAGCCCAGGATGTCACAGGAATTGTACCAGGCCTGAAGGGAGGAGTGGAAGTGCTCTCCTGGCCCTTGTGCATTGTGTGCTTTGCACCTTTGTTCACCATCTGTCCTTGCTGGAGCTGACTCTGCCATCTGAGAGCTGCCTCCCCGATGCTCTGATCAGATGCTTACTGCACCCTCAAAAAAGCCCCTCACTAACCCGGAGACAAACGAGTGTCTTTGTAAGGGACACGCTTCCCCATCCCTGTGGTGCTTTTGTGCACACACCCTTCCCAAACAGCCTTTTGTGTGTTCAGACCCCAGATGGTTGCCTGCAGTCACAGCCTTCAGCAGAAGAATCATATTCCAATTGTCTAATGGATAATAAACAGTGCTGATTTTGCTTCTGATATGAATTGGATGTCTTCAAGTTGAAGAAACAAGATCTCCTGGGGAAAATTGCTGGAGATATGTATCATTGTAAATCTTGTACTGGGGAGGGAGGGAAGCTGAATAAATTAAAACTCCTTATTTGGTTTGCTGAGGAAACAAGCACTGCAGAAGTTGAAGATTAAACCCCAGAAAAATATCATAGAATTAATAGAGTGTCTCTTATATCCTGCTTTCTAGATTATTTCAGCTAAGCAACTAATACAGCCTTTTTTCTGTGTTCTGAATTCACATGGGCCATATTTGATAACTGGAATGCTTAGCAGTTTATTTTTACTGAAACAAAATGCTTTTGAGAAGACTTTACAGTTGCCAGAGTATTCCCAGAAATTTCTAGTGGCGATAACTGTAAACCTTTGAGACTCTCTTCCCTCTCTTCTGCCCTTCAAATAAGGGAACAGAAAAATGTGACACATCCTGAGAGTTTCAGATGTTGGTAGTCAGTCTGAGCAAAAAAAATAGTCCACACTGATATTAGTCAGGCTTAAGTGTTAACTTTGAGTAAGTATTCCAGGGTTGGAAAACCAAGTTGTAGAGTCCTTGGTTTGGTTTGGTTTTCTGTTTGGTTGTTTTTTAATGGGATGAAAAAATGTGTTAATGTAAGTATTTTTTAGCTCTCTAAGGCATGTTGCTAGGACTTGTTTTTCTAATATCTAAACATAGATTTTTCATCTTTTTAGACAAAGTATTTATCACCAGACTTTTTAGCATAAAAAGTAAGATTATGAAATAGTAAAAACCTTAGGTGTATTAATGGTTCCAGAATATTAGATATGCATATATATTTAAAAAACCCTCTTAATTAAAGGCGAATGTCTAGAATGTGCTGAGTAACAACAGAAATGTATTTTTATAGGAAGGATTTTGAATAAATCCATCTTTGATACATCTTGTATAAGTTAGTCTTGGGAAATGCAGGATTTTTCTTCCAGAAGCAAGGCAGAATGCAGGATAAACCGTGGCATTTAAAACCAACAACAAAAAAGGATCTTCTTTTTTGGACCTTCCTCTTCATTTGTCTGATATCTATATATTGAAATCTCATGGAAGTTGCACACTAAGCAGTTTAGGAAAGCAGTTTTGAAACAAAAGCAGTCTGTTTTACTTTAAAAACTTCTGGGCACTACATACAAGAAATATATTACTATTTCTTACGTTTCCAGCAATACATTGTGGGGGAAATCTGGGTGACAGACCTACCCACATGAGCTTATTACAGGATTTGAAAGAACAGCTAATGTGCTATGATTCTGCACACCCAAATTGCCTGTAATCCAAAGTATGCACCTTGTGGCTTTCCACAACTAATTAATTTGGGATGTTGTATTCACATTAAAAGAAAAAAGAAGAAGAGAAAGACCATTGCAGCGGCTTCTTGCTAACTATAGAGTCAAAACTGTCCTGTGGGAGGCCATAAAGACCTATTCTCTCACTGGTTCAATGGACAAGAAGCAGTATTATCAAAAGTATCAGTAACATCTGAGTTTCCTTCACATGTGTAGTAGGTGAGGTAACAGAATGAATGCACAGGGACCAAATATAGCCAGGGATGTTGGATCAGTCATGATTTAGTCTAAATCAGGGTGAGATGCTATTGATGAATGAGAGACTTAACTGAGCTAATTAGCATCCACTTGTACCCCAAACTTGTCAGTGTCACTGTCCTGTCCTTTAGCAAAACAACCACATTATGGACAGTGTCAGCAGTCTTTTATACTGCCTTGGGTTTAGGTGTCATTGTATCAGCCATTGTCCCAGACTCTATATCTATCTCTTCTAACTGAAAAATCTGAGTTTGGATTTTCTCTTGACATCCATGTTCCTACAGTTGCATGTGATTGCTGCAATGTACTGAAGACAGCATGATGTGGTAATACTGTTGAAATTAAAGCTAGTGCAAGATATGATTACAGTTATTATTAGAGTTCAAAGTAGAGACTACAGAGTTTGGAATGGGAATTAGCCACCAGTCAGGTTCTGATGGACTTTGTGGCACTGTAGTGACTTAAAGGGTCTGACGTAGTTTCAATGCAAGCTTTAAGCAAATGCCTGTATGACCTGGACTGGAGGAGCCAGCAGGAGGCACAGGCTCTCTGGGCTTCCCAAACAGGAACTGCCACTTCAGAGACCATTCTCAGACAGAGGTTTCTGTGTTTGAATTTAACCACTGGAATTTGCTTATTAGGTTATGCAGAACCCAAAATAAGTAAGGGGAATGAGTTTTGGATTGGTTTTAGTACTGTAATAATGATTTCCATTGTTTATCTAACTCTGTTGCATCCTCTGAGATGTCCCTGCCCTGTTTACTGCTGGCACAGGCCAAGGTTTAAGGGAAAACCCTTCCCTTAAAACCTTGTGCTCTCTTATTTCTGCATTGGTGGAAACTTACGGCTGTCTTTGTCCAATGAAATTTTGCCTGAGAGAAAAAGTTGAATACCAGCTCCATAGAGAAATCAGCTCGAGTTCTGATGGAGATAACACACAAAGAAAATGAAAGGGAAGTTGAGCTGCTTTCTTCTTACCTGGGAGTATTGTTTATGTATAGTCTGATATTTCCCCCCCCCCCCCCATATTTGATGTGTTTGGGAAAGGGACTTGACAGTGTTATGGGTCATGAAGTGTATAGTAAGCTCTGGAAACACGTCTGAGAGTGCAAGTAGCTCTGCTTTTGAATAGATGGACTTGTGTGACTTTTTAAAATACTCTACTTTTGAATTGTTAAGTATTTCTGAATGCCATACTTATTTGTCAAATATAATGCACAGGATCTTTATCCTCAGTTAAGAATCTTTGAACTAAGGAAACATTTACACAAGTGCTGATTTCCTAATCTCTATGGGGTTTTGCCATTTGCTTGTACTGGGGTGAACTCTAAGAAGGTAAATTCTAACTTCTGCCCAACGGCTTAGGGAAGTAGATCTCCGTTTCAGCAGCAATTTGTCAGTTCATTAAGAGATGCAGTATCCTGGCTTCTTGGGTGATGGTTTTGCTAGGCTCCAAGGAGCAGTGGTAAAATCTGAGTTCATGGCTACCAGGATACGGCCAGGTCAGAATGGAAACACTCAGGCAGAGAAGCTCAGTCCAGACAGTGTTTTAAATGGCTGGAGCAAGGCAGAGGCTTTTGTGCTTCTCTGGGTATTTTCATACAAATGTCCAGCTTTCATGGAAGCAGAGCTTTAGGACTGGAATACTCTTAAAATTTAAACATTTTGTGTGGGAATTTTGTGGACTTTAGACTGCTATAGTTAAGGTCACATCTTCACACGTGGGTATCTGAAATGTGTGGAAATGCAGAGTTTCATCATAATTTTCAACTTTGATCCCTCTGTAGGAATGATGACTCTAGTGTTGCTGTACTTAAGAGGGCTGTTAGAAATAATACACATTACTTAAGCACTGTAAATGGAAATTATGGTGCAATGAAACACAGTTCTTTCCAATCCATAAATCTCAGATGTGTATTTGTTTTGTCTTAGGGATTTCTAGGTGGGCTTAGTCCACACTATCCATCAACTTATAACTTTTTCTCTGTGGCCTCACTCAATTCTCCCCTCTACCTTTATTGGGAGCTCACCCGAAACTCCAATCTGGAAGGAGGAATGATGCCAGGGATGTAGATACACAAGATACACCAGTGTCTGAATGGTGTTTGTTGCAAGTTCCTTCTGCCTGTGCTGGGAGACGGCTCTGTCTGAAAGCTGGGCAGCTGCAGGGCAGCCTGGAATGTCAGCAGAGCAGCTCAGCCTACTACTGAAAACCAGAGCAGGTGTAGCCACTCCAAGTATAGGAATGAATGCCCAGAAACCAGATGGGTAAAATATTAGTGATCTGATGAGTTATTTAGATGGATCACAGGCTCAGGACTCCGTACTTTTGTGAGTGCATGTAGGCAATGTTTCCTAACTGCTTCTGAGTGGAGTTGAGGGTGTAGAAAAGTTCACGATGCAATAATGTGGAACTTACCTTGAAAGATGAGTGTGTAGAAGAAAAATAGGGCAGTTATATTTTTTTTGACCTGTTGGCTATCAGTTGCCAAGATACAACTTCAAATATGTGAGACACAAGTAGAAAGCAGATTACCATCTTCTTGATCTAAATCTGCTTTCTTTTTTCTCACTTTTTCTTATCTGCACTTACTGTTTCATGGACAACAGTGAACAAGTTTTAGTCTCAGCAATTCCAAGTGGCTGGAGAGGCAGATGATTTCCCACCTGGCCCTCACCACATAACCATGGTGTTTCTCAGACAAGCATAAAGTGTATTATTCTCAAGATTTCCTTTCTGCCTGTGGTTTTTATTTTGTAAGGTAATTTCAAAGTAGTGGAAGACTTTGGGGAATGTGAGTAATTCACAGTGCTTATGACAAAGCCTGGGTATTGCCCTTTGTGATGCACCGCTCCAGGAACTGTACCAAAAGGTTCATTTTGTTGACTTTGTGTCACAGAGTTTATCTTGAAAGGTTTGTAATGTTACACAAACATGTGCCTCTTCTTCTTCTCCCCAGGTATTTTGCAGGATCAGCTCAAAAGAATGGGCTGTGTCTGTACCACGCTCAAGTGTATCTTAAAATCACATTAATATTTTAACAGGTGATTGTTTCCTATTCTTTTACATTCTCATCTATATACAAATAGCATGTTGTAGCCCTCATTAATCAAAATGACACTTTGTACAGCCTAAAGTGTTTTCACATTTGCACATGAAGCGTGTTCCCAAAACTCTGTGCTGCCTGATTGATCTCTGCATTGTGCACTTTTCAGACCTATGTGTCTAAAGCTGGCTGAAAAGATACAAAGCTTAACTTCTAATGTGATTTCTTTAATCTCCTTTTGTAGAATTAGTATTACAAACCATGTAGAAAGTCTTTCAAAGTTCACTTTTTGCATCAAGCTTGGCACAGGCACGAAGGACCACATCCCATCTTACACTAGAAAACACATTTCTGGCTGCCAAAAGAAGTGTTAGGAGACACTGCTGTTTTGGGAAAGGATGTAAGAGAAATAAGGCTGTTTAAAAACTGAGGAAAGCAAAACATCCTCCAAGGCACAGACTTGCCCCTCGGACTGTTCAGACATGGCTTGGGCTTCTCTTCCCAATGAGTGCCACAGAACAGACATTAGCTGGTGGTCACACAAGAGGAGGATTTACATTCAGTAACTTGTCTGCTGGTAAGAACACAGATGACTACTCGAGTCAAGACTTCATTGCATGTGTACAGAAACCAGACAAAGACTGCCTGAGGGAATGGGAAGAGGCAGAAAGCCTTTCCTAGGCATAAAGAGCTGTGGAGCAGATAGAAAACTCCCATTCATCCTGTGCTTTCTATCTACTGTGCATCCCAAAGGCTGTGGGGACGGGTGTTTATGCAGGGCCTGGAGAAGAACTGGAGTTTAATACTCTCTTTAAAATACTTCATTTGGGTTCAGGAGTCTCTGGAGGCACCACTAGGTCCCCTCACAAGGGGTACTGCCATTATCTGACACTTTTTCTGCCCACATGGCATGTGTGAAACACAGCCAGTTTTACAGCAGCTTGTATGGAGGATTTATTGACTGAAGACTCACAAAGAATTTGCAGAATTTCCTTTACATTTTTTTAATGGTCTGAGCATGGATATTTCTCTTGTCTGGCTTAGTTCTTTCCTAAAAGCCTGTCTGAACATTTTAGTAAAAGAAATAAAAGAAGTAAGTATCAGCATGATAGTGGAGGGGGTGAAAACTTTTGCTTTCTCCATTGCCAGAAGTATAAAGCATAGGTAGAACAGCAGAATTTGAGGAAAAATACTTGGTAAGGTTTTATCCACTTTTCTCAATTTTTATTTTCCTGTCCTAGAAGAGAATTATGTCACCTTTCTGGTCTAAGGTCTCTTCCAAGGGAAGATAATCTAGTTTTGGTGGGAGAAGTGCACAGCTTGAGCAGAAGCAGCATGTAACATTTCTTGTTATGAGTGTGGACCCCAGGCACTGCATGCATGAGAGAAAATAAAAGTGTGTCAACCTATGCTGGTGAGGCAGGGCAATTTAGGGCCGAGATGATTAAGGTTAGAAACCACTGCTTTTCAGGTTGCTATTTACTGATATTAATGAGCAATGGTCGAAGCACTTGCCTTATGACTGTTTTGTGACTTGCACTGGTTTGACAGGACTTGCCTTGCCTGTAGCCTTCTAGAAGACGCGAAGCTCACCTAGGAGTGTGGGGCTGGTTTTGGCGGCCAAAAGTATAATTAGTTTCACCCGCATGTACCTGGCTAACAGAGCGAGATAAATGCAAACCTGCCGTGTCCTGCCGGCAGCCCCAAGGACGCGTGTGCTGAGTTTTCACGGCGGTGCCCGATGGGCGGCACTAATCCCGCGTGCGATCCCCTCCCGGCTCCGGCTCGGCTCTGCCTCGCACACCACGAGCCGCCAGCAGGACTTTGGGCACCTCCCTGTTGCTCGCCCTTGCGAGCGGCACGCCGGAAGATGCTGCTGTGCTTTGCCGGAGGTGCGAAGCCGCTCGTTCTGGCCCCTAGGGCGGCGGCCAGACGCGATGTGAGAAAGTTTGCCGGTGCCCGAGGGCGACTTCCACGCGTGAGCGGCGGGGGCTGCCGGGGGCGTTCCGGCCGCGCCGCGCTCTGCGGGGGCCGGGCCGGGCCGGGGGGAAGGGGCGTTGCCATCTGCTGTTAATTCCGCGGTCATTGGATTAGTAACCAGCGGTGATGAGATCAGCGGGATCGGCTTTCGCGAGGGGGCACGGCGCTCCCCAGCTGTGCCGGCTCTCGCATGAGGCGGCGGCGGGCAGCCCAGGGGCAGGCAGCGCGCACAAAGCCCGGTAGCCGCCGCAGGCCGCCGCCCCCGGGCACGGCTCCCGGGCGGCCCGGCCGCCCCGAGCCCCGGCAGCCGCCCGCGGCTCCCCCCGGCCGCCCCTGGCTCCTCTCGCCTCCCCGGGGCAGCCGGCGGCGGGGAGCAGCCTCTGCCGGGCGGGCGCGCTCCGGGCGGGGGACGCGGGCTCCCAGCGTGGCGAGCTCGGCCACGGCGGCTCCCGAGTTTGTTTCCTTGTGCTTCGCGTCCCCTCCCCGGTATCGCCTCTCTGCCGGCATAGCGGATCGGTGGTGGAGCCGTGCTGGGGGTTTATGGTAAGTTGGCGATGGGCGAATCCCTTAGTTCGTGGGAATTTGGTGTTTTGTTGCACAGTACAAGACGCGTTGGGGGGGGGGGTGGTATGTTCTTGTTTGTTTGTGTTTTTGGTTTTTTTTTTTTTTTGTAGTCGTCCTGGGTTTCAAGCTGGTCTTCGAAGAAATACACTTGCGCACCGTTTTCTGCTTTAGAATGAAGTGATTTACGATAGAAATTAGTTTCCTGAGCTATGTAAGGTATTTTTTTCTAGATGTTGGGTAACTGGAGATCTACGTTTCTCATAAACTGAGTGTATCTGACTTTGCGCTGCCGGACGCAAAGCCTCCTGCCTAAATGATTGCCAGAGCTAACGTTTTACTGTGGTTACTTGGTGCTTTTTCGGGCAGTAAAAGCCAGACTTCGTTTGGACGAATCTGAAATACTAAACTGTCTTCTCCGTAAAAGGAAAGCTGAACCTTCGTCAAGACAAACCTGAATTTGTATGCGAGACTTGAGTTTCAACAAAGAAAGGTATTGACTGAATTTGTAAGAACTCGGAGCCAGGCAGTGGGTTTGCTGTCGCTGTTGGGAAGCTGTTCCTGCCGAGGGACCGAGGGCAGGGGAGCTGAACGCTGCCCTCGCAGCCCGGTTGTTCCTGGAGGGGCTCCGGCGTTGATGTGGCAGCGTCCGTGCTGGCAGCAAGTCACTTTTATTTCTTTGTGCCTAGGACCTGGAGTGTAGACTGCTACAGGGTGGGAAGTGTCCTATATAGAAAAATGGCCAGCTACCACTTCAGCTGCTGGCTTGATGCTGGCTACAGCCCTTCGGTGCTTAAGTCATTACTGGTATTTTCACAGTGCTCTGTTTGCCTTCCGGTGACAGAAGCAATCCCTGATAAGATATCTCCACGCTGCAAAAGAGCTTATCAGGAGAAAAAAAAGCAGTCCCAGAGATTTGACGCTTGTGGCTGAAACTGGCCTGACTCGTGCAGTGTATCTCGAAGGATGCTACATTTTTAATGTTGTCTCTGTAACTAAAGCAGCCCGCGGAGGACATGAATATCAAATTGCTGTTAGATTATTTGGTGCTGCTGACAGAGAAATACCAGATACTGTACATTCTCCTAACAACAAGCGGAAGTTTTATAGCTGGCCTTAGCCATGTAAGTCTGGTTTCCTTGGTAGCTAATGTGCTTCGGTGTCTTGCTGCTGACTCGGGATGTCCTTGGATGACCGTCCTGTGCTTCAGTGACCCTGCCAGGGCTGAAGGGAGACTCGGTATTTCCCTGCATCACCAGGATGAGAGACCTTCCCAGCCCCGTGCCTTCCTGAGGCGCTCGTGTGGGTGTTCCTCTGGCAGTACACGCTGGTGCTGTTGGGCTCCGAGAACCCTGTGTTTGCTCCCATCCCATCGGCCTGTTTGTCTTTGCAAATGTCACTGCAGCCAGCTCTGAAGCGCCAGGCTTCCTGCTCAACAGGCTCTGGGGCTTGGGACTAAGAAAGCAGTGCCACCTCTTTGCAAGGCGCTTTTCGGAGTTGTGAGACTTCTGCTTTTTCGGGCGGGGTTTGGTTTTTTGTTGTTGTTTTGGGGTTTTTTGGTAGGGTTTTTTTGTTGTTGTTGTTGTCTTTTTTTTTTTTTTTTTTTGAGGTTGTTCATGGTGGGGTATCTTTGTTTTTGTTTAGGTTTGTTTTTTGGTTTTGTTTTTGTTTGTTGTTTTTTTTTAAGAGAAGCATAACCCCCCCCTGAAAAGTACTAATTGGATATCTTGTTTCTTGAAAAAATGAAAACTTCTGATTTTTGTTTTGACCAAATTATAGTCATCTTTATGATTTGTGTTTGTGCAGCATAGGAATTTCTGAATGATGGGGCATCTCTCTGCATGCAACAAGTCATTAACTTCTCAGGCTTCATTGTTGCTGTGCAAACTTTTGTAAAGTATTTTCCATGCACCAAGAACATTCAAGGCAGCTATTTTTGTTTCATTTTCCTTCACAATCTCTGTTTCCCTCTCTTCTGTTTATAGGACACTGACCTCTTTTTATGGGGAAGGAAATTAATTTTCACAGTGGCACTCAATGAGATGTCACAGGACTCCATGTGTTGGTTACTCTGCATTGGTTTCTTTTAATTGAGACAACTGGAGATTTTTCCTGTGGGGAGCTGATTTGCTTACACATTTGAGAGATAGTGGCAGCAATTGAGGAAGAAGGCATTGCATGATTTCTGAGATATTATTGTTAAAAATCCTTGGCTAAAGTGATTAGCAGGATTATGCCAGATACTCAACTGTCCCATCCTGGTAATTCTTCATGGCCAAGAAGATGAAGGTAGAAAGAGGGATGCCTTATTCAAATTCTGTGAGCCATGCTGTGTTTTAGCTGTCTGCTCTCTTCAGTCTGCTTGGCTGCTCACGTACTGTTGCACTGACATCCTCTGCTCAGTTCTTTTTGTGGTGGGGCAATTTCACTTAAGTGTAAATTTCAGGATCTCACAGTGGTAAATCTCAGGTTGAGTAATGGTATTGCAGAGTGGCCTTGAAACTCACATCTAATTCTTGCATCAGTTAGTGAGGATAAATGCACTGTTCTTAATAGAATATCCATGTAAAGGAAATCTAGGTGTATTTTCTTCTCAGCAGGTTTCCCAGGAGAGAGGATGGATGTAAGTGTTGCTGGACTTCATAAGTTCTCGCTGCAGACTAAGGCGAGTAGGGAGGAGTGGAGGCTGGTGCTGCTGGGTGCCCTCCTTCCTGGCACCGTCCAGAAAGCAAAGCTGGGCTTGTGGCTGCAGGAATGAAGGGCTCCATGCTGACAGAGCTCTGGATGGATGGATGGATGTGTTCCATTTGAGCTATGTCAATGTGGTGTGCACCTTGAGGCTAGTGGAGATGCAGGCCACATATGGTGTTCTGGGAACTTTAGGTGTTTATTAAGCCAGAATAGTTCAATTTTCTATGATGAAGGCATTGGTTAAACCTGCCCACTGAACACTTAACCAGTTTTTGAAATAAGTACTCTGTAAAGTTTCTATGTATGGATAAATATTTGTTTGTAGTTCTGGAAGTTTGTGTTGTTGGACTGACTGAAAATCAACAAGTGCTGTGGATTGAAATTTGCCAGACCAGATAGCTACCTTGGCCACTGTATTTTTACTGGGGCTGTGTGCATGTTGGTGAATCTTTGTCACTCTCTGCAGCGCACACAGCCTTTGGGGATGACTTCAGGCTGTTAGCTGACATAGGTTGTGCTGCAGGATAAGATGATAATGCATCATGTGCTTCCTGGAAGAGCAGTTCGTGTCTTCTTACTTCTTTAACTTCAGTCAACTCAGGCTCAGGTTGTTTGTGGGGGGTTGGTCGTTTGCTTTTTGCCTTGAAAAGGTGTGTGCGTATCACTAGCGCTGGTGCTGGGCTGTGTACTGCTGATGCACTGGAGAGTGCTGCCCCAGAAGGGCTGAATGCAGCATCACTGAGAACTGAATTTCCCAAAGAACAAATGTGTGTTGTTTTGTTAGTGTCCAACCTGCTGATTCTTGAAGCCAGCTGGGTAGTATACTTGACCTGTGCTCCCTTAAGAGTCAAATTACCTGAAATGGTGGATGCTGTCTGCATCCTGCTTTCAGGTGAAGTTTGCAGTGATGTCAGGAAATGCCTTTTCCTCAGCTGCTTGTACTGCACTACAGCCCACAGCCATTTAGATTGCATGGTGATAAAGTTAAAAGTCAGTTTTGGTTTGTTTTTTTGTGCTTGAAAAGCTGGCAGTATATTCAGTAACATCCACAGCCTATCAAGGGAAGAATCCTTGCCCAGAAGAGATTTAAGGGTGCTCCAGTGGCCTTGATGGCAGCATGGAAAAACGGGTAAAGGAGAGCTAGAAAATGTGAGTTATATTTTTTGGTAGCGGTCGTGGTTAAGAGAGATCAGTGCTCACAAGATGACATGACTTTGGGCTAAGAACTGCCATTTGGCTGGCAGTAATTGATTAATACTTGATGGCTCTTTCTTGGCTGCCTCTGCTCTGTTGAAGACTGGCCTATCAAGAGTGCTGGGCAGAGCTCACCACTTTCCTTCCTTTGGCTCCTTTTCCACCAGAAATGGAGTAGTGTCCAGCACTAGCCTGTTGAAATGCACATATGTGTAGGTTTGTATTTTTTGGGGGGGTGTCTTTTTTAAGTGGATGTCACTTTTGCCTCAGAGGCCAATGTGGTGCAGCATTTAATTTCTGTAGCAATTGAAATGCAGAAATTTTACATAATTTGCTGTGGTTTGGCCATAGCGCAGAAGCCTGTGAGGAGAATTTATATCTGTTTCCATCCTTAGTAAGAGGTGAGCTGCCTGGACTTAAACATAGGTGCTCTGTGACATAAATCTGTTCAAGATGAAGTCATTTGAATTTAGACCAATGCTGAGTAATATTCTGTACAATATTTTGCTTCCCTCCTTGTTTTGTATCTGCGGATTGAACATTGTGGGGTAATCCTGCTCATCTGACTAGTGTCAGATGACAAGTTTTATTGTGTTGCATTGCAGAGTGTGGTGACTTAGCAACTTTATCGTTGAGGATTTGTCAGAGGCTGAAGGGACAAGTAAGCTTTGGTGTGCAGCAATGTAGGAAATCCATCTTGGAGCTGACTGCTAGCTAATTCTTTCAGAGCTGTATAGCAGACTCTTTAGATGAGTTTGATTTCTTGATTTAAACATGCATTTCCAAAAGCTCGTTCTTGTGCTGCCTTTCTCATCCTGCCCTATTGTTGAAGTCTGGTGTGCACTTGTCTGCTGTTGTGCCTTTCTGCAGTAACAACTCCTAAGGAAAATTTTGTCAAGCGATTTTGAGAAATAGAAAAGATCAGTTGTATTTACAGTGTCTCATCAGAAGAACAAGGGTTTGCTTCCTGCAGAAATGGGACCATGCCCTGGGACCTAACCGTGGCCCAGACTGCAGGAGCTCATCTCCTGAAGCCTCCCCTTGCTGGGATAGGGAGCTGCTAAGGGAATTCCCTGTGGAGGGGCTGGCAGCCTCGGACTCTTTTGTCCTGAGGCAGCAGAGGCACTGCTGACAGCTGACTTTGCTGTTCTATTTCTTCAGTAGTTTTTGTGCTTGGCACCTGAATATGGCCCAGCTCTTTGTGAGAGGGGGAAGCAAGACCTGTACCTTAGAGTTCAAGCTCCATCTACACCTCACAGCAGCAGCCTTATGTAGCCTTTGTTAAAAAGGGTGTTTCTTGAATGTTCAAAATCAACATATTTAGAGTTGCTTTTTTAAGGAGTATTAATCATGCAGGAGCACTTGTATAGCTTTAGGCATGGAAAAAGGTGTGATTTTTTTCAAATCTGATTTAAAGTTTATGTACTTAATTATAATTTAATTTTATCTGTTTCTTCTGTATCTCTTCTTCAAATGAATGCAGAAACAAACTGCCTCTAGCAGAAGGATACCTTTTTTCATTAGCTATTGGAGACCATAATTTAAAAAAAGAGCCACGTTGCACAGAGTATTTGCATCAGTGCTACATTTCATGCTGAGGGTGCCCACAGAAATCCCCAAGTGGTGGTTGCAGGCACAGTCATGAGCTATGTGTTGGTTCTTTGTTTTTCTATAAGAATATTCTAAACCAGAGATTTGCTCTGGAAGGATGAAAATGACTTGGAAGAAAGTTGGCTGTTGTCTTTGAACACTGAACTAATTCTCAAAAATGTTGAGCTTATTTCCTCATTAAACTATTTCATTATAGAAGCCGCACAAAATTAAGCAATAAATTCACAGTGTTGTCAACAAGGATTGTATTACTTCACATGTGAGAAAATGCCATGACAGTCAAATTTTTATCTATAGCCAAAGAAACAGTTGGTTTAAGTGGTAAAGGGAATTTTGAGCTCTAACTGCTTTTTGAATTACTAGTGAAATTTTAAACAGTTTCTTTTTTTGAGCATAACTTTAAAGTAGTTTGGATACACTCAGTAATCTGGGGGCCAGTACTGCTACTTTTAGAACTTTGTTTTCCCAATGTTTTAAACTCCATTTCCAGAATAAGCTCTGCTGTCATTTGCTTTTCACAACAGAATCATTGCAGTGTTGTGAAGTGAATGGTTGCTTTAAAATGAAGCTGTCATGTTAATTTGTTTGTACTTGTATTCATTGCTCAATGATGTCATTGCATATAATTTTGTAATGTGCCCTGTATTTTATTCCATTTATGTGAATTGTTGGCTCAAGTTATAAATAATTCCGAAATCCAGTGTAGCTGACCTGGCAATTTAAGAGTTAAAATTGAAACCTGGTCCTTTATGGTGGTGTTTGTGGTATATTCTGGCAGAGACACTTTCTTAAGTTTGAAAAAAAAAACCTCATTAAAATTAAAATTTGTTACTTCATTTGTTTGATTGTATTGAAAGTTAATCCTAATTTAGTGTATAAAAAGGTGTACTTGTAGATGCTTCAAATTTGTGTAACATCTGTGCGTGGGGAATTGAGTATCTGTTCTTCATGGCTTATCATTAGTCTGCTTGGATTTAAACTGAGGACCAGAGTGTGATAGGAGCATATGCTGAACTCTTTCAGAGACTTAGGGTATTTTGAGGCTCCAGCTAGTTCACTTGGGCGGGGCCATTACTTTGTTCTTTGCCTAGGAAAGGAGCAGCACTAGTGTACCTCTGGGCATGTGCTAAACCTGAGAATAATTAATGAAATTCTGACCTTTGATATTTTCATCCATGCTTGAGCAAAGTCCTTCTCTATGGAGCACATTTTGGGAGTCTGACCCTGCAAGGAGGTTCAGGTGCATTGTCATCTTGCTTTCAAAAATTATGATGCAGCATAAAGAAAACAAAATACTGTTTTCTTTGTTGTCGAAAACTAATGTCAAGCACGTCAGAGATGACAGATGTTGTTTGAACTAAAGGTGATGGCACATCAAAGTCTATAAAAGACAAACATTGCCATCCCAACCTCATTTTACTGTGTTGCTGCGTATTAGTGCTACATCTGGTTTGCTCCAGCACCTAACAATCCCTGCATTTCAGCTTCATCAGCTCTGATGCTGTTAACATCTGGGTAGCACTTGCTGTGATATTCTCACTTCTAAGTCTACTGGTCATTCACTAGATATTTATAGAGTCCTTTGGTTTTGATGTTACAAGATAAAAAGGGTGGGTTTTCTATCATCTTTAGTATTCAAAGGCAAATAATGCATTGAAGCTGGTGATTATTTAAAATGTTATCACATCAAGAAGTTCCTTTGTACTTTGGTCAGTGCTGACGTAACTGTTTCTAGTCTAGAAATTTCCACATAGTTCAGTGCTTGGCTTGTTTAGACTAAGATGCAGTGTTTTAAGTGCCGTGATCATCTACCAAAGATGTGAGAATGTGCTCAGGAAGGATTTGTTGCAGCATGTGCAGTATCTTATCCTTTGAGTTTAAATAGAACAAGATGTATTAAACAAGCATGAGCATGAGACCTGGAATATGTCTTTACTGTTTTTACATTTTTTAGCATTCATATTAGAGTTATTTGAAACAAAGTGTGTGGGTGGAGAGAAGGAAGAGAGGCTCACCTGTAAGATCTCTTGGTAGCAGTGTACTGAAGTGTGGTCAGGGAAAGAGAGCAACATTCAACAGCAGTTTTTGAAGGTGATGGAGAAAAAGGTGATTAATTTGTCAAAGGGATTAAGGCTAAGTATTTGTCAGGATTTAAAAAATGAAACAGGGAGTGAAAATAGACCTCCCAGGCAGGGTGCGTGAAGGGAACCATCAGGAATTGCTGCCAGGTTCTCCTGCTGTGGTGCTCAAACTCCTGTGAGGAGTCAGCAGTGACGTGGTAACAACTTCCCTCACCTCAGTAAGCTGCAGTGCGATGGGAGGAAGTGCATGCGGCTGCTGTTAATGTCATGTCTAGGGATACAGTGGGCTTTCAGTTTATAATTACCTTCAGCATTGATAGTTGGCTTGCATTTCCTGCTCTTAGACCCGGTAACAAGAATCAATAGTTTGTTTTCACTCAAATATACCTTTGTCTAGTAATAGTGAATAATAGTGCAAGGGAAGAAAAAATCCATGTGTTTTAGTTCGTGACAGTTTGACTGCTGGAAAAAGATACCAAAGGGAAATTCAAAGTGAAATGTCTCAGCACTCCAGGGACATGAGAGTGACTGATGAGCTTGCTTTTACTGCTTTGCTCCATCCACATCCTGCTAATAGAGGACATGGCAGCAGGAAGTCTTTGGGAATGCAGGAGCCAGCCCTCTCCCTTTACTCCCTTTGTTTTTAGATTTTGTTTTCCCTGTGGTAAAATCTTTAGAACCTGGGTGAGCAGTGCCCAGGGTGAGATAGAAATGTGACTCAGTATTGCCTGCTGCCTGGTGTGCAGTCGTTCTGGAGAGGAGCAGAAACTGTTGCTCTCACCCTGTAGCTAGAGGTTGGGCATGTAATTCCAGTGTGTGTAGTTCTGACACCATGTTTTCTTCTGCACGTGGATGATGAAGATAGTGAATTGATGCAGAACTGTTTTTATTTTTACTGTTGGAAGAAGTGGGAAAACCATTGGCTAAACCTGGCATCCAAATTTAGAGGTCTGAATTAACAATGCAGGAAGCAGTAGTGTAGCAACCAGCTCAACTCCTCCAGACCACTGCTGGCTGGCAGGATAGAAAATCTGGGCACTTAACAGATGCAGGCATCTCTTTACACCTCCTGGGAAAAATGTGTGTGGGATGCTTCCTCTGGATAATCCTTAAGCCAAGGCTAAATAGACTGTTTAACTTTCGTCAGAATTCCCAGTTGAATGGGTTTTCACAAGGGATTTTTTACTTGTAATTTTTTTTTGGGTCTGAATATTTGCTTACAGTGGGGTTTGCTTCCACAGCTGTTCTGCATTTGGTTTCCGTAGTGGTAAGGAATGTGGTGTGCTGAAATCAAAGCTGAGCCTAATAGTCTATTGTAGAAATAGGATTGTAGGGAAAAATTCAAGCAGTTACTTTATTACAGCAAAGATGTGTGGGTTTATGGTCTTGGTAGAATTCAGTTCAGTCTCATGGTACAAGAAGAAATTTCATTACATGTAATAATTAGCTTTTGAAATAAAGAGGATTATCTTTCATTTTAATCACCCTGCCTTAATAGCAGGGAAGAAAAACCATTTTATAAGAGTGCCAAGTCTGTTCTCAGTGTTTTCTAAAATGACATTTAAATTGAATTTTATATTATGGGACTGATACTTAAAACTTGTCATTCTTGTGGGATCTTACCTGTTTCCGCCGGTATTTTAACCAGTTATATTTTTAAAGACTGTAAGCTTCTGTCCTGCTTGTCTTGCCAAAACATTTTCCACAAACGATTCCTTGTGAGGAGAATTATTACTTATATTTGTCATTTTTAATGTGCAGCTCTTTAATATTCAGCCACATTTTTCCTGTTAATACAAAGCATTGTATATATGTGCTTCATATCCTGTATGTGAATAGCTTGTACATAAATTACAAAGGTAGGTTTAAATTCATTAGTACTTAGCAAAACTAATGGATGGTAATCAGTGTAATGGCTGATGATAGATTGTGCTGTGCCAGCAGGGGAACTGGCTCCCAGAAGGAGTAACACCAGCTCAGGAATGAGTAGAGACTGCCTGGTGAATGTGTTCTTCTCCAGATGCTTTTTTAATTCCTTCAATTAACTTGATTAAGCAGCTTAGCTTAAGTAAGCAGAATGTGTGACTTGGAAGTTCTCCCATGTAGTATTTTCCCACTGTCTTAGGAATTAATTCCTTTAATATTGTGTCTGTGTGAAGCAGGCAGCCGTGGTCGCTCCTGTCTTGCGCAGACACAAGATGGTGTGTGCTCAGTATGAGGGGCACACACAGGGGTGGTGTTTCCCCTCCTTGCAGTTGGTTCTTGGCAGAAATCATAAATCACAGTGACTTCTGCACAGTGCAATTGAATGGAGCCTGACTACCTTATTTTTTTACTGGAGTTGGGAATTCCCTCCTGCTTAGATTGCTCTGAATCCTCCATCAGGAGAGAGGAGTACACTCTCTTCTCTGTGCCCTGTGGTTCCCAAGCAAGGGAATTGCATTTTGTAATTGTACCACCGGTGTCCCTCCCAGGTAACCTGGTGCATTCTCTTTTCTACCCCATGTTTTATCTTCTCAGCATGTGTCATTAGGGAAAGGGAATGCTAAATAGGGAGTCAGATGGTAGCACAGAGTTCTTGTCCACCTGTCTGCTTTCCTTTAAGACATCCCCTCCCTTTCCAGCTGGGATGGTGGTTATGTTACAGTATCCTATATTTTTTAGAGCACGGAAAAGTGGCTTGAGCTGGAACCAATTTCTTCTATACTGTAGATCCTTGTGGTACTGGGGAACCCACCCATCCGTAACTACTGCAGCACAAACAGTACTGACTGCTGAGTATGGTGGCAGCCTGGAGCTCTGTGAGGTTCAGCTCTTGTGCTTACAGCTACTGGCTCAGCTAATTGTTTTCCAAATTGTAAGTCATTCATTCTAGTCCTGGATTGAAGTTTTTTGTATAAATATAAGTTATTTCTGCAGTATCAGATGTTTCAGTGTCCTGTACAGATTGTCATTAAATCCATGCAGTAATTCCAGAAATTTAGATCTGTTTACACAGGTGGGTTTTTTTCCTTAGGAGAATTTCAGAGAGGAGCCTGACACTACTTATACTTTTTCTGCTCCCCTTGATTATGCTTTGTTAATAAGATGATAATGCATTCTGATAATTGCTCATGAGTCTGCTAACTAATGAAAGGTGAGGGTTGAGTATGCTTCCATATGCTTCTCTTTCTAGCAGTGCCAGATGGGGAGGTAAATATCTTAAAAGGATGCTAAAAATGGGTAAAATTTTAAGCCAAAGTTGGCCTCCCAGTATTGAGGAAATTGACAATGGGATGTACGGGGAAGGGATGAAAAGGAAAGGGACTAGAAAGACTGGGATTGTAACAAAAAGCTGTTAGCCATAGATGTGATGAAGATGTGGGGCAATTGAAAATACTTTTGTTTTCCATTCTTTCCTTTACTGTGGATGAAGAGCTCTGTTCATTCTTCAGGTGGTTAGAAGTGTTAATAGACTTCTTGGTTTTAACGCTCCATTAAACTTTCATACCGTGTAAATTACTTTCTTCAAACTTGCCTCTGTTTTTGATCTCTTGACTGAATTGTGACAGACTTCCTGCTAAATACGAAAATGCACAACTGCTCTTGATCCCGTGATTCCTGTAACAACTTCTGGGTCCACACAGCACTTCAGGGAACAGTTTATCTGTTCAAAGAATGGTTGGAATTAAAACCCCTTCAGATTTCCAATATCCTTAGATATTTTTTTCCTTAGCCTGTTGGCCAAATGGCTTGCTTTCCTCCTGAATTTTTTTGTAGTGTTTGTGCAGTATCCCACGTGGTTTTACATTCAAGACTGATGTGGTTTGTATGTGTCATGCAAGTCTTTTGCAGTAGTAAATGATAGTTTGTTTGAGAAATGCAAGTTTGCGTTTAGGCTCAAGTGAACATCTTGGTTAGTTCAAATGGTTCTGGGAGAATCTCAATATAAATCTACTTGATTTTATGCTACTTGTGCCGCTCTTGAGGATGTAGTAAACAAAAACAAGTTTAACTCTGATGAAGTTGAAAAAAGAATAATTTTCCCAGTATTTGTTCAGGAATGCAAGCTATAACTGAGTGTGTTACAGCTTTTATAACTCAGTGGGAAGATGACTTATTTTCCTCGAGGTAGTCCTTTACTTTTAAAGATATGTTACTGTTCTAAATGTTACTTTTCTATCATGCTAGAAATCAAGACCATCTGTATGTCCTGATACAATCTAGGGTTTTGTTTTTCCAGAATTAAAAGCTCTGAGCGCTTAGTTTTCGATATATTCCACCTGTTGCTGAAGCTTAACTTGTAATTACTGATGTGCTTTCTCTTTGTCTAAAGTACTGCTGATCCAAATTTAGACTGAACACATTTTTCTCCAGGGCAGAACAGGTCCCTGCTTGAGTTACTGGAGAACCAGAGTCTGGCAGATTTAGATGATGTCTGGAAGATTGTTTGCAATCATATAAAATATGGGGGGGGCTGTGCAAAGATTAATTGGAATATGCTATTTTTTTTTATTTTTAATATAGCTTTTGCAAAGCTTCCAGAACACAATGTTACTTATTTTATTTCAGCAGCAGTACACCTAAAGATTAAGTGCTAGTGTGTTTTTATTCCCATCAAAACTTGCATCCTGGTACAGTTTTCTTCCAAATAATTTTCAGTCTTTTTTTCCTCCCTTTTCATCCAATGCATTAAAGAAAGAAATAGGGTTAGTAATTAATTGTTTCAAATGAAATGCTGCTTAAAAGAAAATTACCTGCAGAAGACTGCTTAGTAGGGGAAACTAGAGTGTAAAGTTATTTTGAGAAATACAAACCTTGTGTTTGAGCTTATAGATCACAGTTTGTGTTGAGAGTTGTCCTGTAGGCAGACACAAAGCTGATTTATTTTTATCCATACCACTATTAGGAAGTCTAGTGTGGGTTTTTTAAAGTACTTTCCTGTGGTCAAAAATGCCTGGAATTGTTGGCACTTGTAGCATGAATTTCTTTGGGGATGTACATTGTTAGGTCAGTAATAGAGTAAATGCTACTCCAAGTAGCAGCTTCTTTCACCATGGCTTTTCCTAGTTGGAGGCCCTCTCTGATTTTAAGACTGCCAAGTCTGGTATAGTTTTTCTCCATAGAACAGTATTGATTGGAAAAAGCAGCCTTTCTGCTTAATCTGGTTCTAGGACAATGAAAGAACCAGCAAGAAAATCACATTCCACACACCCAGCAGGGCTTCACTGGCAAATTTGCAAACTATACCTGGCAAATTTAGTGGCCTTCTGTGGTGAGATTATGGCGTTGATGGATGGGGAAAAGCAACTGATAGAATCTGCTTGGTTTTGTGCAAAGCATCTAACACTGTCCCACAGGACATCTTTGTTTCTAAACTGGAGAAACACGGATTTGATGAAAGAATCACTTGGTAGATAAGGAGTTGGCTAGAGCAGGATGCCCAGAGATTGTGTGGATAACCCATCCCTGCAAATGTTCAAGACCAGGTTGAATTGGACTTTGAACAACCTAAGGAAAGGTGTCCCTGACCATGGCAGGGAGGTTGGAACTAAATCTTAAAATCCCAAAGTATCCTCAGTTGGAAGGGACCCAACCCAAGATCCTTAAGCCCAACTCCTGGCCCTGCACAGGACACTCAGAGAGTCACACTGCATGTCTGAGAGCATTGGCCAGGCCTTCTTGAACAGGCTTGGTTCTGTGACCTTCCTTGGGGAGCCTGTACTTGTGCCCAACCACTCTCTGGGTGAAAAACACTTTCCTGATATCCAACCTAAACCTCCCCTTACTCAGCTTTATGCCATTAACCTGAATCCTGATGATCTTCAAAGTTCCTTCCAAGCCATTCTATGATTCACCACTGTGAGATCCATTCTGGGTTCTCACCAAGGTGTCCTTTGTGTCTTCAGGAGTTAGATTTTTGACATGGGGACATAACTGTCTGTGAATCTTTAACTCCTTAAAGCCCTGTGCCTTTTCCCAGCCTCTCCTGTGTTACCAAGTGCCCTATTTCCTGAATTTCCTAAATGAATAAAAGACACAAAAATGCTTCATGGTAAAATGGGAAAGCTTTTATAAGCCTGAGGAAAATCAATTTTGTTGCTTAGAGCATAGGCAGTTTGTTTCTATATTCCTTTCTCCGTCATCTCCACTTGTCTGTGCAATTGTTCTCTACTGACAGATGGGCTTTAGTAGTGGCTGGTGTTTTTTGTAACAGATTAAATTCATTGCTGGCACTTAAAAAGTGCGGCATTTTGCAAAAACATTTATTTGTTTAGCAGGAGGTTGTTTTGTCATTTTGTCTTCTTGTCAGCACTCCAAAGAAACTTGATTCATTGCCTCACCTGGGAAATACAGAATCATCTGTGCAATCTGATTTGGTCATGATGTTTCCTTAACATATGTGAAGTGTTTACTTAATTTCTGTTGCTTAAAAGAAGGAACTGTGGGACTGATGAAGCATTGCTTCCTGGTTTTGTGTCTTGTGGCTGACTTGACATGAAATCTTTGGGACACTTTGCCTGCAGTTACAGCTTTGATGTGAGCTCATTCTCATCAGGGTTTCTTGGCAAGATGTGGCCTCGCAGCCCAGCCTGGTGTTCTGTGTGCTCACTTCCAGGATGTCTGTCTTGTCCTGTAGGAATAGTTTTTCCTGATCCTGCTGCTGCTCTGTCAGATTTGGCTGAGGGTGGCTATTGACTGAAGTAGCTGAGGGGGAAGGATTAGGAGGGGTGCAGATGGTGTGATTGTGTAAGTCTATTTTCCTATTAAACAGAAGAATATGCTTTTGTTCCGCATCAAACTTGTTCTCATGCATTCATCTCCTGCATGTTTGTGCAAGAACAATGGCTGGGTTCCCTCCAGCCTTGCCCTCCCCCTCCCACTGTGTAGCCCTGAGTGGGGGGAATGGGCTTGTCCCCCGTGTGCATTTGTGTCTACCTGTGGTTTGTGCAGGGCAGCCTTTTGGGACATCTCTTCTGCATCAGTCTGTTCAGTTCACAGGGGGATGAATATCTTCAGCTCTTGTCTGCTATGTTTGGCCCGAGGCAGGGTATCTTTGTGTCACTGGACTTTTGCAGCACTGCTGGACGTACTAAAGTCATCCACATCACATCAGGAACTGCCTCTGATGAGCTGCTTCAGTTGAGCACATCTCACAGGTATTGTCTGAAACTGCTGCTTCAATCCAAATGGGAATTAAACAAAACAAGACTTAGATGCAAAAGAAGATGGCAGAAGTATCCCGGTCATTCCAGAGGCATTGCAAATTTTAAGATGTTAGTGAATGTCTTTTTATAAATTATACTGAGGCAAGGCTCTAGAATAATCCACTGCAAAATGTACAGACAGGCACTGTGAGAGCAGAGCAATCTCTTTTGGAGCCTGGCAAGTCTGCAGTAGTCTTGTGTTGCTGTAGATGCCCACAGAGCAACTAGTGAGTGTTCCTCCTTATCCCCATCCTCACCATGGTGCTGCCCCTAGAAAACCAGTCACAGACCAAGGCTCCCTTATGATTTACAAAGACTCACCAAGCTTGGAAAACACTGACACGATCAAAGACTGAAGCTTGAACTGAGGGGTCAGATTTTCACTCCAATGTGCTACTACAATTTCTGCAGTTGCAGTAAAGTTCTGGTGAACAACTCTGTCAAGCCAGAGGAGCTCTCATCTGTCTGATTGTCACTTTCTACCATCTGCAGGCCTTCCCTCAGTCTGCTTAGGGATCACCTCTGGCACATTCCCTGGAATTTGCAACTGGCTAGACTGAGGAATGATGCTTTCCAGGAGTATTTCTCTCATTTATGGGTTTTTAACTTATTTCTTTTTAAAGGCCAACTGGCTTCACTACACATTACAGCAAAAGGAACTGCAGTAAGAGAAAGGCAGCGGAATGTATTCAGCGACATTTTGAGGTTGTCACTTAATGGATGTTCTGATTTTGAAACTGAAGCTCTAGGGCTATTGATCTTCTACAAAGTTGTAAAGCTAAAATGTAAAATGAATCGTGTGAAAATAAAAGGGTTAGGCTGAAAAGTACTACTGAAAAGTAGTAATGACTGGTGAGAAATTGCAATATCAAAAATTAATTAGTCCTTGGACTTTAAATCTCACGTGTGTGACACCTATTGGTATTACTTGGTGAAGCATGGTGAAGAAATGAAATACAAAATGGCAAATGATCCTGTAAAATGCAAAGTGGAGCTGAAAACATAATTTTCAATGTAGTGTTAAGCCTTTTTCTTGTGTTAATTTGCTCTTTTAATATAGCACTGACATTTGAATATTAAAAATGGTCACATCAGCTGTTTGGGAAAAACAGGAAGGTATTCACTGTGACAGAAGGGTGGCTGAAGGGTGAAAGATGAGTGATTTTGAAGAGAGAGGAAGATGTAAGCAGAAGCTCATGCCTGTGCTGAATTCAGACATGAAGTTCAGCTGTGCCCCTTGGGGCACATCTTGAAGTAACTGTGGAAATTTACTCTATGGTTTGGACTGCTGCCTAAATAGATGGTTCTGTCTTTAAGATTTTAATTTTTTTCTCTCTTTTGCCAGAGCAAGTATTTACATAACTGTCTGATACTCTAGATTAGAGGTCTTATTCACCTGAAAATAACGTGGCAAAATAAAACACTAGATTTTACCCACTTTAGTTTTCTGAGGCAGAGCCATTTCAAGGCCATTTGAATGCAGGTGGCTGAAGACAAAAGGGAAGAATGACTAGGCAGGGGTGGTAGAAAGGATGTAGCAGCTTGAACGTCTGTACCCTTAGGGTAATTATGGGATTGCATGGGTATTCCTGTTATATACCCTGAAAGAAAAGTGCTGTTTCCTTTCAGGAACTTTAGAACTGAAATATTGCTAGTTTTAAAAGTACTTGCATAGTAAAAAAAAGAAATTTTTGTAATACTGTGTTACTATATTTGTTTTTGAAATTGCATTGCTGTATTCTGAGAAGCGATTACACAGAAAAACTGTTTACAGACTTGAAGTATTTTCAGTTCATGTTTCTTTGGAATAGAAATGTCTTTGTCTAAAACCAACTTTCAGCATGAAAGGGGAGAATTACAGAAACACATGCAGAGAGAGGAAGGCACAAAACCAACCCAAAACTTCAAGTCAGCTCAATTCTAAAATACAGTAGATGGAAGTATTAAAAATATAAATTCCACTGTATTCATTGCTACTCAGGGTTCTTTCTGCATTCTTCATCATATGACTAAACTGCTTTTGAGTTGGATGGTACAGATGGTATGGTATTTCAGATTACTCTAATTCCAGCCAGCTAAATGCACAGTTTTTTTGAATAACAAGCTTATCCTGAATTTTGAAACAATTGCATTTTTGTAACATTGCAGAACAAGTTACTCTTTAGGGAGGAATGTCCTTGGGATTTTCAGGATTTGCATTCCTTTCAGGAATGGAAGAAGTCATGACTTACTGCTGCATTGTTCATCCCACATACTAAATGTCACTTGCTAAGTGTGCATGCAGCATCAAATTTTATCTGTAGCACAGGATAACTTAGAATAGCAAAGCATTTTTGTCTGGTTGCGCTGTTATTGTATATTCCCAGTCTGACAAAGGAAGCCAACATTGTTGATTTATTGCCCTTTTTGAACAATATTGGATACCAGGATCTACAGCTGAATCTAAGCTACCCAGTCTTTTTAAGTGCCAAAAATGTGCTTAATTCATTGTCACCCTCAAAACAGTGTTGTCATGGTTATGTAGCTGTTTACACTCTGGGAACCAAGCTGATAGACACTGGGCCTTGTGACTTCACATTGTCTGGGTGGGGATAAAAGTCCTTGTCCTTGAACATATATCACTTTGCCCAGCACAGCACATCGTGTGTGTGTTTTCTCTGTGGTTTTCTTCTTCCTATTCCTTCTGTAGGGATTTTGGAACTGGAGTTACATTCAGAGTTTTCAGACAGTACCTGTTCTGTTCAGGCATCTGGGGAACCAGCAGTTCTGGTGCCTACAGAGTGGCCTTGGTTCAGAGCCTCTTGCTGCCTCTCTTGGCATTCGGGAGTCCTTGCTGGCTGGTGACAAAGCCCATATTGGCAGGGGAGGTGGCACTGAGATCTGGCTGCAGGAAAAAAAGACGAATGAGGGCCAATAGCAAAAAGAGTGAGAACTGCTCTGTAGACATTGGCAATGCTGTTTTATAGAGGCATCTCCTTCCCTCCTTTTTCTGATAGCCACATTCACTGGTCAGTGTCATAAGCTGGGGCTCACCTTCTGCTTCTCACTCTTTGGGTAAGTGTTATTTTTAGGAGGATTAAACCAAGTCTTAGCTTGTTCCTAATGTAGTTTTGAACTGTGTTTGTGTTGTCATTTCTTATGCACGTCTAGTTTGTGATCCAGAGGGAAATGCAACTATGTCAGCTGAAAGCTGACTTTGCTGAAAGCTTGTTTCTTTTATCAGTTATGTTCTACTGATGCCAACATACCAAACTTAAGAAATGTACCGTATTTAATTACAGCAAAGTGATGTCCCAGCAAACCTTTATGTAGTAAGTGTAATTTGTGGTTTTATTGTGAATGATTTCCCTAGCTATTTTAGCAGTCTGAATGAAGACACTGCTAAGTGACATTGACACACTTTTCCTGTTTGGAGTTGTATTGTTCCTGTATTGTACAGTACATTTACTCTAATCATTGTACCCTGACTAAACTCAGCATGAATGGGAAGCTGTGAGACAGAAATTATTTAGGCTGCAAAAAACAGTCTTCTCACACAGGGATAAGTGGTGAAATTTAGTCAGTAAACCAGTGTAATGTAGAGGTCGTATATTAAGCCAGCGTGAAATATTTTATTGTTCTTTAACTCCTGTAGTAGTTTGAAATTACTGGAAGAGTAAGGATTTGGGTAAACCTTCAAAGCAAGGCTAGACAGTGAAAATTACTGTTCTATTTCTGAGTATTTGTGTATCTGGTGAAAAGATTTAGCCAAGGAAATCTAAATTTCTCTACAAGGTGTAAGATTGCAAAAAGAGCAGTCAAATGACACTGTGCTTTTTAAGTTTTTATTAACTCAGGAGACGGTAAGAAGGTTTTACAACCAAATATTTCTGTAAGTCAGTTGGACACTAATGAGTCTGACAGGAATAATCTTTTGTCCCTAGCCCACAGCTTTTGGTACGGCTGGGTAGTGTATTCATCCAGTGCTGCAGACAGGAAGCCAGTCTGGGGTACCTTTGCCAGATGAATTGTTTGGCACTCCCCTCTGTGGGAATGTGCATGACTTTCCCACAGCTGTTGGTGTGAGGAGAAGCTGCCTGCAGATCCCCATAGCAGTGGGACAAATATGACTTTGAGGCTTCTGTGCCGCAAGTGCGTGCCCTGTGGAAGTAGGGATGATTTTGTTGGTGGAGACAGGCTGGGCCCTGGTGAGCTGTGTCCCTCCAGCAGCAGCTCCTGATCGGGTGGAGGGCAAAGTGGTGCTTCCCTGCTGTTCCCTCCTCTGCTGAGTCTCTGCCATCTGCTTGGTGTGAAAGGACTGGACAGCAGGCAAGACAGTAGATAATCTGGCCTTCGAGATACATTGCTCCTACAAGTGCCCAAGGGGATGTTGTGAGCTGCCAGGAGGACTTCATGGATGAGTTGCTCCCCGTGGAGCTCACATTGCTGCTGCCTGGGCTGGGAGGCAAGGCTGCTCCTCACATGAAGTCTTCATGTCAGCTACTACTCAGCTCCAGCAACCAGAGCTGCCTAAGGTTTTTCCACTCTTGTTCCATACTATGTCCATATAAAGCTATTTGGCAAAATATTCAATTATATACTTAATTTATGTGGTAATATTCATGTGTGATGAAAGACTTAATATTGTGAGATACAGCTTCAAATCCAAGTACTTACTGAGAGCATCCCAGGGTGCAGGCGCAGTTGCATGTATATCAAGGTACTCATAATGATACATTTTACTCCTCTCAATTACTGATCTATCTATTAGCAGCCTATTTATGTTAGTTTGGGCCACATGAGGAAGAATGTCAGCGGCTTGCCAAGTGAGTCAATTCAGTGTTTATAATTTCTTGGTGATTTGCCAGGCAAACATCTGTGCCAAGTTTAGTTTCTCATGTGATCAGGAAGTGATACAGCAGGATGCACTGAGGACTTCCCCGGCTGTCTCCCCTCAGCACCCTGACAGGAATGTGGCAATTGTCTTGTCCTTAAAATAGAAATTTTCAAAGGCATGTAGAGCTAAATCTCAGATAGATATCGCTGAAGTTCCCTTTGAAAGTCTGACGCTTTGCCTTTTCATTTCCATTCGAGCTCAAATAATCACTTTTTACAAGGAAGTACGCAATCCCTGAGAATGTGTCCTGCTATGAAAATTTGATTACATTTGCTCCTGTTGCTTCCCTGTGTGTGTATTAGTGTCACTATTTAATTTCTCCTGGGATTATAGGTGTGGAATAAAGTACTGAACTTGCTTTGCTGGGCCAAATTGGCATCACAGCTTTGAAACAACCCATGAGTGCTTCTGCACTATTGGAATTGGGAAGCATCAACTTAAATGTAATTTCTGTTTAAAGTTTTGGATTCCTCTTACATGGTTTGGGAAGGAGTGAGGGGGATTATTCAAGTTGACCTCATGTGGAGAGCTCCTGTGAATTGAGTCTTCCTGCAAATGTGATATGAGGGTGTTGGATACTTACATATATTGTTTTATTTTCAAACATTAAGAGTATTTGCAATGAGTTGGTTCTTTTACACTGATGGGTGTGCATATGTGCTTGTGGGAACCAGCCACCAGAAAATATTTTCCTGTAGTAACTTAACTGTCCCGTGGTTTTAAAAAAATCATCTTGTTCTTTTATTTAAAGAAGACTTTAATGTATCATAGGTGTGATTTAATTTCTGTATTTAATACATGCAGAAAATACTTTACATGTTATTTGCTATTGGAAATAGTAAAAGGATTTAATTCGCTTCTCAAACTTGGTTGGATGGTAAATTTTACAGGGTTTTTTCCCTAAACTTCTTTTTGCTCCCTTTTTTTTGTGTATACATGTTTCTTATCTTCTTGCAGAAATTATCTTTGGAATGGGACCATGTGTTTGGAGTAGAAGTTCTTTAAAAGGAAGAACCTGAGCTTGACTTACCAAGTGAAATATTGCAGGATGTTTTTTGCAAGAATATTTCTGCCCATCTGCTGTTTGGCATTTGATGACAACCGTCACCTGGGCTCTTCAGCCTGTTGATAGTGTGGAGATTTTTTGCTTCTTGAAGCACATCATCACTCTGTCAGTAAATAAACAGAGTGGGTCTAGTCTGCTATATTTGAGCATTCCTGGACTTGGCACTGGTTTTGCTAGAGGGCAGAAGTATATCTGCTGCTTCAGATACTCTTATTTGATCCCATGTCAATCACCTATTTGAGTTTATAGGACTTTGTGTACATTTTCACTCCTTTAGTACTTTCAGAGAGAGGTTCATGATTTATCTTTGCACTCTTCCTTAACTCTAAAATGTGAACATACCTAACTTATCCAGGCTGCAGAGAAGCTTCTCCGGGTGCTTCTTTGCCCTGTTTGTCTGTGGAAGCAGAAAACCAATACTTTTCAAAGTCATGTGTTCCCCATAATGTGTCTTACTGTGTTCCAGGTCAGCTGAATACTGAAATAGAGGAGCTGTGGGTTAGCCTACTGTCCATTAGCATCAGGAACACCCCCAGCTGCAGTTAGCTACCAATTAGAAATGTCTGCCAAAGAACTGAAACTGCCATACTTCATTTGTCCTTCCATGGCTGATTTTCCTGATTCCCTCCTTTTTTTTTTCTTGTTTTTTTTTGGCTCCTTTATTAAAAAAAAAAAAACCAACAAAAAAACCCAAAACAAAACAAAAAAACCCCCTCAAAATCTTGATGAATTGTTGATGATTTTTCTCCTTTTATTTAATGTCAGGGTAAGCTAAAAAGAAACACTTAAATTTTGCTGCATCTGTTTTAATGAGGGCAGAGAAGCTGCTGTCTCTGCCACCAGGGCCCAGGACAGAGCATGTCTAGAAATAAGAGATGGTGACTTAGTGTGTGTCTGAGACTGAAAGAAAAGCACAAGTGAAAGTGAAGCTACCACTGCGCATAATGTTTATCAGTGTTGTTGGGGAACAGCATCTGCCTGCTTTGGGCCTGTGAACTTGGCCAGACAAAATAGGTGGAAGGGCAGAAGGTGAGGAATGTCTGCATCCTATCATGAATTGGAGGAAATGACTGTCTGCGCTCCATGTGCTGGTGGGCTCCGTGTCCTGCTGGCAGCCTGCTCAGTGCTGCAAGACACTGCACAGGGAGGAGTGAATTTAGCTCTGGTGTTTAAAATAGCTCCTAGGGATCAGAAGAAGCGCTTCAAAACTATGCTGTGGGTTTTCTATTGGCTTTCCTAAACTAACTGGAAACTTTTTGCTTTCTTTCAGGAACATATTTTACTCTGAAAACATTGCTGCTAAAAAACTCCGAACAGGGGAAGTAAATCCAGTCAGCTTGTCAGGTCACTGGCTCGGTGTAACGGTGCTTTCATGAGGTGACGTTGGGCCAAAGTCAACTTTCCTTTCTCCTTTGTAAACCTGCAGCCAAGCAATGGGCCAGAAAATCTCAGGGAGCATAAAGTCTGTGGATGTGAGGGAGCCCCCTTATAGACCCGTGAAACGAGAGCTGAGAGGCCCGGATTTCTGCAAGCCCGCGCGCCTGGACATGCTGTTGGATATGCCCCCTGCCAAGCTGGAGGTCCAGTACAAACACGCTTGGAATAACGAAGATCGCTCGTTAAATATATTTGTAAAGGAAGACGATAAACTGACTTTTCACAGACACCCGGTGGCCCAGAGCACGGATTGCATCCGGGGCAAGGTGGGCTACACGCGGGGCCTGCACGTGTGGCAGATCCACTGGCCCACGAGGCAGCGGGGGACTCACGCCGTGGTGGGCGTCTCCACGGCCGACGCGCCGCTGCACTCGGTGGGATACACGTCCTTGGTTGGTAGCAACAGTGAATCCTGGGGCTGGGATCTGGGGCGCAACAAACTCTACCACAACTGTAAAAACCAGCCCGGGGTCACGTACCCTGTCTTTTTGGAACCAGATGAGTCTTTTGTACTCCCAGACTCCTTACTGGTGGTTTTGGATATGGACGAAGGGACGCTTAGCTTCATGGTCGATGGACAATATCTTGGAGTGGCCTTCAGAGGACTAAAAGGGAAAAAACTGTACCCCATAGTCAGTGCAGTTTGGGGGCACTGTGAAATTACAATGAGATACGTCAACGGACTTGACCGTAAGTGTTAGCGCATTTCTTCATTACCCTCTCAGTTTCCCTCACGTAGGGGTTTTTCTTTCTCCTTTTGCTATGGACAGTATGCTGGGGGAGCAGATGGTTCAGCTGTGAGGAGATTGCACCCCGTATTTACTGCCCACAATGAATATATCTCTGTTGTGTCTTGTAATGATGGTATGGGTTGTATCAAAATACCTTCCTTTTTGACAGGCAGAGTGGCAAGAATTATACGTCCAAAGAAACTGAACAGGCTGAGGAAAAGATATTGAGAAAATTCCTGGGTATATTTAACAGTAAAATTCTTGTTTACTGGAGGATATGTTTTAAATCTGTGGTTTCCAAATAGGATTTGCGAGTCCTGTAGAAAATTCCTGTAGTAGTGGAAACTCTTACGTGGCGTGCATAAGCATACTTGAACGCTGACCAGACAATTTCTTTCTGTAGTTGCCTTCTCTAGACCCTCAGAAGCAGCTGTTGATCCCCAAGAATCTGGAAACTCAGGTCAAATACTGCTTTCAGCAGTTTTTCTGAAAGAGAGCTCTGTTCCTTAGTTCATTTCAGAAGGTACTCTCAGGGTATTGTCCAGAAATCCAGGTTTTTGGATAAGCATGAGCTGTTTCCGATCTAGTAGGGTAATAGCTGATTAAGTTGTTACATAATAATGAGAAGCATGTTGCTGCTGTGAGCTCCAAGCAGTGGCTCAGCAGAAGGTGAGTTGCAGAAGTGGGTCCTGTACAGTTCTCCATGAACAGGAAGGTGTGGGCTTTGCCAAGTCTGTGCCAAATTCACACACAGGAGCATGTACTGGCTCATGACTCCTCCCTGATCTGAGACAACCTGCAGGCAGAGCCAGCAGGCTACTGGCACACAAAAAACAGGAGCCACATTTTCTGTTTGGATGATCTTTAGTTCACCTATTCCTTCATGGCCCGTAAATTCAAAGAACGTACTTTGAATAATACATGTGTTTCCTTTGGGGGTGTAAATAGAGATGTTAAATGTCTCCTTTATTAAAAAAAAAAAAACCTCAAAATCTTGATGAATTGTTGATGATTTTTCTCCTTTTATTTAATGTCAGGGTAAGCTAAAAAGAAACACTTAAATTTTGCTGCATCTGTTTTAATGAGGGCAGAGAAGCTGCTGTCTCTGCCACCAGGGCCCAGGACAGAGCATGTCTAGAAATAAGAGATGGTGACTTAGTGTGTGTCTGAGACTGAAAGAAAAGCACAAGTGAAAGTGAAGCTACCACTGCGCATAATGTTTATCAGTGTTGTTGGGGAACAGCATCTGCCTGCTTTGGGCCTGTGAACTTGGCCAGACAAAATAGGTGGAAGGGCAGAAGGTGAGGAATGTCTGCATCCTATCATGAGGTGTAGTAGCAGCTGCAAATATAAATATATAGAAAAAAATTGGTGACTGAGCAATATTTTCATGTTATTTTGGGCTCTTTGAATGCAACTTGGTCTTTCAAGAAGGCAGTAAGAGCAAGTGTTCAACACCTGCCTTTCAGTTAGTAATTTGAGAAGAATTTGCTATTCTTTTCTGTTAGGATGGAGTGGTCTAAATTTTTTTTCTGTCAGAAATTAATTCTCTGCTCATTAACCTAATATCTGACATACCAAGTAGAAACAAAATTAAATACTTAGACCTTGTTTAAGATTACCTTTACTAAACATCTGTTTTTATCCACAGAAGCCTTGCAGATTTTACAGCTAGATGCTAAATGGCAGCTTCCCAAATGCTTTCATACAGGGGAATATCCAAGGACCCTAACTATTTTGCAATTACTCAGGTCATTGCAGAATGATGTGCTGACAGTTTTTCTTGGATTGTGGGGGAGAGAGACTTTTGCAAACTGAGTATTTGTTTGCGAAAGCAGTTTTTATAATACTGTGAATATCTGCCAAACTAAGCAAAGTACAGCTCAGCTTGGTCCATCACGTCCACACAAGGAATTGTTCTGCATTCCTTTTGTGGCTTTCACAGGGCTGCTCAAGGGAGCTCTAGAAAGATAGAAATACAGGAGGAGGATGTGAATGAGTTTGGTAGAAATTCTAAAATAAAAGGGACTAAGTGGAAAAGGATAGCTGTGGTCTGTGAGATGGCAGAGAGAAAAATTCCCATCTGATTTCTCGTGGGATGATTTTGCTGGAAGAGGCAGGGTGGCTTCCTAAACTATCCATGAGAAAGTCTAAGTCTCTGTTTTTTTAAACATGTGAACCCGTGGATAAAAGTAAACCTGTGAACTAAACTTTTGTGTATGCCTGAGTGTTAATCTGATCATGTGAAGAGGAAGTTTAAAGCCACTTTGCCTGGGGCACTTTGACATCCTGAAATCACATCATTTGTTATCGCATATTCGCTGATCCATTACTGTCCTGCAACAAAAACAGCATTCAAGAAACCAAATGAGCTTTTTTATCTGGTGCTCCAAAGCAAACACTGTCTCTTTACCACTAAAGGTGTTTCTATCCAGCCAGCCCTTGTGCAACAGTGCAGGTTTGGCTGTGGCACTCTCATCTTTGTTCTCATTGCATTTCTGATTGTATGGTTTTATAATTGCTTGTTCCTGTGAAAATCAGAGCAGGTATTGAAGAACAGTTGTGTTCACGAATCTGAATACATTTGAACCTTTGTGTGTGGGGGGTGTTGCTGTTTGATTCTTCTCTAACCTTACCAATTAGCTTTTTTCCCCCCCCTAATCTTTCCCCGCTCCCCCTCTCTCCCCCCCCGCTTCCCTGGAAGTATTTTCTACTTCTGAGTGCAGCTTTTGCTAGATCTGGCCATAGTAACTTAGCTGGTCTTGAAGCTGATGTCAAAAGGTGCCTCGTAACTTTCTATTCAGTGATTGATTGTTGCTGTTCAGAATGCAAACCACAGCTTGTGGTGGTTGGTTGTGTGGTGTCCTACAGAGCAAAGGGAGACCTCCATGGCAGGGATTTCTAGTGTTTTCAATACTTGCTGCTTAAATTGAAGACCTCTGAATACTTTAAAGGTCTGTGTATTTCAGTTGCTTGGCAAAGACTGAAAGGAATGGAAGAGTGAAAAGCTCAGATGATGGGCTTTCATGCAGCTGCAGTGGACTTAAACATACATCATAGATAATGCAGGCTTCTAAGTGTGTTAATTACTGCAGAGATGGCAGATTCACAGGAGGATAAGGCTGCAGATCAAAGATCAAGGACCTGTGTGCCCTCTGGACTCCGCATATTGCTCCTAGAATAATGCTGTAATTAAAATCAGTTGTACTTCTTCCAGCTGCATCTGATACCCAAAGTATTCTGCTTCAGAAACTACTTCGAACATCACATAAGGATGATCTGTGGCTTTTCACAAGACATCCCCGCCTCTTTTTTTTTGTAAGAGAGAGAGACTTGCAAATGTTCTCAGGGTTTGGAAGGAAAGGCACAGGGACAGGACAGAGTTCTTCCCAGTACAAACTCCTTTGATCAGATGTTATCAGTACTTACCACACTGATGTTTGCCCCATTCCTAAGCTGGACAGAAGACAGAATTTTACATCAGCCTTCTGACTTATTGCCTACTGCAATAATTAGAAGCCTCAAATAACATAAAAGCAGTAAATGTTACTTTTCAGATCAGGGTATGTGCTTGTTTACAAAAAAAAGGCTGGTCTATTTATATCTGGTCTCTGATGAGGAGTCCTGGGGACTATAAATAGACTGGAACAGAGAAATAACAAAACACTTTTGTGTAGAAGTGCATTGCAGATCATGGCTGATCCATTAGTGTTTAAACAAAGCATTGGGAGGACAATCAATACTACATTGCTGTGATGGACAACTTGGTCATTGAGAGGTAAACTGAACTCATTGTAGTTCTTGCACTAAACCTCCCATTGTCCTTATTCAATTCTGAAAACAATTTTTTAGCTCAGAAAGCTGGAAGCATTTGTCTCAGAAGAGAAGACTTTACTTAAAAGTATAATTTCTGGAAAACATTTGTCTGTACCTATTTGTATTTTATCATTCTTGCAGGATCTGGCCCTCACCAGCAAGGCTCTCCGGACTCTTATCAGCAATTACTGAGTACTGCCATTTAACATCTCTTATTTACACCCCCAAAGGAAACACATGTATTATTCAAAGTACGTTCTTTGAATTTACGGGCCATGAAGGAATAGGTGAACTAAAGATCATCCAAACAGAAAATGTGGCTCCTGTTTTTTGTGTGCCAGTAGCCTGCTGGCTGTGCCTGCAGGTTGGCTAAGTTCAGGGAGGAGTTATGAGCCAGTACATGCTCCTTCGTGGAGGCCCAGGAGCAGTAGATCATATTCCTGAATCCTGGGTTGCCTGGGGAAAGGGTGATGATCCCTTTGGCTCCTGCCTCTCTTGGCTGCTGGGGCACTTGCAGCCCACCAGGGAGGAGCTGGGGGTTCTGTGTGGAAGGTGGAGGGAGGGAGGGAGAGAGGGAGGAGGGGGTTCAGTGCATATCCTCTTTGCTTGCTGCTGCAGCTACACAAGTTCTGGCAAGTGTTCACACCTTTTGCTCTCCCCTGTGCAAAACTGAAACTCTTTTAGACCTGAGGCTCGAATTAAGGGTGATACTTCTAAGCTAAAAGACCAGTTTTGGAGTCATGCACTTCTTTCCACTTTCCTGCTGTTCCCAGTTTATTTTAATTCACATTGGTCTGTGTCTAACATACCACAGTTGCTAGTTATAAACATATACTCTTCCCCTTGGAGGCCTTTTTGCCATAAAGTAATCTAAGTCAAAATTGCGACATTATTAACTGCCAGGAGAAATCCATAATCTCTCATTAAACTCTGAGTTTTCTCCCCTAATGGGTTTCATTTAAAAAAATATAATGGATTTGGGTTTTTGTTTATCTAAACTTGTTTCATGCTATTTATATAATGTGTAACTCTGGAGTCTGCAGTGGAAATAATGTACTCTGAAAATCCAGTGTTGCTAAACCTTAGAAAGGGTTTTCCCTACAGAGGTGTGGTCAGAGGATGAAGCAGCAGCAATTAAGCAGCTAGTGCTGTGAAGAAGCAGTCTTTAACTTTTGAGATAATTTAACAGGAAACAGCATTTTCACTGCCTGCTTCAGGAGTCAGATTGCTATTGTTAGGAGGTTTTTGTCTTCTGCTAAATGCATGCCCCTTCCCTGGATTAAGTGCATTTTTTTGTCCTTTAATCCTAATTTGTTGACACTTTAATTAATTCTCAGCCTTTTCCCAGCAGGTTGAAACCACTGTATTGTCACTAGAATATGCCACTCTACTAAGTGGCTTTTCACCGCAGCCACCCCCTGCCCCTTCCTGGTGGTCTCTGCATTACATCTCTCCCCCAGATACTCTTCATTCAGTCCCCGTTTGTTTCTTTCCCTCCCCAGCTGAGTTTCTCTTCTTACCATTCTTACCATCTTCTCTTCTTAGTTACCACACTAAGCAATAATAAATTCTTACCTTCTTTGTTGGGTTTTTTTGGTTGGTTGGTTGTTTTTGTTCCAAATTTCACTTAGTGCATTTTTGTTGCTGATAACTGTAGAAGATCAGATACAGTGTCACTCTTCCAGAGAAGGACATTGCAGATTTAAATGTGTGACTTTAGCTGTAATGATGAATGGGGTTTCTTTTATATAACTTTTTCCTGTTAATACCTCCAGTGACAAAGCCTCCTCCAGCAATCTAAGGCACAGATCAGCTTCACAAATAGCAAGTTTTTTGGTTTTCTGGTTTGGGAGGTTTTTTTGTGGGTTTGGTGGTGTTTTCTTTGTTTTTTGTTTTTTGTTTGTTTTTCTTTGTTAGCAAGGAATCCAGTTACCATTGACTTAGCACATAAGATGCTGCTGGGATATTTCTTTCAAGCTCAGTAGTTCTCAAGGCTAAGAACAGGCGTCAGTAATCCACAGCTGGGTTGTGGGTTCTTTGCATCCTGACATACTTAATGTTTTTTCTTCCCTCTCTGGTTCATAAAGGTACCATGGCAATTGCCAGATCTACAGTTTTAAGGAAAAAAAAATGGTTGATAATGTGTTCTGATCATGTTTCCGCTGATTTCCCGTGTGTCCTGTTTTTATGAAATAAGAACCTTGAAGAGCAGTGACTACAGCTCTCTTCTCAAGATTGGAGTTAACAAATTACACTGTGAATATTGCACTTATTACACTAAAATAGCAGCTTGATAGCCCTGCTTAATTCTTTTATGAATTTGCTTGAGCTATGAGGATGGAATTGCTAAGCAGTGTGAATTAATTCTCACAGGTTTGTATTAGAAGTAGAAATTTGTAAAGGACTATTGTTTTTGGATTTGCTCTTTCTGTATTGCTTTTAGGAATTGTAGACTGTAAGTCCAAGTTTCAGGACAAACAGGAATGCTTCTGTTATGAGTGAAATACTTTATTGCCAAAAATGCATGTGCCTTTTAAATTTTGACCGCTTTCTGTTTCATACATGTGTCCTTATAAGTTGTATTTTTCCTTAAGATACTCCTGTATTTGTCTCCCTAGCTATGGAAGTTTCTGTCCTTCTGTAATTACAAGCTCTTTTTGCAGATGGCCTCTTTATCCTAACTCCAGTGTAGTTTCTCTACTAGAGAAGCAGTTGAACAACCTGAATTCTAGTTTGAGCTCAGAAAAAATTCCGCTCTGAAAAAGTGTGTGTTGTGGTGAGTGGGGATTCTTATACCAGTCTTCATGTTATGATAAAATTGAGATTTTTATGGTAAATGGCAGTTAGTGGGCCTGAAAATGAGCATGTCCAGAGGTGCTGCTGTGTTCTGCTGGTGGCTCTGCTGAAAGTAGTGCTGGTACTCCCTGTGTACAGGAGAATAAAGCTGTCCTAGCAGTAACACTGTGTGAAAATAATCCTGAGGCTGTGAAGTCAAGTACTTGGAAGCTGGCAAACAGCAGAATGGGATTTTATTTTATTTTTTTTTTGCTGCTGTAGTTCGGAGCTGGGCAGCCTTATCCCACTTTCTTGAGATAGTGTTTCACTGTGCTAAAAGGTGGTAGGTTCAGCTGCAAGTCACCCTTTTGTACTCACTTTTTCCTTATCTCTTTTCTCTCCACTCCTGTGTGTCCATGAGTTGGTGTATTCTGTAGTTTTCCCTGGACAGCCAGTTTGGAAACCCCCAGAGCATGACAATCCCTGTGTTCTCAGGTTGAGGTTTGTGTTGCCCTTTGAAGATAACAGCAGAAAAGCCCTGCTAGCAGGACAGCACTGGATCAAGGCTCCCCCTCATCTGCTTTGATTTGGCAATATGCCTTCAGTCTTTCGCTTTAAACTGTTTTGGGTTGGGACTGTTGATCAAATCTGTCTTCTGGTCTGTTATCAAATCTGGTTTTTGCTGAAAACCCTCCAATACTAGAAGTGTGAGATGGGGCATTTCAGTCTTCAGTGCTGGAATGAACTCAGGATTGAGGAGATGCTAGAAGTTATTGACAGAATTGAACTTAATGTACAAGTACCAAGAGGATGTTTTCAGTTGATTAAATGTTAGTTGGTAATGAAATACAGAAGATAAAATGATGATGCTACAAAGAGAACTTCATGTTTGTAATTTCCAGTGTAACCTCAGATCAGTTAGTCAAACCTATACCTGTATTTTCCATGGTCATGCTTAAGACAACAGAAATTTCATTTTCATACGTGTGTCGAACTCATATCATGAACAGCAATGTAAGGGTATATCCCTGTTTTCTGTGAACATTTCTTTTTGAAAGTAATGAACTTCCAGGCATGGGATGTCTTTGGGTTGGGTTGGCTTCCCCTTTCCCTTCCCCTTTTCCTTTTTTAAGAGAAGGTTCATACTAGCTCTGTCTCTACCAATTTATAATCACTGGTTGGCAAAAAAAAATGGCCTTGTTCCAGAGAAATGATTTGTATGAAACCAAAATGTATTATGAGCAAAGTAGGTAACGTTAGAAAAGGCTAAATTTTGTTTGAGAGTTACATTTCTCACAGCAGACACTTTAATTTTTAAAGCATGCAGTCTCCCTATTGGAAATGGGAATTCCATTTCTGCATGTGTTGATTCAGACACATTTAAGGACATGGTGCTTCTGCTTTTCAATAAAACGTAACTAGAAAAGATAATAATATTCTTGTGTGTGTCACATACCTGCATGTCTATTCACTGTGTAACTGAATGGGCCACAAAGCTTTGAGGCAGCATCTTGAAGCTAAAAGAAAAATCTGCTTCCTCCTCTCTCTGGTTTCATCAAGCTTGACAGCTACTGTTTATCTGAGCAAGACAAAGTGATTCATTTCTTTTAGATCCTGGTGCATTCCCTCATTTCTTGCAATGTTTACCTTTCAATATCTTGGCATTTTCTTAAGCATGGAGCCTGTAATTGCTCTCAAAAATACATTCCTCTGTCCATCAAAAAAAAAAAAAAGACAGAATGTGAGGTTACACTAATGCCCTATTCACATGTTCAAAACTGAAATGCTTTATGCATCTAAAAACACCTAATTTTCAAGTGATTTGTATTATGTGAAATAAAATATTTTGAAAAGACTTTTAGAAATATCTTATGAAAGGGAAGATAATTTTTAAAGGCTTAGGAATTTGGTTTGTTTAGAACTTGGTGCTCCAACAGCCACAACCAGGCAGCGTGTTTGAGGTTTGTGTACTGTCAGTGACTGCTTCTCTTCTAACCTTGCTTTTTGAGCTTTTCTATTCTTTGCAGTACTAACTGCCACTCCAGTGAATTAGCACTTAAAATTCTGTGATATTTTGACACTGGTAATGTCAAAGGCTCCCACTTCTCATGAAACGAGTGATGTTGGGGTAAGTGACTTGAGTTAGGTTGGTGTGGAATGTGTGCCTTGGCTCCAGAAGGAATACCAGTTAATTTCTTGGTTCATACTGAGTTTCACTGCTCCACATCACGTGTGTGGACTCACTCTATCTTTGTTGTTTTAACTACAGCAGTTGCTTTAATGTGCTGTGTTGTAGCCATGACTCCAGCCCTGCTGCATGCATGCTTACCATATGTGTAAACAATTTGCTGATTTTAGTGGTATGACCTGCTGGCCTCTGCCTGTATAAACAAATGAAGGCCAAAGTTCAGAGAGATCAGAGGGGAAACTTTAAACATCCTGTAAAATCTGCAGTCCATTAAGTGTGCGTTAGTATTTGGTTACAGCCAGTCCTTTTGTACTTCTTAGTAATTTGTTCATGGCATGTTTGGGAAAGGAGGGATGGCTTCACCTGGGGCTTGGGCTTAACACTGAGAAACCAGCTTCAGTGGTATTTTCTTGACTTGGGAAGGGATTGCTCACAGGTGCTTCACTTTTCATTTAGATTGAAATTTAGGTTTGATAGTTAAAGTTGTGGGGACATTGGCCAAAGGGCTGTAGTGTGCAAAGAATGAATGATATGAGAGACCTGTAGCACACAGGCAGCAGAATGAAATGTGTGGCAAAGGGGGGAAAGCAGGAAGTAAAGTGAGAAGTGCCAGTGAGATCTAGAAAGATGTACTTGACAGAGCAAATGTGAAGAAGGCACTAGTGCTTAAAAGGAAGAGAGAAGGCAGGCAAGTCTGGAAAGAGGGTTAAAAAAAAAAGAAAAGATGCTGAGATTTTGACAGGAAATAAGCCTTGATGTAGTAAGCCAAGTAGCACACAGAAAAGAAAGGTCAGGACTATCCAAGCTCCTGAATGGCCAAACATCCCTCCTGTACTTTATTTATTTTCATCACCAGTTTTTCTGGCAGGAGCTCTGATTCCAACCCCCAGCTGTATGGTGTTAAGCACAACCATGCTGAGCTTTCCTGGCCACTGCTTGTAGCTGCTTGTTTTTGTAAAGCAGGCTAAGAGCCTGTAGAAGTCAAAGAGACTGACAGATGTTCCCTGTGTTTTTAGTGTGAACTTCGCAGGAGTCACTGTGATGCTATTGGCATCTCCCAGGATTTTTAGTCATTTATGGCTTTATGACTGGAGTTTTCAATTTGAGTAGAAATGAGTGAGTGGTTAATATTTCTGGATCTGAAAGGCTAAATTAATCCTGCTTAATTTTGAGTGACATATTCTTAATTTCTGATGGACTTTTATAAATTTTTAATTTTTCCCCTCAGTTTTCTGAACTTACTGTAAGTTTAAATCTGTTACTTCTACGTAATAGATCTTGTGTGCTCTAAAATAATTTGCTAAACTTCCATGTATAGCTGATCATCAGGCAGATGTTCAAGGCTTTTTATAATTTCATTTCAGGAATGAAGCATAGCTAAGTCACCTGTGATGCAAATGTTTTCAGAATCATGCATGTAACTTGATGTACTTGAAATACTCCCAGCCTTTTAGCATCATCCCCAGCAGCATTTCTGATACGAAACTGATAACGTTTCTGAAATGAAGTTCTGTTAACTGGGCAGCATCTGTATGCAACAGCAGCTTCCTGAGAATGTGATTTTTTTTTTTTTTCCCCTAAATCACTTATGCAGAGGAAGTTCCAGAATTCCTTTGGCCCATTTTTTCTGAACACCTTTAATGCCTAATGCATACACAGGCTGTAATCTTGAAAATAACTTCGTCTTTAAAACAGAACAGAGCAGGAACAAACCAGGTTGGTTTGGACTTGGTACCAAAGGGAGTGATGCTTTCAGCAGCTTCCAGACCCCAGAGCAGCAGCTATGTATTTCTGTTCCTTACCCATGTGCTGCTGTGGCTCTGTGTCTCAGCTCCTGGCTGGGTGCGTGTGAGGCGCTGCACCCGAGAGCAGTCAGTGGTGCCAGCTCTGCAGAGAAGGAGCTGCAGGAGGAAAATGGCCAGGAATTGACAACTTCTAGAAAAATGAGGTTGGGGAGGAGTGTCTGGCTGTGTTTGGCTGCTGTCATTAGAGGCTCTCTACTAGAGGGAGAAGCAGACCTTCCATCAGTGCTGCTGTCAGAGCAAGGGGAGCCATTACACTGTTGTGGTAGATGGGTTTCTCAGCAGCTCAGCAAAGTCCTGGTCAAAAATCCCACAGCTCCAAGGAACTGCTCATCAAGATCATCAGCTGGAACCACCACCTGCTTTGTGTTCCCCAGATTACTGTGCTGATAGAAACTTCCTTAAAATGGCAATACCAGGAAACATTTTGTGTATGAAATGTGAACATAAAATCTAAGGGTCACTTTTATCATGGTATGCTAAATCACATATTCCCCATTATTGTGAATTACTGTCATTTTGGTTTAACAGAAGTTCATTCTAAGTTGCTAGTTTGCTTTAGAAGACGTCTTAGCAAATTGTTGCAGTAGGCATCTTATGTTAAATAGGAAAAAGGTTTGTTTTCTTAGGTAGAAAATAACAAAACATTTTGTAGAATAATTTGTTTTCCCATCACTTACAACTCCTTGCAATAACAAATGGCATTATTTGCTATTTTCCCTTATAAGCAGGATAAGCTGTAGACTTAAAACCCTATCAGTTTTACCATCTTCTTGTTTAGTTCTCAGTACCCAACTGCCTTTGCAGTGGTTATTTTAAAAAAAAGGGATTAGGCTTTTAAACTAGAGTTTTTGGCTAAGGCTGCTGTTTTAGTTTACGAAGTAATGCATTAAAGGAGGTGTTTGGTTGGAGCTGCTCTTGGAGCAGGTGAAAATGAAAATCCAGTGTTCTCTCTACTTGGGAAGTTGCTCAGTACTAAGAAGAAAACCACATTTATATAGCCAACACAAGAACACACATATTAAGTGTAAAAAACCTTTGTTTTTCAGGCTTTTAGGATAAAGATTTTGAGCCAAAAAGGCAGATGGTAAATCCATTTCCCCATGCTAATCTCACAGTAACGTTCTGATCCTCTGTGGAGCTCAGTAATGCTGTGTGCTTCTCTGAAATCCACTGGCTGCTGGGAAATGGTTTCTCCTTGAGCAAGAAAGTCTTCTCTGCTTAAGGTGGAGATGGAGTGTCTCCTTTTAGTGAGCATGTGGGCAATACTGTTTCTCTAGTTTCTCTGCAGGAAGTCTGACAAAACATTTTTTTTTTTCAGGAGTTGGGGAAGAGTGCTCTGGTGTCCTTTTCTGAGTGTACAGCTGTAAGCTCTTTTATTCATTCTTTCCTTAATCTGCAAATGATACTGTCTATTCACACAGATTTGAAAAATGGGCTCTGATCAGCTGATTCTGCCAGTTGTTTTGCAAAAACAGTATTTTGAGATAAAATGTAAGAAATTACCTTTGAAGAAATTGGGGTAAACCAAGGGAGTTATACAAATTCAATTGTGCAAAGCTGTCTAGATGTCTTGAACACAACTAGATTTTACTCGATCCCCTGAATAAACTGTGACTTTCTTGTGTTTTTAAAAAAGAACTATTTTCTTTGACTGTCAGGAAGTCACTAGTTTTGCTCAATGTGGAAAAACATGATAAAGCTGGTTCAGTTGCAGAGCACTCCTTTAACGTTGCAGAGTAAGAAGCAGCCAGAAATGGATTTTTGGGAGGTAGTGACTGAAGTCCCTTCTGGATCTTCTTGCTGCCAGTGCTTAGAAAGACCTGTTCTTCTTCTGTTTCTCTGTCCAAGTTAGTTGCAGTCACAGGAGTTTTTAGGGGCTCTTTGGCTTCATTTACAGCTTTTGCTCTGTTCTACCTGGACTGCATCAAATGAGTAAGGAAAGAAGGGAGCCTTTTCACAGAAGGGCTGATGTTCTGCATTGCATGCCACATCCAAAGAATGAAGTGTTCTGGATTAAGTCGGATTATACCTGTAGTATAATACCTGTAGTTTTTCAGGTCTTTATCTGGGTTTTTTTAGGTAATAATTTCCACATTTGGCCCCATTATAATTTTACAAATAAGCTTCTACAGACAGAGCCAAACTATCCATGTCCCAAATGGGCCATCCAAGATCAATGACACACATATTTCAGAGATACATAGATAGATATAGATGTGTGTGTGTATAATTCTTATCCATTTTAGTGCCTTTCTTCAAATTCTCATAGAACACATTCAGCTATTTTTAGAAAAGTGAAACCAAATCCTTTATTAAACACGTAATTGTGTGGTGCAGACAGCAGTCTCCAAAGATGTTACTGCTCTTTTTGCCAGGTAATGTAGCAGAGAGTTCAGTGCCTCCTGGGGCACTTCTGCCAGCGCTCTCCAGTCAATTCCCACCTCAAAGGGAAAAACAACGAGCAGTAAATGATTTCTGGTTTTAATTAGGCTGACAACACATCGTGCCCTGAAGTATGTTAGAAGAGACAGTCATTAAGTGTAGTGTCCCTGGAGGCATTTCCTGTCCTGTCCTCGGATTTGCTGGTGTGCAGCATCTCTTTTGGCTTTGCTTTGTGGTGACTCTGCAGCCCTTATCAAGCCTTTTGTGTTCAGGCTACAGCAATTCTCATATCTCTCCTGTTGACACCTCAGACCTACTTTGGCAGTGCTTTTTTATTTATCTAGACGTTCCAGTTGAGAAAACAAGTATATTTTCAATTATCTAGTGAACATTATGTACAGTAGAGTCCATTACAGAGGGCACCTCATCTAGTTTGTGCTTCCCATTGATCGAGGCTGGAGATCTAGTATTCAGATAAAGTCAAAAATCTAACAAGAATTTGCGATCTTGATATTAGAAAGTGTAACAAAGCGTAGGATGATTAGACAGGCGAACATATATGATTATTTCAGGGAAATTATTTCATGCTTTTTAGTTGTCTCAAGATGGGAATGTGTGGGAGTAAGGGCAGTCCAATAGGTTTTGAAATTTCATATACTTCAGAGAACCTGATGAGAGAATCCCTTCTGAAAAACTTGTATGTTGGTGAAGTTGAGCAGTTCTTTTGGGAACCTTCTTTAAAAACAGGCAGGAAAACATGGAAGAAAACGGTCAGGTTCTAAGTTGGGAGGAGAATATTAGTAGGATCTCTGCTAGGATCTACTCTGCTCAGTATGGTAACAGGGAATTGGAAAATAAGGTGAAGTAATTTAGACACAATCTAAATAAGATTCTGAGCAGAGTCTTGTTCTGATTAACTTGACAGTAAAAAAGTAGGTGAAGTTTGGTGATGTTATGTGCCCAGTAATGTGTAACAGGATGGGGTGAGGGCAGCAAATCTACTTCTGTGTGATGTGTGAAAAGTTCTGTGCAGGGTGAACCGTTGCCACCTGCAAAGAGATCCTGGGAGACATTGTGCATCATACGATGAAAATGTCACTACTGGGTGACCCACAGGGTGAATGTGATGTTGTGAGCAGGGAACTGGTGATGTTATTGTGGCCAGCTTGTGTCTTGATTGCTGCGTACTCTTGTATGTTGTCCATACCTAGCCTCCCCATCCCTTTCTCCTCAGATGTTAAAACATGTAAATAAATACTAAACTAAATAGATACTAAGAATTATTAAGATGAATAGGAAGAAAGGCATGGCTTCTGCACAAGGAAAGAATAAATAAACCAAGATCTGACCAATAGTCCACCCACATCTGTATGCAGTCCTCTGCAGCAGCACTCACTGGCTAAGGGACAGGGTGGGAACTGGATAAGCTCAGACAGAGAGTGAGCCCTTATTTAGCTGATTCCTCTGAAGCTTTTTTTCATCTGGGTGATCCCCTAGCCTTTAATCATCTGGATTTTGTACTTCACCAGATGGATATATGCTTAGTAACTCTTAATAGTTACTTTTGTAAAAGCTCTGGTCTTCTTCTGTGGAGCCGTGTAAGCTTTTTGCATCCAGAGCACGTTGTGGCAGCTTACATATGTGTTATGTGACAAAACACCTCTCCTGATTTGTTTTGGCTTAACTCTTCAGCCTGAAAAATAACTGCAGAGAATATTAAAAAAATGTCTGTGCATTCATAAATGGCACAGAAAAAGTTGACCGTGAAAGGTTCTGTGTCAAAATCTGATGACAGAGATGTTCCAGCAAAATACCAGGTGCCTTATTTAAAAAAAATAAAAATTACACATTGAAAAAATCAGTCCTGTAAATTATTGCAGTGAGATTATGTGAAAAACAAAAGTATAAATGGGCTTGAAAAGGAATGAAATATAATCATAAAGGATCTACTGATATTTGTAGGACATGCAGTCCAGTTCCATCCTTCAACACAGCAAATGTAATAAAATTGAAAACAAAACAGCACCGGGCACACCATCATAAAATTATCTGCTCATAAAAAAAGAGTTGAAATTTTATATGGTGCTTCCTCATATATTAAAATAAATACAAGATTTAGCTGTATGTTTTTTGAAACACCGAAAGGTAACGGAAGTGAATCTGTGATATGCACATTCTGTGATCTCTTGACAGGAGAGACAGGATAATGTGATATTTAGTAAAATGTCAAGTATTTCTGAAGAGCACTAAAGCTGCTACAGGAGTTGCAGCAGGGATTACAAGTTTGTCTGGTCATGTAAGGTGAATTTTATTTCCGCTTCACCTCTATGAATAAGATGAAAATAAATTATAGAAATACTGCTGCTAGAATTATTTTATATTCTGTTTGTCACATGTGTTTTCCATTACCAAGTAAATGCTTAAAATAGTTCCAGGAGTCTGAAAACAAGTTTTTGTCAGACACAGTTTATAAAATAGTTTCAACCACTTAAAATGGAAACAGCTTAAAATGGATTATTATAGGTAAGCTTTAAAACTGCCCTCACTAAAGATTAGACCATGGCAGAATTCCTGCTGTTGCTTGGTAGTGAATTTAATTCTGTCTTTTTTCTTGAGCTGAATATGGGCATCTGTTCTTATTTAGGTAACCTTTAGACCTAAAAGGAAGCTGTTCATGTTGTTTGCAGGTATCCTTATGGCTACTCACCAAAACTGTTCACAGTTCATTCAGAACTGGTCATCACAAACTCTCACTGTAAATGTAAAACCTCCCCTGGTGAAGAACAGATCCTTTCCCCTCTTTCTCACTGCAGAAAGTAGATGCAGCCTAACCTGTGAAGAGGGAAAATGTTCTGTTTAGAATAAAGTGCCTCATTAAGCCTGAGCTAAAAATCAACTGTTAATTCAAACCTAGCACCAGTGCTTCAGCACAGCAAGGGAAGCAAATGCTGCTCCCTGACTAATTTTAGATCAACTTCATTAGACACAACTTTTATAAGAGTTATGTTGGCACTGATCAAATAACTGGTACAGTATCTGAAATAGGAGTTGTACTCAAGAAATAGAGAAAAACAAGCTATTGATAAAATAGGTGTCCTTGAAGTGACTCACATAAGGTGACTTTTCTCTGACTTAAGGCAAATCTGCCCATTCTGGTCTGCTTGTACTGTGTGTATGTGGGTTGATTCCTTTTAAAGATGGTGTATTTATATCCTAAATGTTTGCTGTCTGACACCAGTCTGCCCTGCCTTTTTTCTGCTTACAGTTGGAGACTAATGTTCCATGATATATCCTTAAAGCATCATTTAGCAGAGGACAAAAGCTGCCTTTTGCCTCATGTCCTTGCAATGCTGTCAGTCTAAGCCTTGGTGTAAGCTGGTTTTCAGTGGGCTAGTTGTGGAACATAATTGCTGCTGAATCTGAGGGCAAGCAGTGAGGCATCAGGACACCCTTCTGGGAGTCAGTGAGGTTAGCATGACTCTTTTTGTTGGAAATCCTCACCTCCACCAAAGCATTGCTAGCAAATACATCACTGAAATAGTGTCCTAGTGGAGGTGTCTATTGGAAACACTTGGCTATCTAAAAATGATGTATTATAAAAAAAAATAAAAATTAACTTATCTCTTTTTTAAGCTGAGAAGTTTATTGGAAAAGACATTGAGTTTTTAGGAAAGTTAGTTACGGATACCTTGGATCCCTGAACCAGCTGGAAGTAGTTCATTTGCAGATTGACTTATCTGCCAGCAGCCTTAATCTATTTGACATCCATTGATCCAGTCTATTAATGAAGGTCACTTTCTTGTTATTGCCCGAATTGGAGCTTAAGGTTCCAAACTGCCCAACTTCGGCAAGGCCTTTCATTAGGCAACAAAGTCTTCTCCCAGCTCAAGATGACACCACCAACCACTGTCTTGTTTCTTCCAGGTTTTAGCCTTCAGTAGAACCAGATGTTCTGCAAGCTTATGTTTTCAGCAGACCTCCTGGGCCTGTTTATTGTCAGATTGTTGCCCTGCAGTGTCAGGGAGGTCAGCAGTTGACCTATTAAAAAAAGAAGTGGTTGATTACAGAGGAAAATGCCTGAAGTGACATGTGAAAGCGGTGTGCATTCTTAATGTTTAATTCTGTGTAAGAGAGCTACTGAACGAGGGGATGTTTTGTTGCTGGCCCCCAGTGATAAGTTCTTGAAATTTAAAAAAACCCAAAAAACTCAAACTGTGGGATTTAATTAATTTTGCAGGAGAAACTGCAGCAGCTTCTACACAACAGTTTAAAACCACACTATTTGGAGTTTTATAATTTGACTTGTTGCTTTAAATTCAGTGCTGTTTAAATTCACTTTCCCTTAGGAGGTTGTGTTCCTGAAGTGGGGATGCAGGGGTCACCCCTGAGCTGTCATGGGGTTGTGCCGCTGCTGGTGCCGCTCAGCCCCAGCACTGCAGCAGCCCGTGCTAGGTACAACTGGAGCAGCTCCTCTGGCCTCCTGGCCAGTCTCCCTTCCTGCTGAGGTTTGCAGGGTGTCATACAGGTCACTGTGCCACGGCAAATTCACCTTGATACTGGTTCATCCTTCTGGCTTTTCCATTCTTTAGTTAAGCCCATAGTTTCAGCGTTAAGATCTCTTTTGGAGCCGAGTGTGTGTCCTTCTAAAGGAGTTACCTAAGCTCTGTATCTTTTCTGCTTTATTTTTTTGTGTGTCTCAAAAATGCTCTTTTTTACCAAGTGTTGTGTATTGTGCCCTGTAACTTGACAGTGTGGTCTGTGCAATCCTCCTCTCCACTCCCTGCTGTTGTTTTACTGAGTGAAAGTGACCTCTTCAAAGACAATAATGTAGCAGTGCTGTGATGATATCAGGGCTTTGAAATACTTCATGTTCTTTCTTGATGTTAAGGTCCTACTAAAGTGCCAAAAGTACCGAGGAAGGGAACTGATAACATGTTGTGCATATCACGCAGAGGACTTGACTGTGAAAAACATTGCTTTCCTTTTGATGTTTATGTTTTGGGTTTATTGTCTGGCTGCAACTGAAAAAAAATATGATCTATCCCCTTTTTAAAAAAAAAATCTCTTCCCCTCCCCAGCACTTGTGCACTTGGGGTCACTTTCCATGTTCTGTTCATAGTTTGATTTTTCATCCTTTGCAAGCCTTGAATTTACTTTCTCCTGGGAAAGTGAAAATACTGGAAGGATGCAAACTTGGACTGCAGTCTCAAGATAAGAAGGGACTTTGAGGGTCAGTGCTGTCCAATGACATTTAATACTTAACTAGATTGCTCCCAGAGCATAGGAGCTAAGTTTAGATACTGGGGCTGTGTTGAACATACTGAGTTAAGCTTCAAGGGGGAAGAAAAGTATATGAAACCAAACCAGATAAGCCTTTGTGTTATTTATAATGGTCATGTTCTCAAGTATGTGAGAGAGTAGCGTGTATTTTAAAGAAACTAATAAATCCTGGACTAAAAAGAAAGGAGGGTAACTTCATAATACAGTCACTTTGGGTTATAGGATGATTTTGAAGATAGATTTATTAAATATGTTTTCATTAAGGAAATTATTTGAGCTTAGTAATGGGATTGACTCCCATTTAAATAGACATTAGCATACTTAAAAATAAGAAAAATGAAAATAAGTCATAAGAGGCTTTTGTATAAGAAATAATTTTATCAGATACTTTTTCTTGTTGTTACTCTCTATTTTTGAAGCATTTGTTTGTTGCATTAGCTCTCTGCACAAATTTTCATTTGCTATTAAATTTGATTACACAGCTCTTTTAACTGGAGTGCTCTGTATAGAAGCACAGACTCTGTTATTAAGACGTGTCCTGCTTGACATTGCTTTATTACAAAGGAACTTTTTGTGGAGAAAATGGTTGTCTCTCTTGCTTCAGGTAGCTGAGATTATTGCAGCTACATAGCCATGTGCTCTTAGAAAAGTTCATAAGGCAAGGAAAAAAGCTTGGCACTTCTTGAGCTAAAGAGCTTGTATTGGGATGAGGCCAAGGTAAACACCTCCACATTTATGATTTGCACCTCACCTCAGCTGCTTGGGTTCCCTGGCATTTCTGCCATTGCTCAGGGGCTGCCTGCAGGCACTATGGATCCCACTGTTGTGTAGAACAAATATATGGAGAGCATCTGGGGAGAAATAAAATTCCATTTCTTCAACCTTTTTAAGAGAAACTTTACTGTATCTGCCTTGACAAGCAGGCAGTTCCTGTTAGGTGCGTGATTCCTGTTTTCCATGAGAGGAAGTGTTGAGAAATGTGTGGGTGAATCCACGCATTTTTCCATTGCTGTTTAAATGTGCACTTCAATGTTAGATTTTAAGCTATGTGTAAACCAACCAGCAAACCATAAATCCTTATTAAAACTTACTGAAACTGTTGAAATATATGTTTTTCTTGAAATCACACTCAGGCCTTGTTCATTTCTGTGGGTTTTGTTTTAAAAAGTTCTGAAAAGTCTCCTTTTCAGAAAACTCTACATCAAGTCCTATATCAGATTTTTCTCTCCCTCTCCATAAACATACGTATTTTTACAGGTATAAATAATAACCATAATGTTCTTGCGCTTGAATAGCCCTCTTCTGTCTTAGTCCATGAGAGACGAGGTTGCCCTCTGTGCTCAGCTGTCTGCTGCCTTGCTCCACTCCCTGCATGGTTCAGTGCTCCTCACTGAATGCTCCTCCAGCCAGAACCCACGTTATGCTCTAGGAGTTGGTATTCAAGGGAAAAAATGACAAGAAAGAGCCTTTTGATGTTTGCGTGTGCAGGGCCCAGCAGGAGCTGCTGGTTTGAAGGAAAATATGAACAAGAAGTTGTATGTTTTAATAATTAGGGTAATTTATTATCCTTGGGTACACTTCATTGGGATGTGCAATAAATTGCCCAGTTGTGTGGCTTTTTTAATTTAAGTTCAACTACCTTGATACAGCTGCTAATTCTGCTTACTGGATCAGATCAGGGAGTTGCAGGGTGATTTTATGGCTGTTGCTGTCCAGGGTTAAAGTTGGGTGATTTTGGTTCTCCTGGATGAAGGGGAGCTGCTGAGATTCATTTGGTCACAGTAGAGGCAAATTCTGCCTTGGCTTGTTCTGCCACAGCCAGGGGGGCTCCACTCCTGATTTTTCTGTGGATGCACAACTGAGCACCTCTGGAAATGCCCCCGTGGCCACTGGAGTAGTTTGTAGCTATGGCAGCCAAGGTGACTCCTGTTGCTGCTCAGAGTAGTTTGTAGCTGTGATGAGGCACATAATATGATCATTGTGTTCTCCATTCAGAAATGGAAAATCAGCCCAGGCTGGGATTCTGTCAGTTCCTGGGCACAGCAAGGCAGCCTCTCCTCTCTCCCTCTGTATCAGATTTGGAAGTTAAAGGTTTTCAGGTACACATGCTGCACAGTAACCCTTAATACTGGGTCATTTCCATGGCCAGCTGGATAAAGCACAAAGCCCGTGACAGATTTTTGGTGTGCAAAGCCTCTGATGCCCTTGAGTAATGCCTGGCTGGCAGCTGCTTCCATGGATCCCTGGGCAGGATTGAGGGGCTGGTTTGAGAGATCTGTGCCATGGGGTTCTTGTCTCTTTGTCATTAAACACCGTGTACTTACCAACATTTCTTTCAGACAGCAGCTAATGGAATTAGGGATGTTTTATGTCATCTCTACGTCAATAATGCAATATGGGCCACATCAAGAATTGATTTTTTGGTGTGTGTTTGGGGAAGGAAGCAGAAAGATAATTTAACTCTTGACAGTGAGAGATTTCTTTCTGTAACTCTACTTTGATGTAGATTCTGGCTGTGACCTTGAAGTCACATCTAGAAGCAGGGAAGCTAATTAGTAGAATTTTATAATTGCTTTGGATGACTCCCCAAATTACAGCCTTGCAATAAAATCAATACCTCAGGAGCAAAGCAAGTTGTACTGCAAAGACAGGTTAGTGTAGGATTATTCTGGTTGTATGGCTGTGCTGCGTAGGTTGTAATATCAGTATTTTATTGTGTCAGCAAACTAGGCGTTGGTTGGTTGAGTTTGTTTGGTTTAGTTGATTTGTAATTTTTTTTTTCACCATGGGGTAGCCTGTGAGCAGAATTGCTAATCCTTGCATGTGCTATTTCAATGCCTGTTCTCTTTCAGTCAGAGAAAATCACTTCTATTTGCTAGTGCCAAGTTTGCTTTGTCCTTTGAGGGGATCAGTGGTATCCTCTAAGCTGCCTCCAAAAAGGAGAAATAACTTGAGCTTGCCTGTGCCTTTGCAGATGGTGAGGGAATGCCATGACTTAGCAGAAATAATCCAAGGCAGGAGCATATCCAAAAGGAGATGGTAATTCCATGGGGCAATACAGAGCATTGGCAGCGTTTGCCACTTCTAGATAAGCAAGGAATGGACTTTATAAGATGCAGGTTTGCTTGACAAAACTTCCCCTGAGGGCTGACAGGAAGTTTTTAATTCAGCATTGAACATTGCAGAAGTCTGGAGTTTGTATGCATGAGCTGACATATGCCTGCTTGGATTTGTTTACCCTGCATATTAAGAATTGAAAAAACAGTATTGAGGTGTTTATTTCTGCAGTTTGATTTTTATGTTGTTTTTGCATATTGTAAATATATATTCAAACATTTGTAGCAAACATGTATTCAGGGATATGATGTGCAAGAACTGATATCTTTAACATAGAATTGTTTGTTTGCTTTTTAAAGCAGAAAGGATTTCAGATGAAGCTTTTGCTTACCTTTGTGGTACTGAAAACTTTCTATTGAAGATACAGCATTTCTGTGTAGCAAATACTTCAAAAGTTTATGACCATTACTGTTAATTTGCAGTCCTAATGAAGATTATTTATTTATGGATGGATGGGCAGCATTTAGGTAGCATTTTTCTTTCTTTTAAAGGTAAGTGGGATTTCTCTTTCATGCTGTTTTCTAGTGGTTTTGAGTAATTACTTGAATTTGCAAATGGGGTGCTAAAATATGAGGCATTTCGGTCCTGAAAATCCCCCCACATATATCATTGATTTCAAGAGAAAATTTTCTTGTAGGCTAAATCGTGTGTCTCTACAGATAAGCTTATAAGGTCCATTTGGATTTCAGACAGGTGCTTCAACCATGTCTCTTGAAGCTGAAGAGACATGTGATTAATATAGCATAGCAGTATTGTCTTTTATTAAACATTAAAGTTTCTGACTCTGTGCTGTGCTACAGACAGATCCAGGGTTTCCTGGTATTTCTCCAGAAGTTCATGCAGGAACTGTTGGTGTGTGTTAGGCCACCCAGTGTTCCTGGGCACTGTTGTAGTACGGAAGTCAAGTTTCAGTGTCCTCAGGTTTAGTTTAGCAAAGGCATTTTTGCTTTTCCCATTATCCACAGTGCTAAAGCAAATGACCCCTGGCCTGGATCAGGAATAGTGTGGCCAGCAGGAGCAGGGAGGTCATTCTTGCACTGTACTCAGCACTGGTGAGGTCACACCTTGAGTGCTGTGTCCAGTTCTGGCCCCTCAGTTTGGGAAGGACGTTGAGACACTTGAGCATGTCCAGAGGAGGCAACAAGGCTGGTGAGGGGTTTGGAACACAAATTTGTGAGGAATGGCTGAGGGAGCTGGTGCTGTTTAGCCTGGAGAAAAGGAGACCCAGGGCTGACCTTATCACTCTCTGCAACTCCCTGAAAGGTGGCTCTAGTCAGGGGGGGGGTTGGTCTCTTTCTCCAGGCAGCACTGACAGAACCAGAGGACACAGTGTTAAGCTGCACCAAGGAAAATTCAGGTTGACTATAAGGAAAAAGTTTTTACGGAAAGGGTGATAAAGTATTGGAATTGTCTGCCCGGGGAGATGGTGGAGTCACTATTCCTGGGTGTGTTTAAAATAAGATTAGATGTGGCACTCAGTGCCATGGTTTAGTCAAGGTGTTAGGGCATGGGGTAGACTCGATCTTGATCTCTTCCAACCTTGTGATTCTGTAAATTCATTGAAGCTCAACAACGTTCTAGGCACATGCTTGACTGTCCTTGAGGATCTGGTGCCTGGTCAAAATGTGTAGAAAGAGCCCAACCCACCTGTGGCAGGAGCTGGTGATGAGGACATTCTGCTGAACCAGCTGATCCGTCATTACTGATGGAGCTTAGGGATGCTGGCTCTCCTCTTGAGCGCCCTGCGTTAAGGTAGTAGGCTGTGATTAAAGACTGACTTAGCCAGTTTAAAAACAAAAACAGAACATAAGCTCTTTCCAGCCTTTTATCAAATATTCTTTTGCTCATGCAGACAGGAATGAGAGCAGGCAGGCTGTGTATACAGTTAACCCTCAGTTAAATTTGTCTGTGGCAATGCAGACTCACATCTTTGCCCACTGACACACAGAGCAGATGTGCTCCTTGCCTGCAGCCTTGCTGAGTTGACTGTCTCTGTCACCAGTCTGTGCTAGCAGCCCTTCATCTGCTCCTATTCTTATTCTGCTAGCAAATCTGCCCCATCGAGATCACTGATGGAAAATGTCCAGATTTTCTTTCTTTGGATGCCTCATCTTCCTGTGATGTATGAAATTTATGGTAGTTTATTTTTAATTTATTGCATGCTGTTTAATATATATGGCAAGGAGACATGCACTCATGGTACTGGGATATCAGCGTTTGCAAACACACAGCTGTTGGAGCTCTGGAATAAGTGTCTGTTTATTAGTGGGTTTACATATACCAAAATATTAAAAATTATATATATACTAGGATTATTTTTGTCATTGCATGCACAAGTAAAGACTTGCATTCTAATGTGTTTTTAACACAGAGCAAGGTCTGCAATTCACCTCTCCCTGCTTCCCATGGTCTGTCATTCTGTCTCCATCTTCCTTTGTGTGATTTCAGCTGAAGGGGGAAAAAGGATGAGTCATCCATCACCTTATTGTAAGACAGTGTAGACAGCTGTAAATATATCCTGTCTGGAGATTGGATTCCAGTAATCAGCATAAAATAACCATTGACATCACACAGGGTAACTGAGCTCATGTCACTCAAAAAAAAACGGGGCTGGGGAAAGGGATTAATGGTGCCAAAATAGCAAAGGGCAGTACTCCTCCTTGTGTGCATCATGTGTGTGTCCCTGTGGTCTTCGTGGCCTCCACAAACTGCATGGCAACAATTGACTTGCACACTGTTGCTGTGGGCTAGTCTCTTTTTTGTGGGCTTTCTTTTAAAAAATATTAATAAGAACAATCTAAACACAAGGGTACAGCAGTTCTGTACCTAGGGCTAAACTCGTGGCATGGGGAACAGGTACATCATGGTACCTTTCTTAATTGTAGACAGCTTGGGTTGAAATCTTGAATTTTGCTTGCAGAAACATTTGAGGAGGATGTGGATAAAATGGGATGTGTATTTATTTTTTATGAGTATGGCTTTTGTATGCCTGTGGTTCAAGACTTACGGCTTGCATGTCTCCACTTGAAGTCTGAAAGAAGTGGAAGTGAGTGAAGTGAACCAGTTTCCCCTGCATATCTTGCATTTGTTTATTTGGAGTGCTCAAAGTTACCAAGGCATTAAGGCAAAGTAGCTGCTTCCAAAGGCAAATGAGAAACATGGCCAAGAGCTAGGAATAGCATAAGGTTTGACATTTTCTGTCTGGCTGAGCAACAGCCAGAGAAATAACAAATATCCAGGAGAGATTGAGGAAGAGATTCCACTCTCTAATGTCACTATGGCCAGCTGCTATTTCCTTAAGGAATAGCATTTTAGCAGTATAGGTCTTTATTAAAGCCCCATTTTCTTTCTGGAGTTACTAGAGTGGTTAGGATCATTCCATAATAACCCTGTCCAAATCAGCAGTTACAAGTGACATGTTTTATTTTACCCAATATTATGTGTTTCATAATCTATTGAATATGTGCACATAGTATAAATTAGGGATTTTGCATTCATTTGAAAATAGCTAATTTGTAGTGCCTCATGCAAATCAACTCTTTATCAAAAAGCTCCAGGAAGCATGTGTGTACTTTGTTTTCATGCCCTTCTCAGATGGATCTGTAGGTTGGAAGCTTCCACAGTACAGACCAGAAGAAATGGGTCTCTACCTGGCATATGGAAATGAGATTTAAGAAATCATTCAAACAGTGGTGGCTAGGTTTGCTCTTTTGAAATGGAAATTGGTTGTAAAACAAAAATGTTGCTTTTATATGGGTTCTGATAGTCTTGCTGGTGCTGCTACAAGAGGTAGGAATGAAGTGAAAGATATTTTAATAACTAAACTGCCAAATCCTCTTTTTTCCTTCCACCCTACTGTATATAGTGCATGTTCAATGAGTTGTTGCTTCTGCTGGAAACTTCTCAGACTAACATAAAGTCTGTAATTCTGTTAAACAAATGTTTGAAATGTTCACATCAAATGTAGGTGCAGTAGGATCTACATCCATAGGTGTGGAAGCAGGTAGCCTGAAAATCCAGCTTGGCTTATGGCTCCCCAGGCTCCTGTTTCTTCAGAAGGCCCCAGATTTGGTGTATAAGTGCTGGCAATCCTGAGCCCCACACACTGTGTGTGGCTCAAAACCAGCAGGCAATGGAGGTCCTAGACTGGAGTTTAAGATGCTTAATCCTGGAAATAGCGTCTCTGTGGAAACATATATGAGTTAATCAGTCCTATTACATTGTTTGGGTTTTGTTTTTCTTGTCCTTCTTTTCCTCCAAGTTTTTAGAACCTAATATTATTGATTGTAAATTTAGTTCTTTTGGTGAGTGTCTTCCTCCTTGAAGCAGCAGCAGGTCTGCTGTCCCTGCTGTTGCTGGGCACAGAGTATAGGTGACAGTGCTGCTAATGAAGAGCAGGACTCGAACCAGGCAGAGCTGCAGCCCTCTCTCATTCATAGAGTACAAATAATGAAGTTTCCTCTTCTGATTCAGGACTACTTTTCATGCTTTGAAAGTTTCAAAAGAAGAGGAGGATGGTGACGGTGTGTGGTCTGAGGAAAGATTCACCAGTTTAATACTGAAAGATTAGCTGCTGAATCATCCTCTTGGGGATCCTTTGAACTTTAATGTGGCTGGGTAGAAGTGAACATACTGTTTATGTGCAGTATAGCATAAATGTAGCATCTTCCTCTAAGGACTTAGTATTTAATAACTTGAAATTTGTTATTTGCATTTAAAAATTATTCAGAAGTTTGTAAATAAGCAGCTCGGGTTAATTGTTGGAATTAGCATGTGCAAAATGCATGGTCTTTCCCTGAGGTAATTCTGGATGAGCACTTTCAAGTTGATTCCTTGTACAGCTACCTCATCTTTTTCAGATGACTTGAAAGGCTGCCAGCATCTCTGCTGATTCAGAAGCTGATAGTGTTCTCTGCAGAGCTGTCAATGTCTATAGGGGCTGACCTGAATGAATTAACACAATGTTTATGCGGGACAGTCTGGGAAACCAGGGCAGAATCAGGTTTAGAGAGCCTCTCTTTTCATGTAAAATCAAGCCAACCAAAATAGTAGTGTATTTCATATACATGTAATTAGGAAATTTCAGTGGAGTGTCTGGTGAGCACTGCTAAGGAAGTTCATAAGTGGGTGGAGATCAGGAGCTTGTGTTTTCTAGGAATTCCTGCAGCAACTCAAACTGCTGGTGTGAGTGGTGTGGTGATACGTGTTTCTTATGGCTATTGGAATTGGTGTTACAGGAGTTGGTGTTCCTGTATCCATGTTGCATTTTAATTTGGAAAAAATCTTGAATGCTACATATTATTGAAGATAATGTAGAATATGCAGAAAGTTGTTGTATACAGTTGTATGCAATATGGATCATGAAATTATCTTATATTCTTTATTCTTTTCCTTTTCTGTGACGAAGTGATTGTTTTACTGTATTGTGGTCTAGTTTCTGCTTAAAAAATCTGGGGACCAGTTGCTGCCAACAGCACAGGAACATTTCTGTGGCTTTGCTTGCTAGTGGTGTAATGCAGGAGGAAACCCTGCACTCCCTGCTGTCAGTAGGGTTTGTAGTAAGTGCCATGGACTTGCTTAAAGTTAATTCCCATGGTAACTTCACCAGCTCTGGGCCTAACATCTCCTCTTCCTTGAGGGCATCTTGCCCTTTTTCGTACTATTTCCAACCCCTCAACCTTTTGGTTTCAGCTGATGTGCTGTAGCTCTGTGTATTTGGGATTGTGTTCATACTCTGACTCTCTAGGTGTGTTGCTATAATCGAGGGCAACTTTTATCCTTTTGTTAACCAAGGAAACAAGATCAGAAACATGTAATTGTATCACACTGCAATTTATAAAAGAGAAATAATCAGATTAGGATTTACAGGATGTTTTTTTGAAACACATTTCCTTACACTTTATTTCACCTTTATTAGAAATCTGAAAATTATACTTTTGCAGGAAGTTTGAGCACAGAAATAAAGTCAGTGAAATGCAAGAGCTGAAGAAGCAGAAGCAGCCTATGTGCAGAAGCCATGGTGGGCTCCCAGGAGAGTGGTGTTCCTGGAGAATGGTTCTACCCTGGCTAGTTGTGATCCATGGTGATGGAAGCCCATTGGCATATTGCTGCAGCCTGTTGGATTTTTTTCATAAAATCTTTGAATAAGAGTATCGGGAGAAGAAATCCAATCCAGACCACGTGTGTATCTGTGGATAACAATCCTCAGCAAGACAGTCTCAGGGAATAAATCCCTTTTTTTATGAATGAGCACTTGTTGCTCTTCATGGAAGCGATAATCCTGGAGCAGCTGCTGCTCAGGACCAGTGATATCAGCTCTTGGCCATGCTTTAGCACAGTGTGTTTCAGCCCCATGGGTGGACTCAGTGATCTGCTTTGTGGTAAACACAGGCAGCCCTTGGATCACGAGGACTGACAAATGGAAAGTCACAGAAGGCTCCTTGTTGTAACCCCACATAAGTTCCTTGGCCCACTCTAGGAGGTGTCACTGCAGAGCTCAGTCACCCTCCACACTGCCCTAGGCACTGCCTGCTCCTGTTCTACCAGCCTCGTGGAAACCCCACAGTGTTTAAAAGTGAATAAATGGATATGTTTCTGTTTCTTGAACCTCATATTTAGAATGTTACAAAACAGAAAATTGCTGAACTGTGGTTGTGCTGCTTCTCTTGTGTGCTGAACTGGCACTGATGGAAACAGGACTCCAGGAGGTTCTGATTTAACAGGAACTCAGAAGCCTGGTGGCACTGATGAGCCCTTTAAGAAGATGTATTTTTAGACTGGAAATACTGAAGACTGACAGTGTGGTCTTTTGGGATCAGTCTTTTCCCATCTTTCTCTGTAATGCCAGCTAAATGGCTGTTTTGTGTGCAGAATGTTTGCATAAAATGAGGGGGGAAACCCAAACTCGCTACATTTTAAGCTCTTATAAAATCCAGTGCAAGCACAGAGATTTCTTTATAATTATAGGGGCTTGCTTCTGAAACAAGTAATGCTTTTTCCTGTATCTTTCTTTCTTCCTCTTAAAGTGCCTGCAGATGACTTTGTGAAATGCAATTGCCCTTACAAGGGCTGTGCAACTTCTTGGTAATGTCATTTATGTAGACCCAGGTGGCTGCTGTATTTCAGTGATTTCATTTGAAAGAATTGGACTGATAAGCCTCAGGTCAGATCCACCATTCCTATACCTGTGCAGAGGTCTGAAATTGTGTGGCTTATGTAAGCAGACATGGGTACTTGCAAGCAGATAATCAGAGGATTCTGTTTCACCGACCACTGCTTCTTATAATTTGTCTTTTGTAGAAAGTACCATGTACATATGTATGTGTGCAAATGCTCAGAGAATATATATACATGTGTGTGCACATGCACACCCTCACAGCATTATTATCATAAAAATTTGGTTTCAGCCCTAGGCAAGCAAAGTCATCCTGAGCACATCCAGAAGAAACTCTTGGTTCCCAGAAAAGTCTTTCCAGCCCCAGTGCAGCTCACATGTAAGCAGTGCTTATTAGTAAGAGCCGTGGCTTTCTCAGTTATCTAAAAGTCACAAAGCATGTCATAATTACATGAAAGAACAGATTAAAAACTCCTTTCCCATTTTCCTTTTCTCTCTACTATCTCTACTTCTCTTTTTTATCTATTTTAGGGTGTGTGTGTATTTAAAATTGTTGCGGGGCAGGGAAGTTTATGGGGTTTTTTTAATCAATCAGGATACTCCTTTAATGCATTAGAAATCACCATTTTTATCTACATTTATTGCAGTGTTTTCTGGAGGAGGAAAAGGCAAGCGGAATAGCAGTTGCCTCTTAGGTGTGTTAGATGGCTGCAGCCTAAAGCACACAGCTCTTGAGATGACCAGACATTTAGTCGTGCTTCAACTTCTTTCTGTTTAAAATACAAAAGACAGTTTTTTAAAAAAATATTTTTGTTCTGGCGTTTGCTGTTGTTCAAGTGTCATTTGTCAAGCTCAAGCAGGCATGGTAAATCCATTGGCAGAGGCTTATCTGAGCCCACAGTGCAGCACCAGCAACACACTGAGCCCTGGGCCCAGGCCAGGTGCTTGGCCAACCCAGAGAAGTTGATAAATGTTGATAACCCAAAGGACAGTGGGGCAACATTCCACATTTGTTAAGGTATTGTATATGTTTATGGCAAAAAATGTAATTACAGTATTTTTTAGGTGTGCAGTAGGTGCAACCAGCTGTATTATTTTCTTCCCTCATCACTGCAGGTTTTCGATTATTCCTCCTTTTACAAGTCCTGATGAACTTCAGTGTTTCCATGACTCAGAATATAGCCCCAGTGATTGAGATAGTACACTTTGGAATGTGCACAGACAGATAATTGTAAGCAGTGCTCAGTTTATATCAGCAGAAAATAAAATTGGATTCCTAGTGGAGGCAATGGAGAGCCCCTTACACAGAGAACAGCCTCTCAGGAGCCATCTGTGGTCCTGTGCTGCCCAGTGTGGGAACACCTGGCCTTGACTGGAAGGGCATCTCTTGCTGGATACAGCATGACAAATGGCTGGATGCATTTCCTGAGCCTCAGAAGTGAGAGGAAGATGAGGCCACATTTCATAGAGCTTTTTTTAGGTCATTGTGGCTGTTTTCTGCATAGGATAAGCCTTTGTCAGTCAGCACTGCTGCCATGAAGCACAGGGACGTTCTTCTGCTGACTCCAACAGCAGCAGATCAAGCCCTGTCATGTTTGTAACAGCTGAGGCTCCTTTTTCCACCTCACTTCCCACTCTGGCAGCATCTGGTGAGCATCTGCATGGTCTGTGTTGAAGCCACAACAATGAGACTTCTGTTTGTTACATGGAGTATTTTGGGAGAGGAGGAGGCTGTGTGAAAATGATCCTGGGGGTAGCAGCTCATCCCAGCTGTTTCCCATCACCCTTGGGTTGGTGCTGCTGATGCAGTGATCTGTTGCCTGGTAAGGAAACTTGAGCAACTTTGTCACAACAGAAGTTAAACCTTGTAGAGGAAATGGAGCTGTTGTGGCCTCCTTAATGGGTGGGAGCTGGGATTTGGACAAACTACAGAAGCAGGACTGATGAAGTGGAACTTTTGCTGCCTTACATCTCTCATAGGTTATGATGCAACAGTGGCTTTTGAATTCAGTTATTTCATTTGGTCTCCTGGTGCAGCCAGGTTTGGAGACACATGTTGATCAAATTATTTAGTAGTAACAGATTTGAAGCACTCACATATAAATTTACAGGAATATTAAAGAAGTCAAATGCTATTCCAGGTAGGAAATAATATTTGAGTAGATGATTCATAATAACATGAGCTCTTAAAACTTTCTCAGAATTGAGGGAGGCAAGGCAGTTTGTAAAAACAAACTCTAAATGTCAAGTTTATTGTTTTTGTCGTTAATATTTATATATTATTGATAATAATGTGTACCATAATGGTGCTGTGCAACCAAGTTACTTTTTCCTATTAAGCAAAAGTGTTCAGTGTCTGATCAAAAAGCAGACCCCAAAGGAAACCATTACAAGTTTGTGTTAATGTTGGCTCTCATCCTCTTCCTTAATAACAGAAGTGGCTCAAAGCTGTTTAAGTGGGCAAATTAGGGGTGGTTATTTTGTTGTTGGCTTTCCTCAGATCTTTCAGTAGAAATGCTGTAAGATGGAGAGTGAGGATTCCTGTCCCTGGATTGGCAGGGTGCCTTTGCTGGTCACACTGCTGTTCCCCAGTTCTCAGTGTCCTTGCACCCAATATGGGAGCATACCCACCCAGCCTCTTCCTAGTCCAGTGCTTAAGTTACAGATTTCTTTTTTCATACACATCAGAACGTACACTAATTCAGCTGTTAAGCAGTCAGTAAGATTTCTACAGAGAAATGTTTTTAACGAAGTCAGAACCAGAAGAGAAAAATACTGGTTTTACAATTAAAGCTGAGCAATCCTACCAAAAGTTAAGAAGGTATGACTGGTGGTAAACCTGCTTAATGCCTTCCTTCCCCATTTACTGAATGCTGGTAGATGTTGTGTTTTTAAAGGGGGAGGGAGTGGGCAGCCTGGATGAGGGCTGTTCTGTTTGATCCTGCCAGCATGTGGGACCCAGGAGAGAAAGGAGTGACAATTCCTTCCTCGAAAGCAGCCCTGTCCATGCAGCCAAGGGGTGGGAGGCACCCGGACACCAGCCAGAGGTGACCTCGAGCTCAGCAGGACTCGAGTGGCTGCCAGAAGGAGCAGGAAGCTGATGCATGGCCAAGGTCTGTGTCTCTGAGGCAATGGAAGAAACAGCTTCTCTGTGGATGTGCTGGAGGAATTCATTCCAGCCCAGAAAAGAGACGAGTGGATTAGCAAAAGGCAAGCCAGATGACAGGACCTCACTGCCAAACCATGGCAGGAGGGTTCTTTAAAAATCTTCTAACTTGACTTGTATTACCTATGGGAGACAAATTTCATTATTTAACATTTTCTTTTCTAGTTTTTTCTCATTAAATGATGCTGTGAAAATGGTGTTTCTGGGATGCTTACTTTAGGGTAAAGGTTTTGGATGATCTTTCCCAAAATATTTGCAGACTTGCACATCTTTTTCTATTGTCTCCAAATATTAAGGAGCAAGTAAATTTCTTAAACTCTCATTTCTGTGAACAGAATAACAAGCTGGAGAGAATGTATTTGCTCTGAATACTTGAGATCTGCAGCACTGGTGTGTGTATGTGATGAAGCAGTTGGGTTCAGCTGGTTATGGTGAATATTACACAAGATGCAGCAAGGAGGGTGTTTGAGTTTAGGCTGTTTGCTAATGAGTTTATAGCAGAGCTTTGTCATGGGATTTAATGTCTGCATGCTCTGGAGAGGAGGGTGGGATTTGAGAATGGCAAGTAGGCTGCATAGAGCAATGGAAAGGTCTGTGATGGTGCTGTAATGAAGTAGTAATTCATCACTCTGGTGACCTGCAAAGAGTCAGAGTTTTCTGGGGGAGGGAGAACTCTTGGCTGAAATGATGTTTGACAGATAAGTGCTTTCACCATACATCTACAGAAGCTTACTTGAAAACTCCTTACTTTTATAGTCTTAGTTAAACTTTGAATATGGGAGATCAGTCTGGAGTAGTCAAGCACATTTGTCTTCTCTGTTCATGTCTCCAGGCTGTGTGAGGCTGGGAGTACTCTCCTCATTTGCCCTGCCTGCAGAGGAGCTGTCAACAGTAATGAAAAAGATTCAGTGGGGGAAAGTACAGCTAAATCTCTTGTAAACAGTGAAACTACCAGTGCCTCTGTCACATGGTTCTGGAGTCTGGAGATGTGCAGGGCAGCAGGAGCTGGTGCTGGGGGGTGCCTGTGCTGCCAGGGACAATGTGGTGGCTGTGCTGGCATGAGACAGTGTGGTGGCTGTGTTGGGGTGGCTGTGCTGACATGAGACAGTGTGGTGGCTGTGTTGGGGTGGCTGTGCTGCCAGAGACAGCCACCAGTTGGAGCTGGGGGCAGCTCATAGCACCCAGGCAACCTTTGGAGCAGGGGAAGAAGGAAGCTGGTTAGGGATAGAAAGATAAACAAGCAAAGAGGTTTGAAGCATTAAGTATTTCTTCACAATAAGGGATTGAGGTCATAGTTTTCACTTGTAAAGGAATCAAAAAACCCCCACTTGGAGTTTACTTGCAGAGTACAGTAAGTACCTTGGTTGACTTACAAAACAGTGATAAACTGAAGCTTCTTCACTGATAGCAGTATCCCCAGCATGGTGGTTCTCATGGCTGTGGGATCAGGTCATGGGGAGGGCAGGAGGTGGCAGGTTATGTCCTACAGCAGCTTCAGTGTGTGGTAGGAAAGGGACAGTGGAGTTGAGAACCATCTTCTTTCCAATGTTCTTCATTGCTGGAGACAGCTCAGCATGCAATTGTATTTCTGTATTTCTGACTCAAGATCTTTGATGTCATGCACCCACCACAGGGCAGACCAGCAGTGATTCAGATGCAGACAGAATGGACAAGGATGAGCCTAAGGCTGCTCAGAAAAGGAGATTTAGACAGTGGAGGAGAGGCACGCATAGCCAAAGAAGAAGATGGTGAAAGGAGGAAAGAATCAATAGTTCATTAGATTTATAGAACAGAAGAAGGAGAAAGGGATCAATAGTTCATCTGCTTTGGAGACTCTGCTTGTGAGATGTGGCTGGTTAAGGACATTATGCAACAGCTCATATCAGCATGTGGGAAAGAATGAAGAAGTAGAAATTAAGGGTAGCCAAATTGTAAAGCCTGGTTTAAGGGATGGGATTCTGTTCAAAAGAGTTTGTTGAAAAATATGAAGTAATTCTTTGAGGTTCTTCAGCCTTCCTTCACCAACACTGTCTGTGGCATGAACATAATTGCTCAAAATTCTGCAGTTTTCAATTAGGATTTCAGTGAATGTGAGTTTTGTCTACAGGATTTGGTATTGTGGTTTTAATAGTTTACAGCCCACGTAAAAAGTAAATACTGTATTGTAACAGATTTCAGACATGGGTGTGAGTTTTTCTACAAAATTAGCTCACTTATTTAACACATATGGACTAGAAGTAATGCAGTCATGCAGTTTCCATGATTATACTGTAGAGAAATAATAGCTACTGTAGTATGAGGTGTATTTTTAGAAAGAATGTTGCAAACATGCAATGTTAGTTTGGACTGGCACTTCACAGTGCATGTCAATAGCTTAAGTGTAAAGGGCTGATTTTAGTACAGAGTAGCTATTTTCTGTGGATTTATTAGTTTAAAGGATTGTGTATGGGCCAGCAGTAAGTGCTGATGGTCTCATTAGGGCCCATGGAAGCACCTGTATAATAGCCACGTGCACTGACATCTTCTCGTAACCCAAGAATTCTTTCTTGCCTTTAGGAATGTCAGTTGGCTTAAATATTCCTTCATGTTTCCTTGCTATTCCTGAGGGAGAACAGTCAAGTTCTCCTGTTAGCTCTGCAACACAAGTTCCTGCAGTGTCTGTGAGAAGCAGAAGCAGTCCCTTTGCCTACATGTGGCTCTGTAGGAGATGCACTAGTTAACTGTCCTTTGCTTTCAGATAAAATAATGTAGCTTTTTAATGGCTACAAATGATGGGAGCTTCAGAGTTCGAGTTCCCTGTAGCCCTCTTAGCTGAGTGTACTCCTGTCCATGCATGAATAATGTAGGACCTCATTGGCTTTAGTAAGATACAGTTAATTCTCTTGGCCTTTAAGAGTTTTTTTCCCCTCCCCTTGTTATTACTTAGCGGCCATCCTGTTGGAAGGGAATGAATCAGCTGCAGGACTACGAATGCTGTTGAATGTAGGAGACAAAAACATTATATGGGTAAAGCAGCTCCAGAGTTCAAATTCTTCAGCAGAGGTTTGTGTCTCTACACTTTCTAAACATCTCTTTTGTGCTGTGGACACAGTTGGCCTACCGATATTCAGATATTTGTGTGTGTGAAGCTTTATTAGAGGCAGTGAAAGCCCCTGGGCATTGCTGTGTGGGCGAGGTGGGCAGGGCAGAGCAGGGAACTGCACACATCAGGCAGGATCTGCAGCTGGTCCCACCTGTTCTCCTGGCCTTGCCAGTGAGCATGGCACTGAGGTGCTGGCAGGGTGCCCTTTGCAGTCCTTTTTCTACATTTGTTACCATATCTGAAGGTCAGGCAGCTGTTGGAACACAGATGCACCTTCCTAGGATGGCTAGGGAAGAGAAACCTGCCTTTCTGTATTTGTTTATCCAGATAGAATATCCTTTTGAAAGTCTTACTTAAAGCTTAAATCTTTTTCTCCTGTTTACCCAGCACAGCTGCTGGGAGAATTTTGGCATGGTCTGTTCATTTTAGCAACATGTTCTCTCCATGTTGAGCAGGTAAGGCAAAACTTGAAAAGGCAGGGATTGACAAAGCACCTGCTAAAACAGACTGCTCTTTATAATCCCCAGTTCAAATGTTTACTTTAAAAGGAAATACTTTGGTTGGCAGGCTGTGAAGTGTGTGATGATAGCTGAGTAAGCCTCAGCCTATCTGGTTAACAGGAGCTAGAACCAGGTCGGGATTTTTCCATGTTGTGCTTTTTCTCGAGGCACAATTTTTCATCTAGTTAACTTGATGTGCTGACCCCTGTAAAGAATAACTGAACCCTAACAGAATGATTTTTGATTCATGGCAAGCTGTAGCTAGACTGTCAAATCAGTAACATTTGAAGTCTTTTATAGTATCTAGTGACATTTATATACAGCCCTAAATAGTTGACAATAGGAGAGATTTATTGGTGTAACATACTAACAGCTTGATGCTGTGTCTTGGTTCTTATTCATTCTAAAATGAGAATGGGAGGCTACTTACATAGTTTCACAGTACATGAGAAATATTTTAGAAAACAACAGGTGATAGTAAAAGTAACTTAGGTTGACAATGCTGTTTTATTTTCTTTGCTTAAGAGATATTTCTTATAAAAGAAAAGTGGTATTGTAAGATAAGGTGCTGCATGTTATATGCAATATTTATCTGGTTTAAATTCTTGCAACTCTAGCAATTGTTTAATTGGTGCATAAATTACTTACATCTCTTATTCTCCCTGACAATGTTTCACTGAATTTTGTAGAGACTAATTACTGTCATCCCCAGTAGAGTTGTTCTTTTACATCAGCAATCATTCATAACTTACTAGGTGCCTGCAGCTACCAGTCAGTCATTTAAGCAACCCTGGGAAGTGTTTCACATTATCCAGCCCATCTGGTAATGGAAGAAGCCAATAGTTCTAACCATATTATCAACTTGAAATCTGACCATTTCAGAAGCATTGTATTTAGCAGTTCCCTCAGCCTGTGACAAGACCCTGAGTGTGCACACTTGCCACTGTGTGCAGAGAATACAGGGGCTTTTCCTTCTTTTTTGTCTGCCTGAAAGACTTCCAGGAAGACAAAAGGGGTAGTTGGAGCTCTGATATGAAGACAGACACTACATATAAAATTTAAACTGTAGGCCACAGCTTTGTTCAACCGACCGGGCAATCTCTGAGGAAAAACAGTTTATAGCTTGAGACCCACCTTCCTTGAACTATCCCTCTGTCTGGAGCAGGACAGTGGGAAGCTTTCATTGGGGAAATAGTCACTCATCCATCAGCTTAAGAGTCAGTGGGGCTGACTTCCAGAAGCAGGCCAGCAAGAAGTGCCACCTGTCTTGTGAGCCCTGTGTCACCTGCCCAGCCCTGCCCCTGCCGCAGTGCTGGTGCTGCTGCTGCAGCCAGAGCATGCCTGGGAGCTGCCAAGCAACACAAACGCCACGTGCAGCCTGCTTGGAAGGCACATTTTACATTGGTCCGTGGTAATAGTGGGTATATTTCGTAGCAGGAGCCAATTTAAAAAATAAAAATAAAAAAAAAATAATGGAAAAGGTGTGTTTTATTGGATTCTTCAGCCATTTATTCAAAACCAGTTTATTTTAAATGGCCTTTGGATGGAAGGCAGTTAGAAGTTTATTGCAAAAATGCAAAGTAACTTTCCTGTAGGTCCTGTAGGAAACAATATTTCTCTTTAGATTATGGCTGTATATTTGGTGTTTCATTTTCCAGTGCCTGTTGGAGTAATAAGAGGATAGAAAATAAAAATTTTTACTTATTCCTTTTCCAATTTACCCAGTGTACTTCTAGGCGTTGGAACTGACCTTTTGCTATATCTAATACTTGTTACAAGGGAAAGAAACTCAGCGTGCTCTAAGATGAGGCTCAATCAGGTAAGTGTATACTGCATTACTTACAGTAGCAACGTAGTAAACTCAGTGACCCATTCATTTTTTTTTTTTCTTCAAGACTTTGTTTTTCTGGGCTGAACAGCTGTAGCATCTTTTCCATCCCTATACCTCCATTCCTATTCTACAAGTACCAAATGATAAAACTCCCATAGTCTGGCTCAGGAGGTTATACCACAGCTCATTTCTTTTATTCATTTTGGATCACTTTTGTTCCCGAAGTTGTAGTATTTCCTGAGCAGTTGTTCTTCATGCTGAGAGCTGCCACGTTTGATTTTTGTCTGTCCTATCATCTCCTCATTATTGCTTTCATTTTAACAAGTTCTTTGGTGTGAGTTCTTTTAATCTCCCCTCCCGGGCTAAATTTAGTCAATCTTACATCAGGCTTAAATGTTGTATTATTGCTTACAAGTGTTGAAACATTAGAACTGTACTAATGTAATGCAGTCATAAACCATATACGATTTAATGATTCTGTACCAGGAAACTGGATTAAGGAATTAAAGTCTGGTCTTTCTTCTTGCTATGAACTGAAAGGAGCTGGAGATATGGCTGGGCTTTGCCTTGGAGTCACACTCCATAATTCACCATTGAGAGACACTTTGTGTGTCCATCCCCTTGGCATGTTTTGCTGCCCAGTTTCTCAGCAAGCCATCTGTTATGCTCTCGGTGTATTTCCATCACTTTTATTCAAATATGCTGAAAGCTGCTTAAGGAAGAGATCTTTTTTCGGACTCATAAGTCTGACTGTGTGGAATGAGTGATGTCTAGCTTTGCTGTTCAAGACTGAATGGTTTAATAATGGAATCAGGCCAGGCACATCCCAGCCCAAAGTGCTTCGGTGTCATTCCTGCCTGCATGAACAGCCTCTGTGATTCTTTCCAGCTTGTCATGATAAACCAGAGTAAGATGACAGTATTCGTCTTCTGAAAAATGAACTTGACAGGTGCTTTTGCTACTAAATTAGCACTGGGAGTTTTGTCAGCAGTACCCAGGCTGGCTCTTGGTGCTGGCAAGTGAGTAACCTTGCCTCTTGGCTTATTTGCAGGAACTGCTGGCACTAAGGTGAGCCATTTTCTCTTCATCTACTTTAGAAGAATGCTCCAAAGGCAGTCCTTTGGGGTTTTTTTTAAAGCTTGGTTTGGTAATTGTGCTTCAAAGGCAAGGATGCTGGCAGAGTGATGAAACTGTTGGTAAATTATTTAGGCCATGGTTGCCACTGGTTGTGAAACCATATTTTACCCTTTATGAGCAGTGGCTGAGTTGAAGTGAAGGTGAAACTTTATTTTAGAGTAGAGAAAGAGTAGAGAAAGCTGCGGTGAGTCAAGCTGTGGTGGCTCCTGATTGCTGTTCCTGGCTTCCCTGCCCTGCCCTGCAGCAGGACAGGCAGGCAGGGCATGTGTGTTGCTGGGCAAGGAGGGAGTGAGGTGTTACTGGGATTCACACTATTCCCAAAGCCCTTGCTCCCTCCCTCCGTGCAGAACACGGTGGTTTCGCAGTTTGCTCACTCTGGGTATGTCCCTTCTGTCCCAGAAAGGTGCTGTGTGTGAGCCATGTGAAGGGCCTGGGCTAAGCACAAAAAACACTGTAGCTCCTCAGTAGGTGACCAGATGTTACAGTTCATTTGTCCAGCTTAGATACTGTTGCATCTCTTCTGCATTCTTGAAAAATAAAGTATTTACTTCAGTCATTTTTATTGGTAACAAGAAAGAAACAAGCATGTGATTCAATGCATTGTCTCCCTGTTCCTCCCAGGCACAGCTGGTTTGTTTTCAGAACTCCTCCCTTTGGTATTGCTTTTAACTGAGCAAATTTCATTTCATGGAGGAGGCAGGTGCTCATTCTGTTAATATCTTTATAATCTGCTTCACTGTGTGAAAACTGCTTGATGGAAGCCAGCCTGGCAGAAAGGTCACCTCCTTTGAATGACTTGGTGTGTCAGTTTTGGAGACAAATTTCAGGAGAAAATGCCCCGGAATGAGCATTTCCTCTAAGGAGAAAGGGCTCCAATACCTGCCTTCTGCCAGTGAGAGAAATTGATACCAGCAGATAAAAGTGGAAAAAAAATATTGTTTATTAACAGGAAAAAAAAAGTGCAAAATAAGCATTTTTGATGATGAACTAACCAAAATCCCCATGCCTTGTCTCCCTGGCGCTGTTGGTGGGAAAGAGGGAGGGGCTGGGGAGAAAAAGGTGTCTTAAAGGCTTATTTTACTTCTCATTATCCTCCACTGACTCTAATAATAATAAATTTACCTTAAGAAAAAGGAGAAGGGTTTGGATGGGAGCACTTAAAATTTCTTGGCAGATGTTTACTGCTAGGGAAGCTTAGGGTCTTTTTTCTCTTTCCTTCAGGGAGTGAAGAGATTTCAAGGAGGAAATGGCAGATCTGGGTTTCTGAGAGTGATTTCTGAAGGCAAGCTTGGGGAGCAGCCTCATTTACATTGCAGACCACATCCCTGGGAAAATGTAGCCTGGGCTTCTCACCTGGAGGCTGCCTGGGGCTCCCTGCACTGCCCACAGTTCATAGAGGAGCAGTAAGAAACACCCTTTTTCTCCTTGGAGAAAATGGAGTCACAGAGGTGCAACTAGAAATTTAAATTACTGTTCCTGAAACCCAGGGGTAAAGACCTGCATAAGATTTAAACTGTTCTGGCATTGCATGAGCAGTGCTATTTTGCTCTTATCAGATACACTTCAGGGTTGCAATGTGATGTTTGAAATTCTCGCAAATGGTAGATGCAGAGGGTCATGCTATTTATTACATTAGAAAAACAAATGAATTTACAGCACTGTGTGTTATTTATGACACTTTGGAGAATAATAATTGTTTAAATTTCAGGTAACAGTTCTTTCTTCTACATTCTTCTGAGATTCCCAAAAACGTGGCTGACTGCTTCCAGTAGGCAGTTTTACTGAGGCTCTGCAGGGTTAAGACCATACCCCATGTTATATCTGCAGAGCACAGCTTGCACAGAGGAAGAGTTGGAGGCTCCAGAGAGCTGCTGGTTTGCTTACTTTTTACTTTCTTTGTCCTCCTTTCAACTCCCCTGCTTTGTGGACTCGAGATTACTTTTTGTGTGCACATATAATTAGTTTAAATGTCAATGCTAAGGTTTTAGTAATGGGTTGGAAATTCATCATGGACATGTTCCATCTGTATGGCAGTGGGTCTAGCTGTACATTAGCAGTGTATTTGCTGTAATACTTGTATGTCTAATAGGCCATGCTGCCCAGGAGGTGTGTTTTGGGGAAACAGGAAAGCCAAAGCATGGCAGGTGTTGTCATGGTACCTGTCAGCCAAAAAATAATTTTGGCGTTGACCTGTGTGGTGATGTTTGCCTTCATTTTCTCTGAACTGTAGCTGTGGTCAGGGTAGGCAATGGAAAAGAAAGGCCAAACCCCAGAACTGTGTCTCTGAAATGGGTTTTGAGGAGGGAAACAGGCAGTAGCTGTTTAGAACAGCACTGAAATGCAGTGTCTGTAGGGACGCATCAGCACCAGGCATTGGGACCTTAGGGAAGACAGAAATTTGTGTAGGCTTGCTCTGAAGTACTTTTTCTCTAAATATTTTGTTACTATTGATAAATCCCCTCCCATTCCTTGCCATTCCCCCACTAGTGCAGTTGCCCTAAGAGGAACCACAAGTCCTGGGCACGATTGGAATTCTGGTGGGGAGTGGCACAGTCTAACTCTGGTAGCTCATGGAGGAACTGCATCCCTGCTGCCAAGAGCACGGCAACAAACTGAATCTTTCATCAAAACTGGGTAAAGCCCATAAGGAAAAATGTACATAAAAGTAATTGAGCTGTGCATACTTGGGGAATAATCACTGGAAGCAAGGATTCAGTTGTGCTGCGGCTACTGAGCAGCAGAAGAGGAACAGATGGCTTTGGAACCAGCAAAATTTTGAGACCTTTCCTGTCAGTGGAATTGCTAAATCCATATGGATCATCCTAGGCACAAATTTTATGAGATTGCAAGTATAATGCACAACTGTCTTATAAAATAATACGGAATGCTTTTAAGAGAGAAGGGGATGAAATGCTTTTTATTGGGAATGTGTTCACATGGTGCTGGCAGGTTACAAACACAGTGTGCCCAGTCCTGGTCCACACTGGAAATCTGAAGGCTCTGGTCTCCTGTTGCTGTGGGTTGCTTTTCCATGAGACCCTCAAGCAGTGATACAAGTTGCTCTCTATGAAGTTTGCTTATGTCCAGGCATAGAAGTTCTTGTTCAAAGCTGAATGGGAGAGGTGTCCAGGATTTTTGAAGAATTGTCATTTGGCTTTGTTGTTTTGAAGGAGACAGTGTCCTGGAAGGTCAGTTTTAATTGATATTACCTACCAAGGAAGAGGCAGTGAGGAATAATTTACAGTTCTGCTTTGGTCTTTGGAAGATACATCAATAAAGGAAAAATTAATTAAAACGTTGCCGTTTCTACTAATCTGGAAAGTTACCTTAGAGACAGTGAAATGCATATTTCAACTGCTACCAAGATCCTAAATATCCAAAGCCCAGAATTCTGGTTTTGTGTCAGTAAATAAAAATTACAGTATGCATAATAAAAATATTTCATTCAGAATATGAAATTAATGTCATCAACATTCAAATATGTCGTCATAGCAGAGATTATGAAAGCAATGCACTGAACAGAAAAACAGAGAAAGGAAAGACTTTCTTTTTCCTTTGTTCATTGGCATTTTAACACTGATGGTGTGGTGCTGGCCACTCCCAAATTGCTTTTCTCTTTGTCCATTAGTAATCTCATGCTCTCTCAACCTTCCCAGGCAGGGGGTCAGCAGGAGGAAGCATGCCCTGCCTCCTTGGGAATGTCTGCAGAGGAAAGCAGGAGGGACGGGCTCAGGTCTCCCCTCCATCCTGCAGTATGCACAGAGCTGCATTTTGAGTTCCCAGGGAAGTCTGGATGGTGACTGCCCCTCTTTCCTCATCACCTCTTGAGCTGGAAGGTGCTTGGAAGGATAAGATCAGCCCAGTTCTCTTTGCTTTCATGCCCCTTTGGTTTTTGCTCCTGACTCCCAGCTCTGACGGAAAGCATGTTCCTTGATGTGTCCTTCTTATTGAAGAGTTTTTTTCTGATTTTTGAAAGAACAAGGATATGCAAACCATGTCTCAGCACTTTGGGACGTGGGATACATCCTGTTTCTTCCCCTTATTGCTGGTCTGCAGTCTGCTTTGGGGTTGTGGGTTTGATTCTCTGTGCGGTTGGATTGGTCTCTCCTCCTGAAGTAAAAGCATATCCAAAGTAAACAATGGACTAATGCCGTGGGTTTAGAGGATGGGTTTGGAATGCTACCCAGGAAGTCTGCTCTGCTGGGCTGTTCCCACCCCTAAGAAGGATGGTTTTGGAAAGCTCTGTGCAGCTTTTTGCTCAACTCATTGTCTAAGTGATTAACTTAATTACTTAAGAAATATCCAAGACGTCAGAATGGCCTGGGCATGTTCCTGTGCTCGAGAAGACAGTGTTTATTTCAAAATTCTGAGTACTTGGGGAAAAAAAATCCAGTAAATCTGACAGGCAGATTGACTTGGCAATCAGAAATTACTTGGCAACAGAGGTAAAGTGAAATATATTTATGGATGGGGGACCCCATTTAGCAGTATTTACCCTGGCAAAAATCCCTTTGACTTTTCTGACAGTGCTGGTAGAATCAAAAAGGCTGAGTCACCAGGGAGCAGAAGGAATTTGGTGGGAAGCCTACTTTTGTGCTCTGTGTAATTCTGGATGTGTTTTTTTAATATTTAGGAGGGGTTGTACATTGTATTAAGTACTAAATTAAAGAATTTAGACTTGTAATTTAGCATTTCATCTGTTGCACCAGTGTCACCTAGATTTTTAGATAAAAAAAGTAAAATACTCTGTGCCTGATGTTTCCAGACCCACAGGTAGAAGGGTTTTTTCTTTTTAATTTCCAGTTTGAGAATAGATTAAAAGATAGGGAAGGACCCAACTGATAAGACAGAAAATAAGACAAATGGTCTAATAGGTCAGAAGATTTGACTGAAAAGAGTCAGAATGGAGTTATATAAGCTATAAAAATAATATATGTTTATATCTGCCACACAAGCTTAAAATGGGATTGATATTTGTCTTATACCTTTTCAGTTTTGTAATCTCATTAATAAAACCCTAAAAATTAGTGTTCAAAATATGAGGCTGACAGTGAAGGAGTCTGTCCAGAATCTATTAAAACATACTAGAAATTTAGCATCTAATTGATACTCCAGTGGCTGAATAAAACACTAAAACAGAAGTCCCCACTCTTATTTCCATTGAAGAACTTCCTGTGTAAGTCTGAAATGGATATTCCAAACTGTAAATAAAATGTCCAAACTCCCAAAAATTACCAAAAACCCCATCATCCCTGTTGTAGGGCTGGAAATAGCCTGACTGTGTTCAGTAACTGTGCTGTCTTCTTGGCACTGTAATGAACCAAGTAATTTATTGTAGGACCTCAGGATGGGCTTGCACTGTAGAAAACTGCTACCTGCATATTTGCCAATGCCCAGTTCAGAAAATAGACTCTAATGGAGCTAACACCATGTTGAAAACAGTTTGTATTTTGAATTAAGAAATTACTGTACATCTGCTCAGATTGTAGGGTTCTAGAAATTTTTTTCCTATTATATAAGTTGCACACATGTAATAGTGAGCTGAGTGCCTAAAGCTCCTGCCTGAATGTCTTCAGTAATCTGAAAACACAAACATGTAGAAACTGTGATAAGGTTTTTCGTGCATATTCAGTTTCTTTTATTTTAGTTTTTTATTTGCTATCAGCTGTATTAGTGGGTGGATGAGATTCCCTTTCCTAAAGAAATCAGATATGCAAGTACATGAAAGAGGTGGGTGAATTGATCAGCCTTGATTTGTTGTTCCCAGATTCCTTTTTTTTAATTGCCAGCCTCACAGATTGACTTTGGGACCTAAAATTCTAGACAAATCTTTGTTCACAGTAGCTTTCCTGCAGGCCAAATCATGCTTTCATTTACCTGTGCAACTGCTGCCAGCTTGCAGCTGGGGCAGAGCAAGCTGGAACAGGCTCTTTATGGGCAGGGTGTGTTTGATAATGAGTCAGTGAGAAGCAATAAACCCAGACCCAGAGCACAGCCACACCACTTGGGGGTTCAGCTCTTTCTGGCTTTCTCCCCTTCTCCTCCTGGTCTTACACCTGTGGGGTCCTGTGCAGATGGTGGTTGTAAAACCACAAGTAGGGACAGAAGGAGCACGCATGCAGCTGGGTAGATAAGTGAGGAAGAGAGGGCTGGGGTTAACGTCCCCCTGGTCATTCTCTGCTGCCCTCCCGTTTGTGCTTGAATTCAGTGGAACAGCGAGTGAGCACCCCTGGGGAGAGTCATTGTGTGGAGTTTGAGAGATCCAAAGGAAATGTGTTGGCTGGATCTGGTGGGCTGCAGAGGACAGGAAGAAGTTATGAGTGGTATTACCCTGCAGGTCTGGTTCTCACAGTATATTAAGCAGTGCTGTCAGGAGTAGGCTGATGGATGTTTGGAGAGTGGCAGCAGGTCCATCCCAGCTGCCACCCCCCTTTCAGCTGCTCTGGCCAGAGAAGACAGCTAAGAGGGGGCTCCTGCTGTCCATGTGTCCAGGAGGACCAAGTACAGGAAAGAGTTGCTCAGTGATGCTGCCCTGGAGGTGAAGAAGTTCAGTGTGAGCAAAACTCGAGTTAGCTGTCAGATTCTAGGAATCCTGTGTGAAATTCCAGGGGGTGTTTTTGTGAGTTTTGGTATTTGTATTCATGTTGTATCCCCCTACCCCACATGCCTAGGAAGAAGAAAAAAAGCACTTCAGTAGGCAAATGACTCTGTAGCCTACCTAAAAACCACTGTAGCTCACCTACCCTCTCGTCCCTCCCATCCCATCACTGGGTTTGTGCTGGTGCTTCAGAGGCTTGGGGGGGTGATAACACACTACAGTGACTGTAGAATGTATAGTATGGAAATCCTCTTTCCACACTCCGTTTTCTGAGGAAATGGGTCTGTAAGATGACATGGCAGGAGTGCTGATTGTAGGTGGGGTAAAAGGGTGTGACATTTCAGAGCTTTGCCAGCGTTGAAAGATGGTAACAAAGAGTTTGTGATTGAGAAGAACTGCACAATGGTGAGTGGAGGCAGTCCTGTGTGCTCTATCCGTGCTGTGAGATTGCATTTGTGTTCAAACTGAATGCTTTAGAAATGTGTTCAGAGAGCATCAGCTGTGTTTGTATGCCAGGAACAATGATGAATCCTAAATTCAGTATGAAAGTAATTCAGATCATCTCCAGTACCATTTTCTGCTGGTGAAGATTATGGTACTTAAGAAAAAAAAAAAATCACTTTGAACAAGTCCAAAATATAAATGGTACTAAACTAATGAGATCAAATTCATTATATTGAGCCTAATTGCAACTTCATGGCTCCAGATTTATTCCAATGTAATTCTGTTAATACCAAAACTAGAATAATAAAGTGATGAGTCAGGTCTATTGTTTGTAAATCTCCACTACAGATCATTAGCTTGTATACAATTGCATTAAAGTTTAAATGACATGCTGCTGTAATTTTTTCCTTTGGTTTGAGAAAATCTGCATATGTTGGAGCCTCTGGGTAATTTAAATTGAAATGATTGAGAAAACATCATGTAACAGTGATATGAGGAATGCAGTCAAATATTAATTGTCTTAAACAGCTCAGCACAATTTGTAGTAATATAAGTGAGTCATCAGTTCTGTTACCCTGTCAATATGGTGCAACTTTAAAGAAAGCTGTAGGTGTGCTGCAGAAGATGCTTTGAATCAATTTAATTGCTAACTAGGGTAAACAACTTTGGTGTAATACTCAACAGGCATACAGAAAACTATTGTGAGAGGTTCCAGCTGAGAATGGAAGATGTAAGCAGTGGAAATCTTGAATGAAGGTGTGATATTTCACAGTATGGTACTGTGAAAAATCGTGGTGAGGCTTCAGCATGCTGGACATAGTATAAGAAAAGATGACAGGGGGTACTTCACTGTCCTACACAATGAATATGTCACACAAAATACAATAGGTACAAAAGAGGCCAATGGGAGAAGGGCAGAGGGGGCAGTCAGACAACCAGGGACTCGCTGGGTTCAGCAGCACATAGTGTCAACATTTTGGTTCTTTGCATGCTTCTCATTCATTCTCTTCCCTTTTCCCTCTCCCCCTCTCAACCTTGATTAGCTAACCCAAAATAAAAAATGTCTTTAAGAGCAGCTATAAAAACATGCAAGTTTGAATTTTAGGATATATTAATCAGTATAATTAGGTTTCCCACCAAGAAATCTCCTTATCTGCTGTCAAGCTATTAAGGCAGAAATGTGTAAATGAGTTAAAGGAATTGGAAAAGGTTGCCAAAAATATCTTTGGCTTCCTGCCCCCCTTTCCTGAGCAGTAAGGACTTGTTCACAGCCATAAAGGCAGCTATAGGTGTGAACCTGTGCATGCTGTTTTATATGCCTGTTTATGAAACGCATCTCATGAAGAGATAAAATGAAAGGAATTGTTTCAGCATAGTTCAGTCAGGATGTTGCTCACAGTGTGCGGGTGGTCTGTTGCAATAATTGTCTGCAGTGGTTCATCCTTGAATCCTGAACTTTCCTTCAACTTTTTCTGTTATTACTTTTTCTATAATCTGTCCATAACCCCTGAACAACATTGTCTTTGAACTCCGGTGCGTCTACTCAGTGAAATTCTCATCCAGGCTTTTATCTTCTCTCACCTTGATGTATTTTAACTCCCCTCTTTATGGGCAGGCACACAAGCTGAATTTAATGGTGATAAATGTATTTCTGAGATTAAAAGCTATAAAGTATACATTACAGATTAATCTAAGCCAAATCTCCATTGTCAGCGTGGTAAATTAGGGTAAGTTTGATCAGGGAGGAGCCAAGGAGCCTGTGGTTGTATCTTAGGCTCATTTCTGATGTCAAGCACGTGGTTTTGTTTGTTGGTTTTAAAGAGTGTCTATTAATTTTTTGGTGCCTTTGCTATCACAGAACATTTAAATCATTCCTGAAGCAACTGTCCCAGTTTACCTTCACAATGTGTTCAAGAGCAAAGCTTGAGATGTAGAAGTATCTGAGGGGAGAAGAGCAAACAAATCAAGGCCAGAAAGAAAATCTTTCCAACCCATCTTTCTTATTTGCATTTTCCTGATGCACATGGGGAAAGAATTCATGTGCCCTTTCTCTTTCAGAAGGGAAGTGGCCATTGCTTTTGCTTAGGCTCTTTGTCACCATCCAAATTTATCAAGATATGGCAAAACAAGTTTATTGCACAGTTTGGCTGCACTTTTTAAAAAGCCACTTGTTTGCTGTTAAAATTCCTTATTATCTTAGTATTCTTTATTATCTGTTTTGCAGTTTCTGAATCAGCTAGAGCAGTACAATATAGTAATCTAAACTGTAGAAATAGTGTGGTAAAATGTTTTAAAATACGAGTCATACCCTTGGTTTCAGTGGCAGAAATTGGATTATGATGATGCATATGTACATTTAAATTAGCAGTTGTAATTCAGAAAAAGAAGATTTTCAGGTGAGTTTCCACAGTAAGGTGTGCTTGTAGATTTTGCCTGGGCCAGCCTTTGTACCTTGCTTGTTCTTTATATGAAATGTGGTGGATCCACATTCCAAAAAAAACCTGTGATCCTTTCAAATAAGGGTGTTTCACCCTTTTTTGGGTGTATCATAAACCTACCTAGAGGGTAAGAACTGTTAAAGACTACGAGGAGCTTCTCAGAGGGGTTGCTGCAGGTACAAATGTGTATCACTATAAATACAGCTTTCCTACAAATGTACGCAGACAAATTGCTTTTCGAAGAGCACTCCTATAACCAATAGGATTTTAAAAATATATTGCCTAAGTCTCCTAAATTGAAATCTTTAGGAGTGAATTTTAAGCCTGTGTTGAATTAATTGAATTTAGGCTCTGGTTTTCTTGAGTCAGGATCAGTTGTCTGGGTATTGTGTGTCACCTCCCAGGAGATTACAAACTGAACTGCAGAGGAGACATTGCATGGGGCTGTGCATTTGTGCTTAAAGGACAGATTCTTTATCCAACCCGTAACAAGAGGCCACTGGTTTTGGAGCCTGGTTTTGGTGGTTTTCATTCTGTTCTGCTTTTCAACCATTATCATCTCAAGAAAGCACAGCTGGAGAGCATTAACTGAAAACACAAATGATGTTGCAGAATATCTGCTTGTACACTGCTGCTTTTTCAGCTAAATTCTGCTAAATGCTGCTTGATTCAAGTTTTGAGCTTTCCTTAACTGCATTTAACACTTAAAAGACAAACCTGTAAAACAGTTCTCCCTTTCCAACACAAGGTATGCAGAGGCGGATGGGGGGGAGGGTTACCCTTGAGTCCTTCCCTCTGTTCAAGCTTTCTCACCCTCCTTTCTCCCTTTGACATATTAAATTTCAAGTGCCGAATTTTTGTGGGATGTGGGTGAGCTCAAATACAGGGCGGTGTTTGTGTTGTTTTTGTATTTCACCTTCCCCACCGTGCCTGCTAAGAGCAAGGGGCGGGTGTGGACAGCACAAAGCTTTATTTGTGCTGGCAGACAAGTGCTGGAGACAGTGGCTCCTTATCAGCCGTGCCTGATAACACAAAATCTCCCCATCTGCCACCCCTGAGCTTTGGAAGATGCTGCTAAAGCTGCCTGGGAAGGGGCTGCCGCTGGGAGGTGGGGGCAGATGGATAATCTTGGGACTTAGGGAAAAATGACAGTGCTCTCCTGAAAATACACTGTGCCCTTTGGAATTGCACAGTTTCTCAGAGTGGATTGCCTGAACCGTGATTTAAAGATGATTTCTAAGGTGCTTCACTGGTTTAGGCTGCAGAACTTAAAGACATCTGTGGGGAAAATAGATAAGTGTTATCCTTTGTCCGAGTTTCCATTGCTGTTAGGAGATTTATTAGCATTTTTTATGGCTGGTCATAGCCTGTGTTCTTTAATATATTATTTGCAATTTCCTTTCTCTAGATTGTGCCATTTGAGGAACACAACTCAAATTTTCCATCAGTTGCATCAGGGAAGCCATAAATATGTCACAGGGGGTATATTTATGTACCCTATTATGTGTTGGAAAGAATTTGGCCTGTACTGTGTAAAATTAAAACAGTAATTAGGCTTTGACACAAAGGTTGGAAGGAAAACTCCTGGCTTACATATATTTGTGTGCTTACTGTGTGTGATAATTAAATGGTAGTTACAAATTTCTGCATACTCTAAATCACTCTAATGGAAACACTTAGGCCATGTGTTACCACTTAGCAGGTGTCTTAGTAACTGGAAGAGGGATGAAAATTGAGGAAAAAGGATTGAACAAAAGCGTGCTGCAGTCTGTACAGCAGTGGGCACTTGGCGGGCACTCAGGTGCCCTGGTAGGGGACAGAGGATTGTCCCCCAAGGCACAGAGACATCAGCTGAGTGCTGACAAGCCATGGAGGAGCTTTCCCTTCCTGCTGTCTGCATGTGAAAGTCCCACCAGGCCCTGTGTAAGACCGATGCTTTGTGGCCATACTGGAGCACATTCCATGGCAAGGGATCAGTGTCTGGGGGACAGCATCCCTCTAAAGGTGGTGATGCTCACTGATCTTGGCAAAGTATGAGGTAAAAATGGAGCAAGGGAAGGCAGTGCTGGGCAGAACTGGAGTGCTGCTGACTGAGAGAGGTAAAGACTAGGGGGCAGGAAGGAGAACAGGGCAATAGCCAGAAAGTAGAGAAAATACAGAAAACCTTGTGCCCAGGTGTGTTGATTTGGCACAGCCTGGCTTTTGGTAGCCAGGAAGGGTCACAGAAGTGCCCTCTGTGAGAAAGTGCTAAAACATGACTTTAAAAGTGCCTTTCAGCAGTTGGAAACATTAACATGGAATGTAAGTGCTTTTTTATAAGTTTGAGGCCAGAACTATCAAAATCTAAGGTAGCTCAGTGTCTTAGGTATGTATAGAAAAGAACTAAAACCAGAATTTCTTAACTTCTGGTGACATCAGTTCTTATGAAAACTTCCTTTGTCTTTTATCCAGCTTTAATTTTGCTGATTTTGGTTCCCCCTCCCAGTCATCTCTGCTTTTATAACATGAGATAAAAATACGTTCTTCATAGATTAATGAAAGCCATGGACATGAGGTGCTGTTAGAGCTGTACAAATTTATTTTAAAAAATAGTATTGTCATTTGGCAAGTAAGTGTTGTCTGCTAAGAGCTGCTCTTTTGTGTGAGCCCTGTGTAACATTGCAGTTAATAACATTTAGTGTTATCATCTGCTAGATGACTTTATCTCAACTACAAAAGCCTGTTTGCAGAGAGGAGGCAGCCTTGCTGGAGTGGCAGATTGTTAAATAACTACAGGTTGCCAAAACTAAATGAACTTTTCAGCTGGTAATGATGTGCAAATTGCTCACAAAAATGTATGTGCACTGGAGGAATGCTCCAACAAGCACAGGGTTGTGTCTGGTTAAAACGTTTCTTTGCCTTTGTCCTTAACCCAGCAGTGACACCATTAGAATGAATATATCTGTATGTATAATAACACAGTTATTTTGTGTTATTAATAGCTGAATAGTTGCTCAATAGCTATTTTAGTTAATGTAATTAACCAAATATATATTTAAGTGATTTTTAAGTTATTAGCTATTATGTTAAATTGCCATTTAAGCTATATTTGGCCCTCTTGGTGAAATGCTGCCCTGGATAAGAGGGGTAGCTGTGGTTGTGCTACCAAAGTGCTCCCTGGGTGTGACTGTAGTGTATGGAAAGGAAGGTTTGCAAATGAGCCTTTTTTAGGTACTGGTACCAGAAGGGGAGACACAGGAATTAAACAGTGACACGTCAATTAAGCAGTATTTTTTAAATTAATTTTTTCTTTTCTTGAAAAATAATTTTCCGTAATGTGGCGGATATGAGGAGCTACCTTTGGGTGAAGAGGTCTTGGAGTAAACTTCAGTGAGAAGGTGATTTAGTTAAAGTATGTCCAGGAGTTGGCCCAGGCATGGAGCTGTGTTACCCAAAAGCTGCAGTTTCTCTCTGGGTGCTGCTGCAGCCCAGAGGAAGCACTGGGTTTCCTGTGCAAAGCTTGCTCCCTTGCCCTGTAGTGTCTCACCTTGGATTTCTTGGCCTGGTTGGGAATTTAATACAAAGAGCCATTCTTGTGAATCATGTTTTCTTTGCAATTTTGCGTTCCAGCTCAACAATTAATTCCTCCTTTTTTTCTAATGGCAAGGACTTTACTGGAGTTCACATAACTTCGGAAAAATGGTTAGTTCAGGTTCTTCTGGGGGCCTTGAATGTTCCAGTTCCTACCCATTGGGGGTTGGTTTAAAAATGCAACTCTTGGTATACCTAATGTGCATTAGAATTAGTGGGATGTTCTGACAAACAGTTAATATCCCTGAATTTAAAAGTTTTTCAAAGGTATTTTTCTGTAGTGAAGTTAATGCTAATGATGTGTCTTCAGAGTATTCATCTTCCCATCTTTTGCATTATTAGACTTTTCTCAGCAGTATTTATATGTTCTCAAATGAAGACAGCATTTTGGAAATGTGATTTGAATGTCTGAATGTTCTGTGGAGTGTTTTGGGTGCATCAAGTGTGTGTGTTTCAGGTAGCATGGCAACATACTCAGGCTGAACCAGTCCTTTCCCCTATGGAAGGACTGAGTTTTTCTTATTCCTGCTTTGTAAAATATGTACTAAAAATGTGAGATGTGCTGAGAGTGCCAGCATTAAGGTGATCAAGTGGTTAATAATGGTTCTGGCGAGTTAGGCTGCCTGAAAATTGTCAATCTTTAATTTTAGAGTTCTACTTTTGTCCCATAAACTATTTCAAAGCTAAGATTATTTATTTTTCTAGATTTAAATTTTATTCCTTTAGGACTATGCAGAGCTACATACGCTTATAACTTAAAATGCTGTTATTACAATTTTTTCTCAAATTCTTACAGCCAGCACCCCAGAAAACATATTTTTATTTAGTGTCATAGGACTAACCCATTTGGAATTTGTTATAGGTTTGAACTGCTGTCAGGCAGAATAAAAAGAATATAGTTCAATTTTCAAGTTGCAAAACACATTTAGTATGTGCAATTTAGCAGCTGTTGCAAACACTTGAGGGCATTTTCTTCAGCATTTGAAAATTCCCTGTAGAAGTGAGACAGGAGGCATTAATTTAGCATTTCAAGCTTGAAAAATAATTTAACCTTTCCTTAAATTATGTTTTGAAGTTTGGGATTAACACTGTGCCTGGCTGCACAGATGGTTACATTTTACATATTCCTTTGTCTAGGAAAAAAAAAGAGACCACATGGTCAGTTAATGGCTTTAAACACTCCTAGTCCTCATTTTATATCTTTCTAATGGGACCTCAGAGGCTGTGGGAAGATACTCAGAAAATTGTTGTTTATAGTCTAAGATTTGTAAGATGTGTTGTATTCTGTGTCCCAGAACTCATGAGCTATTTTTGTTCCTGCCTATTAATCCTGGTTAATGAATTTTACAGCTTCATCCCTTAAGATTTAACATCCGTAATTTTGTTGTGGAAAGAATGAAAACTAGGATCACCGATGCAGAGAAAACACTGCTTTTATTAATGGAATATGAGGGCTTTTATTTTGTAATTTTTAACAGATAAAATTATCAATGAAGTGCATTGCCAAGAATTAGACTCCATATCAAGTCACTGAAGTGGTTATAAGCTAAAAAAGCTTTTTAGTCTTTCAGAATGCTTTCTAAGCTTTTTTGCAGCCACTTTGGGGGAATATCATAGTGAACCGAGGACAACACAAATCAAATGTGATGCTGGGATCAATGATGGAAAATCCATTAAGTTGGTGGCGTGTCACCAGAGCAGACAATTCTAGCATACAAAACCAGTCCTTAACTGGATATTTTGTGCTTTGTAATGATTTTTTTCCAAGTACTTTTAAATGTATCAGCTAACAGATTGATAAATTAACACAGAATTAGAGAAAAAAATCCATGGGATGGTTTGGGTTAAAAGGAACTTTAAAGGTCGTCTGGTTCCACCCTTGTGCCATAAGGGGGCACTTTCACTAGGCAGTGTGTAAATCTGCACATGGCACATAAAATAGATCTTGATGAAACCACTGAGTGCTGTACAGTGTTGAACACTTGTAAGAAATCTGGCGAGTTTATAAAATGTTATCAGTATAGGTACAGTACTTTTCCCCCCCTCCATTTGAAAACACTAGTAAGGATTTTAAGGCTACTACTCTTTTATCATGTAAAGAAGAAAACTTTCCTTTAATCTTTTGCATTCTTACCCTTTTAAGCCAGCATGTGCAACAAAATCCATCTGGTTGGAATTCTTAAAGATAGCAGTAAGTGGTACAAGACTTCACAGCTTTATTCCAGCTCCTGTGTCAAAAGGGTTTCCATTGCCAACACTGCAGTCACAGAGATACTTTTTGCTACTATGAGGTGGAAATTTTATGATGTTCCTGCAATTCTGTGCTGGCTTTACAGGCCAGGATAGAATATAGGGGTGAGATGCTTTTTTGATGCTGGGGATCACTGTTTGGGTCTCCAGTCTTAAGTGCTATCAGCGAGGCATTTCTGGCAGATACTTAATTCACTTCGATTAAATTAAACTTAAGACATCTGAAGATATTGCTTATATATTTTGGGGATGTTTGTATGCATACATATGGTAACACATGCTCTGCCTTCTAGTCAGCCAAATCCTCCTCCACTAATTTATTCACAGAGGAAAAGGTTATGTTTCCTCTAGATTTTCTAGGGTGTTTTGTTTAGTTTTTCTTCCAAGGGACTTCCTAGAAAGAAAGGCTAAGAGAGTGTTGTGGGAAAAGCACTGTTGGCTGAGAAGTTTGGTTACCCCTAAGTGCCATTCCCAGTTCCTAAGATGCAGAAGGAGCTGGGATGTAAAGGTCAGAAGTTGCCAGTGTAGTTCATGTTAACACAACATGATGAATGTTGTGTTATAAACACAGTAGAAACTCCCTGTCTCGTTTGAGATCTGGAAATGTAGTAACTTCTCATGCTTGGTAGAATGGCCCAAAAGAGTGGTTTTGCACTATTGTTTTAAACCTCGCAGGTAAAGAAGCTCAGTGTGAAATTTTGCAGCTCCTTACTGTGGGTGAAATGTAGAAAATTCTGCCTTGGCTTCTATTGATTATCTTAATTGCCTCAAGATACAAAGGTTTTCCCAATACCATTACTATCTTTATGACTGATCAATAGAATACAGAATCTCTGTTAATAAACAAAACACTGTCTGTAAATAGAGATGCTGAAAATTAACTCTTTCTTTTCTTTGTCCTGTTTTTCCAGCGGAACCCCTGCCTTTAATGGACTTGTGCCGAAGATCAATTCGTTTTGCTCTTGGCAGAGACCGCCTGCATGACATAGAAATTCTACCTTTGCCTCTGTCTCTGAAAAATTATTTACAATACCAGTAAGACATCTAGAACCCTCTGGCCTCACATTGGACTTCATCAATGCAAATGGCAGAAAATTGTTTACAGCAAAATATAAATCTTTGTGATGGACACTTAAGTGTTATTTAATTTTTAATATATATATTATTTTTTTCTGAACCAGTGAAAGCAGATCACTGTGGGGGACTACTAAAGAATGTGAAAACATTGATTTGATTGAGGTTCATGTATTACCTGTTGCCTTTTGTGTTTACAGTCCTGAAGGCTATAATTCTCATCTCTCATACATTGATTGGTTTATCTTTGTTGCTTCTGGTAAATGCTGGTAGAAAATCTGACCTTCAAGATCCACTGTCCTGCAGACAGAGATTTTTCAATAGTATGATTTTCATTTTTCTTTCTCTCTCCTACACTTTACTCCAATAAATAAAAATAAATTAGCAAAGGAAAAGTCTTGACAGTAACTTTTGAAAAATATTTAAACCTTGGTATGCAGAGTTGTTCAGAGTTCTAAGTGTTCAGTGCTCAACTTAATTAGGCCTATAATGTCTAAAAGCTCTAATGTTTAAAAAAAGCAGATTATTTTCTAGAAGAAGAGAATGTGGTTTAAAAACGTGGGAGGAAACAGTTTGTGTCAGATCAGTTTCTGGACTTGGTAACAGTAAGGTGCAGTTTGTTGTTTTCAAGACCAAATCTAGTCCCTCCAAAATACTGCAGTTTATAACAAAGTGTTCATTGTCCCAAGAATTTAGGATATTCATATTTTAGGAAGCTTGTCACTTTTTTTTTTTTAAACAAATTTATAATTTTTATGTGGTATGAACTCTAAGTACTTTTGTTTTCTTTTTAATGTATGTGTGGTTATAATGTTTATTTATCTGTTTAGTGTCTGGAGTTCTCAACTGTTTCCCATCTTGGGGTGACTGATTCTGGCTTTTTCCCCAGCTCCATCTGAAATATATCAGTTTTTCAGTCTCATCCCTTTTTTTTTATGATGCTGCTTTCTGTTTGTGTTTCTTATATGTTTCAAGTAATCTGCCTGAATCAGTTATCTAGTTTTTAAACTGGAAGTTGTTGTTAGGGCAGAATGTCAAATGTTTAGACTGAGCTGCCTTCAGCATATTTTAATGTGAATTTACTGATGAATGAGGAGAAAATTTCTAATAAAGTCTACTGACCAAAGTAAAACTCCCATCTCCTTTGATGAAATGTTAAAAACAGCTCATAGCCCAGAGCTGAAGTTCAGTTCCTTGTGCAGCTTTGTAAATGTTTGTTTGGTTCTTCTGTGGGGTTGCTGCTCTGGGCTCCTGTGTGATAGACATGGCAGGCAGTAGCCTGTCCCATTCTTGATTTATCCCATTCACCCTGAGTATGGCCATGCTCTTGTTTCAACACCATTCTGGGCAGGTTCCTCTGAACAAAACCTCACTTCTGTGCCAAGCTGCGCTTTGGGACTTGGTGCTTTTGAGGCAGGTTGGAGATTGACTGCTGTGCACTGATGATCCAGGCAAAACCACTGACCCACAGATGGCTGCCCTGCTCTCAGTCACCCTTGGGAACAGAATTACAGTTCCAGCTGGAAAAGAGAAATGTGAGATACAACAACACAAGCGAGAGTGAAAGCGGCCAGGCAAGGTAACACAAGGATGTCAAGAGTTAAATAACTAATTGACTGTCTGGGCTTAACTGTAAGCTTCAGCATGGAATTATTTTGGACTTGCTTTCACCTAAGGTGAGAGGTGTATACTGCATTCCTTCCTTTAATCTTACAAAGGGAAAGAAACTACAGCAGTGATCCACATTGCTTACTTTTCCCACTTGCTTTATTTCATGTAAACCTTTTGTCTCAGAAGGTACATTGGAAGAAGGAGCTGTAAAAGTACAATAGTTCACACAAAAGACAGAACAAAGTGTGTCAAGTGATCTGTCATAAGCAAGGTAAGCAGCTGTTCAGGAATGGCAATTCTGGTAGACTTTATTTTTCCACCACTGAAGTCCATGTTTGGTAAGCGTTCCCTAAAATTAGTGTTCTGCTGTGTGTAACTACAGACTTCATATTCCTTTGAATAACTGCAGTGACACAACTGCTCTTTCATTTGACCCAGACCAACAGCTTTTTAATATTATGGTAAAGTGGGAATTGATAAGACAAGTTAATGGTGCCTCTGTATGTTAATTAACCTTATCGCTTTACAGTTGCATTGGAATTTTTTGTTGTTGCCCTTCTGTGATGATTTCTCTAAACCAGACATCCTTATTTCAACTTTCAAATATTTTTTTCTAACACTTAGTGTCTTCCAAGGCACGATAATTCTACAGGAATGATTATTTCATTATTTTACTGTTTTCTAATTACATGTTGTGATTCTGTGGATGGTAGATACACTCCATATGGTATTAGAGCCATATTTTTGGGGATCAGAATCTGTTTGGTACATTTTTCTTGGTCTGCAGAAGCCTTGTAATGAGACTGCAGCATGGAGAATATTAATGATACTTCACTCTTCTTCCTAACCATCCCTGTGCAAACCCTTCCAACAGGGTTTATAGGAAACCTGGAGTACAGGTAAGGATGAATCAAGCACTGAGGCTAAACAAGTGGTCAGAGAATCTCCTCACAAAGAGTACCAGGAAGTCTCCTCTCTGCTAGTGGGCTCCAGCCTGGGTGCTGTGCCCCTCACATTGATTCTTTAGGCTCCCTTTACTGGAATGCAAACATTGTTTACTGCCTGCTTCAGGAGGAAATTGAGCAGTAATTTTTAAAGTGGCTATGCATTGGCTTTTGCCCAAATCAGAGGTCAGACACTAAGTTGCTACCTTCCTTCAACCGAAGCTGTTGAAACTTCTCAGTGTCTCTCCTGGCCACCTAAATTCAGGAAGATCCCTACCCAGAGGTCCCCTCTGGGGAATATCTGACAGTGAGGGTGATCACTTACTACAAAGCTGCACTACTTTGAGATTTGGAGTGAGATCTTCCTTGCCTTCATATTTTCAGTTTCCAGTTACATCTGCCTTTCATCACATGAAAAAACAGACAACCCCTGTGATAGTTTTCAGCTTTCACTGTGTTCCTGTACCTTAGCAAAAGGAGTGCAGTTTCTCTAGATATGATGTGGAAGTGAATTTCAGAATCACAGAATATTCTGTGTTGGAAGGACTCACAAGGGTCATTGAGTCTGATTCAAGTGGGTGGCCCATATGGGAATTGAACGCACAGCCTTTTATACCCTGCTCTGACCAGCTGAGCTCACCTCACACCCAGTGTTCCCATGGCTGGTAAACTCAGGGAGGCAGAAATTCTGCAATGAAAAACACAGGAGTTTATTGGTAATATCTGAAGGAAAAGGTCACATGCCTGGGAGCTGCAACCAAATTACAACCTCTGTTGATGGGTGCATGCTAATTAGTGGGTTGCAAAAGGAAATATTTTACCTACACTGCATTTGGTTCTCTAATGTGCCCCCTTCCTAGGAATTATTGATGGTTCAGAATCCCTTCTGTTGTGACTGTGGTTAAGATTTGTGGGAACACGTATCATAGTTTCTCTTCTGTATTTTCTCCCTATTGCTGTTCTTCAGCCTCCTGCAGCTCATGTGAGGTTGGGGAATTGATTTATCCCCCTGCAGGTGCTGCTTTGGTGATCATGATTGACGGACACTATAACCTGAGTGACACACTCAGCTTTTACACTTACTGAAACTGTAATTTTGTAACACCTACATTTGGAGTCAAATTTGAGAAGCCACTGTCCTTTTATGTAGCAGCAGTCACATGTATCCCGCTGCTAGGCTGGCAGAGTCTGTTCTACAGAGGGTTTGTTTTTAACTCAGACTGAACCACTGCGGATGTGTTGAAATATCTGTGTTCTCCTCCAGAGGCCATGTAGTACAATCTGTAGGGAAATCATGAAGTTGTATTTTAGACTTTACATGTAGTCTTTCTGGTGTTCATGTTTTTATATCAACAGATAAACTCTTGTTGTTGAGGTAGGACCTAACTTTGGAGCAGTTTCTCAATACTCACTTGAAGTTGGGAAAAGGTCTTACAGACCAGACATGCACAAACCATTTAAGTGTTTTTGATAGTTATAAAAGAGCTGCAAGCAGAAATGCTGTAAAATTTCCTTCTCATCTCCATTACAGTTGGTATTGTTAAACTATAACCATATGTTCTCCTGTCAGTGGCCGGCACTGCACAGCAAGCTCTGTATCAGCTCCAGCAGAGCTCATCCAGGTGCAATTCCCACTGACATCAGCGGGAGATCTGCCCGAGTCGGCACTGCTGCTTTTGGTTCCCATGTAAAGATCCCCAAACATTTCCAACACACTGTATTGAGCCATACTTTATTATTAATGTAAGCAGTGTCAAGCAGATGGTTTCTGCAGCAGTTTCTCTAATTTGGCAAAACATGCTGGCAAGTGTAGTTAGGTGAACATTGTGAGAAAGTTGAATGAAAAAATGTCTCGAGGCGGAGAGCGGTGGTTCACAGGGGACCCAGACTTGTTGGTTCCTTGGTGATGGTTTTCCATTTATAAACCTTTAGAATTTCACTGGTTTTTATTCTGTATGCTTAAAGGCATGTAGGCTCTTTAGCCACTCCTGTTTATCTCAGAAGAATATCTGGTGATCATGAAGTGGAAATCCCTTTGTCTGCTTGATTCAAAAAAACACCAAAAAACCTCCTTCCTCCTTGGGAAATGTTCTCTGTAGACATAGAGCCACAGGAAATAAACAACACACACCAGCCTTGATGCCCACCGTGTCCTGGCTTTTTTCTTCTTCTTGAGGCAGCAGCTGTTGCTTCAGAGGTGACCTCAGTGTGTTCTGCAGGCATTGTCTAAAATAGAAACCTCTGCAGCAAAGCTGAACCCTGCTGAAGGTATGTTAAAGCAAATTTGGGTATACTGTGGTGGGGGCAGGGAAGGATCAGAGCTTAGGAGAATAGTGTTTGCCTTGTGTTCTTTTTTTTTAGCCCCACTATAGAGTACAAGTAAACTCAGAAGGGAAAGGAATAAAGAAAAGTTGTTTATGCTTTCATCACCATCAGGTGTTTAGTGTTGATGTTGGAAGCTCAAGTATCTTCCTCACTAAACCTTTGTTGTACAGCGTTAACAAGGCTCTACCACTGACTGCTTCAGAAGCCTCTGAATGCCTCTGGGCTCTGCAGTTATGGGTAATAGCACCCAATTACATGTCTTGTCCTTTTAGACCTTAATTCATTAACTTCTGGGCAGCAAGCACAGCTGCTCTGTCATCACTGGCACTGCTGCAGGAACATGTTGGGGTACCCAAACCAGCTTCCATCCTTGGCAGAGAGAGCCCAGCCCTTGGCAGGGCAGAGCTCAGTGTGGGGCAGTTCCTGTGCCAGGCAGCAGCAGGACAGCAGCATGAACACATCTGCAGCCAGTGATGGATGGCTGAGCTCACATGGCTCTGCATTTCAGCTGGGAGGCAGCTTTGCAAATCCTGGTGTCAGGATCAGGTAGTTGCAATTTCATTTGTATAGCTGTGAAAATTTGTAAGGTATATATAGGCTCTGATCTCTGCAGATGACAGTAGATGTAGAAACAGAGCTCATGTTTTTAATAACTTCAGCGTATTAGGGGTGCTTACAGTGGAGACAGGTATGTTGGATTTTCATGTACTGTTTCTCTGCCTTTTGAAAGCTACACCACGAAAGGCAGATGTCTTCAGACTTCTAAGGAAAAGCAAACAAAACACATAAATGAGCTGGTGTTTTATTTCTGCCAGTCCTTGTGTATGACAAATGCTACTGCCAGTTTGGAATACCAGTCCCATCCAGCCAGCATCACAGAAGCACTTAGCTGCAATCAGAATCTTCTTGGTGGTGCCTGTGTCAGTTTCCTCCATATTTGCCTATTTTTTAAGAAGAAAAAGGTATTTTACAAAGTTACTCAAATTGCAAGTTTAACTTGAAAATCCCTTATTCTAATGAATAAAAATGCTTGTAGCACACTTAAGACTTTATTAACAGAGACACAAGAAACTGCTGCACACATACCTGGGAAACTAGTGAATGTTTTTAATGGGAAAATGATTCAGCCTTTTCTCATTTTACTGAGAAAATCAGTTTGGCGCTGCTTCTTATGTAGCAAAATGTGAACAGCTGTAAGGCTGTGCAGTATTTCAATATATGCATTTGGAAGTGACTTCTCAAGCAAAGTAAAGGTACCTATGACATTATTCTGGGCACTGAAGTTTTACTTCATTTGGAGATAACTTTTAACTTTCAGGAACTAATAAGAATTGGACCCTTCTAGGCTATTCTATCAAGACTTGTCCAGAGATGAACCAAACCAGAACCAAACTCCCCCCCCCCCCCCCCCATAAATTAAACTATCTGGGTAAACTTGGCCTGGCATCAAACGCAGCTGGTATTAAAATGTTTCCTGAGTCCTACCATCTAATTGCATAAATAAACCCTCATTAGAAAAAAACATCTGGAAAAGGAACTGATGTTTTGAGTATTAAGATTGCTTCCAGAAGTTCTGAGATGAATTCCAAGTTGTGCCAGAAACTTTTATGTTCTTGATTATTTGCTGATTGTCCCTCCACCCCTGCCTCTACCATTTCCTGTGTACAAAGACGGCACAAATTTTTCACTGACCTTAGTTTTTCATGATACAAATAAAACCACCCAGTTAATTTATTCTCATTTCTAATCTTGCTGCATCTTTTACCTCACTGGTATTTGAGACTTAGGCTGTGTTTCCCAAGCTGAGCTCCATGAAAATCCCCCTTGTAATTTCATTCTTCTCCTCACCATCCACTTTGGGGAAAGCATATTTACTGTTCATAAAGTGAAGCATCTTCACTGTTCATGATTCCAAGAGCCCACTCAAAGGATGTTGGGACATGTCACTTTGGTGACTTGCTGTTGAACTGACCTAATTAATTTTTAATTTAATAACTGTCCAGTTATTAAGGTCAGCGCCCCCAAATGACCTCATTCTGCACATACGTACAAAGACACAAGTGACCATTCCTAATTTGCAGCTAATACACCTTTTGTCTTGTGTGTTTGCCTTTCATATGCAATTTCCCTTGACTCCAGGGCCTCACTCTGGGAAACAGTGGGTTCTTCAGCCTTCTGGGAGCCCAGTTGAATTTGCCTTCTTAGAAGGATCAGCAGTATTTTAAGTAAGAGTTTGTTTTAGATCAAAGTTCTTTGAGCTGTCACAAGAGCATTGCACAAGATTGGAATAAATATGAATTTTAATAATAGAGCTGCTTAATGTTGAGGTTTAAAACTCCATACTTCAGTTGCTCTCACATCATTAACCCTCCCCCACTAAGGAATGTGATACACAACTTTACTATCAGTAATTGCTCTCACATAAAAATAAGAGAAATAAATCTGTAGTTGTAATACAGAAACTTCCTCCTCTCTGAGATCCGTGACTTCCAGTTTCCTGCTGAATCTGAGCTGAAAAAAAGTCTGGAGAGGCTGGTTCCTTGCATTGCTTGGTATTCCCATCCCCCAGAGAAGTGGGAACAAATGTTTTTAATTGTCAAATAACTTGATAAGTTGACAGCTGGGATAGGAACCTATCCCAGGATGTTGTGTCTTGTGCACAAAAAGATGAAATAAATGGGTTTTTTTCTGCAGAATTTTATCTCTCTAGAAAGATCTCCTAAATATTTATCTTCTGAACATGTGCATCCCGTTGGGCATGAGGAGATGCTTCTAATCCTTTTGAAATACCAGATCAGGCAACTTTGTGACTTCAGAAAAGAAAGGACACTTTATATCATGCCCTCTTTTTATATATTTCATCTTTAGTTAAGACTTTAAAGTTTTGCTTGATTCATGGTTTTGGAATTTATTTGTAGAAATAGAAAAATACTCCTTTTTTTCTTTTGTGAGTTTCCTTATTAATCAAAAAGTTTTTATGGTCTTGCTATAATTACAGAAATTGGAGGGTCAAATGATGTCTTCTTTGAGACCAGCTGAATGAAACTGAAGACACTTTCAGACACAGGAATATTTCACTGAAATATAAACACCAGTTTTCAAAATTAAATTCAGATAAAGAACTGTTTAAACTTGAACAGTTCTCAAGCTGCACAGAAATCTTAAGAGTTGATAAATGTCCTGGTTCTGTGTCCTGTTATAATTTTTCCCATGCCTGAGCCACCAGCAGCTCCTGTGTGTTCTGAATCCACCTTTCCTCTCTCTACTGACTTACTGAATCTTCCCTGTCTGTTTTGCAGGTACAAACTTCTTTGATGATATAATTGATTAACTTGTGCAAGTTAAACTTGTATCACGAGTTTGAAGCTGTATTTTGCCTTGAGGATCAAAGCTTCAACCTCCATATCCTGAAAGCTGGGCTGGCTTTTAGGGTACAGCATTAGTCACATTAAAGATACTATCTTTGTAAATTTAATCCTGTATATATCCTGCAGTAATGGTGTGTATGTTCACACCAGCACTTCTTACAGAGAAGCTAACTAAAAAGAGCAGATGTCATATGTTTAATCAAGATCTTTACCTTCTGTGGTTTTCCTGTTCAAAGAAAACAAAGATGAATGAGTTCTGAGAATTTAAGTTCTCAACTGTTTGCACAGGGCTCCTTTCTGAATGGTTTTGTAGGTGTACTCCTACTCTGCTGTCATGCAGAAACATGGTAAGAGCTTACTATGAATTTCTGTAATGGAGTGAAGGAATTGAGGCGCAGGAGGGGTTTTCTGTAGCCATCAGAGGTGTAAAAGGGAGCTGAGCAGGTGCTTGCTTCCCTCTCACCCCCATTTTGGCACAGGGAGGGGATTCCCCTGGCCATTGGAGATTTATTGGGGTGTGGTGTGTTTCCTTGTGTGGTGAGTAATGGGAACAAGTTGAGGCTGGGGCATTAAAAATCCTGGTGATTGACACTGACTGTCAGGTGAGGTTGTGGAGGCATTAGCCAAGGCTGGGAATGCTGCCGAGCCCCTACCTGCTGGTGGCCCTGTACCCCACAGATTGCTCTGAAAGGGGGGAGCTCTCTGCCAGGCAGATGCACCTGGCCAGGTTCCTGGAAATGCTGCTGTGCCTGGCTGATGAGATAAACATCAACTGGGCTTTATTGCCAAAATAAAGTTTTCTTATAAACCCCAGCAATTTGGTCCCCAGGGCTTTGGCATTCAGTCTCTGCTAATGTTGGTTTGGAGGGGCTTGATCCCATGGTGATGGGTGCCAGGAGTGCACCTGTGTTCTTTTTTCCCACTTTTCAGATGGTGGGAAATAAATGGATTTTGGTTGTTTTCTGCTGCAGTTCGCTGCAAATCTCAAAAAAACCATCAGAGGAAAGATGGTTGCTTGTTCTTCCACCACCAGGTGAGAGTAGAGATGGTTGTATTTCAGGAGTCTAATTTTGGAATATATTACAGAATTGGCCAAGTAGCTTTTGCTTCAGGGATTTCCACAGTCTGTCCATGGCAGGCCCAGTCTGTGCTTCAACTTGGTGCCACTCTGAGCTCTCAGTCCACAGGGAAATGAACGTTTTGGGACGTTCTTACAGCTCTACTTAATGATTTGTGGATTATGATGATTTTCTGGAAGTAGGGTATTCATCCTGACCTGTTTTCTTCCTACTTCCTGTTAGACTGGACCTGCAGGTAGGCTGCAGTGAGACCAAGATCTGTAAAATCCATTACTCTCTCTGTCTCCCTGATGCTAAAGCTGACAGAGTGGGAAATGCAAAAGACTGGAAACTCCTTTTTTATCCCCTGAATCCCAAGACTCTGTAAGACGCTCCTTTCTCTGTGGTGCCTCAGGAACACTTGCCAAAGCATTGGGCAGAGGAACCTGTTGAGTGTCAGCGTGGGAACCATCAGGACATACCAAAAACAGCCAGAGATGTTGGGAAGAGATCTCCCTCTGGGCTGGAGTCAAAGATAAGGTCAGTGTGGTTCCTTGGGAACATTTCGAGAGGACCATACCCTTTGTGTTTTCCAGAATTCCACTATGGACATAGTGCAGTAAAATCTTGTTGGCCACAGTTCAGAATTTGGTCTTCTTCTTTCTGCCTGGCCTCATCACTGGCTGTGCCTTCCTATGGCCAGCCTTGCCTAGAACTTCTGGGCCTTCTCTCACCTACTATTCTATTTGCTTTCCCCACACTGCTCTGGCCTTGCCTACCTCTCCATTGACTTACCCACAGTTGCCTACACTTGGTTTGCATTGCCTTGGAAGGCAAGGAAGAGAGTGGTAGGCAAGGCAAAGCAAAGAGGTTGTAGGTGGGGCAAGGCAAGGGAGAGGCAAGGCAAGTAAAAAGCAAATGTAGGCCAGAAAAAACTAAGCAAGGTGCTGAAGGCAAGGTGAAGTGACTCGGAGTGCCTTTCCTTGGGAAACAAAGGACATGGTGTCAGTGTTGGTGGAGCAGCTGTTAAGGTACCATGGGGAGGAATAGTCCAGCAAGACCTTTCTATCTTGGCCTCTTCTGAGTAGGAGCAATTGTTGGATGTATGCAATACTGGAGGCAGTATGCAACTTTTGCTTGCTAGGTTCCTGAAGGAGAATGGCAGCATTTTTTTCGTGGGAAGAAAAGCACATAGCCACAGTGCTGGAGGTGCAGGTAAAGTGCTGCCTTGTGCAGGCCAAGGGTGGCAGCAACATTCTGTCCTGGCATATTTGGTGTGGAAGCACTGCCTCAATTTGAACAATTAGAGTAGGTATCCATCTCTGGAAGGTGGTTTCCTGAAAGATTCAGTTTGGCATGTGGTTCTCACTTCTCAGAGGTGGCCTTCTGAAATTCAGGCAGCACACTTCTTTTGGGCAAGGTGAGCAGCTATGCTCAGTCTTCTTGTGCAGCTGATCTAGTGCCCCCGGCAGGGTAATGCCCAGTAATGGTGTTCCAGCACATTTTAAGGGATCGGTCCGTGGATGTTTTGCATTTTGGGGGGGGGGGGGGGGGGGGGGGGTAGGTAAATGCCATTTCTTTTTAGATGGTCTTCCAGCTCCTCCCTTTGGCAAAGAAAGGAAGTTTGGATCTGCACTTTGGGTGGTCTTAGTGATTTTAAAGGCTTTTCCCAATAGGCAGTTCTCTGAGTTAGAGCTGTTGAACTTTCACAGGGAATGCAAACGCCAAGCTCTTGAGCTTTTTGTCCTGGCAGCTCTAGTGTGTGAGCAGTCCCTGGTGCCATTCTGTTTGGATCCTCACTTTGTGAGACTGAAGGCTTAGGGTGGTACTTGGAGGTGAGAAGGAAGGTGCTGATAGCAGGATCGGCTGGTAGTTTGATGGGTGCAGTTGTTGCAGGCAGCAAGAGCTTTCTCGGCTGGCACTTTTGTGAGCTCTGTTTTTGCCAGATGCTTTCAAGTTTGTGGCTGGATTCTGCGAGAGTGAAAAGCTTTGTTAGGGCGAAGGAGTTCATGCTGCTATTTGAATGTGGTGCAAAGAAGGGTTTGCACTTGGATGATCAGTGAAATCTTTTTATCCTGACACTGTAGGTTTGAGAGCAGGGACATTTCCAACTTGGCTCTGCACTTGGGATGGTTTGGAGCAGGGCTCCGTGCGTTTCCTTCTTTTGCGAGTCGACATCACCATCGTGTGGTTGTTTTGATGAGCGCTGACAGCGCCCAGGACAAAGCCAAGCACTTTTCTGGCCTCACCCCATTTGTGTGAGAGCAGTTTGTGGAAGAGCTCTGCTGTGCATCCTGGCTCTTGGACACCAGCAGAATGGGATCACACATGTAGCAGGGAAGGAAGAATAATCGTTTCATTGTTGGCTGTGCAGTTAATAGGCTGCAAAAGAAAAGGCAATTGCAGAACGGCCCCTTTCTTATAGAAGCTTTTCTGTGCCATCAACGGCTCAACATGTAGCTTGCACCCGCTGGACTGCATCCAGCTCCCTGGATATCTGCACTCTCCTTCAAGCTCTATGTACCATCTTACCTTCTCACTCTTGCAGATCTCAAAGCCCTTCAAAACATTCAGCAGCTGTTCCCAAAGAAAAATTCTGAGAACAAAAAGCTAGTGCTGGCCTTTATAGTCTCTTTGCAGTCTGTATACTAGATGAAACACACAGGTGATGTGCACTTTCCTTCCCAACTGTATATATAGCATTCATCATATTCTCTCAAGGTGACAGTCCATGGCTAAAGTGAAGCATTTCCTGCTGTAGTTCAGACTGAGGCATGTCCCAGGGCAGAAAGCAGGTGGAACCCTGTTCCCTGTGGAACCTGATACTCACACCGCAATCACTTTGACACACCCTCAGTATCTCCTGAGTCCAAGCAGCTATATCTTAGAGAGAAGGAGGTATCAGGACAGAAAGCATCCCTAAGTTACCCCCTTTTCTTAGCAGCACTGAAATAGCATACAGCTTACTAGGACTAAACACCTTCCTTCTCACATGTATTTGCTGTCGCATTTTTCTCCTCTCACAGGTGTTTTTCCAGCATCGAGCAGCTGCTCCCATACAAAAAAGGCTCTAGAACACAAAGTGGCCTGCTGGGAGAGAAATGTCCGATTTCTGGGTGCCCCTTTTGTGCAGCCACTGGTATCCTGGGAACAGATCTGGAGAGGGAGGAAGGTGGAGTGGAGCAATCTCTGCAGCAAATCCTGGCCAACCAAAAGATGTCAGAATCTGAAAGTCAGTCCTCAGGACCATCTCCACTCTTGTAGTGCTTAAAAGCACAAAGGTGTGGTTCATGTCAGCTGGCAATCTGAGCCCTGGCAAACTCGTAGAACAAAGCGCAGCCCCACTCAATCACCTGACGGACCCCATGCTGCCCTCATGCCCTGACAGACCCTTTGCATGCTGCCTACCCCAACTGCTCACACCTGCCACTGGTGCTGTGCCTGCATGAGCCCCAAAAAACTAGATAATCCCCCTTGCTCAGTGGTCCCACCAGGCCACTCATCTCAACAGCTGAAAGGGACATTGCATGGCTACACACCCATTGGAGCCCCGATTCCACCCTCGCCCCAAGCCAACCCCACCCAACTCCCAGGCCCTTGGCACCACCCGTGCCAGCGCCTCTTCTCCTTGATAAGTGTGAATATGGCATTTATCTGCTGCCGCTGGCATTCTCTTCCTTACACAACAGAAGCCCTCACAGCCTGTCTTCAGAGGACAATGGCTCCACTTGCCTGATGCTCTTTGTGGCTCCTCTGGACCCCCTGCAGCAGGTCCGTGTGTTCCTAACGTTGTGGGTCCAAGAGGTGGAGGCAGCACCACAGCTGTGGGATCATGACTGCTGAGTAGAGCGGGACAATCCCCTCCCTTGACCTGCAGGCCACACAGCTCTGGATGCAGCCCCAGATACAACTGGACTTTTGCACTGGGCACAGGCACCACTGGAGTTGGACATGGAGCTCTTGTCCACAACTCCTTGAGTGCCACCATCCATCCAATTCCATCTGCACTGAGTGGCCATCCCCCATAAAATCCAACGTCACTCCAACTTAGAGAGAAGGACGCAAAGAGCAGGTTCAGCCTTGCCTGTGTCAGGGAATCTCCACAGCCAAGTGTCCCTTGAAAACTAAACAAGGCCCTCATGCATTTTACAACCAGAGCTGCGGCCTCAGCTTGGGAACTTGGGATCCTCTAGGAAGCAAGGAAACCCACACGTAGGAAGGTGATCAAAGTCATGCCTCCACCTCTCCCTGAAAGACAAATTGAGCCACGTTCTCACACACAAATTGACCCACTTTGCTCAGTGTGTCCAGCCCTGAGGCCAGGATCTGGATGGCAGCTTTGGGGAGGGGGCTGAGGGCAGGGAGTCCAAAGCTCATGGCTCCTTTTCCTGGGACAGGCATCACTTTGCCCATTCAATTAATTTCACAGTTCAAAGGGATATTGGATCAGTCCCCCAGAGCATGTGGGAATGACTGTGATGTGGAAGAGTTGGGAAAATCCAACTTGAGCTTCAGGCAAACCTGAATCATGCTGATGTGGGAAGGAGTGCACACGATGCCCTGGACTCAGGCATTCCAGGGATACCAGAGCACACAGCCTCTTTCCTCCATAATTTCTGCCTTTGTCAGGGGCATTTCCAGACCTTTTAGGACTGATCCCAAACCACTTTGTACATCCGTGTAATCCTGTGCAGCTGCTGCAGCTTTCCAAAAGACACTGCCTTTTGGTGGCTGCTCAAGGGCCCATGGGATGCAGGGTAGCCCAGGATAAAGGAGGTTGGGAGAGACCACTGGAAGTCCTCTGCTCCTGCTCTGAGAAGAACAAACCTCCCAGTTGCCTGCAGAAGCGGTGGGCCTTGTCCTCTGGTCACTGCCACTGTCACACAGGGGCCTGCCAGCGACAAGGAACAGCTCTACTGCAAAGCAGGGAGAAAGTCTGTCCCAACAGAGCTTCCACTCTATGTCCTCTGGGGAGCTCTAACCCTGAACCCAGAGAGTTCCTCACTGTCCATGTCCAGATCTCATCCCACGAGCCTGGGATCTGATCACCCCATGGATGGTGCCCTTTCCTCGCACTGCAGAGGCCACATCAGGGTTGCTGTCCCCATTTGGTGTCCCCGGGACAAGAGAGGTCTTGGTGATCTCTTACAGAGAGAGGCACTGCCAGAGGACCAGGCAGAACAGAAGGGCTGCAGCCCCTGACACAGGGGCCGGTTGAGGGCACTGCACTTGTGCAACCTGGTGGAGATGAGCAAGGTGTGGATGGGACATGGAACTGATGTCGCCAGCACTTCCTGGCCATCCTGGAGAGAAGGAAGCCAAACTCTCCTGAGAGGTGCACTGTCAAAGGGCAAGAGGCAGCAATAACAAGTATTAAAAATTGCAACACAGGAAATCCCTGTGCTGCCAGGAGGAAGACAAGAACAAGCCTGGGAGATCTGCACAATGGAGAGTGACCTCTTAGTTAAGCTGGCTCGGTGCTCAGAAGGCAGCAGGAGAAGGCCCAGAGCCTGCTGAAGAGTTTGACCTGGAAGTTGGATGTGCCCAGAGCAGTTGAGAGGAGCACAAGACCTCCCGAGCTCCAGCCAGGCATTCTGGGGTTGATCTGGAGTACTCTGAGTCACTACAGCCCATGAGCAGCCACCAAAAGGCCATGCCTTGGGAGAAGACAGCAAATGCAGGAGATTGCAGAGAAGCACCAGGTGATCCATGAATGGGGATCAAAGGTGGGGAAATACCCTTCATGGCAGCAGAACATTGAGGAAACGAGCTCTGTTATCCCTTGAGCACCTGAGTGTGTGGCACCCAGTCCGCTGAAGTCCACACTGAGTGACTCAGGTTTGCCTGGAGCTCAGGGATTTTCCCAGCTCTTCCCCATCATGAGGACACCCACTCTGTGCTCTGGGAGACTGATCCAGTGTCCCTTTGAAATGTAAAATGCATGGAATGGGAAACTCCAGCCCAGTCCCAGAAAGAAAGAGCCATGGGCTTTGGGCTCCCTGCCCTCAGCCTTTTCCCCAGAGCTGCCAGCCAGGACTCTGGCCTCTGGCATGAGCTGAGTAAAACAGGTCCGTGTGGCTGTGGGTCTCTTTCAGGGAGGGACGCGGCATCTCTTTGATCACAAAACCCGGCCGTGGACAGTAAGCAAGTTCCCCATGGCTGTCACTCAGGCCTGCAGGGACATCCTTCCAGCTGAACATGGCCTTTCCTTGCCACTGGGCTTTGCCACCTCCCTGCAGAGCTGGGTCTCTTCCCTACTATGGCCTCGTGCAGTGTCCTCACTCGTGCTGCCTCAACTGACCCACAGTCCTCTGAACATCTCAGAGCAATGACTCTCAGGAGTAGCCTGAGCGCCTGCACTGAGAGCTCCTGAGAGCTGACCTGAGGTGTTTCTTCATGGCTGAATTGCACTGTAACTGGAGCCAAATTAACCATCAAGAAGAACAAGTGACAGAAGCAATGGACACTACACAAACACATTTCAACTCACATTGTACACTGGCCTGGCACTTCCAAGTCCAAGTCCAGTGGTGTTAGGAAGTTGCAACACACATGAATCCTTTCCATGTGGGGTGGTGTGAAACTGGAGAAAAATGCCTGAGATGAAAGAGGCAGGGACCTCATGGGCAGGAGGGCTCACAAGTGGCCACTCCCAGGAGTTTGGATGTTTCAGGAACCAGGAATGTTTGTGGCCCCACAGGGCTCTGGGACACGGCATAAAAGGCTGCTCTGCTCCAGGCTCTGCATCCTGGTCTCTGGCGTCCCTTTCCTCGAGGAACGAGGTAAGCCTGAGTGCGCTCCATCCCTGCCTGTGGGCTGAACTGCTGGCATGGAGGCCGCCCGGGTTGATCCTTGGGCTGCCCCAGCTGGGCCCTGACACAGAAGTGTTGAAGGGCCGCCAGCCTTTCCATGCTGGTGCCTGGGGACAGCTGGGAAGAGGGGGCTTGTTTGCAGCAGAAGGGGGTGGATGGGGCTCAGTCCCTGGGGGATGTGCCCAGCAGAGTCTGCACCTGCCGTGGCGTAACAAAACGTCGCAGCGCATCCCCGGCCATGTCCAACACAGCCATGTGTGCTGTGGGGTTGGGCTGTGAGCAGTCTTTGCACAGCGGCCTTCAAGGCACTGTGCTGGGTCCTTCTTCCTGAAGTGGGGGGGCGTTCCCGTGCCGTGCCACTGGGAGGGCACGAGGAGGGTGTTGGGAGCCGTAGGCACAGAGTGTGTTTGGAAGAGCAGATGTGTCCCTGGAGAGAGCTGAGGCGCAGAGAGACAGACTGATGCTGGGGCTGCTTGGTGCTCCCTGCTCTGTGTTGCAGCTTTGCCTCCTGCACCGAGAGATGTCCTGCTGCAGACCCTGTCCCCCACGGCCCTGCGGCCCCTGTGGCCCAACGCCCCTTGCCAGCAGCTGCAGTGAGCCCTGCCTCGCCCGCTGCGCTGACTCCACGGTGTACATCGAGCCTTCGCCCGTGGTGGTGACCATGCCGGGCCCCATCCTCACCTCTTTCCCTCAGAGCACAGCCGTGGGATCCTCTCTGTCCGCTGCTGTGGGCAGCTCCCTCAGCACCGCGGGGGTTCCCATCTCTTCTGGGGGCTCCCTTGGCCTGGGGGGGTCAGGCCTGTGTCTGCCTTTGTCCCGCTGCGGGCAGATCTGCTGAAGCCTGCGGATCCTCCCCTTTGTCCGTGGCTAATGGGCCCATCTCCTTGCCTCCCTGCTCCCCGCAATGTGTTCCTTGGTCTCTGTTGTGTGCCATTGCTTTTGCTCCTTCTCATTAAAGCCTTTGAGCAGCACCTCTCCAGAGTCCTGGTCCTTTGTTCTCCTCCTCCCTCACACACCACCTGCTCTGCAAGGAAGGTCCTTCCCTCTCCCACGACAACAAATGTAACCCTAAAGATGGGGCAGTTGCTAATGTTGGCGGAGCTCCTGGACGTGATTGCAGAGCAATGGGAAGACTTTGGCAGGGAGGAGAGGAAAAGGAGCCGCACAGGAAAGGAGCAAGAAAGGAGCACTGGACCGGGGTGGGCATACGAGCAATGGCACACCGAGTAACCTGCTGTTACTGTGGGAATGCTCCTGCCTGGGAACAGCTGTCCCGAGGCTGTAGCTCAGTATCCCTTTTGGTTTTGGATGCACCTGCCATAGGAGCCTCCTGTGCGTGACCCATTTGGAGAGGGTGGTCTGCACCTCAGCTGCTGTGTCATTCCTCGGAGAACAGTCCCCAAGTGAAGCAGCAGCAGAGTAGAGCTGTGGGTGTGTAAGCGTGCTGAGGGAGAGGAAGCCTGAGGGAGCAAAAGGACTGAGGTCCCACTGAGATTTGAACTCAGATCACTGGATTCAGAGTCCAGAGTGCTCACCATTACACCATGGGACCTTCTGCACAGGTCCCCTCTGGCCCCTGTGCTCGGCCCCGCTCAGCCTACCTCTCCCTCCATCACCTTGGACGTCGATCACCAAGTGCAGCCTTCCTGCACGGCCTCCAAGCGCTCTCTAATCCCACCATCCTTCAGGGCGGCTCCACAGCTCCTTCTGCAAGCCTGCTGTGGCCTCTCTCACAAGTGCCAGGCTCAGAACCTCACACAACCTTCTCTTTCCCAAAATGCAACAAGCTCTTTCTCACTCAGGGCACGCCTTGGCAAGTTACCTTCACGCAGCAGAAGCCCCCTTGCCTCCTCTTCTCCGGCCCGAGCTACTCCATCTCCATAAGGACTAGTGAGAGCAAAACACCAGGCCCCACCCAGGGAAACCCAAACCTTGGGTAACCACAATCTTTTGAAGAACAGCTTTGGTTCCCCTTGCCCCGGGCATGGGTGAACAAACCCCTGGCTAAAGTTAGTTTAAATAAATTAGAGAAGCTCTATCATTTCCATCCGGAGCAGGGAGCAGGGCACAGGGAGGAGGAGGAGGAGGAGGAGGAGGAGGAGGAGGAGGGCTATGGGCAGGGTTGCCCAAAGAGCTAGAGCCAGGCAGGGTAAAAGCTGATGGGTAGGTGATAGGGAGACCGTGTTGGTGAAAAAAGAGCCTTAGCAGAGGATGGTTTCGATCCATCGACCTCTGGGTTATGGGCCCAGCACGCTCCCGCTGCGCCACTCTGCTCCTCCTCAGCCTTGGCTGCCGTTGCCCTCAGTGCAGCCTGATGCTGCCGGCCACTGCTGGCCCTCCCTCCCTGCCTTCCTCTCTGCTCTGCCTCCCCCACCCCACAAAGCAGACTCCCTGACACGTTCATCTCCCTCGGGCGCGCGCTCCGCAGATCCAGGGCCTGGCCTTGCCCTTCTCCCACACCTCAGCCCACAGCCCTGCACTGACACTTGCCCTTTGGCCACCCGCCCTGGTGCTGCACGTGCTCAAGGCACCCCCGAGGCAGGCTGCAGCCCTGGGCCTTGCTGGGGATGAGGGCACCCAAAATCCAGCCACAGCCTGAACGCTGCGGCCCTGCCCAGAGATCCAGCTCTGCTGCCAGCAGGCTGCACGACTGCACCTGCCCCACAGTTCCGTTCTTTGCTGCCCAGGGAGGCACACGGGTTGCCTTTGCTTGGAAAGAGTTCTCCCCTTCTAGCTGTGCAAACTGTGGTGGTGCCTCAGCTCCGTGCTGCTCACGGTTACTCTGAAGGAAAAGATTGCAGTACTAGGCGCTTGGTGCTAAACTGGTTGTCAAGGTGCAGGTTCCTGCCTTTTCCACTTGGTGCCAGTGCCAGGTGATGAAATAAATGCTCAGCTCCAGGTGCTGTCTGCTTTTCTCCTCTCCCTCTCCCTCTTCCTGGATGCTGACAGGACTTCTGAGCTTCTTTTCCCTTGCAGGGTGGGTTTGCTTGTCTGCAGGCACAGACTATTGTCCCCTGCCCTCACTCACAAGCTGGCCCTCACTCAGGCTTTTCCCTTGCCCTGAGGAAAGGCCTTCAGGAGGCAGGCAGGGCTGCCAGCAGCTCATCCCTTGCGGCTGCTGCTGTGCGGGAACAGCGGGGGCTGCAGGTGCAGCCGTGGGCTGGGAGCTGTGCAGCGTGGTCAGCTGCCCGCAGCCCAAAAGGGGCGCGTGCCCCGTAGTTGGCAGGATTCGAACCTGCGCGGGGAAACCCCAATGGATTTCTAGTCCATCGCCTTCACCACTCGGCCACAACTACCTGCTCCAGCCCTCCCTGGCTGCTCATCACATACCCTGTGCCACGACACCGACACCCAGGCACTGGAGCCCACAGCTCCGCTCACTGTGTTTGACTGTGTGAGATTGCTTCAACAATCACTGCCAAGCCTATCAGCAAAAGACACATTTAATATTAAAGGAAAGCACAACAAAGTTTCTTCCCAAGACTTACTCTCTCCTAATTACAGGACAGTTGAGGCACAACAAAGAAAAACAAGCAACAACAAAGCCAAACAAAATCTAAGCAAGCCAAACAGAAATGAACAGAAGGGAACTGTCTAGGAGAAGGGGAGTGCTTGTGTGCGTTTGACAAAACACAGTGAGGACAAGGATATAAAGGAACATGGACTAAAAGCTTGACAGCACTTTACCTCAACTTATACCTTGAAACTAATTAATATCTTAACCTTAAAATTTGACAGACGGAAAACTCCTAGTAGCATTCTACCTAACTTATAACTTCAAAGTTCCCGATGAACTGTCGCCCAAGTGGAAGACCACCATTGTAGCTGCACTTTTGGAAACAATTTCCACATATCTTGGGAGTTCTTTCAAGTAGTTAGCGCCATGGATTATGCCAGAGAAGGAATGTAAGGTTCCATCTCTGATGACTAAGGCAAATCAACTTGTGAGCCCATAAACAGCTCTGCACTGAGTGAAGATCCTGCAGGCTCCTGGAGCACAGCAGGAGGTGCCAGCACGTCCCTCGGGTGGAACATCTCCTACAGCTTGAGAACCATAAAGCTGGGCTACTCGAAAGGCCATCACTGATGATGAGGCCCCACAGTCCTCTAAGTACAGGAGAGAGAAATGACAATGGTATGAATGCTGTCACTGTGAATTTTTAATTTAGTCCTTGCTCTGACTGTGGATCGGGCAATGCTAAACCCTTCTGGACCCTTTTAATTCTGTATCCATATCCTCTGCAGTTCCATACAGTTCTGAATGCAGTCTCCCTGTAAATCATTTAGCATTGATTTCAATTCAACATTCTCTTTGTGCTTTGTCCATTTAGTGAGTGACAGGGTGAAGTTTGCCATCAAACGCTGTTGCAGCATCGCTGCCTGTGTCCAGCCGTGGGAAGAAGTGTTTTTCTCCTTTCCAGCCCACAGTCCTCTACTCATCCCACTGACACATCCCAACATCAGCAATAGGAGAGAGAAGATTGAATTTGCCATGATATTGTGAGGAAGCTTTGAGAGGATGGAAAATTTACTGAAAATACCTATATAAACTCTGACAAGGAACAAATTGGCAGTGGGTCCTGCACGGCTGAGATCTGAAGGCTACAAATTCCAGCATAGGGACTGAGGCTTTGGTGCTCTGGTGTAATTTCGGGGAGATTTTGTCCCGATGCTGGGATGCTCAGGACAGCAGCCAGCGCTCAGCCTGGCAGAACAGGTGGTGTGTGAGGGAGGAGGAGAACAAAGGACCAGGACTCTGGAGAGATGCTGCTCAAAGGCTTTAATGAGAAGGAGCAAAAGCAATGGCACACAACAGAGACCAAGGAACACATTGCGGGGAGCAGGGAGGCAAGGAGATGGGCCCATTAGCCACGGACAAAGGGGAGGATCCGCAGGCTTCAGCAGATCTGCCCGCAGCGGGACAAAGGCAGACACAGGCCTGACCCCCCCAGGCCAAGGGAGCCCCCAGAAGAGATGGGAACCCCCGCGGTGCTGAGGGAGCTGCCCACAGCAGCGGACAGAGAGGATCCCACGGCTGTGCTCTGAGGGAAAGAGGTGAGGATGGGGCCCGGCATGGTCACCACCACGGGCGAAGGCTCGATGTACACCGTGGAGTCAGCGCAGCGGGCGAGGCAGGGCTCACTGCAGCTGCTGGCAAGGGGCGTTGGGCCACAGGGGCCGCAGGGCGGGGGGGACAGGGTCTGCAGCAGGACATCTCTCGGTGCAGGAGGCAAAGCTGCAACACAGAGCAGGGAGCACCAAGCAGCCCCAGCATCAGTCTGTCTCTCTGCGCCTCAGCTCTCTCCAGGGACACATCTGCTCTTCCAAACACACTCTGTGCCTACGGCTCCCAACACCCTCCTCGTGCCCTCCCAGTGGCACGGCACGGGAACGCCCCCCCACTTCAGGAAGAAGGACCCAGCACAGTGCCTTGAAGGCCCCTGTGCAAAGACTGCTCACAGCCCATCCCCACAGCACACATGGCTGTGTTGGACATGGCCGGGGATGCGCTGCGACGTTTTGTTACGCCACGGCAGGTGCAGACTCTGCTGGGCACATCCCCCAGGGACTGAGCCCCATCCACCCCCTTCTGCTGCAAACAAGCCCCCTCTTCCCAGCTGTCCCCAGGCACCAGCATGGAAAGGCTGGCGGCCCTTCAACACTTCTGTGTCAGGGCCCAGCTGGGGAAGCCCAAGGATCAACCCGGGCGGCCTCCATGCCAGCAGTTCAGCCCACAGGCAGGGATGGAGCGCACTCAGGCTTACCTCGTTCCTCGAGGAAAGGGACGCCAGAGACCAGGATGCAGAGCCTGGAGCAGAGCAGCCTTTTATGCCGTGTCCCAGAGCCCTGTGGGGCCACAAACATTCCTGGTTCCTGAAACATCCAAACTCCTGGGAGTGGCCACTTGTGAGCCCTCCTGCCCATGAGGTCCCTGCCTCTTTCATCTCAAATGTTGTTCTCCCACTTTGAAGAACCCAGTATTTTGCAAAGACTCTTAGAATCACTTGAGGATGGAATGGACCTTAAAATCATCCAGCTTCATCCCCCTAAACAGCTTCTGCATCTTCTCAGGACAACCTGTTGCAGTATCTCACCCCTCTCAGAGGAAAAGATTCTTTCCCAATATCTAATCTGAATATACCGTCTTTCAGTTCTGAACCTGTTGCCCTTGACCCATCTCTACACACTCCAAGCAAGTATCCTTCCCTTTCTTGACTAGACATCTTCTGGGAGCCTTCCCATCTCTTTGTTACACTACTGAAGCCCTCTCAGGTTGTCCACACCGGGCAATGGCTCCACTTGCCTGATGCTCTTTGTGGCTCCTCTGGACCCCCTGCAGCAGGTCCGTGTGTTCCTAACATTGTGGGTCCAAGAGGTGGAGGCAGCACCACAGCTGTGGGATCATGACTGCTGAGTAGAGCGGGACAATCCCCTCCCTTGACCTGCAGGCCACACAGCTCTGGATGCAGCCCCAGATACAACTGGACTTTTGCACTGGGCACAGGCACCACTGGAGTTGGACATGGAGCTCTTGTCCACAACTCCTTGAGTGCCACCATCCATCCAATTCCATGTGCACTGAGTGGCCATCCCCCATAAAATCCAACGTCACTCCAACTTAGAGAGACGGACGCAAAGAGCAGGTTCAGCCTTGCCTGTGTCAGGGAATCTCCACAGCCAAGTGTCCCTTGAAAACTAAACAAGGCCCTCATGCATTTTACAACCAGAGCTGCGGCCTCAGCTTGGGAACTTGGGATCCTCTAGGAAGCAAGGAAACCCACACATAGGAATGTGATCAAAGCCATGCCTCCACCTCTCCCTGAAAGACAAATTGAGCCACGTTCTCCCACACAAATTGACCCACTTTGCTCAGTGTGTCCAGCCCTGAGGCCAGGATCTGGATGGCAGCTTTGGGGAGGGGGCTGAGGGCAGGGAGTCCAAAGCTCATGGCTCCTTTTCCTGGGACAGGCATCACTTTGCCCATTCAATTAATTTCACAGTTCAAAGGGATATTGGATCAGTCCCCCAGAGCATGTGGGAATGACTGTGATGTGGAAGAGTTGGGAAAATCCAACTTGAGCTTCAGGCAAACCTGAATCATGCTGATGTGGGAAGGAGTGCACACGATGCCCTGGACTCAGGCATTCCAGGGATACCAGAGCACACAGCCTCTTTCCTCCATAATTTCTGCCTTTGTCAGGGGCATTTCCAGACCTTTTAGGACTGATCCCAAACCACTTTGTACATCCGTGTAATCCTGTGCAGCTGCTGCAGCTTTCCAAAAGACGCTGCCTTTTGGTGGCTGCTCAAGGGCCCATGGGATGCAGGGTAGCCCAGGATAAAGGAGGTTGGGAGAGACCACTGGAAGTCCTCTGCTCCTGCTCTGAGAAGAACAAACTTCCCAGTTGCCTGCAGAAGCTGTGGGCCTTGTCCCAATGTCCTCTGGTCACTGCCACTGTCACACAGGTGCCTGCCAGCGACAAGGAACAGCTCTAGGTGAGAAGGGCTGCAAAGCAGGGAGAAAGTCTGTCCCAACAGAGCTTCCACTCTATGTCCTCTGGGGAGCTCTAACCCTGAACCCAGAGAGTTCCTCACTGTCCATGTCCAGATCTCATCCCACGAGCCTGGGATCTGATCACCCCATGGATGGTGCCCTTTCCTCGCACTGCAGAGGCCACATCAGGGTTGCTGTCCCCATTTGGTGTCCCCGGGACAAGAGAGGTCTTGGTGATCTCTTAACAGAGAGAGGCACTGCCAGAGGACCAGGCAGAACAGAAGGGCTGCAGCCCCTGACACAGGGGCCGGTTGAGGGCACTGCACTTGTGCAACCTGGTGAAGATGAGCAAGGTGTGGATGGGACATGGAACTGATGTCGCCAGCGCTTCCTGGCCATCCTGGAGAGAAGGAAGCCAAACTCTCCTGAGAGGTGCACTGTCAAAGGGCAAGAGGCAGCAATAACAAGTATTAAAAATTGCAACACAGGAAATCCCTGTGCTGCCAGGAGGAAGACAAGAACAAGCCTGGGAGATCTGCACAATGGAGAGTGACCTCTTAGTTAAGCTGGCTCGGTGCTCAGAAGGCAGCAGGAGAAGGCCCAGAGCCTGCTGAAGAGTTTGACCTGGAAGTTGGATGTGCCCAGAGCAGTTGAGAGGAGCACAAGACCTCCCGAGCTCCAGCCAGGCATTCTGGGGTTGATCTGGAGTACTCTGAGTCACTACAGCCCATGAGCAGCCACCAAAAGGCCATGCCTTGGGAGAAGACAGCAAATGCAGGAGATTGCAGAGAAGCACCAGGTGATCCATGAATGGGGATCAAAGGTGGGGAAATACCCTTCATGGCAGCAGAACATTGAGGAAACGAGCTCTGTTATCCCTTGAGCACCTGAGTGTGTGGCACCCAGTCCGCTGAAGTCCACACTGAGTGACTCAGGTTTGCCTGGAGCTCAGGGATTTTCCCAGCTCTTCCCCATCATGAGGACACCCACTCTGTGCTCTGGGAGACTGATCCAGTGTCCCTTTGAAATGTAAAATGCATGGAATGGGAAACTCCAGCCCAGTCCCAGAAAGAAAGAGCCATGGGCTTTGGGCTCCCTGCCCTCAGCCTTTTCCCCAGAGCTGCCAGCCAGGACTCTGGCCTCTGGCATGAGCTGAGTAAAACAGGTCCGTGTGGCTGTGGGTCTCTTTCAGGGAGGGACGCGGCATCTCTTTGATCACAAAACCCGGCCGTGGACAGTAAGCAAGTTCCCCATGGCTGTCACTCAGGCCTGCAGGGACATCCTTCCAGCTGAACATGGCCTTTCCTTGCCACTGGGCTTTGCCACCTCCCTGCAGAGCTGGGTCTCTTCCCTACTGTGGCCTCGTGCAGTGTCCTCACTCGTGCTGCCTCAACTGACCCACAGTCCTCTGAACATCTCAGAGCAATGACTCTCAGGAGTAGCCTGAGCGCCTGCACTGAGAGCTCCTGAGAGCTGACCTGAGGTGTTTCTTCATGGCTGAATTGCACTGTAACTGGAGCCAAATTAACCATCAAGAAGAACAAGTGACAGAAGCAATGGACACTACACAAACACATTTCAACTCACATTGTACACTGGCCTGGCACTTCCAAGTCCAAGTCCAGTGGTGTTAGGAAGTTGCAACACACATGAATCCTTTCCATGTGGGGTGGTGTGAAACTGGAGAAAAATGCCTGAGATGAAAGAGGCAGGGACCTCATGGGCAGGAGGGCTCACAAGTGGCCACTCCCAGGAGTTTGGATGTTTCAGGAACCAGGAATGTTTGTGGCCCCACAGGGCTCTGGGACACGGCATAAAAGGCTGCTCTGCTCCAGGCTCTGCATCCTGGTCTCTGGCGTCCCTTTCCTCGAGGAACGAGGTAAGCCTGAGTGCGCTCCATCCCTGCCTGTGGGCTGAACTGCTGGCATGGAGGCCGCCCGGGTTGATCCTTGGGCTGCCCCAGCTGGGCCCTGACACAGAAGTGTTGAAGGGCCGCCAGCCTTTCCATGCTGGTGCCTGGGGACAGCTGGGAAGAGGGGGCTTGTTTGCAGCAGAAGGGGATGGATGGGGCTCAGTCCCTGGGGGATGTGCCCAGCAGAGTCTGCACCTGCTGTGGCGTAACAAAACGTCGCAGCGCATCCCCGGCCATGTCCAACACAGCCATGTGTGCTGTGGGGTTGGGCTGTGAGCAGTCTTTGCACAGGGGCCTTCAAGGCACTGTGCTGGGTCCTTCTTCCTGAAGTGGGGGGGCGTTCCCGTGCCGTGCCACTGGGAGGGCACGAGGAGGGTGTTGGGAGCCGTAGGCACAGAGTGTGTTTGGAAGAGCAGATGTGTCCCTGGAGAGAGCTGAGGCGCAGAGAGACAGACTGATGCTGGGGCTGCTTGGTGCTCCCTGCTCTGTGTTGCAGCTTTGCCTCCTGCACCGAGAGATGTCCTGCTGCAGACCCTGTCCCCCACGGCCCTGCGGCCCCTGTGGCCCAACGCCCCTTGCCAGCAGCTGCAGTGAGCCCTGCCTCGCCCGCTGCGCTGACTCCACGGTGTACATCGAGCCTTCGCCCGTGGTGGTGACCATGCCGGGCCCCATCCTCACCTCTTTCCCTCAGAGCACAGCCGTGGGATCCTCTCTGTCCGCTGCTGTGGGCAGCTCCCTCAGCACCGCGGGGGTTCCCATCTCTTCTGGGGGCTCCCTTGGCCTGGGGGGGTCAGGCCTGTGTCTGCCTTTGTCCCGCTGCGGGCAGATCTGCTGAAGCCTGCGGATCCTCCCCTTTGTCCGTGGCTAATGGGCCCATCTCCTTGCCTCCCTGCTCCCCGCAATGTGTTCCTTGGTCTCTGTTGTGTGCCATTGCTTTTGCTCCTTCTCATTAAAGCCTTTGAGCAGCACCTCTCCAGAGTCCTGGTCCTTTGTTCTCCTCCTCCCTCACACACCACCTGCTCTGCAAGGAAGGTCCTTCCCTCTCCCACGACTACAAATGTAACCCTAAAGATGGGGCAGTTGCTAATGTTGGCGGAGCTCCTGGACGTGATTGCAGAGCAATGGGAAGACTTTGGCAGGGAGGAGAGGAAAAGGAGCCGCACAGGAAAGGAGCAAGAAAGGAGCACTGGACCGGGGTGGGCATACGAGCAATGGCACACCGAGTAACCTGCTGTTACTGTGGGAATGCTCCTGCCTGGGAACAGCTGTCCCGAGGCTGTAGCTCAGTATCCCTTTTGGTTTTGGATGCACCTGCCATAGGGGCCTCCTGTGCGTGACCCATTTGGAGAGGGTGGTCTGCACCTCAGCTGCTGTGTCATTCCTCGGAGAACAGTCCCCAAGTGAAGCAGCAGCAGAGTAGAGCTGTGGGTGTGTAAGCGTGCTGAGGGAGAGGAAGCCTGAGGGAGCAAAAGGACTGAGGTCCCACTGAGATTTGAACTCAGATCACTGGATTCAGAGTCCAGAGTGCTCACCATTACACCATGGGACCTTCTGCACAGGTCCCCTCTGGCCCCTGTGCTCGGCCCCGCTCAGCCTACCTCTCCCTCCATCACCTTGGACGTCGATCACCAAGTGCAGCCTTCCTGCACGGCCTCCAAGCGCTCTCTAATCCCACCATCCTTCAGGGCGGCTCCACAGCTCCTTCTGCAAGCCTGCTGTGGCCTCTCTCACAAGTGCCAGGCTCAGAACCTCACACAACCTTCTCTTTCCCAAAATGCAACAAGCTCTTTCTCACTCAGGGCACGCCTTGGCAAGTTACCTTCACGCAGCAGAAGCCCCCTTGCCTCCTCTTCTCCGGCCCGAGCTACTCCATCTCCATAAGGACTAGTGAGAGCAAAACACCAGGCCCCACCCAGGGAAACCCAAACCTTGGGTAACCACAATCTTTTGAAGAACAGCTTTGGTTCCCCTTGCCCCGGGCATGGGTGAACAAACCCCTGGCTAAAGTTAGTTTAAATAAATTAGAGAAGCTCTATCATTTCCATCCGGAGCAGGGAGCAGGGCACAGGGAGGAGGAGGAGGAGGAGGAGGAGGAGGAGGAGGGCTATGGGCAGGGTTGCCCAAAGAGCTAGAGCCAGGCAGGGTAAAAGCTGATGGGTAGGTGATAGGGAGACCGTGTTGGTGAAAAAAGAGCCTTAGCAGAGGATGGTTTCGATCCATCGACCTCTGGGTTATGGGCCCAGCACGCTCCCGCTGCGCCACTCTGCTCCTCCTCAGCCTTGGCTGCCGTTGCCCTCAGCGCAGCCTGATGCTGCCGGCCACTGCTGGCCCTCCCTCCCTGCCTTCCTCTCTGCTCTGCCTCCCCCACCCCACAAAGCAGACTCCCTGACACGTTCATCTCCCTCGGGCGCGCGCTTCGCAGATCCAGGGCCTGGCCTTGCCCTTCTCCCACACCTCAGCCCACAGCCCTGCACTGACACTTGCCCTTTGGCCACCCGCCCTGGCGCTGCACGTGCTCAAGGCACCCCCGAGGCAGGCTGCAGCCCTGGGCCTTGCTGGGGATGAGGGCACCCAAAATCCAGCCACAGCCTGAACGCTGCGGCCCTGCCCAGAGATCCAGCTCTGCTGCCAGCAGGCTGCACGACTGCACCTGCCCCACAGTTCCGTTCTTTGCTGCCCAGGGAGGCACACGGGTTGCCTTTGCTTGGAAAGAGTTCTCCCCTTCTAGCTGTGCAAACTGTGGTGGTGCCTCAGCTCCGTGCTGCTCACGGTTACTCTGAAGGAAAAGATTGCAGTACTAGGCGCTTGGTGCTAAACTGGTTGTCAAGGTGCAGGTTCCTGCCTTTTCCACTTGGTGCCAGTGCCAGGTGATGAAATAAATGCTCAGCTCCAGGTGCTGTCTGCTTTTCTCCTCTCCCTCTCCCTCTTCCTGGATGCTGACAGGACTTCTGAGCTTCTTTTCCCTTGCAGGGTGGGTTTGCTTGTCTGCAGGCACAGACTATTGTCCCCTGCCCTCACTCACAAGCTGGCCCTCACTCAGGCTTTTCCCTTGCCCTGAGGAAAGGCCTTCAGGAGGCAGGCAGGGCTGCCAGCAGCTCATCCCTTGCGGCTGCTGCTGTGCGGGAACAGCGGGGGCTGCAGGTGCAGCCGTGGGCTGGGAGCTGTGCAGCGTGGTCAGCTGCCCGCAGCCCAAAAGGGGCGCGTGCCCCGTAGTTGGCAGGATTCGAACCTGCGCGGGGAAACCCCAATGGATTTCTAGTCCATCGCCTTCACCACTCGGCCACAACTACCTGCTCCAGCCCTCCCTGGCTGCTCATCACATACCCTGTGCCACGACACCGACACCCAGGCACTGGAGCCCACAGCTCCGCTCACTGTGTTTGACTGTGTGAGATTGCTTCAACAATCACTGCCAAGCCTATCAGCAAAAGACACATTTAATATTAAAGGAAAGCACAACAAAGTTTCTTCCCAAGACTTACTCTCTCCTAATTACAGGACAGTTGAGGCACAACAAAGAAAAACAAGCAACAACAAAGCCAAACAAAATCTAAGCAAGCCAAACAGAAATGAACAGAAGGGAACTGTCTAGGAGAAGGGGAGTGCTTGTGTGCGTTTGACAAAACACAGTGAGGACAAGGATATAAAGGAACATGGACTAAAAGCTTGACAGCACTTTACCTCAACTTATACCTTGAAACTAATTAATATCTTAACCTTAAAATTTGACAGACGGAAAACTCCTAGTAGCATTCTACCTAACTTATAACTTCAAAGTTCCCGATGAACTGTCGCCCAAGTGGAAGACCACCATTGTAGCTGCACTTTTGGAAACAATTTCCACATATCTTGGGAGTTCTTTCAAGTAGTTAGCGCCATGGATTATGCCAGAGAAGGAATGTAAGGTTCCATCTCTGATGACTAAGGCAAATCAACTTGTGAGCCCATAAACAGCTCTGCACTGAGTGAAGATCCTGCAGGCTCCTGGAGCACAGCAGGAGGTGCCAGCACGTCCCTCGGGTGGAACATCTCCTACAGCTTGAGAACCATAAAGCTGGGCTACTCGAAAGGCCATCACTGATGATGAGGCCCCACAGTCCTCTAAGTACAGGAGAGAGAAATGACAATGGTATGAATGCTGTCACTGTGAATTTTTAATTTAGTCCTTGCTCTGACTGTGGATCGGGCAATGCTAAACCCTTCTGGACCCTTTTAATTCTGTATCCATATCCTCTGCAGTTCCATACAGTTCTGAATGCAGTCTCCCTGTAAATCATTTAGCATTGATTTCAATTCAACATTCTCTTTGTGCTTTGTCCATTTAGTGAGTGACAGGGTGAAGTTTGCCATCAAACGCTGTTGCAGCATCGCTGCCTATGTCCAGCCGTGGGAAGAAGTGTTTTTCTCCTTTCCAGCCCACAGTCCTCTACTCATCCCACTGACACATCCCAACATCAGCAATAGGAGAGAGAAGATTGAATTTGCCATGATATTGTGAGGAAGCTTTGAGAGGATGGAAAATTTACTGAAAATACCTATATAAACTCTGACAAGGAACAAATTGGCAGTGGGACCTGCACGGCTGAGATCTGAAGGCTACAAATTCCAGCATAGGGACTGAGGCTTTGGTGCTCTGGTGTAATTTCGGGGAGATTTTGTCCCGATGCTGGGATGCTCAGGACAGCAGCCAGCGCTCAGCCTGGCAGAACAGGTGGTGTGTGAGGGAGGAGGAGAACAAAGGACCAGGACTCTGGAGAGATGCTGCTCAAAGGCTTTAATGAGAAGGAGCAAAAGCAATGGCACACAACAGAGACCAAGGAACACATTGCGGGGAGCAGGGAGGCAAGGAGATGGGCCCATTAGCCACGGACAAAGGGGAGGATCCGCAGGCTTCAGCAGATCTGCCCGCAGCGGGACAAAGGCAGACACAGGCCTGACCCCCCCAGGCCAAGGGAGCCCCCAGAAGAGATGGGAACCCCCGCGGTGCTGAGGGAGCTGCCCACAGCAGCGGACAGAGAGGATCCCACGGCTGTGCTCTGAGGGAAAGAGGTGAGGATGGGGCCCGGCATGGTCACCACCACGGGCGAAGGCTCGATGTACACCGTGGAGTCAGCGCAGCGGGCGAGGCAGGGCTCACTGCAGCTGCTGGCAAGGGGCGTTGGGCCACAGGGGCCGCAGGGCCGGGGGGGACAGGGTCTGCAGCAGGACATCTCTCGGTGCAGGAGGCAAAGCTGCAACACAGAGCAGGGAGCACCAAGCAGCCCCAGCATCAGTCTGTCTCTCTGCGCCTCAGCTCTCTCCAGGGACACATCTGCTCTTCCAAACACACTCTGTGCCTACGGCTCCCAACACCCTCCTCGTGCCCTCCCAGTGGCACGGCACGGGAACGCCCCCCCACTTCAGGAAGAAGGACCCAGCACAGTGCCTTGAAGGCCCCTGTGCAAAGACTGCTCACAGCCCATCCCCACAGCACACATGGCTGTGTTGGACATGGCCGGGGATGCGCTGCGACGTTTTGTTACGCCACGGCAGGTGCAGACTCTGCTGGGCACATCCCCCAGGGACTGAGCCCCATCCACCCCCTTCTGCTGCAAACAAGCCCCCTCTTCCCAGCTGTCCCCAGGCACCAGCATGGAAAGGCTGGCGGCCCTTCAACACTTCTGTGTCAGGGCCCAGCTGGGGAAGCCCAAGGATCAACCCGGGCGGCCTCCATGCCAGCAGTTCAGCCCACAGGCAGGGATGGAGCGCACTCAGGCTTACCTCGTTCCTCGAGGAAAGGGATGCCAGAGACCAGGATGCAGAGCCTGGAGCAGAGCAGCCTTTTATGCCGTGTCCCAGAGCCCTGTGGGGCCACAAACATTCCTGGTTCCTGAAACATCCAAACTCCTGGGAGTGGCCACTTGTGAGCCCTCCTGCCCATGAGGTCCCTGCCTCTTTCATCTCAAATGTTGTTCTCCCACTTTGAAGAACCCAGTATTTTGCAAAGACTCTTAGAATCACTTGAGGTTGGAATGGACCTTAAAATCATCCAGCTTCATCCCCCTAAACAGCTTCCGCATCTTCTCAGGACTACCTGTTGCAGTATCTCACCCCTCTCAGAGGAAAAGATTCTTTCCCAATATCTAATCTGAATGTACCGTCTTTCAGTTCTGAACCTGTTGCCCTTGACCCATCTCCACACACTCCAAGCAAGTATCCTTCCCTTTCTTGACTAGACATCTTCTGGGAGCCTTCCCATCTCTTTGTTACACTACTGAAGCCCTCTCAGGTTGTCCACACCGGGCAATGGCTCCACTTGCCTGATGCTCTTTGTGGCTCCTCTGGACCCCCTGCAGCAGGTCCGTGTGTTCCTAACGTTGTGGGTCCAAGAGGTGGAGGCAGCACCACAGCTGTGGGATCATGACTGCTGAGTAGAGCGGGACAATCCCCTCCCTTGACCTGCAGGCCACACAGCTCTGGATGCAGCCCCAGATACAACTGGACTTTTGCACTGGGCACAGGCACCACTGGAGTTGGACATGGAGCTCTTGTCCACAACTCCTTGAGTGCCACCATCCATCCAATTCCATCTGCACTGAGTGGCCATCCCCCATAAAATCCAACGTCACTCCAACTTAGAGAGACGGACGCAAAGAGCAGGTTCAGCCTTGCCTGTGTCAGGGAATCTCCACAGCCAAGTGTCCCTTGAAAACTAAACAAGGCCCTCATGCATTTTACAACTAGAGCTGCGGCCTCAGCTTGGGAACTTGGGATCCTCTAGGAAGCAAGGAAACCCACACGTAGGAAGGTGATCAAAGCCATGCCTCCACCTCTCCCTGAAAGACAAATTGAGCCACGTTCTCCCACACAAATTGACCCACTTTGCTCAGTGTGTCCAGCCCTGAGGCCAGGATCTGGATGGCAGCTTTGGGGAGGGGGCTGAGGGCAGGGAGTCCAAAGCTCATGGCTCCTTTTCCTGGGACAGGCATCACTTTGCCCATTCAATTAATTTCACAGTTCAAAGGGATATTGGATCAGTCCCCCAGAGCATGTGGGAATGACTGTGATGTGGAAGAGTTGGGAAAATCCAACTTGAGCTTCAGGCAAACCTGAATCATGCTGATGTGGGAAGGAGTGCACACGATGCCCTGGACTCAGGCATTCCAGGGATACCAGAGCACACAGCCTCTTTCCTCCATAATTTCTGCCTTTGTCAGGGGCATTTCCAGACCTTTTAGGACTGATCCCAAACCACTTTGTACATCCGTGTAATCCTGTGCAGCTGCTGCAGCTTTCCAAAAGACACTGCCTTTTGGTGGCTGCTCAAGGGCCCATGGGATGCAGGGTAGCCCAGGATAAAGGAGGTTGGGAGAGACCACTGGAAGTCCTCTGCTCCTGCTCTGAGAAGAACAAACTTCCCAGTTGCCTGCAGAAGCTGTGGGCCTTGTCCCAATGTCCTCTGGTCACTGCCACTGTCACACAGGTGCCTGCCAGCGACAAGGAACAGCTCTAGGTGAGAAGGGCTGCAAAGCAGGGAGAAAGTCTGTCCCAACAGAGCTTCCACTCTATGTCCTCTGGGGAGCTCTAACCCTGAACCCAGAGAGTTCCTCACTGTCCATGTCCAGATCTCATCCCACGAGCCTGGGATCTGATCACCCCATGGATGGTGCCCTTTCCTCGCACTGCAGAGGCCACATCAGGGTTGCTGTCCCCATTTGGTGTCCCCGGGACAAGAGAGGTCTTGGTGATCTCTTAACAGAGAGAGGCACTGCCAGAGGACCAGGCAGAACAGAAGGGCTGCAGCCCCTGACACAGGGGCCGGTTGAGGGCACTGCACTTGTGCAACCTGGTGAAGATGAGCAAGGTGTGGATGGGACATGGAACTGATGTCGCCAGCGCTTCCTGGCCATCCTGGAGAGAAGGAAGCCAAACTCTCCTGAGAGGTGCACTGTCAAAGGGCAAGAGGCAGCAATAACAAGTATTAAAAATTGCAACACAGGAAATCCCTGTGCTGCCAGGAGGAAGACAAGAACAAGCCTGGGAGATCTGCACAATGGAGAGTGACCTCTTAGTTAAGCTGGCTCGGTGCTCAGAAGGCAGCAGGAGAAGGCCCAGAGCCTGCTGAAGAGTTTGACCTGGAAGTTGGATGTGCCCAGAGCAGTTGAGAGGAGCACAAGACCTCCCGAGCTCCAGCCAGGCATTCTGGGGTTGATCTGGAGTACTCTGAGTCACTACAGCCCATGAGCAGCCACCAAAAGGCCATGCCTTGGGAGAAGACAGCAAATGCAGGAGATTGCAGAGAAGCACCAGGTGATCCATGAATGGGGATCAAAGGTGGGGAAATACCCTTCATGGCAGCAGAACATTGAGGAAACGAGCTCTGTTATCCCTTGAGCACCTGAGTGTGTGGCACCCAGTCCGCTGAAGTCCACACTGAGTGACTCAGGTTTGCCTGGAGCTCAGGGATTTTCCCAGCTCTTCCCCATCATGAGGACACCCACTCTGTGCTCTGGGAGACTGATCCAGTGTCCCTTTGAAATGTAAAATGCATGGAATGGGAAACTCCAGCCCAGTCCCAGAAAGAAAGAGCCATGGGCTTTGGGCTCCCTGCCCTCAGCCTTTTCCCCAGAGCTGCCAGCCAGGACTCTGGCCTCTGGCATGAGCTGAGTAAAACAGGTCCGTGTGGCTGTGGGTCTCTTTCAGGGAGGGACGCGGCATCTCTTTGATCACAAAACCCGGCCGTGGACAGTAAGCAAGTTCCCCATGGCTGTCACTCAGGCCTGCAGGGACATCCTTCCAGCTGAACATGGCCTTTCCTTGCCACTGGGCTTTGCCACCTCCCTGCAGAGCTGGGTCTCTTCCCTACTATGGCCTCGTGCAGTGTCCTCACTCGTGCTGCCTCAACTGACCCACAGTCCTCTGAACATCTCAGAGCAATGACTCTCAGGAGTAGCCTGAGCGCCTGCACTGAGAGCTCCTGAGAGCTGACCTGAGGTGTTTCTTCATGGCTGAATTGCACTGTAACTGGAGCCAAATTAACCATCAAGAAGAACAAGTGACAGAAGCAATGGACACTACACAAACACATTTCAACTCACATTGTACACTGGCCTGGCACTTCCAAGTCCAAGTCCAGTGGTGTTAGGAAGTTGCAACACACATGAATCCTTTCCATGTGGGGTGGTGTGAAACTGGAGAAAAATGCCTGAGATGAAAGAGGCAGGGACCTCATGGGCAGGAGGGCTCACAAGTGGCCACTCCCAGGAGTTTGGATGTTTCAGGAACCAGGAATGTTTGTGGCCCCACAGGGCTCTGGGACACGGCATAAAAGGCTGCTCTGCTCCAGGCTCTGCATCCTGGTCTCTGGCGTCCCTTTCCTCGAGGAACGAGGTAAGCCTGAGTGCGCTCCATCCCTGCCTGTGGGCTGAACTGCTGGCATGGAGGCCGCCCGGGTTGATCCTTGGGCTTCCCCAGCTGGGCCCTGACACAGAAGTGTTGAAGGGCCGCCAGCCTTTCCATGCTGGTGCCTGGGGACAGCTGGGAAGAGGGGGCTTGTTTGCAGCAGAAGGGGGTGGATGGGGCTCAGTCCCTGGGGGATGTGCCCAGCAGAGTCTGCACCTGCCGTGGCGTAACAAAACGTCGCAGCGCATCCCCGGCCATGTCCAACACAGCCATGTGTGCTGTGGGGATGGGCTGTGAGCAGTCTTTGCACAGGGGCCTTCAAGGCACTGTGCTGGGTCCTTCTTCCTGAAGTGGGGGGGCGTTCCCGTGCCGTGCCACTGGGAGGGCACGAGGAGGGTGTTGGGAGCCGTAGGCACAGAGTGTGTTTGGAAGAGCAGATGTGTCCCTGGAGAGAGCTGAGGCGCAGAGAGACAGACTGATGCTGGGGCTGCTTGGTGCTCCCTGCTCTGTGTTGCAGCTTTGCCTCCTGCACCGAGAGATGTCCTGCTGCAGACCCTGTCCCCCCCGGCCCTGCGGCCCCTGTGGCCCAACGCCCCTTGCCAGCAGCTGCAGTGAGCCCTGCCTCGCCCGCTGCGCTGACTCCACGGTGTACATCGAGCCTTCGCCCGTGGTGGTGACCATGCCGGGCCCCATCCTCACCTCTTTCCCTCAGAGCACAGCCGTGGGATCCTCTCTGTCCGCTGCTGTGGGCAGCTCCCTCAGCACCGCGGGGGTTCCCATCTCTTCTGGGGGCTCCCTTGGCCTGGGGGGGTCAGGCCTGTGTCTGCCTTTGTCCCGCTGCGGGCAGATCTGCTGAAGCCTGCGGATCCTCCCCTTTGTCCGTGGCTAATGGGCCCATCTCCTTGCCTCCCTGCTCCCCGCAATGTGTTCCTTGGTCTCTGTTGTGTGCCATTGCTTTTGCTCCTTCTCATTAAAGCCTTTGAGCAGCATCTCTCCAGAGTCCTGGTCCTTTGTTCTCCTCCTCCCTCACACACCACCTGTTCTGCCAGGCTGAGCGCTGGCTGCTGTCCTGAGCATCCCAGCATCGGGACAAAATCTCCCCGAAATTACACCAGAGCACCAAAGCCTCAGTCCCTATGCTGGAATTTGTAGCCTTCAGATCTCAGCCGTGCAGGTCCCACTGCCAATTTGTTCCTTGTCAGAGTTTATATAGGTATTTTCAGTAAATTTTCCATCCTCTCAAAGCTTCCTCACAATATCATGGCAAATTCAATCTTCTCTCTCCTATTGCTGATGTTGGGATGTGTCAGTGGGATGAGTAGAGGACTGTGGGCTGGAAAGGAGAAAAACACTTCTTCCCACGGCTGGACATAGGCAGCGATGCTGCAACAGCGTTTGATGGCAAACTTCACCCTGTCACTCACTAAATGGACAAAGCACAAAGAGAATGTTGAATTGAAATCAATGCTAAATGATTTACAGGGAGACTGCATTCAGAACTGTATGGAACTGCAGAGGATATGGATACAGAATTAAAAGGGTCCAGAAGGGTTTAGCATTGCCCGATCCACAGTCAGAGCAAGGACTAAATTAAAAATTCACAGTGACAGCATTCATACCATTGTCATTTCTCTCTCCTGTACTTAGAGGACTGTGGGGCCTCATCATCAGTGATGGCCTTTCGAGTAGCCCAGCTTTATGGTTCTCAAGCTGTAGGAGATGTTCCACCCGAGGGACGTGCTGGCACCTCCTGCTGTGCTCCAGGAGCCTGCAGGATCTTCACTCAGTGCAGAGCTGTTTATGGGCTCACAAGTTGATTTGCCTTAGTCATCAGAGATGGAACCTTACATTCCTTCTCTGGCATAATCCATGGCGCTAACTACTTGAAAGAACTCCCAAGATATGTGGAAATTGTTTCCAAAAGTGCAGCTACAATGGTGGTCTTCCACTTGGGCGACAGTTCATCGGGAACTTTGAAGTTATAAGTTAGGTAGAATGCTACTAGGAGTTTTCCGTCTGTCAAATTTTAAGGTTAAGATATTAATTAGTTTCAAGGTATAAGTTGAGGTAAAGTGCTGTCAAGCTTTTAGTCCATGTTCCTTTATATCCTTGTCCTCACTGTGTTTTGTCAAACGCACACAAGCACTCCCCTTCTCCTAGACAGTTCCCTTCTGTTCATTTCTGTTTGGCTTGCTTAGATTTTGTTTGGCTTTGTTGTTGCTTGTTTTTCTTTGTTGTGCCTCAACTGTCCTGTAATTAGGAGAGAGTAAGTCTTGGGAAGAAACTTTGTTGTGCTTTCCTTTAATATTAAATGTGTCTTTTGCTGATAGGCTTGGCAGTGATTGTTGAAGCAATCTCACACAGTCAAACACAGTGAGCGGAGCTGTGGGCTCCAGTGCCTGGGTGTCGGTGTCGTGGCACAGGGTATGTGATGAGCAGCCAGGGAGGGCTGGAGCAGGTAGTTGTGGCCGAGTGGTGAAGGCGATGGACTAGAAATCCATTGGGGTTTCCCCGCGCAGGTTCGAATCCTGCCAACTACGGGGCACGCGCCCCTTTTGGGCTGCGGGCAGCTGACCACGCTGCACAGCTCCCAGCCCACGGCTGCACCTGCAGCCCCCGCTGTTCCCGCACAGCAGCAGCCGCAAGGGATGAGCTGCTGGCAGCCCTGCCTGCCTCCTGAAGGCCTTTCCTCAGGGCAAGGGAAAAGCCTGAGTGAGGGCCAGCTTGTGAGTGAGGGCAGGGGACAATAGTCTGTGCCTGCAGACAAGCAAACCCACCCTGCAAGGGAAAAGAAGCTCAGAAGTCCTGTCAGCATCCAGGAAGAGGGAGAGGGAGAGGAGAAAAGCAGACAGCACCTGGAGCTGAGCATTTATTTCATCACCTGGCACTGGCACCAAGTGGAAAAGGCAGGAACCTGCACCTTGACAACCAGTTTAGCACCAAGCGCCTAGTACTGCAATCTTTTCCTTCAGAGTAACCGTGAGCAGCACGGAGCTGAGGCACCACCACAGTTTGCACAGCTAGAAGGGGAGAACTCTTTCCAAGCAAAGGCAACCCGTGTGCCTCCCTGGGCAGCAAAGAACGGAACTGTGGGGCAGGTGCAGTCGTGCAGCCTGCTGGCAGCAGAGCTGGATCTCTGGGCAGGGCCGCAGCGTTCAGGCTGTGGCTGGATTTTGGGTGCCCTCATCCCCAGCAAGGCCCAGGGCTGCAGCCTGCCTCGGGGGTGCCTTGAGCACGTGCAGCGCCAGGGCGGGTGGCCAAAGGGCAAGTGTCAGTGCAGGGCTGTGGGCTGAGGTGTGGGAGAAGGGCAAGGCCAGGCCCTGGATCTGCGGAGCGCGCGCCCGAGGGAGATGAACGTGTCAGGGAGTCTGCTTTGTGGGGTGGGGGAGGCAGAGCAGAGAGGAAGGCAGGGAGGGAGGGCCAGCAGTGGCCGGCAGCATCAGGCTGCGCTGAGGGCAACGGCAGCCAAGGCTGAGGAGGAGCAGAGTGGCGCAGCGGGAGCGTGCTGGGCCCATAACCCAGAGGTCGATGGATCGAAACCATCCTCTGCTAAGGCTCTTTTTTCACCAACACGGTCTCCCTATCACCTACCCATCAGCTTTTACCCTGCCTGGCTCTAGCTCTTTGGGCAACCCTGCCCATAGCCCTCCTCCTCCTCCTCCTCCTCCTCCTCCTCCTCCCTGTGCCCTGCTCCCTGCTCCGGATGGAAATGATAGAGCTTCTCTAATTTATTTAAACTAACTTTAGCCAGGGGTTTGTTCACCCATGCCCGGGGCAAGGGGAACCAAAGCTGTTCTTCAAAAGATTGTGGTTACCCAAGGTTTGGGTTTCCCTGGGTGGGGCCTGGTGTTTTGCTCTCACTAGTCCTTATGGAGATGGAGTAGCTCGGGCCGGAGAAGAGGAGGCAAGGGGGCTTCTGCTGCGTGAAGGTAACTTGCCAAGGCGTGCCCTGAGTGAGAAAGAGCTTGTTGCATTTTGGGAAAGAGAAGGTTGTGTGAGGTTCTGAGCCTGGCACTTGTGAGAGAGGCCACAGCAGGCTTGCAGAAGGAGCTGTGGAGCCGCCCTGAAGGATGGTGGGATTAGAGAGCGCTTGGAGGCCGTGCAGGAAGGCTGCACTTGGTGATCGACGTCCAAGGTGATGGAGGGAGAGGTAGGCTGAGCGGGGCCGAGCACAGGGGCCAGAGGGGACCTGTGCAGAAGGTCCCATGGTGTAATGGTGAGCACTCTGGACTCTGAATCCAGTGATCTGAGTTCAAATCTCAGTGGGACCTCAGTCCTTTTGCTCCCTCAGGCTTCCTCTCCCTCAGCACGCTTACACACCCACAGCTCTACTCTGCTGCTGCTTCACTTGGGGACTGTTCTCCGAGGAATGACACAGCAGCTGAGGTGCAGACCACCCTCTCCAAATGGGTCACGCACAGGAGGCCCCTATGGCAGGTGCATCCAAAACCAAAAGGGATACTGAGCTACAGCCTCGGGACAGCTGTTCCCAGGCAGGAGCATTCCCACAGTAACAGCAGGTTACTCGGTGTGCCATTGCTCGTATGCCCACCCCGGTCCAGTGCTCCTTTCTTGCTCCTTTCCTGTGCGGCTCCTTTTCCTCTCCTCCCTGCCAAAGTCTTCCCATTGCTCTGCAATCACGTCCAGGAGCTCCGCCAACATTAGCAACTGCCCCATCTTTAGGGTTACATTTGTAGTCGTGGGAGAGGGAAGGACCTTCCTTGCAGAGCAGGTGGTGTGTGAGGGAGGAGGAGAACAAAGGACCAGGACTCTGGAGAGGTGCTGCTCAAAGGCTTTAATGAGAAGGAGCAAAAGCAATGGCACACAACAGAGACCAAGGAACACATTGCGGGGAGCAGGGAGGCAAGGAGATGGGCCCATTAGCCACGGACAAAGGGGAGGATCCGCAGGCTTCAGCAGATCTGCCCGCAGCGGGACAAAGGCAGACACAGGCCTGACCCCCCCAGGCCAAGGGAGCCCCCAGAAGAGATGGGAACCCCCGCGGTGCTGAGGGAGCTGCCCACAGCAGCGGACAGAGAGGATCCCACGGCTGTGCTCTGAGGGAAAGAGGTGAGGATGGGGCCCGGCATGGTCACCACCACGGGCGAAGGCTCGATGTACACCGTGGAGTCAGCGCAGCGGGCGAGGCAGGGCTCACTGCAGCTGCTGGCAAGGGGCGTTGGGCCACAGGGGCCGCAGGGCCGTGGGGGACAGGGTCTGCAGCAGGACATCTCTCGGTGCAGGAGGCAAAGCTGCAACACAGAGCAGGGAGCACCAAGCAGCCCCAGCATCAGTCTGTCTCTCTGCGCCTCAGCTCTCTCCAGGGACACATCTGCTCTTCCAAACACACTCTGTGCCTACGGCTCCCAACACCCTCCTCGTGCCCTCCCAGTGGCACGGCACGGGAACGCCCCCCCACTTCAGGAAGAAGGACCCAGCACAGTGCCTTGAAGGCCCCTGTGCAAAGACTGCTCACAGCCCAACCCCACAGCACACATGGCTGTGTTGGACATGGCCGGGGATGCGCTGCGACGTTTTGTTACGCCACAGCAGGTGCAGACTCTGCTGGGCACATCCCCCAGGGACTGAGCCCCATCCATCCCCTTCTGCTGCAAACAAGCCCCCTCTTCCCAGCTGTCCCCAGGCACCAGCATGGAAAGGCTGGCGGCCCTTCAACACTTCTGTGTCAGGGCCCAGCTGGGGCAGCCCAAGGATCAACCCGGGCGGCCTCCATGCCAGCAGTTCAGCCCACAGGCAGGGATGGAGCGCACTCAGGCTTACCTCGTTCCTCGAGGAAAGGGACGCCAGAGACCAGGATGCAGAGCCTGGAGCAGAGCAGCCTTTTATGCCGTGTCCCAGAGCCCTGTGGGGCCACAAACATTCCTGGTTCCTGAAACATCCAAACTCCTGGGAGTGGCCACTTGTGAGCCCTCCTGCCCATGAGGTCCCTGCCTCTTTCATCTCAGGCATTTTTCTCCAGTTTCACACCACCCCACATGGAAAGGATTCATGTGTGTTGCAACTTCCTAACACCACTGGACTTGGACTTGGAAGTGCCAGGCCAGTGTACAATGTGAGTTGAAATGTGTTTGTGTAGTGTCCATTGCTTCTGTCACTTGTTCTTCTTGATGGTTAATTTGGCTCCAGTTACAGTGCAATTCAGCCATGAAGAAACACCTCAGGTCAGCTCTCAGGAGCTCTCAGTGCAGGCGCTCAGGCTACTCCTGAGAGTCATTGCTCTGAGATGTTCAGAGGACTGTGGGTCAGTTGAGGCAGCACGAGTGAGGACACTGCACGAGGCCACAGTAGGGAAGAGACCCAGCTCTGCAGGGAGGTGGCAAAGCCCAGTGGCAAGGAAAGGCCATGTTCAGCTGGAAGGATGTCCCTGCAGGCCTGAGTGACAGCCATGGGGAACTTGCTTACTGTCCACGGCCGGGTTTTGTGATCAAAGAGATGCCGCGTCCCTCCCTGAAAGAGACCCACAGCCACACGGACCTGTTTTACTCAGCTCATGCCAGAGGCCAGAGTCCTGGCTGGCAGCTCTGGGGAAAAGGCTGAGGGCAGGGAGCCCAAAGCCCATGGCTCTTTCTTTCTGGGACTGGGCTGGAGTTTCCCATTCCATGCATTTTACATTTCAAAGGGACACTGGATCAGTCTCCCAGAGCACAGAGTGGGTGTCCTCATGATGGGGAAGAGCTGGGAAAATCCCTGAGCTCCAGGCAAACCTGAGTCACTCAGTGTGGACTTCAGCGGACTGGGTGCCACACACTCAGGTGCTCAAGGGATAACAGAGCTCGTTTCCTCAATGTTCTGCTGCCATGAAGGGTATTTCCCCACCTTTGATCCCCATTCATGGATCACCTGGTGCTTCTCTGCAATCTCCTGCATTTGCTGTCTTCTCCCAAGGCATGGCCTTTTGGTGGCTGCTCATGGGCTGTAGTGACTCAGAGTACTCCAGATCAACCCCAGAATGCCTGGCTGGAGCTCGGGAGGTCTTGTGCTCCTCTCAACTGCTCTGGGCACATCCAACTTCCAGGTCAAACTCTTCAGCAGGCTCTGGGCCTTCTCCTGCTGCCTTCTGAGCACCGAGCCAGCTTAACTAAGAGGTCACTCTCCATTGTGCAGATCTCCCAGGCTTGTTCTTGTCTTCCTCCTGGCAGCACAGGGATTTCCTGTGTTGCAATTTTTAATACTTGTTATTGCTGCCTCTTGCCCTTTGACAGTGCACCTCTCAGGAGAGTTTGGCTTCCTTCTCTCCAGGATGGCCAGGAAGCGCTGGCGACATCAGTTCCATGTCCCATCCACACCTTGCTCATCTTCACCAGGTTGCACAAGTGCAGTGCCCTCAACCGGCCCCTGTGTCAGGGGCTGCAGCCCTTCTGTTCTGCCTGGTCCTCTGGCAGTGCCTCTCTCTGTTAAGAGATCACCAAGACCTCTCTTGTCCCGGGGACACCAAATGGGGACAGCAACCCTGATGTGGCCTCTGCAGTGCGAGGAAAGGGCACCATCCATGGGGTGATCAGATCCCAGGCTCGTGGGATGAGATCTGGACATGGACAGTGAGGAACTCTCTGGGTTCAGGGTTAGAGCTCCCCAGAGGACATAGAGTGGAAGCTCTGTTGGGACAGACTTTCTCCCTGCTTTGCAGCCCTTCTCACCTAGAGCTGTTCCTTGTCGCTGGCAGGCACCTGTGTGACAGTGGCAGTGACCAGAGGACATTGGGACAAGGCCCACAGCTTCTGCAGGCAACTGGGAAGTTTGTTCTTCTCAGAGCAGGAGCAGAGGACTTCCAGTGGTCTCTCCCAACCTCCTTTATCCTGGGCTACCCTGCATCCCATGGGCCCTTGAGCAGCCACCAAAAGGCAGTGTCTTTTGGAAAGCTGCAGCAGCTGCACAGGATTACACGGATGTACAAAGTGGTTTGGGATCAGTCCTAAAAGGTCTGGAAATGCCCCTGACAAAGGCAGAAATTATGGAGGAAAGAGGCCGTGTGCTCTGGTATCCCTGGAATGCCTGAGTCCAGGGCATCGTGTGCACTCCTTCCCACATCAGCATGATTCAGGTTTGCCTGAAGCTCAAGTTGGATTTTCCCAACTCTTCCACATCACAGTCATTCCCACATGCTCTGGGGGACTGATCCAATATCCCTTTGAACTGTGAAATTAATTGAATGGGCAAAGTGATGCCTGTCCCAGGAAAAGGAGACATGAACTTTGGACTCCCTGCCCTCAGCCCCCTCCCCAAAGCTGCCATCCAGATCCTGGCCTCAGGGCTGGACACACTGAGCAAAGTGGGTCAATTTGTGTGTGAGAACGTGGCTCAATTTGTCTTTCAGGGAGAGGTGGATTCATGGCTTTGATCACCTTCCTATGTGTGGGTTTCCTTGCTTCCTAGAGGATCCCAAGTTCCCAAGCTGAGGCCGCAGCTCTGGTTGTAAAATGCATGAGGGCCTTGTTTAGTTTTCAAGGGACACTTGGCTGTGGAGATTCCCTGACACAGGCAAGGCTGAACCTGCTCTTTGCGTCCGTCTCTCTAAGTTGGAGTGACGTTGGATTTTATGGGGGATGGCCACTCAGTGCACATGGAATTGGACGGATGGTGGCACTCAAGGAGTTGTGGACAAGAGCTCCATGTCCAACTCCAGTGGTGCCTGTGCCCAGTGCAAAAGTCCAGTTGTATCTGGGGCTGCACCCAGAGCTGTGTGGCCTGCAGGTCAAGGGAGGGGATTGTCCCGCTCTACTCAGCAGTCATGATCCCACAGCTGTGGTGCTGCCTCCACCTCTTGGACCCACAACGTTAGGAACACACGGACCTGCTGCAGGGGGTCCAGAGGAGCCACAAAGAGCATCAGGCAAGTGGAGCCATTGCCCGGTGTGGACAACCTGAGAGGGCTTCAGTAGTGTAACAAAGAGATGGGAAGGCTCCCAGAAGATGTCTAGTCAAGAAAGGGAAGGATACTTGCTTGGAGTGTGTGGAGATGGGTCAAGGGCAACAGGTTCAGAACTGAAAGACGGTACATTCAGATTAGATATTGGGAAAGAATCTTTTCCTCTGAGAGGGGTGAGATACTGCAACAGGTTTTCCTGAGAAGATGCAGAAGCTGTTTAGGGGGATGAAGCTGGATGATTTTAAGGTCCATTCCATCCCCAAGTGATTCTAAGAGTCTTTGCAAAATACTGGGTTCTTCAAAGTGGGAGAACAACATTTGAGATGAAAGAGGCAGGGACCTCATGGGCAGGAGGGCTCACAAGTGGCCACTCCCAGGAGTTTGGATGTTTCAGGAACCAGGAATGTTTGTGGCCCCACAGGGCTCTGGGACACGGCATAAAAGGCTGCTCTGCTCCAGGCTCTGCATCCTGGTCTCTGGCGTCCCTTTCCTCGAGGAACGAGGTAAGCCTGAGTGCGCTCCATCCCTGCCTGTGGGCTGAACTGCTGGCATGGAGGCCGCCCGGGTTGATCCTTGGGCTTCCCCAGCTGGGCCCTGACACAGAAGTGTTGTAGGGCCGCCAGCCTTTCCATGCTGGTGCCTGGGGACAGCTGGGAAGAGGGGGCTTGTTTGCAGCAGAAGGGGATGGATGGGGCTCAGTCCCTGGGGGATGTGCCCAGCAGAGTCTGCACCTGCTGTGGCGTAACAAAACGTCGCAGCGCATCCCCGGCCATGTCCAACACAGCCATGTGTGCTGTGGGGTTGGGCTGTGAGCAGTCTTTGCACAGGGGCCTTCAAGGCACTGTGCTGGGTCCTTCTTCCTGAAGTGGGGGGGCGTTCCCGTGCCGTGCCACTGGGAGGGCACGAGGAGGGTGTTGGGAGCCGTAGGCACAGAGTGTGTTTGGAAGAGCAGATGTGTCCCTGGAGAGAGCTGAGGCGCAGAGAGACAGACTGATGCTGGGGCTGCTTGGTGCTCCCTGCTCTGTGTTGCAGCTTTGCCTCCTGCACCGAGAGATGTCCTGCTGCAGACCCTGTCCCCCACGGCCCTGCGGCCCCTGTGGCCCAACGCCCCTTGCCAGCAGCTGCAGTGAGCCCTGCCTCGCCCGCTGCGCTGACTCCACGGTGTACATCGAGCCTTCGCCCGTGGTGGTGACCATGCCGGGCCCCATCCTCACCTCTTTCCCTCAGAGCACAGCCGTGGGATCCTCTCTGTCCGCTGCTGTGGGCAGCTCCCTCAGCACCGCGGGGGTTCCCATCTCTTCTGGGGGCTCCCTTGGCCTGGGGGGGTCAGGCCTGTGTCTGCCTTTGTCCCGCTGCGGGCAGATCTGCTGAAGCCTGCGGATCCTCCCCTTTGTCCGTGGCTAATGGGCCCATCTCCTTGCCTCCCTGCTCCCCGCAATGTGTTCCTTGGTCTCTGTTGTGTGCCATTGCTTTTGCTCCTTCTCATTAAAGCCTTTGAGCAGCACCTCTCCAGAGTCCTGGTCCTTTGTTCTCCTCCTCCCTCACACACCACCTGCTCTGCAAGGAAGGTCCTTCCCTCTCCCACGACTACAAATGTAACCCTAAAGATGGGGCAGTTGCTAATGTTGGCGGAGCTCCTGGACGTGATTGCAGAGCAATGGGAAGACTTTGGCAGGGAGGAGAGGAAAAGGAGCCGCACAGGAAAGGAGCAAGAAAGGAGCACTGGACCGGGGTGGGCATACGAGCAATGGCACACCGAGTAACCTGCTGTTACTGTGGGAATGCTCCTGCCTGGGAACAGCTGTCCCGAGGCTGTAGCTCAGTATCCCTTTTGGTTTTGGATGCACCTGCCATAGGGGCCTCCTGTGCGTGACCCATTTGGAGAGGGTGGTCTGCACCTCAGCTGCTGTGTCATTCCTCGGAGAACAGTCCCCAAGTGAAGCAGCAGCAGAGTAGAGCTGTGGGTGTGTAAGCGTGCTGAGGGAGAGGAAGCCTGAGGGAGCAAAAGGACTGAGGTCCCACTGAGATTTGAACTCAGATCACTGGATTCAGAGTCCAGAGTGCTCACCATTACACCATGGGACCTTCTGCACAGGTCCCCTCTGGCCCCTGTGCTCGGCCCCGCTCAGCCTACCTCTCCCTCCATCACCTTGGACGTCGATCACCAAGTGCAGCCTTCCTGCACGGCCTCCAAGCGCTCTCTAATCCCACCATCCTTCAGGGCGGCTCCACAGCTCCTTCTGCAAGCCTGCTGTGGCCTCTCTCACAAGTGCCAGGCTCAGAACCTCACACAACCTTCTCTTTCCCAAAATGCAACAAGCTCTTTCTCACTCAGGGCACGCCTTGGCAAGTTACCTTCACGCAGCAGAAGCCCCCTTGCCTCCTCTTCTCCGGCCCGAGCTACTCCATCTCCATAAGGACTAGTGAGAGCAAAACACCAGGCCCCACCCAGGGAAACCCAAACCTTGGGTAACCACAATCTTTTGAAGAACAGCTTTGGTTCCCCTTGCCCCGGGCATGGGTGAACAAACCCCTGGCTAAAGTTAGTTTAAATAAATTAGAGAAGCTCTATCATTTCCATCCGGAGCAGGGAGCAGGGCACAGGGAGGAGGAGGAGGAGGAGGAGGAGGAGGAGGAGGGCTATGGGCAGGGTTGCCCAAAGAGCTAGAGCCAGGCAGGGTAAAAGCTGATGGGTAGGTGATAGGGAGACCGTGTTGGTGAAAAAAGAGCCTTAGCAGAGGATGGTTTCGATCCATCGACCTCTGGGTTATGGGCCCAGCACGCTCCCGCTGCGCCACTCTGCTCCTCCTCAGCCTTGGCTGCCGTTGCCCTCAGCGCAGCCTGATGCTGCCGGCCACTGCTGGCCCTCCCTCCCTGCCTTCCTCTCTGCTCTGCCTCCCCCACCCCACAAAGCAGACTCCCTGACACGTTCATCTCCCTCGGGCGCGCGCTTCGCAGATCCAGGGCCTGGCCTTGCCCTTCTCCCACACCTCAGCCCACAGCCCTGCACTGACACTTGCCCTTTGGCCACCCGCCCTGGCGCTGCACGTGCTCAAGGCACCCCCGAGGCAGGCTGCAGCCCTGGGCCTTGCTGGGGATGAGGGCACCCAAAATCCAGCCACAGCCTGAACGCTGCGGCCCTGCCCAGAGATCCAGCTCTGCTGCCAGCAGGCTGCACGACTGCACCTGCCCCACAGTTCCGTTCTTTGCTGCCCAGGGAGGCACACGGGTTGCCTTTGCTTGGAAAGAGTTCTCCCCTTCTAGCTGTGCAAACTGTGGTGGTGCCTCAGCTCCGTGCTGCTCACGGTTACTCTGAAGGAAAAGATTGCAGTACTAGGCGCTTGGTGCTAAACTGGTTGTCAAGGTGCAGGTTCCTGCCTTTTCCACTTGGTGCCAGTGCCAGGTGATGAAATAAATGCTCAGCTCCAGGTGCTGTCTGCTTTTCTCCTCTCCCTCTCCCTCTTCCTGGATGCTGACAGGACTTCTGAGCTTCTTTTCCCTTGCAGGGTGGGTTTGCTTGTCTGCAGGCACAGACTATTGTCCCCTGCCCTCACTCACAAGCTGGCCCTCACTCAGGCTTTTCCCTTGCCCTGAGGAAAGGCCTTCAGGAGGCAGGCAGGGCTGCCAGCAGCTCATCCCTTGCGGCTGCTGCTGTGCGGGAACAGCGGGGGCTGCAGGTGCAGCCGTGGGCTGGGAGCTGTGCAGCGTGGTCAGCTGCCCGCAGCCCAAAAGGGGCGCGTGCCCCGTAGTTGGCAGGATTCGAACCTGCGCGGGGAAACCCCAATGGATTTCTAGTCCATCGCCTTCACCACTCGGCCACAACTACCTGCTCCAGCCCTCCCTGGCTGCTCATCACATACCCTGTGCCACGACACCGACACCCAGGCACTGGAGCCCACAGCTCCGCTCACTGTGTTTGACTGTGTGAGATTGCTTCAACAATCACTGCCAAGCCTATCAGCAAAAGACACATTTAATATTAAAGGAAAGCACAACAAAGTTTCTTCCCAAGACTTACTCTCTCCTAATTACAGGACAGTTGAGGCACAACAAAGAAAAACAAGCAACAACAAAGCCAAACAAAATCTAAGCAAGCCAAACAGAAATGAACAGAAGGGAACTGTCTAGGAGAAGGGGAGTGCTTGTGTGCGTTTGACAAAACACAGTGAGGACAAGGATATAAAGGAACATGGACTAAAAGCTTGACAGCACTTTACCTCAACTTATACCTTGAAACTAATTAATATCTTAACCTTAAAATTTGACAGACGGAAAACTCCTAGTAGCATTCTACCTAACTTATAACTTCAAAGTTCCCGATGAACTGTCGCCCAAGTGGAAGACCACCATTGTAGCTGCACTTTTGGAAACAATTTCCACATATCTTGGGAGTTCTTTCAAGTAGTTAGCGCCATGGATTATGCCAGAGAAGGAATGTAAGGTTCCATCTCTGATGACTAAGGCAAATCAACTTGTGAGCCCATAAACAGCTCTGCACTGAGTGAAGATCCTGCAGGCTCCTGGAGCACAGCAGGAGGTGCCAGCACGTCCCTCGGGTGGAACATCTCCTACAGCTTGAGAACCATAAAGCTGGGCTACTCGAAAGGCCATCACTGATGATGAGGCCCCACAGTCCTCTAAGTACAGGAGAGAGAAATGACAATGGTATGAATGCTGTCACTGTGAATTTTTAATTTAGTCCTTGCTCTGACTGTGGATCGGGCAATGCTAAACCCTTCTGGACCCTTTTAATTCTGTATCCATATCCTCTGCAGTTCCATACAGTTCTGAATGCAGTCTCCCTGTAAATCATTTAGCATTGATTTCAATTCAACATTCTCTTTGTGCTTTGTCCATTTAGTGAGTGACAGGGTGAAGTTTGCCATCAAACGCTGTTGCAGCATCGCTGCCTATGTCCAGCCGTGGGAAGAAGTGTTTTTCTCCTTTCCAGCCCACAGTCCTCTACTCATCCCACTGACACATCCCAACATCAGCAATAGGAGAGAGAAGATTGAATTTGCCATGATATTGTGAGGAAGCTTTGAGAGGATGGAAAATTTACTGAAAATACCTATATAAACTCTGACAAGGAACAAATTGGCAGTGGGACCTGCACGGCTGAGATCTGAAGGCTACAAATTCCAGCATAGGGACTGAGGCTTTGGTGCTCTGGTGTAATTTCGGGGAGATTTTGTCCCGATGCTGGGATGCTCAGGACAGCAGCCAGCGCTCAGCCTGGCAGAACAGGTGGTGTGTGAGGGAGGAGGAGAACAAAGGACCAGGACTCTGGAGAGATGCTGCTCAAAGGCTTTAATGAGAAGGAGCAAAAGCAATGGCACACAACAGAGACCAAGGAACACATTGCGGGGAGCAGGGAGGCAAGGAGATGGGCCCATTAGCCACGGACAAAGGGGAGGATCCGCAGGCTTCAGCAGATCTGCCCGCAGCGGGACAAAGGCAGACACAGGCCTGACCCCCCCAGGCCAAGGGAGCCCCCAGAAGAGATGGGAACCCCCGCGGTGCTGAGGGAGCTGCCCACAGCAGCGGACAGAGAGGATCCCACGGCTGTGCTCTGAGGGAAAGAGGTGAGGATGGGGCCCGGCATGGTCACCACCACGGGCGAAGGCTCGATGTACACCGTGGAGTCAGCGCAGCGGGCGAGGCAGGGCTCACTGCAGCTGCTGGCAAGGGGCGTTGGGCCACAGGGGCCGCAGGGCCGGGGGGGACAGGGTCTGCAGCAGGACATCTCTCGGTGCAGGAGGCAAAGCTGCAACACAGAGCAGGGAGCACCAAGCAGCCCCAGCATCAGTCTGTCTCTCTGCGCCTCAGCTCTCTCCAGGGACACATCTGCTCTTCCAAACACACTCTGTGCCTACGGCTCCCAACACCCTCCTCGTGCCCTCCCAGTGGCACGGCACGGGAACGCCCCCCCACTTCAGGAAGAAGGACCCAGCACAGTGCCTTGAAGGCCCCTGTGCAAAGACTGCTCACAGCCCATCCCCACAGCACACATGGCTGTGTTGGACATGGCCGGGGATGCGCTGCGACGTTTTGTTACGCCACGGCAGGTGCAGACTCTGCTGGGCACATCCCCCAGGGACTGAGCCCCATCCACCCCCTTCTGCTGCAAACAAGCCCCCTCTTCCCAGCTGTCCCCAGGCACCAGCATGGAAAGGCTGGCGGCCCTTCAACACTTCTGTGTCAGGGCCCAGCTGGGGAAGCCCAAGGATCAACCCGGGCGGCCTCCATGCCAGCAGTTCAGCCCACAGGCAGGGATGGAGCGCACTCAGGCTTACCTCGTTCCTCGAGGAAAGGGATGCCAGAGACCAGGATGCAGAGCCTGGAGCAGAGCAGCCTTTTATGCCGTGTCCCAGAGCCCTGTGGGGCCACAAACATTCCTGGTTCCTGAAACATCCAAACTCCTGGGAGTGGCCACTTGTGAGCCCTCCTGCCCATGAGGTCCCTGCCTCTTTCATCTCAAATGTTGTTCTCCCACTTTGAAGAACCCAGTATTTTGCAAAGACTCTTAGAATCACTTGAGGTTGGAATGGACCTTAAAATCATCCAGCTTCATCCCCCTAAACAGCTTCCGCATCTTCTCAGGACTACCTGTTGCAGTATCTCACCCCTCTCAGAGGAAAAGATTCTTTCCCAATATCTAATCTGAATGTACCGTCTTTCAGTTCTGAACCTGTTGCCCTTGACCCATCTCCACACACTCCAAGCAAGTATCCTTCCCTTTCTTGACTAGACATCTTCTGGGAGCCTTCCCATCTCTTTGTTACACTACTGAAGCCCTCTCAGGTTGTCCACACCGGGCAATGGCTCCACTTGCCTGATGCTCTTTGTGGCTCCTCTGGACCCCCTGCAGCAGGTCCGTGTGTTCCTAACGTTGTGGGTCCAAGAGGTGGAGGCAGCACCACAGCTGTGGGATCATGACTGCTGAGTAGAGCGGGACAATCCCCTCCCTTGACCTGCAGGCCACACAGCTCTGGATGCAGCCCCAGATACAACTGGACTTTTGCACTGGGCACAGGCACCACTGGAGTTGGACATGGAGCTCTTGTCCACAACTCCTTGAGTGCCACCATCCATCCAATTCCATCTGCACTGAGTGGCCATCCCCCATAAAATCCAACGTCACTCCAACTTAGAGAGACGGACGCAAAGAGCAGGTTCAGCCTTGCCTGTGTCAGGGAATCTCCACAGCCAAGTGTCCCTTGAAAACTAAACAAGGCCCTCATGCATTTTACAACTAGAGCTGCGGCCTCAGCTTGGGAACTTGGGATCCTCTAGGAAGCAAGGAAACCCACACGTAGGAAGGTGATCAAAGCCATGCCTCCACCTCTCCCTGAAAGACAAATTGAGCCACGTTCTCCCACACAAATTGACCCACTTTGCTCAGTGTGTCCAGCCCTGAGGCCAGGATCTGGATGGCAGCTTTGGGGAGGGGGCTGAGGGCAGGGAGTCCAAAGCTCATGGCTCCTTTTCCTGGGACAGGCATCACTTTGCCCATTCAATTAATTTCACAGTTCAAAGGGATATTGGATCAGTCCCCCAGAGCATGTGGGAATGACTGTGATGTGGAAGAGTTGGGAAAATCCAACTTGAGCTTCAGGCAAACCTGAATCATGCTGATGTGGGAAGGAGTGCACACGATGCCCTGGACTCAGGCATTCCAGGGATACCAGAGCACACAGCCTCTTTCCTCCATAATTTCTGCCTTTGTCAGGGGCATTTCCAGACCTTTTAGGACTGATCCCAAACCACTTTGTACATCCGTGTAATCCTGTGCAGCTGCTGCAGCTTTCCAAAAGACACTGCCTTTTGGTGGCTGCTCAAGGGCCCATGGGATGCAGGGTAGCCCAGGATAAAGGAGGTTGGGAGAGACCACTGGAAGTCCTCTGCTCCTGCTCTGAGAAGAACAAACTTCCCAGTTGCCTGCAGAAGCTGTGGGCCTTGTCCCAATGTCCTCTGGTCACTGCCACTGTCACACAGGTGCCTGCCAGCGACAAGGAACAGCTCTAGGTGAGAAGGGCTGCAAAGCAGGGAGAAAGTCTGTCCCAACAGAGCTTCCACTCTATGTCCTCTGGGGAGCTCTAACCCTGAACCCAGAGAGTTCCTCACTGTCCATGTCCAGATCTCATCCCACGAGCCTGGGATCTGATCACCCCATGGATGGTGCCCTTTCCTCGCACTGCAGAGGCCACATCAGGGTTGCTGTCCCCATTTGGTGTCCCCGGGACAAGAGAGGTCTTGGTGATCTCTTAACAGAGAGAGGCACTGCCAGAGGACCAGGCAGAACAGAAGGGCTGCAGCCCCTGACACAGGGGCCGGTTGAGGGCACTGCACTTGTGCAACCTGGTGAAGATGAGCAAGGTGTGGATGGGACATGGAACTGATGTCGCCAGCGCTTCCTGGCCATCCTGGAGAGAAGGAAGCCAAACTCTCCTGAGAGGTGCACTGTCAAAGGGCAAGAGGCAGCAATAACAAGTATTAAAAATTGCAACACAGGAAATCCCTGTGCTGCCAGGAGGAAGACAAGAACAAGCCTGGGAGATCTGCACAATGGAGAGTGACCTCTTAGTTAAGCTGGCTCGGTGCTCAGAAGGCAGCAGGAGAAGGCCCAGAGCCTGCTGAAGAGTTTGACCTGGAAGTTGGATGTGCCCAGAGCAGTTGAGAGGAGCACAAGACCTCCCGAGCTCCAGCCAGGCATTCTGGGGTTGATCTGGAGTACTCTGAGTCACTACAGCCCATGAGCAGCCACCAAAAGGCCATGCCTTGGGAGAAGACAGCAAATGCAGGAGATTGCAGAGAAGCACCAGGTGATCCATGAATGGGGATCAAAGGTGGGGAAATACCCTTCATGGCAGCAGAACATTGAGGAAACGAGCTCTGTTATCCCTTGAGCACCTGAGTGTGTGGCACCCAGTCCGCTGAAGTCCACACTGAGTGACTCAGGTTTGCCTGGAGCTCAGGGATTTTCCCAGCTCTTCCCCATCATGAGGACACCCACTCTGTGCTCTGGGAGACTGATCCAGTGTCCCTTTGAAATGTAAAATGCATGGAATGGGAAACTCCAGCCCAGTCCCAGAAAGAAAGAGCCATGGGCTTTGGGCTCCCTGCCCTCAGCCTTTTCCCCAGAGCTGCCAGCCAGGACTCTGGCCTCTGGCATGAGCTGAGTAAAACAGGTCCGTGTGGCTGTGGGTCTCTTTCAGGGAGGGACGCGGCATCTCTTTGATCACAAAACCCGGCCGTGGACAGTAAGCAAGTTCCCCATGGCTGTCACTCAGGCCTGCAGGGACATCCTTCCAGCTGAACATGGCCTTTCCTTGCCACTGGGCTTTGCCACCTCCCTGCAGAGCTGGGTCTCTTCCCTACTATGGCCTCGTGCAGTGTCCTCACTCGTGCTGCCTCAACTGACCCACAGTCCTCTGAACATCTCAGAGCAATGACTCTCAGGAGTAGCCTGAGCGCCTGCACTGAGAGCTCCTGAGAGCTGACCTGAGGTGTTTCTTCATGGCTGAATTGCACTGTAACTGGAGCCAAATTAACCATCAAGAAGAACAAGTGACAGAAGCAATGGACACTACACAAACACATTTCAACTCACATTGTACACTGGCCTGGCACTTCCAAGTCCAAGTCCAGTGGTGTTAGGAAGTTGCAACACACATGAATCCTTTCCATGTGGGGTGGTGTGAAACTGGAGAAAAATGCCTGAGATGAAAGAGGCAGGGACCTCATGGGCAGGAGGGCTCACAAGTGGCCACTCCCAGGAGTTTGGATGTTTCAGGAACCAGGAATGTTTGTGGCCCCACAGGGCTCTGGGACACGGCATAAAAGGCTGCTCTGCTCCAGGCTCTGCATCCTGGTCTCTGGCGTCCCTTTCCTCGAGGAACGAGGTAAGCCTGAGTGCGCTCCATCCCTGCCTGTGGGCTGAACTGCTGGCATGGAGGCCGCCCGGGTTGATCCTTGGGCTTCCCCAGCTGGGCCCTGACACAGAAGTGTTGAAGGGCCGCCAGCCTTTCCATGCTGGTGCCTGGGGACAGCTGGGAAGAGGGGGCTTGTTTGCAGCAGAAGGGGGTGGATGGGGCTCAGTCCCTGGGGGATGTGCCCAGCAGAGTCTGCACCTGCCGTGGCGTAACAAAACGTCGCAGCGCATCCCCGGCCATGTCCAACACAGCCATGTGTGCTGTGGGGATGGGCTGTGAGCAGTCTTTGCACAGGGGCCTTCAAGGCACTGTGCTGGGTCCTTCTTCCTGAAGTGGGGGGGCGTTCCCGTGCCGTGCCACTGGGAGGGCACGAGGAGGGTGTTGGGAGCCGTAGGCACAGAGTGTGTTTGGAAGAGCAGATGTGTCCCTGGAGAGAGCTGAGGCGCAGAGAGACAGACTGATGCTGGGGCTGCTTGGTGCTCCCTGCTCTGTGTTGCAGCTTTGCCTCCTGCACCGAGAGATGTCCTGCTGCAGACCCTGTCCCCCCCGGCCCTGCGGCCCCTGTGGCCCAACGCCCCTTGCCAGCAGCTGCAGTGAGCCCTGCCTCGCCCGCTGCGCTGACTCCACGGTGTACATCGAGCCTTCGCCCGTGGTGGTGACCATGCCGGGCCCCATCCTCACCTCTTTCCCTCAGAGCACAGCCGTGGGATCCTCTCTGTCCGCTGCTGTGGGCAGCTCCCTCAGCACCGCGGGGGTTCCCATCTCTTCTGGGGGCTCCCTTGGCCTGGGGGGGTCAGGCCTGTGTCTGCCTTTGTCCCGCTGCGGGCAGATCTGCTGAAGCCTGCGGATCCTCCCCTTTGTCCGTGGCTAATGGGCCCATCTCCTTGCCTCCCTGCTCCCCGCAATGTGTTCCTTGGTCTCTGTTGTGTGCCATTGCTTTTGCTCCTTCTCATTAAAGCCTTTGAGCAGCATCTCTCCAGAGTCCTGGTCCTTTGTTCTCCTCCTCCCTCACACACCACCTGTTCTGCCAGGCTGAGCGCTGGCTGCTGTCCTGAGCATCCCAGCATCGGGACAAAATCTCCCCGAAATTACACCAGAGCACCAAAGCCTCAGTCCCTATGCTGGAATTTGTAGCCTTCAGATCTCAGCCGTGCAGGTCCCACTGCCAATTTGTTCCTTGTCAGAGTTTATATAGGTATTTTCAGTAAATTTTCCATCCTCTCAAAGCTTCCTCACAATATCATGGCAAATTCAATCTTCTCTCTCCTATTGCTGATGTTGGGATGTGTCAGTGGGATGAGTAGAGGACTGTGGGCTGGAAAGGAGAAAAACACTTCTTCCCACGGCTGGACATAGGCAGCGATGCTGCAACAGCGTTTGATGGCAAACTTCACCCTGTCACTCACTAAATGGACAAAGCACAAAGAGAATGTTGAATTGAAATCAATGCTAAATGATTTACAGGGAGACTGCATTCAGAACTGTATGGAACTGCAGAGGATATGGATACAGAATTAAAAGGGTCCAGAAGGGTTTAGCATTGCCCGATCCACAGTCAGAGCAAGGACTAAATTAAAAATTCACAGTGACAGCATTCATACCATTGTCATTTCTCTCTCCTGTACTTAGAGGACTGTGGGGCCTCATCATCAGTGATGGCCTTTCGAGTAGCCCAGCTTTATGGTTCTCAAGCTGTAGGAGATGTTCCACCCGAGGGACGTGCTGGCACCTCCTGCTGTGCTCCAGGAGCCTGCAGGATCTTCACTCAGTGCAGAGCTGTTTATGGGCTCACAAGTTGATTTGCCTTAGTCATCAGAGATGGAACCTTACATTCCTTCTCTGGCATAATCCATGGCGCTAACTACTTGAAAGAACTCCCAAGATATGTGGAAATTGTTTCCAAAAGTGCAGCTACAATGGTGGTCTTCCACTTGGGCGACAGTTCATCGGGAACTTTGAAGTTATAAGTTAGGTAGAATGCTACTAGGAGTTTTCCGTCTGTCAAATTTTAAGGTTAAGATATTAATTAGTTTCAAGGTATAAGTTGAGGTAAAGTGCTGTCAAGCTTTTAGTCCATGTTCCTTTATATCCTTGTCCTCACTGTGTTTTGTCAAACGCACACAAGCACTCCCCTTCTCCTAGACAGTTCCCTTCTGTTCATTTCTGTTTGGCTTGCTTAGATTTTGTTTGGCTTTGTTGTTGCTTGTTTTTCTTTGTTGTGCCTCAACTGTCCTGTAATTAGGAGAGAGTAAGTCTTGGGAAGAAACTTTGTTGTGCTTTCCTTTAATATTAAATGTGTCTTTTGCTGATAGGCTTGGCAGTGATTGTTGAAGCAATCTCACACAGTCAAACACAGTGAGCGGAGCTGTGGGCTCCAGTGCCTGGGTGTCGGTGTCGTGGCACAGGGTATGTGATGAGCAGCCAGGGAGGGCTGGAGCAGGTAGTTGTGGCCGAGTGGTGAAGGCGATGGACTAGAAATCCATTGGGGTTTCCCCGCGCAGGTTCGAATCCTGCCAACTACGGGGCACGCGCCCCTTTTGGGCTGCGGGCAGCTGACCACGCTGCACAGCTCCCAGCCCACGGCTGCACCTGCAGCCCCCGCTGTTCCCGCACAGCAGCAGCCGCAAGGGATGAGCTGCTGGCAGCCCTGCCTGCCTCCTGAAGGCCTTTCCTCAGGGCAAGGGAAAAGCCTGAGTGAGGGCCAGCTTGTGAGTGAGGGCAGGGGACAATAGTCTGTGCCTGCAGACAAGCAAACCCACCCTGCAAGGGAAAAGAAGCTCAGAAGTCCTGTCAGCATCCAGGAAGAGGGAGAGGGAGAGGAGAAAAGCAGACAGCACCTGGAGCTGAGCATTTATTTCATCACCTGGCACTGGCACCAAGTGGAAAAGGCAGGAACCTGCACCTTGACAACCAGTTTAGCACCAAGCGCCTAGTACTGCAATCTTTTCCTTCAGAGTAACCGTGAGCAGCACGGAGCTGAGGCACCACCACAGTTTGCACAGCTAGAAGGGGAGAACTCTTTCCAAGCAAAGGCAACCCGTGTGCCTCCCTGGGCAGCAAAGAACGGAACTGTGGGGCAGGTGCAGTCGTGCAGCCTGCTGGCAGCAGAGCTGGATCTCTGGGCAGGGCCGCAGCGTTCAGGCTGTGGCTGGATTTTGGGTGCCCTCATCCCCAGCAAGGCCCAGGGCTGCAGCCTGCCTCGGGGGTGCCTTGAGCACGTGCAGCGCCAGGGCGGGTGGCCAAAGGGCAAGTGTCAGTGCAGGGCTGTGGGCTGAGGTGTGGGAGAAGGGCAAGGCCAGGCCCTGGATCTGCGGAGCGCGCGCCCGAGGGAGATGAACGTGTCAGGGAGTCTGCTTTGTGGGGTGGGGGAGGCAGAGCAGAGAGGAAGGCAGGGAGGGAGGGCCAGCAGTGGCCGGCAGCATCAGGCTGCGCTGAGGGCAACGGCAGCCAAGGCTGAGGAGGAGCAGAGTGGCGCAGCGGGAGCGTGCTGGGCCCATAACCCAGAGGTCGATGGATCGAAACCATCCTCTGCTAAGGCTCTTTTTTCACCAACACGGTCTCCCTATCACCTACCCATCAGCTTTTACCCTGCCTGGCTCTAGCTCTTTGGGCAACCCTGCCCATAGCCCTCCTCCTCCTCCTCCTCCTCCTCCTCCTCCTCCCTGTGCCCTGCTCCCTGCTCCGGATGGAAATGATAGAGCTTCTCTAATTTATTTAAACTAACTTTAGCCAGGGGTTTGTTCACCCATGCCCGGGGCAAGGGGAACCAAAGCTGTTCTTCAAAAGATTGTGGTTACCCAAGGTTTGGGTTTCCCTGGGTGGGGCCTGGTGTTTTGCTCTCACTAGTCCTTATGGAGATGGAGTAGCTCGGGCCGGAGAAGAGGAGGCAAGGGGGCTTCTGCTGCGTGAAGGTAACTTGCCAAGGCGTGCCCTGAGTGAGAAAGAGCTTGTTGCATTTTGGGAAAGAGAAGGTTGTGTGAGGTTCTGAGCCTGGCACTTGTGAGAGAGGCCACAGCAGGCTTGCAGAAGGAGCTGTGGAGCCGCCCTGAAGGATGGTGGGATTAGAGAGCGCTTGGAGGCCGTGCAGGAAGGCTGCACTTGGTGATCGACGTCCAAGGTGATGGAGGGAGAGGTAGGCTGAGCGGGGCCGAGCACAGGGGCCAGAGGGGACCTGTGCAGAAGGTCCCATGGTGTAATGGTGAGCACTCTGGACTCTGAATCCAGTGATCTGAGTTCAAATCTCAGTGGGACCTCAGTCCTTTTGCTCCCTCAGGCTTCCTCTCCCTCAGCACGCTTACACACCCACAGCTCTACTCTGCTGCTGCTTCACTTGGGGACTGTTCTCCGAGGAATGACACAGCAGCTGAGGTGCAGACCACCCTCTCCAAATGGGTCACGCACAGGAGGCCCCTATGGCAGGTGCATCCAAAACCAAAAGGGATACTGAGCTACAGCCTCGGGACAGCTGTTCCCAGGCAGGAGCATTCCCACAGTAACAGCAGGTTACTCGGTGTGCCATTGCTCGTATGCCCACCCCGGTCCAGTGCTCCTTTCTTGCTCCTTTCCTGTGCGGCTCCTTTTCCTCTCCTCCCTGCCAAAGTCTTCCCATTGCTCTGCAATCACGTCCAGGAGCTCCGCCAACATTAGCAACTGCCCCATCTTTAGGGTTACATTTGTAGTCGTGGGAGAGGGAAGGACCTTCCTTGCAGAGCAGGTGGTGTGTGAGGGAGGAGGAGAACAAAGGACCAGGACTCTGGAGAGGTGCTGCTCAAAGGCTTTAATGAGAAGGAGCAAAAGCAATGGCACACAACAGAGACCAAGGAACACATTGCGGGGAGCAGGGAGGCAAGGAGATGGGCCCATTAGCCACGGACAAAGGGGAGGATCCGCAGGCTTCAGCAGATCTGCCCGCAGCGGGACAAAGGCAGACACAGGCCTGACCCCCCCAGGCCAAGGGAGCCCCCAGAAGAGATGGGAACCCCCGCGGTGCTGAGGGAGCTGCCCACAGCAGCGGACAGAGAGGATCCCACGGCTGTGCTCTGAGGGAAAGAGGTGAGGATGGGGCCCGGCATGGTCACCACCACGGGCGAAGGCTCGATGTACACCGTGGAGTCAGCGCAGCGGGCGAGGCAGGGCTCACTGCAGCTGCTGGCAAGGGGCGTTGGGCCACAGGGGCCGCAGGGCCGTGGGGGACAGGGTCTGCAGCAGGACATCTCTCGGTGCAGGAGGCAAAGCTGCAACACAGAGCAGGGAGCACCAAGCAGCCCCAGCATCAGTCTGTCTCTCTGCGCCTCAGCTCTCTCCAGGGACACATCTGCTCTTCCAAACACACTCTGTGCCTACGGCTCCCAACACCCTCCTCGTGCCCTCCCAGTGGCACGGCACGGGAACGCCCCCCCACTTCAGGAAGAAGGACCCAGCACAGTGCCTTGAAGGCCCCTGTGCAAAGACTGCTCACAGCCCAACCCCACAGCACACATGGCTGTGTTGGACATGGCCGGGGATGCGCTGCGACGTTTTGTTACGCCACAGCAGGTGCAGACTCTGCTGGGCACATCCCCCAGGGACTGAGCCCCATCCATCCCCTTCTGCTGCAAACAAGCCCCCTCTTCCCAGCTGTCCCCAGGCACCAGCATGGAAAGGCTGGCGGCCCTTCAACACTTCTGTGTCAGGGCCCAGCTGGGGCAGCCCAAGGATCAACCCGGGCGGCCTCCATGCCAGCAGTTCAGCCCACAGGCAGGGATGGAGCGCACTCAGGCTTACCTCGTTCCTCGAGGAAAGGGACGCCAGAGACCAGGATGCAGAGCCTGGAGCAGAGCAGCCTTTTATGCCGTGTCCCAGAGCCCTGTGGGGCCACAAACATTCCTGGTTCCTGAAACATCCAAACTCCTGGGAGTGGCCACTTGTGAGCCCTCCTGCCCATGAGGTCCCTGCCTCTTTCATCTCAGGCATTTTTCTCCAGTTTCACACCACCCCACATGGAAAGGATTCATGTGTGTTGCAACTTCCTAACACCACTGGACTTGGACTTGGAAGTGCCAGGCCAGTGTACAATGTGAGTTGAAATGTGTTTGTGTAGTGTCCATTGCTTCTGTCACTTGTTCTTCTTGATGGTTAATTTGGCTCCAGTTACAGTGCAATTCAGCCATGAAGAAACACCTCAGGTCAGCTCTCAGGAGCTCTCAGTGCAGGCGCTCAGGCTACTCCTGAGAGTCATTGCTCTGAGATGTTCAGAGGACTGTGGGTCAGTTGAGGCAGCACGAGTGAGGACACTGCACGAGGCCACAGTAGGGAAGAGACCCAGCTCTGCAGGGAGGTGGCAAAGCCCAGTGGCAAGGAAAGGCCATGTTCAGCTGGAAGGATGTCCCTGCAGGCCTGAGTGACAGCCATGGGGAACTTGCTTACTGTCCACGGCCGGGTTTTGTGATCAAAGAGATGCCGCGTCCCTCCCTGAAAGAGACCCACAGCCACACGGACCTGTTTTACTCAGCTCATGCCAGAGGCCAGAGTCCTGGCTGGCAGCTCTGGGGAAAAGGCTGAGGGCAGGGAGCCCAAAGCCCATGGCTCTTTCTTTCTGGGACTGGGCTGGAGTTTCCCATTCCATGCATTTTACATTTCAAAGGGACACTGGATCAGTCTCCCAGAGCACAGAGTGGGTGTCCTCATGATGGGGAAGAGCTGGGAAAATCCCTGAGCTCCAGGCAAACCTGAGTCACTCAGTGTGGACTTCAGCGGACTGGGTGCCACACACTCAGGTGCTCAAGGGATAACAGAGCTCGTTTCCTCAATGTTCTGCTGCCATGAAGGGTATTTCCCCACCTTTGATCCCCATTCATGGATCACCTGGTGCTTCTCTGCAATCTCCTGCATTTGCTGTCTTCTCCCAAGGCATGGCCTTTTGGTGGCTGCTCATGGGCTGTAGTGACTCAGAGTACTCCAGATCAACCCCAGAATGCCTGGCTGGAGCTCGGGAGGTCTTGTGCTCCTCTCAACTGCTCTGGGCACATCCAACTTCCAGGTCAAACTCTTCAGCAGGCTCTGGGCCTTCTCCTGCTGCCTTCTGAGCACCGAGCCAGCTTAACTAAGAGGTCACTCTCCATTGTGCAGATCTCCCAGGCTTGTTCTTGTCTTCCTCCTGGCAGCACAGGGATTTCCTGTGTTGCAATTTTTAATACTTGTTATTGCTGCCTCTTGCCCTTTGACAGTGCACCTCTCAGGAGAGTTTGGCTTCCTTCTCTCCAGGATGGCCAGGAAGCGCTGGCGACATCAGTTCCATGTCCCATCCACACCTTGCTCATCTTCACCAGGTTGCACAAGTGCAGTGCCCTCAACCGGCCCCTGTGTCAGGGGCTGCAGCCCTTCTGTTCTGCCTGGTCCTCTGGCAGTGCCTCTCTCTGTTAAGAGATCACCAAGACCTCTCTTGTCCCGGGGACACCAAATGGGGACAGCAACCCTGATGTGGCCTCTGCAGTGCGAGGAAAGGGCACCATCCATGGGGTGATCAGATCCCAGGCTCGTGGGATGAGATCTGGACATGGACAGTGAGGAACTCTCTGGGTTCAGGGTTAGAGCTCCCCAGAGGACATAGAGTGGAAGCTCTGTTGGGACAGACTTTCTCCCTGCTTTGCAGCCCTTCTCACCTAGAGCTGTTCCTTGTCGCTGGCAGGCACCTGTGTGACAGTGGCAGTGACCAGAGGACATTGGGACAAGGCCCACAGCTTCTGCAGGCAACTGGGAAGTTTGTTCTTCTCAGAGCAGGAGCAGAGGACTTCCAGTGGTCTCTCCCAACCTCCTTTATCCTGGGCTACCCTGCATCCCATGGGCCCTTGAGCAGCCACCAAAAGGCAGTGTCTTTTGGAAAGCTGCAGCAGCTGCACAGGATTACACGGATGTACAAAGTGGTTTGGGATCAGTCCTAAAAGGTCTGGAAATGCCCCTGACAAAGGCAGAAATTATGGAGGAAAGAGGCCGTGTGCTCTGGTATCCCTGGAATGCCTGAGTCCAGGGCATCGTGTGCACTCCTTCCCACATCAGCATGATTCAGGTTTGCCTGAAGCTCAAGTTGGATTTTCCCAACTCTTCCACATCACAGTCATTCCCACATGCTCTGGGGGACTGATCCAATATCCCTTTGAACTGTGAAATTAATTGAATGGGCAAAGTGATGCCTGTCCCAGGAAAAGGAGACATGAACTTTGGACTCCCTGCCCTCAGCCCCCTCCCCAAAGCTGCCATCCAGATCCTGGCCTCAGGGCTGGACACACTGAGCAAAGTGGGTCAATTTGTGTGTGAGAACGTGGCTCAATTTGTCTTTCAGGGAGAGGTGGATTCATGGCTTTGATCACCTTCCTATGTGTGGGTTTCCTTGCTTCCTAGAGGATCCCAAGTTCCCAAGCTGAGGCCGCAGCTCTGGTTGTAAAATGCATGAGGGCCTTGTTTAGTTTTCAAGGGACACTTGGCTGTGGAGATTCCCTGACACAGGCAAGGCTGAACCTGCTCTTTGCGTCCGTCTCTCTAAGTTGGAGTGACGTTGGATTTTATGGGGGATGGCCACTCAGTGCACATGGAATTGGACGGATGGTGGCACTCAAGGAGTTGTGGACAAGAGCTCCATGTCCAACTCCAGTGGTGCCTGTGCCCAGTGCAAAAGTCCAGTTGTATCTGGGGCTGCACCCAGAGCTGTGTGGCCTGCAGGTCAAGGGAGGGGATTGTCCCGCTCTACTCAGCAGTCATGATCCCACAGCTGTGGTGCTGCCTCCACCTCTTGGACCCACAACGTTAGGAACACACGGACCTGCTGCAGGGGGTCCAGAGGAGCCACAAAGAGCATCAGGCAAGTGGAGCCATTGCCCGGTGTGGACAACCTGAGAGGGCTTCAGTAGTGTAACAAAGAGATGGGAAGGCTCCCAGAAGATGTCTAGTCAAGAAAGGGAAGGATACTTGCTTGGAGTGTGTGGAGATGGGTCAAGGGCAACAGGTTCAGAACTGAAAGACGGTACATTCAGATTAGATATTGGGAAAGAATCTTTTCCTCTGAGAGGGGTGAGATACTGCAACAGGTTTTCCTGAGAAGATGCAGAAGCTGTTTAGGGGGATGAAGCTGGATGATTTTAAGGTCCATTCCATCCCCAAGTGATTCTAAGAGTCTTTGCAAAATACTGGGTTCTTCAAAGTGGGAGAACAACATTTGAGATGAAAGAGGCAGGGACCTCATGGGCAGGAGGGCTCACAAGTGGCCACTCCCAGGAGTTTGGATGTTTCAGGAACCAGGAATGTTTGTGGCCCCACAGGGCTCTGGGACACGGCATAAAAGGCTGCTCTGCTCCAGGCTCTGCATCCTGGTCTCTGGCGTCCCTTTCCTCGAGGAACGAGGTAAGCCTGAGTGCGCTCCATCCCTGCCTGTGGGCTGAACTGCTGGCATGGAGGCCGCCCGGGTTGATCCTTGGGCTTCCCCAGCTGGGCCCTGACACAGAAGTGTTGTAGGGCCGCCAGCCTTTCCATGCTGGTGCCTGGGGACAGCTGGGAAGAGGGGGCTTGTTTGCAGCAGAAGGGGATGGATGGGGCTCAGTCCCTGGGGGATGTGCCCAGCAGAGTCTGCACCTGCTGTGGCGTAACAAAACGTCGCAGCGCATCCCCGGCCATGTCCAACACAGCCATGTGTGCTGTGGGGTTGGGCTGTGAGCAGTCTTTGCACAGGGGCCTTCAAGGCACTGTGCTGGGTCCTTCTTCCTGAAGTGGGGGGGCGTTCCCGTGCCGTGCCACTGGGAGGGCACGAGGAGGGTGTTGGGAGCCGTAGGCACAGAGTGTGTTTGGAAGAGCAGATGTGTCCCTGGAGAGAGCTGAGGCGCAGAGAGACAGACTGATGCTGGGGCTGCTTGGTGCTCCCTGCTCTGTGTTGCAGCTTTGCCTCCTGCACCGAGAGATGTCCTGCTGCAGACCCTGTCCCCCACGGCCCTGCGGCCCCTGTGGCCCAACGCCCCTTGCCAGCAGCTGCAGTGAGCCCTGCCTCGCCCGCTGCGCTGACTCCACGGTGTACATCGAGCCTTCGCCCGTGGTGGTGACCATGCCGGGCCCCATCCTCACCTCTTTCCCTCAGAGCACAGCCGTGGGATCCTCTCTGTCCGCTGCTGTGGGCAGCTCCCTCAGCACCGCGGGGGTTCCCATCTCTTCTGGGGGCTCCCTTGGCCTGGGGGGGTCAGGCCTGTGTCTGCCTTTGTCCCGCTGCGGGCAGATCTGCTGAAGCCTGCGGATCCTCCCCTTTGTCCGTGGCTAATGGGCCCATCTCCTTGCCTCCCTGCTCCCCGCAATGTGTTCCTTGGTCTCTGTTGTGTGCCATTGCTTTTGCTCCTTCTCATTAAAGCCTTTGAGCAGCACCTCTCCAGAGTCCTGGTCCTTTGTTCTCCTCCTCCCTCACACACCACCTGCTCTGCAAGGAAGGTCCTTCCCTCTCCCACGACAACAAATGTAACCCTAAAGATGGGGCAGTTGCTAATGTTGGCGGAGCTCCTGGACGTGATTGCAGAGCAATGGGAAGACTTTGGCAGGGAGGAGAGGAAAAGGAGCCGCACAGGAAAGGAGCAAGAAAGGAGCACTGGACCGGGGTGGGCATACGAGCAATGGCACACCGAGTAACCTGCTGTTACTGTGGGAATGCTCCTGCCTGGGAACAGCTGTCCCGAGGCTGTAGCTCAGTATCCCTTTTGGTTTTGGATGCACCTGCCATAGGAGCCTCCTGTGCGTGACCCATTTGGAGAGGGTGGTCTGCACCTCAGCTGCTGTGTCATTCCTCGGAGAACAGTCCCCAAGTGAAGCAGCAGCAGAGTAGAGCTGTGGGTGTGTAAGCGTGCTGAGGGAGAGGAAGCCTGAGGGAGCAAAAGGACTGAGGTCCCACTGAGATTTGAACTCAGATCACTGGATTCAGAGTCCAGAGTGCTCACCATTACACCATGGGACCTTCTGCACAGGTCCCCTCTGGCCCCTGTGCTCGGCCCCGCTCAGCCTACCTCTCCCTCCATCACCTTGGACGTCGATCACCAAGTGCAGCCTTCCTGCACGGCCTCCAAGCGCTCTCTAATCCCACCATCCTTCAGGGCGGCTCCACAGCTCCTTCTGCAAGCCTGCTGTGGCCTCTCTCACAAGTGCCAGGCTCAGAACCTCACACAACCTTCTCTTTCCCAAAATGCAACAAGCTCTTTCTCACTCAGGGCACGCCTTGGCAAGTTACCTTCACGCAGCAGAAGCCCCCTTGCCTCCTCTTCTCCGGCCCAAGCTACTCCATCTCCATAAGGACTAGTGAGAGCAAAACACCAGGCCCCACCCAGGGAAACCCAAACCTTGGGTAACCACAATCTTTTGAAGAACAGCTTTGGTTCCCCTTGCCCCGGGCATGGGTGAACAAACCCCTGGCTAAAGTTAGTTTAAATAAATTAGAGAAGCTCTATCATTTCCATCCGGAGCAGGGAGCAGGGCACAGGGAGGAGGAGGAGGAGGAGGAGGAGGAGGGCTATGGGCAGGGTTGCCCAAAGAGCTAGAGCCAGGCAGGGTAAAAGCTGATGGGTAGGTGATAGGGAGACCGTGTTGGTGAAAAAAGAGCCTTAGCAGAGGATGGTTTCGATCCATCGACCTCTGGGTTATGGGCCCAGCACGCTCCCGCTGCGCCACTCTGCTCCTCCTCAGCCTTGGCTGCCGTTGCCCTCAGTGCAGCCTGATGCTGCCGGCCACTGCTGGCCCTCCCTCCCTGCCTTCCTCTCTGCTCTGCCTCCCCCACCCCACAAAGCAGACTCCCTGACACGTTCATCTCCCTCGGGCGCGCGCTCCGCAGATCCAGGGCCTGGCCTTGCCCTTCTCCCACACCTCAGCCCACAGCCCTGCACTGACACTTGCCCTTTGGCCACCCGCCCTGGTGCTGCACGTGCTCAAGGCACCCCCGAGGCAGGCTGCAGCCCTGGGCCTTGCTGGGGATGAGGGCACCCAAAATCCAGCCACAGCCTGACCGCTGCGGCCCTGCCCAGAGATCCAGCTCTGCTGCCAGCAGGCTGCACGACTGCACCTGCCCCACAGTTCCGTTCTTTGCTGCCCAGGGAGGCACACGGGTTGCCTTTGCTTGGAAAGAGTTCTCCCCTTCTAGCTGTGCAAACTGTGGTGGTGCCTCAGCTCCGTGCTGCTCACGGTTACTCTGAAGGAAAAGATTGCAGTACTAGGCGCTTGGTGCTAAACTGGTTGTCAAGGTGCAGGTTCCTGCCTTTTCCACTTGGTGCCAGTGCCAGGTGATGAAATAAATGCTCAGCTCCAGGTGCTGTCTGCTTTTCTCCTCTCCCTCTCCCTCTTCCTGGATGCTGACAGGACTTCTGAGCTTCTTTTCCCTTGCAGGGTGGGTTTGCTTGTCTGCAGGCACAGACTATTGTCCCCTGCCCTCACTCACAAGCTGGCCCTCACTCAGGCTTTTCCCTTGCCCTGAGGAAAGGCCTTCAGGAGGCAGGCAGGGCTGCCAGCAGCTCGTCCCTTGCGGCTGCTGCTGTGCGGGAACAGCGGGGGCTGCAGGTGCAGCCGTGGGCTGGGAGCTGTGCAGCGTGGTCAGCTGCCCGCAGCCCAAAAGGGGCGCGTGCCCCATAGTTGGCAGGATTCGAACCTGCGCGGGGAAACCCCAATGGATTTCTAGTCCATCGCCTTCACCACTCGGCCACAACTACCTGCTCCAGCTCTCCCTGGCTGCTCATCACATACCCTGTGCCACGACACCGACACCCAGGCACTGGAGCCCACAGCTCCGCTCACTGTGTTTGACTGTGTGAGATTGCTTCAACAATCACTGCCAAGCCTATCAGCAAAAGACACATTTAATATTAAAGGAAAGCACAACAAAGTTTCTTCCCAAGACTTACTCTCTCCTAATTACAGGACAGTTGAGGCACAACAAAGAAAAACAAGCAACAACAAAGCCAAACAAAATCTAAGCAAGCCAAACAGAAATGAACAGAAGGGAACTGTCTAGGAGAAGGGGAGTGCTTGTGTGCGTTTGACAAAACACAGTGAGGACAAGGATATAAAGGAACATGGACTAAAAGCTTGACAGCACTTTACCTCAACTTATACCTTGAAACTAATTAATATCTTAACCTTAAAATTTGACAGACGGAAAACTCCTAGTAGCATTCTACCTAACTTATAACTTCAAAGTTCCCGATGAACTGTCGCCCAAGTGGAAGACCACCATTGTAGCTGCACTTTTGGAAACAATTTCCACATATCTTGGGAGTTCTTTCAAGTAGTTAGCGCCATGGATTATGCCAGAGAAGGAATGTAAGGTTCCATCTCTGATGACTAAGGCAAATCAACTTGTGAGCCCATAAACAGCTCTGCACTGAGTGAAGATCCTGCAGGCTCCTGGAGCACAGCAGGAGGTGCCAGCACGTCCCTCGGGTGGAACATCTCCTACAGCTTGAGAACCATAAAGCTGGGCTACTCGAAAGGCCATCACTGATGATGAGGCCCCACAGTCCTCTAAGTACAGGAGAGAGAAATGACAATGGTATGAATGCTGTCACTGTGAATTTTTAATTTAGTCCTTGCTCTGACTGTGGATCGGGCAATGCTAAACCCTTCTGGACCCTTTTAATTCTGTATCCATATCCTCTGCAGTTCCATACAGTTCTGAATGCAGTCTCCCTGTAAATCATTTAGCATTGATTTCAATTCAACATTCTCTTTGTGCTTTGTCCATTTAGTGAGTGACAGGGTGAAGTTTGCCATCAAACGCTGTTGCAGCATCGCTGCCTATGTCCAGCCGTGGGAAGAAGTGTTTTTCTCCTTTCCAGCCCACAGTCCTCTACTCATCCCACTGACACATCCCAACATCAGCAATAGGAGAGAGAAGATTGAATTTGCCATGATATTATGAGGAAGCTTTGAGAGGATGGAAAATTTACTGAAAATACCTATATAAACTCTGACAAGGAACAAATTGGCAGTGGGTCCTGCACGGCTGAGATCTGAAGGCTACAAATTCCAGCATAGGGACTGAGGCTTTGGTGCTCTGGTGTAATTTCGGGGAGATTTTGTCCCGATGCTGGGATGCTCAGGACAGCAGCCAGCGCTCAGCCTGGCAGAACAGGTGGTGTGTGAGGGAGGAGGAGAACAAAGGACCAGGACTCTGGAGAGATGCTGCTCAAAGGCTTTAATGAGAAGGAGCAAAAGCAATGGCACACAACAGAGACCAAGGAACACATTGCGGGGAGCAGGGAGGCAAGGAGATGGGCCCATTAGCCACGGACAAAGGGGAGGATCCGCAGGCTTCAGCAGATCTGCCCGCAGCGGGACAAAGGCAGACACAGGCCTGACCCCCCCAGGCCAAGGGAGCCCCCAGAAGAGATGGGAACCCCCGCGGTGCTGAGGGAGCTGCCCACAGCAGCGGACAGAGAGGATCCCACGGCTGTGCTCTGAGGGAAAGAGGTGAGGATGGGGCCCGGCATGGTCACCACCACGGGCGAAGGCTCGATGTACACCGTGGAGTCAGCGCAGCGGGCGAGGCAGGGCTCACTGCAGCTGCTGGCAAGGGGCGTTGGGCCACAGGGGCCGCAGGGCCGTGGGGGACAGGGTCTGCAGCAGGACATCTCTCGGTGCAGGAGGCAAAGCTGCAACACAGAGCAGGGAGCACCAAGCAGCCCCAGCATCAGTCTGTCTCTCTGCGCCTCAGCTCTCTCCAGGGACACATCTGCTCTTCCAAACACACTCTGTGCCTACGATTCCCAACACCCTCCTCGTGCCCTCCCGGTGGCACGGCACGGGAACGCCCCCCCACTTCAGGAAGAAGGACCCAGCACAGTGCCTTGAAGGCCGCTGTGCAAAGACTGCTCACAGCCCATCCCCACAGCACACATGGCTGTGTTGGACATGGCCGGGGATGCGCTGCGACGTTTTGTTACGCCACGGCAGGTGTAGACTCTGCTGGGCACATCCCCCAGGGACTGAGCCCCATCCATCCCCTTCTGCTGCAAACAAGCCCCCTCTTCCCAGCTGTCCCCAGGCACCAGCATGGAAAGGCTGGCGGCCCTTCAACACTTCTGTGTCAGGGCCCAGCTGGGGCAGCCCAAGGATCAACCCGGGCGGCCTCCATGCCAGCAGTTCAGCCCACAGGCAGGGATGGAGCGCACTCAGGCTTACCTCGTTCCTCGAGGAAAGGGACGCCAGAGACCAGGATGCAGAGCCTGGAGCAGAGCAGCCTTTTATGCCGTGTCCCAGAGCCCTGTGGGGCCACAAACATTCCTGGTTCCTGAAACATCCAAACTCCTGGGAGTGGCCACTTGTGAGCCCTCCTGCCCATGAGGTCCCTGCCTCTTTCATCTCAGGCATTTTTCTCCAGTTTCACACCACCCCACATGGAAAGGATTCATGTGTGTTGCAACTTCCTAACACCACTGGACTTGGACTTGGAAGTGCCAGGCCAGTGTACAATGTGAGTTGAAATGTGTTTGTGTAGTGTCCATTGCTTCTGTCACTTGTTCTTCTTGATGGTTAATTTGGCTCCAGTTACAGTGCAATTCAGCCATGAAGAAACACCTCAGGTCAGCTCTCAGGAGCTCTCAGTGCAGGCGCTCAGGCTACTCCTGAGAGTCATTGCTCTGAGATGTTCAGAGGACTGTGGGTCAGTTGAGGCAGCACGAGTGAGGACACTGCACGAGGCCATAGTAGGGAAGAGACCCAGCTCTGCAGGGAGGTGGCAAAGCCCAGTGGCAAGGAAAGGCCATGTTCAGCTGGAAGGATGTCCCTGCAGGCCTGAGTGACAGCCATGGGGAACTTGCTTACAGTCCACAGGCTGTACCACGGCCTGGTTTTGTGATCAAAGAGATGCCGCGTCCCTCCCTGAAAGAGACCCACAGCCACACGGACCTGTTTTACTCAGCTCATGCCAGAGGCCAGAGTCCTGGCTGGCAGCTCTGGGGAAAAGGCTGAGGGCAGGGAGCCCAAAGCCCATGGCTCTTTCTTTCTGGGACTGGGCTGGAGTTTCCCATTCCATGCATTTTACATTTCAAAGGGACACTGGATCAGTCTCCCAGAGCACAGAGTGGGTGTCCTCATGATGGGGAAGAGCTGGGAAAATCCCTGAGCTCCAGGCAAACCTGAGTCACTCAGTGTGGACTTCAGCAGACTGGGTGCCACACACTCAGGTGCTCAAGGGATAACAGAGCTCGTTTCCTCAATGTTCTGCTGCCATGAAGGGTATTTCCCCACCTTTGATCCCCATTCATGGATCACCTGGTGCTTCTCTGCAATCTCCTGCATTTGCTGTCTTCTCCCAAGGCATGGCCTTTTGGTGGCTGCTCATGGGCTGTAGTGACTCAGAGTACTCCAGATCAACCCCAGAATGCCTGGCTGGAGCTCGGGAGGTCTTGTGCTCCTCTCAACTGCTCTGGGCACATCCAACTTCCAGGTCAAACTCTTCAGCAGGCTCTGGGCCTTCTCCTGCTGCCTTCTGAGCACCGAGCCAGCTTAACTAAGAGGTCACTCTCCATTGTGCAGATCTCCCAGGCTTGTTCTTGTCTTCCTCCTGGCAGCACAGGGATTTCCTGTGTTGCAATTTTTAATACTTGTTATTGCTGCCTCTTGCCCTTTGACAGTGCACCTCTCAGGAGAGTTTGGCTTCCTTCTCTCCAGGATGGCCAGGAAGTGCTGGCAACATCAGTTCCATGTCCCATCCACACCTTGCTCATCTCCACCAGGTTGCACAAGTGCAGTGCCCTCAACCGGCCCCTGTGTCAGGGGCTGCAGCCCTTCTGTTCTGCCTGGTCCTCTGGCAGTGCCTCTCTCTGTTAAGAGATCACCAAGACCTCTCTTGTCCCGGGGACACCAAATGGGGACAGCAACCCTGATGTGGCCTCTGCAGTGCGAGGAAAGGGCACCATCCATGGGGTGATCAGATCCCAGGCTCGTGGGATGAGATCTGGACATGGACAGTGAGGAACTCCCTGGGTTCAGGGTTAGAGCTCCCCAGAGGACATAGAGTGGAAGCTCTGTTGGGACAGACTTTCTCCCTGCTTTGCAGTAGAGCTGTTCCTTGTCGCTGGCAGGCCCCTGCCTGACAGTGGTAGTGTTCAGAGGACAAGGCCCACCGCTTCTGCAGGCAACTGGGAGGTTTGTTCTTCTCAGAGCAGGAGCAGAGGACTTCCAGTGGTCTCTCCCAACCTCCTTTATCCTGGGCTACCCTGCATCCCATGGGCCCTTGAGCAGCCACCAAAAGGCAGCGTCTTTTGGAAAGCTGCAGCAGCTGCACAGGATTACACGGATGTACAAAGTGGTTTGGGATCAGTCCTAAAAGGTCTGGAAATGCCCCTGACAAAGGCAGAAATTATGGAGGAAAGAGGCTGTGTGCTCTGGTATCCCTGGAATGCCTGAGTCCAGGGCATCGTGTGCACTCCTTCCCACATCAGCATGATTCAGGTTTGCCTGAAGCTCAAGTTGGATTTTCCCAACTCTTCCACATCACAGTCATTCCCACATGCTCTGGGGGACTGATCCAATATCCCTTTGAACTGTGAAATTAATTGAATGGGCAAAGTGATGCCTGTCCCAGGAAAAGGAGCCATGAGCTTTGGACTCCCTGCCCTCAGCCCCCTCCCCAAAGCTGCCATCCAGATCCTGGCCTCAGGGCTGGACACACTGAGCAAAGTGGGTCAATTTGTGTGGGAGAACGTGGCTCAATTTGTCTTTCAGGGAGAGGTGGATTCATGGCTTTGATCACCTTCCTATGTGTGGGTTTCCTTGCTTCCTAGAGGATCCCAAGTTCCCAAGCTGAGGCCGCAGCTCTGGTTGTAAAATGCATGAGGGCCTTGTTTAGTTTTCAAGGGACACTTGGCTGTGGAGATTCCCTGACACAGGCAAGGCTGAACCTGCTCTTTGCGTCCGTCTCTCTAAGTTGGAGTGACGTTGGATTTTATGGGGGATGGCCACTCAGTGCACATGGAATTGGATGGATAGTGGCACTCAAGGAGTTGTGGTCAAGAGCTCGATGTCCAACTCCAGTGGTGTCCAACCAATGATGAGTATGGATTCTCAGGGTTTGGTAATGGAAATATTTTGAGAAATATTTAACACTTTCTTGGGAGTTACAGGGGTAGGGATTGAGTGCATCCTCAGCAGTTTTGTGGATGACATTGAGCTGAGTGATGGGGTTGATAGTCTAGAGGAAGGGATGCCATCCAGAGAGATGAGGACAGGCTGTAGAGGTGGGTCCGTGCAAACCTCATGAAGCTCAACAACATCAAGTGCCAAGTTCAGGGCAGCCCCAAACTGGAACACAAGCTGGGTCATGAGTGGATTGAGAGCAGCCCTGCAAAGAAGGAGCTGCAGGTTGTTGAAATATTGACCATGAACCTGCACCGCCTGCTAGAAGGCCAGTGCAAAAATCCAATTGTATTTGGAGCTGCATCCAGAGCTGTGTGGCCAGCAGGCCAAGTGAGGGGATTGTCTCACTGTACTTGGCTCTCATGATCCCACAGGGGGACTACTTCGACCAGCTCAAGGACCCACAGCCTAAGGAACACATGGACCTGCTGCAGGGGGTCCAGAGGAGCCACAAAGAGCATCAGGCAAGTGGAGCCGTTGCCCGGTGTGGACAGACTGAGAGGGCTGCTGTTGTGTAACAAAGAGAAGGGAAGGCTCCCAGAAGATGTCTAGTCAAGAAAGGGAAGGATACTTGCTTGGAGTGTGTAGAGATGGGTCAAGGGCAACAGGTTCAGAACTGAAAGACGGTATATTCAGATTAGATATTGGGAAAGAATCTTTTCCTCTGAGTGGGGTGAGATACTGCAACAGGTTGTCCTGAGAAGATGCAGAAGCTGTTTAGGGGGATGAAGCTGGATGATTTTAAGGTCCATTCCATCCTCAAGTGATTCTAAGAGTCTTTGCAAAATACTGGGTTCTTCAAAGTGGGAGAACAACATTTGAGATGAAAGAGGCAGGGACCTCATGGGCAGGAGGGTTCACAAGTGGCCACTCCCAGGAGTTTGGATGTTTCAGGAACCAGGAATGTTTGTGGCCCCACAGGGCTCTGGGACACGGCATAAAAGGCTGCTCTGCTCCAGGCTCTGCATCCTGGTCTCTGGCGTCCCTTTCCTCGAGGAACGAGGTAAGCCTGAGTGCGCTCCATCCCTGCCTGTGGGCTGAACTGCTGGCATGGAGGCCGCCCGGGTTGATCCTTGGGCTGCCCCAGCTGGGCCCTGACACAGAAGTGTTGAAGGGCCGCCAGCCTTTCCATGCTGGTGCCTGGGGACAGCTGGGAAGAGGGGGCTTGTTTGCAGCAGAAGGGGGTGGATGGGGCTCAGTCCCTGGGGGATGTGCCCAGCAGAGTCTGCACCTGCCGTGGCGTAACAAAACGTCGCAGCGCATCCCCGGCCATGTCCAACACAGCCATGTGTGCTGTGGGGTTGGGCTGTGAGCAGTCTTTGCACAGGGGCCTTCAAGGCACTGTGCTGGGTCCTTCTTCCTGAAGTGGGGGGGCGTTCCCGTGCCGTGCCACCGGGAGGGCACGAGGAGGGTGTTGGGAATCGTAGGCACAGAGTGTGTTTGGAAGAGCAGATGTGTCCCTGGAGAGAGCTGAGGCGCAGAGAGACAGACTGATGCTGGGGCTGCTTGGTGCTCCCTGCTCTGTGTTGCAGCTTTGCCTCCTGCACCGAGAGATGTCCTGCTGCAGACCCTGTCCCCCACGGCCCTGCGGCCCCTGTGGCCCAACGCCCCTTGCCAGCAGCTGCAGTGAGCCCTGCCTCGCCCGCTGCGCTGACTCCACGGTGTACATCGAGCCTTCGCCCGTGGTGGTGACCATGCCGGGCCCCATCCTCACCTCTTTCCCTCAGAGCACAGCCGTGGGATCCTCTCTGTCCGCTGCTGTGGGCAGCTCCCTCAGCACCGCGGGGGTTCCCATCTCTTCTGGGGGCTCCCTTGGCCTGGGGGGGTCAGGCCTGTGTCTGCCTTTGTCCCGCTGCGGGCAGATCTGCTGAAGCCTGCGGATCCTCCCCTTTGTCCGTGGCTAATGGGCCCATCTCCTTGCCTCCCTGCTCCCCGCAATGTGTTCCTTGGTCTCTGTTGTGTGCCATTGCTTTTGCTCCTTCTCATTAAAGCCTTTGAGCAGCACCTCTCCAGAGTCCTGGTCCTTTGTTCTCCTCCTCCCTCACACACCACCTGCTCTGCAAGGAAGGTCCTTCCCTCTCCCACGACAACAAATGTAACCCTAAAGATGGGGCAGTTGCTAATGTTGGCGGAGCTCCTGGACGTGATTGCAGAGCAATGGGAAGACTTTGGCAGGGAGGAGAGGAAAAGGAGCCGCACAGGAAAGGAGCAAGAAAGGAGCACTGGACCGGGGTGGGCATACGAGCAATGGCACACCGAGTAACCTGCTGTTACTGTGGGAATGCTCCTGCCTGGGAACAGCTGTCCCGAGGCTGTAGCTCAGTATCCCTTTTGGTTTTGGATGCACCTGCCATAGGAGCCTCCTGTGCGTGACCCATTTGGAGAGGGTGGTCTGCACCTCAGCTGCTGTGTCATTCCTCGGAGAACAGTCCCCAAGTGAAGCAGCAGCAGAGTAGAGCTGTGGGTGTGTAAGCGTGCTGAGGGAGAGGAAGCCTGAGGGAGCAAAAGGACTGAGGTCCCACTGAGATTTGAACTCAGATCACTGGATTCAGAGTCCAGAGTGCTCACCATTACACCATGGGACCTTCTGCACAGGTCCCCTCTGGCCCCTGTGCTCGGCCCCGCTCAGCCTACCTCTCCCTCCATCACCTTGGACGTCGATCACCAAGTGCAGCCTTCCTGCACGGCCTCCAAGCGCTCTCTAATCCCACCATCCTTCAGGGCGGCTTCACAGCTCCTTCTGCAAGCCTGCTGTGGCCTCTCTCACAAGTGCCAGGCTCAGAACCTCACACTACTTTCTCTTTCCCAAAATGCAACAAGCTCTTTCTCACTCAGGGCAGACCTTGGCATGTTACTTTCACACAGCAGCAGCAGGAGCCGCAGCAGATGTTCTCTCCGGCCCAAGCTACTCCATCTCCATAAGGACTAATGAGAGGGAAACACTGCCCCATCTCCACACAAAGTGAAGAAAGACCCTCCGGCAAATTCAGGAAGGGGCTGGAGTGTCAAGGAGAATGTACAATTGACACACCAATGGCTGAGCAGTGTCTGATGTCCAGTTCCTGTGGGGAAGAGCTTCACTCATTGCCCATGGTGCAGTGCAAGGACGGCATAGCCCTCTCTGGGAACTTGTCTTTCTCAGAGGGAACTTAACTGCAAGGCATCCCAGGAGGACACAAGTCCAAATGTCTGCTCAAAGTGGGGCTGGAGACAAAGCAAGGAGCAGGTGACTCAGTGATTGCAGCCTCAGCATGATGCCCAGCTGTGGAGAATCACAAAGTTCTCTGCCCATCTGGTTCCAGTGGATCACCAGTCTCTGGGAGTCTTTGCAGGATCTAGAACACCCCACAGTCTACTTTTACCAAGGCCCACCTGGCTCAAAGCCAGTCTGGGCTGGGAGGTGCCAGGAGTGCTGGGCAGGAGGCCCAGCTGAGGGGAGCAGGAGCTGCAGCTCAACTGATCTGTGGGATAAGAACTTGTGGAGGGAAGAAGCTGCAGTGTTTGGGACCAGGAGGGGCCAGGCAGTGTTGAGCCTGGCTGAACAAAAGCCAGTCTGCCTTGGCCAGGAATGCCTGAGCCCTGCTCACCTGCTTGGAAGGCAGCTCTGCCAAGCACTACCCCACAAGGCTCCCGCAGCACTGCTGCTCCCCACCCCTGCTGCTTGCAGCCTGCCTGCCTCCTGCTCCTCCACTGCACATGGGCACTGCCTCCCACGCTGCCACCTCACACCCTGGCTTGGCTCCTGCACGTCTCATATTGGCTGCCTCCTCCTTCCAGCCCCCTGCACATATCCCAGCTCCAGCTCCTGGCAGGTGCCTGTGCTCCTCTGGCTCTCACACGTGGGCTTGGCAACCTCATACCGCCGGGTGTGAACCTTTCCACTGCTAGTGGAAAGACAAGTCAACAAGCGGAACAAAAGAGAACTCTTGTACCAGTGCATCACAGCTGGAAAAGGCCCTGGAGAAAACACTAGTGTTCTCTTATTGTGAAAGGCTTAACTGCACCCATCTCCCTGACTGTGTCCCATGCAGGTCTGATGCTGCTTCTGCTCTGCCCTGATTAGTCCTTGATGGAGTTTTTTTAACTCATCAGACAAAATGAAACACTGGTCGTCTTCACAAAGGCAGTTAAAAGTGTATTCCTTTGGGAACCTCACAATACCTATTTATGAGCAATCTCAAAGAGCTCTCTAAAAGCATTAAATAAAAATGCATCAGGCATGAGCAAGTACATTGATGTCAGTAAGGCTGGGTGCACAACTGGAACAAAGAATAGCAACAGACTTCTTGGGCTGAGTTAACACATTTTTCATGGACGGTCAGTAACATGACTACCTGTACAATCATCATCGACAGAGAAGGAGCAACATGTGAGGGTAATGCACTCTAGGTCCTACTTGTTATGGTATGCTCATGTTATTTTTTAGTCTACAGGTGATTCCATTTAATCCTTTTACATTATCTAGGAATGATAAGTAAAAATTGTATAAATTGCTACATTGAGTATATGTGGGGCTGGAGACAAGTGCTTTCCTCAGTGCCACCACCAGGGCGCGATACAATAACCATATATTGTAATCTGCTGTGTGCCTGCCGTGTGCGTGTTAGGATGAGATATCCCCGCGCACCCAGCGCGCTGAATAAAACAAACACGGCTTCTTGGACTTTGTCTTGGAAGTGTCTCTCAGCCTGGTCTGGGGAGTTTCAATCTCTCTTTGATCTCTAGAACCTGGGATTCCTGTAACCTGGTCTTGCTAGTAAAGACCAATGCAAAGGAGTCATTCAGTGTATCAACCTTTTCTGTGTCCTGCATCATCATGTTCCCCAGATCATTCACCAATGTGCTGTGTGTGCCCTCTGTCATGTGGATACTTAGAGAAATCCTCCTTGTTCTCTTTGACAGCCCTGACCAGATGCAATTCCATTTCAGCTTTGGCTTTCGTAACTGCATTTGTGCATGCTCAGACAGAGCAAGAAGATACGAAAAATAATTCTTAATTACCTTATGCACTTTTGTCCTGTAAACTGCCAGCCAGATGCTTTAGGGAATGTATCTGTGTGGCCAATCAAAACACTTCTACCCACACCCAGGCGTGCACATACACACATCATATACTGTAGGAATTCTCTGAAGACACAAGCAGAGGCCAGGAGCTCTGGAGATTCAGGGGAGGATGATGGAGCAACTATTCACAGCTATTGCAAAAGAAACCAAAATCATCTCAATATGAAAGGAAACTGCAGGTGTTCATTGTTCTATTTTGACAAAAGACCAAAAACTAGAACAACCAGTTGTACTTACAGAAATGCAGAGCTAGAGCAAGGCAAAACAAATTTTAGGGTTATGCTCACATAGCTTCTGTATTTATGAGGGTGAAAGCTTGCCAGGCCCAGCAGCATGATGGGCTGGATGAACTGAGCACATGCACGTCCAAGCACACAGCTGCAACCCCTGATCTGTCAGGGACACTTCTGCCTGCCTGAATCCTGTAAGTGGACCATTCCCCAAAAGAACTGTGGCCTGGAGACAGCCCACACTGGAGCAGGTTTATCCTGAAGGACTGCTGCCCCAGAGAGGACCTACACTGGAGCAGGGGGAAAATGGGAGGAGGAAGAAACAACAAAGGTAAACTGTTATGAACTGGCCACAATACCCCACTGGACAGTGAAGGGAGGAGATAAAAGTTTCAGGAGTGAATTATAGAATCCTTTAGGTTCCGAAGAACCTTTAAGATCTTCAAATCCAACCATTAATCCAGCATTGCCAAGGTCACCAGTAAGTCATGCCCCCAAGTGTCACACATCTTTTCAACCTCTCCAGACATGGTGACTGCCCTGTGCAGCCTGTGCCAGTGCATGACAACCTTTTCTTTCAGTGAAGAATTTTTTGCTAATATCCAACCTAAAACTCCCCTGGAACAACTTGAGGCCAGTTGCTCTTCTTCTATTGCTTGATGCTTGGGACAAGAGCTCCACCCCCACCTGGCTACATCAGGGAGTTGTGGAGAGCACGAAGGTCCCCCCTAAGCCTCCTTTTCTCCAGGCTGAGTGTCCCTTCATTGTTCCTGGTGCTCCATACCCTTCCACAGCTCTATTGCCTTTCCTGAACATGTTCCAGCCCCTCAGTGTCTCTCTTGTCATGAGGCCAAAAACTGACCCCAGGATTGGAGGTGTGGCCTCACCAGTGCCCAGTACACAGGGGCACTCACTGCCCTGGTCCTGCTAGACACCCTATGGCTGGTAGAGACCAGGTGCCATTGGTCTTCTTACCCACTTGGACACACCTGGGCTCATGTTCGTCTGTTGTCAGCCAGCATCCCCAGGTCCTTCCCCTCCTGCCACTTTCCAGCCACTCTGCCCCAGACCAGAGTGTTCCAGGGACTTGGTGTGACATGAGCACACGGACCCAGCAATTTACCCTGTTGAGCCTCAAACCACTGGCCTCAGCCCATCAATCAAGCCTGTCCAGATCCTTCTGCAGCGTTTCCATCCTCCATCAGATACACACTGCCCCCAATTTTTGTCTGCAAATTTATTGAAGGTGCACTCAATCTCCTTGTCCAGACCACCTTCTAGAAGCCTTCCAGACCTGTCTTCTGCGCCCAGAGCCACTTCCCCTGGCCGCGGGGGTGCGTGCAGGGATGAGCAGCCCGCAGCACAGCCTGGGAGCGCGGCTGCTGTGATCTCAGGCACGAAGTCACGGCAGTGCGGTGTGTGTGACTGCACCCGGCAGCGGCCCGGCCAGCGCTGCCCCCTGCACCCCACACTCACAGCCATGTGTTCACTACCAGGTGAGGCGAAGCAGCTTCGGCCGCAAGACAGGAGCAAACGCCGTGCGTGCGTCTGTCTGTCTGTCTATCTATCTATCTATCTATCCGTCCGTCCGTCCGTCCGTCCGTCCGTCTGTGTGTGTGTGTGTGTGTGTGTGTGTGTGTGTGTGTGTGTGTGTGTGTGTGTGTGTGTGTGTGTGTGTGTGTGTGTGTGTGTGTCTGTGTGCGCGTCTATGCCGCCTGCCGCCTCCCCCCTCCTTCCGCTCCGCAGCCTCGCTATGCCATATTTCTTTTCCTTTATAGGAAAAGTATGCGCAGGTCCGGGGGGGCTGCCCTGAGTCACCGAGGGCTGCGTGCCCGCTCCCGCCCCAGGGGCCGGGGCGGGGTCAGCGCTGCCCGCCGGGCTCGCAGCGGTGCGGCCGAGCCGCGGGTACCGCCCCGCAGCCCCTCGGCCACAGCGCGGGGCTCGCCGCCATGACGGGCAGGTGAGGCCGGGCACACGGGAGCCGGGGGGGTCGGGGCCGTGCCAGCCTTCACCGCCCTGGCTGAAGGCCCGGCCGTGCCGTATCGGGAACAGCTCCTTCTCGCCCTGGGCAACGCCGTGAGGGCCTGGTGGGAAGGGTCGCGGGAAAAGCCTTTACTGCTGTGAGGCTCGGGCGTGCGAGCTCAGAGCTGCTCCGCTGTGCCTGAGCCCTGCCCGGGGACACGGCGGAGCGCGGAGCTGGGCAGAGCGGGGCGGGAGCAGCTGTAGGTGTGGGCTCTCTGTGGCCCTCGGCGTGACCCAGGCCGGCCGCCTGCGCCCGGCGTGCCCCGCACCGCGGCCCCGTCAGGGCCCTTCTCGCTCATCTACGCGCAGCCCTCTGCCCCTCCCGGCCTTGGAGTAACGTGGTCCAGGAGCTGTTTAGATCTGGAGCTTGGTTCTCCTCTCATGCTGACGGTGGAGAACGCTGTGAAGCGACTTAATTGACAGTTGTAAATGAGAAGAGGAGCGAGGAAGGCATTTCCTGGTATTTTGCGAGGGTTTGCACATATGCTTAAATGTCACTTTTTTATCCCATAAATAACACCCAGACATTATAAGCAGTTCGTGAAAATAAGCTTGCTTTTGTGAAATGTCTTGGAAATGGGAAGCACAAAGAAGTAATACTACAATTAGCAGGGTGCCCTTTTTAGGATACTCATCATCATGAGTCCTGCTGTCTTACTGTAGCCCTGAATCATTGTTCTTCATGATTAGGAATACCGAGATAGATTCAGAGCACTTTGTGTATAAGTATTCATGTTCCTTTTGTGTCAAGCCTTCATGTTAGTATTATGCAGCTTTTCCTGATTAACCAAAGTGGATCCTGATTAGTAAGTTGTTGGGTGTGAGAACCTGCTGAATAATTGTGTATGCTTATCTATGATTTGGGAAAGTATTATTTTTGGTCTCTGTGATGACAAATTGATGCTCTTGGATGATTATACATGCTCAAAACTCTTCTTGGTTTTATGTCATATCTTTAATGGTCCCTTTTTAATTTTTCTGGCATGTGAAACAGGTGTGTATTTACAAGTTTACATTAATTTTCCTACAGGTATGGGAAGACTCAGGTGCCTTAAATGTTCACAAGTTATGGGTACCCATCCAGCTTTTAAGCAGAGAAAAGATGGAGAAGACTTGGAAAGAACTGTGGCTGTATGAACCCAACTGATTTTATTTTTTCACAAGTGTGGCATGGTACTGTTTAGAAAGACAGGCTTACCTCAGGTGAAGTCACTCAGTTGGGCAGTGGGAAGTGCCGGTGGACAATAATCCTTGTCTTCTTTCCATGCTTCCTCTGAAACTTGCCTGTTAAAGTGCAACATTATTCATGGGAAACTGTGATGTGGACAATTCCAGGGTAGCTGAGACACTGCAGTGTGCAGTTCAAAGTGATGCAGGACTTCTCTTTTCCTTGGGTTTACTTCAGAGGGCTGTTAAAATGAGCAGGCCTTGGCTTTAGTTGGTGAAAAGTGAATATGGGTGTTATTTAATGTTTTCAGAAATGTTTGTCTTGGGAAGTTTTTCAGCTATGAACATTTCATAAGTTCTGTTTGCTGTCGTTCCCAGGACAGGACAGTTATATCCACGTTGTTTGTCACAGCTGTAACTGAGCTGGCTGTTTCCTTGTTAATAGTATCATCCATTTAGGGTAGTAGTTTCCCAGCAGAGTTTACAGTGTCTGTGTAACGTTGCACTGCTCAGCACCTTGCCTGGCCGATGCCATTGACAAGCACTGTGTTCAGTGTTGTTTTTCAAGCTGGGACAGACTCCTATGGCTTTGGAAAGAATTCAGCATTGAGAATGTTCTTCCTTAGATACAGCTGCTCTCTTTGCTGAGCGATACCCAGATGTTGTTCCATGTTTGTTACCTGGTAATTCTTCAGGTTTGCTGACATCATGTACTCAGATGTTCTCCAGCTTTTGGGACATGGGATATTCAGGGTTCTGGGAGATGAACTGCTTCACTGCTGGAGTATCCCCTCAATATCCATCAGTGAGAACCTTCCTGAGCTAGGAACAGGACATAAATGTCCCTTTGGTCTTGAAATTGTTGACACAGGAAATGATTGTGTTGTTTTACAGTGTTATAAAATGAAGAAGACTGGGAAACATGAGGTGCTGAAACAGTATTCTTTTTCACTTCACCTTTCTTATAAAGTAGAAATACGAAAGGGCTCTCTTCTAGATACTCTGGTTACAGATGCATTATTAGTATTAAAATACATGAAAAATAACTCAATTTTCATTGAGTTCCATCTCATTTGGCTGCAGAGGGCATCTCCTGAATTTTAAAAAAAATGCAGTGATTTGATTTATTGATTTTTAGCATTAGGGGAAAATGTAAGTCCAGGAAAAAGAAGTGTACACCTTTCTTTTTCTGTACTCATAGTAAAAAAAATTACTAAAATTAGATGACTATCTAGCAAATGCAGTGCAAGTCTTAAATATATCACTAGTTACATTTTTACAGTGTGAGGACTGTACTTTGCTAGAGAAAACTGATAACTAGAGAATTGGATTTCAGAAATACCATTTGTGACTGCCAGGTCTGGGTTGGGCTATTGGGGAAGTAGAGAACAACCTTCCTGACCTGCTGGCCACACTCTTATAGTATGTTTTTTAGCATTCTTTGAGTGATTTTAAATACAGTTAGTGTGATTTTTGGAGCATTCAGAAGTTAACTATGGTACTTCCTTACCAATAAGTAAGGGAAGACCACTTCTAGAATTGTATTTGATGTATTTAGTCCATCTGTTCTTTTTGACTTTTGCCTTTTTGAGTATTTTTGGAGTTTGGGGTGGGATTGATTATTTTTGTTTGGTTAGCTGGATTTTGTTGTTTTATTTTTCTTTGTCTTCGTGATGGGTTTATTCTTAAGAAAGAGGATCCATGAATGACCAGCTAGCAAAACTTTGTCAGATGCCCAAAGTAGAAACTAAACAAGCATGGAAGAGAGTTTCCTTTAAGACTTTGCTGCTGTGGTGTTGATTAGAAAACCCAAAGTGAAAAATGCCTGGGCTGTTTTGTGTTGCCTTTAAAAATTAATTTAATGCAAAGCCCAAGGAAAAAAAATATTTCCTAAGTGCATGTTTCAGAGCATAATTGTCTTCATAAGAAATTTTTGTTATCACTATACTTGTTCAAATTGGGATCTGGATACGCCTATGTACTTCCTGTAGTCAACAAAAGAAGAGCAGCTGCATTTATACATATGCTTATTGATTGTTCCTAATCCAGTGAAGGTAAGAAATAGCAGTGTACTATTTTGAATTAGGCTAGCTGGTTAAATGCTTTTTTAATTCAGTGGAGAGCTGCTGCTGCTGCTCTGCATGAAGCAGTTGCATATAAAATGGTTTGAAAGAGGAGGGAGTATAAAGGAGAAGATTACAAAAGGTTCTTGGTGTTGAGTAGACAGTACCTGCTTTAAATAAGAGATATCTCTCTGAGTTAGAAGCAGCCATTTCTGCTCTTCTGGGTTGAAAATGTGGTTTTAATCTTAAACTTTTGGTTTAAATTTGCTCTCTAGATGAGAAGGTCCTTAGTCTGTTTTGGGGCCATAGAGGTGCTTCTCTGAGGAAGAACCTAAAATGTCTGAAAAAAGTCTGGCTGCTTTCTTCTCTGCTTTGGCCCAGAAAGTAACCACCTGTAAGAGTTTGGTATCAACCCTGTCTTAAAAACAATCGATCAAGGGAAAGAAACAACAAACCCATGCATTTTCACTCTTTATGTGTAAGGTGGCAAGAGAGGGGTGAGTGAGCTTGTGTTGAGGGATGGGAAGACAGGATGTTTGCTGTTGAGATTTGGGGTTGTTTCTCTTTATTCTGCCTGTCTTCCCTTTCGAAGGAGAGTCATAGTTTCTGTGGAAGAGTGATTATTTGAGAACCAATAGAATCATGTTATATAAGTCAGGTAAAAGCTCAAGTGTTTGAGAGAGGAGGATGGGTTTTGTCAGGTTTCTTAAGGATAAGGGTGATTAATGTTGTCATGATTTAATATTTTGCTTTGTGCTAGAAGTAAAAAGGTGATTTAATCTTACATTTTAAAAATGGTTTATTGCTCTAAAATTTCAGAGGTCCATGGAGATACCCAGGATGGAAGATATTTTTCTTTATTCAATTTATATTCTAAAATAGAAATGGATAAACTACACTTTCAGTCTGAAAGAAATGGTAGTGGCAGATTGCTGTCGGGACAGGAGCTGAAACTCCTGAGAAAATGGGTGCATTGTAGATTTTAAGGTTGCTGATCTATGATTTTAAAAGTATGTTGTTCTTTATTCATGCTTGTTCTACTAGGCCCCAGTAAACCCTTCTGTTTTTCAAGTGTCAGAAGGTATTCGTGCTCATTAATATTTGTTTAGAGCTCATGAAGTCATCAGTCCTCTCATTTTTTTCCTCTGTAGCTTGCTGAGCTGTATTTCATGCTCATGCTACAAAAATGGCTTCCCTTTTCTTCCCCTTTTCCCCTTTTTCCCTTTTTTAACAATTTACGAAAAAGTTATTTGTTGGTAATGACTCTTGAGATACTTTTCGTGGTGATGCTGGAAGGCCAGAGAGCTCTGGAGACTGGAATGCCAAGTATGTTCTTCCTCCCTGCTTCCTGCCTCTGCTGTGTGTGTGCCACTGCTGCCGGCTGCAATGAGTCCGGAGAGCAGAAGTCTCTGCAATCTCGTTTCTTGGAATGTGCTTTGTCCAAATGGAAGGAACCGCTCTGTTGTTTACAGAATTCCTAGGACGTGGTGTGGTACAGCCTGCAGGGAAGCACTTGTTGATGCCAGGGTCAGATACCAATCTGCAGTGAACTACAGTGTCTGCTGTCAAGAGCTTCAGTAATCTGCTTTGTCTTTCTGCATTTCTCTGTGCTTTGATGAGAAAGTTTTCTTGATTTAAGTGTCTTAATTACATGAAGACTCAGGATTTATTTTTTGTATCTCACTTGTGACATTTATACAGATGCATTCTGCAAGGCTAGGAAAGAATGAGGTGCTGATGTAGCCCCTAGTGTGCTGCATTAAGTAGATAATTACTAGTGGCAAACAGGAAAGAGGTTGTCAGATCTTTAAGAATATGGCAAAATGGCAGACAGGTTGTAAGAAGCAGTGCTTGATGGAGCGTCTATGCATCCTGCTCTCCTCTTGTGAAATGTAAACGCAACTCCCCAAAGGAAGGTGACTCACCGAGTATCGGTGCTGCCGGTGTCCCTCCGGTTGTGTCCCTGCATTCCCCTGCCGAGGGGCCCTGGGTGCCATGGCCGGCCTGCGGCTCCGGGGGCTGGCTGCCTCCAAGCTTTACCAGCGCCGGCACGATCGGCTCAGTGGCACAGGGTCGCTGCTCAGCAGCAGGACAGACACGGCAGCTGGCGTTCCTGGGTATGTCTCCAAGATGAAGGGAATGAATGGCACTGTTAAAGCTTCTTCCAGGATTTGATAGATTTTCGGTTCTGGTGGTGGGGCTGTTTTATATAAAGTGAGAATTGTCAGCACAGAGCCAGAGGGGATGAGGTCTGCTTGTTTTCATTTTCAAGTAGATTAAGAAGGAAAGGACTTTCCTGATAAGAAAGCTTTCAGTTTTTAACAATAACAGGAAAGCAACAATGGAGAAACCTTTCCCATTTCGAGCTCTGTGCTAGGCTGTTCAGAACCAGCATTAGTGCTTGTGTTGGTTTTGTGTGGCCTGATTTCTGGTAGTGGGGGTACCACAGAGATGGTTTCTGTGAGAAGCTTCCACCATGTGCAGCAAAGCCAGTCCCTCATGGCTCTGAAGATGGACAAGGCCAAGGCTCTGCCAAGTAGAGCTATTGATAATGCCATATTAAAGAAGAAAATCAAAACCAGAGCTTCTTATGCTTACCTGGAAATGAGGAATTTGTTTGGTCTCTCAATATAAACTGTGCAACCCTCATTAAACCCTCATTTTCCTGCTTTTTTCCTTTTAGCCAATAGGTATTAGTTAGTTGATATTTTTTTATTTTTCCTGCATGAAGCTGTGGGTGTGAGAATTTAATGAGGAGAGGGGCTAACAAGGTGGTGGAGGAAATGGTGATGCCATTGAGTGGAGACAGTGCTGTTCAGGAAAAGTGAGAAGCATGAAAGAGACCTGTGAGAGGAAGCAAAAGCACAGAAAAAGCAGATGTATAGGTAAATTGAGTACATTTTTCACATCATAGTTCTTGAAGCAAAGTAGGCATAGAGCCAATATATTTTGGTTTTATTGAGCAGGTGACAACGCTGAAAATTTGAATCCCTTTGAGATGTTTCTCTCCTGAATTACTGTATTTTATCCATGGTTTTTGAGCTAGTGATAATTTATGCTTCTACTTCCTGATAGGCCCTGATAGTTTATGTCCTTTCTTCAGGCAAGGGAGAGTAATCCAACAATAGTGCTGCTGCTAGTTGGTGATAATTGACGAATTCATGTAGGGAATGATTTGTGTTGTCAGTGCTGGTAAACAAACATCACATTTAAGCTCCTTTGAGACAGTGGAAGCGGAGAAAGATTTAATGTGCATAAGGAGTTATTTAACAAATAGACATTCTGGATGAAGCAATACACACTTGATAACAAAAGGGTTGTTTTCCTGGGTAAGAGGAATAATTTATTTAAAACCTGTACATTTCTTTATGTTGTTGATATTTGCCTGGGCTGAGTGAACACTGCTGTGTGTCTTTTTAAGTAATTGATCATGGTTTGCCAGCAGTAAGTATGTCTTGGTGTTGAGAGGGACTCCTAAGTATCCATGGAATAGGATTATTTTCTGCATGAATACCAAGAGACTTTAACTGCTGCTGCTGCTCTCAAAGGTCTGCTTGATTACAGCTTCCTGCAGGTCAGCCATACGGACATTGTACTCTGGCCTCAGCTGCAAGATGTGCAGTTTGTTTTTTTATTTTTTTTAAACCCCTCCAGTTTCTACTAACTGCAAATTGCTGTTGCTGGTAGGCCCAAGGAGAGATTGTGTTTTTTCCATATTGTGACCATTTTGTACATTTTGTCTTAATTTTGATTATCCCTGTGTTCTAAATAAGAAATAAGAATGTTTATTTCACTGAGAGTTTGGGGGCTGCATGATCAAGGAAGATATACTGACAGAAGCACTATTCATTTCTTATTTAGCCAGTGAAAAAATATTTAGCATGAACTAAAAATTCAATTCAAGCAGCAGGAGTAATGCTGAAAATGTTAGGCTATGCACACAGTTTAACAAATGCACAACAAATCATACATTAAACAAATGGGAATTAGGTTTTTTTCAACATTTTATGATGAGTTTAATAATAACAACACTAAAGCAGTTAATTCAGTTCGGGAGAGTTGTCCAGATAAGTCAATTGCAGTAAAGAGATTTTGGAATGATAAGGGTAGTTAAGGGCTGTTTTTCACCACTAGTTGGTGAATTGACACCCTTCCTCTTTCTTTTGTCTTTGCATTAGTCATTATATGTGAAATTAATCATAAAGTCTGGTATTGTCCCAGCAGATTTTGTTTGTGTCTTTGTCAACATTGAGGTTTTGAAGCATCTAATTCTCAGCGGTGCTGTGGGGGTGGGAACCAGCCCCTCTCCTGGAGTGCTCTCGTTTTTATCTTGACTGCTGACATCTGGGACACACAGAAGTGGTAATAGCTCTTCCAGTTTTGATGCTTCACTGTTGTATCTGTCTGTGCATACCATACTAGAAACGTGATTATATTGTGATAGTCTCTGTATACACTTGATCCTACTGGTAGACCAGAATAAACAGAAAATACATTTTTAGGGTTAGAGATTTTACTCTCTGCTGGGGTTTGGATAATGCCCTGAGTTCTTGTATCTCAGAGTATTGCCGTTCTTTTGGATCACCATTAAAACAGTTCTTCATTTAGCATTGTGATGAAAGAGAACTCTATTTGACACTAAAACCAAAAAGCTTTAGAAACCAATTAAAGAAAACTTATCTTTCTTTCTTTTTTTTTTTTTGACTGGGGTTTTCTGACAGAAGCACTCCTCACTCATTTTGTCTTGCAGCCACGTTTAAAATAATGAAATCTGCAAATGTGATGGTGAAGGCTGGAGCTCCTATTCTAATCTCTTAGCAGTAGAATTATTAAATTTGCTTCTTTTTCCTTAATCTGTCACCAGTGGTATATCCCTGCAAACAAATGTTATTAAACAGAGGTAATACTGGCTTCAGTGATAGAAGCAGGTAAAATGCTTCTATCAAAGCATTTCGTATATTCCAATGGTGTTTGTACCTGTGGCACAGAATGGGTTTTCGAGATAATGTCCACTTCTTTTAAAGAAGGAATTTTTGTTTCTCTTTTTTCTTTTTCCCATTGGAGACCTATTCTGGTACTTTATAGTAAATACTTCTGAGAAGTCAAAGCATTAGAAACATAGTTATAATGGTAAAAACATAATTTCTGTAAATCAGGCACTTTATCAAAGATAATTTCTTAAAGATAGAGCACATAATGATGAAAGATTGGGAAAAGCATTGTTTGTACGCTGGTATTTTTTGGGTTTGTGCAGGACAGGATAACTTCAGGATGCTGATCTCATTGTGTTTTAACAGCCTTTCCTGTCTTTGTGTCACCAGCTTATTGTTAAAACAGAGGAAGATTCTTTATTTTACTGAATAGCAAAAAATCAAATGAGCAAACAGAATAGAAGAAGCACTTTATACTGGGGACTGTCCTTTGTGGGAAAGAGTTAGGTGTAAATATCTGATGAGTCAAACTATCAAGTCAAGCTTTTGTGGTTACTCCTGGTACTGCTATCTAAAGGATGGTTGTGGTGTTACCCTTCCCTTCTGCCAGCAGAAGTGCTTTTGCAGCAGTGTAGTAATCTGAGCCATAAAATTGCTCTGAATTAGCACGGTGCTCCCTCTTCCTTCCATCTTCGGTTAATTTTAACTTTGAGCTAGTTGAAAAAATGCTTGGTTTTGTATAACTAAGAGGGCAGAGAGGGGTGTGTACTAGGGGGAAATTAAGAAATTGGCAAATGTTAAAGTAAAACGTTTTAATAAATGTGAAGTCGTATCTTTAGGGCAATGCTGAAGTGGCAAACTGTAGCTTAAGTGCAAAACAGTAAAATGTCTTAAGTGAAAATGGATGCAGAGTTATAAATGGAGAAACAGCAAGGATGCAAAACTCTTTCTGTGAATTCATCAAAGAGCCACAGCTGCTGGTTTGCATTACAGGAGGTACATTGTTCAGGAGCTGATGCAGTTGACTCCTGGTAATCTGGCTCTTCCCAAAAGTTTTGGTTGAGTTTTAGCTGAGGCAGAGAACTGAATTAATTTTTGTACTGGTTCTTTAATTTATATTTTCCTGGACTGATAGTTTCTCTCATCTGCATAATGAGTCACAGTTATTAGCTAATTTGCATGGACAGCTCAGACTGTATCATGATCGTCTTTCTTATGCCTTTGAGGAAATCTTAGCAGCAGCAGCATCACAAGGGGAGTCCCTGTGTAGCCATTATCTTTCTTGCCATGGGACTTGTGTGGGAATCTCATCGGAGTGTCTGGTGTGAAGTGTCACAGCTGCACTGTGTTTCATGCAGGAATGTGATGTGCAGGTTGCAGGCTTTCCTTGTGTAATGCCCTTGTGATGGTGCCTGTTCTGGTCTAGCAGAGTTCACCCTGCTGTTGATATTGGCACTGGTAGGTCCCTTTGGAGAAAGAATAAAAGAAGAAAATAGGAATTTTTGAAAATGTTGATTTCATATTTATAAAGAAAGAAAACAACAAACACAACAGAAGATGGTGCTTTGCTTTTAGTGTCTACTGCGCCATACTTGCTGGTTTGCCTGTTTTTTTTTTTCTCCCAGAGGAGATTTTTCACTCTGATGACATCAGTCTTCATTAATCTTGGCTGTTGGCTAGCTCAAGTCTTGGAATTTAGGAACTTAATTTTTCAACAGGGAAAAAGTACTTGAATGGAAGATGGTATTTTCAAGTCCTGGTACAGATTTGTGTGGTGTAGCTGGAAAACTACTGAAACTGGTGACTGAAAACCAACCTGATTAGGTGTTGGCTTTGCTGCAAACACTGATATTTTTGTGCTGACCTATTCCCTCGGTGCTGTGTCAGGATAAAAAATATTTCTTTAACCTATGATCTCTAGTTTATGAAATTACAGGATTTCCTCTTGTCCATATTCCAGTCCTTGTCTGTTTTTTTTTACATATCCTTTGTACTGCAAGAAGGAAACAAGTTGTAACAAACTTTTGCTAAATTGGTACTCCATTCTTGAAAGTATTGTGGTCTCCTTGGGTTTTGCCTCCCTTGGAATTGCAATGGTAGAAAGAAAGTCTGTTTTTACTGAGGGGTCTCTCTAGGTCACTGCCTAGGATGTTGGTGCAGTCTGCAGAGGGGAGACGCTTGGCTCAGCTCAGCCAGCTGGAATGCAGGGCTGGTTGTGTTACCTCAGGAGTGTGAGGCTGCTCGCTGCTCATTCCAGTTGTCCTCAGGCACCAAGCCCTGGAATACAGACAGTGGCCTGGTTTTGAGGGGAATGTCTCTGACCAGAGGAAAGAGAATTTTCTGCTCCTGGAAAACCTTATGGAGTTACTGTTCTCCATGAAGAGGTGGGGAAAGTAGCATGTTTGGTTGTTGAGTAACACTTAACAATGGAAAATCAGTTCAGAGTAACTTTAAATCTAAAAAGAAAGAAACAAGCCTTGTAAAGCAAGCTATCTTTTATTTTGTGCATACATTGCCTACTTCAGGAAAAGTACTATAGAAATAGTTTGGAGATGTTTTTAACATGGTGGCAATTTTTATACTTCCACCTATAAAACTGCAGTCTTTCCAATCACAGAATTCCAGAAGATATGGAACAGTTTTTCTGTGTCTAAAAGTGTAATAATATTGAGGTTTTATTCTGTTGGATAGTGTGGTGGTTAAAAAAAGATCACACTGCGACAAGTAGCTGAGATGTACCTGATAATTTTCCCCTCCTGGTTTGCACATATTATACACATTTTAAAACTGTATTAACTTAGATTAGCATTATGGCACACATGAAAATTTTGTGAAAGAGGTTAGGGTGATTCCTTATTTTAGGGTAGAGGAAATGTTCTTTATGTGATTTGTAAGTGTGGCTTGGGGGGGGGGGTTAGCCTTGTGCTCTGAGGAAATGAAGCTGAGGCATTGGGCAGGCCAGCTAGAGGGACTTCTCCCTGCCCATAGCTTTGACAAAAACTTTTGACAGTTTGAACTAATTTGTCAGGAGGACGGGGGTCTGTAGAGGAGAAAGTGCTTTGTTACTGCTGACCATGAAGAGGAGAGTGCAGTGGGGTATTTGTGCTTATTACACATTAGAAAATCCACATCCTGAGGTGTACATCCTAGGACCAGAAGGCCCAAGAAATCAGGATCATTGAGTTTGCTGCTCACCAAACCAAACTGCTGGTTTGTGAAAAATTGTATATGCTATGAGCTATTAGCAGGATGATGTAATGGATTAAAATACTGTGAAGTATCCAAAAGTATGCAATAGGTGCATGTGCTGCTTGACCTTATCTGCCACATATGAGTTGTCAGAACCTTATTCCTAACTGATGTCAGTGACTCATTGATTTTTTTTCCCATGTAAGAGGGGGTTTCGAGCAGCTGGGCTGTTGTGTTTATAAATGCTCTTGCTCTTGTCTTTATTCCAGTAATATGTCTGATGCTCTGGCGAATGCCGTGTGTGAGCGCTGCCAGACGCGGTTCGATCCTGCCGAGAGGATTGTGAACAGCAATGGGGAGCTCTATCACGAGAACTGCTTTGTCTGTGCTCAGTGCTTTCGGCAGTTCCCAGAGGGACTCTTTTATGAGGTGAGTTCTCAGACGGGTTGGAAGAGAAGAGAAATAGCTGTGGTAAAATGCAAGGAAATCTCATCTTTCTTGCTTGCTTAATTTCTTAGCCCTGAACACTTGTTGCCATTTTTTTGAGGAGCTTTCAACTTAATTTCCCTTTTTTTCTTCTCATGTGTTCCTTCAGTAACAGCAAAAGCAGCTCTTTGGGCAGGACGCATTTCAAAAAAGAAAATAAAAAGTGTTCATCATCACAGAATTGCAGAATGGTTTGGGTTGGAAGGGACCTTAAAACTCATGACATTCCAAACCCTGCCATAGGCAGGGCCACTTTCCAATGGACCAGGTAGTTCAAAGCACTGTCTAACCTGGCCTTAATGTTTCATTAGACATAAGTGAATTTTTGTCTTTATTTTTACATGTACTGTACCAAACTGTTCCAGTTGGGCAGCTGAAATAAGTGAACCCATTTAAAAGCTAGGTTGAATTTTTTTTACAGAATATGCACAGGCACATATTTTGAATAATGCATTGTTTTAAACTTGCTGTATTTTATTTTGATGTGAGTTTTAGCCTCATGCAGGAGGAACAGTAGTTCTGAACTAAAAGCAAAAATGAAATTAAACAGCACTATAGAAAAAGGATTGTGGTATTCAGGATTTTTACTGTCTTGTTAGTAGCATTGCTATTAATTTAGCTGTGCAAATTCACCATGAGGCTGAAGTCACATGTGGATATTTCTTTAAGGAGAACCTTTAGGAGTTGAAAAACAGGTGTGTAGGAGGCTAGAACTGGAAAGCTTGACTGACCTGGACTAATGGAAATGGACTAATGGCCATGGAAAATCATGCTGAACTGTCAAGATGTAAAAGTAGTTTGGTTATTCATGGGGGCTCCTTCTCTTTTGTTTTGTCTGCAGTTTGAAGGTAGGAAGTACTGTGAACATGACTTCCAGATGCTGTTTGCTCCTTGCTGTGGAGAATGTGGTAAGAAGTGACAAATATCAACACCAGGGCTTAACAACTGCAGGGTTGTGCAAACCTTGCAGCATTGCTGTGACATCCAGGCTTGGGCTGGGATTGTTGGGGTTGTTTTAAGGAGTCAGGAGCTCTGGGTGGGAACAAAGCATGGTACCGACAGTGATTTTGGGTTATCCTGGTTGTGGGAATAATTGGGGTTTTTTCTCAAAGTTAGATTGTAATAGTAGTTATGGAATTAAAGTGAAAGGACTATGAAGGATGGTAGATTTTGATAAGACTGTTTTCTGCATGCATCTCATGCTTTCCTTTTGCAGGTGAGTTTATTACTGGGCGTGTTATCAAGGCAATGAACAACAACTGGCACCCAGAATGTTTCCGCTGTGAGCTCTGCAATGTAACCCTTGCTGACCTGGGTTTTGTGAAGAATGCTGGCAGGTAAGGTGGAGCAGGTCAGAAAGTTTTAGCTATGTGTTATTGATACAGCTGTGAGATGCTGAGGGTGGTCAGTTAGTTTTACACTGGGAAGGACAGCTTGAAAAGGTTCAGAAAAAACTTCCAGAATAACCTGTTAGATGGGAAATTCTTCATCCAATGAAACATGAAGAAGCTCAAATTTTAGTGGCTAGTGAAAAGAAAGAGATTTCAGGCAGAAGATAGAGATTCCAGGGATTTCAGACAGATGGTTGCATAACAAGTGAGAAAAATGAATTATGTGATTTCAGGCAGGCTGTTTAGCAAGTAAGCTGCTGAGCAGGAAATCAAAATGTAGCAAAAGGCCAAAAGAATAACACAATGATTACAGCAAACTCTTTTCAGCCTGTGATTCCGCTGGTCTTTAGAAATCATTCATTTTAAATGCAGAAATACAAAAAGGAATCCTAGAGGTCGATTAATACATTTAATTCAGAAATAAGAAACAAAAACACAAAAGGGAGTTTATACAAAAGCATACCATTATAAGAAAATAAAACAATCCAGCAGTTAGCAAACAGTGTTGCACAATTCAGAGTTAATTTTAGACTTTGATATGTTATGAGCAAACTCTAGTAGTTTCCTAGAGTTTATATTTTCACTAACTAAATGGTGAAAGAAGGAAGAAAAGGTCATATACTTGGACCTGTCCAGCAGGGAGTTCTGTCAACTCCTCCTTCCTTTTCATACTGTATGCAACCTCTGTGCCTTAGCTTCTTTAGCTGGGCATAGTTGATTTTCTTTTGGCACTTCATCTTACTGGAATGGGCTGTTGGAATAGCGCTTGGGGTGTTTTGGGGAAGCAGACAGGATAAAAGCAGTTCAAGCAAGATAAACTATGTTTGATTTTTTGAAGTAGTGCACCTAATCTAAAATGATAAGGAACTCGTTCCCAAAAGCATAGCAGAGAGATAGGTGTGTGTATTTATGTAATAATATATTTCACCTATCACATGATTTCCTATAATATGTATCTTCATAGTATTGAAAAGCAGTCTCTTGGTAAATATTATTGGAAACTCTTGCATTCTTTTTTTCCATTTTCATTGTACCTTGTCTACCCTAGTCTGCCTGTCACTTCAGGCGTATTCTGCTGGATGCAATTTCTATCAGTGAGAATAAATATAATCCCTACTTTATCCATAGTGAAGGAATAGTCTTGCTAGATAAGTCACCAAAAACAACTGTAAACCATCTTAAAGCTAGGAATCTTTTCTGTCTTAATTCCTGTCCAGGCTGGGTTCATTGCTTCATTCTGGGATTTTGTTGTTGTTGTTGTTGTTGTTTTGTTTATTTTTATTTTCTTGTCATCATTTAGTACCAATTTTCTCTCTATTACATATAAGCACTTTAAATTCAGAAACTTGAACAAGATGTGCAAATGTCAGGATTTTTTCATCAGGGAGGTTTATCTCAGGAGTGAATCTCTACTGCTGGCACATTGTGAAATTTTAAAGGCTGTATGCATTGTGCAGAGGAAGCACTGAGCACTTTGGAAATTATGTTCTTTGAAAAAAAATAAATACATGGGTCCATTAGAGACCACTGTCCCCTTCCCTATTCCTAAGTGTTCATCCCTCAGTTTCATTTCTTGGAAGCCAGTAAAACTGTCCTCCTGTTTACAGTTTCAGCAGTACAAACACATGTATTCTCTGTGGTCAGAGGGGTTCTTGTTAATGGCAGCCCCATAAAAACAACAGAACTTCCCTTCTCAGGGTGAGCTTGACTCTGGGTGGACTGTCTTGCTGAATATTTGTGCTCTCAGCTGATTGTGGTAAAAGAGAGTGTTCTTAAGATGAAGCACTGACACTGACAAGAGTCATGTTCACAGTTCAGATTTGGCACTTAGTGAGCTTTCATTTGTCTTGCCCTCATAAGTTTGAGGCAGCATTATGGTCTTTTTAATACAAAACAGATTGCACAAAGCCTCACGGAATTTCTCAGCTACAAAAAAATACACGATGGGGTCGAAGGCGCCGTTGAGGCTGGTAAGGCAGGAGGTGATGCGGTTGCTGAGGGCCAGGACACGCTGTGTTTCACAGGAAGCTTTGGTCCCGTTGTAATAGACAATATAAATGTAGCGATTGACATGATAAGGCACAAAGCAAATTAGAAAGATCATCACAACCATGATGATCATTTTGACAGCTTTTTCCTTCAGGTGTTTCTCAACTCTGTTCCCAGTCTTCAGGCTCTGGATGATGAGTAAGTAGCAAGTCACAGTAGTAACAAAGGGGAAGGTGAATGCCACTGCTAAGGACACGAGGGCGTGACGTGAGGCCTTTTCTCTGTAGAGCTGCAGGCAGACGGTTGTGTTTTTCATCTGGACCGTCTGCACACTGAGCAGCAGAGGTGCCATTGCCACACCAACGATGACCCACAGAAAGACGCATGCCACATGGGCATACCGGGACCTGCGGAGCTTGATGGACTTCACAGGGTGCACAATGGCCAGGAAACGGTCAACACTGATGCACATCAGGAAGTAGATACTGGCATACATGTTGAGGTAAAAAAGGAAGCCGGTGAGTCTGCATGGGATCTCACCAAATGGCCAGTGGTTGCCAGAAAAATGGTACACCAGCCGGGTGGGAAGTACCAGCACAAAGGACAGGTCAGCCACAGCGAGATGCATCAGGAAAATGTTGGCAGGTGTGCCTGACTTTTGATCCCGGATGAAGAGCCAAAGAGCCAGGGCATTGCCTGCAAAAGCCAGGATGAAATCCAGAAAGTAGAAAGTGGCAAAAATCATGTTCTCAAGGTGTGTCTCTTTGCCACATTGCTCTGATGTTTCCAAAGCGAAATTTGATTGATTTGAGCAGTTGAAGAGCAGGCTTGAAGCTGCTGGCCCATTCATTTTTTCCTGCACTTCTGAAGAAAAAAAAAAACCCTAAATGTGAAAGAATTAAGACAGTATATTACAAAAGAGCCTGGGTTTGTGGAAAACAAAAACAACAAAGACCCAAAAAACCCCACATGTGAAAGTCAGCAATGTCTCCTGTTTGCTAGCATCAGTGTTTAATATAACAGGTCAGTCTGAATTTTAACCTTATGCTGGATTTCTGAATACCTTCTGCTCAGCTGGCTTTACCAGACCAGTAATTCCTGTGGAAGGATCCCCAGTGAAGAGCTGGCTAGCTGGTGATGGGCTTGTCTCCAGCTGGTGCTGAGGTCAGTTGTACAGCCAGGTAGTGAGATGCTTGTGTGTCTGGTTAAGAGGAGTAGGAGTGAGTTCTGTGTATCTAACTAGAAAGTATTTGCCATGTTTCAGTTTGATAGTCTGATTCAGGACTGAGGAGTTCCTGATGAGTCAGCTTTTCTGAGCACATGTATCTGTTCTAAGGTGATCTAGCTTAGGATATCTGTCTTGCTCTTAAAAGAGATAAAAGACAGGTCAAATGCTGATGTTATTAAAAAAAATCCCCAGAGTTCCTGACAACCTTTGAGCATTATTTTAAAGTCCTGTGTTAAAGGAAAATGCACCTAGTTCCCATATAGGAGGAAACTTTTCAGATGGGTAGCAACATCTCTTTTGACACCAAATTGACTCAAGGAAGATTTTAAATAATGCCCATCCTATCAGTCACCTCTCCAAGTGTAATCCTTCCCTGCAGCTTTTATCTTTCACCATAGCTCTCTTTTTTCCCCCTCAAAAGCCTGAGCTCCACTGTAGCTTATCCTGGGCCTTCTCCAAGTAGAAGCTCCAGTAGATAGCAGCTTTGCCAGTCTCTGTTTGCAATGTCCTGAACAGCATCAACAAGAGGTGTGATAGGATTTTCTGACCACCTACCCATGGATTTTATACATTGCTTATCTGTGGGTATAGGTGGTAGGGAACTGCAGATGGTCTGAAATTCCAGCAATGTCTCTATTACTTGGATTCCTCAGAAATGTTACAGTATGTGCAGGAGTACCCCCGTTTTGCTCACCATTGCATTTTGTACTGACAGACAATTTCTCAATAATAATCAATACATCTTCAAATAAATCCATTTTGCTGATGCAAACTGCATCCAGCTCCCCAACAGAACTCCTTGTTCAGATGTCTAAAAATATTTGGATCATAAACAACTGAAATGGGATTAAGGACAAACCAGTATATTTGAAAATGAAAGAAAATTCCAAGGTAATTAATATCTTCAGTTTGGCTGCTGTTATTTTCAGAAGACTGGAATAGCTGGACATTAATGTGCTGGATCACATCTGTTTGGTTCACAGTTGAAGAGACAAAGTCAACAGCAGGGAGATTGGATGAAATTCAGAAATTGGAAGTTCTTCTTATGGCCACAGAGGGCCCTTCTTACTTCATGCATTGCCTGGATACCCTTCCGGATTTGAGTATTTTTAACAAGTTGCTATCTTGCCATTACTTACAATTGCATGTGCAAGAAAGACTGTACAGTCTTTTTGTTTTTATAAAAGTACTTGTGAAGTTGTGCTTTCACATACATAAAGGAAGATGCCCTGCTGCAATTTGTTTTATGTGAAGGTCACAAGTTTTTAGAGGAGGCCACAATTTTTTGTTTATATTATTCATTTGTCCCTTACAAAGTAAAACCTGCAAGTATCCTTGAGCCCAAGAGTTTAAAGTTTTGTATGAGATAGTAACATTGACTCACATACTTGACCTCCCTGAGTGGAATTAGTTTAAATACCTATTTTTCAGTTGCATACTGAAAGAGAAACACATGAGACCATGCCTTTTTACTGACTGTTAATTTATGATGGTGCTTATCACCTCATGTTCTAGCTATTAAGCCTTTTTTTTTTTTTTGTGTGTGTGTGTGTGTGTGTGTCAGGCCCATCCTTTAATTATGCTTTTCATCTGCAAAAAGTGTAAATCAGGTGATCTTCATGTACACACCTGTCAGGGATAGGGTGGTCTTATGGCTAAACATTGCTCTAGCCATGGCTGTGACACCTGAGCAAGCAGTAAACAGTGGCTTGGAGCAGCTGAAAAAGCAGAAACCAGGGTTGTCTGATGGAACAGACTGGGATGGCTCTTATTTATAATGCTTTAAATCAGTTCCCAAAGTGAAGGAGTAAGCAGATTTTTCCCTGTTTACAAGCTAGTTATTAGAGGTTTAACAGCATGATGCACTAAACCAATTCTATTTGAATTGATTTCCTAAGACAGATCTTGGAAATTCAGATTCAGCTGCATGTCAGTGCCAGACTTAGAATTGGCAAGACTTCAAAGTTGAGATTTTTATCATCACTGATGACAGCATTGAGTCTGCTATGGATTTCTGTACAGATGTGCTTTTGGTGCAAAATGGGTTAGAGTATAAAGGAGAATATCAGAGCTATCTGGAAGCCCAGCATATCAGTGTCAGGAAGAGAGAGGCTTAGAACTAATGGTAAAATTGAAATAGTCAGTCTTTGCAAATGATGGCCTTCATAATTTTTAGAGCAAGGTGAAGGGAGATGTTTTTCATTGTCTGGTTGGAAGTTACAGAAAAGGGAAGTGGTCCTCTTTCTAATTTTGCTTATGTTTTAAGTTAAAAGGAAATGTTAATTGCAGCTTTAATGTTTGTGGGTGTTTTTTTGTTTGTTTGTTTTTTTTTTTGTAATTCTAGTTATCAGGTGAAAATAATGGTGTGGCACTTAAGTAGGTTCAGAAAAAAGCCAGCATGTGACTAGAATTAATTGTTTGGCTTATTACTAGATTTTACATGTTTTCAACAAAATTCTACAGCTTTAGAAAAGTAATAATTCTCTGACAGTATGTTCTCTAGAAGGTGTTGAAAGCCCTTTGCAGATATTTGCAATTCCATTCCTATTGTCCTTAGATTTGTCCTATAAATTTAAAATAAATATGTTTCAGTTTTTTATGCTTACAGACAAAGCACTGGAATTCCTACAGTCTGTATAAATGCTAAGAGCAAACTAAAATAATTCACAAATTACCTAGAATGTGTAGTCTGTGTTAAGCTATATGGTGCAAGAGGCTTTCATTCCACAAAACTCCTTTAAGAGTTTTTGGCTCATTATCCAATAATTTCTGCTTGAACTGCACTCTTGGTGTTGTGTGAATATTTAGTGATTTACGTATTGCTAAACAGAGCACTGTTCTGGAACAAGCCATTATCCCAGGCCTCCCAGGGCTGAGCTGTAATGGGGATGTCACTGCTCATTTGAAATACATGCATGCACACTGACCATATTTCATGCCCTGTTTCTCTTCTGCTCAGAAACAAGAGAACAGTCCACAAGGCTCTGAGTATGGACATAATCACTCTTTCAGCAGATGCTCTGTCTGTCTTTAATGAAAGAGCTAACAGGAGAAATCTTTAGCTCTTTATACACAATTACCTGGCTAGTTTGGAGCTTTTGTTTGCCTACTGCAGATAAACTGACCTATATGTTAGGGTTTGTGGTAGGTATCAGAAATTCCAGTTCTTGCTCTCAGCAGAGCAAGAAGTTTCTGGTATGATTATACTGGTTTATGCATTTTTGTGATTATGGGTTTAGTGTCTTGTCAAATGAGTGTCTCCTGTCTTTCACTCAAAGTACTCTTCATTGGAAATAGTCCATTTCTGACTGAAGTTATTCTCCTGAAAATCACTCTCTGCTGAGCCTGTATTTCAGCTGAAATACTTGGTTTTTGTGAGCATCAGAGCAGTGTCAGAGAGCACTAGACATACCATACAAATGGCACAAGTGGATATACATTACGTACAAAAGTTTGAAAACCCTTTTTGTTTTGAAGGAGTGACATAAAGAAAGGTGAGAAAATCATTCTTTGAAGTTCAGAAAATGATTCCTGTTCCTATTCAGATATTCCTGTTATATTCATCCACCTCAGTATGCTCCTCACTGGCACCACCTAAAACTAATACCATTAGGAAAGCTCCTTAAAAAAAAGCTCCTAGAAGCCAGCCCCTACTATCAAAAGTTGGTCTCTTACCTCTTTACAATGCAATCCTGTGGGTGGAGTGTAGGGTCCTTTTGGGGAATATCTCAATGAACTCCTCCGGATGACAGCAAACTAGGTAGAAACAAAGTGGAGAAAACAAGATGATTCCAAGGGAGTGCACAGTTGCAGAGTTGCTGAGAGCAGAGAGGGGAGCCCCTCTATATAGTGTCCTCCTTGCTCTGATAGCACATTATCAGCTCAGTCACACAACAGAGCAGGGGAGAGGACACCCCAGCACTGAGGAGCAGTCTTCATCCCAGCTGAGCTCTTGGCACTGGGGTGCTGCTGCTGGTGTAGATATGAGTATCCTGCATGAATATGCCAGTGTTTGTGGTGCTTACTGAAGGCTGTTACTGAGCCCCCAGCCCTAAAGACAGAAGCCTTGGAGTCCCGTGATTATTTTAGGAGGGTGGAGAGATGCATTGTTTGGGGGAAATCTAGTATTAACAGACACAACAGGACATTTCAGAATGGGATAATTCCATGATGGTGGGAAAGGGGGGTGGGGGGAGAGGGTGAGGGAGAGGGGAGGCTGCTATGGTAACAGCTTAGCCTGTCCAACACTTCCCTTTGCTTCCAGTAGAGAGGGTCTGTGGGAGGGCAGAGGGTTTGTGAGTGGGGAGGGAGTTGATAATGGTTTATCAGTGCAAATGGCTGAAGGCGTCTCTTTCAGCTGAATGAGAGGGGTCTCTTTCAGGACTCTTGCTTCAGGGTCCCCATGTCCCTGTATAATTACTCTGCATTTGACAGTGCTGAATAAAATTGATGCCTTTATGCTGAGATGAGCACAGCTGCATTTTTCCTTATAATGGGGTGCTGTCTGCTTTTTCTGGACTCTGTCTGGGCAGGCATTGCTTCCAACCCTGGTCAGAGACACTTGGTGACAGAAGGGCTCAGATTTGGAGAGAATAATAATGATACTTAGCACTTAGACAGGCACCTACTAGCTGAGAGTCATAAATGTTTGAAGCCTCACAACATGTGTTGTATTCTTACCCCGTTCCACAGATCTAAGGGTAAGTCATGCATCACGGCAGAATTTTGGAAGGGGCCATGTGGAGAACCTGCTACTTAGTCCATGAATCTGCCCTTTCATTTTAACTTTTTCTTTTGTCTGATGTGTTTTGAGAATGACCTGTAAATCTCAATGAGTGTTTGACATAGTGATACAGGAAAAGGAATTAAGCAGACTTGTTCATTTTGGGTAAAAAGCAGCCCACAGAATTAATTCTCTGTCATTTTTCTTTTATCCTAAATTCTTCCCAGCTCGCACTGTTGTAGCTAGAGGGATAGGTAATAGGCAAGGAAACTGAACAGCTTCTCAGAGTTCCTAAATATTGGGATAAAACTGGTGGCTGCTGCCAGCCTTCACAAATTTTTTATGCTTTTGTCTGAATTTTTCCACCAGAAATTTGGGTTATCCACCTGTTTGGAAGCGTACTTGTAATATGTTCAAGAACATGTGCTAGGAATACAGCTGCTTTTACCATATAAAATTGCATAGTTCTTAATTTTATTTAACTTCGGAGTAAAAGGAATTTTTAGGCAAGAGGAGGTCTCTTTTTTTTCCTGGATATTGAAGACTAAGGAATCCAGGCATGGTAAAAGGCATTCCAGGAATGCACTTTGTTTTGATACATTTTACTTTCTTTGACTCCCTCCCAGTGCTGTAATGCCTCAGTTATGGTTGGATCCACTAGTTAAAAACAGAGGGTATTGCCACCTTTCCTTGCCCAGCTGTCAGAAAAGATCTAGAGGGTTAGAAGGGATCCCTAGAAGAATGAGTGATACCCCATCAGGGTGATATTCCTGATGGCATATAAATCAGTGAATGTTGGAGTAGTCTTCTAAGGAAATACAACTGTGCGACTGCTTTTATACTCATATTCTTCTCTGTGCAACTGGTGTGAAACACTGGATATCAAACTGAATTATGTTTAGTCTGATCTCAGAAGACAGTTCTGTTACATAAAGTGCTTCCTACAGTATGTAGTATATGTTATTTTAGGAGAAAAAGTTTTTTAATATTTTCCTTCCCTTACTTTGTTCAACCAGGCACCTGTGCAGGCCATGCCACAACCGTGAAAAAGCTAAGGGACTGGGCAAGTACATCTGTCAGAAGTGCCACTTGATAATTGATGAGCAACCCCTGATGTTCAGGAATGATTCCTACCATCCAGATCACTTCAACTGCACCCACTGTGGGTATGTTGTCATACTGTAAACTCTGATAAAAAATGAGGGGGACAAACAGTTGAGCCAGCAGTGCAGTCCTTCCCAAGATCTAAACTTTGCTGCTTTTGCATTGTTGAGAAATTGTGTGAGGAGAAACTGAAATAAATTTGGAAATACTACAGGAATTTTAGTTTTATGTTGCCATTCAATGTTCTCTTATTCTAACATTGGATAATGCTAGTTTATAATGAAAGTGAAAATAGTTCCTTGGCATGAACTTACCTGAAAGGCTGTGTGCAGATTACCATAGCAGAGTTTTCCAAAGGCAGGAAGGTTGTCCAAAATAGTTTCACTTTGAATTCCTGGATAGAAAAAAAAAGATGGCTTGATGAATGTGTCGGTCTTGTGGCACTGTCCATTGCCACGCTGATACCTGTCTGACCTGAATTACTTACCATGAAGGCATTTTAACTGGGCACAGTAGTGCCCTAGAAAGGTAACAGTGCAAGTCAGTGTCTCAGTGTTGAGCACTGCTAGGATGGTTCTTGTACCTGAGCTGTCTCATTCAAAGATACCTCGAGTCTTAGAATGACACTGTAAGTGTCCATGTAAGTGCACCTCGTATGTCTGTGAGAATATCTGGCTGCAGACAAGATGTTCCACATATGTTCTTGGCTGGCAAACCGAGAAAGCAGTTTTGGAAAGATGAGTTGACAATAACTGTATTTCACTAGCTAAACGTAATGACTGCTTTTGTAGTATGAGCGTTGCCTAAGTAAACTTTTAAGTTTAGTCTTCCAAAACTTCCTCCCGGGCATTGAAGGGTTTCGCTGAGTGTTGTTACATGTTCAGGGCCATGTCTGTATTCCCAGGAAGGAGCTGACTGCTGAGGCCCGGGAGCTGAAGGGGGAGCTGTACTGCCTGCCGTGCCACGACAAGATGGGCATCCCCATCTGCGGAGCCTGCCGCCGGCCCATCGAGGGCCGCGTGGTCAATGCTCTGGGCAAGCAATGGCATGTTGAGGTGAGGCCTCTCTGAATATGAAACTTCTTTCAAGAGTTGGTCTGGAAGAGGACTAGTGCTGGTTGGAAGCTGTAGACATGCAAGTGCTCTGTAATATATGAATTCAGACAAAACCCAGTTGCTTATGTTTCGGATTGTCTTCACGTTTTGTGAGTTAACGAGTTACAGCAGGGCCGTCAGGATTCCTAAGGTAGCTCTTTTCACAACTGTAATAACCTTAATTTTAAAATTTGTGAAGATCCTTGCAGAATAGGGTTCGCTGAAAAGCATATACTTGCTAATAAATTTATGTGTTTTGTATGAGGCACTTAGATATATCCTCTCTAGTTCGAGTTACCAGGAACATAACATAACTGAAAGCTGAGCAATTCTTGCTTTTTAAGCCTTTTAAGCTCCTTGTTTCTGCAACTTTCAGCTAAGTCATCACATCTTACTCTGAAGATTTTTAGTCATCTTTGTTTCAGTCATTTATGCCTCCTAGGGCTTGACCTGAGAGAGATGCTGTTGCTGATTTCAGATGTATTCATACCAGCTATGGTTATGTTCCTGCTTGTCTTCCCTGAAACAAGCAAGATAATAGTCCACAAGCCTATCAGGATAGACACAGGATGATTGCCCTTCCTGCAGTACTTCAACCTATCTTTATTGCAACTCTTAATTACTATAAATAGACTAAATATCTCCTCTTTTTGCTTCCATGAAGATCTTTCCTGTCTGTGCTTCATTAAAGCATTAAGAGGTAACAGCTTTAAATGGAAAGAGGTAGATTTGGATTAGGTATTGGGAAGAAATTCTTCCCTGTAAGGTCCTGAGGCCCTGTCAAAGGCTGCCCAGAGAAGCTGTGGCTGCCCCATTCCTGAAAGTCTCCAAGGCAAGGTTGGAATTAGATGAGTCTTAAGGTCCCTTCCAACCCAAACTGCTCTGTGATCAAGTGTCATGTATTGAGCTACAATTTGTTGCTATGTTTTTCCCTGGTGATGGGAAAGTTGTTGAGCCTGCCATGGAATGTTTTGTTTTTTGTCTTTTACAGCATTTTGTTTGTGCCAAATGTGAGAAGCCATTCTTGGGCCACCGACACTATGAAAAAAAAGGGCTGGCCTATTGTGAGACTCATTATAATCAGGTAAATTCAGCCATCTGTGCTGCAGGTACTTGTGTCTAGAAAATGCCTTTTCATATTTTATATATGCAAAGATATGCAGATTTTGGATAATCTGAACTTGCAGACAATGAAATACTAATAAATTAGTCTGATTTAAGAGAAAAATAATTGTTTTTCTTGGCAGAAAAGTGATGTTGAAAACAGAATAGAAATGTCTCAGGGACATTGATTTTAATTTGTGCCACTGACAGAAAATCACTGATCATGGGTTGAGATTAAAATCTGTGGTTTTACTTCTAATGTATTTGTGTGGGCTTCTTTGATAGTTACTTGTTTCTGTGGGCTTGAGGCAACCATTTAGTTGTCTAAAACATAGAATAGTAGATTTAAAAAAAATAGAAAAACCAATCAAACCCTGGTTTTTCGATGTGATTCAACTGAGCAACTTTTTGTTTTAGTATTTTCCTCTGTCACATAAATGACTCTCTCATAAGAGGTATGTGTTGCTGTTCAGATAGTAGCTGTATTTTAGCAGTAGTTCTATTTTGGTGTTTGTAGTTGAGCATCAGGAAATGTTTGTCTACACTAAGCATCATCTTCTACCCATCCTTTCTTATCCACATATACAGGACCTTAAGATCCCATAACAGTACTAGAGTGTGAGGCATCAACAAAAAAGGTTTTGTAGTATTTACTGGTATGAGATCCAAAGGAACGTAGACTATTTGGCAAGTGTATGAGAAGTTATTCAGAAGATTTAAATTGGTATATTTGGGGGCCACTGCTGTATCTGGGAGTTCTTTGGTTATTAGTATTTAATATTCATACCAGCTGTGTAATTTGGGGACTGTTACTAGTCAGCAACATGAATTCCTATTCTTATTTCTTTTTCTGTGCAGCTCTTTGGAGATGTCTGCTACAACTGCAGCCACGTGATAGAGGGAGATGGTAAGATTTGTTCTCTCCTTGTTTTGGGTCGCTCTCCTCCTTTCATTTGTTAGTGCAGCTGTTGCAGTCCCACAGTTGCAAGACCACAGTGTTTGTTTTCACATCTGGCCTCATTTGAATTTGGTTATAAATCTGAATTCAAATAATCCATCAGTTTCCTCTTACTTGGTGTTTTTACTTTTGCAGTGGTATCAGCTCTTAACAAGGCCTGGTGTGTGAATTGTTTCTCCTGCTCCACCTGCAACATCAGGCTCACACTGAAGTAAGTCAGTGTTTATATTTTGGACCATGTGAGAGATTTGCCCCTAAGGCAGGGTATCAGCCTGGAGGAGCCTTGAGCCACTGCCTCTCTGAAGACAGTAAATGCCTTTTTTCTGAATACCTTTTCTCTGTGGGTGCAGGTGCTTATAATTCCACTGATTTCAGCACTGAAAGGGAGTTGACTTTCAGCATCCTCTTTGATATATTTTCCTTTATTAATCTTTATTTTCCTTTATTAATCTAATATCATCTATTCTGTAAGGAGTTTGGGTAAAAGGGGGATTCCTTCAGCAGTACAGAAGGAAGGGTCTAAACTTTGAGGAATTGCCTGTCCTGAACAATGTGCAGCCTCCATGTCTTCTTAACTGTAGCTGCTCCCCTCAATGACAATATTTGCTATTGCATAGATTTTGAAATAAAATACTATGCTATTTGCCTCAAACATGTAGAAGAGGGACAGAAAAAAAACCCAGTCGTACATTTCTCCTTTCTCAGGTTTAAACCCTCGTCCTCTGCTGGGTTGGCTCCACTGGCTATATGAAGGAGCTATAATTCATCCCAGAGGGGACCTCTGAAGTGACACTTGCAATCTACAGTAACAAAATTATTATTCTAGACTTGCACATGCATACATATAGGAAAATCTTGCTCCTTATTTTCCTAGTGATACTAAAGACCTCAGTTCACTGATAACCCAATCTCTGTACTTGCATCACCAGATGAGGAAATCAGTTACTTTATAAATGGAATAGAACACTTGCAACAGCACTGATGTAGATGCATAAAGATTTTAATTAGTGAAGCATGTGGTTTGCAAATACCATTTAAATAACTGTTCTTTGTGTTAAAGGAATAAATTTGTGGAGTTTGACATGAAGCCTGTGTGCAAGAAGTGCTATGAGAAATTCCCTCTGGAGCTGAAGAAACGTCTGAAGAAGTTGTCAGAGCTGGCATCCAAGAAGATCCATCCCAAAGCTTTAGATTTAAACTCTGCTTAAAGCAAACAGGTCTGTCAGTCTCCTGACTGCACTCTTAACACAAGCTGCTGCTCACTGCAGCTTTTGATTACAGAAGCAATTACTAGGAAGTGGAACCAAAGATTAGTAGTGCCTTCCCCTGCTTCTGGTGATGTCTCTTGCATCTAGACTGTCCCTTTTCTTAAGCAATTGTTTATTAACACTGGCAGGAAGAGGAGTATGAGTTCTGCTTGAGCAGCACGCAGGCTGATTATTAATTTGCTACTAACATTGCATTTTGCCTTTGTGGAGTTATACACAGTCTTTCCTTCGTCAGTTGAACTGTACTACTCTTTCCACTCTTCTAGTCTAAGGAATTTGGAAAAAGTGGTTACATGTAGGGCTGGAAGAAATGTCAGATTTGCTCTTATTCAATCAGAGTATCAGAATTTTTCTTCCTACTTTGGGTGAAGCACTTTTTAGTTTTTTTAATATATAGGCAAATAGTCTGAAAGTTGTCATTCATTACTACACGCAAAAAGTTCCCGTATTTCTCCAGATTCCTACAGAGAATATTTGGGTGCCCTGTCCCATATCATAGTCCTTCTGGTTTGTAGGTTTACTGGACAAGCCCAGGAACCTATAGCTATGGCATCTGCACTGCCCATTTAGGCCCAGTGTTAAGGCAGCTAAGAAGTTTCCTTTGCTGCTCCTGTGCTAAGTGCTAATGAGATTTCAGCTGTCAAGGCCACATAAGCCTCGTCAGAATAGCTGGGCTCTCTTTAAGGAGAAGGTGACTATGGGAAACTAAACATTTCATTAGAACTGACACTAATTTTCTCTGTTCTCTACTATTATGGTTGGTAGAGCTTCTGCTGGTCAACACAAAGCAAGTCCTGTCCATTGGCATAGCTGATACTTATTGAGGCAGTGTGACTGGAGCTTTGGTTACTCTTCTGCATGAGGAAATTGAATAAATAATATGGTACCAATTTAAGCACTTCAGTTTTCCCACTCTCACTTTATTTGCCAGCCAAGTATATGCTTGTTGGTCACGGTCCAGAAGGCCCAATTACATGAAGGGGTTTCTAATGTTTACAGTTTGTAGCAGATGTGGTGTTATGCAGAAAAAATCCCATTCTTCTTAAAATTTTTACCCAAATAAGAGTCCCATTCATCTTTCTCTTTTTGAGACCTGAATGTACTTAAGGAGAGGATCTCAGACATGATGCTAACATCTCAAGCATATAGTCCTCTGTAATTTTGCCTGTCACCAGTGAGTTTTCACTGGTCCTACTGTCTCCGCTACCACAACCTGAGGTGCTGAGAAATTTACTGGTTTTGCAAATTCTCAATACTTCTTCAGAGGTGAGCCATCAGCTGTGCTGTTCCTGAGCCCACCCACATGATGTATGATCCCAGTGAGCTTCTGAGTCCCCCAGAGTTGACTCCCATACTTCCTTGTGCTGAACTAAGCTGAGCAACCTGAAAAAATCCCTTTCCATGAACAGTTGTGAGACTGTGCCTGGCCCTTTGCAAGGCTAACAAGCACTGGAGGACTACTGTCCTTTGTATAATTTAAATCTTACAAAAAGTGGCTGCTGTAGTCAGTCAGATGAACACAGCAGTTGGGCCTAGACAGCACCCTGCAGCCACAGGTGAATTAGGTAGCAAGAAGTGAAAGCTTCCCCACTTCTTGTATGTGTGAGCAGCAGTTGGACTGGGGCAATAGTCTGCCTTAGAATTGTGTTACCATGCTTGCTGGATCAATACCCATGGAACTGCACTAGTGATACCAAAGCAATGGTGGGAGATCCTAGAAAACTGATCAGAATCCCACATGTAAGACCATTTCTTAGATCTTCACTGCCTTTGCTAACTCATGTTCCCTAAGCTGCTTTGCTTTTTGTTGCTGTTGGTTACCATAATCTTTTAACTGGGTTACAGTTACAGTTACACTCTAACAATGATGAGGGGATAGGCCTAATTTTAGCAGTAAACTCTTTCATCTTCTCTTGACCAATTTGCCCTGTAGATTCCAGTAATAGTAGCTGCTTGTGTCAGTGCTTTAGGAGAACATGTGGCTATTCACTGCTTTCTCACCAGCCTTAAAATGGTCTTTTAGTTAAGGGCACAAAGAACAGCATGTCTTTTGGTGCAGTAGCACGGCCTTACATAGACCCCTATTTACAGTCAAACCTGTTGTTTGGCATTTTGTCACAGCATAAAACACTTGAGGTTCTGACCTATGTGAGCTCAGTATGCTATGTAGATTCTTCTCAGCATAAAATATGCCAGTCTATTCCTGTAATCTCAGTCACAGGCAATATCTAATGCTGAATCTGAGCAGCTGTGTATCCCCAGCCTCCTGGGAAGTGGTGGAGGAACACACAGCCACACATTCCTGGTAAATATGGAAGGACTAAGTAACTAGCAGCCAATAGGTAATATTCTTTCAGCAGCTACTCGCACATTCAGCAATGGAAGGTGCATGTGTGTGAAGGTGAATGGCAATTACTTCTGTGCTGCCAGTAAAGATTTAGTGTGTGCTTTCACCTTGTCTCATGTTAGAAATTTGGCAAACCTAGAAAGCTTCATAGTTCAAAGGAGAGTTGATACCATTCTCTTTGATAAGATGTTCAGTTCTCTAGGATTTGGAATATGTTCTTATCTTCAGGACATTTCACAAAATTAATTGGTGAAAAAAATAATTTTAATCCCTGATCTCTATACTAATGAAGGGGGATGATCTCTTAAATTATTAATTTTTCACAATCATTTTTCTTGTACTTCTGCAGCCCATAGCCTGCAATGTGCCAAGTTACAGTAGTTTATATTACCAATATACCTTTTGTGTGAGAGTGGAATTGAAGGAGTAGGAGAAATCACTATAAGTGGCTTTAAAAAATGCATCTTCTTCTACTTCTGTCAGTCTACTTTTTAACAACCAAGCAGAATACAGTGCAAATTTACAAGTTCTCCTTAGTGCCTTGGTAGGCTGACAAGTTGGGTTTTGTTTTCTTTTTAATAAATATAGTCAAGGTGTCAGTAAGAAATAAGCTGCATGCTTTTATCCATTGCTGTAAATAGAACTGCTGGCTGAATTCTTCCTAAGCATCACACCACTGGAGAGTAGAGATTTATATGAAGGTTGAACTTGGCTCAGAAATCTACTAAAAGATGTTGTCTCATACTCTACATTTATAGTTTACATTCATGTTTATACCTAATTAAAATTACTAACACTAACTCAGTACACTTGAAAGTGGTTTTGCTTTTAGAAAGCATGGTATGTGAAGCTTGTTTTTATTCAAAGAATATGCTAATCACTTGCAGTCTTTTTTATGGCACTAATCTGCTCTCTAGGATTTGCATCCTGGTGTTTTTACAGCAGTCTGTGCAATGCTGACAAACACTGGTCAGCCTTTCTATAGAGAATTCCTGATGTGGCATGGTTAGCATTAGATGATATCACTGACACTCTTTGAGAAGTGATTGGATGGGGAAGGAATAGATTGCAGGCAAGCATGCAATAAACATGGTTATACTAGCCTGTAAGGCACTTTTAAGTGCTGAGGATATTAGACTGAAAAAGGAATTAGCAGCTCCCTGCATTGGTTCAGGCCTTGATGGGTTCTGTACCATGTAGAGCTGTCACTTTGTCACACACTGAGCTGTTTAACCAAAACATATGATTGTAGATTGAAATGTTGTAATACTGTGCCTTTGTATGTTCTTGTATTAAAGTTAACTGTAATACATTTTAAATATTTACACTAAAAAAATGAAAAAAAATTGTATAGTGTACAGTTAATACCATATTTTCAGTGTTTACCCAGAGGCTATACCCACTCTGAGGAACTCTGGGATTGCTGAAACCTGAGGCACTGTTGTGAATTCACATTTTGTACCTGTGCTGCTTTTGTGGTGATGCGCTGGTTGATGAGGATGTGCAGAAAGGGGTATCATCCTTTTAGTGGCTGTGTTGTACAAATTGTGTTGTGTGTGTAATGAGCAGATGGGATGCTATGATCATTTACAGGATATGGTGGGTATTTGGTAGATTTAGGTTACATGGATCTGGAGCAAACATTCACTTTTCTTGGTTAAAAAAGACATTGTGGTTAATTTTCAGCAGTATTTATTTAAAAACCAGAAACAATGCAGTTTGGCTGCAAAATTTCTTTTTGTACAGATGAAATGTTGAGCATTTCTCACTTACAGCTAGTTAGTTAGATCAGACATGGGTGACAAAACCACTCTGGGTAATTGGACTCCAGTATTTCCATTGCCAGCAATGGACATTACAGCAGGAGCATCTAACTGCAAAAAGATCAACTATTCTGATAGGTGTGGCACTCATTTAGATGCACAAAGAGAGTGGGGCTCTTCCCTGCCACCCATATACAAAACTCTCACCAGCATTTGAATTTTACACACACATGTCAGAGGGAGGAAAAGAACCACTGTGCATCCATTGGCAAAGTTGAGAGATCAGGCAGAGCTACTTTTCCAGAACTGCCAGATTGTGTCTCAAGGAACTTGGTGTAAATGCTTTAAGACATGTTCATGTTTCACTGGGAGCGAGGGAGGAGTGTTTGTTCTGAGGGGGAAGCAGCTAAGCTTACTCCCACCACAGTCTATACCTGCTTTACACACTCAGAGTACACTCTGGTTCCCATGGCACTAAAGCTGTGTTTCTACAAAGCTCTTGGAGATGAACAAGCGCTAAATCAAATTTTACCACTCAAAATGTCTGCTAAACAGGAAGCAGAAAAGATCAGGACAAATTAAAACTATTATGCTTGTCTCATGAAGGAATGTCTGCATAACTCCAAACAGAACATTTTTGTAAAGCAGAAAAGTCTCTTTTCAACAGACCTTAGTTAGACTGAGTTCTTTAATTCTGGTTTGCACTGAGTAGCTCATCTATATCTTGAAATAGGAGCAACTAAAAGTTCTGGACCCAAATCCCAGACTCATTTCAGAGCTTACTAGAAAGTGCACAATAAGAAAGGGTTGTTAGTTTCCAAGAGCATTATAACATGTGGAAGAAATAATTATTTAACTATTTAAATAGTTATTTAAATATTTAAAGAACTATTTAATTTAGGCAGGGCTGTGGTAAGTCAGGGAACAGCCCACAAGTTTAGCAGCATGCAGAATGGACAGTTACATTCTGACAGTAATTGGCTGTCAGTCTACTGTAATGTGCAGCATGTAACCTAGGGACCAGAGGATGAACCCCAGCATCTTACTTTTCAAAGTGTGCAGTTATCTTGTACTGAAGGGCATCTCTCCACTCTGAGAATTGCCAATAAGAGGGAAAAAATTACATTACCTTTGTTTCCAAAGACTCTTGGAGTTTGTGCATTTGGTAAGAGCATATACAATAAGGGGCATTTTCTTTTCTAAAGAAAGACAGTTCTTAATGTCTGTCTGCCTTTAAATGGAAGAGATTCAGGCTATTAGAAGGGGTCCTCAAAGGGTTTCCCTACTCCCACAGAACATTAAAGTACATCTAAACTTTCTCTAAATCCAATATCTGAACAAAATTCTTGTACTGCAGCTGAGACAGAAGTGTTACAGATATCTGACTGCACATGCTGACTCAAGCTTCTCTTGTAGTAGTATTTCAGCTACTCAGTTAATTCAGTGCTTGATCAGAAGATTGATCATCGAGATTAATATTTTTAAATGGCATTTCTTCTGGGATATGAAATTACAGGTAGTTTGGCACAAGTACAGGTCATGGGCTCTATTTCCACTCTCAGGCTGGGAGGTTCTTTTGCTTGTTTACAGCATTCATAAGCAGGCGTACGTAGGATGTTAACAGGTCATCCATTTTGTAACCCTGTCAAGAAAGAAAAAAAAGTCTTAAATCTCTAAGGGAGCTCCAGAAGCAAAAACAACTATCATTTCCTCCCTTGTTTATCATCTTCAAAGGTTCTTCCTTGCATGAACATCTTTTCTTTCAGTATCTGTCACTGTTATAATTTATCCATTCCTCCTTCTGCTTTTCATAGACTTCCAAAACTTTACAGAACATAGCTCTACTATCTCCTTTGTACTCACACTGTAGCTTGACTTGTACTTGAGATTCTTGTATTTAAGAATCCAAGCTTTTCTGTTGGAGTAGTTAGCCTTTAAATGTTTTTGTTACCTTTACAAACCTACCTTTAAATATTAATATAGTGATGCTTCTCCGAGACTGTGAATGGTCTGAAACCAATTGTTAAAAAGGTGTTACCACTCCCTGGAAAATATGAAGTCTTACAAGGCTGGCATTACTGTATAACTAGAGGCAGACGTGCAAGATAAAAAGCTTCTTACATAGCTTTTCAGTCTTAACTTCTCAGATAGAATTTTGATGTATGGGAAGAATTTAGGAAATTACTGTTTTTCCTTGTGTCCTGTGTTATGCATCTTTGCATGAGATAGAATTATATATTAACTGAACCAGTTCCAAATGGCAGTTTTATTCCACACAGCAGTGAATGCTTTTTGTAGCTGCACTAGTATTTATCTGTTTTGGCACTCTCTTCTGTAGCAATCCTGGCTGGAAAGGAAAAATTAGGATTTTGTTGTGTCTAAGTTGGCAGAACTCTTCTTACCAGAGATGTCTCACATAAGAGCCGGTTTCCTCTCACCAGGTTCCCTATTGTCATGTGAAAATATGTGCTCCCACTGCTCCAGTTGGAGATTTTATTGAAGGGATAGACTACTAAAATATCCTGTAAGGGGAAACAAACTGATCTGTAGAACACTTCTTAAATGAAAACAGTCTGTTACAAAAGAAAACCTGTGGAGCCAGAGAGTTCCTGTTCTTTCCCACTTCATTTATAAAAACATTGGATCAAGGCAGTTCTTGCATCCAGATTAGTGGTATATTGTATTTCACCAAACTGGTAAATCGTAATCACACTAATGAGACTTCCTTTCATTATGTATTGATCTTTGCTTTAGCACACTGCCATTAGATTTACAATAATATACATCTATCTTTTAATTTGTTCCATTATTGAAGGCAAATAGTGATATTCCCTTTTCCTGAGAACTTGGTAAGACCAGACTGTTGGAGTTAGACTGCAGCTAGACATGGCCATTCAGCCTGATCTTTTAGAAAGCTGAGGCTTCCTACAAAGCATTTTTCTGAAGCAGGTTCCTGGGTGCATTGCCCATCCATCTTTCTGATCTTCCCACCTTGCCAGGTCTATCATGATTCCCGTGTCTTTTTTCAGAGATGCTCTATCCTGTTCCTTTCCAGTGCAGAAATTGCAAGTAAGTGATTTTAGGAGTAACATTTTCTTCAGTTTCACACAGAAAATGAATAGAGAGCCTCTATCCTCTCCTCCCATTCCTGGGCAAGGTCCTATCACTGTCCCTAAATTAGCAAGGTCCGTTCAATCCTTCCTTAGATGGACTTGTGAGAAGCAGCTGTTACCTTTGTCTTCTGATGTATCAGTGAGACTCCTTGCTTGTTGATTGCAATCAGTACAATCTCTGGGAAATTGGGCTCCGAGGCTTGCTGTAAATGAGTAGCATAGCAAGATAATCAGAAAATTGAGAAATTATCTGTATCAGGGGTCCGGTGACCTATAACAGTCTCCAGTGCTTCTTGTTCTCCTTCCCAAATGAACACTGAAACATTTTGGCCATATATTGATGACTTGAGCAAATGCTACGTGAGAGCAGAATCAGGTCTGTTATTTACTATGCTGTCTGACAACAGGCTTAATGATTGCAAGCCATTTAAGAGCCTAGTGAGGAGAAATTAAAGGTAACACATGGGAAATTATTCTTGGGTGATATCCACTCCAGAATGAGGGGATTAGTACTATTCTCTTCTGAGGAAAAAGTCACCAAAGAGATAAGATTTGGCAGCATTTTCTTGTGGAGAGCTGTGACAGGGCATTTTAACCCCCTACAACTACTACACAATTGTAGTAGAGGTATTATAACTAGAGCAACAACATTGCTCGTGAAGAACAAGCATAGTTCAGAATGGATAAAAAATCCATCTCCCAACTTGGAAGGAACTGAGATTTCCTCAATAGACTACAAGAATTCAGCATTACAATGTGTTTTTACTTTCAGATATGGAATTATAGTCAGTCTGTATCCCTTCATACTAATCTACTACCAAATCCACTCACACAGGCCTTCAAACCTACCTTCACCTCAAAAAAGGCTGATCCAAACGTTGGCCACCGGTGTATCATTTTCAAGAAAGCAATCTTGGCCTCATCCACAGTTTTTCCTTCATGTTTACTATATGCTGTAATAATGCTCTGTTTAGGAAAGGAGGATACAAAGCCAGTTGAGTTGGAGACAGGCAGGTTTCCAATGCCTTAGGACTAAAGGCAGCATTAGCTCATCACCACAATCAGGCTTTTTGCCCCAGCAGCAGAAAACTGAAAATGAAAACAGCTGCTATGCCATGGGGCAAGGTGAAACCAGAACCCTCCAGTGTTCGTTATTTCTCTGCTGTGTGAAGGAAGCCCAGCAGCCTGAGGAAATGGAGGCAGAGGGGCAATGTGAGTTATAAAACTCAGAAAGCCAGTGTTCAACACCCACAGACACGTTACATCTTTGGTTGAAAAATGGAGGGTGAATTTTCCCTTTGAATTTGAAAGAATGTCCTGTGTTGTCTTCAGCAGACTATGTGGTAAGTACTTGTTGAAACTTCCTTGCCCTTTTTGTGGATAAAAGAGCTTTTGCTGTAAGTAGCATGGACGTGGTGCAAGGAGATTGATTTGCTGCCAAGAAATACTTACAAGAGTTCTTAATTTTCTATTTCTGTCCAATATCCTCAACTTCTGAGTCCCATCACTGACTCTCCTATCTCTTAACTCTTTTTTTCTGGGCACTGGAAATAGATTAATATCTCCAAGAAAGATGCACACTTGCAGAAAAGCCATCCAGACCTGCAGATATCTTTTAGAATTTTGGTAGAGTGTGTAAAATATTGATTGGAAGAGGTAAATCCAGCAATATCCAATACCATTCCTCCACAGTACTTTCAAAGACCATCAGATCAAAAATGTAGTGTGGCTCAGCGTGTTTTCTCTACTAAAACTCTGTATGTGCAATATGACAAATGAAAGGTGATGTTCTTACCTTCTTCCATTCGTCTGGTGACACTGCTCGGAGCAGATTGTCAGGCACCAGTTCCTTCAGGATTTTGGGGATGGCTGCCAGCTGCATGCGGTCGTTGTTGAAGCGTGCTTTGTAAATCAGCCCTGCCAGCTGCACAGCTTCATCCTTGGAACACTTGTGGTAGCCTCTGAGGTACTTTGGCAGCTCCTGGAAGAGACCAGCTCTGAATCCAGGCAGAATGGGCTAAAGCAAACACTGACTTAAACAGTCTGGATTTGTGAGGTCAGGACGCAAGTCTTGCCAAACACAGTCCAAGGACATCCCAAGAACTTCTGACTCCTGAAAGTTCTCTGCATGATCTTTAAAGATCCTTTCCAACCCAAAACTTTCTTTGATTCTCTGATTTACAGAGCAAGATGAGCATTTCCACAGTACAACAAGGTTAAGGAGCTATATTCTTAACATGTTCAGTATAGCTAAGGTGTGAACACTGTGAGAAATAAATCTGTTCTGAGGCAGAGCTGTGCCCCCCTCTGGAGGAGGTATTCCTCTGGAGGCTTTATAATGCAGGCTTTGAGAGAGAGATAGTAATACTCCTACAGATTTCTCAGGAGTATTTATTGGCTCACAAGACACCTCTGCCTTACAGAGCTGCTTACCTGGTGGTAATGGAAAATGGTATCCGCTTTCAGATCCTTGCCAGGAGTGACATTCAGCCACAGCTTTCTCATGAAGTACACCTCATATGCCACAGACAGAGCAGCCCCTAAGGAGATCAGATCTTGTTAGTGTTCTCTGTGCCACTGATGGTTCTACAGTTTTTAAATTGCTTGTGAATTTCTTCAGAAAAGTAATTATGGCTTTAATAGTAACAAACAAAATTACTAACAAAACAACACAAAAAGCTATTGCAGATGACAAAAGAAATTACTAGTTTTCAGTTCCTGGACACTGCTCATGCAATGATCAGATGGAGAAGTTGAGGGACTACCACTGAGTGTTTGTTACTGGTACTCATGACAGTATCTTCTGGTGTGCAGTACACCTAAATTCTCTTACACTGATGGGAGTACACCTGATGGGTGTGCTTCTACAAATGTATTGTGATTTAGTGCACCCATATATTTATAGTGTGGTTTTCAGAGCTCCTAGCAGCTACATCAGCTGAGGGAAGAGAAGTTAGAAAGTCTTAGATACATAGACATAGCTTCAGGGAGTTGAACCTTAGCTGTCCTGAAATATGCTAAGATCAGGACAAATTGTATGAAATTTGAGTGAAGCTTGAGTTTGATATAGATTATAAAATACATATTATCCATGGGGGAGGGGGGATAGAATTGTAAGTGCAAGAATTGCTGTTATTAGTATTACATTGTTTTATTCTAACAAGTGGTTCCTTGACAACATAACTTGTTGTGTTTGGGTATCACCAGGTAATAACCTGGTTAAAATTTTTCTAACAACCCAAGAAATGTAAGTGGCACTCTGTAAAGAACCTATTTGCATATGCTGGCTGACTCTTAGTATTTGAGGATCAGCCTATCTAACTTGCATGTATCCAGCTGTGTGTTCTGGATACAGGAGGTCAAAAGGATTTTATTTTTTTTACTAATTTAAAATTTCTGGAGAGTTACCCCCACAGAAATGTTTTGGTGTTTTGACAGCCAGTGCTTGGCTGCATCAGGTCACTGGATCTTGCTGCTGATGCAGGCAGTAACCATGTAAGTACAAACAAAAATTATACAAGACTCTGCTAAATACTTCCCAAGGTGGAATCCTACTGGATGGATCAGGTGCATTCCAGTTCAGCACAGCATCTCATGCAGCTTCTTGTCATGCTGGCATTCTCCTTACCATCTTTTCCTGGTTTGTTCCTTCTGTTCCAGTCTGTCACCTGCCTTAGTGAGTCAAAGAAGTAGTCTGCTTCATTCTGACTGATCACCTGCAGGGGCCAAGCAATGAAGGAGAGAAAGGAGGGGTTAGCACATTATATAAAATACTGCCTGTGCCACATACCCAAGTATCTGGCTGAATTTTTTTTTCCCTGTCTACAGTGAGAGGGCAGAATTATAGCAGGAAAGAAGTAGAAAAATAGAAGGAGGAAGGCTCAGTTTACTTATATTTCATATGGGGATCATTATTGCATGTTCTGTTGCTTCTTGTTTTCTGGGTTGCTTGTTGAAGTCAAGCTGAAGTTGCCTACCTTATTCCCAGTCTTCTCTTTGAAACATGTTGTTTCATACTGGGTTTCTCTTTTTCAGGAAGGCAGCACACCAGAAACTCCGTGTGCTAAGGCTCAGTGCTACTTTTGCCTTGATCACAGTTTCAGAGAGAAGGGACCTCAGCAGGACAGCCAGCCCAAGCTTCAGTTCAGGCAAGGCAGGCTCCCAACAAACCAGAGAGTAATTAACTGGTGCTGGTTGCTCCTGCTTTCCCTAATCCTAGTGGGCACTGTATATGTGCAGCACATGTACAGAGCAAAGTGAGTGCAAAAGGGCTGAATCCAGCAGTATGCAATCATCCTAGCAGCTGCCAGAAAGCCTACATCTTCTCTGCTTTTAGTGCCACCTGGGTACTGGCAGAATGGTAGAAACTCTGCATCTCCATCCAGCCCTTTCAAGAGAATGAAAATAATTGTCAGGTGGTAAAAGTTCAAATTTAGGTTGTATCCCCTCAGTAAGACAGAAGCAGTAATCATCTGCTCTGGTCCTTGGCTTGGTATGGTTGTTTAGATGGGGCATAAGGTGGGGCAAGTAAGAGAGGAGGGGCAGTCTGGCTACCCTGCCAGAGTCAAGGGGTTACCTTGTCTGCAATCTTCACAAATAGGCTGAAACCTTCCCAGGACTGCAGCTGCAATTTGGAAGCGATGTTCTGACACACAGTCTGGATTTTGGTGTTTGTTCCCACATCAAATGTCTATGAGATAACAAGACTCTTGTTACACAGAGGAGAGGAAGAAATAAGAATATTGAATGTCTTCACACATGCTCCTAGATGAGCACATCATGGCTGGAAATATGCTCAAGGCTGGGAAAACAACTAAGTGCTCACCTGTTCTGTTTCGTTGGGGAAGCAAATCTTGTGTGAGATCTTAGTGTTGTTCTGTAAGATGGCCTCAACCTCCACAGGATGAGGTGCCCACTTCCTGCAGCCACTCCTGGAAAATGCCACCACCATCATGAGAGAGATCAGTTTAATCACTGAGGACATGAACAACAGTATTCCAGCCGAATGGCAGACACCCTCCAAAATGCCAGTACTGTGCAATAAGGTGGGCTCCAGTGGACCTCCACCCCAGTGCAAATTCAGTGTATTAACATCAAGAAACTGAGGGTTTTATTAGCATTTAAAGTCTGTTCTGCTCTACAGGATGGTTGCATGAATAAGGCACTTTCCTAGGCAGCACCATTGCCTCTTCTATGGATTCAGCAGCATTTTTCCTTGCTGAAGTGTGAATATAATGGCTACAGAGAGAAATAAATTTTATTTAACTCCTGACTCAGCAAAAATATATCTATTTGGATACAAAATTACTTTGACGCCAAGTACCAAAAAGGCCTGGAGAGCTGCTGAAAGCATTACATAAGAGCTGGAGTGCAATCACTGACTTAGGAGTTGCTTAAGCTGTACAAACCCAGTTCTTTGAAATTACACCTCAGAGCAGAGCTGCCCTTTAAAGCAAAGGAACTGGCCCTGAAGTCTCAGGCATGCCAAAACCTTGACATAGTTAAAGTAAGGACAAATCTAGCAAATTGCCTCCTGGGGCTGGTAAGTTCCTGTCCTCAGTGGCACAGAGCAGGCTGTTCAGGTATTTTGAACACCATAACTTATTGGCCTCTCGCACTGGGTCAGTCTCTCAGGAGGAGGTTAGTCTGGATCCAAGCTTTAATTATGTGGATTTAAAAACTTTTTTTTTCCATTCAATAAAGGAGCATTTCCATTTGGAGAAGGAAAACTTGACTGTAACCAAGCTGAACAGCATGTGCTTTTTACTGTGCAGGCATTGTACAAAGTGGACCTGCCCTACTCAGTCACCTGTTCCTGAACTGGTATCAGAGGGAGGCCCTGGGAGATCAAGAAATGGCAGCAGTTTGGCTGCAGAGGCATAGGGCTACCCACCTCTCCTTGCAGCCTGAGCTGGGAATTCACTGCCAAGGTGAGATCTGCTTAACACACATCAGAGTGGTTCCCTGGCCAGGATTCTGGGGATGAAGCTGTAGAGTGGTTTATGGAGGAAAAGGTGTGTACCCAAGGGCTCAGTTGGCTTCCCCTGTATATGTTGTAGGTCAATCCTTAAAGCTGCCTGCTCTACCCTTTCCAAAGAGACCAGGTTACTTACAGGGAGAAGTTGGACTAGATGATATTTGAAAATCCCTTCCAACTGAAATAGTTTATTCTATTCTATTCTATTCTGTTCTGTTCTGTTCTGTTCTGTTCTAAGCAGATACAAGTTTAATCTTAGGAAAAGAACCACTCTTAGAAGACAAGATTTGTCTTTGTTCCACTTCCCATCCTCCAGGCCCCAGATCTGGGGCAGTTCAGCGGATAAAATTCTCCTTCCAGAGAGCCCATTCTGCTTTCCCCTCTCTATTTGCTCTCTCTAAAGAAGCTCTGTACAGCTCAACAGGGCTTAGAGCATGAATAGCACATGATACAGGGAGGCAGGAATTTTTAAGTCTTCTCCATAGAAATGAACAATGAATAGCATTCCTTGCCATGCATTCTTAGACACTTCAAAAGTGAGTTCAATGTGTGATGACATTTCCCCAGCAGTGCCAAACCCCATCCACTACAAGAGGGATATCCACTGTATTAGTGTTCCCCTTGAGCCTGACCCATGGGGCTCACAGATCAAACATGTGGCCCAGCCTGAGAGAAAGAGGAAGATGGAGGAGCTGGAAGAAGAAATAATTGGGCAGATTCTTTACTGATGAGGTCTGTGGCAAGCAAGTGGTAAATCACAGCACCATCAAAAGGGAGAAGACTGGAGTCAATCTTCATGCCAAAGCTTTGTTCTCAGAGGGGCAAGCTGGGTTATTCCAGTGCTAGGAGGAATCTAGGGAAATCTTTCCCCTACAGTTCAGTTGATCCTTCCTGAAATCCTGTTAGTCCTTCCCCTCTCTGTGGTTGTGTCATGTCTCTTAGAACAACAACACATTCAGAAGCTCAGGAAGCACTGTGGTTTGGGGTCTTGTTGCTTCAGCCTGGGGGATAGAGAAGTGCCTTGCTGTGAGCAGCCAGGTGGGAGTCAAGGCTTTGTTCATTTGGGGTTTTTCAAAGAATAGAAATTGATTGTACTGATCCTTTCAACAAGGTCATGATGCCTCACCAAAGAAAAGTAAGGTCAGGATATCATCAGTGACATCATTCCAAACTGCATGCCCTTTAGGATGTTTGAAATACCCAGCTCTGGGAGTCAAGTGATGATGTGTGGGGATGAACATTTTAAAATGCTGCTTACTCTGTGAAAGAAAAAAGTGAAACTCTGACATAGACCTCTCTTTAATGGTTCAAAGTCCACAAAGAAAGTTAAAAATAATGATCACTTAAAATAAAAAACAAACCAAGATGTAAAGAGGAGAAGGAAAGTGACAGTCACATTATTTTAGCCTGTGTGTTTTTTGGGACCTGATTATTGATATTTGAACACTTTGAGCTGGTTATATGCCAGATTATTTACCTCATTACTGTCTGAATCCTCCGACGGCAGCCTGAGGCCAGTGTTTCTTTCTGACGTGTCTCTATGAACTTCTGGGCATGTTTGAGCAGTGACTTGCTGGGTGGGAAGAGGCCAGTGCAGAGCCAGAGAAGCTGCCAGCCCTTGGTCTCGCTGTACCTGTGAACGCAAAGCCAATGGTTCTGCTACAGCCACATATAAGTCTCTGTTTGACCACACACCAGCTACAGGGAAGAAAAATACATTCTCATCATGGTCCCATTCTACAGAGAGCTGCAAATCAGCAGAGCCTTCACCAAGGCTCTGGCATTGATTTGCTGTGCAACAACCACAGCCTGCATGTGAAGACAAAGCCAAGTCCTGCATGAGAAATACTCATAACAGATGCAAACCTCATTAATTAATATAAATTCCAGTTTAGCAGGCATCTTAACAGCAGTGACCCTGGTACCATCCTCTTGGAAAGCCACTGTTGATTTGGTGTTCAAGCTCACATGTATTCAGATTATGGTTTCTTAATGGATGTGTTCATTCTGTCCTCTGCCAGCTTTGTTCAGGGCATGAGCACTTTGCATGCACTGGCTTCCCCTTATATGTACTCCTACTCTGTTCTGAAAAATGAACATGTTGATAGCATTATGAAGTGAGGTAGATGCAGTTCTTAAACTATTTTTCAGGCATAAATCCAGTTCTTCCAGCCTCTGCATCTGTGAAATCTGCCAATTGAAGCTCTTCTGGCACCTTGCCCTCACCATTAAGAAGGGCTCTGCAGCCTTAAGGTGGTCAGTCATTCTTCCTCAAAGCCAGGAGCAGAACACACTTCAGCTGTGTCCAAGGATTGCTCTGTAATGCTCACTGGTGTGAAGTAGTTTTGGCTGGGAAAATCAGCATGTCTGGCTCTGAAAGGGCATCAGACTTCACTGAATAAAGAGGTTTTGACTTTTTTATTCCCACTTACTGTTCTAATTTTGTAGATGAAGACAGACTATTTTAATCACATTTATACTCTATAGATCAGTGATGTTTGTGTCTATGTGGGAGCAAGACATGGTCCACAACACAACAGCCTGGGAAGGATGAAAGATTTGTTGCTCTGACTGTTCTAATGAAAGTATATGGAAATAGCCACCTTTCAAGCATTGTTTTTCTACATCAGTGGTCCCACTCAAACAGCTACTAAATTGGTGAAATGCATTAGGCATGGTACTGTCACCAAGGTTACGGACTGCATTAAATAGCCTCTAAGATTCACTGTTTGCAAGGGAATTTACCATTCAACACACATGATGAAAGTTCCACTACATGTAAGCCTTTTGGAAGAGTAAGACATTAAATAAATAAATAAACACACAGACAAACAATTTTGTTAATACTATTTTAAGCTGCTTTTTGCAATTCGGTTTCTGTGGAAGTAGATCAATTTGTCATTTTGTGAGTGGGGAAGAAAACACCAGCCTATTTCAGAAACTTTTATGTGGCCAAGTGCCTCTATAACCAATCTGTTCTGCTAGGCATAATTAATATAACTACTCAAAAGTATTTATTCACTGGTGGTAAAAATCCAGCGTGAACTATGTTTTTGTGAGAGGGGAATGCTGCTGTTGGGAAATTTAAATGGAGAGTTGTCAGGGCAGTCACTGAAGGGGTGCAAGGACTATGCAATGCCATGTTTCCTCTACAGACTGCTTCGGGAGGAGGAGAGTCTCAGTGACATCTTGCCTGCCAGACACCACAAGGAGATGAGCACAGAATGCTGCAAGCTAGCAGCTCAGGGGAGATGATTGATGATGTTTCTCTGGCCTCTCCCTGCCTGGGAGTGGTCCTGAGCACTCCACAAAGGTGAGCCCCACAGCACTGCCTGGCAGAAGAGGGGAGAAGCTATTACTCCAATATTTGTTTATCCTTCCCCCTGCCCCTAGTGCATCACAAATGCAGCAGGGGTTCCTGAAGCCCCCTGCAGTTGAGGCCTGGCTCTGCAGAGCCTGGTTTGCACCCAGGTAATACCTGTTTCTGTTGTCAGTCAGTTGCTTCATAATCTGACAGTAAATCTCATCCCGCAGGACCTCCTCCTGGATAGCTGGCACAAAGATCTGGTCAGTGACTTCGATGGAGGAGTGTGCCTGTTTTGAGGGGTAGTCTCCCATGAATTTCATGATGGGTGAAATGCTGTTAAGGAGAAAAGCAGGCCAATTTTGGAAGGCAAATGGAAAGTTTTATTTGGATCCTAACATTTAGTGACCTTGTTGATGTCTAAGTGGCAAATACTGGGAGGAAGGTCTAGGGTATGTTCCCTGTCTGTCCTCTATCCCCTTTCCCTATGTAGCAATTGCTGCTTGTCTGTGATTTGTACTGTGCTACTAGCTTCTTTCTCTGGGCATATGCAGTAAATCTCTCTCAATCCTAAAGCCACATTATTAGTTAAGTGAGCCATCAGTAGCTGTGGAGTACTAGGAGGAAATAGGAACATTTCCTCTGTAGACAAGGGAAACAGATTTGACCTGCTCCATCTTTATGTGACTTTATCCCCTGTAAGCTGGCTGGTATCTCAGTAGAGGTAGTTTAGTGGACCTAATGTACTCTTCCTTCCCCTTAGTGTTCTCAGATCCCAAAGAAAGGAGAGAAAGGATATCAATGAAAGCCTGACAAGCCAAATCCCGAAGATCAGGGTCTGTGCATGCTTTCTTCAGCAATGGCTGTTTCAGAGGCTCCTTAGAATGTGCCCACAGTTGACTGTGCCCACGGGATTTCTGGAGAACAGCTTTGCTGATTGATTCCTTCTCAGGAGCCCTGAATGAAGACGAGTACAAGCAATACAAAATTACTGGATCAGTATTGCTATGAATAAAGGAGGTCATTATCAGAAAGTCATATATTTAGACCTGTTCTTTCACAAGACAGAGATCTCAGATCTCCTTTGATTCTGTAGGTCAACGACAGCAGGGAAATGTAGTTTCCTGTATATCCAGAAGGTAGGAGGTTTCCAAAAAGAAGAGGGGGTTTTAGAAAACTAATTTTCTCCTTATTTTCTGAAGCCTGAGATGTTGTATATGGTCATTAGCTGGTAAGTGCTGAAGGAAGGGTGAAAAGCAAGAATAGGGCCTGCTGGAAGAAGTCAGTCCAGCTGGGGTTCTTCTACCCTCCCCTTTGCATTCCTGCAGACTTAAGATACAATAGGCCATGTGCCAGAATCTCTGTATATCCAAACTCACAATTACAGGGAACAAAAAGAAGAAACCCAGTCAGAAGTGGGAGATGCCATTACATAATAGGCTTTAAGGATTACTGATCAACAAGAACTTCTCTAGGGCATACTCTACACAGAGAGCTTCACCTGAAGTGTTCGTAGGAGAACTCCTCCAGGGTGTAAGGCTTCACCTTGATATCCTCTTCATCAGGTTCCTCCATGAAGGAGTTCTGTGAAGCTGTCCTCCTCTGGTCTGGAGACATCATCAGCAAACTCTGGAATAACACAGCCACACAGAGATGTCACTTGATCTCTGCACACACTGTCAGGTATTACTCAGCATTTATGTGCAGGTAGTCCTGTGTGCTGCCCGAGACCTTCTGTCTCAAAAGCAGCATCGCCAGAGACTCAAAAAAGACCTGGGTATAGTTGACTCAAAGAATCAACTTACACAGACGTAACAGTAGTGGACATTGAAGTGTTTGTGATTATCCAAAGCACAAAACATGTTTTACAATGCACCTGCTTCTATCTAGTGTTTTTCTCTCTAGTTTTGCCACCAGTTTTTCTGCTTTTTATCTGTTAACACAGGATCCAATATACTGAATCCTCAAAACTGAAGACAAAATTATTAGCAGAGGCATTAATGAGAAACTTCAACTCCCTCAAAGACAATATTCTCTTTAAGTAACCTGCTGCACTCAGAGATTCTCTTGAGACATAATGTGATCACCACTCAAGCCCAGAATGAATGCAAGAAAATTCAGCTGCACACCCATATCTGTTAATTGCTACCAATTCCAGGCACTGAAATCTCCCAGTGAATAGACTGGATTTTGGGGGATTGGTTAAGTCATTGCTTTTGTGCAGCTTCAGTCCTCTCCGTAGACTCTGGGCTGGGTTTAGTTTTGTTTTCAGACAGGACAGAAGTAAATGCTTTGTTTCAATGGGAGGTGTAGGACTTGTCTGACTTTAGAGGGACAATTATCTTCCAGTTATTAATTCAAGCATATTAACATTTGTATCTTTTCCAGTCTTTTCACAGGGAGTGCTTAGCTTTCCTTACCAGCACTTGACTAGAGGGTTTTGTGAGGGAAGGAATGATGTAGATGTCTTCCAAAAATACATTCCCTGTTTTGCCTGTCCTTTCATTCTGGGCACAGATCCAGCCAGAGTCTGCATCCAGCCTTTTGTTTTCTGTGAAGATTAGCAAGTCTCCCTTCTTGAAGGACAGGATGCTAGGATCTTCTGGAAAACAGAATAAGGGGGTACTGTTCAGGCTTGACAGTCCGAGAAAAAGCAAAGGGATTGCAATGTGAAAGACGAGGGAGTTGTATTTTGAAGGGCTGAATTCAGTTAGCAGTGATTTGTGAAAATATGGCTAATTTTCCAGTAACACTTCAGAGAAATCACGTCTCTTTCCTCTGACACCCTGACTTTGATCCACTGAGGGCAATGGCAGAACCCAGTTTGATTCACATAAATGCTGACTTTGTGTCTAGACTGGCAGCAAAGCATGGAAAGGAACTCAGTAACTGTAAGTGCCTGAAGATAGTGTTTACATTTTAAACATGTATGTCTGTTTGAGCCACCTGTATTCCACAGAAAATTCCAGTTTACTGCCTCTGTGAAATTCTTCTGCAAAGTATTTCCAGAGAGCCCAGATCTAACTTCCTACTATAACCAAACTGAGTTCCTGGATACTATGCTATCTAAATAAAATATGTAAAGAAGAAGAAGAAGGAGGAAAGAAATGTTATTTGTGTGCAAAGGTACTGAATTGCCTTATGCTCAGCATTGCTGTGCTGATGCATTCCCTTGGGAGCAAAGGGACTCTTGATGAAGTTCTCCCTCTTCTCTTTGAGCACCTTCAAACAAGTGCTATGGATTCTCTCAGGATTTGTTCCCCACCCTCTAGAAAAGTTACGAGACTTACCCTGGGATTTTTTCTCATGCATTGCCACAGCAAACTGTGATCTCTTCTTCAGTTCTTCCAGGAACATTACCACCAGTTCAGCAATGACAACGCTATTTACAGATGTCAGTACAAACTCCTCAGCACGAAGCGTGATGAGAGTGCAACTCTGTCCAAATGATTTCACTGCCCTATGTATTATTGAACAATTTGTTACCAGAGCATCTGAAAAACTTACAGACCCATCTGTAAACACAGCCAAGGCACCCACACCTCCTTGCAGATAACTCCCTTACAGTGAATATTGGTGGTTCCTAATTTGCTTTCCCATGAGCTGGTAGGTGTGAAGGACTGAAGTGGTTCAGCTTTGCTCTGGACTCCACCATGTTTTGTACAAAAATACTTCCATATAGACAAAAGAACACCCTTCTTTTGGAGTAACTTGACAACTAATTAAAACTCTGGCAGTCCTCACAGGGGACTTTTTTGTGTATGTAAGACCCTTTTCTCCAAGTGAGCTGGTGCATGGGTATGTTGCATGAGCAAGCAGTGGTTAAATGCTTTTCTCAGTGATCCTGTTCTGGTCCATGAAACCCAAGAAGTATGTGAACAACAGACAATGGCTTAACTGTGTCAGTTATTTGGGCCATTCTTGTCTAGATGCCTGCCTGTGCTTCCTTACACCTTTCTGTCTGAACAGGAACTTTACAGCAGCTGGAAGGATCCAGTCCTTTCAGTGTTTCCTTTACAGACTGCTCAGAAGTTTTCCCTTTCTGTTTCCCAGACCTAGGCTAAACCACCTTTCCCGGCACAGATGAAATCACCTAAGGAGGTGGCAGAGAAGGTACACCCTATCTGAGTATGGAAGAGAAGCCATCTTCAGATCTTGTCTTTCTGGGGCACTCACCTGTTGGTGTGGATGCCAGTTATCTCTGGGAAGGTTAGCTCAAGGAGACGCTTTTCTGACTCATCCAGGAAACAGATGCCTTTCCAATTTATGGCAACAATGAAGTGGTTCTTAGGCAAGCTGGGTCCTGAAAATACAGACAAAAATCCTTATCAGTGCTCTACAAGTCTTCTATTCATGTTATATCTGTCCTCTCCTCCCAGGCTTCAGGTATTACCTGAAAACTTAGTGACTTCAAAGAATCTGGAAAAAAGTAAAGGCCACTGAAAGCGAGCAAAATCTACAAGTTGCTCCTTCACAGTCTGAGAGGAGAGATGGTCCTGTGTGTATGGGGCCTGCAGGAGAAAAAACATACCCAAGGTTTTCTCAGTAAAATCTGGTTTGCATGGTCTGCAGACAATAAAGAACAAGCCCTGTCTCAGAGATCCCAACAATCCTCTGCTGTTACTGGTGTCAAGGGAACTTGGAGAAAGTAAATCAGGAACAGTCTCCAGGGATCCACCTGCAGCTAAGAGTGCCCATAGGCATCTGGATTTGAAATGTCCCTCAAATCCCCACTAATCTACTCACACACAATCTAACACACCTCAGATGCCATGGAAATAATTCAGGTAATCCATTTCCAGATCAAAACCAATATTTCATCCCATGCCTGTCCTGACTTGGTTGTCAGATGGAAAATAGGTCCTTAAAAGCTACTCTATTTAGAGATTTAAATGCATTTTCATTCTTTCCCCTTGCTCTTCATATGGAAGCGTGAGTGGAAAAGTTTTGTGCTCCCCCAGACCTAATGAACTATTTGGGATCTACAAACTGAGCTGGTTTTCCTTCTTCCCCTACAGACTATTCATAAATGAAAATGGTGAAAGAAGCAGAAGCTGGTGCTCAGGAGTGGTTACCCAGCAGTGCCCGACAAACCTCTTACCTTAGCATGTGCATAGGTTATAAGGCTCACCCACTTTTCCAGGGGCTTGGACTTCAGCTGTTTTACTGGGATACAGTCATGGAGCACCTTCTGCACAAGTTCATTGTGGATGGTATCTCCAAATTTGATATAACAATATTTTGCACCTATCTCCACCAAGTCTTCCTCCTGAAACAATTCATCCATTAAAAGAGGCCTAGAAGGATGTCACAAAGGCTAGATAGCCTCTTTCAACCTTTGAACCATTTAGGAATGAGGTTTTCTCAGTTTTTGTCTGGTTGACTTTTAACAGTCACCCAGCATAAGGAGGGATGAAGTTCACACAATCATAATTTCAGAGAGATTATTAGCAAAGATATTTTAAAGTACAACACAATTTGCCCCTTTGGACATGCCTCCAAGCTCACATGTGAACTGAAAGTTTCAGGGAAGGTAAAAGTATTAATTAGAACTGCCAGTATGACAGCTGGCACAATCACCTGGACAGGGATTGTTCATTAAGAAAGGAAGAGTTGTTCACATCCACTACAAGCTCCGTTCATCTTCCTGCTTTTTAATGTGGGAAGCATTAATACAGTTTTGCCTCTTTAGGAGGATGACTCGGGAGACTCACATTCTCACAGCGGTACTCTCCGAATCGAATGCCACGGATGACTTGGTGGTAAATGAGATCAGTGCTGACGGGATCCTCGTGGGAGTTGTGCCAGGGGGTGAAGATTTCCTTTCGGAAGTAGAGGCGCCAGGGTGCGTGGCGTTCGTGTGTGCCCCGCTCCTTCACCAGCTGCTCGCACTGAGAGATGGCATCCAGGACGTGGTCTCGGCCCCCGCCCAGTGACCAGACCTGCCACAAAGGGACACTGCATTTACTGGCATGCCTGCTCTGGCTCTGCCTGAAGGACAATAAACACAAAGCTTCTGGTCTCCTGACAGCAAGAAAAACTTGAAAAAGCTAAGCAGGTGAATATGCAGGTTGTATGTGGTAAGTGGAGGTGTTTTTACTAGTCAGCTATGTGGCAAAGGAAACCTTACAGGGCTGCAGGGAGAATTGCTCAATGATGAGCCAAGAGAAAGGCAGAATAGGATTATCAGGTCTTGAGATCCAGTTGGGATTCAGAACTGATTTGGTTTCAGTACAGGACTGGGTTGAGGGTGTTCCAGAACTCCAGAATTAAGGAGTCCTCAGTGAGGCTGGATGGGCAGCAGCAACTTCACAGAAAGAGAAAGTAGCTTTCATTCTATTTTTCTACACTTTACCTTATCAAACACAGCAATGTAGAGCGAAAACCCAAAGACATCCTTCAGTTTGATTTTATCTGCTATGAACTGACAGATCTCTTTGGCAGTGGAAGCAGAGTCTGCAGGGATAGTGATGCTTTGGCCATTCATCAGGGTGACATTAAACATAATGGGTTTCTTCTGCTTTGTTGCCTATAAGTCAGAGTTAAATGAGAGAAAAAAATTATAGGTAAACCTTACTGTCTTCTGAAGAATGAAGAAGGCATTTAGATTTAAGAGCTCCACACCCTGTACAACCTGGTCAGCGATCTTTAAGTGAATCTCCAACACCCACACAGTTTCTTCAAAGCATGGTGAGTTGTAAATATAAATTACATCCCTGGAGCACCACTGGACTCAATTTTTCTCCTCCTCACAGCTCAGGAGAGCTGATAATAACATAACAGTGCCAACTGATAGACTTTTCATGAGCCACATTTGTCCTGGTGACTTTTGGGAGATGGTCTACAGCAAGAATATTGTCTAGGAAGATCTGTGTTAAGCAATAGGGTCCCTGAGATTTAGGGAGGAATTGAACTGAGGTCTTTACTTGAAAGGGGAGGATGTAATTTTTAATGACTAGGGTAAAATTTAAAGGAAGTGGAGGACAATATAACACCATCATACTCCCTTCTTCCTTTCATTTTAAAAGCATAAGCTTTGCTCTGTTCCTTCCAGAAGCGATAGTAAGAGCTTTCTCCAGAAGGTGGTTTCTAGCCTGTGGTTCCTGAATGGATGGAGATATCTCCCTGCAAATCATCTGCTGCTACTTACATACTCTTCTCCATTTAGGATGACTGAATAGCCAGAAGATGTGTATCCAAGAAACTGCCCAGACCAAGGTGGCTAGTCTTCAATCCAATTGATTTCCATTATTTGATATAGGAACATCTGCTATTACAGGTTAGTAAATGTAGTACAACTACAAAGTATGTAGTGTACTTAAAAAAACGAGTATATAATGTCCCAGATCAGTAAAATTAAGCCAAAAGGGAGTTGCTACCTGAAGTTCCAGCCAGCTGGGAGGTTCAGTCCGGGCCCCATTGGTGTAGGTGCGTCTCAGACGCTCAGCACAGTATGGAGCATAGCCCGTCGGCCCGTGGTGGATGAAATTCAACAGGTACTACAGGAACAGAGCAGGAGAAGGAGTTAGGAAATACTAATCTTCAGAAAACATTAAAAACCTTCTGCATTATGCATTAATGTCTTCAAAAAGGAGGCTTAAGACACTTAGTTTTCACTATTCTTCAGAACTTTCATTCCAAAGGGAGAGAAGACTTGTGTCACTCTATTCACCATGTTTAATTACATGAGTAGTGGAGACTTCATTCTTATGGTTAGGTTAGAGGAAGCATCAAAACATCAAAATACACAAGACACCAGCTCAGCTGAGGCATGTGAGCTGCTGTAGGCAAGGTTAGCAGTGTACCTTCACAAACGTGTCTGAAGGAGGAAAGCAGCCAAGGCAAAGTGACAGAAGGATCCAGCCACGAGCATAGCTGCTCCTGTTGCTGTTTTCAGTGAGTTGTTTGCAAATCTGGCAATAAATCTCATCTCTGTAACAAAACATGTGAGAGCAACAACTAATTCACTGTGTGAACTGTCTTGGGCTACATTTGGACTGCAAGCTTGGCAGGATTGCGGTATGATGAAATAGCTCTGAGTTAGGTTCAGCCACAATAGCTAGGATAGCACCCCTAATGTGCCACAGGAAATAGCTTTGTTATGGAAAACAGGCATGCTTAGGGCCTTTTGCCTTGTCTTATTCAAGCAGCTCAAGTGCAATTCCCATGCTGTATAAAATTCTGGGAGAACGGAGGGGGGGGGGGGGAGGGGGGTGGTTTGCAGGAAAAACAACTGCTGGATCACACAGCTGTGAAATGGCATTGCTGTCCAAGAGTCTAGATGTGTAACTTGCTGTAAGCTCTCTACAGCATGTGGGTTGTAGCTCATGGCTCTTGTCTATCTGCTTGTAGGTGGATCTGGGGATAAGGATGGGGCACACCCGCCTTAATTTTATAGCTATACATTTATATATTTACATATTTATGTATTTATATATATTATTTATATTTATATACAAACTTTGAGTGAATCCTGTACAGAAATGGAGAAAGGAGTGTTTCAGAGTAAGCTTCTGACAATGCAGGTTACCTGCAGCAAGGACTTAAGGGAAACAGATGCAAAAATCTGCATACAAATAAAACTGTTCTAAAAATTATCTTATTTTTTTCTAGACTATTGGAACACACATTTGTCAAATCTGGTGTGAGAGGACATAAACGGAATGAGTTTTTGTTCCCTACTAGACATTTGATGTAACACAGACTGACTGTATAGGTACTTAGCCTGTGGTTATTATGATATATGGATTGAATGCAATTTTTGCCAGCTGAGAATCTGCTTTAGGGAGTGACTTGACTGAAACAAAGTGACTGTGAAGAGAGGAATGCAGCCCATGACTGAGGTCATGGCATGGCCTGTGGGCTCTGTTACAGAAAAGTGCTTAGGATAAAAACAAAGGAGAGGATTCATGGGGTCAGGTCAGAATCAATGAGCTTCTGCCTTATCCTCACACCATGCTTGGACTAAGGTCCAGCCTCACAGTGCTTGGGGTCAGGATTTCTCCTTAGTGTCTGATACACTCAGCAATCCAGACCTTTGACCGTCAGGGACATTGCTTGAGTGCTCAAAAAGAGGCTATTGGGAAAGCTTTCATTTAACTAGTATACATTAACTCCGTATTTCTTACTCCTCTGAGTGACTACTCTCCCTCATTCCAGGGCAGTGCTCCACCTTCAAGTGTTACTGAGTTACAGCCTTGAGCTCTGCCCCTTTCCATACCTGTGGGGTATTCAGAAAGCCATACATGGAGGCAGCTGGCCTGAACTGCAACATGAAAATACCAGAAAAGGCAGTAAGGGAGTAATTTTCCAGGACTGTGGAAAAAGGATGCTGGATTTCCTTGATGAAATGGGCACCTGGCCCATTTCCTACCTGATGGCAGGACGCAGAATTGCATTGCCAATAATGAAGTGTACTTTTTCTAGGTTGGACATAGGTCTCTGAGAGATCGAGACATCCTCTTGGAAAGTCTCTTCTCCACTTCGTAGCTGATCTGTCACCTGAAAGAAATAGAGTAGAACCCCAGAATGCTCTAGAAATCTCTCCCTTAGTAGGCAGCTCTCCTATAAATAAGAGATATTCCTTCTCTGTCTTTCTGGCTAAAACTCTTCCTGCTCAGTGCGGGAGAACCAGCCCATATTGCCCCCTTCCCTCTCAAGGTAACTCATTAAATGTGCTGTTACAGCACTATCTCTGGCTAGGAGAAACTTTCTTGTACTCTCCTGTACAGTCCTAAGCACATAGTTCTCAGTCTGCTCAGGCCTCTGGGCAAGCTGTTCTGTAATGCCAACAATTCTCAGTAATAAATTTCTCCCTGTGCTCTCCCAGAGAACAGATGACATCAGTGCACATGGGGATTGTTTCCGAAGAACGCTGCACCAGGTATCCCACAAAGGGCTGCCCTGGCTTGGCAGGGGAACAAGTTCTCACCTGGGAAGTTGCTCACATAACATCTGTCAGAAGGTGAAGACAGGATTTCAGGCAAGAAGAAAGGGAAGCAATTTATTTCCACCTCTTACCTTCGCTGTCAGCTTGGATGACCGTTTCAGCTTCAGGGATGAAATCCCCTTAGAAATTTTGTAATCCTTTCTGCCTTCTCTCTGCAATACACATTACCATTATAGGAAATTAGTTTAATGCACAGCAAGAATGATTCATTAAAGTGAAGTGAAGATGTTTTTGTTGTTTTCCTCTCCTGTCAGAAGGAGCTGAGTGTCCTGAGAGGACTGATGTCTGCACTTGTGGCTTTTCAAGTACAGTAGCATGAAAGAGTTCCTTTGCTTTTCTCATTCTTGGTAGAACAGCACATAAGCCAAGGAAAGCAAGAGAAAACATAAGCATAGCCTGCTTGTCTCACCATATTTGGGCTGTCATTCCTCAGCTGGACCTGGTTTTTCCTGCCAAGTGTGTCATATATCTGTGTCATCACGGAGCTGCTCTTGGTGGTGGCAGTCTTGGCAAACATTGGTGGCTCTGGCAGATCCCCCATGAACCTCAGGATGATCACCCACACAGCTAGAGAAGCCTATAGTAGCAGAATGCACAGTCAGACACTGCCAACAGCACCAATCGCTCCATGCCATTTCTGCCTGTTTAGATTAAGAGCATTTTCTTCCTTTACCCACTCAAAATTGTTAAAATTCCCATTTCCTCTAGCTACCTACACAAAGAGTTTAGTTTCACACCAAGCAAGACAGCTACATAGAACACTTCCCTGCTAAAGGAAGAGGGTACAGCTCTGGTGGAAAGGTCAGATTTCCTCTGTGATTGCTGAGCCCTCACCATTCCCTTTACAGGCACCTTGGAGGTGTGCTGTGGCTGGAAGGAGGTGGAAAAACCTTGGCTGAATTGCTCTCTGTATTGCTGACCTGGACAGATAAGCAGTGGAGTGCAGTCTGCCAGGACCCTTCATGCCCAGAACTAGAAAGCCAAATAATAACGAAGCTCTTGATGCATGGGATCCTCCATTCTGCCAAGCCGCTTAGAATCAAGGAAAACACCCTCCTCAATCCCCCTCTGGTTCAACAGGATATTGGAGGCCTGGCCCTCCCCCTTCTGTCCTATCTCACAGACCAGCAACCCTAACAAGAGCAAAGAAATGGATAAGCTCTCATGCTTCTCTCCAGTCCGTTTTTGTCCCCAGAGGGTGTCTGGAGAAGTCAAAACACACCTCTGAGTTCCCTCTTTGGGCAAGAACAAAGGTGACCAGAGATCGTGCATTGGGCAGGTGTCTGTATGAAGTGCCTGCCAGCAAAATGCCAAAAAATGCTGATGGGAACCTCTGCTTTCAATACCACGGCTCAGGATTATCTCCTTGGTTCTGGAGTCTCTGGTTTCCAGGGCTGTGCCAGAGCAAGGACCCAAGGATGATAGGACCTGTAAAGCCAGAGCTGTGGAGAGAGCATGAACAACAAGGAGCAAGATACCAGGATGTTGTCCTTGTCATCATGGTAGAGTAGTGGGTGCCGCAGCTGTCTCCGGATATGTGTATGTGTAGAAGACCCCTGGAAATAAGTAGCTGCAAACTTGGGGAAGGTGTACTCTTCCAAACCATGTGCTTCCTCTTCTAGCTCCACACTCATGGGAACCATGTCCAGGTCTACTTCCTCCAGCTTGTTAGGCTTTGTTTCCAAGTCCTGTGCAGAACATCAGGAAGAAGCATATTTTCTTTTACTGAACTCTGATATTCTTATGTTTAGTTTTGCTTTTTTTTTTTTTTTCCTTGGCCATAGGTCTTCCAGAATTTGCCTTTCCAGCTAACCCCAAAACCATTTACAGCTGCTACCAACAGACCATTTGGACCTAGAGCTTGTCCTTCTGAGATGCATCCATTCCATGTGGTCTTCCTGTCTTGGTCCTCAGCAAGAATACTGCTGATTGAAAATCTAGGTGTTGCTGTTCACATCCTGTACTTATCCATACCATCCTATTCTACCCACCTCTTCCTACAAAATTCCAACCTTCACAGCTATCAGGACAAGTATATCCCAAATTTTGCTTTCAGGAATATGGTGTAACTTGGGTATGGAACTTTCATCTTATTTCAGGCAGAAAATCACTGGAAATACTGTCAGCAGAGCATGAGGTTGGTGCCAAAATGCAGAGGATGGTACTGTTTAGCTGGGCCAAAGAAACAAATGGGAAGTTTGAAGCTCTATAGTCCCTAAACTGCATGTGACCAAGAACTTTTGGGAACTCACCTCTGCAAGAGATGCCCTAGTGACTGGATGCATAATTTGGGGGATTCTTTCACTGTACAGGATTTCATTAAACAGAACTGATCACTGATGGAATTCCAACAATCAGTGGGCTTACCCAAAGGATAAGCATGACCCATTACCAGTCTGCAGCTCTGTACCTCAAAACCCAGAGGAGCCTGTCCTTCTTGGCCTCCAATCACAGAAGGTAAAAACCCAAAAATTTTGTCCACCATTTCTTGGTCGCTGATAACATCATGATTTGTTGGTTTATTGGCAAGTACATTCCTCCTTTGTCTTGCTTCTGCCTCTTCTGTCTCCTGAGTTGGCAGGTATTCCTTTAAACACAGAAATAGCCATGACTTGAACATGAACATCATGAATGAACATCATTCTGCTACAGTGAAGTGTTATGAAGATGAAACACTTTTACAAAGGTGTGTGACTGTGGTCCAGCTCTGCCAGTGCAGTGTTGAAACAGGAAGTCAAATGTTGCTTGTGTCAAGCAGTCACAAAGACCTGACACATCAGCAGCAGGGCCCTGCTCTTACAGCTGTCTTTATGGACTGTTGGCCTGTTGATAATGATATGCATTTATTCAACAATTTAATCAAAAACGGATAATACAGGGAAAACACAGAATTTCTAAAAGCAGAAAACCCCACAATATTTTAAATTTTAAAATGTTTTGTGTCAAGAGACTTGTAATAGCATTGGGCATATTTGGCTAAAGTGCCAGCTTACACTGCAATCAGAAATGTGTACATGTTTGCCTTGTTATATTTTCAAAGCATCATTACAAATGGGGCTACAACTATGTCTTCTCTTTCTTTAAACATGCAGTGCTCAGAGGTTTGAGCAGGTCCACAGGTGTGAGCTGGGTAATGCTGGCCAGTGTTCCTCCACCAGCATACCTACCTTTTGTAATCTCTCAGCTTCTTCCCTTCCTTTCAGTGGTCGCAGGACTGGGACGAGATGTTTCTCTTCTTTCAAGTGGATATTCCTTGCTTCCATCTTGTTCTGTGGACAACAGGACTATTCTGTGAGTGTTTGTACAACTGCTGAGCCAGTTCTCTTCTGCCTTTAACAAACTGCCCACACCAGGACTTTGTCCCAACAGAGGCTTAGTTCAAGATTTGACATTTTAGGGAACATGCCACAAGCAGAAATCTGCAAAGTGGCTTTGTCCTGTTTGTGCAGCATTAGTACAGAAAGGAAATCGGGGAGAAGCCTCTCATGTGCTACGGACTGCCAAGGGCTGGTAGCACCTACTAAGACACACTGCGTTGGGATTCCCTTCTGAATGGATCCCTGAGTGGCATTATCAGACCCTGCAGTAGAAATTGATCTCCCATTGCAGGACTGGCTGATACACACAGATCTTACCTTTTCTCCCTTTTGTCAAAGCCACTGCAGGTGTATCAGTTGAAGCTTTGATGCAAGATAATGATCACATAAAGTAAATGTAAACAAGATCAGTCTGCTTAACGCTCTGCTTTTGTACTTGGCAAGAGTTCAAAATAAAATGCCCCCAAATTAATATCCCCACCTAATGCTATGTTAAGGCAACACTTGCTGGTGATAAAATCTCCATAGGAATTTCATAGAAACAATGTGTTCACAAGGTATCTGTGAGCATTACCTCTCCCCTTATCCTCCGGTAGGTTTGGCGAGCCAACATGCCCCTTGCATAGGCCTGTATGACACACGCAGCTTTCTTCTGTTCTGCCACCTTCTGGCGCAGCAGATAGCCGCGGCACCTGGCCTGGAACCTGATGATGCGAGCCCGGGTGGCCTCGTACTGCTGAGCCAGCTGCCGGCTGCGGTACAGCGCCTGCAGGCGTCCGAAGCCCAGCAGCACCTGTGCGTGGTGCAGAAAGAAGAAGTCATTATGGTTCCAAACCATCGAGACAGGTTGGCATTTAAGTTGGGATGAGCAGAAGACAACAAAATTTGGTAACTGGATAAAGACACTGGAAGTGGCTAATGTAATATTACCCTTTATGCTTTGTTTTCTACCAGTAATAGACCTTTAAAACTAGTATATAGAGTTCTTCGGGGGAATCTGTTCTAGGGAGCGGCTCCAGAAAGTGACAGTGGTAGCCTGGGATTGCAACAAGAGAAGGAACAGAGCAGAAATGAAGCCAGGTGAATGGAAACAGACAAGAATTGCATCGCTGATGCAGAATATGGAATGTTTCTGACTAAAACTGGCAGTTTCTCCTCCTGCCCATTTCAAATGGGATGTATGGGATATAAATAATAATAGTAATCCCTGCCACACAAATACACAATCCGTGAGTGTTCCCAGTTTTTCTCACCCAGAAAATGCACCACCTATAGAAGATCAGCCAGTATTTTTTGCATGGAATCACACAGAATCATCAAGGTTGGAAGAGACCTTCAAAATTATCTAGTCCAATTGTCAACCCAGCACCATCATAACTACCCCTAAACCATGGCCACAGGTGCCACATTCAGACGCCTCTTCAACAAGATGGTGACTCCACCACCACCCTGGGCAATTTATTCCAGTGCCTTACCAGTCTTTCAGTGGAAATATTTCCTAATATCTAATCTTCATCTAAACCTGCCCTGGAAAAATTTTTAATAATGTGAGATTAATATAATGACTTTTCTGGTAATTTTTTACAAATTCCCAGTTTTCCTGCAGCGGTTGCAGAAGACGCTTTACTCATAGCATGGTGATGATACACCAAAGGACAGGCTTGTGTTTCTGACAATAAGAAGTGTGGGACCACTTATATGTCAGGTTTCTGGAGCCAGACCTGCCAAAGGTGAGATGGGTTCCTGTTTCACCAAAAAGCAGAAATATCACAGGTTCAAGAAGCCTTGAGAGGTCCCAGATCCCTCCTTGGACTTTACACCCTATCATCTTGTCTATTCTCCCCTCAGTTGAGAATATCTTAATTCCTAATATTCCACTCAGTTTGGCAGGACACAGTCTATAAACACACACAAATATATATTCATTGATACACTTTCATCTTACCATTCTGAATTCTTTCCGGCAGCAATAGCCTCTCCAGGCTGACTGAATGGCTACAGCAGACTTCCTCTGTTTCAGGAACTGCTTCCTAAGCAGACAGACATGTGAGGTGACAAACAGCAGGTTACTCTCTGTTGCTTATGACAGTGGTAAAGAATAAGGTGGCTTTTATTTCCCCTTTTATGGGATGTCCACAGTATGATGTCAGCCTCGTTTGCTGCAAAAATACTCATAGGAACTACAGACCAAATTAATTGCTGTGGTCAGAGTGCTCTGTAAGAACAAAAAAGCTGTCACATCAAGACTGCACAAGTTAACTTCCCCATCTAGTAACCTCTTCCTCCCCAGAGCTTTGCTGCCAGGACAAGGAGCCCATCTGAGCAAGATGAACCTCCCATGGTACAAACTGTCAGGCTGCAGCTGAAAAAGCAGCACATAGCTCTGATGGGTTAAAAGTAAAAGCAAGGTGAGGCTTTTGGTTTGGATACTCTATTGGATAGCTGGTAGAGTCTGAAAAAAAAGGGAAGTTTTGGGGCATTTTTTGTCATATTTTTCAGTTCTGCATGGTACACTGTGCATTGTTACATGATGAGCATGAAATCTAGGGCTGGTGGAAGATACAGAATGATACATTTCATACTCAGAAATGCTACATAGAGTGTGTTAAGCTGCACCACAAAGATTAACTGCTTCAAAATAAAGCAAATTCCCTTCTGTAAGATCACTGACCTGTCCTTCAATCCTCTCATCACCTTCTGGATAAGAAGAACCTTATCTGTGAGTACATTTTGGCGTTGCAGCTCCAATACAGTGTCATGATGGTCCTGTTAAAAGAAAGTGTGGATGTGCCAGCTTAGCAGACACATCTACAACCTCTGGATCTTAAAGAGACCCAAAATCAGCATGATGTAGCATAATGTGACTAAAATGCATTTATGGGACTGCAGTAGGAAGATTACACACCACCTGACCAGACTTGGTCTAGCTATAGCCGTGAACAAGCAAGAATCTGCCTGCAGCAAGACTGTTTTCAGCTGGGTATGCTACAGGCAAGGTGGTCCTCTGCAGCAGTGCACTGGTATGTTGTTCTTTTTTATGCTCCAATACATTGTATGGTGCTGTTTCAGTTGCAACGCTGTAGCACAGAAACAGGATCAGCCTCTCCTACACCATACCCTCTCCATTGAATTATCTGGCTTTCAAGAACAAAGATCCACCTTCAGATTCAAGAGAGAGTTTGTAAGACACCCCTGTCCTCCTTGGTTGCCACTCTTGCACAAGCAGTCCAGGCTGTACTGTGAAGCATCCAGTTTTTCATGAGAAAAGACAATCAACTGTCCTTCTTACTTACTTTAAGGAAAATCTTGGTCCTTCCAACTTGCCAGCTTTCATCCTTGCCCAGAACTGCTTCGGAGATGCTGATGCAGCTCTGTCGAGTATCATTCTTCTGCTGATGTGCAAAAGCATCATGATGTTAGGGCTTGGCTGTGAAACACAGCAGCTGTACTATGCAAGAATCTACTGCCCTGCATTCCAAAGGGTGAAGAACAGGAACAAATGAGGACTTGCTGACCTCTGGGCTGACAGTACAATGAATGAAAGTAGCTCAGCTCAAATGGTCAGGTAGAGGAGGAATGTGATTGCATGACCAAATATTCCACAGTCAAGATGTGAGGAGGATGTCAGAGACCTGAGAAATGTGTGATCACGGAAAAAGCCATCTGAGGGCAACGGGAATGGGGATGTTACCATGCCTGGGATATGTGTGTGGAGCAGGCCAAGGACAGCTGGACCTCAAAGCAACTCTGCATTTTCAGTTAAGGTCGAAGGGAGTATTTAACTATTCAGCTGTGTTTAGCTGTGATAACAGTTCCTGTGATGACATCTCCTGTGCTGACAGCTCTCTCAATTCTGCCAGCAGTAATTGAAGAACTTTCTACCGTGGGAAAGACTGAAGCCTCATAAGGAAAAGTTAGATTAGCCTTAAACCATGTTTTTACTTACACACCTTTTGTCGAAGTGACCATGGCAGAAGAAATCTGTATCTCTCAAAGAACTCCTCAAAGCTGTAGCGAATTGGGTACCCAGCTTTCCTGATCTGAATGGTCTCCAGCATCCCTGAGTATCGCAGCTGTTTGATACATAGTTCCCGATCGAACAACTGAAAGGGAAAGCAGACAAGGAGGAGACTTAGCACTGAAAAAAGGTACATGTGCAGTATCCCTCAGAACATGTCTATTAGCCTCCAGCCTCAGAGGGCCTGCAAAATGCCTACTGTGATTTTCTTAAATTGTATTTTTCTTCAGTGCACTAAATTTATTCATTACAAGCAGAAACAAGTCACCCCAAAGGGTCTTCGATTTTGTGTATGTCAGCAGTAGAAACAGTCTGTTAACTTCAGTCTGGCTACCATTTTTCATTCTAGAACCGCAATTTCAGATGAACTGATCATAATTTCAGTGAATTAATCATATAATATTACAGGTGTGAATAGATGCATTAGCAACTCAGGCCTTTGGGCACACCATGCAAAAGCACAGCAGGCGTGCTGCTCTTTTCTTATAATTACTACTTAATCTTATCTGAGATTAAAAATTTGCTAACTAAGCCACATGAAGTGCTTCAAAAATTTTTAAATCACTAGATCAACACCATACAAGGTTTTAGAGTAGAACCAGCTTGATATCCCCCAAGTTCCAGCCATGCATCCTAATGACAAACTGACTCCTCCTGGTATGTCAGATTAAACCAAATCACCCCTCTCACAAACTCCCACAGCTCTCCTATTGTCTCTCAGGCTATTTCATAGTATGATCACTGTTGATCCTACTATGTCTGTCTTTATCTTTACCAAAAAGGCATCTGTAACTCTACTCAGGAATACACCTGTGTGCTTTTTTGCTGTCCATTACTCTGTGGTGCTTTTTTTGAGATGCTTTTGTAAATTAACAGTGCTATATCCTCCTATTATGTTTATTGCAGGAGTAGCCTGTACTCCAGCTTTTCTTGGATGCAGCCAAGTACAGCTGTAAAATGTTACACAGCAGCTGAGAGCCTTTTCCCATCAAGCTTTACCAGAGGCAAGACTTTGTATTGTGAGAACATTACCAGTGGTTTCTTGTAGTCATTTGGCTTGATGCAGCGGATGAAGTATGGCTGGCACTGCTCAAGGATTTTCATTAGTTTTTCCAGGGATTGCTTGAACTGTCCTCCTAGTGTCGAGAGCCGCTTGGTGGTATCCATGCCCTGGGAAGAGAAAGCACATGCTGACTGCAACATCATTCACTCTCAAAGGCCAATTAATACACCTTTGTAATTTTGTATTGTTATATTGCAACAGTATGACACAACCACCAGACAAAAATAATTTACTTACATGGGAGCTACGTTGGCCATATACACCTTATTAATTTGGGTTCATTCTTGTAAAGAAACCCCCCACTAAGTGCTTTTACCTACTTGTGCACTAAGTTCAAGCAGTAGGGGTGGCTGTGGTGGAAGAGATTCCACCAACAGGAGCCCACATGCACCTGTCTCTTCCAATCAGGGCTGTGTTTATTACTGGGCCTGGGTGCCAAGCTGTGATTCCTGGGAGTGTGTGTGAAATTTTGGTGAGAAACAGCCATTGCCAAAGCAGGAATAAACTCCAGGCCAGGTATTTTGCTGCCATCATAACTAGGAATGCTAAAGATCCAGAACAGCCCATTCCTTAGGGATTAAGATGCCTGATCACCTTGCTCATTAATATTACAGTAAACAGTGAAAAGGCAAACTTTTACTGGAGTATAAGATACGGGGTACTTGAGACTTTCCCAGTCTCTCTGGCAGCTCTGAGAGACTGTTCCACCTGTCCTTTTCACACAAATCATCGCATTAGCTCTAAATTTCTGCATCTCAGTATGAGCACATTAAATTACAGTAACAACAGTACAGGTTCCAAGTAACAAAAGGTAACAAAAGGATTCCACTGGACTTTTACATACAGGCAATGAGCTGATCATTACAGCACAACTTGGCTGGTTTGTTTGTTATTTTGTTTGGGGGTGGTTGGTCTGTTGTGGGGTTTTTGGAATTTTTTCAAAGTAAATAATTTAAAGTCCAGTGGCTCCCCTCACTTCCATGATCTTTAGGGTGCCTCATCCTGTTCTTTAGTCTAAAGTGCCCTTTTGAATACTCAGATTTCCACCCTCTGCTTTAGCTACAGGGCAAGGCTGCCCTCCAGCGATCATTCATTCGTGTCTTTGGAAAAAGGCTCCCGGGAATGTCTCATTGCAGTTCTGATGCATCTTAGGGCTAGCAAGCACCCCAAGTGGGTGCAGTAATAACATACAGATATTTTAGCTGTGATTTTCACTCTCAGACCTTTGAGTTTTTTCTGCTGTACCGTCAGTGGGATGGCCACACAAGGCTGAAGCCCATGCCCTCATGATCTCACACACGCAACATTGTTAAAGCTGAATTTGTTGTTGAGTTAATGGTGACTTTTCTGTTGTGGTGTGTCAGGCAAGGAACTCTGAGACCTCTGGACAAAGAAGTGTTTCCTGGCACATTTTTCATTATTCTTTTCTGTAGCCTGCTTCTTAGGCTTCCTGATGGTGGTCCCATTTATTTGAACATCAACAGCTAATTTCTGTGCATTTTGACATGGAGTAGCCCACATGTAGTATTTCCTTTCTTGACATGCTGCTGTACTTTTTTTTTTTTTCAATAACACAGCCTTATTTATAGAGACAAGACCCATTAGGGCATTAGAGCAATGTAAATACACCTGATATTTAATCTGGAGGTATTCATAGCATTTAAGAGATGCTAAGCCAGTTATCTGTTGCTGCTTATACCACTTCTGACATTCTTTGCCCCCAGGATGTTTACCTGTCCATGGCCAGGTGTTCTGGACAGCAAAAAGCCACACTGGTACAAAGACAGAGGAAGAAAGGACAAGATCAGAAAACAATGCCAGGAGAATAGACAGATAACAGGTAAGATAGCAAGCTGATTGTTCTGTATCCTAACAGGAAAACTCAAAGATGTCAACAAGCAAAAGTGAAAGTACCTTCACATACTGGTTACACTACACAGCTAAATGTTCAGAAATCAAGGTATGTGGAAGTTGGAGGAGGACAGAGAACCTGAACTGGGTCCCACACTGTTTTCTAGTCCACTGCACTTCACACCGTTATTTTTACTAGGTACAGACACAACAGGCACAGTGGAGTCTATGATAATGACCCATCATGAACTTTGTCACATAGTGATGTCCAGTCAATGATAACATGTGGGGAGGCATCATGACTCGTGGTTCTGAATCAACTTGCAGGCATAGCTCCACAGATGTCCAGGGTGCAGACCTGGGAGACAGCACTGATATTGCACTTGTTTGCAGCATGAACACCAGACCCTGACTTTTCCTGCAGGCCCCTTGGCAGAAACAATTTGAATGAAGGAGATGGGGATTTGTAGAGATAGTGCAAAAAAAGGAGGAGATCAAGAACAGCCAGAGCTTTATGAAGGCAGGAGAAATGAGTTGTTTCTGCAAGACAGTGCCAGTAAGCCAACCTTGTGGACGTGGTCAGATCCAAGATGCCGAATGGTCCCACGTCCCAGACTAGGTGGGGTTGTTTCTACCTGGAAAATCTCTCTCAGGAATTTGTTTTTGGAGGAATGGACCACTTGCATTACATTAGCACTCAGTGTGTCACGATTTTTCTCCAGGAAATCTGTAAGATGGAAACAAAATTAGCCTGTCACCTCTGCAGCCTGCTGGCTTCTAGCACCACTCTGTCTACCTAAAATCCACTTAATTTACAGTAACATGCAGATTGGTTTAGAGTAATCCTTCTGACCTCCTGATCAACTTCAGATCAACACTACCCTGGAGAGCCACATATCCAGGGCAGGTCATGCCCTTGCCTTCACCCTCTGTGTCCAGCAGAGATAGACTCACCTTTTGATTCGTAAAAGACAACCCCAGCAAAGTGGTTGATACCAAACTTGGTATCATGAACACTCTTAGGTGGGATGTAGACATTACTTTTACCATGGAGGGAATTTATTTTGACAAGCATGGTGGCATCTGTGCCCTAGAAGCAAATATAGGTAAAAAAGGATGGTTAAGCAGATTGTCCCAGCACTGGCCTGTGCTTAGCAAACAAACAGAAGTGGTGCTTAGAGATAACAAAAGCTCTAATTCTGCCCTTATGTGTATAGTAGATCTGGAAAAAGGTAGTGCCAAAAGTACCTTCCCTTTTACACAGACCTCTATCTCAAGCATCATGACAGAATACACCATCAAGCACAAGCCTGATGTTCTAGGGCTGTACACAAGCCCCATAACATTACTAACTTAACCAGGTGGGCTGAGAATTTACCAGATCTTTGGAGCTCACAAGCAAAACCTCCCACCAACCTTCTCATGCCCTCCTTCAAAGGAAGCTGTAAGGGATACCACTTCCTGGGCAGGCACAGTTCTTCTTGCACTCCCCAGCTGATGCAAGACTCAGAGAGAGATCCCTGGAAGAATCCCTGAGTAGATCCCAGTCAGCATGCCCAGACCATGAGTTCCAGAGGCTAGGCAATCAGCTGGGTGCTTCTCTTCAAGGGGTGCCGTCGTGATGCCATCCCCTCATGGGCCATGTGAGCTCTGTACACTGGCCTGTACCCAGGGCAGTGGGGCCTGTGCTCTCAGAAGTCACATGCTCTGGGAATCATGGAAGAGGTGCCTTCTTGATCTGTGAGACCACCTTTTTCTTAGGGAAGAAAGGGGAAAGCTGTCTGCCTGTACATGATCCTCTCAAACAGTTACCTGAAGGACTGCCAATGAGCTGAGACAGGGGCTTGCTTTTGCTTTTCTGGACACTCTCCATTGCCATCTGATTCCTGCACCAACACTCCAGTTTAGCTTCACCATGTTCTACAGACTATGAAAATGGTCTACAGACATGTCTGAGATCAGATGCTACTTTCTGAGATCTCTGCTCTTCTGTTTGAGATGACTGGCCTTTGCAGAATAACATTTCACATAATCACAGAATCATGGCATACAATAGCCACAGGCTTTCCTTCATGCACTTAGCAGGTCACCTTGTCATGGAAGGAAATCAGGTTAGTCAAGTAGGGCCCTTGCTGACTGGGCCTGATCAATATGTTGTTCTATACCTGCTGTGTGATGGTCCTCAAAATTATCTGTTTATGACTTTCCCTGGCACCAAGGTTAGCTACCAGGCCTGTAATTCCCCTTCAGTTCCTCACAGTGGTGACATTGCTCAATTAAGTCTGTCAGCAAGGGGAAGAAAGAGAAAGCTACAGCCCAGACCAACAGCAGAAAGAAATAAACTATTTCAAAGATTTCCCAAGAAGCCCTTTGTAAAATGATCTGGACCCCTTCCTTCTCTGTCTGGAACAGCTGTAAGAGTTTCAACAGCAAGACACCAGGAAGAACACATTCCAGCAGAGAGTGAAGCAGTTGTGTAGTGAGCTAATTTGAAAGAAACATCTATGGGGAGAAGATACTGCCTCTCCTAACATCTCAAAGCTACTTTTGCACTTTTGTGTGTCTCAACCCAAGTGTTACCTATAAGCTGTGTGCAAACCCAGGCATTACAAGTGAAAACAGAAATTTACCTTTGGGAATCTGCTCTCTTCATCAATGAGGGAGATGATATTCATGGGCTTGAGTGCAATGACTTCCAGAGCCTGGTGGTTATCAGTGAAGTCAATGTTGTTCCAGGCAATGTGCTCTGCAAGGTATTCCTCTTGCTCCAGCTTGAACACATGGTGCACAAAGAACTGCTGAAGGTGCTCATTTGCAATGTTAATGCACAGCTGCTCAAAGCTGGGGAAGAACAAGATGAAAGCCCATGGTTATCCTTGGCCGGTGCTGCCCTGCTCTCTGCTATTTTGCATATATCCAGAGGCATAAGCCTCTGCATTAAATGCACATCCAGATACACCACTGCCATATTCCACAGTGCTGGGGACTGCCATCACTGCACATTGCCAATCTTAGCAATACAAGGGAGGCATTTTCTGCTGTGGCAAAGACCAGCAGCAATGAGCCAGCTGATGACTGAATGGTGCTGAGTGGGCAAGAAGAGGTCTTTTATGTGTTTCAAGGAACTCCAGAGATAAAGAGGAACATGTAACTGTGAAAATCACTTGACTTATGAGCATGTGACATGTTTCTGTTTGCACTGGCACTACCACTTCTTTTTTTATTTACTCTTTTATGCTGCACCTGAGCATCATTACCTTGTACTTGCTGTGGTACACTGTGTGTGCCTCTGGGGTGCTCACCACAATGAGGACCCATGGGGACTGCAGATCATGGGAACAGCACAAAATAACAGGAGACAACACAAAAGATAGAAGACAGACTAGAGATCCTAGATTATGTTCCAAAATTCACTAAGGAATATTGTCTGACTGAAGGCAAGAGGCATCAGTTGAAATGATTTGCAAAAGATTGCAGAGTATGTGCTGATGGTTTGTGGAGAACTGATGGTACCTGACAACTGAGAGAGCTGCTGCTCCCACCAGAGAGAAGGGCAAACAGAAAAGTTACTGTGAGAATGGAAACACCAGTGGAAGAGACAGCAGTGACATGCAGTGACATGCAGTGACACAGTTGGTGTGCTGACCAGGGACTTTGCTGACCTGCCCTTAGGAGTAGAGAAATGAAGCAGTCAGCAAACAAACAAAAACAAACAAATGGAACCCCAAACTACCAACAACAACAACAACAAAAACCAGATAAATTAAAAAAAAAAGAAAAAAGATGTGAGAACACTGAGAAGGATGTAAGCATGAGCAGAAATGGGAAACACAACAGTCTCCTTTGTGCTACGTGCCAGTTGTATCCCAAAAGATATTGTAGAATGCCATGGAACAGGAAAGTTTGGTACAGACACAGGGCATATACTACATCCTCACATAGCAACTGCCTGCCATAGTAGCTCCATAGCCATCTCCCCATAGAAAATTCCACAGGTTCTGGAATATACATGTGCAATGGCTGCACTAAAATGAAGGCTGGACAAGGAGGCAGAAATATGATCAGGACTGAAGAAGAATGGAATCTGCATGATCATAATTGGAAAAATCCAGTAATGGAATTTTCACTATTTTTCTGAGGAAGATGATGAAAGAGCATGTGTCTCTTTGTTTTTTTCATTGTTTCCCTTTACATCAACTGCTGTTCAGCTTCTATTGCATTGCATCTGGAGTTTCCTACCTGTTGTTGCTGAAGTTTTCAAACCCAAAAATGTCCAGTAGTCCAATGGATTGATGTCTGTCTTTAGGCTTCTGAGAAGTTGGGTTGAAAATGGCTGAGTTGATTTTGTTCACGATCCACAAGAAAATCCGTCCATATATACCCTGATTAAAAAAAAAAAAAGTTAGAGCCCATCATTAGTGACATTGGATGTAACTTACTGCTTGCTATTGTGCTGCCAAGCTATGCTTAAGAACTGCAAGAGCCAGGAGCCCTCTGGGTCAATGTTTATCACGTAAGGCTCCTCAGCCAGGAGGAAAGACAGCTTTGAAAGCATCCCCAGTCTTTAAACAGGGAAGCTGTGAGCACCAGTACCTTCACAAAGGCGTCTCTCCCATTGGCAGCTTGAACCACATTCAGAGGCCTGGACACGCTTTCTCCTCGGACAATGATGGAGAGGTTTGTGAGGCTGTTCTGGAGTTCACTGTAGTCCACCTGGAGAAACAGTCATGGCAACCCGGTCATTCCAGGTGGATAAAGGAGATCCAGCAAAGTTTATATCAGGAGGAGTTTGCTATGACAAACTGCTTGTCTAGCAGCATCCACTGGCAACTTGCTGTCCCATTTAAAGGTCTCCCAGCTTGGAGAGACACCTTCAACAGCATGACTGGAGTGTTAGCAGGACAGAGGCGACATGCCTGTTGAATGTTCATTCCTACATAAACTCCAGAGATGTGCTCTGCTAGTGCACTCACAGAACAAGGGAGAAGGAAGAACCAGCAGGAGAAGATGAGAGTCCATTACCTCGAGCAGTTTGGTGGCGATGGAGAAGTGTGATGAGTCTATCACATCAGAGCAGTCCAGGTTGTCGTACACAGCCGCTGCAAGGAAGAAACATCTAGTCTCAGGGGAACCATCACTGTTTTTAATGTAGCTGCATTTCTGTGACCCCATAGCACTGGGAATGTGGCAAGGTACTCAGTTGTCATTTGAAACTGACAGGTTTGGTGATTTTACCAAGGAGGGTAGTGATTTCAGATGGATCTTGGGCTCTCTCATGTCTAGAACATCAGACTAAAAACAGAAGCCAAACTGACAAGGTTATTCATTTAAAATAGTAGCTATTTGGGATCTGTGCAAGTAATAGCTGACTCCACAAAATGTGTTTCTGGAAATATTTTTCCTGTGTATCTGGCCTGTTGGAAATGTAGAGGAACAAAGAGGAATAAAAGAAATCCCTAATTTTAGTAGTCAGGATTAATCCAAAGAATCCAACTGGCATCTCTGTATCAGACCCGCTGTATCACAAAGTAAGGAGTTCTTTTCTAAAATGTGAAAGCTTCTCGCATGTGCTGGTGGGTCACACTGTCACACTGTGCCTGTCCATACCAGAAGTGCACCTATGCAGGTGAGTGTTCAGAAGAATTAAGCAGGGGGATGTCTGCTATTATCTTCATCACTCCTGTGTCCTCTGGACTGTGTTGAACAACAATCAGCAAATGCAACATGGCATTAATGCTCTGTTGTTTCAGTTTGTGTTATAAGGGCCTATTTACAACCATGGAGTCCTGACAGTGTGACAAAATAATAATAAGTTGCTGTTTTTCAAAACATACGGCAGAGGAGTCACAAATCAGAATTTCATGATGCTTATCTGCCTGCCTTTCTGACTCTGTTCACCTGTTAATACAGGTCAGAGCAGCAAAACCTAATCTGTGCAGGTAGGAGCAGGAAGCAGCCAAGGAAGTACCTTTACCATTGAGTCTGAGGAAAGGAAAGCACAGCAATGCTGAATTTACCTTGGAACTCTACATTCCCTAGGTGCAGGATGGCAGCCAGCAACTTGCTGATGTCCCAGTGCTCAGAGTCTGAGAACATGAGGATCTTCATAGCTGAGCGGATGTGGGCATAATCCTTGGCGTCATTCCGGCCGTCACAGGACATGCAGTTACCCTGCAAGCACCACACCAACAGGTGAGGAAAACCCTCCTGCTACACAGACAAGGAAGAAAGCACTTGCACACTGACAAGCCTTTTTACACAGAGTAGCTATCCTGTGAGTCCACAAGGATGCAAGGTTAAAAACCTATTTAGACATTCTATATCCTCTTCCTGCCATTGTATCTTCCTTCATCTTTTCTTTCAAAAAAGAGTGCATTAAGAGAGGGCTCAATAATGCATTTCTCCAGGGCTAGACTGAATACTGGGGAAGCCAAAAGGAAAAGCTGATGGGAAGACTGCTCTGGAGCATAGAAGGACAGGAAGCTTTTACAAGATTACCTACATTTACAAGGCCTTGCCTGTTTCTTTGGTTTCCTCTCTCTGCCTTGTCAGTAGGAAATTAAGAGCCCTCATCCCAAACCAAAGTGAGTCGAGTTGGATAAGTACTAGAAGGCAGATCTTAAAATAAAAATATTAGGCCCTAGTGGAAGGCAAATGGAAGCATCCAAAGCAGCATCAGAAGAACCTTCCTCAAAGCCTGCACAGCAGGTCCTAGGATGCTGCTCCTGATAGAAACTATTTTCAGCCGTAATGAAGATGGGGAAATGCCTTTTTACCCTTGCCACTTCTGACAATGTAATGTGATGATTATAAAAATGAAATATTCCTAGACATTTCAGTCTACAGCATGTAAACATGCTAGCTTGTGGCAACAGCTGACCTTTACAAAACCATGGATATGTTCTCCTATAATCCAGTCCTTCTATTTCAGTATCACATGGCCCTACTGCTGACCCAGGGGCCTTTTTATGAAATGGCCAATGAGTTAATTGCACTAATTGCACTCACCAGCTTTGCTGCAAGATCATTGCTATTTTGAAAACATTATGTTTGAATAAATCTCCACAACTTTAATGGTTTTGCTTTTGAGACTCCAGAAACAGTCTTGTTTTCATTTCCTAGAAATTAGATGCCTAGCTCCAGCTAATTTCAGTAGAGGCAGACTTAAACACATTCCACAGTTGTAGAACAGCCCAAGTCTAACCAGCTGGTATATTTAATACAAGGTACACAAACGGGCTAAAGGATAGGATTTTCATCATGGCTTTCATGTCCTAAACCACTCAATTAGCTATTTTCAAAAACCTCACCTATGAAGATCCCACTTCTGTCACAATGACATCATAACCCATGGTCACTGTGGGAGGTTACGCTGAATGCTAGCTGCCTGCATTATGTATTTAAGATTTATTAGATATAAGGACTAGGATTCTTATTAATTTTCCTCTAAGGTACACATATGTGATTACTGTTCTCCCTGGCATGAGTTCCCTTGCATTCCTTTGAAATCTGAGTGTCTGGGAAAGTAGGGGATGTTGTCCACATTCTGTTTAATGTGGTCCTTTATATTTCTTAATATTAAGAAATATTAATTTCTTAAGTCTGACTTTGACAAAAAGCTTTGACCTGCCACAAGCTGCTTCCCACTGGTGGACAATACAGTAGGTGTCTGAAACTGATGCTCACAAAACTTTTGATGTTACTGCTTCTGGTACTCTAAGGGAATGACTGTTCATATTTGGTAACAGATCCTAGTGAATGTAATTGTTCACCGGAAGAAGCAAATGGCAGAGGAAAAATGGAGAATAAAGCAGAGACTATTACCATAGTGAGATAAGTGTACTCTGAAGCAGTGCCCAGATTCAGCATCTTTTTCTGCTCTGTATTCATCCCCATTAGCATGCAATAGAAGATGTGATAGTTCCTCTCCTCGGGAGCCTGAAAAAAAATAAATAGGCCAATGGACAGCCTTGTCAGGATAAGGTTCTAACACAAGAACAGGCAGAATGTACACCTGCCAGTGCCCTCACCTGCCGGCAAACCCGGGACTTCTCCAGGAGAAACTGTTCTATCCGGGCTCCTTCTATCACACCGTTTTTGTTGAAGTGAATATCAATGTATTTCCCAAAGCGGCTTGAATTGTCATTTCGAATTGTCTTGGCATTTCCAAAAGCTGATGGGCAAGAGACAGAGATAGTATCTGTATTATTGCAGTTCATAAACATCAAACCTATTTTTCCCCTTCTACTTTGCTGCTAGTATTTAGCATGTTGTGTTCCAAATGACAGTGCTGAGAAGCACTGGAGAATGACTTGTCTCAGTCTGCCTCCTGAAGAGAGGGGCAGATATACTGTGTACACAGATAATTGGGTCCTAAAAGACATATTCAAATGATCCAAATGTGGTCTATATCTGGCCAGCCAAGAGATCTGGACAAGTCTGAAGACCTCCAGAAGGATTTAGTGGGAACACATTGATCCCTGTACAGAGAAAGATGGGTGTCTCAGTGTGCTCCCCTACAGATACATCTATGCTTAGCCAGTCACTTTGTCACTGTCTAGGACAAATGCCAAAACAGGGGGCTTTGCCTTGGGCTCTGCAGTCCCAAGGACTCTTGTGCTCCTGGCACTTCCAGGGTATATATTACAGTGGCACTTCCTCCTACAGCTTGAGAGCAAAGCTGCTGTGGACTGCATGGGAGCATGGCAGAAAAGTATAGATAACATCTACAATAGATCACCAGTGTTTCAGGAGGATTACTAGTTAAGCAGGTACAATGGTTCAAGGATCTGTTTCTGAATTTTTTTATCCTGAGATAAATGTGGCAAATCAGCCATATTTGCTAAGTAACCCACCTTCCAGAATGGGGTTGGCCTCTAGGATTTGCTGCTCTATCCAGGAATGCTGGCCACTGACAGCTGCCAAAAACTGTAGTATTAACTTTGTACTTTCAGTTTTACCAGCTCCGGATTCTCCACTGCAATAAGAAAAAAAGATCATTAAAGGCTTCCTTTCTTTTTTTTGGTAGCATGGCAGATCAAGTTTAAAAACAACAATCCCACTTAAGTTTACCCCGTGAATGGCAGATCAGACTGTCTTTCATAGAAGGCTGGGAAATTTGAGTCTTTCATCATCTTATCTGCTCAAATTTAAGTTGTTTTTCAGTCTTACGCTGAGAACTAAATTCTCCCATCAATTAAAAACAAGAATATCCATGGAAGACATTCTGTGCCTGTGCAAATTAAATGACCACTTACTTTTCTTTTTTATTGCATTGCTAGATTGTTAATGCTAGTGTTAGCACAACAACTGAGTTGACTCAGCTATAATCAGCTACTATTGCAGTGAGACTATCTGGTTCTTCATATTGAAGACAAACAGAAAATGGATTCTTTCTAGGACGAAGAAAGCTTCCATCCATCTTTGGGCTAGCAGAGGTTACTTCTCTTGAGGAAATGTCTAGCTTCAGAAACTACATGTAATATAAATATCTTGTCTCCAAGGTAAAATATAGCCCTATATCACACATGCTCAGGTGTTACATTTCTGTAGGTAGTGATATGCACATTCCATGTGCAAAATGTACAACCACATCCAAAGATTCTGGGGGAAAACAATGGACTTTGGAAAACCTTTGCTTATGTTTTAGGTTTTGCAGTCCTAACTGAAAATAAAGGAGCAGGGAAAAAAAAAATTCCTTCCTGTTGTTTCTAATTTTATCTGTGCCTCCGTATGGAAGGTCTCCTGTGTCCACAAGGTGCCCCAAACCATTCCAAACTTGGTTTCTGCTATTTGTCCTCTCTGAGTCCATTCACCTGATCACACAGCACTGGTCTCTCTTATTCCTCTTCATATTGAAGTAACAGTTGTCTGCAATGGCAAAGACATGAGGTGGAAGCTCTCCAATCCTCTTGTTACAGTACAGTCTGATCTGATCCACTGTGTAGAGGGGCAGCAGCTGGTATGGATTCACTGCTACAAGGATTGATCCTGTGTAAGTCTGGAAAACAGTTGTGAGCATTATGGCTACAGCAAACCTGCAAACAAGAATACAAGCCGCTTGCAATATAAATCTAAACAGAGGCAGGAGGGAAGCCAGGGAGATCATAGCAGCACGTGGGTGAGGCTGAGAGCCCAGTTCTTCACTATCAGTTGCTGTTAAAACATCCCAGGGTAAAGAGGGTTTTGCCCAAGGAAGAATACTGGTGTAATCTCCTTGCCAAATGACAGCTCAGTTCTCTGTCTCAAGCTGAAGTACACGGGAAGTCAAATTTGACCTAGCACTTTGGTGTTATCATAAGGCATTTTGCAGTGTTTTGTTAAGCTGCTTTTGTATCCTAGTGCAGATGTAGCTGAGCTTTGCTAATGGGCCAAGTCATAGTTGTGCTGTTCATACAGTGATTTAGAAACATCTGTATACAGCACCACCAGTGAAATGAAGGAGGCTGTTGAAGGCTGTGGAGATGCAAGGCAATAATATTGTTAGAAAACTACATGAAACAACTGCAGGTTGCTAGAATTTAGTATAACCTCAGTAGTTATAACTGTAGGATCTATAAAATCAGTTCCTTTTTACATTAAATATCATTACACCTATGTTGTAAGAGGCAGCTTCTCTCTACTACTGTATATAATATAGGAGGAAAAGAATGGAAAAACCTGAATATTAATTATAATATTACAAATTGGAAACTAAGGAAGAAAAAATAAAAATGCCAAATTTCCTAGTTACAGATAAAACCTGTAATGGACAAAATATTCACTTACTCATTAGCCATCTTACTACATCAAAATCAAGTAAATGTTGGCTTGGATTGTGAGACATTGAAGTCATGTTGCTACATAATAGCTAGGTTGATCCTCCAGGTAATGGCAGCACTAAGCTGTAACACGGGCTGGATTTAGTTCATTGTCAGTGGCTGGTGGCAGCGATCGCTCTGGGAGAAAGTAAGTGGAGTCACTACCTGTGCCAACACTGTGACTGAGGGGCTGCTGGTAGCTCTCTTGTTCACAGCCAAAGTATTCAAGTGAAAGAAGAGAAAAACTGTGTCGTGTCTCCTTGGCACCCTCAGTCATTAAAGAAGTCAGAGGGTCCTGTGTGAGCGAAAGGCTCACAGGCTGCAGAAATCACTTGCTAAATGTAGAGGCTGCTCCTGGAAGTTACTGCAGCACTCACATAGACTTTGTGCTCCTGATGTCGGATGAGGAGGTTGTGCACCATGCCAGCTTCATGGAGATCCCCGAGGCAGATCATGTCCTCCACCCCCTGGACAGAGGACGGGTGCATCAGGCGCACCATGTGCATGTTCCGAGCCGTGATCCAGTGCTCCTGACAAAGGCAAGGCACAGACTTTAACGTGTGATGCAGTGGCTCACAGGCAAACAAGGGAGAGCTGAGTTAGACTAGAGTGAGCTTCAGTATAATACATGCTCAAGCATGCATGTTGTAACACACAGGTGACTGCCTACAGGGATTAACTGGTTTGCTGCTCCCCAGGACAAGATGGTTTAAACTACTGAATGAAGCCATTCAGGTGGGTTCTGAACAGCACCAATTTTAACACTGTTCAGAGTGCAACTCTGTCATCACAGACAGAACACTGTATGAGGTAGAGATGAACTGATTTCAATGGGATGATGTTTCCACCTAAAACTTCACCAGATTTAGGGATTGGAGCCCATCTATTTCCTTTTCCTAACCATGTACATATAACCTTTATCTTATGAACCTCTGAATCTTCCTAGTGTTTGGACTTGGAGGTACTAGGTAACCATCCTATACTTGTCTTATTTCTATAATTTTTCCTTTATTATATCCTACCTATATCAAAGTCAGACCATCTGGATAGATGGAGCCTTGGTCTGACCCAGTAGGGCCTTCTTTTGTACTTTGTACTTTTGTATTTTCTCTTTTACAGAAGATGATGGCATAGCCCACCTTGCCTTCATCATCCTCCAGCAAGATCCGTCCTGAGTCAGATTCCTTTACAACTGCCCCAATAGGGACATTAAATTCACTGTTTGGTTGAGTGTCCAGCCATACATGATCACCCTGGGGAGAAAAAAGATATTGTCAAGTACAGTGTGATACTTGACGCCATGTAGTGCACAGCAAACACCTCTTGGTCTTGCTTTTTCAATTATTTGATTTCTTTAGCAGTGTTTAACTGGGTAAGTTCTTACTGCTTGCAGGAAGTGCATTTACAGACCTCTGAATTCTACTCCAAGCTCCACAGCTGATCTGGAACATGACTTTGGACAAGTCATCAAACCCAGCTGTCTCACAAGAGGAAATGAGGCAGCACTTTTTCCAAGGACAGCAATAATACAGCTCCACTACCTCTCAGAGGCTGGCTGGGGGCACAGTGAATGCTGGGGAACTGGCTTGGCAGCCTCATATGAGCTATAATATTCTCTCAGAAGAGATTCTTGAGAACATAGACTTTATCAGGAAAGAGAAAAACAAACAGATGCACATACTGGATGCATGGAAATGTGGAGGCCTCTGTTGTGAGAAATTTTAGATACTAATTTTTCCTGCTATAGCTGAAATGTGAGTGCATCCATGATCTCTCTTAGGAAAAAAAAAAACCCACCATGATTCTTTATCCAGCTTAGTTCCTCTCTTCACATATGTAGAGTCTTGTCAACATCTGGCACCTCTGCAGAGCAAGCAAGAATCTGCTCTGCTGTCCCTGGAGGAAGGGGTGAGCCACAGCTGCCCTTTCCTAGGAATGAGCAACATCTTGGTGTTGCCTATACCAGTGTCCTGGTTATACTTTCCTACTCCAGGCCCTCGGGAACACCTCTTGCTCCCGTCTCTAATACAGATTCAAACAGAAAGATGGAATGAAAACTGAACAGAGTTGTAGTTCAGTGGACTTTCTATAGCTGTGTCTCATCATATACAACTTTTGTTAGACACCAAAGCACTGATTGTCATAGTTTCAGTGTTTTTACTGAAAAATTCTTTTTCCTCTCGAAATACTTTGTGGCTTACATTTAAAACCAAACAACCAATGTAAAGCATCCATAAACATTGCACAAGATTATGAAGAATGTTACAGAGTAATAGCTCTTATTTGTGTTGAACAGAACTCCAAAGGTAACTTATACAGTTTCAGTGCCACACCTTGTGACAGAGGTCATCTGCTCAACAAGAGCATGACCTGATGAGGCAAGACACCTGCTTCCCTAGTCTAGGCTGAAATTATTTTATACCTTGTTGATAGTGGATTATTGCTACTTTCTTTTGGTCGAACCATGATGGTAAGGTAATTTTCTCCTCTTTGAGCCTCAGGCTAATCACTCAATCAGAGCAAAGAGTAGGACTTACCTTTCTGAAAACCACCATTATGTTTCAGATCACTGTATGCAACCTGCATGCCAAGAACATAATGTTAGGTCAGAAAACGGTTTTGTTTTGATGAGAACAGACAGTGGGGTTTCCTTGCAAAAAAAACAGTAAGATGTCTTAAAATAATTTTGTTAAAGCAGAAGAGATCAGAGTAAGATACACCCAATGTAGAAACAATGACACTATCTACACAAAGCAAAGAATCTGCAGCACTGGGGTGATGCTCTGAGCTCTGAGCTCTGCCACATAACCCTGGAGATGCTCTCAGCCCTAAAGATATCACTGTGCTCATTTTCATACCAAATAGTTCTCGAAGTCAACTGCTAGGCACAATTATTGTTTGAACTTCACGGTTAGCTCACTAATAAATAGACTCCATGGTGCAATGTGATTTGATGCACAATAAAGTGCATCAAAGTACTAAAGTACTAAAGTACCTTTAGCTGGTCCATTGACCCAGCAGTTCAGTGGCTATCCCAGAGATACAGGTTTAATTAATACTTTCTGAGCTGAGTTCCCTCAGACCTCCAGCTTGAATCCACCACCAAACAGTAACGGAGGCCTAGAGTTCACCTTCCTTGGCTGGAATGGGAGGGACTGCAATCAAGGCATGAACAGCAAAATAAGAGACCGGAGGAAACCACAATAAAATTAGGAACTCACTATCAAGAAGATAACAGCCAAAATATCAGTGGCCAGAAATCTACAGTAGTGCTTTAATTAAGGGATGATGCCGTTTAGGCTGTCGTAACCAAGAAACTAAGTCTTCAAAGCAACTTTCTGTCTCACAGAGCAGGATTTTGGGAGTGATTCCATGACTAGGATTATTTGCCAGCTGGTCTTTCATATTCTGTTATTCTTATGGCAAAGTCCTCACATTCAGGACTCAGAGGCAGGACCTACATATCAACTTCAACACTGACCTGTTGCTGTGAGTAGTGCAGGGTGGCACAGAAGCACAGTCCTTGGCAAACATGGGCTAAATGTGGGCCAGGGTCAGTGATTCAAACTGACAAGCACTTTTTCACCTGCACCAGAAACCAGAATGTGGCAAAAGAGCAGAAATGTTGACCCCAAACAAGGAGGCAGTGACAGATGCAAGCACAGAGACAGCCATACAGTGTCACATCAAAGGGACAGCTGACTCTGAATCTGGTCTGACAGCAGCCAAGAGCAGACCTGTAGGGAGGAGATCCCATATAATCCTAGGATATGCAGTTCCAACATCTAAAATTCTTATTCCCAGAGAAGCAGTTAAGTGGCTACCCCCTGTAGCTGGTTGCATGGACACTTCCTGGCCAAGCCTGGCTCTCTTTGCTGCTTCTCTTGACAAAGTAATGCTGCACCATAAACCAAATTGCAACCCACAGGATGGGTATTTACCTCTCCAGAAGAAATCTTCACTGTGTGGCTTTTGCAGCTCAGGCCTCTCTTTTTCATAAGCATTGGAGTAAGAAGGGAAAGGAAGATGAAACTGGCCCTGGTGCCATTAAGTGCCAGTTCTCCACTGCACAAAGGAGGAAATGACTGAAGCACGGTTATTTATTAGAGGACTTTGCTCCCATTTCAGTGTATATGTCACTTCCAGGTCAGGTGTTCCAGCAAGCACGAAGGCTAATTCTTGCCTGAGTGAACCTTAAACTTCAATCTCTCCACTGGGCCCGTATACTTTCAGATTTCTGGAAAGCACTTTCATAAGAAAACCCTTCAGCATCTGGTCTTGGCCTGCTCCAAGAGGATTGACTTCCCTAGGACTGTCTCTCACCCTGTTGTGTATTAAGAAAATCAGACTTTCATCTCTTCATCAAAACCCTCCTTGGTTTTCCATAGCTCTTTTCTGCAAGAAAATGCCCATCAGCCTGTGTCCTGTCTGGTCTGTGTTTCACAGTACCTAGAGCTCAGACCAAAATTAACTCATCACATTTAACTGAAAGTCATACATGCACCCATATAATGGGATGAAATGTCCTGGATTTATTATTATGAATTTATCTAACTGCCTGTATCCACTTCTCTCTTCCCAAAACAGGACAGGATGGCCAAGAGCTTTCCTCTCTCTTTTGGTTCCATATGTACTCTCTGTGTCCTTCTCACAAATCTGGTTAAATTCCAGTATGGGAAAGAAACAGAAGTGTAGTACATCTGTAGAGAGGCAGATACAGCGTTTCTCCAGCCAAAGCAAGAACTCAGGAGTTAAGCATATTCCAAACTTTACAATGAGCCCAAACAGTGAAGATGAGATTTTTTTTCCATGTACCTTAACCCAGCTGTGTTACCTTCCTCCAGGGCCCTGTGTGCAACACTGTGCACTAGTCTGTGTAGCCACTATTAAACAGGCAAATGTAAATGTGCTATAATTGGGAGCATGTGCTAGTACACCTAATACCCTAATTCTTATTTTCTTGTTTCCTAGGTTCAATGTGGCTGCATTGTATAATGGGGACCCTTGCTGTAGCTCCATGTCCAAATCAGAGGTAAGTATTCAAACATAGCAGTAAATAGTTGGGAGTAGCATGTGTTTATCAACATCACATATTTGTGTTTTAATGTCAGTCTCCTTACCCGAGTTTTTGTTTAAATCTTACAGCAGCAGGTACAGGTGCAGAAATAAAATGTAAGCCCTTCAGGGCTCAGAGACTTTTGGAGAGAAGCAGAAAGCCACAGAGAGCTTTCTTCAAGTTTCTAACTGTGCAAATCATTCCTACTCAAAGATTTTGCCTCTAAGTAGTTCTTTAGCAGACTTATTTTTATACAGTTTTTAGACATCTGTATGCTGTATGTGATTAACAAAATTCCAAGTACTGATTTTATTAGGTAAAAGTCAAATAGTGGCAAAGAAATTAAAGTACATACCTTTATACTACAAAGGCAGATATCTAAACCCAAAGCATTTTGCGTAAAGGACAAAAAATGCCATGCATATTCCTTCAGCTAACAAAACATACATAATTGAATTGCAAATGGAACCTGTTTGGGGGCAGAGAATCTCACTCTAAAATTAACTACGTTGTTAACACTTGTGCCCGAGACACAATGCCTGTGTTGCTTCAGAGAGAAGTACAGGATTTATGTCCTGTAGACACTGTACTAGATGGAATCATAGGGGAATCAAGGTCATCTGAAAGAGAAGTACAACTCATTGTACAGTTGAGATACGTGGTAGAAGGGAGATTGATTTCCACAGCTGACATACCCAAGAGGTAGAAAATAAAAGCTGAGGGAGTAGTGACTTGATATACCAAGGGGAAGCAGCCAAGATGCTCTGTGCAGCACAGGGCCAGCTGAGGTTTGGGCAGGCACTGAGCTGTGCAGATGGGGAAGGACAGGAGAGGAACTTGCCAGGAATGAACAACGCGATGTACTGCTGAACACACAGTTTGGTGAGGGACTGTGCAAGGCACAGGAACATTTGTAGTGGTAATTAGGGGTAATCTGTAGCATGGTCTATCCTGATTAATTCTTGTGACCTTTCCTTTAAGCAAAATTCTGATGGTGAAGACTGTGACATCACATCTTAAGTAATAAAGCTCAAAAAATTATTAAGTATGTTGCAAGACACTGGCACAGGCTGCCCAGAGAAGTGTCCAGGGCCAGGTTGGACAGGGCTTGGAACAACCTGGGACGGGAAGGCACCCCTGCTATGGTGGAACTGGATGAGCTTTAAGGTCCCTTGCAATCCAAACCATTCTGTGATTCTGTGATGAATGCTGCACCAAGAAAAACAACAAAATAAAATTGGATGAACCCTGGTGAATTTAATCCTGCTGTTGTTCAAAGCAATAGGTCTGTCCAGATAGACATGTGTTAACAAAACTGCCTCTTCCTGGCATTTTCCTGATTAACAGATTGATGTCAGGATCAAAGGGTTTAATTTGCACATGGTACTACCTTTCATGTTTTCTCTCCAGCTAAATCAAAATGGCCTTGTCATTCCTGCATCACCAAGTCCTGGATACCAAAATCATTTTATGTTAAACTAGTTATTTCTCTGAGGTTTCTGAAGTGAGGTGGATTGGGTGTAACAGTTTGCAATTTAAACTGTTCACTCAGCAGTCCTCTTGCCTACACTAACCTCCTTCCCTTCCTCTAAGCAGATTTGTAGCTCTAAGTCACTGATGTCTGTTAACTCTGAAAGGGCCAGTGCACGGAACAAAGTGAACTAAATAAGAAGTACATACCATTAAAGGATTTCCAAGTGCATCTCATGGTTTTCTTGAGCATCCTGTTCCTCAGGGGAAGGGTTATTTCATTCCAGCCTGTTCAAGGAGTTGCACAATGAGGCAGACTGACGGGGCTCTGGGATCTGTGTCATTACACACCTTCACACATGCCAAGTGGGCGCTGCTTACGCTGCTTGGTAGAAGACAGGTCACTCTCCCCCACTGTGCAATCCCATTATGGTCTGACTGTCACTCCATCCTTCCTTTTGGGAAGCAGCCAGGATGGTATCACAAGAGTATATTACAGACTGATATCTGCCAAGCTCTGGCTCATGAGGAACAAAGGCATGTGCACGCTAGTGTGCACACACACATTACCTGCAGAACGAGGGCTGGAATGGATGCCCAGTTACTCAGCATTGATGGGGTCAGGTTTTTTCAGACACAGTGCTCCCTACCCTGTGTGATGCACATGGCATGTCACAAGTAGGTTAGGAGGTTTCAGGAAGATGGGAATTCATAACTATTCCTAATTCAAAACGATTAGGAAGAAACCTCTGTGCCTCCTTCCACTCTCAGTAAATGCACAAAATCTCTATTCTTTCATCGGTGCTGCCTCAGTGCATCTGGAATTTGGGACAGTGGCTCACCATCACTGCAGAACATGATACATATCTATAAAGGACTAATTTCCAAGGTGGACTATCATCATACTCTGATCCTCTTGGAACTTCAGTTTTAGATAGATTTCTGTGTTTTCTAGACACATTGATACAATTTCCAGGTACCTTGGTACACATTATTCAACAGGGATTTTTGTTGTTGTTGTTGTTGTTGTTGTTTTGTTTAAATTTGGTTTGTTGTTGTTGTTGTTGTTGTTGTTTGTTTTTTTTTGTTTGGTTGTTTTGTTTTTGTTTTTTTGTTGTTTCTATTTATGTTTCCCTTTTCCATAATTTTCTGCTACACTACTCCCAAGTTATTTCATTATTCTTTTATTTGTTGTGTTGTAAAGTTGTTATTCTGCCTTCTATTTAGTCACTTCTGTAAAGTCATTCCATTTCTTTATGGAAGTCAGAGAAATGCAATGACAGGAGCCTCCCATCACATACTGCCACATGTACCTGCTCCTTCCAGAAAAGATCTCAGTGAAACCACACAGTGCAAAGACCTAAAAGAAGTAAAAATCATATAGGAGCAGGAAAAAAGGACATGATACCACTAAGAGCATGGTCCTGAGACTCACTTAAGGATCTTTGTGGCTATCTGGAAAAGACCAGTAGAGTGGTAAACAACCAGACATTATCTGTGTTTTATGGAAGCTGCTTTCGGGGGGGTGTGTGTGTGTGTGTGTGTGTGTGTGTGTGTGTGTGTGTGTGTGTGTGTAAGGTTTTCTGCATTTTCACTAAGAATTTAGGATTGCATCCGAGAAACATCTGACTCCACTGCCAATTTCTCCTTCTAAGTGTTTCACTGTAGAAGATGTTGAGTAATGACTCAGTTCTGAGAGTTCAGCTGTGTTTACCCTGGTACACTCCTGGAATTCTCTGCATGAAATTGTGCTTGCTGCTGGATGGGAAGTGTTGGTTAATAATGGTTTAACCTCTTTGTCATCCACTCCAAGGTGCCTCTAGCACAGCAGAAATAGACTCATTTTGCCCCGAACACTCAACTTACTAAATTTTGATGACTCTGAACAAGGGTGCAGCATGCAGAAATCATAAAAATCACTGATGTTCAGAAATATACCAAATGACAGGTGCAGCAGTCTGTCTCACAGAAATCTGTCTCACACTGACCTGCATTTCCCTAGAAAATGAGGGTGCTGTTCTGACAGACCGAGGGGCAGGACACCAGCACTGTATGCATTTATTAGAGCCATCGTTTTGAAATGCTGCACGAATGACAGCAGCCATCCCTATATCAAGGGCATGCCAAATACTTGGGTAATGCTGCTACTCAGAGGATAGGGGCTACTAAAACAGAACACAACAAACCCTAAAAAATACGAGCATTGTTTTGCCCTGCCCACGTTTACTGCGGAAGTCACCATCCCCCGGGAGCTCAGGGTGAACTTTCAATCCTGAAAGGCTAAATCTGCAGGATCCACCCACACATGAACTAGATTGAACTGGAGCTTCAGCCAGGACAGTCAGGCCTAAATTTGCTGAGAGAACCTGTCCTTCCTTTCCATGGCCATGGTGGGTCCCCTTCCAGCCAGCTGTGAACACGGACATTGCCAACCCCCGTGCAGCATCACAGCCCGCTTGGGAGCGTGTGCCTGAGCTCTGCCTCTGCTTTGCCACCTTCTTGGAGATGCATGTTAATCTTGCTAACCTGGCTTGTAAAGAGCAGATAAATTAATCTGTTATTAAAATGGCACCACCTTTTCTGCTCTAGACCACACTCCAGATCTCCCAACCCTTAAACAGTCACTGCGGGAAGCATCGCACCATCCCTTCGTCTGGCAGAAGGGAGGTGTTGGGAACTCTCTCGTAGCTCAGGGCTGTGGTTCCGAGCAGCCATTAACACTGTCAGGGCTTGCTTTGGTCTCCTGGAAATTCCCGCAGGGCTCAGACAAGGCAACACCTTTGCCAGGATCACAGCCACGTCACCCTGCAGCTGAGCACCGCCGCGGTCACACAGGGGCTACAGACAGCCTTTTCTCCTCCAAGGCTCCTTCAGTTTCCCCAGCGCTTCAGCTGTCAAGCTGCAATGAAGGGATATTCTACGGGTGTTGTGGAGTGAGGGAAGGACAGGAGAGCACAAAACCATCCCGGCTTTGTGGTGCTCGGCCCCGAGCCCTCGGGGCGGGGCCTGCTGCCGGTCTACAGCGCCCCCTGGCGGCGGCTGCCCCGGCAGTCTCGCGAGATCCGTGCGCGCGGGGCGGGGGCGCTGCTGGGCGGGGAGGCGCCATCTTGTTCCTGTGCGAGGCGGCGGGGCCGGGCCGGGCCGGGGCTGCGCTGAGGGAGCGCCCAGGGCAGCGGCCGCCGCCACCGCGGGGCGCGGCATGGATACCCACTATTACGGTGGGGAGCAGTCAGGTAGGGACGCGGGGCGCAGGATCCTGCGGAGCGGGACTCGGGTACGGCGGGGCCCGCGGGTTCAGGGGCGCAGCGGCGGGGCCTTGGCCTGAGGGCAGCCTGGAGTTAATTGCTTCAATAGTCCGGTGTCGGGCAGTGCGTCAGTCTCTGCCCGCCTGGTATAGGAGGGTTTGTGCGCTCCCGGGGGTGAGGGTGGTTTGTTCGGACAGCCCCGTTTCCCTGCCCCGTTAGAGCGGGAGCCCGCCCGGCTCCTGTGCGGTTCCTTTAAACGCTGAGGTTTACTTTCTTTTTTTGATCTCGGAATAGATGATGGAGGAGCTACTCCAGTGCAAGACGAGCGAGACTCAGGATCTGATGTGGAAGATGAAGGAAACGAACAACATTCTGGATCGGAGAATGGAAGTGTAGGGCATCATTCAGAGGTATTAAGGGAGCTTTATCTAGATAAAGGTTACTCTTCTCTAAATTCTTTTTTGTTGTTGTTTAAAGTGGCATTCTCTCTTAAGCGAGACACACGTGTTTATTCAGTTCCTCTTAAAGGTTCTATCGGGCAAAACTTTATTTCCATAAAAAAGTGCTGGATAATCTCTTGACGAGTATGTTGGCTAGGTTTTGGGGTCTTTTTCTTAATCGTTATGATAGCACACACTGTTCTGAACTTGAATAAGTTACACTCGATTAGCCTTGATTTCACAAATATAAAGTGTCGGGCTTTGAAGCTCTGAGAGATGGATTATGAGGAATTTGAAGTTGTACCTGAAATTCTGCGCAGTGATGTAAACCCGCACGCTTTGGAGGTGTAGATTTCCTTGACACAGAATAAATGCTCTCCCAGCTTCCATATCAGATGGAGGCACTGACTCTTGAGTCAGCTTTGTGCTGGGTTTTCATCTTGTCACTTCCAAAGGAGCACTTGTGCACATGGAGCAGGTTGTGTTTCCCAAATGGCACTTGTTTTTCCTCTGAAGTGGTTCCCACTTGGAGAAGCATTCGGCATGGAAAGGCTTTGGTTTAGGGTTGTCTCTGGGGCAGTCACTTCATTTGTAGATTGACTGGGCTGAGAAGAGGTTCTGGTAAAAGAGAAGGCTCCCTTTAGACTTCTAGGACAGTTGGGGAGCTAAAATTTAATTTTTAAGAATTGTTTGTGACTCACAATAGAGCTACATCAGGTCTTAGTCGGAAGGAATGATTTTGGCCTGTGAACTCTGGTCTTCTGCCAGCAGAGTCGCAGAGAACTTTTTGATATTTATAAAAACAGCAATTAAAGTAATTTCATACTCTATTTTACGTAAAGATGAGGATTTACTGTGACTGGGTTTCAGTGCTATACATTTCAGAAATTGCTTAAAATGTGACAGAGGCTGATTTGAGAGAAGGCTTGACTCCACTGTGGCATAACTTGCAATCCTATTTTTAATTTTTTTTCTCTTCCTTTATTGAATTCATACTTCCTTCAGAGTTAAGAAAGGGGATAAAGATTTTGTATTTTTATAAAATGAAAGTTCTTCCCATGTATTTGAACTTAATTGTAAAGTTCACATTTGGAATTTACTTTTTTGGAAAGGTGTTGATATTTCCAAGGCAAGAAAGAGATTTGGTGTGAGGCAGCATCTCCCATTTTGATAATTACAGTTTCAGTGTGGCAGGAAACTTATTTCTCAGGCTGGGAAAAATAACTGTCTGTCTGGAGGGATTTAGTACTTTTGTTTTAATGAGAGAAAAGTGTGATGAGTGTATGAAGAGTCATGGTGCTGCTACAGTAGTACTAAACTTTTTCTGCTAAGTCATTGGTTTATGCTTGATCATTGGTTCTTACTTTTCTGTACTTCTCTGAGGTTTTAATTTTACTTACTGTGGCAAGGAAGTTGACTAGTGTTTACATCTACAGCATGTCTTCTTCAGATTTAGGTGAGCAGAAAGTACCAGTTATCATTGTTAACTAGTCCTCTTCATGTGCTGCATTATTTTAAAGACTTTGTTCTGTGATGGCAGTTGAATGTTCCTCTGTAGGTAAAATACTTTAGAAAGTCAATTAAAAGAGCCAAGCTAAGTCATGTTTCTGACCAATACTAAATGTGAACTGTCAGGCCTTAATGCTTTAGATTCAGCTCAAATCAAAACTTGAATATTTTGTTTTGCTATGAGTTGTAATTTTTCTTTCCCTCCATTGAGTTCACTTTGCGCTCAAAAGGCAATAATGTGGAGCAACAATCTCTGAAAGGAGTAGCTTTCAGTCATTTGTCATATTATTTACTCTGAGTATTCTCTCATCCTCTTATTTTCTTCATCTTTAGGAGTATATGGGAGAAATGACACTCAAAGGTAATAAAACCTTTGAGACAACCTAATCAGTTAAGTCTATTTAATTACTATTTTGTCTCTAATTTAGAATTCAGATGTAAAGAACTGAAGTTTTAAAATTTCAAACTTTTCTTTCAGGTTGTTAACTTTAAAGAAAAGGGGAATCCTGAGGAATTACTTGTGTAGGTCTCAGGTATGTGGGTTTTTCTTTTCCACAATTCTTTTCTGGCTTTCCTTCCCCCGGTCCCACTTTATCTATAAATGTTCTCCTTGATGTCCTTACTGATTCTGCTTTAGACAATTAGAATTAGTTTTAGTACAGTAATGAATCTGAAATCATGTTTACAGTGTTGGTAGCCAAGTCAGGCTCATACAGAAATCTGTAACAACTTAGTTCTTACACTTCCACCAAGTTGCTGCTGTTTCACGAATTAAGTTGTGGTTAGACTGTGATTCTTAACAAACACAAATATGTGACACTTCTGAAAAAAAGGAGGAACTTGCTGATCTGCCCATGATGGTTGTCTAAGTCTTAGTTTAACATGCATCTTTCATGAGATTGTAGTGTATGGGTTCAATTTTGTTAAAGTTATTAAATTATCAAAGAAGTAGCTCTTAAAAGTGGCTGCATGTTGATCCAATAAACAGCTTGGTAGCTGTAATTTTTATGTAGAAGTGTAACACTGTAAATTTGATTTTGATATATTCCTTATTTTGTACTGTACTAAAGCCTCATGTTATAGAACTATTCTATTTTAAAAAGTTAAGGACATCTCAATTAAAATATTTATAGATAAAGAGGAGGAAGAAAAGAAAGCAAAGGAATTACAGAAAAATGCAGTAGCAATTACCTGAGACCTACTCGATTTTGAGGATATATGATCTTCCAGTCAGGCATTTGGAAAAGGAAAGCTAGAAGACTCAAAAAATTCCATACTTCATTCCTTTGAAATCAGTTTTTTGGAGATGAGCTAATAAAGAGGGAATGTGAAGACTATCAGACATATCCAGCAGCATTTCATCATTTTACTGGGAAGTTGGTCACTTTCCATATCAATTATATTCCGAAACTGCAGATTCATTAATTGTGTGCCGGAGCCTCTTGCTCTGCCAGCTGTGGGCAGGTCCTGCCCCGTGCAGGGTCTCGGCTCTGCTGCAGAAGGTGTTTCCTGATGCTGGGTGGGGCTCTGGGGCAGTGCTGCACTCACTGGCACCGTGGTGCTGCCTGGCTCAGCTTCCCACAGAGGGCTGGAGGAGGTGGTGCCTGTGTGCCCGGGCTGTGCAGGGACACCTGTGTTACCTTGGGTGCTGCTTCTCCGGGTGGGCACCGGGTGAGTCTGCCAGCTGTGAGTCTGCTTTCCCCCACCGAACATCTTCATTCTCAGGAGTGATTGTCAGTTCACAGTAACAGATTAAAGGTTTGGGGTCTTGTAATAGTCTTCAGTAACAATGCTCTCTGATTATGGTGTCTTCTCACCAAGCTTTTGCATAAGAAGCTCTTTGTAATTTAGTCATTAATTCTGAACGCGTGCATATATAACTTGCAGCCACACTTCTGACCTTAGAAATATTAAGAATCATTACTGATTCTAGTTGGTTATTAATTTTGTTATTTTAATTTGTTCACCAAAGACTTTCTAAACTGGAAGCTGGAAATGTGATGATCCTGGTATCTCAAAGAGGAGTATTTGTATTAATTTCCTTAGGTTTGTTTAGCAAAATCCTCTATAACATAATTATCAGTATTATTCAGCATTCACCAGCTAACATTGAGAGAAGACAGAAAAACCCACAAAAATAAAATGGTAGAAAAACAAGGATTAAATAATTTTTGTTACTATAGATACCAATTTGATTTCAGTGTTTCTCAGTGACCTTACCTGTAACTGCTCTGAATCTACTTTCTGTTCTGTTTCCAGCTGCAGTTTTCTGTAGTCTGAAGTATAATACAGTCAGAGAAGATCTGTCACATACACCTCTGATGGGTTTATGTGGGACATACTGGGCAGGAGAAGACAGTCAAAGTGATTTTTAGTAAGGAAAAAAACAGTAACAAGCTGAGAGCAGTTGAGTGTACATTGTTAATTCTGTCACTTCCTAATAGAAATATTTAATTCTTTAAAATTCCAGATTCAGATTTTACCAGAACCATGTTCCTTTCTGTGAGGAGAAATGAGAATTACTGGATATGAAAGATTCAAAAGATGCATCGCTGTAGAGACAGGAGCAAGCAGCAGAGAGAAAACAACTCAGATTGTCACAGCATCTGTTTGTAGTTAGCATTAAGTAACATGGAAATAGTGAAGTAGCATTTGAAGTGCCTGTTTTAAAATTGTACAGTCCTAGGATTGTATTTCATTGTTCAGTAACTTTGTTAGTCATTCTGGAGTAATTCAGAAGATCTTTATCAAGTGCTAGCCAAAGGAATAAGTATATAAAGTCCAAAGTCTTAAAAAGCAATGCTCTTTGCCACTTAGAATAATTATGGAGGAGGTAGTTCCTAAAAGCAGTTGAACGTTATTTTATTTAAAATTCTTCCTGCATCATGCATTTTAAAGGTGTATAGTATTCTTGTAGGTATAAGATAGCTACACCTACATTTTTTATGGCTCTGAATGAGAGAGTAGAATGACTACTGAAAATAAAATTAGATAGAAAATCTCCTTCCAAGAAAATTAAATTGCAGGAAAAAAAGAGATTTAGAAACTTAAGGACATACAGGTCTTAAAAGCATCTCCTAGGACTATAAATACTCAGTTTGCAAATAGAAAATGTTTATAGCTGAGACAAAATCACTGAGGAAAGCCTGACTGAGGCTTTGGGTTGAGTATGCAAAAGAGAAGTTCCTTGTACTATGTTGTTTTCAGCTGAAAACAGGCTTATGGTGGCATTAGCTGTGAGAGCTGGATTAATGGAGTGAGTGTTCAGGAATCTAATTTCATATTCTCAGGTAAATGCAATTGAGGTTTTTTTTCCAAGTAGAAATTAGATGTTGGAAAGATAAAGGATGATGCTGTAAGTAATTATACTTAGCAAGGTGGATTGTGAGAAGCTCTCTTAAAAATTGAGCATGTGGGTCAGTATTTTTTTCAATTCAAAGGTTTGTTTCAGTTCTAAAGTTGTCAGATGAGTGAGTGTGTTTGTTTATGGGTTATCTTGGGTAGCTGGATAAGCATGGGAGCTGTCAGCATAGAGAAGAGAATTGTTGAACCTGTTCTTGCACATGGAAACCCAAAACTTGTTAACAAGAAAAGGTCTGACTAAAACTTTATTCTTGTTTTTTACTAGGCTTTTGGTCTTGAGTTGTTCTTAAATAGGTTTCCTGGACAAAGAAGGGACAAGTGCTAGCTTCATTTGGAGCGTAATGCATGTGCTGTTTCAGTAAGGTGTTTTCACACAGAAAACATCTGTTTGAGATCTTCAGGAAAATAAAATCACAAATGCAGGATACTCTTCCTTGCTTTGTTACTGGGAACTTCAACTAAACCACTTTGAAGGCCTGACCTATTAAAATAAAAGTACTAAGCTTTTACCCTTGAGCACTGGACCTTCTTAGATATGTTTATTTAAGCATTCTATGAATTCTGTTTTCAAAATACCATGGAGCTGCAGGATGGGCATGCTTCCGTTGACTTCTTAATACTTTTCTTGATATGAGCTATTTGATCGTCTTTTGATACAAATTGTCTAATTATTTCCACATAGAAATAATTTCAGTTTGCAGTACCTTGGGTAATCAAATTGGAGTAAGGACAAGCAAAATCTCAGAACATTCTTTCTTTACTTTTTAAGGTGCTTTTGCTTAGTTGCCTGAGATTATTTTTCTGTTTCAGAATGAACACAGTGATGGAGAAGATGATGGGCAGGTGGGAGAGCCTCATATGACAGACTCTGAGAATGAAGATATCCCTAGGCAAAAAGAAAGTGACTCAGATAATGAGGAGCCCCCAAATCACAATGTAAGTGATTCAGAAAATGAAGCCCCTCACGGAGGGAAGGATAGTGATTCTGATACGGAGGACCGTCCAAACCGGCACTTAAGTGACTCAGAAAATGAAGATTCCTTAAATCATCGAGCGAGTGATTCTGACAATGGAGAACCTCCAAGGGATCATAGCAGTGATTTTGAAAATGAGGAATCACACAAGCAGCCAGCCAGTGACTCTGAGAGTGAGGAGCTCCAGAAGCAGCCAGCCAGCGACTCAGAGAGCGAGGAGCTCCAGAAGCAGCCAGCCAGCGACTCGGAGAGCGAGGATGTGTCCAGACACAAGCAGATAGAGTCTGAAGATAGCGATGGGGAGGACAGGAAGGAAAAGGTGCAGAATGACTCTCATCATTCAGATAATGAACATGTAAAGAAAGAATTGCAGGGCTCTGACAGTGAAGACGAAGCTCCTAAGAGACATAAAATATCAGACAGTGATGAAGATGAGAAAGAGGAAGAAAAGACAGTGAAGAGGAAAACAGCCATCCTTTCTGATAGTGAGGATGACAATGAGAAAACACGTAAGAAACTATACTGTGAAAACATGCTGTGGCAGGCAGTGGTGTGAAAGTTATATCATTGCTTTTATGTGAATAAAGCATCTAAGTGAGAAACCATAAATCAGATATGGTTTTGGAGCAGAAATGCATTTGTAGAGGCCGTTGCTCTGACTGCTTTGCTGCGTGAATGTGTATCTAATGCTTCTGAGTAATAAGTAGGTCTAACAGAAGACTGCAGGGATCTAACTGGTGTCTGTTGACATGGTAGTTTGTTATTTATGTACTTTGTTGCTGTTTCTCTTGTATTTTTTTCCTGTGCATTTTTTTTTCATACACTGAGGGGGAGAGATTTGAAATTACAATTTTTTTATGGATAGATGTGGTGTATGGAAGCTCCAGTTGCTGATTTAATAAAACAGTTCAGAATGGATATGCTTTTTAAAAAATGGCAATGGTCTGGTGTAGGAAGAGAAGTCAGAGAATAATCTGAGAGTAACAGTTGTCCCCTCTGTTACTGGGACACGTAGTAATGCTCCTTTCTGCTGGCAGCTGCAAAAAAGGTACGGATTCTTTCTGACGCTGAAGAATCAGATAGTGACGCTGCTTCAGAGAAATCTGACAAAAGGAAGAAAAATGCTGTGTCCGATAGTGAGGAGGAGGAAGAGGAAGAAGGAAAAGAGAATGCTGAGAAGAAGAAAGGGAAAGATCTGTTTGGCAGTGACAGTGAATCTGGAAATGAGCAAGAGTGAGTGCAAAGTAATATGAATTCTTTGGGGGTTGTAGACAGTGGGAGTGATGGTGAGTGGAAAACTGATAAATCCCAACCAGAGAATGGCTGTTCACCTTCATTGGTGGCATGAAGAGAAAGCTCAGTAGAAGGAGACAGAACAAAAGGGAGCTCTAAACACAGTCATTAGAGATTTTGCAGAAAAGCACATCTCGTGGTAGTCCAAATAGATAAACGTTGCTGTTACCTTCACAGGAACCTGATTGCAGATATATTTGGAGAATCTGGTGATGAGGAAGAGGAGGAATTTACGGTAAGTGTTACTGTGGATGTCTCCTGTTGACTTGGTAGGTCTGAAGAGAATGTATATGCTCCTTCGGGTCAGTTTTGTATCTGCCAGACTCACTGGGGTAGTCTTGGGGTTAAATGACTTTTACAGCTCATCTTTTGGGACAGTTGTTGGTGTGACAGTAGTCACAGGGGGAATTAGAAAGACTGTGTTTATCTTCCTAGATCCTCTGAAAATTTATCTGAAGCTTTTTTAGTGTCAGTGTGAGGTACCTGAGTAGATGCTCAATCCTGATGCATATACTGATATGCACTATCTGTACTCATCAGGGTTTTAACCAGGAGGATTTGGAGGAGGAGAAAGGTGAAGGAGACGTGAAGGAAACAGCAGATGAATCGGACTCTGATGATAACATCAAAAGAGGGAAGCAGTAAGTTACTGTGTTACATAATCCTTTCTTAATGCCAGGTTTTGGTGAAAGCCATTATGGACCCTGGGTATTAGAGGTGTGCACTTGTTGGGTATTACAGCAAGGTCTGGGATCCATTGGAGCCGCCTGGTAGTTTTGCATTTTGCATAATGAGGATAAGTACTTATCTCACAGGGGCTTGTACACTACAGTGTACAGTGACACAGTGCTTGTACACTACAGAAACAAAATGTTTTTGTACCAAGGACCATGTTTAACACTGTGGCTGTGTTTCAGCATGGACTTCATGTCAGATTTTGACATGATGCTGCAGCGGAAGAAGAGCATGAGCGGCAAGCGCAGGCGGAACCGTGATGGGGGGACTTTCATCAGTGACGCAGATGATGTGGTCAGTGCCATGATTGTCAAGATGAATGAAGCTGCTGAGGTGAGTTTTCAGGGCTCCAAAGATGCCTTAAAATTCAGTTCCCTTCTATGGGAAAGTTGTGTGATTAATAAGATACAAAAGTCTGGCTTGTATTCAGCAGGAGTAATCTGTACACTGTAGAAATCTTCTAATGTCTATATAACCATTTAAATGTTATTTGCTGTTCTAAATGGAAACATTTATTCTGTTGAAATTTTAATAAAGTACTAATTTTAAAAATTAAAATTAGTTAAATTGCTAGACTTTGATCAGCTGAAATCAACTTTTATAAAAAGGATGCTTCTATATGTAGGTGCTCTATAAACTACCTAGAAGTATGTTAAATTCTGAGAAAGGGACTATGCTTTAATTTCATTATAGCATTACTGACATGTGTCATACTTTGGTATTTGTTCCCGAGAAGAGCCCTTTTCCAGACTGTTTGAATGACAGTGCTGTGGTAATGATATCAGCATAACAGATTCATGGAACCTTCTGTCATGGCAGCCTGCCTTTTTCTAGGAGAAGTGTTTAATGTGTTACTGTGGAAGGTTTTTTGGGGTCTTGCCTTTTGTCAGGTGTCTTTTGTTTTGTTGGAGTAGCAATCAAATTAATAACGAGCACAGTGAAACACATTAAAACCAACTGAGGGATATACAGGAGTTTAGAAAGAGGAGCTTTACAAATAGCAACAAGAAAAAAAAAAATCTGAGAATGAGATCAGAAGGATAATGAGTTCAGAAAGATGGGGACAGTGAGAAAGCAATCTGGAAGGCAAGTGAAACTTCTTGGGCTTGACAGGAAAGTGTTTTTCAGACAAGATGACAGCCAGATGTTTAGAATGAGGTGGCAAAGTTTGAAATACAGGGGCAGGAAGAGGGAAGAGAGATACATTAGAAAAATCTCCTCCCTTGCAATAAAACAAACATTGCACAGAAAGAGCCTTCAATGGATTAGGACAAGTAGAAAGGAATTGCCAGTGCTGGACAGAAATCTGTTGATTGCAGTGGGTGTTTTTGTTATGGGAAACAAGTACTGAACAAGTAGTGTAAGTCAGGCCTTGGATGAAAGTAATTTTGAAATGACAGAGATGAAAATATATGTTCTCCCTTCCCATTGTTCTTAGCTATTTTTCTGTTTTCAGGTGAGGCTTTACTGACAAGTATAGAGAACCTTCAGTTATTGTAGTCAATCTAAGTCATGAAGTAGAAAAAAAATGTAAATTTAGGAGCATTCTCCTAATGTGATGCTTTTCCTGAAAATACTAACTAAAAGGATGACCATTTTTTCAGAGAAATTGTTGCATAATTGTTTGTGAGCTGTGGAGCAGGGGACAGAGTTAGTGTAATCCCTCCAAAGTTGCATTTCTGGTTTAATAGACTAGTCTTTTTCTGGTAAATGTTGCAAAGAATGGGAGTTGCTGTTTTCTTTCTTTGATTAACTTGTGCTGATTCTTCAATTCTCCACAGGAGGATCGTCAGCTGAATACGCAGAAGAAACCAGCACTAAAGAAATTAACTTTGCTACCAACTGTCGTTATGCATCTTAAAAAGTGAGTTGTCATTCTTTCAGTTGACTGTAACCTTGGGCAACAGTCAGAGCTTATAAGATTTCATGGAGTTGCACTACAGCTGTACTGAATATGCAGTAAAACTATTTTCCAAGTAAATGCTAAAGTTAGGTGACCTCAAAAACCTAAAATTATGCATAATTTTCCCTCTTATTTTAACATTAAACAAACTCAAATGTGCTGTTTTCCTGAAGGAACATCACATCTTAAGATTTTGCTATATTACATGACTTTTGGGCTTTCCTTCAAACCTTTTAGGCAGGATCTCAAAGAAACTTTCATCGATAGTGGTGTTATGTCTGCCATCAAAGAGTGGCTTTCTCCTCTTCCAGACCGAAGTCTGCCAGCATTAAAGATAAGAGAGGAGCTTCTGAAGATCCTGCAAGAGGTTTGGAATTGATTTCTAACCACATTTGATTTGAGGCTTCTCCACAGTTTTACTTTCCCAGTCATATGCTTTAGGGAAGTGTGAGGTGATAAACGAGCTGCAGGTGGGCTGTGCAGTGCAACATGCAAGGAAGCAACCTGCACAACAGATGTGCTTGTGAAAAAGAATTTAGATGATTTGGCCCTGCCTGTTTCAGGTTTTTATCCAAATGTAAGTGAAGAGTTACTTCCTGTGCATCCCTGAATTTTCTTCCCTTGTGGTCCCTTCCCTTTTCTGTTCTGTTAATGTGTGCAGTGCACGGAAGGCCCCTCACACTCAATGTAGGCTTTCAGTGTCTGTGGCTAAGCTGATTGCTTGAGAGTCTTTGCCACATAAGGTTTTATCTTTATAGGATGAATGATTTGAAGGCAGTAGCACAGTTCTGGGGTAATAGAAGCTGAAGAGCACTTGGAGCAAAAAGTTCCAGGAAGCTACCTAATTTTGTGTGTAAACCCAAGAATGTTATGGCAAATTTCTAGATTTAGGTGTTTGATGCTTTAAATAATTCCTAGTGGGAAGTGAAAACATTAACTTTTCCGAGCTGATTTAAGTGAAAGGTGAGTTTTGCAAAGTTCAGTGACACCATTAGTGTTCAGACATAATTTGTTGCTGTTCTTGGACTTTTCCTTTTCTCTGCAGCTGCCCAGCGTGAGCCAAGAGACACTGAAGCACAGCGGCATTGGACGGGCTGTGATGTACCTGTACAAACACCCCAAGGAGTCGAGGCCCAACAAGGACATGGCCGGGAAGCTGATCAGTACGTAAACCTGCCTGCGCCTTGCCTGACATTGCACTGGTCATGAATGGAACTTCTGCATCAGTTTCTGATGCACTGCTGTGGTCTGTGGAACAGATTCTGCAATGTAGGAGCCTCACCAATCTGTGTCATAACTTTGTAGAGCTCTTAACAAGCACTATTACATTAACTTCTGCATGCACCTGTTCCATTGTCTTAAACCAGAGAATGGCATTTGTTTTGTGCTGGTTCTCTCGGCTTATTGTCGAGATCTTGTGTATATGCTGCAAAGACAGGAAGGTGCTGCCAGAGGACTGTTTATTCCATGGACTTCAGAGAGAACTTGGCTGACTGAATGTTTGTCACTCAACCAGCTGTACTCCATGTGGAGTGCATTCCATCCAGAATGGCTGCAGATTGATGATAAGCTTACATTCTTCAGGAGCTTTTCTGCATATTTTTAAAATAGCATTCCTGGGTTACGCAGGAGCTCCTGACACTGTGTGCTGAGAGCTTGGAGATGTTCTGAAAGAGCAGGTAACAAGGAGACTTGGGGGATGAAAGCTCTTGCTTTCTGTTCACAAGGCTGGTTTTCCATTAAATACTAGGGGCTCAAAAATTGGTTGAAAGGAAGCCTAAATACTCACCACAAACTTTCAAAGCTGTACTTGGTCACCAAAGTGGTTTGAGAGAAACAAAGGCCTGGTCTTTGTTAACTGATTTTTTTTTTTTTTTTTTAATAGATGAATGGTCTAGACCCATCTTTGGCCTTACCTCAAACTACAAAGGTATGACCAGAGAAGAGAGAGAACAGAGAGATTTGGAACAGATGCCTCATCGAAGGAAAATGAGCAGGTAGAGTAGCAGGCAGAAACATTAAATTCTTCTGTGACTCCATCAAGAGAAACCAAGTGGTGTGTAAATACTAAAAGAGATAAAAGGGGTAGTAAGTTATGGTCTCTCTTTTAACATACTTGATTCTCTTTTAAAATTTCTTTCTCTGTGTACAGATGCCTATAAATACTTATTTTCCTTGCAGCTCTGGTGGTCAGACTCCCCGTAGGGACCTGGAGAAAGTGTTAACAGGAGAAGAAAAGTAGGTTGGATTTTTTTTCTTATTTTATATTGAGTGTTTTGGTGGCACTACCACTATGGAACTTGTGCAGGGGTTGTAGAGGCAGTGGTATGCAGTGTGTTTCAGAGGAGAGCACACTGGATGGCTTTACTTCTTCCTGGTTAAGATTTGTCCACAGAAGTCACATCCTTTTTTCCCACAGGGCTCTCAGGCCTGGGGACCCTGGGTTCTGTGCCCGTGCGAGGGTGCCAATGCCCTCCAACAAAGACTATGTCGTCAGGCCCAAGTGGAACGTGGAGATGGAGTCCTCCAGGGTAAGCACTGGTAGTGTCCTGGTGACTGTTCCTAAGCCTGGGATTCTGTCACCGTATCGCCGTGGTTACTGTACAAGAGGGTAGTTATTTAAGGGCCTCGAGTAGTGAGCGTGGACAGTATATTCTCTGATAAGTAGGCTGATCTAAGCTCATCACATGTTTTCACAGGAAGACATCTCTGACCAAAAAGAGATTTTTGATTTAACTTTTCTAGAATTTCTCTCTTAGGTGAGAATCTGATTACAGGCCTCTTGCTTTAAAGCATTTGGAGCTAAAGCTTCAGTTCAGTGTCTGTGTCACTGCACTGACGTTTTTATACCTCACCCAGCTTTTGTATCATGTTCTGATAATATTCCAGTTTGGGAAACTTTAGAGGTTTTGGTAAGCATGAAGATCTTCAGTGGAGGCCTTTGTGTTGCTCTGTCTTCATCCATCTACTCATAGTTTCATTTAAAAGGGGTGTATGTGGTAGAATATGTATAAATGGAAAAAGTAACAATTGCTGTGCTGTCTGCTGTTCTTTCTGCTTCTGTCCATTAATTGAGATGTTGTTTCTAGCCCGGGACTATTAAGAGAGGTATTAGTCGCTTGGAAAAGCACAAGAGACGGTTTGCTGAACAGAAACGACTCAGCAAAGTGCATCGGGCCATCAAGTTCAGCATTGAAGGCAACAGGATGCCCCTGTAGCCATGCCACTGCCTTCCCAAGTTGGAGAGGTATCCCTCGAGGGAGGTGTGAACAGTGCATGTGCTCCAGCTGTTGGCAGTTTGCACATGCAGGACAGGAGTGTGTACGCCCTAACTTAAACCTGGAAAACTCTCCTTGAATTCTCTGGTGTCTGTACTGTGACCTACAAGGGAACTTGTACAGGAGAAAGCAAGCTCTAGCACATAACATCTGCCATTGCTCCTGCCTGTACAGCTTCAGGGTACCCCGAATGACAGGAGTTCAGTGAAAATACCAGCTTTGTGCTCAAAACCAGCTTTGCACCACCTGTGGTTTTGAATGCTGTTCTGACACAATTAGGTTTTCCAGATTCACCTGAAGCGACATGGGAATTCTTAGCCCTTGGTACAGGATCTCGTGTCAATGCACGCCGGCGTCTGTGGCTGACCTCTGACTGGGGCACAGTGAGGTGTTTTTCACACCTACTCCTTCAAGGAAGTAGAATGATGTGAGACAATAGGGATGGTTGATGGGAGCTACAGAATGAGACCAGGGGGAGAAGAATCCTCTGCTGTGAGTGTGGGTTGGGAAAACACGGATCAATAGGAATTGTTTTGACAATTCCTGGTCTGCATTTCAGTGCTGTGAAGCAGGGCTGCTGCAAGCTAACAGTGACAGGAAGAAGTGAGCACAAGTCATAGATAACTGTTGAGTTCACGTTAAGTTTCATATTTATTTGTTTTTAAAAAGATATTTTCTTAAACATCACTGTGAAATTTTAGCTATGATTTCAATAAATAGTGAACAGATTTATGAATAAAGCTTATTTAAAATCAGCATGTCAGGAGCACCTTCGTTAGCCATGGGAACAAGTTTCTAACGGATGTGTTTATCAGTTACTAAGTAGCATGTTGTGGATATCACTGTTTCTCCCAAACTTAAAGGTGTCATGTTTCCATCATTTACTGTTTCTGTTGTCTAGTTAAGGGGAATAGCCTTCTAGGAAGCACTGGCTATGGCTTGAATGGTCCTTGCAGTTTGTCTTCAATGGTGTTTCAGCACACCATCACTGTATTAATCTGTGTGGAATAACTGTTGCACCACCTGGTTTTCATTTGCAGTTCAAATACAGAGATGAAATGCAATAACTTAACAGTAGTTTGTAGGGGCAGCTTAGGCATTTCTTTTTGCTACCCCCTACACTGCCTTTGTTCGGTAATCCCTTGCTTTCTAAATACTAATCCCTGACCTTTAAAATAAATGGCAGCATGGAATCGATGTGGCAGCCTCAGACACAGCGTAACTGTGTCTAACTCTGCTGCAAGAAGTCCTGAGTGGGGACACTGGTGCACTGTGGTTCTGCCATAGCTCCAGCCAATAGATACTAAATTTCCAAAAGGTATCCAGCTACACAGTGATTGACCTTACACTGTGGTAGCTGTGACTGCCACTGCCTCCACCTGGGCCCTGCAGGGACCTGGGGGAAGCTTTCTCCTTCTGGGAAGAGAACAGGCAGAACAGCTGGGCCCAGTGGCTCCCCCAGCTCCTTACCCAGGTGCAACCTCGCATGTGCTGCTTGCCTTGGACCTCTGGGGCGTCTGCTTTTTTTCAGTGGTAATTATTAGTTTTATTTTTTAAGTTCCAGGGGACCTCTAAGAAAGGGGTGAGTCGACTGGACAAACAGATGCGGAAATTCACAGATATCAGGAAAAAAAGCAGAACGGCCCATGCAGTGAAAATCAGCATTGAGGGCAATAAGATGCCATTGTGACCCTTCACAGAATGCCCCATGAGCTCTGCTGTAAGACCATACACCCACAGACTCTTTGGAGACCTTTAAATTTTTTAACTTGTTTGGGGTGGGTTTGGTTTTTTAGTTTGTTTTTTAAGGGAAACCTTAAATTGTTGGTTTAGGTTCTGGTAGAAGATGTTGTCTGAGGACTGTGAATATGGGGACTCCTTTCTCCTGATTGTATTTAAACTGGCCCTGTTGTGTCCTTTGTACAGATCATGTATTTGTTGTATTGCAACACTTTAAAAAAAAAAATAAAACATCTTCTGGGTTTTTTTTGGGAGGGGACTGCCTGTTCATTGCTCACATGAAGGTATGCACAGACCACCTGGGCTGTGGCAAAACTGGGGGGTTAAGTTTTTGTTCAGCTTTGTCCATTTTCTCTTTATTCATTGCTTTATTAATCAGTTGTTATGTCTTTGGAGATCTGCATCCATTACTTTTGATTTAGAAGTATTGATCATCTTCCATGCAAAGGTTTTTCTTTTAATAAAGACTAATGTAAAGTTCAGGAGAAAGCCAGCAGATTGACCACTAAAATTCCAGCAGCTTCCAGCTAAAATGTCACTGTAGCTTAATAGTGACTCTGCAAAAGTCTGTTTTACCTGTGGGAAGGAGAATGTTCTTGTGTTGGAGGGGGGATAATGCTGTTGCTTTGTTCCTGCTCCTATAGACTGACAACAGAAAACCATAGGTACTCTGTGGGTTCTTTGCCTCTGCCACTGAAAATGACCGAGTTAGTGCTGGCACCAGCCATGGACAGATTGCAAGTGAGTGTAGGGGTCACATCTTAAATTTGCCCGTGGGAGTGGAGGGAATGAAGACAAAGGAGCTTTGTGCTGGGACAGCAGCTCAAAGCAAGAACTGAAGGAGGACCTCTGTGCTGGCTGGGGCACTGAAGAGCTCTGCTTTCTCCAGGTAAGTGTATAATGCAGTAACCACCTCAGATGTGTGTTTCAGCATGCTGAGCCCTTCACAGGTTTAGTGTTTTTGGGGGTATTTTAGTTTTAATTAATTTCTTGAAAGCCTTTATTTCCCTGAAGGAAAAATGAACTTGGTCTTGTGCAAGGCCTAATACAAATAATTCCAGTCAAAATTATTCATAATAGCTCAGCACTGCTTGTTGTCTGAGGAAAACAAAGGTTCTGTTGTGGAAAGGTAAGAATGGACTTTCAAAAGTGCTTTGTAATTGTAACTTCATAGTCAATTGTAAGAAAGGGATACAAAGTCAAAACTTTCAATAAGAAAGACAGGTCACCTGTTTAGATTCCTACCACAAAATCCTTTTTATCCCCCTGCAGCTTGATCAGTTCCTGCTTGGTTTATACACAATTCCATACAGACATCGGGTTTAGTATTGGAAAACATCTGTAATAGTAACCCACAATACAAATAGAGATTTTTAAAAACAAATACGTAACTGATTTGTACTTGAGGTTGTACTTGGTGCCCGAACTTCAGAACTCTCCTTGTGTTCATCGTCTCATGACAGATGCTGTTACCTCAGCTGCACTTCTACAGTGAGCACTGAATTCACACGGCTGTGGGCCTGCCATGACACCACGGGTAGGTTTGAGACATGGGAAGCGTTTGCTTTCTCTAAAACAAAACAAGCTTCAGGATTCACATTAAGAATTTGGCCCAGGGGCTGTAGTTGGATGCTCTGGTGTGTACTCCTTATGTCCCTTGCTCGGCACAGTCCTCGCCCCAGCTGGCGCTGCCCAGGAGGATGGAAGTGTCGCGGTGGGACAGTGCGGGGCCCCCTGCTGTCCCTGTGCCGCGTCACAGACGGTGCTGTCACTGAGCAGCCTGTCCACAGGCCCACGGTGGGCAGCTGCACCTTCATCGGGAAGTGCAGGGTGGAGCCCCTCGTGTGCGGTTCCACAGCCACTGACCATCCCCAGCCTCCCTTCGGAGAGCAGTGCAGCCAGGTTAGGGCTGGGCAGGGAGATGGGGAACATGTACTTCTTCAAAACAGCAGCACTGCCCAAGTAGAGCAGGGTAAAGTAACCACCATAGTTGGAATTGTAATGGGGGGGGTGTATCCAGCTCCGGTCCACAGCAATCTTTTGTTCCTTGATTTCTCTCTGGTATTTGCCAAAGGCTCCTGCAGGCAGGACAAGTTCAAACCTAAAGCAAATTGAACAGCCTTGGTGATATTGGTCACAGGGACTAGGAAGGACGGGGGTTATAATGCTTTTTGTTCCAAGGTGTCACAGCCCATTGCTTGTGACAATGATTTCTGATGCTGCAAGCTTCAAAGGTGCCTTTTAGAGGCAAGACAGAGCTGGAGCCTGGATGCTGACACACCAACAGACATGATTTCCCATATTTACTGTCAGTCATTTTCAGTAAGCACTGTGTGTAAATTTCCCTACAACTGCACGTTTTCCCCTTAGGAACTTCACATCAGCATTAAGCTGCAACTGGCTCTAAGGCTGGAGAATTGTTTCCTGTCAGGGGCCCTGTGCTGCAATGCTGTGTGTTCCTCCTACACATTCCTCTTCTCAAGGGTTCAAGCACAAAAGAATTTTTGCTGCAGCATTCCTCCTACAAAGGGTCCAGTTCCTCTGGCTGGAGCTGGGGAGAGCTTTGTGCTCTGAGGCAGTTACAGGCTTAGTGGAAGACGCAGCAGAGGAGGAAACTACTAAGGCTAATTGAAATCCAAAAGGGCCTTGAGTGCAGACTGTCCTCTGGAGGAACTCTTCATCCTGAAGTGTCTCTGAGCTGTGCTCATTCTCTGTGCACAGTGAGTTTGCCAAAATGGGTGTGTGCTTTATACTCCCACGTTCTCAGTGAAAACAGAGGACATGCTCCCTAAATCCCAGAGAGGCTGGGCCTGTCTCAGCCCTGCCTTGCTGTGTCACACAAAGCACAGGTGCAGTCAGAAGGGCCCCGTGCTTACCCAGGGATGTGCTGGGCACATGAGGTCAAGGCAGTGCAGCCATGAGCCCCAGGACTGTTAATAATCAGAATGGAAAGGTGTGTGACACAGTCTGGCCTCCTACCGTGGTCCAGCTCCTGGAGTTTTACATGACCCATTTTGACTTAATTCTATATACTATTGCTGCTTTTAATTCTATTCAGAAGTGCTAGAAACAAACACTGAAAAGTAGCAAAAAACAACTACCAAAGATGCCGTCTTAGGTTATGAAGAAGTAGAATACAAAGGGTTTATAAAACTCTTTTAAAAAATACAATTAATATACATAGCTGTATATAGACATACACATATACAAGATTAAATTACAAATTGCATGCTGGAATGAAATTGTAAAACTTTGTCAACTTCCATGATGGTAACATGTAAGAAAATGTACAGGGTGGGCAGCATTCAAACAACATGCCCATCTACCAACCCAGAATCAGGGTAGATGGCGGAAAACCCTGAACTTGGCTAATAGTGACATTTTCACTTGTCAAAGTGCACAATGAATGCACAGTGCACCCAAGGCTCAGCTTCTGATTTTTCTACCTGTAAATACCTCATGATGTGTGGAATTGGGAAATCCACTTGTATGACAGCAGTAAAACAGACTGAGGGTAACATGGGGGTTTTTAGATCAGAATTTCTGTGTGCAAGGCCCCACACAGTACTAGGACACTGTCCAAACAGACAGTAGAATGAAAATTAGTAACAAATAAGGACATGCACAAAAAATGCCCCAAACCATGATTTAAAATCCAAAACAAGACAGTGGAAACAAACACTTCAGTTGTCCCTGTTTGCCATATGCACTTGCCTTCACCTTTGAGCCCTCAGTTTTATTTCCCTTACCACACTCAGCATTCTAAGGCACCTCACCTTGCCATGGAACTTGCCTTGTGAGAATTGCAGCCTTCTAAAGGGAGGCATAACTTGGCATTTCCCCAAGGACATGCAGACAAAACCTGACTGACAGCACAGATGCTCTGACTGACTTAATAGAGAGGGCATTAACATTCCAATCCAAAAGCAAGACAGGGGAAGGATGATAAAGGTATTTAAGGTCACTCACTTATCAAAAAGCCTGGCAGAAGACTGAGAAATACATGTGGTTCCATTGCTTTTGACCTGAAAAAAACAACTTTATAATGGCTTGATGAACTCTGCTCATCCTCATGGACCCAGTGATGATAAAGTAAAAAAGCATTTAGGTGTGGTGGTTGTGGTGAGACTGGAAGTAAAGTATTAATTAGCTGCCAGGGCAATGTCCACAATGACACAGTGTTCCTCCCGTTACCCTGGAGTCATACTGCTCCAAAGGAGAGCTGATGTTTGTCTTGGTGGGCTGAGGGGTGTCCAAAACATCTCCCCAGTCACTGCCCTGATGCAGCCCCTCCTACTGAACAGCTCCTGTTCCATTCCCGCCACAGCCCTCCCATTGTTGGTTTTGCCTGGTTGTATTTCCTACTGTTCCTTCCCACCTGGCTGCAGATGCTGTGGTCTGGTTCTGCCCTGCAGGAACTTGGGGCAGCTCCCTTAGGCCTGCCAGGCCTGGCAGTCTCCTCTACTGCCTCATGGTGCTCAGGGACATCCAGCTCTTGTCCTGCAGCACTGTCCCACAGCTGTCCCACAGCTGTCTTCTGGGCCACAGAGCTACCAGTGTCGTGTTCCAGCTGAAAATATCTTCTGCCATACCCATTTGTCCAGCGTCACCCTTTGTGCACACACTCTGGCCATAAGCATCCTTTAAAGTCTCCTTTTCCCCAATATCACCATGTTCCAGCTCTGTCTAACTGTGCCCTCTGTGCTCTCATTCCACTTGGGCACAACATCCCTGTGCTCCCATTGGCCCCTGCAGAGTCATTTGGGCCCCAGCTGCTGTTCCTCCAGAGCCCACGTGGCTTTGATCAGGCCACAGGGAAACGGTGCTGGAGGGGGAACGACAAACAAAGACTTGAGTTTAGGATATGTGGTGTCATGTTGAACTCAATACAGTGCTTTTCCTGTCCAAGGATGGAACTCAACCTTCCAGTAAGAGCTCAGGAACAACTCTGACATTGTGCTGTTCAACAACTATTGGCTACCACCCGAAGTGTGCAGAGCTCATTGCCCATGGCTGTGCCTTCTCTGAGTCACTGACAGCCAGGAGCAGCTTGCCCAGGGCCCTCTTCAGGACAGAAGACAAGCCCAGTGCTCCCTTCCTCCCTAACTTAACAACTAGTTTTAAAGCCCCTGTCCTGTCCCCTTGCCTCCCACTGGCACTCCAGCATCATGTCTCATTTTCAGCCTGCTGGGATGCAGAAAGAACAGAGCCAGAACTGACGGTCCTGCTGCTCCTTGACTGTATATGTGCTCACAGGGGCACTGGATTAGACACCTGATAGAGAGGAACCTTAACATTCAGAAGAGAGAAACATAAGACAGATCTTTTCACACACTAAGTGCAAGCTGCAGTGTCTACAGCTCTTCTGCTGTTAGTGAGGCAGAAGTCGCTGCCTCCCACCCTGCCATTTGCCTGAGGTAACTCGAGCCGCCTCTGCTTTACCTGCCTGCACGCCTCTCTCCCCATCCTCGTGCAGGGCGCAGTCCCTGGCGCAGGAACACACCGCGTGGAAGGCGCTGTCGCCGTCCCTGCAGTACCGCCAGCAGCCGCCCTTCTTGTACCAGCACTCCAACCTTTCTGCCGGGAAACAGCGGCACCGCGCAAGTCACAGCTGCACACGGGCTCCGGGCAGCTTCCAGGACTACCACTGCAGCAAGGAAAGTCGGAAAAGATCTGCCGGAATCTCACAGGGTAACAGAAGGAACCCCCTCTTACAGTTCCACAACCACCACATACCTGCGAGTCACAGGTACGAGCCAGAAGTTTGGATTTCTTGGCATCACCTTCCCATGCTGAATGATTTACTGGGATTCGACAGCACGTACCCCTCTGTTGCCTGCAGCACGTTTTCAAAAACACAGGATCCAGAGTGAGCTCACCTCCCACAGAACCATGCAATTACACTCACGTTTTTCTTTATCTTTTTAGAAGAAGACAGGAAAGAGATTTGGATGTACATCAGGAACAGTTATGAGGTCAAGAGGTTGATCATTAACCCGTCACAAATATTGACAGAGAAGAGAGAACCTGGATTCTATGAAACACTTTAGAAACCCCAAATCAGAAGAAAACTGCTTGTGTGATTCTACACATATACACAGGTGCATTAAAAAGAGAATCAACAGGTGTTTAAAAATATCCTTCAGTAATAAAGGCCATCTTTTGCAACAAATTTACTCCGGAAAATACGGAGATTCTGAGAGCAGATTTTTGACATTCCATCACCTTCCAGCAGGTAAGACCAACCGATTTGGAAAACACAAGCTGCTCTGTAAACCTCTGCTGAAATATGCAGAGCTGGGAGTGTACAGGAGGATTCACAGCAGTCACCTAGAGGCAGGCAAATATTGCCCTGTTACAGTCACAGTCCCTCTGACATTACAATTTCTGCCATTACTCAGACCTGTGCTTTACTTGCTTTGAACACAACTGTGTTTTTTCCTGCAAGTCAGTGTTACAGGTTCCCTCTTCCCAGCACAGACCTGGTGGGCAGGCTGCTGTTCAAAGCATTATTCCTTAACATTAGTCCATCCCTAAATCCTGTCCCAAGGTAAAAAGAGGAAATGAGGAGAGGGACAGAGCCAGCAAGTGACAAAGAAGCCCTTGGCTTGACTTCTACTTCTTCAGTGCATGACTCAAAATCCTCACTTGGGTAATAAGCACAGAGGCAGCCTCTGAGGGAATGAATTTAAGAGGTATTAAACCTCCTTACTAATATCATATTAAATTTCTTACAAACTCTAATAAAATTTCATTGTACCTGGGTTTTTTTGTTTAACAGTCTTGTCAAAAGAGCAGACTGAAATTCTTCACTGATCCAAACACATATCCAAGCCCATCGAGATGTTCGAAACATCACTACAGCAGAGATAGTTTTCCTTTTTCTTTCTACAAGATTAATTATGTTTAACAAGTCTCAAGGATTAAAATTAGAAACAAGTATAAATTGTGATATTAAACTTCACTTGGACTACTCCTACTTCCTATGGACTTATTGGTGCTGTATGTCTTTATTTTATTTACTGATGTATACACAGACAAGAGATACAAACAAACCTGTATTTATCAGTAAAAGCATTGGCAATGCTAACACAGCCTGCAGCCCATTGCATCCACCAGAACACAAATGAGTAGAAGTGTTTGCTTGCTTGTTAATTAGAAGAGAATTACAGACTTCACGATAAACAGAGCCTGCAAAAACTCAAAATTAAAGTTTTTGGGGGCATTTTTGGGTTTTGTTTTTCTTTTTTTGTTTGTTTGCTTTTGTGAATAACACTGAAGAAAGTTCCCATTCCCTTTTAAGGAAGTTTGGGAGGGTAAAATCCACCATCAAGTGTGCAAAGAATGGTAAATACAGTAAGTTCCAGTCACCTGCTGAATTAACAATCTGTGAACACTGGAGTGAGATGTGAAGAACTGGAGGTAGCAATAACACATAAAAACTTCACAGGGTTAAAAGAAAAATTATCCAAATACTAAGCAAACCAAAATAGTTACTGTGGGTAGTACCTTGCAGTACATGTGAAATGACAGAACTGCATCTCTAGGGTTATTTGCAAAACACTTTTCTCTGTCCCCTCCTGCCTCCACCCCAACCAGTTCAGACACTTTACACAAATGACATTTTTATTTCAAAGATAAGTTGTCTGACAATGGACAACCTTATTTTCTACAATGCTGTATGTACAGCATCTCAGCTAACAGAGGATATTTTCTTGCCTGTAAGGCTGAAGTAGGACCACGCCACAAATAAACAACATAGCCTGCAACAAATCAACAAAAACAAGAAAAAAAACGAGGAAAAAAAATAGATACCAAGGAAAACAGTACACAAGGTTAACACTTACTCAATATTTAATACTGAAGATCTGACAGTACATTACACTGCATACTGTCACTAGCACAGAGCCGCAACATTCCAGACTCTGGATCTGAATCAACCCTTCAAAGGAGCTGACATATCTATGTGGTGATGAATCCACTCCAGGTACTGACTAACTTTGGTGTAGACTCCAAATTTGCCCTTCCTTCCACACCCTTCACCCCAGCTCACCAGTCCTACCAAAAACCAAGTATCCTTATATCTACTGAACATAGGGCCCCCGCTGTCCCCACTGCAGGAATCTTTCCTGTCTCCCAGGCTCCCAGCACACAGCATGTTGTCAGAGATATGGGAGCTCATGGCCTGGGCACACTCGTTCCGGGGCACGATGGGGATTTCGATGTACCTGAGGGAAGCAGCGTAGCTGTTGTTACGCTCGCTCACGGTGCCCCAGCCCGTCACCACCACCTGCTTCCCACTCCTCATCAGCTCCTGCTCCGCCAGGTTGCGGGTGGGAAGGCAGATTGGCAGCGCGTATTTGTAATACATCACGTGCTCAGCCAAGTGCAGCATGGCTATGTCATTATCTGAGGTCTTCTTGGTGTAATTTTCGTGGGTCACCCATTTATCAATCCAAATGGTTTGCTCATCTGCCTCAGAACGGAAATGGAATTTACCTGGAAGAGCAAACAAGATGACATATGCTGTCAAAGCTTCCTTTACTTTGAAGACCAAAACATCTGGATTACACCAGGCATCAGGACTGCACTCCACATTTTAACTTCTCTTGCAATACAACTGTTTATGTCATAAGTTAACAGTGTTCTTAACAGATGGACAAATCTCTAAACTTTTCATATTTATGGAAACCATGAATACCTATAGAGCTCTAGAGCTCTGGTCATTGGCTGAGAAACCAAACTGCCCTATGGTGTTCATATTTCAGTACACTTGTGCAATGTGAGTCACCTTCAGGAGGAAAACAACCTTCTTGGAGCCAGCAAGAGAAGCTGGGAGACCAAGCACACCACAAAACAGAACATTTACAACAGGACATGAGCTTTACGTCACATAGCCAGGGCCTGGACATCTGAATGCCAGGATTTGTAAGATAAAGTTGACTAATGGGGAAGATTATTCCTTTCTGAAATCTTACATCTGTATTTTAAGGAATTTTTCACTGCTTAACTCTCCTCAGTTGCTATCTGTGCTACAGCATCATGACTACTTCACAGGCCAAGCAGTTATGGAATAGCGAGCAAGAAACTATGTTAAAAAGGGCCAGAAATTCATTTGTGATGCATTGCAATAGGACAGGCAGAGCTAGGTTTTCTGGCAGGCTGTCAATGGGGTCTTGCAAGTTTTTTTTTTCTGTAAGGAGTATCTCCAAACATGGAGAATTAGAAACCACAGTAGTCACAGAAATATATTCTCAAAAGATCCCTTAAATCCACATTTGGATCTTGGTTCCAGACAATTTATTTCTGAGTCTCTCTTCTTGCTCCTCTACAGACAGACAATGGTCAGTTCACATATGGCCAGAGCAGACAGCTGAAACAAATTGATGTCTTGTACTAAGCGGCACCAGCCCCTGACAGACTTGCTAGTATTGAGCCAACAATCATAAATCAATTTTTCTCTCCTATCACAGTCTCTTTTCTTTGTGGTGACAGTGTCCGCAGCACCCCTAAGGCAGCATGAAGCCACCATGGCTGGGGGTGGCTGGCAGGGCTTTATTCCTGTCTTCACAGATACAAACTCTGCTTTAGCCCTCAGAAATAACTCTGGACTCAAGCACTGTCAGACCATCTCCTCTGAGGAAGGAGAGTGGCTGTGCAGGAACATGCTTCCTGTGGGGTCACACACTCTGTACACCAGCACAGCCACCAACTGTCTCCATCCAGAGGTACCCATCAGCCAAGGGTGACACCTTTCACACTGCAGTGACAGGTTCCCTCACCCCAGGGGGACATCTTTCAGAGTTTTAAATTCCACAAATCCTGGATGTACACCTGGAGGCACTGAACCCAGAGGCTGTGGAAACGCATTGAGCTCCTTCTACACAATAAGGATCATCATAATCTTGCTGCTGGCACCAAAGTATTAACTGTGAAGGTAGAAACAGTATTTTGAATTTAATCATTACATCCCCCTATCTGCTCTATCTTCTTGCAGTTCTGAACACACTTCTGGATGTTCTTAGGTTGGTGATGCAGAAACCAGAGCCACAAACAGGAATATTGTTATGTTAACACATACTGAATATGTGTTATTCTCAAATCCATCTTCCAAACCCTCAGCTACTGTGAGAACTAACTTTCTATTTCAGATAATAAAAAGCCACATGAGCACTGCTACAAGACTTCTCCCCAAGCTGAGTGCAAACTCAGATGGAAGTTCCCCCTCCAGTTTTGTTCCTGTGGATGGCAAGCAGCAGTAGGGCAAGTCCAGAAGGGTGTGGGGTATCCCAGCCTGACAGACACAGGTAGAGTACCACTTGTGCATGCTCAGTACAAACACTTTCCTGGCTGTCCCCATGGACACAGCAATGCCTTCATACAAAACTTTCCTCCTTGTCCCTCACAGATGCCTCCAGGTTTTCCTGATGAGAACTGCTTTTGTGGTGACAGATGTCTCTCTCTGAAAAGGTGAATATTCTGGCACTAAGAGAACCCAAGGATGTATCACACACTTTTTGATTAATTCTTTATGTTGGATGTACATAAACTTATTGTTTCTGCTCTCAAGCACCTGCACATCCATACTGTGTACAGAATATGCACACCAACCATCTGTTTTTAAAGCTATATACACAGACAATGTATTGGCAGGACTCTTCACAAATACTGGGAATAATCTATACTTTCACTAGTGGGAAGCAAGCAGTTGAACTGTTATGCCTCAGTACCAATAATAGATAGAAAACACTGCTCAAAAAAAAATCCAAAAAAACTATGTAAGCGTGAATGAACACTAATTATTTTTGTCTTTAATTCAGGAGAAGCACTTACTTGACATAGTGACATTTTCTCATGCTCCAGAGCAGCAGAGCAAGTAAAGGCAGTGTTGCCATTCTGCAGCACCTCTTCAGTGAAACTCTCATAAGTAATAGTGTTTAAATACATGAAAAGGCAGGAAGAGACCCTGTGACATTCTCCTTCTGGGATCAAGACTTTTTTTCAGTATTTGCATGGCCTTAAAAATATTTATCAGCAGAAAAACACATGCAGAAGAAACCAAGACTTTATATACCAGCAGCAGTGCTCAGAAGACATCAGCTCACTTCCAGAGTAAGGCTGATAACCGCTCAAATGAAATCAGATTTTTACTAAACTTTGTTCTAAGTCTAAGGTACATATTAAATATTGCCTAGACAGACCACTCCTACAGCCAAGGACTTTTGTCTTTATAACCAGCTAGTCTTTTCCCTGAGATGATAAATGTTAGGAATTAAACAGTTATATTTAAAAAACCACAGGGACAGGCGATTTTCCATACCAAGTTTAACTCTGAATCCCTTGTGTTCCTCAAGGCAGTGTGCTGCTGTTAGGACCCAAGCTGGATGGATGAGAACACCCCCACACAGAAACATCCCTTTGGTATTTTGCAGCATAATCTGAAACAAGACAAGGGAATTGTGAAACTGCATGAAGCACAGCTCACAGAATACTGTACTCATTCTTCTTGGATGCTGCCAAATACCCAAACTTATCAAGCACCAAAGCATGTCACATTCACTAAAGCCAAAGCTCTAGAGAGGGACAAAAGCTCTATGAATAGAGTCTCTGTGAAATACCTACAAAAAAGGTTTGAATGTCCTTCCTGAATGAGGGCTGGCTTCAGCATGGGATGATGCCGGTCACTGCAAAGAAGCACTTTGTACTCAAAGTTTTGAAACAGAGATCACAAATAAGGGCTGTGTCCCATACCAGACACAGCACATCATCTGAGGCTGCAGCTCTCACACTATGGTGTAAAAGGCCCTTTAATATCAAAGGGAACCAGGCCCTAATTATTTGAATTCATTAGTTCCATAGTAAGATCTGTGAGGTCTCCCTTTTCTCTGTGTTAACCCAACCTGACATGGCATATTTTGCTGATTAAATCAGCTAACTTGAATTTATGACAGACAAGCTTTTAAGAAAGGGCAGGAAGATCACCTCCCACTGGAAGGCTGTCACCATCCTCTCTCTTAGCAGTGTTGGCACAGTAGGTCAAAAACTTGGCAACAGCAACAAGGTCAAGAATCCTCACAGATACTAAATTATTTTTTCCTGCTACTCCAACCTTTGGGATGCTTCTGAAAAAGCTAAGGGAATATTAGCTTCATGTGACACTGCCAGTAACAATGCAAGAGTCTTTCTGGAGCAGAGAGGCAGACAGAGCAGTTCAGAAAGAGTCTGAACTATTTGTGCCAAAGAATCCCCTTCTTCTCACCTGCCAAGGGCTGCCTCCCCTTCTTCCAACTGTTCCATCAATGAGCCGAATATTGAAATCTGCTTTGGCTTCAATGTAGTCTGACTTCACTCTTCCACAGGGGAACTCCACTGCAGAAGATGCAGAGAAGTTCAGTAGCAAAGCCCAGATCACCCAATCTTCTTCCTAGAGGACTTCCTCCGTCTAACCTAGGCAAAATTGTTCAGAGGCTTCATGGAAGTCCCTCAATGTTTGGCAGAGGAGGCAGCCTCCTGATTCCCCTCTATGTCTCCATGAGGCAAACATGGATTAAGGGTATGGAGCTGAGAAATGCAGGCAGAGTTACTCTTCATGGAATAGATGTTTTGAAAATGAGTACAAAGCACACTGCAGACAAATCTCCCCTAAAACTCTCTTACATCAGTCTGAATAATCCTCTGTCAAAGCTGGACCACACATCCTGCTCTTACCTACAGGCTCACAGGAGGTGTGGTCATCCTTGAGCTGATACCCCGACGCACAGCTGCACAAGCGATGCTGCTCGGCAGGGTCCTCCCTGCAGAAATGTTCACAGCCCCCGTTATCCAAGGAACAGTTGCTGTATTTGACCTCTGTGGAGAAAACAAACAGCAAGAGAGACGTGGAACTGGGAAGTCAGAGTCACAGAAAGGTAAGGTGGCAAAGTGGCATCGTGCTTCAAGTGGGTAACAGCTGTCAATGAATTTGGAATGACATTCACAGGCTTCAAAGACACTCGGGCCCTTAGACAGCAAACAGACCAAGTTCCAGAATCAGGAAGTGGGGAGATGGAGGAAACAGATTACTGTCAGGTAGACTGGAGAACAAAAAATTCCCTGTCACTATGTGCCAAGTCACACAGTGAAAACTGTTGATGATACATGACATGCAATGCTCATCCCTAAATAAGGTATCCAGCTTTTGTCCAAAGAAGAAATCATCACAGTAATAAAGTACTTGCAGTGGTTTGGGTTTTCCCCTGTATTCAAAAATCCCACCATAATACCTGTGTTGACAATTCTAAAGTAAACTCCTGCTTTGCAGTTATTTACAGTATTATCCAAAATTTAGATACCTCATATCTCTAAATTTTTTCTATGGCAACACAAAGTTCATTTTGCTTTAGATAAGCACAGGTAAACCTCCTACCACATCAAGAAGCAAGAGAGAAATCACATTAGTAAAGAAAGAGTATGCTGTGCAATGACTGAAGCGTCCATTCCTATTGCACAGAGATCCCTGTCCCAAAGGATGTTATTTTATAGTGGATTAAATGTAGTGTTACCATAATCGCATAAAACCCCCTCCCAGCCTTTGTTACAGATGCAGGAAAATTTTCCAATATTGTCCTTGCAGATCCCGTTGGAACAAGGATGTTTCTCACACTGATCTCCATCTGAAACAGAGGTAGGAAAACTCAGTCACTGAAACATACAGAGCTCACAGATCAAACATCAACACAAACATACCCCCCAGATTCCCAAGTATTAGCCATGTATTTGGCACTTAATGGTGACACCTCTGTGGCACTTAGCCAGAGGCAGGGCCATCAGTTTGGGTTCTCAATTACATCTGCAGAGGGAGTGGAGTGGGCAGAAGGGGAGGAAAGAGTAAAGCCTGAGGCAGGCAGGGCAGCAGCAGGTTACTGCCGGACCACGTCAGGCATGGTCAGAGCATCAAATAATTTTTCACCAATTCCTTAACTCTGGGAAGATGACTGATGATAGGTACAGGTACACTTCAAGTGTTTTAGGAAGTTTGCTTGTATGATAGAATAGAAAACATCCTCTGCATACCCCTTATGAGAGAGAATGAATCAGCATATGACATGTTGCAGGAGGAAGGCTGAGTACTAGTAACTCCTGAGGAAGCACAGAGAAGTGATTAGCAGTCTTTACTTACCTACATACTTGCTCCAAAAATCTAGCTGTGGAGAAACAAAACTTGTATTACAGTGAGTAAAACATTTTTAACAAGCGAGGGATTTAAAATGTTTTGTGGTCTTGGCCAACAGGACATAGCAGTTGGGTCAGTAACTTAAGTCTCATTCTTCTTGACTGGCACTACAAACCAAGAAAACCAGCCAGTGATCCTCCTGTACTGTCTGTTCTAAGCACAGACCCCCCTGCTCTGCTTGCAGGCTATTTTCTTGGCACTTACTGCCAGTAAGCAACCTGAGTTCACTTGAGCCCAGCTAGACAAAGCATGGGCATTCCAAAGACAGCCCTTTTCTCCTGTGGGGTCTGAGGGACAGCAAGGACTGAGTCATCCTATGATTTGAGTGAGCCTACTCTGCTCAAAATAGCAACAGAGAGTCCAACTCAACACAACAATTGAGTGTTGAAAGGGGCAGGAATCAGCAGACAGTAAACATAGTGTCCAATTCAAAATAGGAGTTTGGAGAACAAGAGAGAGAACATAGTGATAAGAGAAATCATAACTGGGAGACTTGGGAGATACACTGAGAAGCAGCCAGGACTGGTGAATGGACAATGAAAGGGAGCGTCTGGAAGGAGTAGGAAAAACTTGGTAGCAGCAAGAATTGCCAATGGGGTTAAGCAATGACTGGAATTAACTGTCTGGGATCTAAACCTCACCAGGTGGGTCAGGTGGGACATGCCTGAGCAGCCAAGCTTTGTGGCCCATAGAGGGGTAACTTGACAATCACTGTAACACAGTGACACTCAAAACCATGCCTACACCTGAGGAGAGATCCGTGTTCAGTACTGACAGCATGATGCCCTGGATTGCAATATTTAAAAAAAATAATTGATTGGCTAAGTTTCCCACTCATCCTTTAAAAAAATCAACTTACTGTTGCTTCCCTGGTTTCAAATATCTCACTGGCCTCCTCAAAGTCACAGAACTCCTCAACACACTCACGCTCCACAGAGCCTGGCTTGAGTTCCTCCAGGAAAGTGTTTGCCCGCTTCTGGATTCTCAGGACTTGGTTTGCGTCTTTACTGTTGTAAAATACTGCAAGCAAAAAGGTGAAAAGCACAAGCAGAGAAAAGGGCTGGCTGAAAACTGGTAGTGGTGCTTCCCAAAGGACACTTATGAGAGCAACAGCCTCTCTCCAGTACAGCAAGAGAGGCTGCCTTAGACACCATGTGCCGCCTGTGCTGTGCTGCAGAAGCAAGCTCCAGCCTCTGCCCTGCGGTACTCTGACAGCTCATGGGGCTCAGCAGGGTTCTGACCAGGCAGCTGCCATGGTCCCCGGCACTGTCTGTCAGCATCTGCTAAAGCAAGTCAAACCCCCCTAACTGGAACGATTCCAGCCACTCCCTCTAACAGAGGAGCAGGAAATGCAATTGCAGTGAGTGGGAAAGGTTGAAGGCCATCTCTCAAAAGAACACTTACTTGAGGTGCCGCAGCCCCGTGAAGAGCAGGCAGCCAGCAGCAGCCCCACAGTGAGGAGCTTCCACATCCTGCAGCAGGAGTCACCTGAGAAGAAGGCAGGTGTCAAAAAGAGCACATTACAGTGGCACAAGACCCTGCTGCAGACAGTTCCCACCCATCCAGCTCGCTCACTTGCTTTTCAGAGAGCAACTTCCCTGCTGAATGCTCTGCTGTGCCCTGTCTCTGACTCCAGCTCTGGAGTGGTCACTCACTAGAGTCCCTCCAGACTGGTTTGCTAGTTCCCTTTAATACATCAGCAGCTCTCCCAAAACACTTCTGGCCTATCCTCACACCCTACCCTTGTCACTGGACATTTTTTACAAGCTTCATGCTCCATTAAAGCAAGCTGTACTTGGAAATCTCAAAGGATACAATACTTTTGAAGCACTTACTACTTTATTCAGTGGGAATGAGTGTGATCTGTTCTTCCTCCATGAGCTCTGCTGGAACTTAGTTAATCCATAACTTCAGATATTTACTCTTTGGAGTGACATGAAGTGCTATCTTTTTAGTTGTTAAACAAACAGTGCTCAGGGAGAGCTTGACCATTTACCTGCACACAGGGGAAAAGTAAAAAAAAGATGAGGCACCCACTCTGCCTTTCTCAAACCCTTTTTTCCCCTTCTGATTCTCTGGTAAGCAGAAATGGTTATATATAGTTTGCAAGTGTACATAGCCAGTGCCAAGGTCTCTTTAGAGATCCTGCCCTCTTCTCACAGCACACAATCACCCAAAAGAGACACATACTGCAATTTTTAAGAGTCTTCCCACTTCACTTTCGCATCAAAGCTTCCACCACAAAATAGCCAAAGGAATTAACCTCCCTGACAGCCATGAGCAGGTACTAGCATGTTGCATCTTCTGGTGTCGTGGATTAGCTCTCATAAGAACAAAGTATTCTATTGAATTCTGAACACTAAGCACTTAGAGAAAACCCCCAATCCTTTTCAGATTTCTTGCCTTGGAGGTGGTAGGAACCAGCATGTCCCACTTCTCTGAGAACAGTGTCTGCAGTGGCACCTCTGTGAGCTGTGCAGCAGAACTCCAGAATCACTCAGGTTGTAAAAGACCTTCAAGACCATTGAGTCTAACCTCAATGGTGACTGATCCCCACCCTGTCTCCCAGCCCAGAGCACTGGGTGCCACCTCCAGTCACTCCTTGAACACCTCCAGGAATGGGAACTCCAAACCTCCCTGGGCAGTCCCTTCTAATGCCAGGCCACCCTTTGCAGGAAGAAATTCTTTCTGATGTTGAAGGTATGGCATCTTCATGCAAATTACTTGTGCACATCAGGGAAAGTGCCACCAGAGGCTAGGGAAAGATGGGTCCCCCTGGCATCTCAGCTCACATCCCATGACACCGATTAGGAGAACTCTGACTGCTTATAAAACTTTTATTTCCTTTTCCACTCACAGATTTGGCTGTGGACTTGCTTGAAAACAAGTCCTCTTTAAATTAAGTTCATCCATTTGGGACTTCAGCTAAAAAGACTGCTGCATCCATTTCCCAGCTAGGGAAGATGTGTGTACTGCAAAGCTCTACTGGCATGTTCTTTATCCTCAGTTCAGCCATTCAACAAGAAAACTTCAGCTGAGATTAATGACAACAGATTTTTGCTGCAAATTAAGTTTATGAAACACACCTGAAGACAGGAAACCGAAAATAGGAAATTGAAATAGAAACACAGGTAGTATCCTGTCTTACATGCATTATTCATGTTTGTAGCTGACCTGGCTATTTGCTACCATGTAGGTTACTTGGTTTTGAGTACATTTTTTTTTCTAAGATTTGGTACAGTCTTAGAAATAAGATTGGAAATTCAGGACACACTTTTTTTCACCGCAATACATAGCTAAAAAAATTATAAACTATCTGATGTCTTCTACTCCATGCCAATTAAACCAACACAAAAAATGCTGCAAGATTAGTCTACAACACTTACGTTTAACTATTTCACTCCTCTCTAAGGAACAGCTCTGAACTTCTGATGCAAGCCAGGATAAAACCATTTAATCACAGCACAGGTTTTTATTAGCTGGTTCCTACCTGACAGGCACAGCAGCCCTCTCACAGTACTGAAATCAGTAACAGAGAATCCTTACTGGAAGCTTGGAAACACGTTTACTTTATATACAAGAAAAAACCATATTTACAACAAGTAAACTATGTACAAAAAAAAAAAACAAAAACAAAACCCCAAGAGACATTTCCATGGTAATCACTGTATAAATTAACAAAATAAATAGGAGGAAAGCAGGTCCCATTCTTAAGGCACAAAACCTTCTTCCCAAGTCTGTACAGGGATTCACTTGCTTCCCAATGCTTTTGACAGGATTACAGGAATGGTGGGGTGACCCCTGAGGAACAACAGTTGGTGGACAATGATACAGACATGCAGTCACTGCTGACAGTTGCGGAAAAACATAATTTTTCATCCTTTCCTTTTTTTTTTTTACAGTACACACACCTTAAGATACAAAATATGTCTTGTAAACAGTCTGTTTTATAAATCACATCGCTATTATGCACATTTTTAAATAACACTAAAACAACAAACAAAGCTTTCCATACGATTTGGGAGCAGAAGCAGTTGTAGCACTGGCACTGAAGGCCTTGGCAGAGCTGGAGGCTCCCAGTACCAGGCCAGCACCTCCAGGCAGCCGGTGGCACAGCTCCCCTTGGCCACCGTGCTGGCTCCTGCTGACATGCCACAAGCTACAACAGAGAGGCTGCACCAACCTTCTCGAGGGCAGCCCAGGGCAGGGCAGGGCACTGCCAACAGCCAAACCTCCCTTCAGTCTCCCTGCATGCAATCTCACTTAGCCCCAACCATCACTCCCCAGAATCTGCCATTAAATATCCAGGATGGTGCTAGAATGTGAGAGAACAGATTGAAGCCTCTTCCAAGCAGAAGAAATCCTGTGCCCAGCTTACTGCAGCCACTGCCAGGGGTGAGGGATGCAAACAGAAGGTGCCACATGGCTTTCACAGGAGTTGTGTTTCTTCAGGGACTTAAACACCTGTGATATGTTCTAGCTTCTCTCAGGCTGGTGCTCCTAAGACTGCTGGACAGTCTCTTTTTTGCAAAGCAGCACATTTTTTACTAGTTGTGTTTCCTGAGTTTCTCTCCAAAAAAAAAAAAAAAAATAAAAATCAGATGCCAGAAGAGAAACTCAGAATAATGTAGCCAGGAGTTTTACCTGGCTCCCTACTTTGCAGATAGCACTCATTGATGTTCAACACTGTCTTCATCTATTCATAAAAATCTTTCCAACAGAAATTGCACTATTGCTGGTGAGACACACAGAACTACAACCTTTTGGGGTTTTTTTGATCTATACCTTAATAAATATACAAAGGCACTCAGGTTAAACACAGATCCCATTTTCTAGCTCTTAAAAGAAGGCAGAACTCCCTCCCTGCCTCTGATAAGTAACAGACAGGAATATAGTGTCTGTCAACCCTTTGATAAATGTGCATGTGCACATAAAAGATCTGAAGGCATTGACACACAGCTCATAAAAGCAGAAGAAATGAAGATGAGTCTGTGCAGGCCTCATCACTTATGCAAATGGCCAATGGCCATCAGGTCTTGATAGATATGGCATGAATTAAGGAACACACCTGAATGTAAAAACTCTTTGGATTCCTCTGTCGCTCTGGGCAGGAAGAGGAGAGAGGAGCTGTTTCTATGGAAGCAAGAATTTAATCCCCCAAGGATTATGCAAGGCAAGCACTTATTGTTTATGCATCTCTAACCAGAAAGCTGCCTGGGGAAAGTTCACAGAACAGCTCCTTCACTACATATAGGAACAAACACAGATCTCACCACCTCTTCTCTGGAGTTATCACCTGCCTCAGGCCCCCACTGCACTCTCCTGGGAAGGCACATGGATGTCCCAGCCATGCAGAATTCTGGGATAGACAGTGGGATGCACACACTCATTGAGGTCACTGCATACCACCACTGAGGATGGCTGTATCCTGGGGCTCTCCAAAAGAGGTTTCTCCTCATTTTCATCCAGACACCACTCTTTGCCACAACAATCAAGTGGGACAATATAGTATGTTTGCAATTCTTACTCACCTGACACCTCAGGAATTCAGTATAGTCAGAGGGAGTCTGTACTGATAAATAAAAAATACAGCCATCAAAGCAATTGCCAACATATACATAGGAGAAGTATATTCAGGGTAAGGCTGGATGTATTTCCTGTTCAGGCCCCACAGTATTTATACCATAAGTGTTTCTAGCTGGATCAATCACATTTAGTCTTCTTTTACTTTCTCAGGAGCAAAACCTGTCACTCACCAGGTTGAGAGGAGACACATGGGTGAATGGGTGGTTATGTGTCTGGTTAGAACAGACAGCTGTCATTATAACCCTTGGTGAAATATTAGGGAATTCAATGGAGTTTGCCCAGCTGAAACGAAATCAGCCCTGAACCTTTATAAGCCAACAAATCTTTACATAAACTAACTTAACTGATTATTTGACTAGAGAAGTGATATCAATTTGATAAAAATCCTTACAAGTGAAAAAAAGAAGAATGATGTCCTCAGCAAATTATCTTTTATGCCACTGTGTAAGTGGGCTTTTCTGTCTGCAGCCATTGTCAGACAGCTGCCACTCTGTAATAATAAAAAAAATAACACACAGAAAATGACAAAAGCAATTAAAAATTTCTGCTGTCTCTCAAGTTTTACAGCACTGACTGTTGCCAAATTCCCTTTGCAGAGATAAAGATGGTGATGTAATTATTCTGGTCTTGGGCTTTAACAGCCCAGCTGGAGTCAACCATCTAGAAACTCTAATTCAGAGGCACTAATTTTTCCATGCTCCACTGTTGCTGGTACCAAAGGCAATTAATCAACATATTCCAGTTTTCATTATGATGCTCATTTTCTCGGTACCAATCCTCCTCTCAGCGCTGTTACAGGAGCCCCAATGTTTGACAGCACAAGCAATCTCTTAGGGGTACAGCCCAGGAGAACTGAGCTACTCTAATCTTTTGTATCACCCTGCAGTGAAGAGGCAAGGCAGCAAGAAAGTGAAACAAGGTAGAAAAGCTACTGAAACCAAGACAGGTGAAAAGATACAAGTACTAGACTTGTATCACATATTTTGCAACAGAAATAGTTTTCTACACTGCAAGCTGAAGTAAAGAAACTGCTCTCATGCTTGTGGCCACAGAAGTGGCACTAAACAGGCAGGAAGCTACATCTGGCCATTGCCAGTCATGCTGCTCCCTCCCCCAAGATGAAGCAAGTTGTCCTGTATCTTCCTTCTTGTGCAGCCCAAACAGCTCATTAGCTTTCCTCTCCCTTTTATCTGTTCTCCCAAAGATGAATGGAATGTTAGAGCTGATCTCCTGTAACCATTTGCCTCTCCAGAATTTTCTTTTCCTACTGCCAGGAATTTCTGAACAATTATCTGTGATGACTCAGCACCACATTTTTTGCCCCTGGTTGGAAGACAGCAGGACCAGTAGAAGGCCCTGCCAGCTGGTGCAAATCCTGTCTGAAGCACACGCTCTGTTTGTTGCAAAAGTGTGAGTGAATGAGAATCACTGGACATTCATCGGAAGAGTTGGCTTCCAATTTCAGATGCAAATTGCACACAATTACAGATGCATTCAAAATAGATTAGTAAGAAGCAAGGACAGGTTTTGTCCCACTTAAATATACTAAATACAGGTGAGCAGGAAAGTTTTCTGTCTGAAAAGACTGTCAGATGCTTCTGAACTAAGACTGGCCAATACATATTTTGCCCTGAATGATTCTACTGTGATGAAGTTATCCAGTAAAGGTATCTGTGTTGCAGTTCTCAAGAATCCTGGACTGTCCCTGGAACCAGAACTTCCCACGACACAGGACATGGCTCTTCAAACAGCAAGTGAGTTCTCTCCAGGAGGTTCTGCCAATCGCAGAGGAAGCACCTCTCCACTGGTTGCAGCCATACCCCACAGGAAAAAAGTAGCACCATGCTTGGTTGATATGAGCTCTGAACAGCTAAAATTTGGCTGTTCAGCAGAGCTAGTTGTGAGCACATCTGCTTTGTGAAGTGTCTGCTGTGCACTTAGGGAGAATGGTAGACACAGGCTGTGAAAACAGAGGCTAAGCCTCGCTGGCAGGAGTACTCCGGCTCAGCTCCTTGATCCCGTGCAATATCCTCTTCATGTGACCCACTTTGGTCACACCCAGGTCCTGGAAGAAAAAATAAAACCTTACTTTCAGAGAAAGGGAGAGGGAAACTCCTTTTGGTGGCCAAGCAACAGTTACAAACTAGTCAGCCAGTTACAATGAGAGGAGGAAACCAACCAGAAAAATTCCAAACCTGAGGGTTACACAGAGCCTCAAACCACATGTCAAAAAGCTCCTAAGGAATGCAGAGTGGGCACAGAGCAATGCAGAGCAACAACTGCAGACTGTTAGCCAGAAACACAAATTACTTTGGCTGTCAAAGGCTACGAGGACAGAACGAGCACACAGATGTCAAGGACCTAACCTAGTAGCCAAAACATGCAGGAAGATCTAACCAGTCACATCTATAGCTGGGTACCATGCAACAAACACAGGCTCTAGGTTGATAACATGCAGAGGGGACAACTACACAGGTTACAGCAAACCTCACCATAGGAAGATGGTCAAAATGATAAATAAAGATTCAAGGGGCATTGAACAAATGCCACACACTACTTCAAAAAACCCAGTGTTTTCCTGCTCTATGCAAGTCACCAGAATGATGACACAAGTCTCTTTCACATGCAAAAAACCAACACTTTCAATTTCTCTCAGTAGAAACAATGTCTCCGGGTGAGGAGAAGTTGGGCAGTGTGGTTGCTAAGCCCTCTTAAAATGGATTCTCTAGATCAAGTGCACAAACACTTTTTCTTGTAACAAAGAAGTGTGATGATCTATTTGTCCAGTCACTGCATGGTAAGAACCAAATCTTCCCAATTACAGCACCTTCTGCAAAGATGGTAGAGTAGCTGAGAAAAACTTCCATCATTAAAATCAGAGACTCTCAAGAACACTACTGGCAACTTGTATGTTGGACTGTATCACATCTCCAGGTAGCTGTGGCAGAACTGGACAGCTGGTCCCTCAACCAGCTCTTCTACCTCCCTGCTATTAAAAACCAGATGACACAAAACGGTGAGAAAACAAAACGAGGCTGTAGTCAACCTGTTCATCTTGCCAAGGCACCTGAATGAACAGCAGGCAGACCACTTCCAAGCACATTCAGCACAGGAAGTCATGCAGATGCAGCTGGCTATTTCTCATGAGCCGACCGTGAAAGTACCTTGAGGTCCCTCCGTTCAAGGTGCAGGAGCTCAGAGCCCCGGACGTCATGCCGGATGAAGATATCCTTATACTCACAAAGACTGAGGTGCTCAAGCCACGCCGCAACCTCCTCCGTTCCCCAGAGGTGAACTGTTAGAGATGGAAAAGCAGGAGTGCATTGAATACCCAGAATCCCAGGAGACAAGGACAGATGAGGACACCACAGCACTCAGTGCCAGAGGAGGAGGGCAAGTAGGACCACAGCCCCTAATTAAGGGGAGGGCAGCACAACCTTCAATCTTGAATGAAAGAGGTAGGGCAGAAAAAGGTAAGCGATCTTCTCTTAAGAAGAGGCCTGCAGCACTACAGCCAGGAGGAAGCACATATTTGTTTTGATGGGATGGGATATCTTTTGATGGGGAAAACTTTTTTCAAGTTTACCCCATATTTAAGAAAAGTAAATTCATTGTGTAAATTCTGTGTACAAAACAACAGATTCATAAAATATATGATGGAGAATCACAGCACAGATTAGCTTGCACCTTATTATGTACAATCACTTGCGCTCAGTAAACAAAATGGCAACCTCTCTCCCCCAAGTCTGAGAGAGAGAGAGGAAGAGTTTAGACTTCCACCTTCTTGCAGTCTCTAAATAAGAGAATAATAAAATTCCCCAGTTTTGGGAGGCAGTGAATGAACACCAGCCGGTAAGACAGGAGACTGTACCCACAACTCCATAGCAGAGGACAGGACCCAAGAGCCAACAGAACAGGTCATACTTCTGAATTTCAGAAGAAAGCCTTCATAAGGAGAGCATAAACCAAAAATCAACTCGACCAATTTAGAGATAAAGTGTCTTGAATGGTAATTTGTTGATTCATAGCCAGTTTCTATCTACTGACCAATACCGATTAAAAGTCAGGGAGCACCTGTGGTGATGCTGATCTCCAGCCAATTAGACACAAAACTTGATTAAAGCCTGAAGGTGAATCAATGAGAAAAACATAATTTACTGTATGATAGAGAAAAAGCAGTGAAAAGACTGGAGTTACACGGACTTGGGCCCCACAGTCATTTTTATTCTTAAAATGCCAAAATCCTCAAATTCACTTCCCTAAGCACCCTCTGAAAGATCCTGGAAAATGTGTACACTGCAGAGGAGAATTCTTCAGAGGGTACCTCCTGTTCCTGCTCAGGAATGTTTGCATGGTACAGGGGGACCATGACTCAGCAGGGAGCAATAAGCTATTATGCCACATGAAAGAGATTGACTACATCTGCAAGAGGTAGATGCAGGTGAAACAGAAGGAGAGGATGTGTGAGGAAACAGTCCAAGAACAGGTAGTGGGGGTGTGACCACACTGATGTGACAAAAAGACACAATGAATGAGCAGACTTGGTACCCGGCAATCCCATGCTACTGAGAGTCTCCTTATTTTTGTTGTTCTTCTCCTTTTTAAACTTGGTCACCAGGCGGAATTTGCCACTGCGGCTGCGTTTAGAATAATCCAGCATCTGGCTCTGCAAGAACAGAAAGGGAAAGTCAAGCACACAGTCATAAACTTACTAGAATGGACTAAGAGCAACAGTCATTGTCAGCTCAGCTCCATGATCTTGTAAGAAAGGAAAAAAAATCCTAAACTCATTCTGATCAAGACAGAAAAGGAAGCAGAGAAAGTTGATCCCATGCTAGGCAAGGGATATTAGTAAGAAATTACTTTCTTTAGCCCTAGGGAGTCAAGTTTCTTCCTTAATGTTTTTTTCTCATATCAGTCATATAGTAATGGGAAGCCAACCACACAGAGCCAACTAGGGAAAAATAGCCTTTGTCCTCCTCACCTCCTCATCACAGGGCTCCATAAGCTGCCACAGCCAAGGGATGTCTGCCAGTTTCCTCAGCTGGAGGTCCATGTCTGCCAGGGCTGACTGGAGCTGCTCCTTCTGTGGAGGATCTAATTGCTGGATCAGGAACAGAAGGAAGGTAGAGTTAAAAGCCTCACAGTAGAACACACAGACAGGCCCTTGCCTTGAAATTCCTAGCTAACAAAGCAGTTCCTTGTTTTGAAAGCAAGTGCAGAGCAGGTACTCCGCCCTGACCAAGTTAACAATTCTATTTTCTGAGCTCCAAGCTCCAGAGCACACTCCTGTAGCAAACTTTTCTGTAGCAAATGATTCCTGGACGTTAACATCCAAACTGACTTATAGAGTCCAAGACTAGCAAAATACTAGGCCAAGGCAACAGGAGGAGAGGGGCGGAAAGTGAGAGGCTGCTTTTTCCTCCTGCTTTGTGCTCCTTACCAGTGCCATCTTGCCTGCTAGCAGCAGTTCTGTCTCATTGTGCAGGGCTTTGACATTATTCACCATCTCTACAACAAGGCTGCAGTTCAGACCCTGCAGGGAAGCAATTCATACACAAGTTAAGCTTGGAAGTGCAGAGGTCTAAGCAGTCAAAAGGAAAGTCTTAGACTAGCAAGACCTACTTTTGGTCAGTCAGAATGGAAAACCAAGAGCTCTGGAGCAAGGACAAAATGAGACATGCCAAGTGAGTAGTAGCAATACCTCTGTAGACTTGGATTTAGCGTAGACTTTGTCCATAGACTTGGAGCTGGCATTGACAGCATGGGCAAGCTCCTGTTCCATGTCCTGATAGGACTGAGCTATTTCCCGAATGCTAAAGAGAGAATTACAGATTGCATCAGCATATGCTCAAAGCAGGATATCTCCCCTGACTGGGTACCCCATTAACACCCTCCCAAGTGACAAGCCAAGCTGGGATCACGGCAGGGGCACAGCCTCTGGCAAAGTAGGGCAGTTCTCCTGCCACACTGAGCATGCACAGGCAAGGAAATGCAGCTCTTGCAGGCACAACATGTTCAATTCTGCACACAAACTGGGATCCATTTGAAATACAACCCAGACATTTTAGTATGGCCAGAGTGGTGTGAAAGGCAACTGCACCTACAGCAACCTTCTCTAATGACTCTGGAAATTTTCTCTCAGAAGCCCAAAGGAATGCCTGACTAAAGGATGAGCAGGTAAGCATATATTCTGGGCATTGTACAAAAATTTCTGCTGGGCATCAGGGTTGCAAGAACCCAGGTTGTCACCTGAGCTCCTTGAGAGGCTTTTGTTTCTTTTCTGAAAAAAATACACTGTATTCAAAGGTAAGAGGTTCTTTCAGGATTAAAGGATCCATGTTTGCTCATAAAAGTAACATTTTTTGTTCTAAACAGCCTAAGAAAGCTTATTCAGCTTCAGTCCTTGTTTAGCTGGGACACTGAACAATGAATGAGGCTACTCCCATGACATGGGCCAGCAGTGCAGCAGATAAGACTGAACAGGAACATTTCCAGACACAGGAAGCAAGACAAGAACTTCATGCCCTAAAGGAAGGTCTATTCACCAAAAGCAAGGTGAGTCACACCTGTGGATCAGAGCACCTGCAGCTTGACCAAACTGGATGATCTGGGTGGATTCTTCTTCAGACATGATCTCTGGTTGCAGAGAGAAAGAGGAGGGTCGTGACAACTCACACTTCTGTTTGTCCTCCCAAGACTTCAGGGTGCTCTCAAATGCCTAAAAATACAGCAAGCAAACTATAAGGTACCTTGTAAAGCTCCTATAAAAACCCAGTGACTGTGCCTATGTCTGTAAAACATGTAGACCTGGTACAGGCACCTTTCACTGCAGGGTCCAGTAGTTAAGTTGCTTATAACTTCATTAACTAGCTGGCTGGGATGAAGTTTTCCATACCACATGCTTGCCTTGGCTGAATTTCTGCTTAGGCATAGTTTTAGTCAAAATTACTGGGCAGTTCTGAGAGCCAGACTAACAAAATCCAACTATTCCCTACTGGTGGCAGCATCTTCTTTGAGCAGCTGTCTCACCTTTACACTTCAAGATTACTGTGACACTTCAGAGCTTGAAATTAAAAATGTTCAAGGCTCCTCCTTACCTGGAAGTAAATTGGGTTTCCCTTGGAACTGGTAGGCCAAGCACCTGAAATCAGAGCTAGGACCTGTCTCATTTGCAACCTTATTGATACTCCTGTGGGCAGCAGCTAGTGGCGTGGGAAGAAGCAAAACAGATCCAGTGTAGAAGGATCAATACAGAACGCAGTGAAAATGAAAACTATGGAGGCCTGTGGTAAAGCACTCCCTGCCCCTGCTGCCCCTGATACTGGAAAACCAGGTTCTGCCAGCTCAGTTCTAGCTACCTGCTGATCTCACTCTTCACTTTGGACTCTTCAGTGGTCCAAATGAGGCAAAATAAGGGAATTTGAGTTTTTCCGTCTTCACTTTAGGAAATTATACATCCCAAATCACATTTAGAAAATGTTACCAAAGGTACAGGGTCACACACATGAAGGGAGGACCCCAGTTCAACTGAATAGGACCAGTTTGCTCTGTGAAAGAAGGAATGAACATGCAATGACTTTTAAAAGGAGAGCAGGAAAAACAAGGATAAGTTGAGACAAAATTGAGTGTGCAACTGCAAAACTGGAACCTCTTCCTCAGCAGCAATTCCATGACTGCAAAACCAAGTTGGTAGACAATTAGGAACGGGCTGGCACAATCATAGCTACGGCTTCTGATGGCCCAACATACATCACACTCTCAAGGGACTACTTTGTCTACTCTATCTCTTGTGCTTCATGCCACCTTTTCCACTATGCCCAAAAACAGGTTGCCTGTCCTTTTTTCCCTCCCTTTACCTTTACAGCAGCAATCCTGTTCTCTCTTGCTCTCTGTGCTATCTCCTTCAGTCACTCTCCCTCCAAGTGTCAGTGTGATGCTTCAGATGCTCTCTTACCCTTCACAAAAGATTGTGTGCGCTATTTCTGTCTCCTCTCCACAACATTCACATCAGAGGTGACAGAACACTCTTTGAACTAAAAAGAGGATAGATTCAGCTAGATACAAGGAAGAATTTTATATGACAAGGGGATAAAATACTGGCACAGGTTGCCCAGAGAAGTGGTGGATGCCCCATCTCTGGCAACATTTAGACCACGGGCTGGATGGGGCTTTAAGCAACCTGGTGTAGTGGAAGGTGTCCCTCCCCAAGGCAGGCGCTTGGACTAGATGACCTTTAAAGTCCCTTCCAACCCAAACCATTCTGTGCTTTTATGATCAACACCCACTGCTCTCCCAGGTAAGAGGTCTCTGCTCTGGAAGCTGCGTAAAGGGGTATTATGCTGAAAAGTATGAAGAGCTGCTATCTATCAACTGAACTGTTTACGCATGGACAGTCACAGAGTTGGGAGGACTCATGAAGTCTGTCTGTGCCACAGCAGGGTCTTGATCCTTTCCTTTGTCTGACCACTGCTCAATCATACAGCAAAAGAGCAAGGAGGCTTCCTTATCTGCTGGTACTCATCAGATATATTTGAAAATTATGAGATGAGACCGACACACACTTCTGAACAAGGCATAAGACACTGTTTTACATGATCAGTGAGGTGTAAGCCACATACTGAACAGTAATGGGAAATTAAAACACTGGCCGTCTGAATCTAGACAATCCACAGCACTTGGCAAGGCAGGCATCCTGTGGAAAAAACAGCATGCAAGCATGTTAAGAAACACTGTCATAAGGCACCTAGAAAAGGAAGCAAAATAAGCTTGCATAAACAACCTTATTTATGCCATTTCCCAAGTGGTGAATGCAAGTTTAATCACATTATTTCCCAAAAGGTCTTTGAAGTGTAATAAAATGTGCTTCTTGCATTCACAAAGATAATGTTCACATGTGGTCCTTGCCATGCTCTCCAGAAATACATGACATCAAAACATATGTGTATTGCACAGGGAATTCAGGATGTTCTTACCCTGTCTCGGGTGAGGGTCTGTGCCCTGTTCTTATGAACAATCCAGATGTAACCTGGAGGCTGGATCCAGGCTTCTCCATCCACTTGCACAGGAACTCCCTCTTCTCCAAGGATTGCTATTTTTACTGTCCGGCACTGCAAGGAGTGACTGGGTCAGAAAAGCTCTAAAATGTTGATTTTCCAAAAGCATAAGTCATCTCTGTCTTTCCAAAGCCCCTCCTCAGGTGCTGTAGCTTTGGTGTCAACTGAGGCACACACCTCTGGGCAGCAGAACACACCTCACCCTTGAACAGTGGGGAACACCTGCTTTGTCTTTGGACTAATCTGTATTTGAGCTGTTGGTCTAACTCCTACTACAATGAATGCAAGCAAATAATTCCATACTCAAATTGCCCCTGAGCATGTCCATTTCCAGCCCTGGTGGATGCTCTTTCCATGGACCAGAGAGAGTAGAAAGAAGGGCTTTACAAAGTTACCAGCTGGAGAGGGGGCAGGCAGGAAGAGCTCACAAAAGCAGCTGATACCTGTGCAATCCGGTGATGTTGTAGGTTTATCACACGTGACACTGCCATCTGCATGCTACCAAACACGGCTACCACCTCCAAAATCTTGTCATCAAAGGAAGGGGCTGTAAATGTCTGCCACACACAAGGGAGAGAGAATTCGGCTGAGGCTCAGCTTTGTTGGAGAAGTTTCCTTTTACCTGTTATTGGTGCCCACCTGGGGGTTGGCTTTCAATTGTTCTCTTTAATCTGTATAAAATTAACAAGGCTAGAAGGTGAAGATCTGGAATTAACTAGGAGGGGAAAAAAAAGAAGGCTTCCAATGGCTAAAGCATAATGCAGATATGAAGGTTGTAGGCCACACAGCAATAAGTTTTCTTTTGAGAGTATGTTTTCCATTTCCAAAAAAATGCAATATTTCTGAGTAAATCTAGCTGCCTCTGCCATCAAGGGGCTTTACTTCTCTGTGGGGACAAGGTCAACCTAAAGAGCTTCCAGCAGTGATGTTTCTTCTGAATCATTACAGATTGCCTGGGTATGAAAGCTGTTCAAGGTTGGATTTCAGTATCTCAGCCACATCCAACAAAAAGTGCATGCAGACAGGCCCCCTGCCTGCTTCTTCCAAGCACTATTTTCAGAGGCTGTGACCTCAAAAACACCAGTAAGTAGAAACATTTCTTGTATGGTCTTAGAGAATACTCACATCATCTTCCTTGGTTCCCCCCCAGAAGTTGGTGCCTCCTGCATAGCTGGGAATGTTGAGTACAGCAATCCCCTGGAGACTGGGTAGAGGGATGGGCCTCCCATCGCACTGCACAGAAATGAAGGCAACACTACTCTCAGCCCAGCAGGAGAGAGACCCTCCTGCCAGAGCACATGCTCTGTGAACAGAAAACAGCCAGCACCATCTTAGTAATACATTAATTCAGGTTTCTTCCTGTTCATTCTTGGTCTAGAAGAGTAGAAGGTATTCACTGAAGCCTCACAAGCCACACATCTTCTGGCAGACATGGATTTTAGAGAGATACTCTTGCTTCTTTTCCTCTAACAGGAACAGGGTACACCTGGGAGGCTTGACAAAGCCTCTTGATTTATTTCTCTAGAAAGTGGAATTAAACTCCTGAAACATCCATGTGATGAGGTCTTCTCCTGCAAGCTACCTGTTTATGCTGTACATGACCTATACAAAAATATTTCTTTTCCAGTTGGATGCACATTATAGCACAGTTAAATTCAGAGCTTTCCACTTCACCCACCACCTAAAATGATACGTTCACACAAGATACCACACAGAACATAACAATCTTATCCATGCTTAACACTGCATTGGAAACAGCAAATACTTTCCAGCAGGATGATACTTCTTCCCTTATGGCCTGGGAATACAAATTATGCTCTAGAACCAGGAAAAGCCACTTCTAGTTAGCACAAGGTAACATATAGCTAAGTACATGGTTTCAGGCAGGCAAATGTCACCAAGTCAAATTACCATGCCAAAAACCATAGTGCCTGAAGGAGATGGAATTAGGCATCCCAGTCTAAGGAATAGAAGAACATGCTAATTCCTCACCTCCAGCAAGACCTTCTGCTCCAGGTTTTTATATGTTCTATGCAGCAGCTCCTTGGTCCCCAGTACTCCATACCACATCATGTTCTTAGTACGACTTCTAAGGGGGCAAACAAAAAGAGAAAAAGTCAGCACAGACATTTACCCTTTCACAAAAAAGGAATAAAAACTTCACACTGAAATGGTATCTGCTACATCCTAAACCACAAAGGTGCTTTGCTTCCAAAAGGGTCAATTGCTCCAAGTGGTCACTGTGCTAGGAAAGTACTTCCCTTTAAATAAACATCAGGTAGGAATCAAGCATGAGTAGCAGACACTACCAGAAACATACACAGACGGCCGTGGCACAGAACTTGTCCATCTCATACACCAGGACATCAGCTGTATTAGCTCATATACAGCAAATGTAGCCAATTGCAGGCTACACAAAGCATCCTGTAGTTGCTCAGCTATTCAAAAGACCTAATCTGTGGCTTGTATTGAGTCAGGATCAACATCAAAACTAGTCTCTCCACATTTCGAGTTGAGATGTGCTTCTCTCATAGCTAAATAGGAAGCCCAGGAGAAAAAATCTCTTCCATCATGATTTCAACCCTTAAAGGAGCATTATGTAGACAATACACCTATTCAGCATTTGTGATTGCACACAATCAGCTTCAAAACCACACAGAAGCATTAAGTGATTCAGTCACTTCTGGCATCAACCCAAAAGCCATTTAAAACCAAACCCACCTGCATTTCTCTGGGTGCTCATCACGTTTGTTGTTGAAGTCCAAAGAAATCTTTGCATCCAGTCCAATTCCAAAGTAATTATTCATTACACACTTCTCTGTGTAACATTCACTGCCAAACAGAAGAACAAAACTTCCACTCATAAGTCTCAGTACCATTTGGTGCATATCTCACACAGAATCATGTAGACTGGAAAAAACCACCAAGCCTAACTGTGTCACTGCATGTGTAACTCCATAAGCCCATCCTTAAACTGTAGAATCCAGCATAATGATCCATTTATGTAACTCCGTAACTCCGAGCTGCTGTAATCCATCACTTCAGTTGATTAATTAATCCTCCTCTCTGCTGAGGTCCATTTGCAAACGCCCACTCCCTCCCTTCTAGCTGCTGAGCATACTCACAGATTTTCAGGCTCAGAGTTAAAGGGATCAGCATGGATCAACAATCGGCTGATGACAGAACTCCCAGGCAAAGAACCTGACATGCCAGGACGGATATCTGTAGGAAAATTGACCACAGAGAAGAGCATGATTAATAACAAACAGAAACAGGTAACTTCAGTCTCACAGACAAGATAACAAAAACTGATACATTCTTCCCTGTCACTCATGAAGAAAGCTAACAGCATTAGTGCTTTCTTTCACTCCAGAGGTTAGTTCTTTTGACAAGAAGGCTTTCTGGGACTGCCTGCAGGGTTTCTGCCTGACAGTGTACTGCCTAAGGCTAGCAGCACAGTTGTATAGAAATATGGAAAAGGGAAGTAGGAGGGTACTCTCTGCAGCAGCTTTTTTGTTCCACGGTGAGACATGCAATACCCATGATACAATGAATAAAGAGAAAGATGTAGGACTGAAGCTATGATCCAAATTGTTCAAGAATTACTGTCTCCTGCTTCTTAAATTATTAACTGGTGAGCCACAAATAGTAGGTTTGTCAGAGAGAAAGGAAATCACCTACTTCCAGAAGGAGCAATTTGAACAAGTAATTTGGGCAAAGAGATGGAAAGATACTGCTACAGTGATGGGGAGAAATTGCTGCATGCCATTTGGGAGGTGGGAATTCTGCTGGGTCTGTGCACTTCCAGTCACTTCAGCCTTCACATAAAGCAACTGCTGCTCCCAACCTATGGCCGCCATTCTTCAGAAACCTTTCTCAACAGCATCATCTCCCCGCTCTCATGGTTACTTTGAGGTAAGTATCTCCTTGCAACTGGCATCTAAATTCTGCCACTTCATGGCATTAATAAAAATGTGTGTCCAAGTCTTAGCTACAATCTGAAAACCACTACAGCTCATTCCAAGCCTCCGCTTGCAGTTATCCACAAAGGGATTTCTCTCATGGCTGACCCTGCATGAAAGGGCATCTGGCAGGACACTCTCATGTTTTCACATGGGGACTGCAGCCTGTACTGCAGTCACCCATGCTCCAGTTGGCTGCCTCGGTGGGAAGTGGTGGGTGTTACACTTACTTGGGTAGAGGATTTTTGTGTTCAGCATTGGCAAGTTGTCCCGGCTTCCTGTCTGGGGAGGAAGGGATGCAGAGCTGCCCAGGGACAAACTTCCTTTGTTTATTAGTCTTTCGCAAGGAGACTTGGAGGCTGTAAAACACAACACAAACTTGGCTATTGACAAACATAGTGCTGTGATTCAGACCAGCACAGGCCAAGCAGCAAGACTGGGTTAGGAATCACTCAACAGCAAAGCACTTGAGTCCCCAGAAAACAAAGAACTGACAGAACCAGTCATTAAGAGACAGAGATGTCACATATGTGCTGCTGGAAAATCCCACAGATTGGAAGTATCGAAATGCCACAAGAAAAATATTAGAAATGGAGATGAGAAAAAGCTGGTGCCAGCAGCACAACAGACAGGGTATTTGGCTGCAAATCAATATGCAGGGGAAGTTCCAAATATATCTGCAGTGATCAGGGATCTCTAACAAATTACTCACATAACACAGATATTAAAGCAAACTGGCTGTTGTTCTCTGTCATCTGCAAAAGATGACACGAAAAGTGCTCAAGACTGTCCTTGTCCAAGCACTGAAAGCCAAGAGAACCCAGAATACTGATTAAGGTGCAAGAAAATTTCTGAATCCTAGGTTTCATATGCTAAGATCATGGACCAGCCATGAGAGATGTAGCAAAAAACAGTGTATATAACACACAGGCTAGAACACAGAAATGTGCAAGGCCTGAAGAGCAATCATGCAAAAATCTGAGAACACAGAATGTAACACACATAACAACACCATCTTCCTTTTTTACAACTAACAGAACTGTAATCCACAGGCAAGACCTGCATGGTGGCAGCCTCAGAGCAGTACCTTTCCTCTGGCTCCTCCCCTTGGACACTCCATAGCTGCTGTGTGATGACTGCACGGCAATCTTATCCTCATTCCTCAGTTCCTTGCCCTCCTCAGAGGCTGAGAGACTAAGGAGGAAGCCCTCTTGCTCCTGGGTCTGGGCGTTCTGCTCATCTACAGCTGTATGAAGAGATAAAGTAGGTGAGTGCCTCACAGCTCTTCTGGCAAGGAATACCTCCCACTCATGTAAATAACAATAGGATGGGACTCTAAAAGTCTCGATTCCTTAAAGGAAAGAACAGGAATAACACAAAGCTTTCCTTTATCATTTGTCTCAGCTCTGCTCTGAAGAGCTCTTGGAAGCAGGCTGGCTTAGCCTCCTTGTTTACTTTGCTGAGCTTTTTAGCAATGAGGCTCTAAATAGAAGTGTCTGTTTTTAATGCCACAGGTACTCAGGCATCCTGAGATGTAAACTGTGCTAGAGGTGATGGGCTCCCATTAGATGTTTGCCAGGAATTCTAACCAGACAGACATGAAAGGATTAATGAACTTCCTGTTTTGTTTAATCTCTAGTGGTGCAATAACATAAAGCACTTAAAAAGAGAACTTAGACACATATAATCAAAAAGGAAGAAAACAACAGTCAGTAAAAACCAACACAACCAGAGGAAAGAATCAGAATGCACACTCTGGAAGAAGCAAAACAGTTTGGAAAAGTTGAACAAATACATCTGAAATGTAACTGGAGTTTGCTTGAGAGCTGGTAAGATTTAAAGGCTAGCAGGCTGCCTCAACAAATCAAAACGTCCTTTGCTTGCAAATCAATAGGTCATTTCCTCCCCAGCAGCTCCTGCCAGTTCTGAATGCCCTCCTCTGCTCTACCAGCTCACTGCCTGCACAGCTCACCCCCTTCTTTCAGTTTGCTCCTCTCCCTTGTGCTGACCCCGGTAGTTCATCAGAACTTCCCACGAAGCAATCCAATCCACTTGCACAGCAGAAACAGGAACACTTCTGTCTGGATTAAGCAAATTGCTTGGGCTCCAAAAGAACTTCACAAACACCAACTGGCCTAAGGTAAGCAGCAGCAAAGTGAGGGAGCAGTGAGGTCAAGGCCTCCTACTTCACCTGAAGGAGGCTGTTCGCTGGACTTCCACTATTTACCATCAGCAAAAGTTGTACACAATGCTGCAGTGCTGGAAATCCAAGCAACATTGCAATGATTTGTAACTTACTACACAGCTGTTCAGAGTGCACACCTTGGTGTGTGTGGATGCTACATCTGCAATTTCAATGCTTTATCTACAGTAACAATCTGTTAAGCACTTCCTTTGTCTCAGTTAACCCCTGACTTCATGACTAACACTTGGAGAGCTATGCCTTTCAATGCCTTGGAGCATTGGGGATATGTCCCTGGAGAGAGACAAGGGTGAAGATGTGGAGAAGAGAGTCAGCAGCCTAAGAAGTTAATGTCAGAACAGAACTGACTTGCACCAATATGCAGTATTGTAAGTTTTTCCCAGGGACAAAGCTCATTTAAGAAGTTCCTGCCTTCTCCTGCAGTTGTACCACAGCAATGTTTTGCTGGGCTCTGCTACAAAAAGATTGAAACAATTAAAGTTAAAATTCTTAAAATCCCTTCTTCCCAAGCGTTTTCAGATCTGTTTTACAGCAAGGCCACACAAAGAGCTGCACTGACACAACTGTGGTATGGGTGGGGACAGACAGGAAATGCAAATTAACAGTGTGGGAGGGTAGGAACTTCCTAAACCAGCCCTGGTTTAGGAAGAGAACACACCTTGAACTTCAGACTCATTTACCAAGCAATGTTTCCAAAAGGTGGGCTTGGCAGAGATGACACTGAAACTAAATGGTCAGGCTTATAGAATAACTTCTCTAGTTCAGGAAATAAAGAAGCTGCTTTCAATAAAGAAGCCTGCTGCCCCCCAGAATAACAGAAATTAATATTTCTTAAGAGACTGGAGGAAGTGACAAGCAGGACTCCTGACAGGTTACCTTTCTCTGCATGCTCTATTATCTGGCGAATGGCTTTTTTCAAGCTGTTGGCTCTCAGCATGAGCTGCTCTCGGGGACGGAATATCTGGGGCCGTGCAGTGCATGCCGAGCCCACCGAAAGCTCACTTGAAGAGTCACCAGCACTGCCCGACCCATCCCCATCCTCTGTCTCCTCTGCAATGGTGGGAGGAGGGTTGGGCAGAGAGGAAGACGCTTGAGATTCATCATTGAGTGTCTTCAACAATGAGTCCAGCTTCTCCTTCAGGACAGAGCACTACATGAAAAAGAATGACATTTGAGTAGGACTAACAGTTGCCTGGGTAGCTCATTCTTTTAGTGCTAACTGAACTGCTGCTATCCCAGTTCTCTGAAAATAGCAGTTTTACACTTCAGAAACATCTTTTCCAATTTTACCTTCCTGGCCATGACCTCTGACTCTTCTGAGCTTTCTGTTGCCTTCTCATAGGCTTTCCCTACTCGAGCCACAAAATCCTTCACTGTCTCACAAAGCACTCTAGACAAAGGAGGAAAACAAAATCATGCAAGGATTGTTCAGGATTTTCACAGTGGAATTTAGAGCAGTTGTCCTCTTAAGTACTCACTTGGCTGAGGAGATCACCACTGAGTGCTGGTCAGAAGTCAAAATTTTGGATAAATGAGCAGCCACAGAATCTTCATAGCAGAGAATCTTCTGCACCTGTTGACAATCAGAAAGAAGCCAGTGGGGTGCTGCTTCCTAGCATTACAACATATACTATGAAATCCTGGCTCCTCTGAGAGTATCTATCTCTCTACAGATTCTTTTTGCCTTGAGAAAGTTCCACACTCCAGGCCTCTGTTACTCACTCAAGACCTGAATCTGATGAATAAATTAATTCTGAACCTACAAATCATCAGCAATGCAGTTCTTAGAGTCTCTGATCAACTGCAAATCTAAAAAAAGCACTGGGGTTTTTCGTGACAGCTATGCAGTTTGCCACTATTTCAACAACTTGACATCATGAAGCAAATAAAAGGCAGTAACTTCCTTTCTGTTCCATTCCAAAGTATCTTCTCCTCACCCCTCATTATGGTTGTTGACTCCGGTAACCCAACCTCCATCTTCCTCCATAATACCTCACTGACTTAAAGCCCTGGATCTTTGCAGCTCTGGCTACATACATGGCTCAGTTCTGCTCCACTGGAGCTCAGCCACTGCCTCCTATCTTGTGTGCTCCAAGGCTGGTGCTCCAGCCCCATGCCCCTCCTGAGAGGTACCTCTGAATTCTCACTGCAATCTTCAGTGACTGTGGAAGTGGAAGCCTGGCGAGGGAGTTTGGTTTCATACACCATGATGCTCCACCTGTTGAAAATCATACTTGTCACTACAATGCACATGGTTTCCTCTGTTATCCAAACATAACAGGTTACAACTTCAAAGCAGAACAAACTGCACTTTGGGGAGCCATCACAGATACAGAGAAGCCACAGAGTGGCAACAGAAATACAGAAGGGCTAAACTGGGGAAGAAGGAAGGATGACACTATGAACAAGTACTCTACAGCACAGGGAACATCTCTGTACTTCTTCCCTCTCCACAAAAATTCCATTGGCATTACTTGATTCAACATAAGAGATGTCAAGATGCAACTCTTAAAACTGTGTCATGTCTTTAATGTACAAAGATATATACACGAGATATCAACACCAAAGGTTGACATCCCCTTCTGCATTTGGCTTTCATTTCTAAGCCAAGCTCAAGATAAATTAGTTTAGATTTACCAAGAAGAAATTGCTTAAAAGAAAAAAAAGCCATGACTTTAAGGCTATCTTAGTTTACAACATAAGTTTGTTTTCAAACTAGTACAAAGGACGGTAAACTCAATTGATGAAGACTCTGGGACAGAAGAGAGAACACTGGAACACAGATCATTTCACTTGCTACTGTTCTGCAGCAGAGACATGGAAAGCCAGACCACTTTCTCTTGCTAGAGGGTGACAGCAGATTATCAATGACAAAATGTTATCTGGCATTAGTAAGAGGTCCAGAAGCTTGGCAGAGTCAGGACTGCCCTGTTCTATTTGGAAGGATATCTTCACACAATTCTTGAAGAGCAGATGACGTTAGTGATGGTTACTTACCTGTCCAGCATTTTGGTACTGGCTCTCTCCAGCTTCTCCAGGATCTGTGGGAGCTGGGTGTCATCATCACAAGCAGAACCCCAGCCTAAAACACGGGCAAGGTCATTCCCTGTTCCCAAGGGCAGCACTCCCAGCTGGCACTGCATTAGAGAAAAGGAAAACAGAAGTGATATTCAAATGGGGAAACACAAGCCAGGAACAGCCATGAGTAACATGACTGATTCCTTCACACACCGGTCACTGTGAAACAGCTAATCCCAGGGTGGGAGAAAGTAACTGGATGGGGAAAACAGCCAGAAGAAGGAAAAAAAACTCCTCTACTTTTGGTTGTGAATAGAGGAGCATTTTACAGCTGTCATCTCGAGGAGCACCTCCCTATAGTAAACCTCCTAGAGGTTTATATTTAGCCATCAGGTGGTGCCATTGTGTTTCTGTAAAATTAGCACAGACAGCTTCCAGGCAAAATACTGTGATATCTCCACCCCCACGAAGTTTCTGCCCATCCCAAAGACTCAGATACCACACCATGAGAATTAAAAGGAACAGAGCACAACACATGTGGAACTCCCAAGTTTTTTAACCACAGCCCTTCCAGCTCATGTCTCTGCTGAAGATAGAGCAGGAGTACTCAGAGCTACTTCACAAGCTGGATCTTGTGGAGAAACACTGGAGACAGGCATTAATCCATTACTAGACTCATTTCTTGCAGAAAGCTAGTGCAAGAGCACTGTTACGGTAAGCTTTCAGCAGCTTCAGTCCTGGGGCAAATGACATCTGCACAATCAAGCAAAGTCCTCTTCAGCCCATGCTGTTGTTACTTCATTCCTTCATCCAACCAAGCTCTTGGGGCAGGTACCTGCTTGTGAAGGTTGAGGCTATCAATTTCAGAGAGAACCCAGCCAACACTTCCGTCCCCACCACAAACTAGAATCCGGAAAGTGTCAAATTTCTGGAATAAGCGTAAACTGCAGAGAAGAGAAGAGAAAGAAAAAAACAAGAGGGAAAAACAATCAGCTGTTACAGAAAGTAATTATAATTTCTATCCAGGTAATAAACATAGCAGCATTGCTTAAAGTATGCACTGATTTTGCAATGAATATGGGTCACTGCCAGACTACAGATGAATGATTACAGATGGTTATAATTAATGGAATATAAATACAGCTAAGCAACTTACAATAGCTATTCACTACAGAAATATCTCCCAGGACACACTCTCTACTAAAGCAGGGCACTTCTGTCTCTACAGAAGAGGAGACAAGCATGTGATAGCTGATTATCCATTGAATTAACTCCTCCTTGCAGCCTTGCTGCATCCAGTCTAATACTAATTATTTGTCATGGTTCTAAGTGCTCTGATGTCACTGCCTTCACGCTCACAAGCCACACCAATTAAAGCAAAGCTCCAAGAGGGGGATCTTCATGCAGTCAATCAGCCACGAGACAACTGCCAGAGGATGTAAAACATCACAAGTTTTAGCCCTTCTGAGAAAGCAATATAAATCACTGCTCTGGTGCCCTGTCTATCCCACAGGCAGGCAAACAGCTCACCAGTGTGAATTTCTCCATTCACCCTTCCCAGAACAATAAAAACAACCTCTTCTGTTTGAAACTGTGCTTCCTACTGAACATTCTTGAGATCTGCTCCTGCTTTTATTTTGGTTTTTTACGTATGTTCTTTCACTATTATTACCTAAACAGGATTTGCTGTAGTACACAAAAATCCTTATTTTATCGACTGTTGCTGACACACAAAAGATGACTACCAGAAATGACAATATTGTATAGTACAAGTCTGACTATAATCAGCTGAAAATATTCAAATTATCAAGAAGCAGGCTTTACTCTGTACCATCACTTCCTTTTTAAGTGAATATATAAGAGCAGCTGTTTTAGAAGTGTGCACCACAGCTCAAGAAGGTAACTGATTCCTTCCTTTCCATTCCTGTTTAAAAGCAAAATTCCTCATGACAGTCAGTCTGGCTAGGGAGGGGAACAAGAAAAGTATTTAATTTTATAAGCCTTTTATAAATTACTTTTCAGCCAAATGCATCCCCTCGACAGAACATTGCAGTTTAAAATGCCAGTGTTTTGCAATGAGCTATGGCAAAGAACCACAACAGCTCTCAGGAGAGCAGAACCCAGTGATCACTTACACAGGAATGGACACTCCCAGATTTATCCCTCTACATCTACAGATCTAGTCAAAGACTTGGGAGTCACTGTGAAGAAAGGATGAGGGAAATTCACCTTGTGCTGGCTCTTATTATAAGGAGCACCAATTAATGACACAAGTTACTTAAATCTGATGCAATACAAAAACATTTGGAAGTGGGCAAACTAAAGACCAAACTTTTTTAAAGCAAGAGTTGCAGAAATATACAAAAGAAATTTATTTCACAGCACTCACTTTTTTCTATAACCACAGATATTCTGGCATAATTTGGCAAAAAGTCTGAAATGTAACTTAGATGTTAGGGCAGAACCAACTTTACCAAACACACTCATAAAGAGTCTTTCCACAATATCACGACAAAGTCTTTGAGGGATGGAAGTTTCCCAGACTTCTCAGGTAAGTTATTTCTCAATAAATCTCATCTTGACAATATTAATTTGCTATCTAGGACATCTGTCTGTTCACTTGAGTTAACTGAAATTAACTCTTCTTAGCAGTACATCAGGATGCCTGTTAAGACTGTTTGCTGACAAGTTTTCTTATGGATTCAAGCTTTCCATGCTTGGTCTTCTTCCAGGGGAGTATTTCTGGAATTCTCCCAAAATACCTCAAGCTGTCCTGCTCTTACTGATGAATGAATATAATAACCTTTTTCATAACATTTTTTGGTTTTAGCTAATCAATAACACCTAACACAGAACAAGGAAAACCCCTCCAAACCTCACATGTTTAATTTTCTCTGAGGAATAGGTTCCCTCCAACATTTGAGGGTGAGCTTAATCAAATAAATCCCTTGTACTTCGTGGGTATTTACAAGGACTTTTTGTTTCCACAGAATATCTACTTACCCAAGGTGAGGTCCTCCATTCATGAGGTCAAAGACCTGGGCTGGATTCAGCAGTTGTTTGAATCTCCGTAGAAATTTTACGCCTTGGTTGTCTCCACTTTTTGAGTTGACAAAGACCAACAAAGGGCTTGTGCAAGAAGGGGGACAAGTAGCTTTCCAGAAACCTGTTGGGCCAAAGGGAAGAGAGGGAGGAAAAGCCAAGAGATGTGAAGCTGCCCATGGGGATGGACGGAGAGAAAAAGCCAACAGCCCACATCCCAGCCCAGCTATGAAGCAGCTAATACTTTCCTTGTGCTTATGGCACTCACTGGGTGAATGCCAAACGTGCACAACCCTGAATCCACCATGAACCACACCTCAGGCTGCCAAATGTCACAGTTATATCGTAGCAGTATGCCAAAATTTTCAGCTTCCCCAACCTTCCCAAATTACTTCTGCAATATAGTTATTGTCAATAAATTTATTCAGCTGCAGCTCAGCAAACATCGATATACACATTTGCAAAAGCAAAGCAAAGAGTCCACTGACAGAACCAGCAATGGCTTCCAGTGGTGAATTACAGCAACAGCAAAAGCAGAATTTTCAGCTGACAGAACTTGGCATTAAGTGCCAGCTGAAGTGGCTGTGACTGTGAGGAAGAGAAAGAAGTGCTACTTAGTAGGAATACTTACCATCTGAATCAATGCTGTTAAGAGCAGTAGGAGGAATGACAGACACTTTGCAGAGCCCAAGAGGGCACTTGTTTGGCAACAATTCTTTACATGCTGTGTGTACCTGGAAGCACCACCAAAAAAGAATAATTCAGACTCTTTTCAACACTGTGGTATAACTCCTAAAGCCACCCAAAAGAACTTGTAAGAGGAAGAAAGGCAGAGGGGGTGAAATTACCAAAAAAAGTCAGTTGATTAATTTATTGATAAAGTTCTTTTTAAAACTAACTAATCAGAGCCTTCTATGAATTCTCTTCCTTCTATTAGTATCGACTTTCCTACCATTTGAATTTCTGAGACCAGCACTTTGACAGCTGAGAGAACCAGATACCAGATTCTGTGGCTTTAGGAGCCTTCAGGCATTCTGCTTTCAAAATCCCAGACTCAGCAGTGAGATCTGAAGTACAACAAAAGAAGAAGCTGGGAACTCAAAAGAATAAGGAAGCAAAACACAAAGCGGGAAGACACGAGGGACATAAAAGGTAAGTGAAGAAGATGATGCCACCCAAAAAAGGAAGTACAGAGTAGAGCAGGGCCTTTCTGGTGCATAAAGACTGCAAGATAGAGGGTTTACTTGGCATTTGAGCCCCCCATTCTAAAAACATATTTTGTGGTACTTCTATACTAGTATTACAGACAACTGGAAACACAGCAAGATCTGCATCACTTCAGTGGTTAGGCAAGAGTAATCTATTGCAGTGGAAGGGAAATTGCTGTTATTAAAATAGCTGAGTATTCTTTATAGTTTGTTTCACTTTTTCAACCTGTAGAAACAACAAATAATGGCTCCTTACAATCCAATGTAGTCCATGACTGAAGTTTTAATTTATGTCTACTGTAATCAGATTTTCCTATGAAAACTCACTCCCAAAATAAAATTAGCTTGGCTAGAAGCTGGGTACTTCTTCCAGGTCTTGCTTTTACGTATCACAGCACCACTTTTGAGCACAAATTAAATTTCTATTTCTTGCAGAACAATAAAGTCCTTCATGGCAAACACTGACAGCATGGTTAGAGATTTTATTTTAAGCAAGTGTCATTAAAAGAACATACCACAGAGCTGATCAAGAAATGTCCTTTTACTGAAATGATCAGATTTATTCAACTCACCATGGCTTTGCACCACAGGCAGCGCCAGTCTTGCAAACGCAGGACACTGCCACAGGTTTTATCACATACAGTGCATTTAGCACTCACTGGCAGGTTTCCTTCCAGCCATTGATGTGGCATTGAGATCTGCAAAAGGTACAGAGGGACAGAAGCTTAAAGGTACAGGAGGCATCATGACCCTGAGATACAAAGAGAAGCAACTCTTTATATGCACTGTTTAAGCAGAGCAAAGGCAATTTCTAGAAAACACCTGAGGATGAATTCTGGCATTTTACATCATGCTCAAGCACAAAGAGTCCAGGTGACTCACACCAGGCTACTCAGGAAACACTGACTTGCATCAGACATCCCAATATGCTAAGGTGCTATTCCAAACACTCATTTATTTTTGTTTTGCCGAAACTTTGATCAAGTTCCCATGCCTCCAATTATTTAATCTCAGCTCCTTCAGTCCATAGCAGTTTACTCAAACAAAGGAGTCCCTTGCTACCTTGGCTGGACTTTTCACACAGAATCTCATGCTCTGAGAGTAGAAATCTTTTCCATGTAAAGGCAGAATCTGTTACTTATGAAGTGAAAAAAGCTACAGAACACAAGGCAGTCCTTCCATATCAAGGTAAGGCTGGAAAAGTTCAGACTAACACCTACCCCATCTTCATCCTCAATGATATCCTTTCCAATAGAGGCCAGAGTTGTCCACTTGCAATTGTTGGTTGCCCGCACAGCACAGCGCTTGTGGGCTTTAAACTTGCACACTAGGGAGGAAGAGAAGAATGTAATTAATCCTGCATCAGGAGGTCTAATGTGGCAATGTGTATTTGGCTCCAGAAGGAAGCATGGGCACACTCCACCCTCTTTAGCACCACCAAAATGATCAGCTATAAGTGTTCTGATCTAGCTATTAATTCTTGCCTTGTCATTTTTGCCAGTTGCTTGTACAAAGCTTAGTGATCACCTTGTTAAATTTAACATGATTTACACAGACACACACTCCACCATCATTTTACACAGCACAGGTTAATGTTAGAAGCACGAGCTGTGCACAGTCAGGCATTTCTGCCAAGCCAAAGCTGAGAAAGAATAACCTCCTGGGACTCAAACGTTTAACAAGGATGTTCTTACAAATACAATTATTCTCATGAATAGGAGTCTTCTTATGAATAGTCTCTCAGATACCTCAGAAGTGTGTATCTGCTCATTGCAGACACATGACTTTAATAAGGGATGGAAGTATTTGGGTATATGGGCAGAAACAAAAATAAAATGAGGCTGTTCCTCCCCAGGCAGAAGACAAGGGCACACTCACCTTCACAGGACAGCCCATGTGACGTGACCCCAGACAAGGCCTCCCGACACACGTTGCAGTACGTTGGCCGGGCATGGGAGCAGGCGTACCAGTTATGCATCCCTGAGAAATGGTCCATGCTGTACTGGGTAGACTGATGATACAAATGTATTACAGCAAGGACTAAAGTAGAGCAACAATACTTTTTTTTCCTCTGAAGACTTGCATGAAGCAGTCAGAAAAAGCAGAAACAGGACAATTTGTTACTATGAATGAGTGGGCCACATGCAGTTTATATGCATTAGCTGAAACTCAAGAATGTGTCTAAGGCAAAACAGACTACCTGAAGGAGCCACACGTTCATCACAGCTCCCGTACCACCTCTCATCCTTGTCTTACTACAAGTGTGTCTAGAAAATGAACTGGAGAATTTATCTGCTGGAGAATTTATCCCCATTTTCTTGTTGGATTAAATTTTCACCAAGATCAGTTCCCCAACCTAGCTCATTGTGTAGCAGAGAAATGCTTCTACCAGCATAACAGAGGCAAGCATCAGAGTGGGGAAAACACAAGACAGCTTTTTGTGGTAGCAGTCCTGGTCTCACTCAGCCCCAGGAAGCAGGCAGATGCACTGAAGCTGGCAGAATACCAAGCAGGCAAGATGTGAATTGGGACAGGGAGGATATTTGAAAAATGAAAAGACAGTGGGAGGGGAACTTTGCTTCATAACCTATCCAGGCTCTGAAAATTCTCTCCAAACTCCCAAGGGAGCATATACAAAGCCAAACATTCTTTGAGGAATCACTTCAATGTATTTGGGATCAATTTTATGGAAGGTCCTAACACTATTACCCATTATAGTCAATAAAATGATTTCTGTTAACTTCACTGGAAGCTGACTCTCAAAACAAGTTGTGATTTAGCAGAGGAAGCGGAGAACACAAAGGAACACATTTTCCTATTACCTCAAAATGTTCACGGTTTTGTACAGTCTTCAGTGCTGCAATCCAGTCTTCCATCTCTTTTCTGTTATCAGCACAAAGGATGAGCTTTCGACATGGAGTGATAATCTGAAGAGAGAGAAAATGAGAAGTGGACATGTCAGTGAGAGACAGCAAGACAACACCTCACCAACTAGTGCAGTCTATTGAAGAAATTTTCAGAGCTGCACAATGAAAGTTATTTGCGTCTCTGAACCATGTTTCTCTTCCACCACAGCACATCTTAATTTCTCCCTAAATGTACAGAAACAGTGAGATTTTAGCTGTCATTCCCAATACTGAACTGAGTAAAGAAATCTCTCCTACCTAAATAACAGCACAACACAAATAAAGCACAGAGTAGCAGGAGTAATTATGTGCAGACCTTGCATAAGTCTTTTTAAAGGATTTACTGTACTTTTAAAACTGGTAAGAACATTAACACATTTTGTTAATAGCATAGTACACCAGTTTCTAGCAATTAATGAATAACATACTCTACAATATCACACTAAAAATTTGTTTAGTAAGGACAATTTGTTCAGTCTCCCTCATGAGGAGGGGAAAAATAAAACAAAATAAGCAATTTGAACCCTTGTGTTTCCTGAGGGTTTGTTCTACATACCTGAAAGATACTCTAACAGAAGTTCCCCTACCAGGCTGAGGCAGTGGCAAGTTTGCCTCCCTCTAACAATCCTGTGCTCAGTTTGTTTGTACCCTGGGCTAACTCCCATGCATTAGTTGCCCCGTGTTAAATAAACGATATTTTAACAAAGCAGCAGAAGACACGCAGGGTGGCCAAAGCTCCCCTCTGTCCAGGGAGACACCAAGATCCTGTGTCCTCTACCACCAACTCCCTCTCCTTCAGCCAGTTGATGGCAGCAGAGAGAAATAAAAGCTCTCCGCTTTTCAGAGCACCATGTCCACTGTTCTCAGGGCTGCCCATTCAGCTAGAGTCCAGACTTGACTATATATCAAACTTTACTCTTCCTAAGGCAAAAGTCTTTCTTCCCCACAGGGCAGTTATCTCACTGTCTCTTTGTGCACACCTCTGTATTGATTTCCATCAAGCTGAATTAAATTAGATCAATAATGAAGTGCTTCCAAGACTTGGATGCAAGAAAAGCTGAATTAAGGTTGAACACTTAACAAAAATCAAAAGGCTCCCTTTTATGCCAACTCTAAAAATTTCCAGCAGTCCAGACTCTCCTGCACCCTTCTACATACTGTACATGAAAAACTTTGTGTACAACATCTGCTTTTCAAGCAAATTGTACTTAACATCTGAAAGAGTGGATTAAAATAAATTAGGACTGAAAGAATGGATTAAAATAAACTAGGATTGTGTCAATCTCATGAGGCCGAACCATTCAGCCAAAGTTTTGTTAATGGGCACTAAAACATCCACATACATCACCCCAATATATGATATCCCTGTTTTCCAGTCTGCTTCTCACTTCTCTCATCATCATTCACAAAATGGATTGAAAATAAGTCTCTGAAGCTGAACATCAAACTTTTAGTTGATATTCAAGTGCCTCTGCATCTGCCAAGAAATGTGGATGTAATGTCAACAAAAAAGATACACCTTTATTTTACATCTTTATTTTAAAAGACACACCTGCTTTATTTTAAGGTCTTCAATTTTCAAACTGTGTATCTGTTCATTGACAGACTGCAGATTCACCTGCAATAACATCACCTTACCCAGAGGCACAACCAATACCTAAAAAACAGTGCTAGAGACACATTAAGTAGGCAATGAAAGGAGCTAAATCTCTTTAAAAAGAAAGGACTGGCCATTCATATTAGAAACACAGTTTTAGTATTTGGAACATTCTATCTTGGACAAAATGACCTGATCTGTATCAACTGCAAGTACACAGAAGTAAATATTTACACTATTCTAAAAATAAAACTTTGAAGAACTCCTTCTCTCTTCCCTCACTTTCCTTTAAACATGTCCAGGTTTGAAAAAAATTATTTCCAAAGAAGGTAATCACAGGAATGGTTCTTCTTCCTTAGGAAAGCAGGAAAGTGCTCAGTTAAATGTATTTCCATCAAAAACTCTGCTATGTAAGAATGGCTGCCCTAGAGAAACTTTTTCCAGAGCATGAAACCACTGATGCATAAATCAGTGTGAAGTTAGAGAAAAATAAGGGGCATGTCTGAGTCCTGCTAAGAGGAAGCAGCTTTTTCCCTAGAAGCAAAACCAAGGTTAAATAATTCGTTCAGACACCACTGGGCCTCACTTTCTTCCTGGTAATAAGGCCAAGAACATCTGTAGCTGCACACGTACAACAGTAACACTTATAAGGTCCAAACATCCTAGGATGAAGCATCCAAGGACCTTTCACGGGTGTAAAACCAGGTAAATTATGTAAGAAACCACCAGCTGATTTTGAATCACTGGCATGCTCTGGAAAACTGAAGAACAGCTTCAGAACACTCCTACTCAGTGCTGTCCCTTTTCCTATTTTTCTGCCTTTTTGGGAGGACAGAAGGAAAATGCAAACTATAGCATAACTTTAAATCATACTACAAGACAAGAAATTTAAAATATTGACATACAATACAGAAATACAGACACTCTTTTGATGAGAATTAATTTCTGAGGCTACTGACTTCCTGGATCATTGGAGACACATCCAGTATAGAAAACAACTAATTCCTTCTTAAGTCACCTACTGCATCATCTTAAAAATCCCCACATCCAGTGTTAGACAACCCTCTGTTCAAAGAACAAAGTCGAAGTTTATAAGACAAGAAGATAAATAAAGAGATCAAAAGATTTTCATACATGAATCATCCAGACAAAGAGTCAGAATTAAAATAAAGGGTCTATTGTGTAATTATAAAACTCCAAATAAAAATGCAACTGCGCAGGATAAAATATGAAGAGCATTCCCCATTAGTCAGTTCAAAAGCAACATTTGCACTGGGATTTATTGGCATCACCAGAGATGGGAAATAAAAGAATAAACCTCTTTAAAAAGCTTGCTCCTAAGGAGAACAAAACAGGACAATTCAGACTTCACTATGAAGGACAGACAAAATTTTAATGTAACTAGTGCAACGATTATTTGGGCAAATGAAGAAACCATACAGACCTGTTTTCCTGATTAATATGCAGCGGTACTACAGTTAAACATCTTAAGGAGGATAATCAGGAATCCAGAAACGTGTTAACAGGGCCCCTTCCTTTGCAGAGCAGTTCAGCAGCTCTGCTGTTCACACCCCCCAGCCCAGCCCAGGTACCTGGCGAGCCCCTCGTGCCTGCCCCGTAGCACAGCAGCTGCCAGCTCCTTCCTGCGCAGGCTGGTGAGCAGCATGTGTGCTACGGCACTGGGCTGAGCAACAGAAGCTCTCACTCACACTTCTCCTGCCACTGTTCCCTCCCTCCCTCCCTCCCCTTGAACCAGCTATTTCAGCTCCAGACATCCACCTGCTGAAGGATACCAAAAGAGGGGCAAGCCTGTTACATACACAGCACTGTCCAGGCAAGAGCGATGATCAATTTAACATCTCGCACAAAAATCAAATCATTCTTGTCATCTCAAAAGAAGCCATACCAATCGTTCCCCTGGAGAACTGTCCTTTCCCAGCCAGGAGTCCAGAGAGTTCACTCTCAGCTATAGCTGCAATGAGCCAACACTCTGGAACACAAGTCTTGGTCATCCCTGTTGGTGAACATGGCTACAAACAAGTGTGGTCCAGGTATTTTTTTATGTTCCGGCTCCAGCTTTTGACTAACATCCTGGAACAGTATATTCCACAGGATGACGACGCACTAGGTGAAGTAGCATTTCCTTTTTTTTTGTTCTAAATTTACAAAGCAGTAATGTTGTCCAGTGACCTCTTGTTCTCATAAACGGAGAGCATGAAAACAACAATCCGATTGCTTCTGAGTTAGGATGAGGGCTGCCTTACTAGGAGTTAAAAAAAAAAAAAAGTCTTCAGATTTATTTTTAATCTCATAAATTTTTGGCCTGTTTGGTGATTGGCAGAGCTCTGAGCATGCCTGCCACAAAACAGCTTAGAAATACATCTAGATATGAGAAATTATGCAAATTAAAAGTGCTTATTCTGCCTAAAAAAGTGAATATTAAAAACTTTTTTGATCCTAAATGCTACCAAACTTCTACGTGTGATTCTTTAGATTTCTCTCATTAGTAGAAACTGGGCGCCCAGTGCTCATCACATGGCAATATGATTGACATCTAATCCTGACCAGAAAAAGAGCTCCACAATCATGGGGAGAAAAAAGTCTGCCAATCCCTCTAATTACTCTTAGAGATTCATAAGGACACATGGGAATGGCAGGAAGGGTTAAAGACATTTCAAATCAGGATACAGGTTAATTACGAACTTCTCACAGCATGCGAAACCTCTGAAACACATTTTGCATAAATGGGGGTGATAATCAGGTCCCCAGCAAGTAGGTATGTGCCCTCCTTGAGTCATGTCAAGTCGATTAGAGAAATTCTCAACTTTCAAGCTTGCCCACTCTACATCTAAAAAACCCTAAATCTGAAAATAACCATGCCTTCATTGGCTATCTTGTGCAAACACAGACAGATACTCTTAACACTGAAAATTTAGCTTTATCTCCTCTCTCTCACATGGCCCATTCCCTCTTACCAGCTGTTAACCCCCACCCCTCATGTTGACCCACACTACTTTGTCCAAAACTAACACCAGTTTACTGACATTTCAAATCCAGCCAGCTAACAAACAACAGAGCCAACTGAAGAAAACTCCTCATTTCATGTTCTAAAAATGGACTAATGTCCCTGGATGTCCTTCCCTGATGAACAGCTGTGAATAATAAGATTCAAAAGGCAGTCCAAAAAAGACTCCTATATTAGACCAAATTTTAAACAGAAATCTGATATACTTCACCCTTTGTTGTACTGAGCAACTTTCCCCTCCCCAACAGCTGGAGCATAAACTTCATCTTCTTGTCTTGCTGCCTCCCAATACAACTTTATTATCTCTGCTCACCTGGGGCATTTTCTGGCTGCCCAGAAACTTCTCAGCAAGCAAGTGACAGTCTAGCCAAGCATGCCCCAGGACTCTTTGTTGTCAGAGAACATCTGGTGAACTTACTGACCACAAAAGATGGCAAAACAAGTTAAGATCACACTGGCCCAATCACAGAGCTGACAGAAATGCCGTGAGGGGAGATGGGGGACACTGAACTTTGCTAAATATAATTTTCCTGATGTGTACATTTCTCAGAATGGGCAAATGTGGCGGTATGAGAACACCTGCTCATTCTGACTGCTTCCTTTTACTCATATCCTGTTCCAATATAGACTTACATTCAAAGGTCTAGCCATAAATCCCCCTAAGAGATCCTGCATTATTCCAAGCAGTTAATGACTTGAGTACAGAGACAACATGAATTTCTGGAGCTCTAGAGACCTATAAGCCAGAAAAAATTTAAAAAGCCGCAAAACCTCCAGTATGATCACATATGGAAAGGTAGGGAAACCATTCCCCAGGTGTAGCTAACTGCTGTGTCTGCTCTGTAGGGTGGAGAATGATCTTGGCACTGAGCCCAAGACTCAGGAAGGAAAATTGGGTGAGATTATAATGAGAACCCAGCCATTCTTTCACTTCAGCTCCTGTTTCAGTGACAGCAGTAGTGAAATAAACAGTGGAATACAGTAAAACACCTCACTTGTATTCATCAGCAAGGTTCACAAACCAGCAATCTACTGTGTTTCAATCATAATTACTGAACTCAGGGCAAAATGGATTAAGTGTGGATTAACAAGTGCTACTCCCTCAGCAAACACACAGAAAAGAAGACTCTGACAAAGGGAGAAGAAAACACAAATTTAAGATTCAAACCAGTTAAAATCTTTAACGTCTGTCTCAATGATGTCTGTTTCTGAAATAATCTGGAGCTCAGCATCAGGCAAGCAAAGCCTTAGGCAGTGAGTCAGTATGATTTTAGTAGGTCTCTACAGTTTGGAAGAGAGCAGTAATATGAGTATCAAAGACTCATGAGGGTCCAACGCTTGCTTTCATCCACAGATTACAGTCCTATTCTATTTTGCAATTCAGCTTTCACCCAGTTTTGCCAACAAATCCAGTCCCATTAACTCACTGCAGAGGTCAGTTAGAGCTCTCCAGAACTGCACCAATTCTCTTCCCCCAAAACCTGGATGATATGGGAAAGGAAAAGTAGCATTTTATGTAACACTGGAAAAATGCACCAGTTTTGAATGTCTTTATAGTGCAAGATCTTAATTTCCTGCTAAAATGATCATCTTCCACCTATGGAAACTCATTTCCACCAAATGAAACAAGTCATTAATGTTCTTAGAGTTGTGCCAAATTCCTTTCCCTTTTTTTTTTTTTTTAATAGCAGCAACAAGATTTTCCTCAAAGCCCTAAATGCTCAAATCTCTGTTCACAATACACCAGCTATTTTATCCCCAACTTCCATGTGGCTGTTTTACCTTCAGTTTCAATCTACAAAATCCAGGACTACTCACTTCCATAGGAAATCAGGTCCAGCATGTGTTGTGGTCTCTTTAGGACCATTTTTACATTATTAGGTTCACGTACCTTGCAATCTGTCCCTCCTGAGCCAGGGCAGCAGTGCATCTTCTCTGAGCACTAGCACTGGCACTTATTGCGCTGTGCTGTGCCACAGGTCAAGTTCAACTCGTGCTGACCCTCCATCTGGGATTTCTCCCAGTCCCTGTCCTCCCCCATGCTGCAGTGGGAAACTAGACCAGTCACAGCATTATCCCTGGGAAAATTATCATCTCTCATACCAGGGTCACATTCCTACAGGCTTCTGGAAACTGTTCCTAAACAAGGCACATTTCTGTTCTTGGCAATTGGTAAGAGGAGCACAGACAAGAAGAGAATTTTAAGACTTTAGCAACAGCTTAACAGATGTCAAAAGCTACAGCATGCCACTTTTGCCACTGTTAGCAGGTGAGAAAAGCAACTATCCTGTTAGGGCTGCTAATCCCTAGAGGTCTCCAAGGATGGAACAGTACCCAATAGGAGCAGATAGGGTGGCTGTACCAAGTGCCAAAGAATATTAGCACAGCCCCATTACCCACACACGCTCCACCTCATGCAGCAGATGCACATGCATCCCTTTACCTGTTTTCCAAAGGACAGTCTTGCCAGGAAGAGTTCCTAAACAGAACCATTCTGTTCAGAAAGGGCAGCCCATTTAGGAAGGTAAAAGGTATTTCAGAGAAAGCTTCCTACTCACTCAAACAGAAGTAAACCCATGAAGAACAGAGGGGCAGGACTGTTCCCCAGTGGTGGAGCTGCTGTCTCAGTGGGTTCACACATGGCAAGGCTAGCACCCAGTAAGTCATAGCACTGGGCAATAAAAGATCCTTATCAGTGGTAGGAAAATTACCTATTACTGTGAGTTTATTGTTAGTAGCAGCTCCTCACAGCCCCCTAACTTCAGCAGTGTTGAACGGAGGCTGGTAGCTAGCACAAAAGGAAATTAATAGCTTTCAATAGCTTGATGAACCCAGGAGCTTTCCACACTGGGCCACCAGACTAAGACAAGTCATGTTCATGCACCATCACAAGCACCAGAAACAGGGAGGCATCATTTCTGCAAGTAATGCTAGCAAACCTCTCCCTGCATAAAAAGGAACATTTTCCTTCCAGAGCAGCTTCCATGCAAAGCTGAACATGTTCTTAAATGACCACACATTGTTCTGCCTTTGTGCCCTCACCTGGAAGGGTAGAAGCTGAAATCTGCAGTCTTGAGCAGGAAGGTAGGTGAAACCCCAATCCATCGTGACAGTTACCAAGAGCAAAGAGATTATCAAACAAAAGCTTCCAGTGTTCAGGCACAAGGGCAGACATTATTTCAAAGCTGTAAACTTCCCTCTAGGAAAGTAAAAGCTCTTCACAGTCTCCTTCACTTTTCAGCTCTCTGTCTATCCTGTCCCACAGTAAAACAGTTAAAGCTCTATCTGACTTAGAGTAGTTTCACCTCTCTCAAAACCTCACGCATATTTTTGAATCACTCCACAACGTACAGTAGCAACCACCAGATCTCTCCACCCACAGCAACTTCTTCCAGACTCTCTAACTCTTCTTCCATGTTTATCTTCTTTTCGGTAGTTTTTCTCCAGATTCTTCCTTCTTTTGTGACAGCAGCCTAATAACCAGCTCCCACGGGAGGCTGGATTAAGAGTCCCAAAAATCCTTGACATGAAAGGATTTTAAATTACTATTTTCACTGACTAACAATGACTCAGAATCGTCTGTTTACCAGAGGGCCTTTTCTCAAGGAGAAAAAAAACTGCACTGAAGTCTGGATTACAAACTACTAAAATAGCAAAGTATTTTGAAACTGCAGCCGTTCTGACAGGAAATGGGGACTGAACTGTACTTAATGAAGGAAGGTGGAAACCAGCAGAGTGATTCTAGACATGGCAATACACGGCTCATCCTTTTGCTTGCTTATAAAGGAAATTCTGACAGCTGCCAATATAAACAGAGTACAAACACTAGCAAAGAGTGCACAGTTCCTGAATGTGTACACACATGGGTGTGGAAAAGACAACCCCCAGCAAAAACTGAATTTCCAACATGTGCTCCAATTTTGCCCAATTTAGAGACGAGAGTTTAAAAACAAGGAAGAAAGAACCATCCTGTTCAGAAGTCCCTCTTTTCCAATCTTTCCCTTTTCCAAACATTAACAGGGCAATCCATGACTGTGTGAGAATTCAGGACACCTGGGACTGGACTGTGTCACCATGTCACCGGATCAATCAGTCTTTTTGCCCAGCTGATCAATCAGTCTTTTTACCCAGCCCTTCTCTCTGGGTCCCTTTATTTCCCTGTTGAGAGAGCAGGGGATGAAAATCCTCTCCTTGCTAGGAAGCCCAGTGACTCCCTGAAGCATATGTTCATTTTCTTCACAGGGCTGAGGCCACACAGGGCAGGTTGGGGAATCTGTGCAAGTGTCAAACCACACAGATCTTCCTGATCTCTATCAGCCGAAGCTGAAAGTCCAACTAGTACTTCCTGCAAACAGCTTGGAACAAAAGTTCTTATATTCTTTCTCCTCATAAAAATAAGTGACACTCTCCTTCTCGAAGCCTTTGTTTCAAACCAGCACAGCCAACCTCTGATCTGGCTGATCTGGGTTTCTCTTGTTCCAACAGTGCCTTACAGGCACACAGCTCCTGTGCCAGGCAAGAGCAGCAAACTTTCTGTAGCTTCAGCAGCTCTATTTTCTTTCAAAAACAAACTCTTCAGAGAAGACTTCACTGCTTTCTCTGCTGAAAAGGATGTATTTTAATTTAAAAGCACCTACACAAATAATTCAATTTGACACAAGATCATGAAGAGGCAAAGGCACTTCCACTTCACTGTGAATGAACTGCAAACTTCAACAGCATACTCTCCCCACCAGGAAGGACTGTCCAACACTTTGATTTTTTACCCAAGTTCAAACACTTTGCCCTCTGTTTATAGAGGGGTTACTAACCCAGAAATGAAAATTTATTCTATTTCTCCACAGCATCAATAAGCCCTAGGAGAATACAGCAAAAATCTCTGGAGGAGATCAGTAATGTAAAAATTCACAAGACAGAAACTGTCAACTTTGCTGCTGAATAGAGTCAGTACTAAATAACAAGGTTATAATATGAAAAAATAGTAGCACACCTCAGGCTTCCATACAGCTGGAGAATGACATCCATACTCCTTCTCAGAGATGATTGCACTCTTTCATTCAGGGGCACCAGCAACTACCTTTTCCCCAGCCTACCACAAGCACTGTTGCCTCCAGTCATGCAAGTGCTCTGTAAGAGAGGTATTATTCTAACCCGAGTACTTCCTCTCTCCTGGGACATTGGTCAGGGTGAATCATCAGTTAATAAACAGTATTTCTTAACTGGGTGCAGCATTTCCAACAGCACCGCAGGCACATTTCTCTTTACTCCTCTTCTAGAGAAATTATCTACATAAATCCACTCAGGAGAGAACACCTGAACAGTAAGAGCTCATAGCAAATGTATTCCAAAGAACCTGAGCTTCTGATAGCTGTTATGCTGGCACAGGTGCCATGTTTCCCAGGGCTGAATCCAGAAAACTCACACTCCTGCTCTTACCTTTCATGTTCAATCTTCCTCTAAATTACTGTCCAGAGCAGCCTGCTCCCTCAGAAAAAAACCTGAACAGACTGCTTGACATGCAAGGATTAGTCTTGTCTGTGGTCAGTCTCTCTGAGCTACGTACCACTTGCCACAAGCTGATTAGCTGCCTGTTTAAGGAGGAGCTGGGATAAGTTTCCTTCTGACGGCAATGAAGTGGAGAGGCAGGCGCTGACTGTAATAATATACTGTTTCCTGTCTGTGGCTGAGCTGAGAGGTACTTCCCAATAAAAAAGGGTTTACAGGAGCTCAGGAGCTCAAGCTCCACCTCTTCCAGTGAAGAGCCTTTAATTAAGGAGGAGAGGTCATTAGCATGGCTCCTGGCACTCGGAAACATGCTCTGAACCAGCTTCCATTTCACCAAAGCATCAGAAAGAAGAAACCAAACTACACAAAATTCCCTCTCCACACAGAGGATATTTCTCCTATGGGAACTCAAAGCTCTGAATCAGATGTAATTCATGTTGTAAGTCATGATATGTGAATGAGGGTGAAAGTCCACACCACCATTTGGTAGCAATAACTGGAAAACATTTACCAAACCACCACATGAGAATCATACTGGTACACAAAATATGTACCTGGGAAGATATGACATCCTTTCCAGGCCCTGATAATGACAGGCATTTTTGACTAGTATTAAAGAATACACACCTTATCTTTATACAAATCCTCCACAAAGTAGGAGAGGGTCAATGAATTCATAAGGAATCACTTCTTTAACTGTACCAACTACACTGAAGGCAGCAAGCTTAACTCAGTTGGCATTTTCTAGAAAAGATCAGATGTTCAGCCCTCACACCAGTCTGAGGAGGAACTTGTTCACCACACAAACATTTACAAAACTGGGCCAAATGAGATAATCCGAAGTCTTTTCAAAGACTTTCAAGGGGACAGCTGTGGTGGCAAAGTGTTGATCTGAGCAACAGGCAAGAGAGTGATTGGTGTCCCCCAGACACTGCAGGTGTCATGGGGAAAACAGGTATGATGGATGGCTCAGGTCCATGACAGGTAAAGCAGATCATTTTGAAACAGACATAAGTAAAACCTAGGCTTCCCAGCATCACTATTCTAGATTAAAGTATGGAAGTCATCTTCATTGCAGATTTTGTTGTAATGCTCCTCACAGAAGTACAGGCCAGTCCATCATGTGGGCACCTTAACAAATCACATTATGGCAAAACTACACTGTCTAAGAAAAAACCGTTCATGGAAAGAGCTAAAGTTTCACTGGGAAGACCCAATGAACCCAGTGTGATCCCAAATAATCTGCTTTTTAGAAATCACAAGAGGTTTTGAGGGTATGGCTAAGAAAGCGCTGCACAGAAATCAGGGCCAGGCTCTGATTTCACCCATCCAATGCTGAGACTAAAAGTTGACTGCTCTCTTTGAAATAAAGGGTCCTGAACTACCAGGACAACACATTTATCATTGCATTTGTGCCATAGCAGATCTTCTCTAAGGCCCTGTGCAAGACAGCAAGCCTAGGAAAAGGCACTCAGGAGAGATCTATGCGCCATGTTCCAAGGAACCATACATGGAAAGCACCTGTCACAGCTCAGATATCCCAGAAGAATTTATCTTGTAGACAGCTGACTCTCAAGGACAGAGATGGCAGAGATGTGACAGAACCAGCAAATACCACACCTAGAGGCCTAATGAGAGAAGAGAGCTCTGGCATGGGGCTGCTGTAAGATTTGTCCCCAGAGGCTTCCTGTTAAATACCTCTGCAGCCACACTGCCTGACCTAAAGGAACAAAGCTAAACAAAGCTTTTCATTACACATCAGGGAATGGAGCTGTACAACATCGTAAGCTCAGAAATACCCCATGTCACATGCTCCCAGCCCATTCTATAGTCATCTATTCATTAACTCTGGGTAGCAATCCTGAAAACTGTCCCCATTGCAAACAGGATACACTTACTGAGGAAATCTATGCAAGATCCACCACAGTGGAATTTGTTACTACACACTTTTTTTAGAGGAAGAGGTCCATGTCTTAAAACTCACTTTTCTCACTCTCCTTTCTGCTGAGAGCAAACAAATTACCTGTCAGTCATGTCACATGTCAAAGGTTTACTGGCAGCTATTTTTTAACCTCACTCCTCTATCCATGCAGCACAACCTTTGCTGGCTTTATGCTCTGGTTTTCTCCTCTCATGATGCTGCCTCCCCATGCTCCTCAATGTACTTTCAACAGCTGCTCTTCTGACTGGTCAGCTCTTATTACCTCTTTGTTTTGGATAAAAATTGTTACCCCAAATGGTTTATCTGATGTTTTTGTTGCTTGTCTTTATATCAGGAACTTAGGCAACCTGACCTGCAGAATCTATACTTTATGCAATACAGATGCCTGAACAGGGGCTGAGTTTTCTCAGAAAGAAACCATTCTTTTATCAATCCACAAGTACCCAAGTACCAGTCTCCACTGAAGAAAACAGAAAACCCAAAAGAAAACCAGAACATCTAAATCCCTGCTTACAACACCAAATGCTACATATTTTCAGTTTAGGAGAAAAACGAAAATCGTATGACCCACTGATATGAAACAGGGAAAAACAATGCATCAAAGAACTCTGAATTTTAGAAAGTAAGATACAGAGAGGAAGCAGAGTGGTCTCAAAGAAAACCAACAGAAAACCTGACTGCAAGGAATCCAAAGCATTGACAGTAATGATGTAACAGGGCAAGACTAGGCCACCTGGTTTCCTGTTTTCAGAGCTCAAGGTAAACAATTCAAGCACCTCCACAAGCCACGACAGAGCAAAAAGAAATTAAGAAGAAAAATGTTTTTCTTGAATTTACCTAAGCACCATGATAGATTGCTCAGCTGGAGACAGTGCAAACAGTAGCTGCTTGAATTTCAAGGTAAGCCTTTACCTTTTATCAGCTAGAGAAAGCAGTGACTGGCAAAACCTGATACCAGAGTATTGGAAAGAACTTTTCACTGTTTGATTCGGATAGGGCAATCCGAGAAAGCAAATGCACTACTTCCTTCTGTCCCTAACACAGTCTTCCTGATGGATATTAGATCTCTCCCAACTACAACAGTAAGCAGCACAGTACCAGTACACTTACCTGAAAAATCAGATCTTATTTATATTTGATAAAACCAAAGCAAGACTGAGGATAAAATGCTTTATTAACAGGTAATAACATCACATTCTTGAAAACCCATCTCCTACTCAACTCACTCCACAAACCTTCTCTCTGTACTCTCATATTGACACCTGGTATCATTATTTACTTACCATACCCAGATGTGCCTCTTGCCTATCCAACTATGGATGTAGAAAGTGGTTCTAAGCTTTGGGAAGGTGTTGGGGTTTTATCTGGACACAGGCACTGCAAAGGCAAAAGCTACAGCTACACGACAGAAATTCCCTTTGGCTGATGCTTAAAGCAGCAGAACACTCCTGCTGCAGCACAAGGCACACTGCTCAGTGTTGGTCACCACCTGCAGGTGGATTCCTCCCTCCACCTTGCCTTAGAGCAACACTTCCTTTCCCCAGGCTCTCTCCTCTACTGCTCTGAGCCCCTCAGGAGCTGTGTGGAGGTTTGCTGCTGCTCACCAGCTCAACACTCACCCTGCAGGGCTGACATTTATGGCTTTTTTTCTGCACACCAGGTGCTCCTCCAAATTGGAGCTTGCAAAACACCTGCACCTTAGAAATACAATCAATTTTCCTTCTAGTTTCTGAGCCTGGAGAAAATTAAGTAGGGACACCATGTTTCCAGACTGCAACTACTTAGCACACATTCCACATCTAACAAGTATCCTGAACCAATCCCACAGTTACTTTTGTGCTATTTCTTTCTGTTCTTCCTTTTGCTTTCCCACTATATATAGCATGCATAGACAAACACACACACAGACACACACAAATAAAGTCAGAGAAAGAAGTTTACATATTTTAATGCCTATGGGAAAAACTAAATTCCTTTAGCATGATCTCTAGCATAAACATGAACATCACATCTAACTCCCTCAGCAGAACAAATCTTTCTGTCCCACTGTGCAAACAGGTTTTACCAAGCCCTCTTAGCTTATAAGAAAATCCCTGAATGCCAAGTCTTAGCACAATACATAGTAACCTGAGGTATTTCCCTGAGGGAATTTCCCACATGTACAAATATGAGTTAACATATTGTAAAGAAAAGTAAGTTTGGTTTTTTTTCCATTAAAGATGCTGTGAAGATTGTTCAGGTGTTTTTCAGCTCTGCAAAAGAGATGGGATGTGGGGAAAAGATGCAAGAAGAACAGAAAATAATGCAAAAAGTCCTACCGTAAAGCTGTTGTTGACATTCTTTGTGCTGGATTCTGCCACGCTGGCATCTGTCAGATCCACCTCATCAAAAATAATGGACTGGAAAGAAAAAAAAAACCAAAATCTCAATAAATTCTTGAATCCAGTGTAGAAGCAGCAGACTCAAAAGGAGTCTGCCTTGCATGCTCCACATCACAGCCTTTTATGATTTGAAGGAAAGACAGCACCAACAACATCAAGGACCTGGAAATCTAGTTCCATCCCACTGGGGATCACTCTGGCCTGTCTTCACACAGTGAACACTATGACATTATTTTTACTGATGGTTTATTTAAAAAGAACACCAAATAACTGTAGGTTTTATTCTTGTGAAAGGCAACAGTTGTATATCTAGTTGACTATCAGCACTCTAAACCAGATGCATAGAAGCTCTGATCTGATTTGATAAATTCTAGCCTTGCTTGTCTACTGCACTTTCTCTTTTTGTTCATATTCTCCTCTTCCTATTGATTCAGAGTCCATTCCCTACTAACATGCACCAAAGGGAGAAAAAAATGTGGAAAAAAATCAGTATTATGGGTCTACATGATGCTTCACTTCAACACCACAGATTTCCAAGTGTGAGGCAAAACACAGGGATCTTCTAGTAGCTACAAAGCCTGAAGACCAGTGCCTAAAGAGCTCTTTTCTCTGCTGAGGGCTGCCTTCCCGCTGACACCCACCTGCCTCCAAAGCCCTCTACTGACTTCCTTCCTTGGCCTCACAGGCACTGTCAGGACCTTACCTTAGCAGTTTTTGCATAGTACAGCGTTCGTCCTCGCAGCTTAAAGTATCGTCTCTTCCAGCGCTGGAAGGAGCTGGTCTGTTTCATCAGCATCCCCTCTTTTATGACAGTCTACAAAAGCATCAGAGGAGAGGGGTGAAGCACAGGTTTTACCAACAGGCACGTTTTCTACTCCCCCAGCACACACCCACAGCGGAATAACTGGAGTTGGAGACAAATAACCTCAGTGCCCTCTGCTGGAAGCATTTCACAGATTAATTCAGCAAAACTGAGCAGCCTTCACAAGATAAAACTCATGAACACACAACCCACACTGTGGTGTGGTTTAACCCTGTCTCCAGTGCTATCACGATACCAAAGAAGATAAATAACTTAAAACTGAATGAGCATTTCAAATCTAACAGTGACTCGGGGAGCGTAACAGTTAAACTCACCAAGGTCGGATTTCAGTCACAAGTAATTGCACCTTTCATTTAATTGACATCTGATTACCAGCACATACACACCCAGGATATCTGTCTGTACCTCCAGCTGTGCCTTATGAATCAGCATCTACCTGGCACAGAGGTGGCAAGCTGCAAGGGGGCAAAGAGTGAAACCAGAGCAAAGAAGGGGCTATATCCAACATTAGCATTTGGTATTCTTCAGATTGTCTTGGCCCTGTCTCGGTACTCTCTGGCCAGCTGCCATTTCCCAGGGCTGCAGTGCCAAAACTGTCTATGCACACTGACTTTTTGTCTTTAACTGCTTTATAACTAGACTGACATACCAGCATACACAGGCTCATATGCTCATTCATATACTGTGCATATGTGGGAGTATGGATTTAATCCACATGCACTTCATTCAGGTTGGAATACCAACAGCTACATGAAAATAATCTCAAAAAACTGCAGCTCAGAAAGACAAAAGTCTTTCTGAAAAAAAAAATCAGGGCTGAATGTCCAACCCCAAATTCCTGTTTGTAAATACTGCCTAGGAGCTACAAGCAGTGCTATGTCATGCCTTGGTGCCACAGGAAACCTACTTCTCTCCCCAGAAGAGTTGCAGCAACCCACTGCTTGCTGAGAGAGCCCAACATGATAAACACTCAGTTAAAACACAGGACACAAATGATCTGACAATCTTGTAAAACAGGTTATTCTGTATCTTGATGGCAGGAAAATGACACAGTTTTAAGATACCAGAGTTCTCAATGGAATTCAGATTTGTAACAGCCAGATCACTGATAAGTAACAATTCACAAACAGCACCAAATGGACACTGCCAGGCTACTATAGCACATGCAAAAAAAAAAAATACTCTTACTGATCCACAGGGTTTAGCTCATTTTAGAACTCCTTTCCAGGGCATTAAACTTACTTTTAAAATGCTATATATATTTCTAATGTGTGTCTTTAATTTTTGGAACAGCTGTGGATTTTGATATGTTCCACATACACTGGCCCTTGCCAAGCTCAAAACTTCCTCAAAAACCACTTTGAAAAAAATGCTGACTATAAGGAGAAACATCCGTCTGACAATATATGCTTCTCTTTTGCTAGACTGAGCTATCCTCAAACTGGCCTGAGAGATCACAGGGTCTGGACCACCATGGTGAAGCCTCTACTCACAAATCAACTGGGAAAGAGCAGGCTCCACATTCCACCAGATTCTAAAGAGAGCCGTTGGATATAGAAGCCACTACAATCTTCCTCCATCGTGTTGGGAAACAGAAAAGGGGGAGAGCTCCCCTGTCTCCTAGAAGAACATCATCTGCCTTGGATGCTGGGCCCTGGCCATCTCCAAGGCTAGCAAACCCCAAGCCTCAACGCTTCCCAGTAGTCTGTTTCACAAAGCCACCTGCACACTGAAGAAATAAATACCTGCTAGTGCTCAGGCAAACACCAACTTAGTGGGCCTGCTTCAACTGGGAATTGCCAAACTCCACAGAACTTCCAGCAGAATGAAAAGAGAAAACAGAAAAGTACAATTGAGGATTAAGCTCCTATAAGAAAATGGCTGTTTGCCACACCAGCTCCTCACAGCTCTAAAGCAGTCACTGAAAGGCATCCTGGCACTTGTTTTCACAGGACACAGCAGTAGAAATACACTCTAAGAAACCATAAAGCATCTGGGAGTGGCTTTAGGGTCCAGAAATTAAACACACTATAGCAATACCCAGAAACAAAATGTTAAACCACCTCAGAGCTGGTGTTACATAAATAATCCAAAACTCAGACATTCTCTTAGCTGAAGCTTCAGCATAAGAGAAAATGGAATGTAAATACTGACCAAACAGCATCCCTCGCTGAAACAACCCTGCAGGCAAGGCCAGAGCTGAAGGCACTCACCTGGAACCAGGAAAGATGCATTCATTCATGCATTCTGCCATGGGCTTTCTATGAGTTCCCAATAAAGCAATTTTCACTCTGTGTGTCTCCATCCCTCATCTGTCAAGTGGAACAAACAGCACCTGCCAACTCTGTGGAAACCCACTAAAACACATATTTCTCTCACAAGTTATTTTAACCTCCGGCACCTGAGTATCAAAGAGAAATGTAAAGTACCAGCATCCAAATTATCACGCTAAAGAAATCATACATTTCTGCAGCTCATTTCTTTACAGGGAAGAAAATGGGAAAGTGGCAGAAGATTTTCCAGCTTAAGACAGAAATATGGAGTGATTTTTGCATTCCCTGGGAACAAACACATATAAATAAAAAATGAGACAGAGAAAGCAGCTACTGAACTCTGCAAAGCCCTGAACCAAAACCAGAGAGGAACTAAAAAACCTGGGGAAGAATCCTGGGATGAAAAAGCCCAAAGATATTAAGTCAGCCAGGAGGCCGATCAAAAAGCAGCAACTTGCAGCAGGAGATTTCAGAGCTCAGTTACTATGCTTATTACAGCTATGGTTAAACTGGGGTCAGCCAGAGCCTTTATACACCCCAGGCAAAGGCAGCATCACTTTAGCCAAACTCTTGCCCAGCCCACCAGCACAGTAACTCTTAGCAAAACAATACGTCTACTTTCCCTCAGCTCCCACCACTCCCGCCTGCTCCCTGAACTCAGTTTGGCTCACTCACCTTTGCACAAGACATGCATTCCTCCATTTCTCCATTCCTCTTTTAAACCCCCCTTTTTTATTTTTTTTTTTTTTACCAAGAGGCAACACTTGCAGAGGTCACCCTGCCTGCTCTAAGCAGCAGTTTCTGTCATTGCCAGGCTCTATCTATAGAAAACCTCACAGCTACCCAGCTCATACATGAAAGGCCAGAGCAGGAGCGCTCGTTCTGCTCTCAGCAAACACGCCTCTGGTTCAGCGCTGCCCATCTCCACACGAGAGCAGCCAGGCTATTTATAGGCACTCAGCTCAGCACAGTTTGGTGGGTTTGGGCGGAAAGAGCCAGAGATAAGATCAAGATGACTTTATAAAATGATGTAGACATCACTGCCTTTCTCCTCCTCTATGCTGACTTCACAGCCAAAGGACTTGTTACTTGCGGAGGAATGCAGCTGCAGAAAATGAACTGGGGAACTGACTGCAAAGTGACACAAATGAAATAAAAGGGGGGAGATGAACAGTCACTTCTGCTCCTCAGCCTCTCCGCAGATTTTTAATTGAAGATCTACTCTGATCAGATTACTGGGCATGTAATTCATCAAGATAAAAGTGAAACTGCTTCTCCCGTAATGAAAAGAGAGTGTTAAATCTATTTTTAGTATCATATATTGGATCCTACGGGAAAAGCTACTGCCCTGAAACGCAGGGAATTATGAGGTTTAATTATGCACATCCTATCCAGAATAAATACTGAAATTGTTTGCAATGGAACTATGCAGACTGTTTTCTATCCAGCTGAGTCCCTTTCCAGTGTGGTGTGCTGTGGCATGGCATTCCATGGACAGATAACACTATGAAAAAATGAATTATCTTCTTGGATCAAGTGTAAAATGATGCGCTACTGGTTTCAACAGTGACCCCTTTTATCATATTGCAAGTCAGTGTAAAGGTTACTGAACAAACCGACAATTTAAAACAACATTGCACATAGCAGAGTGTCTTAAGAAGTCTGAAAAGAACAAGATTAGATAACTGAAAGGCAAGGCCTAGGAAATATCTAACATTTTAGTATTTATCTTTGGCCTTGAAGAACAGCAACTTCCTGCAGAAAAAAAATCAGTTTATGGCAAGCAATACACAACCCTCCCCCCAGCTCATCCCTTTTCAAAACTTGACATTTAGGAAGAGCAATAATATGCTCTCAGATTTCTCCTGTCAAAATGGGTGCAGGATTCAGGTCTAATCCTGAAGTGACAAAAGAAAAGCTCTGCCACTCACCTCAAGAGGAATGGTTTCAAACAACTCAGAAGACTTAAAAAAAGAATTTAAAAGAGAGCCTTGTGCTTCACTGTTTCCCCTTCCGGCCTTTTAAGAACGAGAAGCCAAAAAGATTAACAGGAGCTGTTCAGAAAACCAGCAAGACATAGTTGTGTTTTTGGCAGCACTGCTCATCTGAGGTGTCTCTGCATGCAGTAACCCATGTTAAGAGGTCAGAGACAGCCTACACAGATTAAGTGCTTTCTACACTGATAACATGAGCGATTCTACTAGAAGTTAAAAAGGATCACCTCAGATTTCAGCTACTTTCAGATTACATCCCTTGTTCAGCTGCACACAGTACTGCTCGCCAAGCAAAACAGGAGTAGACAATCCTTTCTTGAAGCTTAAACCTATTGCCCCATTTGGAAGTAGGGCTCTTGATAAAACTAATTTCCTAATCTGGAAAATAAGCCCTATTAGCCAGGCTGAGGGTGACTATCAAGTGTGTCCAGCTGTCAGGCTGGCAAGTGTCCCTCAGCACAGGGAGGCTCCAAACCATGTTTGATAGAGACAGAGGAAGAACAATGCAACTTATTTCACTGCTGAGATCATAACATATTCTTAGGGGCAATTACTCAGTGCAGCATATCTAAAACAAGAATTATGCTTCACTGACACATCTTTCCAAGGCATAGAAAGTACTATGTACAAGGTAACAGCAAAATGATACAAAGCCATCTAAATAACAACTAAAGAATCCCAAACCCAAAGTCTCCAGCAAGTGGATTTCTCTGCTTATCATGTGTCTTCAGAATGTAAAAACTTTAGGAAACACACACAGTTATTATTTGTATGCACCACACAACACTGATGCCAAACAACAAATAATTGACTAAACAAAGCACCAAATGCAGAGAGGAAAAAACAAAATGCAGAAGTATATGCAAAACTGGCCTATATTTATAGATGCTTACTAGGGAATTTTACAGGCAGCTGAACCTCAGTGACCAAACAACCTCATCTAGTCACTGATTTTAAGCTGTGGCAAAAAGGATAGGAGAAGGTCTGCAGGCACTTAAACATGGCCAGACAGTCTTGCTGTGCTAGGGCAGGTACAAATCTGAGTGCTGTACCTTGTGGGTATAACAGTTTTAGTAGCTGGTGTCATAAAAATCCTCCAGGGTCATACACATGAAACTAATTAATATTTAGAAATCAAATAAAATGCAGTAAATCCAGCAAAAAAAACCCTACAGAAATAAATCTAACCAACTCCACAGAATAAGATATGAAATGTCAAAAGGGTAGGGGTTAACAAGCCAATCTGAGAGCAACATCCTTCCACCAGACAGTGGTCACACCCTGGAAATGAACTCCAGGAAGCTCGGAGAGGGGAAATCTGGATCAGTAAAGCAATTCTAATGATGGGACACACAGAAACCTATACAGATCTATAAGGGAGCACAAGGTAATTACAGGTTGTATAGTCCTGCTTGGGAATTCTACATTAAATGCACTTTGCTCTTGAAAAAGTGAAAATTGCATTAAGACTTCTTTCAGTGGTATCAAAAGAGCAAGACATTATGAGAACTCACAGCAAAAACAGGACTCCAGAAGAGGGGAAAAAAGAAAAGAAAATCAGAGCTGGAATCAAATGTCAAAATAGAAGCTGGGGCAGTGAGTCAGAGGCCCTCTAAGAGAAGCCAAGCATTACAACTGATGGAGGGGGTTACGGTACAGACCTTTGTACAACCACACTGGAAAGCCTGAGAAAACTCCCCTAACAATCATCCTCCCAATTCTCTGTTGTAACCTCCAGCCCTGCTGAATGAGCTGGACTTGTCACACCCAGTGAGAGACTGAGGCAAGCACAGCTGACAGCTCTCCTACAGCCCTCTTGCAGCTCCCAAGACAGCAGAATCCAGAGCAGAACACAGCAACCTATCCATGGAGTAGCTGAGATGTCACTGAAACAGGTAATGCAATCTCATTCTCCAGATCTGCAGTAAAAAACAGGAGCTGGTATCAAACAAATACTGAAAAGGCTTTAATTTGCCTTGGCACAGATTAATGGTCAAACACTTGATTCTTCATTAGTTAATGCTGCAGTGAATAAACAGGTTTTTGAACCAGCTTCTTTCAATACCAGGTTCAACTCCTACCATTATGAATGACTCTCCTAAAAGGGATGCACAGTCACTGACCTAAAGTCAACAAATTACTAAATGAAAAACAATTTGAGAGCATGCAAAAATGTATATGGGGAACAAAAGACAACGTACAGCGTATCAATGCACAGCTCCTTGGTAAAATTAGCTCTGTCAGAAAGCTCCAAGGAAAGTACGAAAACAGATGAATATTCTGGTCAGCTACTTAGAAGGGAGAATGGAAAACACACCAGTACACTGATTCAAGATGAGTTAGGAGCTGGACAACTCCTGGCACGATAACTGCTTAAGCCTCAGGATGCTTTCTATAGGCTCCCTTCCCAAACACATTTATCACAAGAGGGAAACTGAGCACAATACACCAGACAAACTATAGCAAAGCTGGAAGATAAGGGCTCAAACCCATCCACAGAGATAACTAAAGCCAAAAAGGCAACAGTTTAATAGCTACCTGAAAATTTTGGAGTGCAAGAAATTTGTAAAGGGTACTAATTGTGAACTTTATACATTTAAGGAAAAACATGAAAAGTTGGACTGTTATTTTTTCTACCATCTAAAATTATATATACATGACTACATCCCTTCCTTGGGCATTTTCCCCATACACAAAAAAATGTCAAAATGTTACCTACTGTAAAACCTTCTGAGACATGTCTGTCACAAGCTATGCACCAGCACCACAGAATCCCCTGTGAACTCAGAAGCACATGGCTGTGCTGCTGAGGCACAGTAATAGAACCTCATTTGGAATCACAGTTTGTACACAGCACCCTCTAATGCTGTAGCCTGTACCCCCATATCTTAAGTCACACTCTGATTCATCTAGAGACACAAGTTACTACCAAAATCAGGTGTCTAAACCACCCCCCCCCCCCATCCACTTCACCAGCAGACAGGAGTCAGGCACTCACCATAGTGGGCTGTGGAGGCCATTTGACATGCAAGTACCAGACTGGGGAGTGCAACCAGTGCAAGCACAGAACAGCAAATGTATGGGAAAGTACATGCAGAATACAGCTGCAGATCTCATCCTCACACTCATAACCACCCAACCCTTCCTACATCGCTGAACGTCATGGAGACCTTGGCCAAGGAGGAAGGAAAAGCCAGCAGCAAGTACCAGTAAGAGAACTTCAGGATATGGGAAAGTGAAAGTTATACCTTGAGGAAGAAAACTGAATCCTCTGCCCTTGTGTTGAGGAGGCTTAATGAAAGACAGCTTCCTCCCACTGTGTCACTGTGTCTGGATTCCCATCACCTCTGCTACTGAATTCTGCAAGGAGCCTTGTTTGGTAGGGACTGGTAGATGCAGAACCAAATCCTCATCCTTTTACTCCAACTGGTATTCATATAAGCTGAGAGCAGAAAGCAGCTTTTGGCCTTCAGCCATTTAATTAATACTTAGGTATCTTAGAATTTATTTTTATCTCATCTGTAACAACTGTCGTGATCAGATTTTCCATATTTATGTATTAAACAACCTATGCTTTTAAGTTTTTTTTTCCTCATCTATTTAACATAGTTTTTAAAGGATACTGCAAAGTTTTAATTTGTTTTTCCACTTTCCCTGTTTTAATGTCCTGCAAATACCTTTGACCATGCCAAGACTTCTTGATCAGCACCAGCAACAACAAAAAAGATGAGCAGAACCCTGGGAACACCATTTTGTTAACTTTCAGCTGAACAGAACAGAATAGTTCCCAGAATACTGATTTTTTTATAAAACCTCAATGATAGATCTACACATTCTTGAGAGGACTCTGCCCTGCCTCAGCTGAGAGCAGTTCCAAGAGCAGGCAGCTCACCCTCCCTGTTTTATCAGACACATTTCTGTCATTCAAAGACCACTGAAGGCAACTGTCCCACAGGGTAAGATAAGACATTACCTGGAGCTTGCACCACCCCCTCTGAGGTCTGGGGATGCCCTTGGTGATTTCTTGCATTTGATACAAGAAGTTTGTATCTACATCTTCCCTATAGGAAACTGCAGGTGGTATCACCTTCCCTCGATAGAAAATTACATGGATAAATTTACTAAAGCTTGAAAGTCTCAAGTGCAATGTGCTTGATACAAACATTATGTGATCAAGAGGGCATTTCCTTTCTCAAAAAAGGCAAACCACAACATCAGAACAGTGATCAGATGTAAAACTTTTCAATTTAGCAATGAGGTGGTGAGGAAACAAAATGTTCTCCTCTAAAACCAGATGAAGCAATCCTGTACTGATCAATTGCTCAACTGAAGTGGTAATGTTGTAGCCATCGAGCCAGCTTTTTCCTCTCTGGATGAGAGGAGGGCAGCCAGCTTTAGACTTCCTCCTACTCCTCTCTCTAAGTGCTCTCATGTCCAGGTGTGGTCCGGGGCCTGCTGACTGCAAGCTCCATACCCTGTGGAAGCTGCTGCACAGGTGCAGCACTAATGAACAAGGCATACAGGATAAGCTCATTACTTTCTGAAGTGTTTTATATAAAATCTGTGAGGAGAGCCCACAGACCATGGCAGCTGCTGTGGAACAGCGCTGCTGTCTCAGTTATTCTGCCTGAAGCTCAGCTACCTCTGGATGACTATCCCACAGGGCTGCAGTACCAAACAGAAGCATCTTCTTTCTTTAAGAGACACATAAATTCTTAGTGAAACAAGAAGCAATAAGCACTTAGTGAAGGAAAAGCAGGGAACAAACTGTTTCAGTGGAGAGTTAATAAAATATCCTTTAAATAATGCTTGGTGCATTTGAGATCTTGAAAAAATGTGTTCCAAGAGGAACACGTGTTCATGTGGGACAGTAGTATGCTGCAAAATTTCCAATGATGCCGAGCCAATATCTAGGGTAAACCTTAAGCTCTCCAGGAATAGGGAAAAACTCACATTTGTGCTTTCTTTTACACATGCAGGTATAGCTGCTATTTCAGAAAGAATCAGACTGGATTTGTAATTAAAGAAGGTAAAGTTATGCAATGTCTCACATGGTACACTGGATTTCCTAATCAGGTAATCTTGATAGACATTTCATAGTTTTCTTTTATAATCCTGTATTCCTCCAAAGTAAAAACTCAGTAATTTTTCTCTAATGAGAGGTTTGGGGTAGGGGAAAAGACTGTAAATATTTTACTTAAGTTTTATGTTTAAAAACCAAGCAATCTAATCAAAACTTTCAATACCTATGGGGTCTTTTTGTCTCTAATTTTATCAGAAATAGTAATTAGTAGCCTGGAAACCTTTTAGTGATATGGTCTAAGTAAATCCATGTCAAAACATGCAAAAGTTTAATGTTAGCTCTTTAGTTCTTGGAACCTGATCTATAGTTAGAAGGAATGAGAAACGCTTCAAGTGCATGTGGTTTTGTGCTTTGTTTTGTTGTGCAGTGGGTTTTTTTTAGTTTGGGTTTGTTGGTTTTTTTTTTTTGTTTTTTTTTTTTTTTTTTTTTGTTTTTTTTTTTAAGAAGGAAGTAACAGCTGTTGCTTTCATACAGCATCCAAAACTCTCCAACAGCAAGGCAAACTTAGAGTACATCAGTAGAAACAGTGCTGGGAGGCTTCCCAACTTGTGTCAGAACATGAGTCTGAAGTGCACATGAAAGAGAATGTAGATTAAGGGACAGAAACATTCATAAAAATGTTAAAATCCTACCCGTGTCTTGGTGCTCAGAGAAGAAACTAGTATATTCAGGCTGTTAATCCAAGAAAATTCATGCCCTTAACCCTGTGCTCAGTATGTTCAGTTTCAGTTCAATCACAAAAACGTCCCTTTTTCAACAGTTCTCACTCTTTTTAGGTGAAGAGTTCCCAGTTTCTACCTGAATTAAAGCGTAAGCCACTGCAATTTACAGCACATGAAGATTCTAAAATGTCCTCTTTCAGACAGCCTGTCAGAAGGCAGCAAAACAAAACCAGACAGACATTTTAATATGTTTCAGCGGAAGATGCCACAGACAGAACATGAATTAAGTAGGGAACTCCTGAAAATTCTTTCCTCGTTTTTTGCTTATTTCTTTTACACTGCTGCTTTACTGAAATGCTTTGCTTCTTATCACAACACTTCTTTCCACACTTGTATTTCAAACTAATAAACTTCTCATTTTCCTCACTCTAATCTCAGGAAATCTTAAAACATTTGCCCTCCAGAAATAAAAATAACACTTATTTACCTATAAATTGGATACTTTATCTAATAGGCAATACAAGAAGGAACAAAATGAGCTTTCTGCAGTTGCCCATGCTGCCCACCATATGTCTGAGGACTCAGCATAGCACTCTCTGGAAATTTGCACAAAAACCAGGAGAAACATTTTGCTTCCCCCTGTTTTTCTGCTTTAATGCTACAGGGTAGCTACAAGACCTCAAGGCTACTGGTCAAAGAGAATCACAACTTCCCATAGCACAAAAGGCCCCACCTGTATCTGGTACACAGCACAGAGAAGGGAAATGTGTTAGTTCAGATACTGAACAGTCTGTCCACTGCAGCATAAAGCTCAACACCAGTTCATCTGTACTGCTTTTCAGAATATAAATTAACTTGACATATCTTTGCTACCAGAGCTAGACAGCTTCCCAGAAAGTCTGGAGAGCTGCTCGCTCTGTTTGCAACTCTGGTGAAATATACACTGCACACTTGTCTTAAAAAATTCAAGGCAATGATAAATGCTTATAAAAATGAAAATATTACAGAGAAATTGCTTGTGAAAGTAAACAGAACTTAGACTGAACTAGTCTAAACAAGAAGTTCTCCTGATGCCACCCAAGGACGGTGCTGAAATCCTGTCTGGTAAACAAACTGAGAGTTCAACATACCAAAGCTGGCAGGCTGGAAATCCCACAGAACTGATGAATGAAAAGGGAAGATGGCCTGTTCATCCACCCTTCAGCTTTCTGAGGGCTGTAATGTGACGCTGGAAATGAAAGGTCAAGTTCAAAGGAAGAAGCACACTTCACTGTCAGAGCTTTTAAAAGGTGCTGTGCTCCTTGGTTTCTCACCCTCAGCTCCCAGGACCGTTTTGGATATTCCTGTGCCTCCGTCCATGCTGAGTGATGACATTGCCACTTCAGCTGGTTCCAGCTGAGATCTCAACACTGCTTAGGAGCTGCTGCCTCTCCTTACACACATCTTCCTTCTCTTAGCTCATTTCATCTCTTTCCTAATTCCTATCCATTCAAAAATACCTAATCTTAGCTGACCAACAGTTTCTGCAGCTTCACCAACACCAGTCTGAGACCAGAGAGGACCTAAAAGCAGTGCACTCTGAAGCCTTATGCTGGTACAAGTCTGTCAGGTCTTGAAATGGCTGATCAAGCACACAAATCAGCCTCTGCTTCCAAGCCAGCTGAGACAATAGCACTCACATTACCTGCTATACCTGACCATGTGAGGCTTTATTCTTTCCCCATAATAATAATCATTAATAGACTGCTAAACATGCTTCCCTTATACCTTCTTCTCTGCCTCAAAAATTCTTTCTAGCTAAAAGCAAGTAAATATGTTACAATACAGTACTTTACTATCCAAAAACTAAACCTTCCAATTCTCCTTCCCCTGCCCTCTGCCTCACAAGGCACAGGTTTTTTTAGCTGAAGAGATGCTACCTGTGATTTGCCTTTAGACCCTATACACCCACAGCTCAGTCCTTAAACATCCAAATTATTCCAGTTGCTCCAATGCTATCACACCAACCTACTTCACTCAGACATAGCTGGACAATCTCTGGGCTTTGAGACAAATTCACTCAAGTTTTATGGTCTTACAAGCAAGCAGCTTTACTTTACAGCATTTCTTAGGAAAACAGATGGCAGACAAGAGGACGAAAACAACCTTCAAAGCGCTTGCAACTGTGACAAGTAAATTCTGAGGAATTCTGTGGGCACAACAGATTTCACACTCAAGCTGTGATAACAGTAAGCTTCCATGGTGATTTAGCTGTACTTACAGGCATGGTCTTAAACTAACTGCAGCAAAAGATGTGGTCAGAAGAGATTTATATCCTCAGGCCACAGTAAAAGTCTGCCTGAATCTCCTACTGTCACTGATAGACCTGTCCAACAGCTTCTACAGCTTACAGTAGTCTGCACTCTATCACTCAACAGACAAATTCAGAATTAGGTCTGCCTTTACAATGGAAGCAAGCTCCTCAAAGTCTCATTAAAACCATGACTACCCACTAAGTTGGCCTTGCTCCTTGCCCTCAGGGCAAGGAAAGAGTATACGTGTAGCAGCATGCAGGAAAGACAATGACAAACTAAAATGACATCAACAAGCAATAGAACAAATCAATCCTGAATGCCATAATACCTGGACTTACTTGGAAAATTTGACACTATTTAGTCAAAGGTTTTACACAGGTTAACACACAGAAGGCTTAACAGCTGAAGACAATACCTGTTTATAATCCTTGTTCTTAATATGCTTGTGTTTGCATATACAAGTGACTGGTTTCATCTTTTTCCAGCCATGCTGACACAAGAAGTTATGTAAATCAGGGAAAATTATTAAATAAGGACAGGAGAACATGTTCTGCTATAGTCAAACAAAAATACAACCGACACACCTTTCAACTTAGCATCTCTAACATCCTGCTATAAGTAAGAGTTCCCACTCTAGCACTGGAAAAGTTTTTGTATCCCTAGTCTCAATACAAACAGCACTACTGAGACAGACTATAGCATCCTTCCTTCTTTTCCACATGGGACTCCTGCCACAAGTAGTGTTAAAAATCCCTAGGTTCATCCAATCTCCAGCAAGCCAAATTCTTAATATTCAGCACTCTGGATACAGGAAAATATCTCAAAAGGCTTTTTTTCACAGCAGAACAACAGACTAGCTTAAGTCACCTGATGCTACAGCACAGCTGAGGTCTGCTTGGTACAGAACATCAACAGGTTTAGAGGGCTCCCGGGTTTCCTGCTGTGCCCAAAAGAACCATCTCACAGCCCAACCCTGCAGTGCCTCAGCCCAAGAAGCCAATGGCAGTGCCAGCAGCACCTCACAGATGGAGAAAGCAGCCCCGCCATCCCGGTCCTCATGTATGACTGCACTCTGTCACAGGGGTTTCACAACAGGGATTTCAATGCAGCCAAACAAGGATGTGCAGCAGAATGATGGCAGGTCCTGTGCCTGAAAGCAGGGCAAACCAGCCAACACGAAAAAGAGCCCTTTGACCAAGGCTTCAGACACTGCATCATGCAGAGACATTTACTCTCCTTTACTATGAGTACAAGAAAAGCAACACTGAGCTGCAGCACCAGTGCTGAGTGAGCTTTTACATCCCCACAGCTGCACCGTGCTTGTCCATGCTGCAGAAACAAGGTGAGCACAAGACAGTTGATGACAGAGTAACTAACCTGGTATTTCTAAGCAGAAACACATGACACAACAGTCCAAGAGTTACAGAGGAGCTTAGTGGCTATAAAGAAAAATTATGCTGCTATAATAAAAACAGTAGAGAAAAGGGAAACTCCGTATGAGTGGTTCCTAGTCTAAGGTTGAAGGAAACCTTCATATCTTTTACAGTTATAGCTGCAACTGTAGTTGCAGAATGTTGCTACTGCCCATAAAAATGGTGTTATTGTGGATGAGCCACAAAGGGATAAAATATGACTGGGGGAATCTGGGTGGAAAGGACTGTTACCTTACCAGGAAGGCAGAGCAGGACAGACAAAGCTGGGAACAAAGACCAACCAGCTGTAAGATCACTGATTCACCAGACAGAAAGCTATAGTGCTATATGGCTACAGAAAGGTAAAATAGAACAGTGCAAGATGGGGAAAATTAGGATGCACAAAAAGGATGGGAAGATGCTGAGGGAGGCGCACACACAGTGACTGCAGGGAATAATGAGGGCTGCACCTTCCAGAGCAGAGCTCTGAAGAGGAGACAGTGACTTGTGCCGACAGGACCACAGAGGAGGGTGGTGTTGGAAAGTGATAATGGAACACTGTGACAGGGAGCTACGGCTGGGATGTGCAGAGCTTCTCAGGGAAGGCACGGAGAGGTGAGGAAGGAGCCCGTGGCAACTGTGACATGAGGAGAAATGGAGAGATGCAGCTTCATGGGGTGAGGATGCCCTTGAGGATTCAAATACCAGGTAAATGGAGCAGCACTAGGGAGCAGGAGCCCAAATCTGACTTCCATAACTCCAACAAAATATTACAGGGAAAGTGGGTAAGGAAGGAAATAAGTCAGAAAGAAGAGTCCTGCTGAGCCTGGGTACACTGATCACTGAGCTGGGTAAAGCTGCCCGGGAGGTCTGAACTCGGGCACTGGGAGGAAGGTGGCCTAGAGCCGGGCTTCTGGGGAGGGGAACTGGAGAGGTTCATAAGGCCACAGGGGGCAACTCCAGGAGCCCCTGAGAGCAGTTTGGGGGGCACTGGCAGACGCTGAAGGGCAGTTAGGGGGCAGCTGTTAACGGGCACCTGAGAAACAACTCATTATGAGGATACCTGAGGGGCATTTTGGGGTTCACATGTGCCTGGAAGGCTGTTGGGTGATGTTGTCAGGGGGTCTCTGCAGTGTGGACTAGGGGTCACCAGCAGGACCCGGAGGGATGGTTGGGCTGTCACCGAAAACGGGATAAATAAACCTTTCTAATACAGACACTGTTTGCTACAATTAAAGATTTTCCCAACGGGGGAAGGGGGGAAATGGCCGAGTCCCAGAGGGGAGCTTTGGCGGATGTGAGGCGGTCACAGGCAGACCCCTGAGGGGTCGTTGTGAGGGGAGCGGAGCGGGATGCGTGGGGAATCACCGGCAGCTCCCTGAGGGACGGGCTCGGTGGCAGGCCCCAGGGGAAAGCTTCGGGGGTCTCTGGCAACTCCCAAAGCGGCAGCCCGGGCTGGCGGCGGCGCGGACCGTGCCGGGCGGGAGGGAGAGGCGGCGGCACCGAGCGTAACGCGGAGGCAGAGCCGGCCGCACCGCCGCCAGGAGCCCGAGGCCCTGCCCGCGGCCCCCTCCCGCCGCACGCACCTTCTGCCGGATCTGCCCGGACGTCGAGACTTTGCGGATGAGCTTCTGCAGGGAGCCGGGCTCCTGCTCCGGCTCGCTGTCCGACGACTCCTCGGGCGCGGCGCCGGCGGCCGGCTCTGGCTGTGTCTGCTCAGCCCCCGCCGCCGCCATGCTGCACGGACCGGCGGCGCGCCTGGCGCCCCCTACCGGCCCCGCGCGAGAGGCGCCCCCCAGCGGCGGCCGCCTCGCATGGCGGCGGCGGCGGAGGGGCGGGGAGGGGAGGGGCGGGAGGGACCCGGCTGCCCTCTCGGGACGGTCACGGCCGCCCTGCCCCTCCACGGCCTCTGCGAAACGCTCGAGCGCCGACCGCACCCTTGGAGCCTGGACAAAGGTGTTCAGCGCAGCCCTCCCCGCTGAGGCGAGCCCGGCATCGCAGACCGCGGTCCCCGTTCCTTGCCCTTCTTCATGGCTACTGCAGCACAGAATCGTTCAGGTTGGAAAAGACCTCTGACATCACCGAGTCCAACTTATAACCGAACTTGTCAACCATACCAGAGCACTGAGTGCCACGTTCCGTCGTTCCTTGAACACCTCCACGGACGAATACTCCGCCACGTCCCTGGACAGCCCCTCCCAAAGCTCTCCCCGTGTTCCCAGGATTTAATGGAAGGCTGCGAGCACAGCCTACCGCCCAGGCGGCACCTGCCGTGCAGCCCCTGCCCCGAAGGGCAATCCCGGGGCGCTGAGGCCGGACCCTACTGAGGGCGAGGGGCGAGCACCCCCGGCCCGGCCCGGGTAACTGCCCCCGCCTCCAACACCCAGCAGCTACGGGCAGTGCCCTGTTCCCGCTGGGATCTCAGAGAGATGTGCGAGGGGAAAGCGTCTGTCATGAAACTCGTCCTGTCATCTATTTGCTCCAAGCTGCCTTCAAACACAGCAGGTCCAGAGATTCCATCGCTCCCAGAACGCATCCCTGGCCGGGAGCTGGCGAGCTCTCTAGGACCGGAGTCCCGCCACATCAAAGCCGCGCAGTCAGGAAATTGGATCTGTTCTCCCAGAGCGGTAAACAGGAGGAGCAGGCCACAGGTCTGACTCGGTAGATCAACATAACAGAACCAGAAGAAAGGGAAGACAAAAGGCAAACAGTTCTAGCTAGAGACCTATTTTCTGCTGACAGAAGTCAGCATATACTGGCTGAAGGGCCAGAGAAAAGTCCAGCTTGTCCTGCAGGAGCCAGCAGAAAAGCCCTCATTTCTCTCTGAGCAAATGACCAGCATGAGCTGAACAAATAGTGTCTCAAAGTGCTTTCCCAAGCCAGACAAAAGAACAGATTTAATAACTATTTAACAACCATTTCCTCCCCCCTGCACAACAGAGTGCACTGTGATTTTGTCAAAATTAGCTTATGCAAGTCATCACCACAACTGCATTTGAGAGGAAAGTCAGGCAGTGACAGAGTTCCCTCACAAAGTTAACATATAAGAAATTTTTTCAAAAAGGAAAAAAAATCAGATCTCTGAGTTTACAGGTCCCATACTTACACATCTAGTAGCCAGAAAAAAACTGGAAGCGCCTCTGTGGAAAAAGGTACACTTTGAAGTGAGACAGGGATAACCCTATTCCCCCTCCTTCTTTTATATCTTTAAATGGTTTTCTGAACTCCTGCTCTTCAAGACCAGCATATTCACAACCAGCAATTTGTTCAGCCTCACTGTATCTTCCGTGTGTTCTCAAGCCACCAACAAATTAGTAATAAAAATACCAGGGAAGAGCCTTCCTAGACATCCACGTGCACATGCCTGGCCCACCCCAAAGCTGAAATCACACAGAAATTATCCTGATCACTAACACCTGGAACTGGCTGGGTTCCTTTAGCAGCAAAGCAGCCAGTGCAGAGCAAACATTGTACCTCTTGCAATTCAAGCTAAGGTGAGACACCTGTGACTAAGAGCACTGAGGAACAGGTGTATTGGGGAGAGCACTGATGGAGGCCTGAAGTCAGCTGTGGTCTTAATTAACTGCTTCCAGCATCTTAATGAATACCAGTTTGCAAACAGATATTAGTGTGAAGTTCTTAATTCTATTTTCCACAGTGTAGGGTAAAAAACATAAGGCTACATTAATAAATGTAGGCCCTGCATTCAGATTTTCCAGGAGAATTTAAACCAGGGACATTGAAAAGCAGATTTAAAGCAAAAATGAGAAAAAACACCAATTGTTTTACACGCAAAATATTATTAGCTGATACAAGTCATTTGAGCAAAAACCTAAGTGAGATTCAGGAAAATATCCAATATTTACATGGATAATGAGAATAATCAGATCAACACGAGAAAACAAAGTTTGCAGAATGCAATCTTATTTCTTAGAGCATAAACCAACTGCTGGCAGATGTTGGGAAAGGCTCCTCAGGGAAGGCTGCACCATAATTTCCTCCTTAATTTTCCTGCACCCTCTTTTGAAGCAGTTGCCTACAGGAAACTAGATTAAATACAGGCTCTGTCTGGACTTGTATTTCTGTTTGGCATTGTATATAGCGAGCTTTAAGCAATTCATGGACAGTGCACATTTATCTCAACTTTAATAACATGGTTATTAAGTATATTGCTAGAAAGCTAATTCTGTGTATCAGCATTGTCTATGCTGTGGGAGACAACTTGTGAGACATTTATTGGTACAGAAAGTGGATGTAAAAGCCACATGGGGACAGTGCAAGTACTGAAAAAATTCACTGTTTGAATTTGGTAAAGCATCAACGCAAAAGCAACGTAAAGGAAATAAAATCAGTTTTGTACAGTCTGCTGAGAAACTTTGATGAATCACCCATGGCTGCAAGCCAGCCTTCCAGGCTAGGATTTGGTTCACTGGCACTTCAAAGTCACAGACTCTGACACTGAATAAGTCCAGGCAGGCTGCATAAACCCTCATTTAAGCTCTCACCAGTGCTGAAAGCAACTAAACTTTTTATTAGGCAGTCCTGAAAGCAGAAGTCATGACATGGCAGACATCCTGTCCTCCTCTGGTAGCTCGAGTAAGAACCAGGTGTTGTGTTTGCCACATTCCTCCAGAGGTGAATCTTGTAATAAGCAATAGAGATTCCTAACGTCATGTCCACTGACCTCAGGGCTGATCCCTGGAAGACCATGCATGAACCAAGAACATTCAGATTACTAGAAACTTAGGTCCTACATTTGTAATTGAAGCCGGACAGCACAGCTCCTCTGTCAGCTTGGTCTTTTAATCACTCATCAGTTGAGGGTGAATTCTTATCCTCTTCATCAGGTGTATTTTTTAGCTGCTGACGAGCAAACTCCTCAAATACCAGCTCTGCTTCACTGCAATGAAAGAAACACAGGTCTTTCAAAATGATGTTACCTTATTTTAACACCAGCAGACTAGAGGCAACACATAGGAAGATGAGAAGCCTGCAACAGACTGGTAGTGTTTCCTTTGTCTCCAAAGGGATTTGGATCACATTCCCATAGGCTTCCTCTTCACTGGTGCTAGTCTAGCTAAAATGAAAAACAGTTGATTGAGCAAGTCAAGGCACAAACTGAGGATGTTTTCATCTGCACTGAAATCATGTCCATTCCAGATAAATATTTATCAGCTAGCTGAACAGCCTACAGCCTGCAAGGGGATTTGTCCAGGAATAAAATGTGGAACATTTCATCCTTTACTCCTTCTGTACTAAAAAGGAGGCACATGGTCAAACCTCTTAAGTTCCTTAACTTCCAGCTATAGAGCTGTAAGGCAGAACATGATATCTTAACCTATCTTCACATGGTTAGTCACTGCTGTTTAACCCAGAGAAGTCATTTGTCAGGCCACAGTAACTTACTCATGTTGGATTTTAAGCAAGGGATTTTTGGATAGTTTTTGAAGAGGTTTTGTTTGTTTTTTTTTTTTAAAAGAGCCAATGCACAAGTGTAGCTAGAATGTGAAATACTAAATGAAACTTACCCATCCTTTCCTGCAGTCATGAGCATGCAGCAAAAGAGGAAAAAAGACACACTGGGTAGTCAGAACAGCCCATACTAAAACATTTGCAAAATGTTTAATGCAAAAAATGTATAGACTTGACAAGTCAGAGCAGTGACAAGAAGAAGGATTTACAGCAGTACAAGCACAATTCCAGAAAGTCTCAAAATGTGCATACGTACACCTGATGAGGCTAAACTTGATGTCCCAAAAGGAAAAGCTTTCCAGAAATGCTGTCTGAAGGGCTGAGGAACAAAGACAGATTTTCCCATCTACGCTTGCTCATGGTCACGGCTTGTGGGAGACATCTGTGCACACACCTGGACTCTGGGCTGACAGTGCTTGCATGACATGATGTCAGCTTTAATTGCTCTATCACTGTGATTGAAGAAGTCAGTGGATGAGAAGAAAATGCTCTCGTTCAATAAACATGAAGGTATTAAAATTAGGGGTCAAAGTACAGAAACACCTCAGGGATCTCTCATCACACAGGTTAAAGCCTTTGGCGCAACACTCCTGATTTCATCTTGCCCTAAAAATAGTTTCAAGACCTTTGGCATTTGTGTTTCTTTAGTGGGATCTTTGCTAACCACACTATAACAAATCCTGCTTACTAGCAGGATTCCTTGAAACCTGTTTCAGCACAGCCTAAAATAAGCAGAAGGCTGTATTTGCCGGGATTTTTTTATTCTCACAGTTATTTTAATATGGCATAATCACTTCACTGGCTTACTTCTCATGGCTTTGGGTCAGGGAGCAAAGCACCCTTGTTCTACAGACGTCAGCAGGGATCTGGGGCACTTCAGTGACTGGATAACTCACTGCCTGGAGATTTCCCATCCACAACACACACTGCAATCAAGGGCAACAAGCACTGCTGGAAAAGTCAGCATTAAAAGTGTGCCAAAGGGGGCCACTCCAGCCAAAATGCCTCAAAGGATGGCTCATGTAAAGACACTTCTGATGGCATCTCTCCAGACCAGGACAGAAGCCAAGATGAAGTCTGGAAAGTCTCAGGGCATGTATGCTTGATTGAAATGGATTTAAAATGAAACATTTAGAACTTCTAGTATTTCCAGCATATAAAGCACCATTCTCATTCCATTTTTTCTCCAATTTTTCATTCTTTAGTCTGCTCTCTTTCTACTCTTGGAGGTACTTTCATTACTATGGGAACAGTGATGTCAGTGATATGGGTGAAGTGAGCAAGATCCCCACCAGTGATTTGAAACTGATTTTACAAAATGGAGTGAGGGGGGGAAATAGGTATTGTTTCAATTGGACATATACTTAGCTGTCAGAGAAATGATTACTGAGTCAATACACAGATAGTGTGGCAGCAGAGTAGTGCTTATAATAAACCTCAGATGGAAGATTACATTCAAAGATGCACCACTATCTCCAACATGCTACAATTGCACCCTAGCAGGAGATAGGTCCACTCCAGAGTTTTCTGGCTGTCCTCTGGCTTATTTAATGTTATAATATTGAAAAATTCTCAGAAAATAGGTAGGCCTTTGCTTCTTTTGATTAGCATTCCAGCAATTGTTTTGAAGGTTGGGATAGGAGGGGGATTGATGAGGGTCCAAATATTACAACAAATACCATCATCCTGTCAGGGAAAGGTTTTCTGGAAGCTTCTGTTATGCAGCCGCAGAAATTATTCCATATAATTCAAATCATAGCATGTGGTAATTTTCAGTATAAATTTGCTTTTAAAAAGAAAAAGATAGTAGGTTTCATTATTTTCCAAGACATTCAATGCTTTAAAATGTCCTAATTTCTGAAAGTCAAAATATCAAAAGTATTGCTTTACTGTAAGAGGGACAAAGCATTCCTGGGTTTCTTGAAAACAGCCCTTTTGTGCAAGTTTAATCAGGGAGCAGAAAAATGACCATTTGCTGAACAACAGCCAAAACAAAGGCCAGTGTCCAAGACATAGGCCCACAAAACATAAAACATCAGAAGATTGACAGGAAAACTCCAGACCAAAGAAGTCATGCTGAGACCACAGCCTTGAGGAAACCTCAGCAGGAACTTCTGGGCTAACTGATGACCAGGAAAGGTCTTGGAAGAATGAAGAGACACAGCCTAGTTTGAATCCATCTTTAAAAGAAACAGATCCCTACACATTTTTTGTCAACAGGCAGAACAGACTGCCCATGTGACAGGAGCTGCTTTGCCTAAAAATAACCACATGTGAACCACATGGGTCCAAAAACGTTTGCAAAAACAGCACACATGAAACATGCAAATCCTGGCCTAGCAGAAGAGCAAGAGAAGGAAGCAATAAACATAGGGAAGGAAAGGTAGCAAGCTGCTTCTTTTCTGTCTTCTGCAGGCACAGGGAAGAAAGAGCAAGCAATGTGCAATAGCCATGCACTGATAGACCTGCTGTTTACTGAGTGATGAATGCTTCAGAGCTTGCTCACAGACAGCTAGAGAGGGCAAAGCCATCTGCTGTGAAACAGAGCACACAGCACTTGCTCACACTTGCCCTGGCCTGGCCCTGAAAAAACTACATCATATTCTTGGGAAGCTTATGTTTCTGAGGTTCTCTGTACTCGGGTCAGCCCTGCATCATTAAATGCATTGATGCTACACATTTTACTTCTGCCATGAATCACCTTGGCTAGAAAAAAATATATTCCCTCACTGCAAAATATATCACAATATGTGGCAGTTTTTAATCCCACTCTAGCTTTAACTCCATAAGATGGTTGCTCTGACTTCTTTCTGTTCTTACAGCTATGCCTTAAGACAGTCAAGTGAGCCGGAAGGTGCAGTAGGCAAACTGGTCACTACTGACTTGTCAGTAAAAACAAAAGAGAATGGAAAAAGAAGACAAGGAGTGATCTCAAAACTCCCTGTGCATGCACCTCTGCCTACACCCACTGCAGAGGCTGCTGAACAAGACAACTAAGAAAAATTCCATCTTTTGGGACTTTTCAGAGTACAAACACAGTTTGTTGAAGCTCCTTCTCTGCAATTAAGCCTGGATTTGCTTGATTCCAAATTAGATGGTATTTCATTAAAGAAACACATTATGTTTCTCAGAGTTCATGAGCTAAAGTGGTAGAAGAAAAAATTAAAAAGCCTGAACTCACAACTGGGAAAAGTGATGAAGCACAGTGCATGGAAAACTACCAACTAATAAAGCTGAAAAGAGTTTCAGTTTACCAGCTTCATATGGGAAGCCTGTAATAAGTTCAGACACCACATTCCAGCACAGTTTTCAAGTCAGCTATTCAGGCTTCAGAGGAATTTTCTGTTGTGTTAAGAGTATCTTTTTTTAAGAAAAAGCATTTATTTCCTGTGTTAACCATTTGCAGGGCTTTCCCATGGGATAGCTCCTGAAATTGCCTGCATTTCTTTCAGTTTGTAAGTAACCCAGTATTACCATCTGTACAAAATGCATGGAGCACAGCTGACACTTCTGACAGCAAGCTCCTAGAAGACTTTGATGTAGCAAACAACATGTGGGCTGTGCCTCTGGTAAGAGAATGTGCTGGTGGAAGCGATCTGAGAAATATTGCAGGTCTCCTTTTTCCTTGTCAAGTCTTCTGCCACATCCTTTTGAGTCTACTGTATAAAGGAGTACATCATTCCTCCTTTGAAATTATCTTAGAAGGGAGAATTGCCTGACTTCCATTTTTCCTCATATTACAAATGCTTCTGCCAGAAGTATAAAGTAATAAAAGGGGGTGTCAGCATTTTTAACATCAAAAAAGTAATGTTAAAAAAAATTCACACCACTCTAAAAATGTAAATTTTACAGTTGCCTAAACCTTTGGATGGGCCTTGTTAGAAGTTTTCAAGATGTCCTTCGTGTCCATGAAAGCTCCTGAGCTGCCCAGAGGCACTAGATGGCCCTCACCAGCCACACTCCTGGGATCACCAGTGCCATCCCAGCCCCCACCATTTCTGTGCCAAGAGAATGTGCTGGCACTGCTCACAGCAGGGGCTTTCCCAGGGAAAATGAGTTTCCTGTAGTGCAACTGTTGCAGGAGAGAGAAAACCTACCTTTGCCCACTCCAACACATCCTTAATTTGCAAAGCCTGATTCCCAATCAGAGCATCTGAATGTGGAGTGGATCACCAGCTCTCTTCTCATCGCTCACACTTGATTCCTCCAACAATTTCACACAGCAAGGACTCAAGTCACCCCTTTCTAGCTTCCAGTACAGACCAAAGCATCTGTCTCAGGATAACTCTTCTCAAAAGTTCTACTGTCGCTTTCCAGTTTCATGCTCTTCGAAACAGCAGTTTTAGGTCAGTTTGGGCACAAAGAGAAAAAGAAAGAAAAAAGAGCACAAAAACAGCCATGGCTTTTGTTTGAAGCCCAGTAAACTTATGGCTCATCTGTAACAGGCCCAGCAGGAAAGGGCTGTGTCTGGCAGTCAAAAGAGGCTTCAGATGCTGTACAGGAGCTTCTGATTTAGTGCGAGCACCTTGCAATCTCTGATGCTCACCACTGGCCAACAGAGCCAGCCAGGGCCTGAGGAAATGGGAGGATGCTTCTGACAGCCTGTGGTTTTGGCAGCTGATACTAAGCCTCAAGATGCCTGGGTAAGGCTTGCTCCTCACACGTATAGAGTTCCCCCACTTCCACACAGAGACCTAATGTTGAAGAGATACTTGTCTTGGATAGCCACTGAACAAGAAGGCCACATCACAGACACCATGGCAACTGCCACATCAAGGTAACAGGAAATCAAGAAGCCTCAGTAGTTTTATCACCTCTCCACTTTGCTTAAAAGTACTTGGCTTTGTACAATGCTCATGAGTGTTAGGTATTTTCTGTGTCAGATATTTTTCTTTTTTGCTTATACTGCAATCTGGCTGGGAATTGCTGACAGATTCATGTAGGATATTTTGCACTGAAGTCAAGAGATTTAAATGTGCAGAACTTCCTCAAACTCCTGAGCTGTGATTCCATACATGAAAGATAAAAGGAAGCATGACTTTTCCATTCTCTCCCACCTTTGCATCCTTGCTCTCTGTTACTTGGCTCCTGGAGGTTGATACATGCATATATACATACATACACACACACACACATATATAGGCACACAAACACAGAGAATAGCTCCATACTGGAGCCTTGTAGACTCTGAAGGCTTCCTGTAGCACAAATCACTCTAAGCCATACAATGGTGAGATCTCACCAGAGCCTGTTAATGAACAAAGGCAAAAATCAGGTGTAACTGACCTGCTGGGTTCTTTTCCTCAGGTTTGGGGTGCATGAGACGAAATGGCAGCTCTGTGCCCACTTCACTTTAGGGAGAAGAAAGAATGCATCAGATCCACAGCTCCACACACATGCCTGGTTCAGCCTCCTTCCTCCTTAGGCCAGCCTGAGCCCTCAGCTCCAGCTTCACCTATTCTTTCATACTTTTCTAACATAATTTTCCTCTCAAAAAAGTTGAGCTTCAATTTCTCCTCAAATATCCCAGGCATATTCACTTACACAGACTGGGTTTATTGTGTGCTGAATGTACTTGCATGTATATAAAAATCAAAATATATTTTTGTAATAGCTTCATTTTTCACAGCAGAAATACAAACTACTTGCTTCTAACAGCTTAAGGGACAGTTACTTTTTTTAGGGAGGTGGGAATGGCAATAAGAAAGACAATAAAAAGATGGACTAACAACTAGGACTGTATGGTCTGAAAAGGAAGATGGCATTTACCTGGAAGTGAGGTCTCCCAGCATGCTGCAAAAGAAAACAAGGAGAAAAACAAAGAATACTTAATGTCTGGTGCTCCAGCAAGTGCTATTTAATTGGTGGAGTACTGAAGTCACTTTCCTAATGTACTGTTCTCTACCCTGCCACAAATTCAAATGAACGTGTTTTTTAAAAAAGGTAGGCTTACTTCTTCATGTCATTCCCATGGAGAAAGAGTCTAAGTTTTTGAACTCCTGACCAAGTGTTGGGTATGGCCCCTTTTCCAAGAGCCAAAAGGCAAGTGGATGACCACAGAAGGCAGCAGGCATTTTATCATGCTTTAGGCAAATCTTTGATGCATTTTTATACTGGAACGAAGGACAGATGAATTAAATACAAGTGTAAATGGTGACTAGCATCAACTGAGAGTCACTATCCTTGTCGTTTTTTTGCACTGTATCCTGGATCTAGCTCACGTTGATAACATCAGCTTTACCCAGAAAGCTGGCTGAGGACAGAACCTGAGCTACAGTATTTATGACTCTCAGACAGACAACTTCACCTTCTGCTGTGGGAGAACAGCAATGCCAATATAAAGGTTTGCATTAAGTTTCACCTCATTTCTCACAAAATAGGTTATGGCTTTGAAACAAAAATTGCAACGCAAACCAGAGGTTCCTACTTCAACCATAAAGTTACATGGTATCTAAGGAGAGTAATACAAACCCTTTGGCTCAGGACAAGTTCTATGGATAGGCCAAGATTGTTTTCCAGGCAGTTTATGCTTTATAGGGAACCTTATCCCATAACATGTGCCCTTTCTCTTGGTGTGGACTGTTCTGGTCTCTTCTTACCCAATAATGACATAAACACACTCCCCTCCTTTAACTCCAGGCAGACGTAGCAAAAAGTGTGTTACACTTACCCTGGAACAGTGAGCTTCACTTTGACCTTGTAGGAAACCAGAATCCCCATCACTGTCTTGTCTATTCCATCCTTGATGCTGCCAGAGAAAACAGAGAGCAGTGTGAGGGGGCACAGCAGTATAGCAGCAACACACACATGCAGCAAGAACTGAGGGAACATCCTGAAAGTGGGAGGGCAGGCAAGCCACAGGAAAAGCCAGTACTTCTCCAGATCTGTGATCACTGTTCACCCTGCATGAACATGATGGCATTAGTAATGGTGCTACATGTATCCATCCGGGGACAACTTTACAAAATCCTGAGGGAAGTGTCTCCTCCATCTTTCCCCCTTCTCTATTACTGTCCCACTACCTGGGACCATCTAAAACTCCACTCACATAGTACTAGAAGCCAAGTTGGTGTCCTCATCCCTCAGTTTTCCATCCAGAGCTATTTCCCGTGTCTCCCGGTTATTTGCAAGCAAGGGCAAAAGTGTCAGTGTCTTAGTCAGGCTGCTGTTTGGCTGCACCTTCTCCCTGAAAATAAAAAGGGAAGTGATACACTGTGGTTTGTTACACACCCAGATAGGAGAATTTCAAAACAGATACAAAGCTGCCCAAAAGGAGAGGAATTTATCTGTGCAAATTCAGTTGTCAACAATACAGATGTCCACCTATAATCCAGTCAGCAAAATCCCCTTTATAATCAGCAGAGAAAAACAAGCACTTAATGTGAAATTAAGCATTTTCTAAGGCAGAAAAATAGGCCAAAACCACAGAATAACAGAATAGTTTAGGTTGGAAAAGACCTTTTGAAGACAAGTGTAATCAAAAGGGTGTGAAGGAGCAGGAGCATTCACTCACTGTGCTTCCTCAGCAGCCACCACTTTGGTATAGAAGTCACTGGAGTACAGCACCACATTGGCCACCTGCTCCACTGAGGGAGAAAGAAGAAAGTGATCACTCAGGTGTGTGCATGCACCACAAACAACACAGCTGCCCCCACCCCAAGTCCTAGGAATGGGAAACATGGTGAAGACAGCAGAAAACCCCATCCATTTAGAGCATGAAGGGACCACCAGGTCAGATATCCTGACCTGGACAGAGACCAACAGCACACCAATGGCCAAAGTCTGTCTTCCCTGAAAGGCACCTGGCCTTGATTTGGAGACAACAGAAACTCAGTAACTCACAATTTCTCTTGGGATCATCTCTTTCCATTATAAAGATGTCCCTCTTCCTTCTCTGTTGGGTCTATTTTTATCTCTGGCCCTGGTATCTCTTGTGTGCCTACAGCCCATGCATGTGCATTCAGGAGACAGCATCAGCACAGAGCCTGTGGTAACAAATAGCGTACATTCTCCAATCCTACACAAAAATCCCAGGGTAATTCTGACTGAAACACTGAAGAGGAAAGAATCTGGGACCAACAAGATCTTTTTAAGCCTAACAGAGGCATAAAAAAGAGCCTAAAAAATACTTAGAAATTACAGTGCATCCCAGACTGGCAGGCAAACAGCCTTCTCTGCTACAGTTCTGTAGGAACCTCAGACATTTTGTTCCCTCCCTGCCTTCTTTTCTCTTTCCCATCCTTTGTCTTTCAGACTGTCTTCCCCAGCTCTGCAGCTTGTGGGATGAAAACCTGTAGTGTCACATATAAAACACTGGCACAGCAATGAAGCTCAGCTCCTGCCCTCAGCTTCCTCAGGAGGAATGACACTACTGCTGGCATAGTGGCTGTTTCTCACACTGCCAGAGGTTTCTGCAACATCAGGCAAAGCTGTGTGTTATCTAGGCATATTCACAGTTAGCAGGAGCACCACACTGACAGGGACCCCTTCCCACTGACCTCCCAAAAAGGGAGGACTCTCCCCCACTTTTTTTGCACCTTTATTGCCCACTGCAGGAGTCAGACCCTTTCTGTTTTTCTAGGGGGGACAATCTGGTGCCTGAAATTAAGACATACAAATAACCACAAGAATCAGGAAAAAAGCTACAGCACTTCACTTGATGAACAGCAAGAAAACAGCAACACACAGTGGGAAGGACAAATTCCTGATATCCCCAACTGCCTGCTTGAACTGTTACAAGCACTAAATTCTGTCTTTTTTTTCAGTCCTATTGCACTCAAAGAATGCCAAGCAACAGTAAAAACATACCCTGGACTTTGATCTTCTTCACTGTCTTCTCTGTGCTGTTGTTGATGGTGACAGTGACTGGAATGGGCTCACCATGGTAGTATACCTAGAAAGAATGGGATGTTCAGAAATCCAGCCAGGAGAATTCTTCCAAGCCCTAAACCCCTCTTGTTCCCCCATATTACACCTCACAGAGGCCAGATAGGGGAAGATGACTCCTCCCAGCAAATCATGATCCTTCCTTCAATGACTTCAAATGTGTTTGGTAACAGGGTTTCAGCCACCCCTAGCAGTAGCCAGTGACAGAAATTACATTACAGCCTTTGAGTGCTGGGACAAGTCAGTCTCAGCTGAGAAAGAAGCAAAATGCCCACCGGCCTGCAGATACCACGATGCCCCAACCCAAGGGCAAATGCTCCCTCACCTCTTTACTGAGGCAAGCTTTCAGGTGCAGGGGCTTGTTGGACATGAAGAATTGCCAGGTGGTCTCTGCACAAGGCTGGGGTCCTGGCTTCTCCGGAGCATACTGCACCTTGCGGATCAGCAGACGTGCAGAGTTCCTGGGAAGCAGCAGAGAACAACATGACAACGTGACAGGTGACACCTGGTCCTTGGCAGAGACAGGAGTTCTGTGCTCCCATGTGCTCACACCCAAGAAGTCACTGACAAGGGGGGCAAAGCTGAACAAACAACCAAGGTGCATCGCTGAACCTGAACCACCCCACCCCCTTTAAGGCAAAGCTGAAGAGAGAAACATCCTGTTACCTCCTATGAATTCTCTCTTCCACATTTTCTGTTGAGAAAGCTTTCACCTCAAAGTCCACCCCACAAGTCTGCCAGAGAAAGAGAGGAGAGCTGTGAAATCAGGATCAGAAGACAGGAACATCTGCAGATGTTTCAGTATCTTTCTGCACACCAGAAACTGGCAGACTCCTGCCAGCTGCAAATTATTCTGGCCTCCCACCACTGTCACAGAAATCCATGACAACTGGTGTTGGCAAATCCACCTGTTCTACAATGCTTCTGATAAAAAAGGCCTAATCCCAGCCTCTGAAAGATGACATGCCTGCTCCTGAAAGGCTTCCTGTGATACCAGTGCTAGAAAGGTCACACCATGATCTCTGGCCCACCCTGGGTTTCTGAACTGAATTTCTGAGTTGGCTTTGTAATGCCAAAACCAGCATTTAAGGAGTGGAAGTGTTTATGACAAGCTAACCTTTGCTTTAACAGGTTTATAGTATTGTGGGGCACCTGTGCAAGTCCCAGGTAATTCTCTACAGAGACCTTTTTCTTAGAATACCCCTGGCATGAAGCACAGGTTCTCCCCTTTTTGCATTAGATTCTATGACCTTCGTTCCACTTTGCCTGGCTGATTGCCTAGTTCTGCTGTCCAGACAAGCATCCAGTCAAGTATAAAAGGAGTATTTTTAACAGTATCAGAAACCTTGCAGAACATATAATATTTAGTGACTTTTGCTACAGGGATTTTGTTCTGTTTACACATATGTACAAGCCATCTCTTCTCTGCATTTAATTTAGGGCAGGTCTTAACACATGTTATTTATAGCAATCTGTGAGATTTTAGGCACTCAGTCTTCTTTCATGTAGCCTCACAGCCACAATCATTTTATGTGCAGCCAACCCACAAATCATGTGATAATCTTAAAGAAGCTACAGCACTGCAGATTTTGTAGTCTTGCTGCTATTTTTTTGGATTCTCTTTCTTATTCTGAGAATTTCAACTCCAATTCTGTGACACATACTTGTAGCCCTCAGTTCTTGATATTCATGGAACACCACAGTAAAATCAGTATCACCTTGTCCTACCCTCAAGCTAAAAAAATTCACATGATTTTTTTCTATCTGATTTTCCTTAACCATGATAAGCACAAATGTCCCACTGGCCTCACCTTATCAACGTCACGAGGTGCAGGCTGCAGACAGACTGAACAAGGCAGGTAATCTGGAAACTGTAGGAGGAAGAAGAGGAAATGCCCCAAAGCAATAGTACACAGATGTTTTAGGTACCATACTGCTCACAAAAGCAGTCCTGAAGAGGTCACTCATTGTAATGCAGTAACTCTTTGGAATTCTGGCTAGTATACTTGCCTTGTATGAACAAATCCCTCTCTTGCAAAAATACTTTAAAAGTGAAGAAAGAAAAAAACCAAGTCCATGCACAACATGAATCTACCTCAGGAACATTAAGACAGGCATCTGACTGACAGCAGTGGAAGGATTTCCTGTTAGAATTTGGCAGTCAGCTGTCATTTGCTGACAACATCTGGTACAGACCTTTTCATCTCATTTGATCCACAAAGTTTTTAAAGTAAAAGGATTTGGCACTGGGGCAATGGTAAAAAGTATTCCAGCCCCTCAGGAAGGAGAAGGCAAGGATATATGAGGCTGTTGCTAGCTTAAAGCCACTGCAAATTCCCTTGCCTTTCATAAGAAAGTACTTCTCACAGTGCTGTGATCACTGCACAGTTAGGATCTTCTTGCACTTTACTTCTCAGGATTGCAAGAAGAAATAAAAACACTGGTAGCACCACCTGTCACTCAAAATTGGAACTTGCAGAACATGAATTCACTGTTAATTCCCATCTTCAGTCCATCACCGGGCCTCAACAGACTGGTAAGTACAGACAAGAAGAGAATCAGAGCTTCTTCTAAGATACTTACTGTAAAGAAAAAGGGATAAGCATTTTTCCCCAGCTTCTTTAGCAGAGATTCTTGCAAGAGGGTGAGAGACTCTGGCTTGTCAGCAGGCGGGTACACCTGGACCCTGGAGAAGAACAGGTCCCGGCGGAAGGTGAGGCCAATCACATCAATGTCTTCCTGGCCGTAGCGGAACGCGCAGGTCAGGGACACAAACACTGGGAAGAAGCACAAGACAGGTGAAACATGCGGCAGGGTAACAGTGAAGCCAGACATCTCCTGCCTCAGGGAGACATGGAAACACATCTCAACACTTGAATAACCCAGTGAGTACTAATACCATGTGTAACAACAGACATTACATTGACAAGAAGCCCATTCACTGGGGAAGAGAATTACATTTGTACCCTTATAAGAATAAAAAGGTTCTACCTTAGCATCTCACTCAGAAAGACAATTTATGAGACATACACTGCATAAAACCTCAAACCTTTTTTCCCTTTGATAATAGCAGGATCCACCAATACAACACCATCTGAAAGACAGGGAAAAATCAAGATTAACAGAGGATAAGCAGGGTTGAGAGCAGGAAGAGCAGCACATAACCTTGTGAGCTTACCTACAGGTTCCACATTCCCTATGTTGTCAATGAAGTCCCGCTTTCCCAGGTAGATGGTCAGCTGTGGGGAGAGAATAGCCACAGTTGAACTATGAAATGTTTGTGGTTGTTGAGGGAAGGGGGACACACACATCAGAGTACTATAAATCTTGCAGAGATCAGAACAATTCCATTTTAAATGGAATATTTGTTTTTTTCCCAGCAAACATGCAACCCCTACCAGACACAACAGGATTATTCACATGCTTCAGGACACCAGAACTGAAAACCTGATCTACACCAACTCCCAAAGGTACAACACAAATACTTGTGTATGGGACAAAGTGCAGATTTCAAGATTTTTGCTGCTGTCAGGTTGGAAAGACAACGAATCAGCTTTGTTTTAAACATTTACCAGCAGAGGTAAAAACCAGGAGGAGAGTGAGGTGAGCTGCCTTCTCTTGTATTATAACACATGAAAAGTTTGCCCTAAAAACTGTTTACATCATCTCCTCAAACTTAGTAGTAGTATGGTTCACAGTCCTTCTTCAGAAAAAAATAAATGGGATGGGAAAGAGTTTTCTAGTAATTCTCCAGTCTGACTACAGGTAAAACTGAAAACTAAATAAGCCCATTGTTACTGTACTCACAGCTTTGTCACGGGTGCTTTTTCTGAAGATAACTTGTTTTTGAGGAGAATCAGCATTCTTCCCACCAATCCTGGTCTTTTGAGACTGAGGGCAGCTCATGGTAAAAGACAGGGATGTGACTGTGGGTGAATGAAGCTTTTCTGTCCCAAAATGTCCTGCACCAGATGCCTGGGAAAAACAGGTGGATGAGGTAAAAGCAGTAGGTAAAGCACTGTACTCCTGTGCTGTTTCAGAAACCCTCACACATCCAAATGGTGGCTCTGTCTAAAAGTTACAAAGGTGGTTTGTGTTGATAAGGAGTCAGACCAACCTCCAATGAGAACTCATCTGTGCTGCTGCAATTTCCTCAACCAGAATCCAGTGCAACCCATTATGGGCAGAGCAGCACTGAGCTCAAACCAGAATGAACCATAAGGATACAACAGTCCAGCCATCTGCCCAGAAAGGCAACAATTATACTTAGAGGTAGGGAGCAGCTTGCACCTGAGGGGTAGAAGACATATGGAACAAAAATTCTCCAGGAGGAGAAAAATAAGGAGGGAGAGAAAAGGGGGGGTGGCTAGGAAGATAATAAGAAGAGAAGCAGTGGGAAAAAGAAGGGAAGGGAAAGGAAGAAAAGAAAAGGGAGACCACAAGGGCAAAAGAGTTATCCAGAGAGAAAAGTCCAGAAAACCTAAGTGGTACAAAGCAGAGAGATTAGCTTTTCATTTTGTTGTAAGTAATAAGGTGAAGCATTTCCCCAGTTAACAGAAGATTCAAGGTGGCTCTGGAAGTCACCAACATGAATGGAAGAACAGGATTAGACACATTCGCAGGGAAAAAGGCTTTTGGCAGCTGTTGGACAAGGATCCAGGAGCAACCTTGACCCTGTAAGATTCTGAAGCAGAGCAGCATCAGGAAAGGATGACTCCCCACATATCCTGTCCTTACACTCCTCACCATCAGAGCTGTGTGAATGAGAGCATTATGTTAGACAGAGCCCAGCTCTGATGGAATATGACTGTCCTTGCCATTTTCTCCCATTCTATTTCTCTCCTTGCTTTCCCATTTTAAAATTGCTTCAAGAGTGAATCAGGGCCTATTTGCAGACAACAAACCATAGAAAAAGGAACACTTGGCTTCTTGGAAAACTGAAAATAAATGTAAGGCAGACATTAGAAACAGACCATACACATGTAAGCACTTCTGGTTTTTTAAGTAGGTTTTTCAAGCCCACACCAGTATTTGTTGCTGACTAGACATGATGCTGTAGACTCAAAGAAACACATCAGCAAATAACATTAAATACCTTGCCGTGTTCCAAATGGTACAGGTGCTTCCACAGACAGTGATGGGAACTTCTAAAATACTGAAGAAAGATGAATTTTCCAAGGCAGCTGGGTCCTATGCTTCTTTGCATCTACCAGAGGGAATTACTGCCCTCTTCACAACAAGGAAGACAATTTGTAGGGGATTTGAAAGCTCATCTCTAGTTGCGTATATCCAGGATTTCAAGAATTAATCCTTCTCCAAGAGCAAATATTGTACCTGGGATAAGATTCAGCTGGGAAGTGGTTAAGTCAGCAACAAGGCATTACCTAAGGACACTCAGGTAACTCAGTGAAGAGGTCTAAAATGTCCTCTTCACATGTTTTGCAAAGACTACAGGCTTATGTGGCACAGGACAGCTACTGAAAGCAGTTTATTCTAAAGCTCTGTCCCCTCCTTCTCAGGGCTGCAAGACATCCAGCCTGCTAAGAAACTGAACAGACAAGAGCCATTTATGAAAAAGGGAATTTATAAAATACTAAAATGCCATTTTGATGGACTGTAAAACACTGAGAACAATGCACTATTCTCATGATCACTAAGCAATTTATCTATTACCGCTTCAGCAGCATCCAACTGACATGCTGACGTAAAACAAAGCACTGCTGGCTTGCACAATCCCCTCCTTCATTTACTTACAAAAGCACAACATCCGGGATTTAAGAAACACAGATATTTCAATTAACTTCAGATTTTCTGTTCCTTAATCTTCCAAGAGTAGCTTTCCCCCCACCAGTGAATTTAGCCCTGGTATTTTGCAGAACAGTATGTGTTAACTTTTGGCTTGTGAGCTACAGGAACAGCTGTAGCTTTCCTCTGGCCGCATCTGTTCATTTGATTACAAGGATCACATGATAGCCTGTCCACTTGCCAACCTAACAGCTCCCTCCAGCTCAAGCAACCTTGCAGTCACAGATCAAATTTGTTTTTCACAAATATAGTGGCCGGGGCTACACAGATTGCTCCAAAAAAACAAATGACAGAACCAATGTTCCTCAGCTCTTTCAGGGTTCCAGCAACATTTCATTAACTAGAGGTGGATTATTTGGAGAGCTTAATCACTATCTAGTCAACTCTGGCAAACACAAACCAGCCAGGCTGGAACCACAGAAATTCACACGTGCCTGTGCTGCAGAAGAAAAGTCAGGTCCTTATTGTAGGAAGTAAGGAAGAAACCCCAGAGATGAAACTCAGTCACACTTTGCCAAAGCAAAAGGGAGGAAGCTGGTTTTGTACAAGTCTGTGCTGCAGCCACTGCAGGGTTATCAGTTTTCCAGGAGAGGATGAGCATTCCTGTTGGTACATGTACTCTTGCAAACATCTTCAGGGGATCCTGGAAACAGCTTCTCTGCAACACATGTTCCTAGTGCACCCTTAATCCAGAGAAAGGTGCCCAACCCATCCCCAAAATCCATTTGAAGGGCAGCTCCACCTCTGGCAGCAAAACTGCTACAGTCACCTCTGCACTGCAGGCACCTTCATTTGCTCTTCTTCCCTCTGCAGGCTGAAGCAGAAAAGGAGGCAACAGAAGTAATTAAATTAAAGGAAAAAAAGAAAAGCTAAAATTGCTCACTAGAATTTCTTACATACCTTGGTGCTAAGGAACTTTCATCTAAAATGCTTAAGGACTTAGCTGGCTAGCCATAATCCTTCAAAATTATTAACCTGCCTCATAACAGCACCAATGGGCATAACAAAGCCCTTTGGGTAAGATCTGTATCCATGCTGTAGAAAAACACAAGTGTAGCAGTCTAAATTATAAACGTCCTAAACCCATTCTGATCCTCCTCAGCAGAGCCTGCAGTTTTTATTATGCTAATCTCCCAATAATCTTTCATCATGCTGACTTGCCACTTCATGATCTGCTTTCCTGCAGTAACCAAGGTCACCTGGACTCATGGCAGGTGCCTTTTCAAGGACCATCTGCCACTGCAATAGGCAGAAGACAAAATATTGTGCCTTTAGAAACTGTTCAGAATGCAAACTTTCCATTTTTGCTACAGTTCTCACTTCCGTAAGTTGGATAAAAGCTTATTTTCTTATGAAAAAAGGAGGGTAGCCAGTGATGGCTATTAGTTATGAAATGTGTATACTGAAGAGCTGAAGACTTTGCTTCATTAATCTGAAGCTGGAACCAGAGCAACATCTTCAACGGGGTTTTTGTGTTTTTAAAGAAACATGCAACTCCTGTTCCTGTCTTAAAAACTTGACAAGGTAGCAGTCATAAGTCTCACAGCAGAAAGACGCTTATTTTCAGCAGTTTGAAATACAGATCCTGATTTCCTCAGTTCAGTAGTTTATCTAAAACATCCAACAATACATTAACCTTTCAAGGACAGAGGCACTTGTTCAATGAGGCAAGAACTTCCTTCAGTCTCAAAGCAGGACTATTGAGGCAGGGCAAGCACTGGCTGCACCTGCAGGACATCTAGCCCCAAGCTAAGAGCATTATCCCTTTTGCCCCTCTACACCAAATCCCACAATTCACCAGGAAAATTATATTTCAGGTCCCCCGCTGCACTCATTCCAAACAAGATCTCACACACAGATGCACAAATAAACCAATCAGAGCAGTGTGGGGTTTTAAAAGCAGAACACAGGTTTATTTACAATCAAGTTCTTATGGGCAGCTGAATAAATAAAAATTTTGCCTCATATACTCTAATTCCCCTCTGCAGAAAGTGTCTGAAAGAAAGGCTGGGTTAGAGGGAGCCTGTCTGAGCAGCTCCCCCAACCCAGCCCCTCCAAAGAACACGCTTCCATGGTAAAACACTATTGGGAAAGAAGAAAATAAAGTGCAAATAAAAAGGCAATAAAACTCTGGTGGCTTGTCTTGAGGCCCAGATGATGTGGAAAGGTTTGGCTGGATAAAGATATGCCAGGTAGCTCACACTGAGTCACATCATGGTTTAGGGTGCCAGAACAGGACAGAGCTAAGACACTGCTCCATACCACAGAGGGCTCCAGCGCAAATGGGAATATTGCACATGTGATCAAGAATGGGGCAAGTGGCCTGGAATTGCCAGCACCAAAACAATGGATTTGGGATTTGATGCCACTGCTCCTCTGTGTACTGACAGCTGCCAGGACAGGACGGATGAACAGAAAAAGGGACCAAACATCTGTATTCCAAGACTGAAGTCACAGAATTACTACATTCCTCATCACTGCAGCACAACTTCTACAACAGCCTCAGCAAGCTTAGCTCTCTTCTCACACCCAGTTACCAAACTGCCTGTGGTATAAAAAGATTAAAAAACCTCCTATTGTGTGACGCCCAAGCTGTTGAAGGGCATTTCAATATAAGGGTGCAGAAGTCCTAAAGAACAAACTGTTGCCTCAAGAACTGATACACAGAGTTCACATGACAGTGCTGGAGAGCCTGTGTCAGGATCAGAACAGATCCAAACTGAGTTGATGACTCAAAGGCAGAGCTGTCAGAGTCATGGGAGACTCACTTTAAAAACTGTTCCAACACTTCAAACCGCCTAGGATTTGTTTCAGGATCTTCTCACCCCATGCCTGAACTAGGCCACCAGAACAGAACACAGGAGACAGAACATGCTTTAAGTCAGCATAAACAATGACTTCTTTCCAAAGTTTCCACCTCAGAAGTGCTGTAGATACATTTGTGTGACAGGATATTTGGCACAGCTGTCTGGTGAGGAATCCTGCTAGTATCTTCAGCTCCACGTGGTGCATAGATACTGCAAGTAAAGGCATGACTAAATAGTATTCTCCATCTACAACAGCTAATCCCATTCTGAGTCCAAGTGCCACAGTGCAGTTATGGCCGTGAGAAGTCTCTGACTCAGGCTCCTTTCTCCATTGTTTTAGAACTTCCCTCTGGAAAGCAAAGCCCATGTGCTTGTCAGTATCCTGACTCTGGATGGATCTGGGCTCGGGTCTCCATGCTGTGCAGCCACGGACCAGCACCACCACACACAGCCTTGCACCCTCCGTCAGTCAAAACTCAGACCACAGCACAGCCTTGTTTCCTTTGTCCACACTGACCACATGGGCACCCGCTGGTGACCACGTGACTGCATTGATAGAAGAACTGAAAGGGAAGGCAAGAGTAAGATTACAAGAAAGCTGAATTCCACAACAGCACTTAGCACTGGAATGAAATACTATAATTATTACCAATTTAAAAAGAGCCCAAGTCTCTTTCTCACATCTCAAGAGACTTGGGCTTTTAATAAGTCTGAGGGAGGTACAATTTCTTCAGAATGTATTGAATGTACTTTATTAGAATCATATCTCAGTTTAACAAGATAACAACAAATCTAATCTAATTAAATCTAGAGAATACTGCCATGAATCCACGAAGACTTTGCATATTAAAATTCTCACATGCCAATAAAAGTTGCCAAGCTGTACAACTCCCAGTTTTTGATAGCTCAGCAAGATCCACAACCCAGATCTCCACCCTAGGCTAAATGAGCCACTTCCCTCACCTGTGATGCTTTGCAAGTGTCCTCTCCAATTTCCCAGTAAGCACATTCCAAATGTAGAGGGCCCCATCAGCTGAGCCAGCAGCCACATAGTTACCATCAGGGCTGTGAGATCAGACCAAGTGCAGAAGGCAAAGAACAATTTTCAAGTCAGCAATTTTCAGCACACATTATCATTCCACCCACAACTTCCTAAGCAAGCAACTTGGCATTAAGCAGTCTTTCAGGAGTTGTGTTATCACCTGCTAAATCTAAGAGGTGAAACCACTTTGAAATCAGAGCATTTCCAAGACACTGGATCAATATTTACAGATACACTCTGGCTTGACCAAGAGGTAACCTTGGACAAACTACAAACTCTGTCCCTGTTTTTCTAGCTGTAACTGGGGACCAGTGCAGCCAAGCATCAGGAATCACTCAGTTTAGCTGGGGAAAGGTTCATCAAGTATCTTCTTTATGTCCGACCTTACCTGAACACAACTCTCGTCCAGTCAGAGCCACATTTGAATCCCTGGGCACTGGAAAGTTAAAATCAGATAACTGTTAACTCCTTTATGAGAAGACATACTTACTAAAGACAATGTTAAGGATTTCTGCATGGCTCAGAATAAACTCCAGCATCCCTTTATCCCAATTCACGTTTCTCACACACCCTTCCCTCAACAGCACCTGAAGAAATTCTTTCCTTTAGAACACAGACTTCTAAGCCAAGCTGCCTTCTTTAAAGAGAAACATGAGAAGATCCATTAAAGCAGATCTTTGCTGTTTCTAGACATTCTAGAGAACTTTGCCACATAGAAAAAAAAGCGAGGAGACTGCTCTCTTCACAGAGGTCCTTAAACCCACTCCAGCACTAATGGTAACCCACAATACAAGGTCCTGAAATTCACAGTGCTCCTGTGAAGAACGCACTCACCTGAACGTCTGCTTGACAGCACCGACCCGCAGATCAATGATCTTGAGTAGATCATCACGGGAACAGGTCAGGAGCTCTGTTCTCTCTGGGTTCAGGTCCAGAGCTGTGATTCTTCCAAACAACTCCAGTTCTTTTACTATGCTTTCAGTCCTAAAGACAGAAAGAGGGAAAAGAAAAACAAAAGAAAAAAGGAAGCAGTGAACTAGAGTCCAGAAGCCAAACCAGTGCATCAAAATGCTGGCTTGTCCCAGTGTGGAAAAGAAGAAAAAGGATTACTAGTTTATTCTTACATTTTGTTTCTTTCCCAAGCTAGATCCCACCTTGTGGACAGCATTTCCAGCAAACAGTTAAGACACTACTTTCCTCACAAACCCACCCTAGAATAGCAAGTACTGATCAATGAAAAATATTTACCAGCAAGCAGGCTGTCTTGTCAGAAAAGAAATGACACTCCCCCCCTCCCAAAAAAACAACCCCCAAACCAAAACAAAAACACACAACCCAAAACCAAAAAACACCCCCACCAAAAAAACCCTCCAAACCTCAAACCTACAATACCAAACAGCATAAAAGTACTAACAAGTCTCTTTAATGGCCTTTTGCCACTTTTATAACAGTCTCCCCAGCTGCCAAGCTCAGGAAGAAGAGTTCCCTACTTTGGATTAACCTGACAGCAAACCCATAACCACTCCTATACCACAAGCTCTCCTACAATAGTTTTACCTGATGTCCCAGAACCGAATTTTCTTATCAAAATGTCCACTCATTACACACTGCTCAGTACACACGATGTCATTGCAGCTAGATCCTGCAAACACTGTTTTTATACCTAAAAAGGAGAAACCAATGGTGACACACTTAAATTCACATTGTCCAAACTAATGAAAATTGAGACAGAAAACAATCCCTAAATCCTATCCCACTCATACAGTGGCCACATAGAGGAGTGCCTAAGAAGTGGCACAGGGCAAACTGTCTTAAAATAATCTTGATTAAGTCTTCAACCTCTCTGCCCTTCTCAATCTCCTTTGCTGGGACTTTAAATGTTGCCATGACAGCTGCTTCATTTCCACTTCCTATTTAGCCAGCTATAATTTGCTGCTGTTAAACAACACGAATCTGTCTCCTTGACCTATGTTTGCAATTCACGTATCAAGGTTACTTTGAATCTCAAATGCTCTCTCAGTGCAAGCAGGTTTAAGAGCCCCCAGCAGGAGAAAAAACAAGGAAATAAGGTGTTTCTCCCCGAGAAAAGCCTGGATCCTAGCAATTCCTTCATTTGAGATGTTGAATTTCTTTTTTTCCATCCACCTCAGGGTAAAAAACCTGGCCTAGCTCCAAGTTTTTAGTGGAAGACTAAAATACCCATACCCAGACTTGGTAAACAAAGAACACTCCCCAAAACAGCTGCTCTCAGTATAATAGCATTAACAGTGCTTCCTGCACACACAGGATGTCTTATTCCAGGTAACAGGCAGAAAGAATTTAGTTACTTAAAGACTAACAGAAAACAGCATGACTGCTAGTTTTTTCTATTTTTATACTGGCAAGAAGATTCAGTAATTGATCTGACACCAGACTGCCAGGAGCATTCAGCAGAAGCACAAAACATGAATGAATGAAAGGCAGAACTTAGGACTCCTTACAAACTTTGCTGCGGAGGTCCCAGAGCTTGAGGGTCCTGTCGTGACTTCCTGAAACAATACGTGCATTGTCCAGCAAGAACTTGGCTGACAGAACTTTACCACTGTGACCTGTAAGGGTGTGCTGGGGACAGAAGATTGACATGGTAAAACCAAGTATTTCCACTTGCTCAAATTGTTATTTGCACATCTTCTACACTGCTTGGCAGAAAAAACCAAAACACATCTATTACAGTTAAACAGGTATCACCACTGAGTGAGTGAGAGTGTTAATTATCAGAGTCCAGCCTGGACCTGGGAAACACAGGTCACCTTTAGCTGCAGTTTCTCCAGTTACTCAGGAACCTGCCAGCTCCTTCCTCAATACTCTGTACACCTACATTTCATGGACAGATGGCAATTACAGCCTTGCAGGACAAACCAATAACAAGGGGTTAAAGCATGCTTAAAATGGTAATTTTGCCTTTCTGTCCTCATATGCAGCTTCCCTCAAGGACACAACAGGGTATCGAGTGTCAACTGTTATTACACTGTAAAGCCTGAAAGCTGAGACAACCAGGGATTTCAGAAAAACTCCCTACAGCAGCTTCTCTTAAGTGCAGAAGGAGGTTCTGTGGGGCTGAGAACATGAACCACATTCACTTAGAATTGCTCAATATTTACATACTAGACCACAAAACAGATGATTAGTTACTAAAGTAAGAGTTATGAAAACCAAGACAAAAATCTTTGTAGATAGATTTTTTTTAAATGCTCAATGGAGTATCAAATTACACAAAGCAATCTGGGCTTGGGGAAACACAAAATAAAAGCCCTTATGAATGGAAAGAAATGGGAGCTAAACTTGGGAAAAACCCCCAAACCTGATACACAAAACATCATCCCAAAAAGACCACCTTGCCTTAAGAAAGGAACACAAACTCCAGCACGAAGGATCTATCTTCCATTGTGCATCTCTTTTCTACTCTTGCTGCACAGACATCACATAGAGGTACCCACATTTAGGCAGGGAGTTTTGGCAAAGTTTATAGTAATTTCAGCTTTACTACCTCCTGCTTATGTGCAAGCCATGAAAAGTACACAGTGCCCACTGCTGAAACACAGAGTACTATTTCATCTCAGAAACAATGAATGCACTCCAAGCAATTACAGGAAGATTATGTGAATGTCTGCAGATGTAACTAACTTTTTGCAGTGAGTAATCTATGTCTGCTAAACTTATATTCACTATAATTCACATCCAAGAGTAGCTTTTGCAGCCAAGGAGAGGGTGCAAAAGAACTTCTTCACTTTCCTGAGACTTGACATCTCCACACTGAGAACTACCCAATGAATTACAGTGCATGTGTTGGTTAAAACCAAGACTGAAATGTCAGAAGATTTTAACATCTTCTGTAATTCAGTAAGTAGCATCTTACTAAAATAAAAAGTTGAGGAAAAGTGTACATAGGAAATGACAACTAAAAAAAGCTCTTGGAAAGCTGTGAAATTTCTTCTGGTCTAAGAGAGGATTATTTTCAAATCAGAGCCAAGTGTTAGAGAAGAATATGAGTACAAAGTATTTGGGAGGAAAGGAAGAACCGTTCAAAAGACACAGAGGATGATGTCCAACATGTTGAGGCTTGCTGCCTTGGACAGTCAGGCAGAGGGCTTCTTTTCAAGAACGCTGCTCCTCACTTAAAAGTCCCTCTTTGTCTTCCACAAAGCCCTTTTCAGCAGCCTGTCCTTTGAGATAGGGCAAAACATTGAGGTGGCTCTCCATAAATCGTAAGAGCCATTTAAAGCTCCCCAGAGGGGTACACAAAAGTATACACACACTTTATGTGGCAAGGATTTCTGGTGAGGGGTTGTATTGGGAAAATACACTGGAGCTTCCTGCAAGGCTGTGTGAAGATCAACACTGTATTTTAGGTCTTGCTGTGAAGACCTTCAAGAGATAAAGAACCTCTCAACAAAAAGAACTATTAAAAGTGTCTGTAAATGCCCAACTTGCAAAATTGTTATGTCCCCATTAGACAAAACTGGGAATACATGACAGAAACAATCTGTGCACTGCTCTGCCTCACAAGACTCACCCGTAAACGATTGTCATCAACTGTCCAGATTCTGCTGGCAAAGTCATTTGAAGCTGCTAAGAGGTAGGAACCCTGTGAATACAAGATTCCTTTTAAATTCCTTCTGCTCGTCAATATGCAAACCAAATTGAAATCTCTCCAATAAACCATTAAAACCATATTGGTCAAAGGAAAAAAGGAATAAAACCAAAATCACAGTAGCAAATGCCAGTATGGAAAGCTAATGTAACCTGTCCCAAAGGACTACGGCACCTGCTTCTTACCAAAATGGGAGGGTTTGTATAATCATGGCTACAGATTGTAACAAGAATAATGTATAGCAATTATAACAATAACCACACCAGGAAAAGGACGTTCATCTTTCCCTTCTGCTGCAGTGAGAAAATGTGTTCTAGTTTACTCTCATCTATTGTGCAGCTGTTTTCCTCTTTTTAGTTTTTTTTCCCAGAGAAAATAAGCCCTGTGTCATCTACCCCACACTGCTTAGAAAGGTCTCAGAGTGGAATTAGTGTGATTCTTGCCATTTTCCTTAAAATTCTAGCATTTTAAGTTAAGATTTCAAAAATGAAATCTGCCTGAGGAGAGAGAAATTGACTTGTTCATGCCTTTAGTCTTAGGGCTCCCACAAGTCATTCATCATGGAGAATGGCCACCACAAAATTTATGCTTGCACTCCTGTCCATCACAAAAGACTTTCCTGAATCCTTGTAATCCTTTCGCATCTCACCCAGGCAATTCTCACTGCAAATGTGTTCAAGCAACTTGCCAAACCTCAGGACTAGTTTCTCCTGCAGATTAACAGCATGCCTCTAATGAGCTGGTCAGTGTCCAAAAGAAGGATCCTCTTGGGTGGGTATCGTAATTTAGCACACAGAATCACCAAATGGCAGAAATTATATCAGCTTTGTGCTATGGAAGAGGTCTCAGCAGAAAAGTCAGATCACATGTCCAGTTAGACCAATCCAAGACCCCAAACTCCTTCAAGCAGGACTGTTGGATGCTGATCCCAGTCATGTCTCCGCTGCTCCAGGTGAACACGACATGAGCACATCTCACACTGTCAGCAAACACTCTTCCAGCCACACCATTGCTGTGCTGTGGCTGGGGAGAAACTGCTGGGAGAAGAGGGCATGAACTGCAAGTCTTAGGATAATCAGACCTTTTACTATTCATCACAGACCTCAGTAAAGCACTTATGGAAAAAATCCCTCACAGAAATAAACCCTCAGTGTATTTGCTTCTTCTGTGCTGTTATGCCAGCTTCATGGGAAAGTTAATTTCTTAAACAAAAATCCATAATCGATGTCTGAGCTGCATATCATCATCTGAATTGTAAAGCAAGGATCAGAATTACAGACTGCACCTTAACAAATAAAGATCTTTAGTACACTCTTAACTATTTTCAGCTACTTTCATGTTTTAACTCATTTCTTAGGTAACTTTTCAATTAGAATGGAAACGATAGCAGAGAACAACGTAATTCTCCTAATTTATTCCCAATTATGAACACTGGATATTGCACAGATACTCACAGCACTATCAAATTCTATGCTTGTAATCCCAGCATTACTGCCAGAGAGGGAACCTTTGGGCTCACACCTATCTGCACAGAGAAAGATGAACAAAAACTTGAGCAGTGGATTAGAAGTTGAAACAAAGTGACCCACAGTACAAGTTTATTTAGCATCCCAGCATACCCCAAAGCAAAAAGGTTTACCTCCCAATACTTCCCAAAGCTTAACCCTCCGGTCCATGCCTCCTGTTGCTAGTAACCGGGAGCCAGGGCTGAACTGCACCGCGTTCACCTCCCCATCATGTGCATCCTGAGGAGGGGAAGGAACAGAACAGCCACCCAAAAGGGAATTAGCACACACCCATAACCCACAGATCAGAATGCAACAGAACTTAAAGGTTACAGAATCACAGCTGTGCATCTTACAGCAGTAAATAGGAAATAAAGCCACAGACTGAAACTCTGCTATGGCTGGTGGTGTACAGACAGCAAAAAGGTTGATCCTTATCAGAGGAGAAAACAAAGGCACATCAAGAAAAACAGCAGCAAGGACTCAGCAGCAATAACAAACTACCAAAAGCCTTATAATGCTACCTAAGTTTAGGCTGTTAAAGTCACACCAGAAAAAAAAAGATAAGGAAAGGACAGGACAAAAACCAGTAACAGGTGATGGGCTGTAGAAGGAAAGTAACTTTCATTCCTCCATCTAGAGACAGCCATGGAACATGATCCAATCAGTTCATGCAACCCTGGAAAAATCAAGTCAGGCTTGAGTTAAGCAGGTCTGCTAGGAAACAGCATAGCAGATGCACTGCATTCACTGGGTGTGCTGGTGATTATGCAGTATGAGTGTGACAGCACCTGCTTGCAGAGGATTGGGGCTTAAGCTGTGCCTCCTCTCTGCAGATGCACTGATCCCCCAGCACCCCTGCTTCCTACAGCTTAATGGTCTGAATTCTTGAACTTCCAAAACCTATGAGGATTTTAAGATTCATTCCTGTTTTATTCCTCAATTAATTTCACAGTTTTTTACTACTTACCCACACAGTACTACCACCTCAATCTTAATTATTTTAAAAATATTTTCAGAAACAGCCCTTTCAAAAACAGTTTTTCTGGAAACTTGCATTTTTACGAAACTTGTTCCTTGAATGTGGTCTGCCAGCTCATATTCAAGGCTAATCACACTTCAAATCTGATCTTTCTGCAAATGCAGAGGAGCCATTCACAACAAAACCGGTGAAAGGCCTTGCCCAGAAGCTACACCTGGGAATGATTCCTGAAGTGACTACATCTTGCACCTCCTACTTGCCTCTCTAAAGGTGACTCCAGTCTGCTCTTTGCATTTGCCAAACCTCTGCCACAGAGCCCTTGCATCAATTCCTGGAATGCTCTGTCAGACCTCAACATGTCTTGATGCTCCACCTGTGCTCAAAACACTGGAGCTAAAGCCTAACACCTCCTCCCCTGATGCCCTTTATTCAAGCCGGCTCCAGCTGCCATTTCGGTCATGACCATATTCTCACTTGAAGTGATATTGCTACTCCCTCCTTCCACAACAGAATATGGTAACAGGGCGGGCAACCATGCACATGACATGCTTCCCTGCTGCAGTGAGCAACACTGATACTCTGGATGGAGAAAATAGGTCATTTAATATCCATGAAAAATCCACATCCAGCTCTGGAGTGCCCAAGAAAGCTCCAGAGGCACGTTCAAACAAGTAGCTGCATTACAAGACAACATCCTTTCAGTCACAAGACAATGCACTGAACAGAAACTTAAGTTTAGCTTTGTGAGGCCAAATAACACACAAAGGAGGTCTCAGCTTGAAAACCTTTGATCATGCACAGCAAATGAGGACACCCCATCACCATGAGCTCCTCTTCACCAGATTTGTTGGATTACATTTGGTGCCACAACTCCCTTTACTGTGGAGATCTGGAACTGAATTAATCCCAAACTGTCAGCAATCTCTTCCTCAATCATAGCTCTACTATGGCATGATAGAATAGGGACTGCTGGGAGCCAATGAGGTAATGGGGTGGAATTTCCCTGTGCCCTCAGAAAACTTCTTTGTCATCATTGACCTCAGTAAGACAGACATCGAGCACACTGGCTCTGAGAAACATTTGGGCAAACAATTAAATGGCATGAATGCTTCTACCAAACCGAAAATTCTTTCCTGTTTGGCAGTGCTGATAGGAAGAGTCTCAGGATATCAGTTCCCACATAGAGAATTCTCGTCTTCCAAAACCAGAACAAAAAATGGCAGAGTAGAGAATTTCTTCTGTACTCACAAAGACACATATGGCAGTAGTGGGCACTCTCACTTCTTTACTGGCACCTGGATGTGGCTCTGCATTATCCTGGGGTGCAGGGAATGAGGACAGAGAACGCCTCCTGAGATGAAATAAAGTAGAAATATTTTAAAATGAGAAATGAACACTGTTTCTCTGGAGTTCATCCTGATCTGTACCTGTCAATTAACTACTCTGTACAGAAATTACAAAATGGGGGAAGGTGCTTATAACACCTTTTTTATCCCATCTTTCAGAAATTACATTTGTCATGTAACACTATATTCACTTGTGGCTTTGGATATTACACAGTTCACCACATGAGTTACCTGAACTGATTACTGACCTCATTTTGGAGCAGTGTTTTAATGTTTTCAATAGGAAGAAAACATGGGACTGGCTGCAGCTCCATCATTATGTCTAGAAAGACTCAATACCATTTAAGCACTACATCCCAGGCAGCAAAATGCTCTGTTTCAAAGGCCCTGGGCTGCTCTGTTTATGCAAAGACACCCACCTACTGCAGAGCTTAGCTCAGGATTGGCTCCACTCTGGATACTAAGCACAGAACCCAACGACTTATTTTAAATAACCCGAATTTATTTATGAGCGAAGTGCAGTGGAAAGTAAGAGCAAACCCCATGTATTCTCTCCACAGAGAGAGGCTCATCGCCTCTGTCACTGTATATAGTTTCTAACCAGAGTTATCAACTGCAGAATCTAATCAGCACAATGCAGCAGGGTTCCATGTTACTTCAATGGAATACAATCACATGCTGGACTAAGAGCGGATAATATTTTCACCTGGCGGTATCAGAAGACTGATGTCCCAAAAGGGGAGACTCAGACAGACTGGAGGAAAAGGTCAGAGGTCAGCACACGGCAAGATGGAAGAAACAGGAAGTTGAGGAGAACAAAAAAGAAAAAAAAAAGAAAGGCAGAAGCTAGAAGGAAGGCTGAAAATATTTGTTCGCATTCCCTGCATCACCAAGATTTTGGTGTACATTGAAACCAATGAACAAAACAAGGAGGTGAAAGTGTTCTAACCTACCCAAAGATATTACTGATAGAGTCCAGAAGGCCTCCAGCTGGCTGGGAGAGTCGCTTACTGAAGGAGGGGAGGACAGGTTTAAACCTTGTGAACAGTTTCTCCACATAGAGATTAATACAAACACATTTCATAGCAACATGTCTCTGGAAGGACTCCCTCCCCTCAGACCCAACCCACAGACAGAGAACACCAAGGCAGGCATCAGTGCAAAAGTCATCAGTATCTACAACTCTGAACACATTTTGTAGGTGAAGTTTGTTCAACATCCCTCAACCTCACCCTGTGTATTGCTGGGTTTAGATACAACAATCTGCCAAATCTGAAGTTTCAATCAAATTAATCCATGATCTCATGTAACTACCTCTTACTTTCCACTCACTGCTATTTTAGAGAAATAATAAGATGCATTCAATCTAGGGGAAGATTATTTTCAGTGTTTCAGATAAACCCAGCTCTTTGCAAAGACACATCAACATCTTGTAGAGTAATGGAGGCATAAAACAACACGCATTACATAACCCATGTTATTAACTATACAGTTTTTAAACATTTGTTTTAAAGATTAAACAACGACTTTTCAGGCACTAGGGTAATTTAGTTAAAACAGCAAAGGAAAACCAGCACATCTAAAGCATGGCAACAGAGAACACAGCACATGAGTTTGCTACCACTCTGGTAGAAGCACTAAACTATGTTCCACCTAAAGGCAACTAGAAACCTAAGTTACAGTCCCAACATTGTTCCAGCTCCAGCTGTGCCCTTTGTTCTTCCTCAGTGACATGCTACAAGAATCTCTTGGTCACAAACCTGGACGTCCGGCTGACAGCTCGCACCGGAGAGGTTTCCTCAGCTGTGTCCGAGGTTTCATCTGCAAGCACCTCTATATCATCATCCCTGCTGAAGTGAGAGAAAACACCTCCTTTTCAATCAGCCACTGAACTGACATGAACTGACAGCATGGCACTGTTCCAGGGCCTGTCAGTGTCCATGCCCAGTGCACCCCAGGTTTATGGAGCTGTAGTAGATCCAGGTAACTCACACTGATGCAACTGCCACTGCCAGAGATGTAACTCAACACACAGTGTCTGAAAACAGACAGCAACTAAATTTCGGTTTCTTTCCTTCCAGCTGCCAATTCCACTTCACTGACAGCAGGGCTGGATTTCCATTTCTGTTTTTAGACTTCCTTTTCAGATTCTCTTTACTACAGGCATCCTATTTCAGCCTGTAGCACTAACTACATACAGCTTTGTAACAACCCACCACACCTGAGCAAGGCTTCACTACAGTGTGAATGATATTTGCTGGAACAGTTACAGAACAACAAAAACATGAGTTACTGCAACATCAAGTATAGGTGATACCAGCACCTTTTCTGCTGTTTCAAAACAAACAAGTGTTTAAAAAAGCACAAGAAGCTGACTGAATTTTCCTGCTTCACCGACACCAAAGACACCCCTGATACTATTTACACTGTTGTACTTCAGGTGCTGCACCATGAAGTGTGAGAGCTGTTTTTGCTCACTCCATTAAAGTGCTGGTGGTCAACTGAACACAAGTGTGAGTTTCCAACACATGTACAGTAAATTAATCCAGCTAAGTTACTCAGCTAATGCTGAAGATTTGCCCCCATTAGTCACCATGGGCTCTGACAGCCTACTATTTTTTCCTACAATGATGATTTTCCTCCACTACTGATTTTGCAGGACAAACTATTTTTAAACACTTTACTAACCTAATGCCATTTGATTGAAGAGAAGTTTAAATTCTGCATTTAAATAACCAATCTGTACCATCAGATAACACTCAGCTGCAAAAGCATTTAAGAGGATGAAACCATTTGTAATCTCTAATTTCAGAATATAGCTGCACTTTCAACTCTTAAGATTTTGGAGGAGAGTATACATGAAAAGACTATGTAAAATATATTCACTGAAGGAATGTATCAGGTCAGTGTTTCAATAAAATACTATCAAATTCTGCCAATACTTATTTTTAAAAATCTAAAGTTTCTGCTATTAAAACTATGTGTAGCAGAACTTTCTATGTTAACAATGTATTCTTAAGTAAATATAAACACCATGGCACACCCCCTGAAATGATGCAGTTTCTTCCTTCAGTAAGCAGCATATTTATACAACACAAACCCTCTCAAGTTGTAAAATCATGAAAAAAAATCAAGGCCATCTCTGAGGCAGAGTTTGAGTAGTATACAGAAACAATTATGCTATAGGGTGTCTCATACTCCCTTTCCACATGCCCTTCCTCCCTCTCCCAGTCCCTTGCACAGCCCCCATTCCAGAGGGATGCACTGCTTCTGTCCTTTGCAATGGCTTGCAGCACAGCACTCAATGTGACTCTCTGATGTGAACATAAAGGGAAAAGATCTCCAGAAAAAGCCTGCAGGCTGTTCTGGCACTACCCAGCAGGGCCCAGGAACAGAGCATCAGATGCAACTGTTCTGGACTGGGCAAACACAACCACCCTGACCAGCCCAACTCAGAGCACCCCACTACCCATTTCAGCCACCTGATCCAACACCACCCAGAGCCAAACACAGCAGGGCAAGAAAAAGACACTAGAGGAGACTAGAGGGATTTCTCTTCAGCTTACCAGGTAAAGCACTCCACTGTTTTCCCTTAGACAATAAATCCCTGCCAGTATGAAATTAACCCAGGTTAATTCACTCAGTACCTGTTCCTACAGGAAATCCTTGGGCACGTTTGTAGTCTAACATTTTAAAATCCAGGCATCTCCAGAGTAATTGTTTCATGAAAAATTATCTTTAATACCAAAGGCACCTATCTCAGCATAAAAACATTTGTTATAATAACATCTATTGACCATATGAACCATTCCTGTGATTTTCAGTCCAAGCATCTATTTTTAGTCCTAAAAGAGCTCCTTCTTCTGGTAAGTTCAAGTAGGGAGAGTTACTGCACATTTCTGACTTTACACAAGAAGTTCAAACACTCCTCTACATCACCCAATTTAGGAATAACAAAGATACCATTTATCATGCATCTGCATAAACCTGAGGCATAAACTGATGAAAGAGACTCTAAAAATCAAGACTGCTTACGGTTCAACAGGTAAGGGCTCTTTGGCAGCTTCTGCCAGCTCCTTCTGCAGCCTGGCCTGGCGTCTCCTAAGAAAAAGAATTCAAGGTTATTTAAAAAGAAAAACAACATTTCCTTAATCCTATTCCAAAGAATACCTTGCATGGTTTTGATGGGCTTCATAAGGTTAAAAAAAATAAAAATCAGTCCCCCTGCTCTAATTTTATCCTGATTTTCAAGGTACTCTGAGCAGGAGAGGCAGTTTTCTTATTGTGAGTAGCAAAGGACAAGATCATTCAAGCAAGGCAATGAGGCAAAGTGAACCTATGACCCTTTATGATCCATATGAATATGCATTAGCTTGGAGGGCAAGAACTTGCCAAAATAATGATTATGTTAGTGAAGCTAATACAAAACTGCCAGCTACTGTGGGACTTGTAATGTAGGTCAGTCACCAGGTATCATTTGCTGGCAAGTAAGGTGAAACAATTCAGAAGAAAAATTATTTTGCAAGGAAAAAAAGCCATACAAACTACTCTTGCAGTAAGTTTTACACAGCTCAGTTTCATGGCAGATGCTCATTCTAGAGGAACCCAAAAAATGCTGAAGTTAGTCAAGTCAAAAAAGGATAAAACTAGGAGCAGTGTAAGATGCAGTATGAACAAGAAAAGTCCAAATCTAATACCAGCAAATCCCCACAGTTTCTATCTGATTTATGATCTTCAGCACACAGTTAAATGCTGCTGAAGAAACAAAAGAACACGTTTTATTCATTTAAAAGACAGGAATGTTTTCACAAAGTGTCAGTCTGTGTTGGATGGAAAAAAAGAGTTCTGGACTCTCACTGTGTTGTGTAAGAACAGAGACCTCAGAGGTCAAAACTAAATCTGGTTTTATCCTATGCACTCATAACTGAAAAATGTATCAGTTTTATCAAACAAAGGCCATGGATCTCACCTTGAATCCTTTTCATTTTCTGCATTCAAACGATTGGCTTCTTGTGCTTTCTCTGCCATCCAACGTGAGACCAGCTCCTGGTTGTCTTCAGTAGTTTTCCTTAGTTTCTCCTCCAAGGCATTGAAGGTGATCTGGAGAGCATCATATTCATCTTTCAATGTCTGATTAGCTCGCTCAAGATCTTGCAGCTTGCTACGCAACTCCTGGCACTCTGTTTCCAGTTCAGAAATCCTTTGCAAATACTCTGCAATCCTGGAATGCCAACAAAACATACAAAACCATGAGGACCTCCTTTGGGACCTGCCATCTTCCTTGTGCTGGTTGCACAATGCCTCACTAAGGCATTTTTAGCCCTGGGCTAAGACTCCTAGAGAATATTATAATAAAATATTATAATAAAATAAAAACTCTAATAAAGAACTCCATCAGAAGTCTGGTCACAGACAAAACAGTTCTTACTCACTTGGCTTCGTTCATCTGCATCTCTTTGTCCTTCTGCTGCATTTGGTTGTTCAAATCAATTACAGACTGGGCCAGCTGGGGAGAGGGGAAAATTGCATTACAAACTGCAGGGATGTCAGTGGATAACACACTGAGCAGCCTTCAGTGCAAGCACAGACTAATTAGCATTAAATGCGTGGATCACATATTTCAGGTCTTTTTTACCCCAGCTTTCTATGCAGGTCTGCTACACAGGTCATTAAATCAGAAAATCCACTTTCAAAATGAATTGTCAAAAAACTGCTGTCCTTTGATGTCTCACTCTGCTCCCTCAAAAAGTTTCATTATAGTCAGATCAAACAGAATGCATATCAGGAAGAAATTTTAGTAGTGGAAAAATCAATACAGAAACTAAAAATTGTCAAGTAAGTAAACAACAAATGAGTACTGACTATCACAAAACAAATCATCCTGTTATGGCCAGGACAGCTATTTCAGGAGACACACAGCTCATACTGTGAACACAGGTGCCACCAAGAGTTTTCTCACAGAGAAAGTTGCTGGTGGAGTGGCTGCAGATGACAGGGAACAGAGAGGCAGAGGCCAGTGCTGTCAAGCTGCAGCTGCCAGCTCACAGCTTACCCAGCAGCACAGCTTCAACTGCCCAGGAAGAAGGAAGACTAATTTTTGGGGGAGAGTGCCTGCCTGCCTAAGTGGTTTTAGAACACCAGGTTGGGAGCAATGAAAATATTCTGAGTGCCCTAACCACTTGGTGCACACCTCCTATAGAAAACAGTTTCCTCTTTGGAAAGCTCAGAACTGCTGACACTGGAGCTTCTCCACACCTCCAGTGGAGTGTGACCAAAGGAGCATGATAGCATTTTCCAGGCCATTCACACCTTTTCCCTATGAAAGTGTGGAGTCCCATTCAGCTTCCAGATTCATTCAGCCCACTGCTGTGCTTTTAAAAACCCAATTCTGCTGCTGAAATTCCATATCTCCTGGTCAAAAAAACTCCCAAAACCCAAATCCAAGATCTTCTGGCTTTTTCTCTCTTCCAGGCCCAAGTGTCATTGCTACAGAACTCCTGGGCTCTGAACCAGCACTCCCAGCCTAGCAGTGTGCTTCTTTCAACCTTGGCTGGTGCTTGTTTCCAAAGAAATGGTGCTGCTAAGTGAGACCACTGAAACCACAGCCTGCTATGCCCCACTCATTCTAAGTCTTTTCAAGTTACTAGTGTTCATATGCAGATCTGTGGCCCAGATCAGTTCCTTCCTTCTCTAATACAACTAAAAATCTTTTAATGAAGCAGAAAATTCAGCACTTAAAAATCATGCTATGCTATCAGTGTAAGCTCTCATCTCCAGGTGACCTTATAACAGACCGGCCCATCTCTGGCTGATTTTAATCATCAAAAATTGGGGAAGCTTAAAAAGGGTCTAGATGAAAGGAGGAAAAAATGATTAATCAGCCTGGTAAAATCATGGTCAGGTTCCCAAAACACCACATGTGGACCTCAGAGAATATAAGAAGACTTTCCAACCTCTCCACGTTTCTTGTGCAGCTCAGTCAGCTCCTCTTGGTGCTTTATCTTCAGCTGGGCCAGTTCCTGCAGCTGAGCATCATTCCATGTGCTGTCATGTCCTGGGCTGCAATTGGACAGATAAGAAGAAGAGATGTCCCAAACTAGAATCCAGTTGTTTCTGTGCTTTTGCTAGGGTCCAGACATTGCCTCCCTTGAATGCTTTGTACACTAGGGACATTAGGGTGATTCCTAACAAACCAAGCCACAGTGGCCTTCCACACTACACACTCTTCACCAGCCAAAAGGCCATCACACAGTACTGGAAAGTTACATCTCCTGAGTACTACATTCACTTTTTGTACATTTCTAAACCAGAACTCAAACTCCAATGGAAGACAACTAGCTTTTATTTAAATTTGCATGAGCATGACTGAGCCTTAGAAGTACACTCTCGAACTTCTGGAACAATTACAAATATTTTACCATCCTGATTTGTTCTGGAGGGAGCTGGTGGACCTTGAAGATGCAAGATGTCTGGAGAGGGTACAGAACCAAAAGTCAGAAACCAAGGAAGTATACCCAGGCCTTTGGGTTTACAGTCCCAGGTGTGACAAGTCACTTCTCGATTGGCCTGACAATACTCTTTTTGTTACTAAGTTTTGAAGTGGTTACTGTGTTTTTCAACACTATTACTGTGAGATAATCTTCAATTTTTACATATCAGAACATTTATATCACCATCCGCCCCAAACTACAGAGTGCAAAAACTATCACTTGTGTCTCTGAAAGCACAGAGACGGGAAGAGAGAAAACCAAGCTTTTTTACACACAAACTCTGAGCACATTATCAGCTATATTTTGAACTATGTCCCAGCTTTTTAAAAAATCATTATTTTAACTTCAACATCATACAAACATAACAGGGTAATTTCATCCCTTTCTGCAGTCATTTTGTGTTGTAACAGTCCGGGGGAAACAGATAATCCATCCAAATGCTTCACAGTGATATCAGTAACCTAACGCTCTTCACAAAAAACAGCAACCAGCCCCTCACTGAACTAATGCTGCACTAACTGCATTTCCAAAAAAATGTGTGCAAACAGACAAGAAGCCAAGTCCTGTGGTAATATCCAACATATGCTATAGCTCCAGCCATGCATACCCCTATAGCCAGAACTAAATACTACTCCTTGGCTTTGACTGAAGTAAAAACACTTCTTCCTCAGCTATCTAGGATCAGAAAAGTAATTCTGTTTCAAAAACCTGCTATATATTGAGCACAGCATCAGAGTTCAGCCTAGTATTTGCTTTCAGATGCTGCTTCTGTGCCTTTCTTCTCATACATATTTAGTCCAGTCTCATCTCATCTCTCCTCTCAGACCTGGCATTTAGCCACAACATGATTCCCATAAACTGAAATGGTTCAAGACAACTGCAGCCATCAGAAAGCTTTTGAAAACTTTCACATGGGTGTTACTTCCAGCCTGCTGGAGTTTTGCCTGCAATTCCTGTAAACCCAGCAGTTCTTCCTTCTCTGCTATATTGATTTGTTTTGTATCCCAACTGGATACGCCCCCACAGTTTCCTGCTGTAGAGGGGTTCTGGTTTCAGAACAAGAGCAAAAAGAACCTCAACAAAGGAAGCAATTCTTACAGAATTAGGAATTCTGAGCTCTTTGGCCCTGCCTTCTCTTTGGGTATACTGAGGGCAGAGCTGGCCAGCCTTCACCTGTGGAACAGACAGGCTGTTCAAGGGATACTTCTGGCACATGGGTTTGCTATGCAGTCAAACACCAGCAGAACCAGCAGCACAACCCCAGCCTTCAGCATGAGTGCTGCTCCCAGCTTGCTTCCCAAGAAATCCTATTAAAAAGCAGGCACAAACCACCTTCCTTTTGGAATTTGGTGCTTACTCAGGACTGACACACAATTATGGTTTATTTCTGTTCTCCCTTTTAATGTGATGACACAGATTGAAAGAAACAAAACCATTAAACTACCCATACTCATCAGGAAGAGCAGGCAAACACTGTAAGCATTACAAGGCAAACAGACCAGGAGTAGCAGTTCATTGTGGTCTAACCTCTGTTCCATGAGCGTGTGATAGATCAGCTTCCTTCCCAAACCTGGCATGATCTTTTTGTGCTGCATACACTTAGCATACTGTAACTTTATCACAGGCTTATACATAGCTGTAAGTTATATTTAGTCCAACAGAATTTCAGTTTGTTGTGTGCCAATTCACTGTAGGGACTCAGTAGCTGTTTGTGAGGCATCAGTAGTTTAGGCTACAAGGTGTATAACAGACAGCTGCTGACAAAAAATAAGTGCTACATACCTGATCTCATGTCTGCTCTGCATGTCATATTTTTCTGCTTGAAGCTTATCAGCCAGCACTGCATGAAGGTCTGACTTCTCCAGCAGCTTGTTATCTGCAGGAGCAGAAACTGCACTTAAGACAACCAGAAAGCAAATCCAGATTCCCATCGTCTCCTGCCTAGATCACTAGCTGTGATTTAGTCCCTTTAATTATTCTGACACAGCCAAATGCTACATGAGCCTCCACCATATCAGTGTGTTCTCCCTCCTCTTTGATCTCAACAGGTTAAGGCACCATCCACCTACAAGCCCAGGACCTCCTCATTAATCCAGATCCTGTGTGGGACTGGTCTTACGAAAAGTTTAATAGAGGAAGAGGGAGCAAGTGCTCAGGTGCACTGTTATCTGCTAAAACAGAGAGATTTCAAAGTTCACTCTTTAAAGCTCCCTAAAGGACAGCAACAAGAACAGGCCTGGCAGAGAGACCAAACCCAGCTCTGCCGTTTGCTTTCCCCCACAGTGTGTGGGACCCCCTTTCCATCCTGACACAGTCGAGGCAGGAGAGGGGCGGGCAGGAAAGCCCTGAACAGAGATTGCTGGCCCCTGGATAGCTCCAAATTTTACAAAACACCATGAGCAGGGTCAATAGCACCATTGTTCTCGGTTCCACAAGCAACTGGGTGGGAATTGCACAGACAATTCAGACATTCAGTCACTGTCCAGAGCACAAAGCACTGCAGCCTCTGAGAGAACTGAAAGAATTACGTATTTTCCTTCATAAAGCAGAAAATCCAGCTTCCCTGTTATTACAGGCATGTTCCAAAAAGTCCCGAGAAAATGGCTCGGGCGAGGCCCCGGGGACCCTGTGCCACCACGGCTTTCCCACTTTTAAAGAAGAGGATGAGAATGATCATCCTCTCATGAATCATCCCAGAAAGGGCTGGAAGGGAGCACAGGGGGTCAACCAGGTCCCACATCCACGTTCAAGCAGGGCCATCCCATAGCACACGGCACCGGATAAAATCTAGTTCTGGAATACCTCCAGAGAGGAAGACTCCACACCCTCCCCACTGAGCAGAGTCTCCCTGCAGATACCGATGGGCATGAGTGAGGAAGAAACGCTACTTCGGCCGCGCCCCCGCCGGGCTTCACTTACACTGGGCGATGATCTCCTCGAAAGCCTGGCGCTGCAGCCGGTCCCGCCGCCGCAGCTCCTCCGCGATGTGCCGCTTCCAGGGAGGGAACCCGGCGGCGCGCAGCCCCGACGCCATCTCCGCGGCAGCCGGGACGGAGCGGTCGGAGCGGGCCGCGGCAGGCGGCGCAGGGGGCAGCGAGGCGGCGGGAGCGCGGGGAGGCGGCGGGAGGGGCGGGAGCCCCCTCAGAGCCAGGCCCGGGCCCGCGGCCGCGCCCCCACACCGGCCATGGCGCTGCGCTACGTCAGGGGCCCTCGCAGCTGTGCGGCGCGCCGCAACCGCGACAGAAGCTGCCCCGCCTCTGCCTGACGCCGTCCGACCGCCTCCGGCGCCGCCGACACCAGCACCGGTGTACCTAGGCCGGAAAGCGCCGCGTGAGATCGCGCTGCAGACGCGGAGGCGGAGTCAGCCTCAGGCGGGAGAACAGGCGCTTTCTGAGGCGAGGAAGTCCTGCGCCGCGCCATTTTGTGTCCTCCATGTTTGCGCCATCTTGAGAGTGGCTCTGCTGCCACGTTGAGCGTGATCCTGCCGCCATGTTGAGAGTGGTCTTAATGCCATCTTGAGAGCGGCCGACTTCCCTCCTGGGTGTTCCTGGGCCGCCATCTTGAGCGTGGCCTCACCGCCATGTTGCGGCCCTGTGTCAGCGCATGCGCATAAGGTGCCCGGTGGGAGGCGATGGCCGCACCGTTCGGGGCCGGGCCGGGCCGGAGCGGGCGTGTCCCGTCCCACAGGCCGAGCCTCCCGCGGTCACGCCGCTCGCAGCTCAGTGTCCCCACCGAGGCAGCCGCACTGTGCCGTGCCAGTGACACTAGCGGGGCTTTGGTGAGGTGAAGGGCTGGTGCCCGCGTGGCAACGGGACTGTCTAGCCTCGGCAGCCACCACTGCACCTCTCTCTGCCTGCCACTGTTAAAGCACGGGTGTTACTGTAAGTGAACATTAAACATTTATTCAGGGCTCCACAGAGAGTGTTATACTACACTATGCTAATATGGCACACCTGCGGTGCCATTTGTTGAGTGGCCTTGGTGCTCTTTTTCCCTCCCCTCCCCCCCTCCTTCACAAGACACTGCTGCTTCCCTCATCACTTAACGGGAATCACGGAATAACGGGATGGGGTCAGGCTGGGAGAGCCCACAGGGGCTCATCTGCTCCCACCCCCCTGCTCCAGCAGGGCCGTCCCAGAGCACAGGACGTTGGATTGCATCCAGAGGACTCGAATATCCCCTGTGAGGACAGTCCACACCCTCTGTTCAGGGCTGGGGCACTGTCCTGGGCAGAAGTTCTGGCTTCTGTGCAGGGGGAATTTCTTGGGATCAGTCCCTGCCCGTGCCTCTGGTGCCATTGCTGGGCCCCCGGCACAGAGCCTGGGCTCTGCTCAGAGCCCTCCCTGCAGACAGGCACAGATGGGATCAGGGTCCCTCTCGAGGCTCAACAGCCCCAGCTCAGCCTTCAAGAAGCGGGGTGGTGAAATGAAATGGACCTTAAGGCTTTCTGGGAAAAGTACTTAATGTGGAGCACGGCAGAAGCTACGATGCAACCCTCCCTGCACTACCACCTTCTGGCAAGCCTCCCAAGAAGCCACATTCTCTGGCAAATGTAAAAATCCATAATAACTCGTTCCATTGCTCTACTTTCAACTGCTTAATGATGGGAAAGGTGTGTCCTAATGTCTGCAAACAATTCGATGGGTAAAGGTATGGGTGTTCACATCTTTGAAAGGGGCCTTAATGTCTCTGCTGACTTTGGGTAGCAGGTTCCTTATGGGTCCAGACTGGCTCTTGGAACAGAAAAGGGTCTGCACAAGGCTGAACTTCTGAACTTCGGGGTAAAATGCCGGGTTCAAGGGGGGAATATGTGGAAGGGGGTTCGGGAAGGCTGAACCTTCCTGGCAGCTCAGCCAGTGGGGAAAGGAAGAGGGCAGCATGCAGGCAGGAGTTTAGGATAAAAGGAGACTGTGCCCTCTGAAACCTTGAGAGAGAAACTGCACAGAGGTATGGCCCAGTGGACTCTCTCCATTTATTCAAATAAAGTTGAAGAACTCCTCTGTCTCATTTTTGGACATAAACCTCTGGCATTTGTGAATTTTCCTGACATTAACTTCCTAAGTAATGTGTTAGGTAACCATATTACTGTAATTTAATTAGAAACTGGGCAGAATTTATAATGCTTTTTATCTTGGACTGCCTAAATTACTTTGTTTTTCTTTTAAGTAAATGAATGAAGATGCAATTATGAAATTGTAACAGGGTGAAATAGATGATTCACTAGATTATTACAGTGGAGGAGAGTGTGCTGCTGGTTGAGTTAATAATAGTTCATGCACAGCTCTGTCTCATGGAGTACACAATGCATGAGGTTCTGTGCATTCTCCGTAAAGCTAATTTGGCCAAGTGTAAGCACACAGCCTATTTCATTCGACTTACACATCGTAAAGTCAAATTAGTTGTTTAAAAACCTAAAATCACCTGTTACTGTGTGAGAAACAAGTTAATGGGAATTGACTTTTGCAGGGTGTTGTATGAATTGATATTAAATATTATAATGTTGTTAATACTAATGTGTTATAAAGTGGTTGATGTTGTTACAATGGCCTAGTTGTGAGGATGGTTTTGTGTCTTGCAATGTGGGTTTATGAGTTGACGTTGGACAGACTGTTGCTAGCCAAACCTTCAACACACGACATTCAAAGGAGTAGAACTTCATCCAGTGATAACCCTGATGACCACAAAACTATGTGGGTACCAAAAAGAGTGACATGGTGTGAGACTATGCAAAATCAAAATAAATATGCATAAAGCTGATGCAATACCAGGGGTCTAAAAGGTGGAGCTGCCATTTTGTGCACAAGCCTCTGGCATTTGGCCATGCTCCTAGCACTGTCGCTTTTGCTTTGCAAATTTTTTATTGTTCTCAAAAAAACTTCTATAACTCTTTCCCACTCGGGGTCTGGGTTGTTTATAACAAGGTAAGGTTTAGTCTTAATTCTACAGCTATAGTTACTGAACTCCTGAAGGGCAGTGCTGAGAGAAAGTCATCCTGTCAGATCTTTTTCTCTACATCTTAATCCTTTGCAGAGAAAGAGGAAAGCAACTGAAGCATGAGGAAAAGGCAAAGATAGAGAAATACAGGGATCAGACTCAATAACTCCTCTTCTGAGGCTTTTACATTGGCTTTAATATATAATCAGCCCCAAAGTGCCTCACTGCGTTTGAAGCTGCCAATCCCCTGCTTTTTTCTGGCCCTTCCAAAAAAAATCCTTCAGCTAATCTTTGAGACCAGGGTTTTCTCACTAAAACTGGGAGGGAAAATAATTGTCCCTATTTCTTTCAGCAGGGCAGGAAAAAGAATCCGTGTGAGTAGAAATTACATGGGAAAAAAGAAGTGTGTCCTCAAGCATTAGAGAAATGAATTACTTCAAACGCTGCATATTCTACTATTTACAACAGCTGCTAGAATGTTCCAAGGGAAGGACTTAAATTAATTGTCATCTGTATATGTTTGAAGTTATAAAAAGCACACTATGTCACAGATGTCCACCTTTCTGTAATCTATGATTTCTGTAGTGGGCGGGACATCCTGATTTTCTTTACAGTACCTGTCAACAATGCTTTTTCCACTCCAGTACAACATTATTAAATATCTCTAAGATTTCTGGAAGTCTTTCCAATAGCACATCCCTGCTCCATGTCATCATCTGTCATTCTGCTCTCCTTTTATATCCACAAGAACTGTAAGAACACGTGACAAAACAGCTTGTTCTGGCTGAAAGTGGCTTCTTCACTTGAAGCACCTTTCTCCCACCAGCAGCATCAAAATCTGGCAATTTGTTCAACATTCTAATTCAGGAGTAAAAATTTCAGACTACCAACAAATTGGCCTGCTTTTCAGAAGGCTCCTTCTGAAGTGAAGAAGCAAAAACTGTGCCTCCAATGAATATTGCACTCCACATCCATAGAGGGAAGAGTAGGACTTCTGGTGGAGATGTGTCCAGGTTTAGCCAGCACATTTCGGGAAGAATTGAGAATGTCACAGTAACTCATCAGGAATGACAAATGTATATAGGAGATTTGATCCAGAAGAAAGACTTGGACAGTTGGAATTGTTTACCCTAACAAGAAGACTTACAGGAAACGTCACAGCACCATGTAAATATGCATGTCAGAAAATTAAGACAATGTCCTGATCTGCTTGTTCATATGGGACAGGATTACACTGAAAGGGCCTAAAGTTAGCCCCAAAAGTGGCTGCTAGAGGTGAGGAAGGGCTAGTAAAAGCTGGTGAAGCTCGCAACAGGCTACTTGAGGCAGATGAGAATCTCTGCTGCTGGAGGTTTATAAGGCCACTTGAAAACATGGTAAAGGATTTTGTAGCTTACTCTTTGCTGATGTGGTGAATGGATTGCAGGGTCCCATCAGGGCCCCCTCCAGCTCAGTTCTGGTTCTGAGCTGGCTGTGTTAGAACTGACACTCAGGTGACAGAACAGATCCCTGCTCTGAGGTGAGTGGAGCAGTTTCTGATGGGATGTTTTCCTGAAGCTTGGTGCTCAGATTCACTTACTTCCTTCACTGCTTCCTGACTGGGGACCAGAAATATTAATTTTCCAGGAAGATGCTGATCACCAATGTTCTTCCCAAAGTGATGCTTAAAACACCATTTTGAATTCAGCTTTGTGCTGGATCTTCAGTTTACCTTTGAAAAGAGGGAACATGTCCCACACATGGTCATTTTTTTTGTACTTCAAGTCATAATGTCATGATGCAAATTACTGTGAAGCATGGAGAAGATGTAAATTCTGTGCTAACTCTTCATCCTTTCTGTTGCAAAGATCTCTTTTTATTTTTCAGCCTCTTTGCTGCCTTTACTTTCTTCCCTTGTCTGACCTGTTTCTATGGGAGGGAGCTTTTAAGCACCTCCCTTCTGCCAGGTTCCCTCTCCTTCCACAAAATCTTTCTTAGTTACTTTTCTGTAACCTTTCTGCATGTGGCTGGACACCTTCATCCGTTTCTATCCATGCATTCTTCCTTAAGCCCAACATTTACTGTCCTGTTCTGTGCCATCTTCATTAGTTATGATATAATCTAATACTTCATTATAAGAGAGACTAATTTGCTTCCTATGTAATCTAGACCAGACCTTCAGAAAAAAATGCACTAAAGTGTTAGTAATAACTGTAATGTGTAGCAGATTACCATCCCTGGCACAGAATGGTCTCAGTTAAATAGAACCACACAAGTATGGAATAGCTGAGGCTGGATGGGCCTCTAGATATTCTCCAGTCCAATTCCCACATTCAGAAGACCCATGTCTGCTTTTTGTGATGGCTTCTACAATACTGGGGTTTGTAAAACAGTTCTGATCACAGTTTTCTGAGAGCCACAGAAGAATGTCAGTTTTTTATCTAAAAAGGTACACTGAAGTATCCTTTAGTTCAGCTGGCTTGGGAGTTAGAGCAAAGATTTTATGCAAATAAAATTAATGAAACCGAATAATGGTAATGAACTGAGAACAGAAGTTCAGGGAAATTTGGTGATGCATAATGAGATAATGCTTTGTGATGATGCATAATAAGATAATGCAGAGAAAATATAGCAAATTACAGTAGGCAAAAAGAAATCTCTTTCTTCTGTCAACCTGGGATTCAACCCTGAAAGAATTTCTGAGAAACTTCAGTAGTTTAACACAAATGCAATCTTAAAATACTTTTTATTAGGAGCCTCATTTGAAACAACACCATGCACACACTGTAGAGTTAGGAAGATCTTTTTCATATTCATGTGAGTAATAACTTGATGTTTGCTTACATTTATATTTAGAAAGAACATCTTGTACCTCTGCAGCTAACACCTTTCCTGCACATTGAAAGGAGTATTTGGATTATTCTGTAGCACTTGCATAACGAATCCTTCTGTAGGCCTTGCAGGAATGCCCTGAAGACTGCAGTAGCCCTTTGGTGGCAGGTGTGACCAGCATGTGAGACAGTGCCAGCTGGGCACAGAGAACAGGCAAAGCCATTGAACCCCTCACTAAATACTTCAGCCTCAACAACATGAGCACCACACAGATGTAGCTGATGACTGAGAGGCTTTGCAGCACCATCACTTCCCCAAGCCCAGCCCACTGGCTGTACCTTTGATGTGTGTTATCAGCAAGGAACATCACAAATGACATCAGGGACAGAGTCTCATTGGCAAATATCCCACAGGGGAAAGTGTTGATTTCTCTCAGGAAGAGATTACAGAAATAAAAGTTAAATATCTGGGTATTGTCTATTTCCAGTCCATCTGCTGATACTGATTAGGAGATCTCTGGGAACTGTCCTGCGTCACCTTGGTCAGTCAGTCCTGACACCCACAGTTTACTCACACATAGATACCTGAGCCTTCGCAATGTTATAAAAACAGGGAGCTTCGTCTGGGGATGAATCAATTAATTTCTGGACAATACATCTCTTCAATCACATGGACTATTATTGTATTATCACAAGGACAACAGAAAAACGTAAAATTTTAGCAAACCTTTCATTTTAAAAACAAGTGGGAGGATAGTGACTAAATGGTTAGTTTCAAGCTGCACAGAAAAAGGGTGCTTGGTCCCAGTAGACAACAGGCTTAAACAACATAATTTCTAACATCGAAATTATCCTCTTGCTATTTTGGTGTAACTCACTTTAATTTGGTTTTCCTTCTGTTTTTTTCTCTTCCTTGAGCCATTTTCTTTAAGATCCTTCCTTTATCAGGAAGAAATTGTGTCGCCCACATCATCTTAGGAAAAGCTTTAAAGGTTCCCTTTGGTGGTTGTATGCTGAGAGGACAAGGAAACTGGTGTTAGGTGCAACAGGTGCTGGCAGGAAATGGGGGGTTTAAAACTTACTGTGTTCTGCAACATTACATCCTGTAGCTGGGAACTTCAAGCATTTTTCACAGCTGGGTCTCCATGGAAATAAGTACAAAAAGACTCCAGCTATTTCAAGAACTTAAAATAAAGGACACCGGAAGGTTACGGATACATAATACATCTGGGGGAAATCAGTACATTTTTGGACAATTCATATCCTTCAGTTCATGTCTTTTGCTCATAGTGCCTATACCAATCTAACTGGACAGCAGCAGAAAGGGTAGAGAAATGTGCCTAGTTTGGCAAGAAGGTCTCAGGCTCAGGGATGTCAGAGAAAGTAGCAGCTTGTGTTCAGTTCTGCTTTCATGTGGTTCAAGACTTGGGCAGTAAAACCAGTAGATATCATCTTAGAGGCTTTGTGACAGAAATTAAAAATTAAATAAAACAAACAGAAGCATCAGACTTATTTGTTAAATTCAGTTTTCTGATATTCACATCTGCCAAGCTCCCACAGCTGTTGTTACCACTTCTACCATCTCAAGGCATAGCCAGTCTGGCCACAGAGACAAGTACTGTGTGGTTTCTCACCACTTGTCCACTCTGTGTCTAAGCTGTTCACCTGAGAAGTCTCTCATCCAGAGAGGCTTCAGAAAGCTCTTTCCAGAGCCTTCTTTTGAGTATTGTCCACTCACACAAAGCCTGATGGCATTTGCCACCATTCCATCAGACTATCCTTGGAACCTCAAGTGGGTAGGGAAATCCATTTTTAGCACAGGAATAGGAATGTATTCTTTTCCTGCTGGAAACTTGGAAGAGAGATGCTTTTCTCCCGCAGCAACACGCCTTTCTAAAGGGCAGGCCAAATTAAGTACCTGGATGGATTTTTGTGCCTTAGCAAGTCCAGTGTTCTCAAACTGTTTGTCTGCAAATCTGTGCACAATCTTAAGCAGCATTCCCAATTAAGAGAATATTTACACAGAAAACTATATGATTTATATCTAGCTTTTTGTCTCTAAACTTTGGGGAATATACTTTATTTTTTACAGTTTAGGGAGTCAGGGATAAAATCTGAGCTTGTCTCATGGTTGAGAAGTTGTATTTTTTTTTATAGAAAACTCGTCCCATTTCCACCTCCACACATAGAAGAATGCAACCCAGAATTACTGGGAACTGCTCTAACTCTCTGTATTGGACAGAAAGCTCACCTGCTCCAGGAAGGTTTTACTTGGTGGCCACACAAGGTCTTCTGCAACCTGGAAAAGTGAAATGGTCCCCAGGACCAGGGAAATACCACAGCTACTGAATCATGGTGATTACACAGAGAGGGTTCTGGTGAATAAAGCAAGAGGAATGTAAGCTCATGGTCCATCTTGCTGATTTGTAGGTTGGAGAGAGAGGTGCTTCAGTAATGATGCCTTGAAACGCCAACCTGCATGGCATAAAATCATCTCTTGAAAGGTTTCTACCTACAGGTAGTCCTCTTCCACCCACTCTCACAAGCCTGTGCTTGGCCTTCTCCTTCAGCAAAATTACTGTACCTTTTCTATACTCACACAGTTAGTAACTGTACCTGCTAACAGGTCCTGTAGTTTTCAAACCAGCTATATCCATGAAAGGTCTGTCCAGACAGACAGACAAATTCTCAGCCATCCTTGTTGTGCCTTCCCTGCTCTCCTTGGTGGCTTTGGTATTTTCTCTGGGCACAGACTACTGTCAGTGAGCAAGCTGGTGTAACACCCACCTAAAGCTGAGTCATGTGACAGGCAGTTCTGAATTTTCAATGAAGAATGACCAGAAAGGTGACTATTTTATTATTAAGTAATCAACATGGAAACAATAGCAGTGATTAAGTCACAACAGGCTTAGCCTAATAGTAACCACAACATTAATACTTAATACAAATATAACAGAAATTACAAGTATGTTAACATTATTCATTCTCAGTCAATGAACAAAAGTGTACAGTAAGGTCAGCATTAATCTATTAGGGATGCTCCCAAACCAGCTGGCCAGTCTTCCAAAGCAGAGTGTTTGCTGCCAGGCAGGCTGGAGTGCTGCTGTCTGTTGTCTGGCAGCTGCACTCCTGGGCTGCCATGGACCCTTCCTCTTCCCCTGTTTCTACCTATGGTTCTGGTGTTTCCCTCTGTTTGTTGGGGTATCAAAGCAGGCCCTGCTTGAAGGAAAAGGAGCTGCAGTGCCATGGGCCAGCCCTCACTTGCTGTGTCCCTTGGGTGGTGCAGGGATGCAGCCCTGAGCTCCAGGCAAGGCTGGCTCCACTGAGAGTGTGTGACCTGCATCAGTATTGGCTATTCAGACTCTTTCCCCACCCTTCCTGACCTCCTTACTCCATGGATGGAACATGCTTTTGGAGCTGTACCGCTTTTAAGATGCTTTCTTTTACATATCACTCTTTAATTGGAATCCTGTAGCACAAAATAGAAATCTTGCTTTTGTAGGAAGGGGGTTCTTTTCAATGCACCCCTTCCATCTCCTAGTCCTTGTACCGTACCGTCCTCTTTTCCAAAACATTTACTAATGCATGTACTTGGCCACCCACATTTTAATGGAAGTATCAATGTGACACTCAAAAGAATAACTTGCACTTGGTATTGTGGTCCTGGCCCCTCTTGGTCTGAGCAACATAGGATAAACTTCTCAGCTAGATCATTTTCATAATCACAGGGAGGGTTACACCCTCAAAAATAAAATTCCTCAGTCATTTTTTAGAACCAGACTAGAGGACATCAGTGTGAACAAAGCAGTAGCCTCCATCGTTCTTCACATCAGGATTCCTCCTAGGGTACCACCAGCTGTGTCGTGTTCACTGTAGAGACAAGAGAAGACATCAGCTTGTATATTTACAATTCTACAAGTTTTGATGGAGATGGAAAAGAAAAAAATCCTACAGCCTACTCAAGTGGGCTTTTTCTCCCAAATGCACTTACTAAGGTCTCCCCTATTCCTTCTCATACAGCTCTTATGTTCTGTTGAAAGAAAACCCAAAAATCAACACAACACAAAACCAAGCCAAGCCACACCAAACCAAACCAAACCAAACCAAACTGAATCACAAAAAATAAACCCACCAGCTCAGGAAAGTATATGTCTGATTATTTCTGTACAGGGCTCAGTAATGATTTTGGACACACTGTTCTCAGCTTACAAGTGTTTATCACTAACTACTAACTACTTTTAATCATCTTTTTATTACTTACAGCAGAGCAAATCCATTGCCCAACACTACAGATTTGTGCTACCAGCCCAGGATTGGCTACTTTCAGGAACAGCACGGTATGCCCAAAACAAGATATAGCAAGGCATTGACTATTTGCATTCCTCTTGTGGACCACCAGGCTTAAAAAGTCCAGAAGAAGGTAAAACTTCCTGCAAAGCTAAGGCCATAGATTCATAACATGCCATCCCCTGCAGCAATACTGCTTTAAGATATTCCCTAGCACCCCCTGCTTTGCAAGTCCTGTAGGTTTGTGGGACAGCACTGAACTTGGATAGGAACCATGGAGAGAGGACTTAGTGACTAAGCCAATCCTAATCCAGTTGCAGTGACATCACAGCCCATGAAAACTTCCACCCTGCTTCCTTTCCCTGGGTAACACACCGGTGTAGTTGTCCTGCTGACTGGGCCCTCCTCCAGCCGGTGCTTCCCGGAGTGCGGCAGCTCGGAGCTGTCCCGATAGTCACGGCCCTTGGAGTTCTGCATGTCCAGCACTGCCCGGCTCTTGGAGGGAAGGGGTGGCTTGTTCTGCTGTCCCTGGATGCTCGGGCTGACTTCAGCCCTTGATGGCTTCACAAGTTTTTTGAGCGGTGCCGCGTTTTCCAATGGCATTGTCATCTTTGGTTTACCTTGACTTTTTTCCCCTGTATTCTTTTCTTCCAATTGGCAGGAGGAGGTATAGGACCGGAATCGCTGTGTGGGCACCAGGAAAGGTGGCGATGGCTGTTTGCCAGAGGTCTTGCTGCACTCAGGCTCCTGTGGCTTTGTGAGATGACAGCTCTGCTCAGGCAGTGGTAGCTGCTCTTTCCGCAAGGCCTTGGGATATTCCTGCTCTTTCTTGGGGGCCACCTTGCCCTTGGAGCTCATGGAGCCATACAGTGGGTTCTCGAACATCTCTGGCCTTTGCTGCCCCTCGTCCTGCAGCACAGGCTCTGCTGTGGATTTCCCCACGTCAGGCGGCCTACAGTCATGGAATAGGATGAAAAGGAGACTTGTGAAGAGCGGTCAAAAGAGTCACTGACTGATTTAGAGAGGACATGAATAGTAAATGAGCAAGAGAAAATTAAACTGACTGCCTAAAGAGGCAACAGGAGAACAATTAAATTCAGGGAGAGAGAACAGAAGTGTGCATTGTTTTTACTTTGTTCAATCATTACTAACATGACAGCAGAGAGCAGATACGCGTAGCATTGTGTAAACTCCCTGCTAGGTTACAGTCCTGTCAAGGTGGTGTTTGGCTTCTTTTTAAACACAGAAAAACTACTGAGCCAAACTGTGCCAGGTCCTTTGATGACTCTGCGACACACACAAATCTGAATTTGAATATTAATAAGAATCCTCAGATCTGGCAGAGAGGATGGAAATGGTTGTCTAGAGGCTTAAAATAAGAGCTCATTTCATACTGTGGCATTTTACAACTAGGTCAATCTCCTCTTGCTACCAATGCAGCATGGTATTCCTAAGGAAGGGATAAATTTCCTTAATGCACCCAAATGCACAGTGTAAGAGTAATAGCTCTGCTGCAGGGTGAGACAATCCATGTGCATTCCCAGCAGAGCCCTTTGAGCTGCAGCTCAGCCTAGAATGACAGCACAGCTGTACAATGGAACACAGCAGGTCCTGTAGGTTTGGGTCCCTCGACCTGATTTGGCCAGGCTTTCACCTGCAAAGTACTTTAAAAATCAACCACAATATCACTGAGCAGAGTGGAATAGAGGTGAGTAGCACATGTTCTTTGGGTGTCTTCAAATGAGTTGTGTTCCTCATCTCAAGCTCTTCTCTGGCAGTCGGTGCACGTGGGAGCAGAAAGCTGAGCCAGGATGCAGCACTGCCAGGTACAGAGCAGACCCAAGCAGTGCTGGCAGCTCTGGCTACTGCAAATTTTGACTTCCAGAGTGCCACACCTATTTACTAGGGAGCTCCAGCCCAGCTCAGAGAGCAGCTCTCTTGGCTGTGAAAAGGTCTGTAATGATAGATTGCACACATGCACTAGGGTGAAGTAGCCTCATCACCTCACTAAGCTGGGAAGGGATGGGATCTTTTCAATTGCCAGATGGAAATTCTGCATCAAGACTTGTGATAGAGGCAGTACATGGAGTCTAGCTTCTGCAGCAGCTGGACATTCGCATAGTGCCAGTAGAAATCCAGTGGAAGTACTTCACATATAGCACACGAAGGACCTCTCCTTCCCATCCAGGGGAAGGATCTATGCTACACTCCCCCCCTTTTCTTCTTTGTTATTACAGTCAACTTTGTAAACTTCTTCTCTTTTTTTGCTAGAAAATTAAACCTACATATATCAGGCTGAGACAACTGGATTGTTAAGTATGGAGAAGACTCCAAGGAGTCTTCGCTGCAGCCTTCCACTAAAAGGGACTTACACAAAGGAGGGTGAGTGCAGAGAGTGACAGGACAAGGGGGAAGTTTTAAAGTAGAAGAGGAGAGATTTAGGTTAGATGTTAGGAAGAAGGGAGCTGAAGCCCTGGCAGAGGGAAGCTGTGGTTGCCCCATCCCTGGAAGTGTCCAAGGTCAAGGTTGCATGGGGCTTGGAGCACCCTGGGATAGTGGAAGGTGTCCCTGCCCATGAGAGGGGATGGAATGAGATGAGCATTAAGGTCCATTCCAAACCAAATCATTCTATGATTCTAAGATTCCATTATTTAATTTTAACTTATTATCTTTTGCTTTACTTTCACTAAAGTCTGAGGAACTGCTACACTAGTTTTCTTTGAGTATGTGATGTCTGCACTTGTGACCTTCCCTTATCTTTCTAATTCTAGAAATAAAATATGTAAAGAATATGCTGTACTTTGAACTCTCTAAACAGATAATGAAGCAGTTACTGTGCAGAATGACAGGAGAGAGGAGCCCAGCCTCAATGCAAAAGTGAAACACTCACTGGTACTCTTGACTCCGAATACAAATGCTTCTATTTGCTGGAGGCTGGAGGGATGGTTTTGGAGATAGAGGTGATAAGGAGGGTGATGTGGAGGATGACTGACTCTGCCCTATTAGGGAGGTGTTCTCTTTGGACTGCTGCTCATAGTTCCAGAGGGAAGGTGCCTGCTCTAATGAAGGTGTTTGCTTAAGCTGGCAGGTTGCAGAGAGCTGCTGAGAGAAGGCAGCCAGGCCCAGGTAGTTGGGGTTGCTGATGTCTGTGGGGGTGGAGCTGCTCAAGAGAAGAAATATTGTTAGGGAAGTACATGCACAAATACATTTGGGGTATTTTGTCTCCCTGCTAGCTACAAAGAAGTTAGTACCCACTGACTGCTTAGATTCAATACCACCTACACTTTTTTTACTTTTTTTTTTGTCACCGTTGCTTTGGAATTAGGGAATAAGCGGAAGACCTGTGAATGCGTCACTGCCCTTGGTCACTGGAAAGGAAGCAGCTGGGTCAAGACCACCTCCCCTACCCCCAGAATAGCTCCTGTGGCTGTGGCAGATGTTTGGATGCAAACTTCTGATGCAGACTTTCCAGGCTGTAGAGAGCACTCAGCTTCTGCAGCCACATACAGAGGCTGTCATGGGTTTCTGGGCCCAGACAGAAGCTGCTTGCAAGGAAAACCCCCAGTGAAAACAGGTGAAAGGACAGCCTTACCCAGACTCATCCTATGACTCTTGGAAAGGAAAGGCCAGGCAGTTTGAGGATAGCTTCCCACCCCAAGCTGTCAGAGGTTATGTGGGAAGTTACCGTAAGATATCCTCCTTTCCCAGGCTGTCTGGAGAAGGGACAGCACTCCCCCAGTGGCGAGCGATGGCTGCTGCCTCTCTGGCCATCAGATTAGTAGATTTTGACTTTCTGTTGGAAATAAAAGGGCCTTTTATGAGTGGGTGCAGGGACATGGTCTGGCTAATGCATTCTCAGCTTTTGAAGCTTTGGACACAGGAGCACTGGCCAGTCCTGTCCAGAGAGCCACAAAGCAGCTTCCCAGTGCTCAGCACAACTGTTGATGCTGCTCCCACAGCAAACCCAACTTTGCATTTATGGTGCTAACCATTTTCCTGGAACTAACTTACCCACTTGCCCTTTACCTGTTAGTTTGATCCCAGTCTTTGTTAGGGTCTAAATTGCTGATGCTCTTTGGTTTCTGACCAGTGATTTCATCCCGTTCAATCTTGACAAAATCTGAAGGAAAGCGGGGACACACATATCTCCAGAGTCTGTCTGCTCAAGTTTTCTGTGTTCATGTGTTCATTAAAGCAGGTCTCTTTGTCCATCAGAGTGATGGACAGTTTTAAACTGTTGTTGCTGTTATGTTTTCAACTGCCCACTAATACATGTCATGTCTTGTTGACAGAGGAAGAAATATGTGTCTTGAAATACAACGGTCACGACCCACCAAACAGCCACATACAGTCATTTTACCATAAAAATAATTGTAAACGTCATGAATAATTGTAAATAGCTGCTTCTGTGCTCTGAATGAGAACAACAGATAGCAAGGTGAGAAAACCAAAGTTTGTCATCTAGTTAAGGAACTGTTCATTGAGAGCCTAACATAATCTTTGCTCTCCAGGATGACTAGAGCAGGGATAGCTTGGCATGGAGTGTGTCATGTCACAAGTGGAAGGAAGGTATCCCCATTCAATAAAACCAGTGCTGGTGACAGACAGGGGGCTCTCTCAGTCTGCTGAATTTACCTGAATGATGAAAAACCCCAAGGAATCAAATTGTTCTGTCTTCCTGAAAGAGTACAGGTATGATCCTGAGAGCTAACCATACTCATACCTCCTTGCACTCAGCATCAAAAGCACTCTCTGTGACTACAGGCACTGCAGAGATAATTTTCAATTCCTTGACAGTTATCAGAAATCTTTTGAGGTGAGCATTCTCTAGTGTGAGCATTGCAGAGATGATGACATTCCTTACCATACAGTTTCTCTCTCTGTTTTCCTTGTGATGTTTGTAACTTGATTTCACCTTGGAAGATCCCTGTTTTCTCTCCATGGTGTGTCAGCACAGTATGGATAGGAGCTAAGGATCCTGTTGCTTCTGTTCGCAAGGCAATGCAGCCTTCCCCTAAAAGACAACAGGGAGATAATGAGGCTGGGATTGAAAAACTAAACAGAAATATTTTGCACTACCAATGCACTGACAAGTCTGTGATCACAGTAAGGAGCATAACAGCTCTTGAGAAATTAGGGGCATTTATTTCGCTTCATGTATGTATGAAGGATTTGGGCATTGAAGATACCTGTGGATAACTTCAGGGTTCTGACCTTCCACTCCTGGTAAGGAAAATATGAACCTATGGCTGCTATTGCTGTTAATGGGTTTTAGACAAAGAGACTTCTGTGGCCAAGGACTGCAGTCTCTGGCTAGTGAGAATCTGGGAGCCACAAGCACACCCAAATACTTTTCTGTAGCCAAGAGAAATGCCTCAAGTAAGTGAAAATGAAACAGAATTTGTATGTTCTGAATAAATGCATTTAAACATGCTGAATCCTGATTTAGTTCCTGCAAAGGACTTTCTTTTTTTAAAACACTGCTCTTTCAGAGCTGTTAAAGCTCACATGAGTTGCTGCTTTGAGTTCATATTCCTCTAATCATAATTACTTCACAAAATATTGCCCACAGTGTATTCCTGTGTATGTTGAGTTCTAAATCACAGATTTTCAGTCTACAGGAGTTACTTCTGTTCTCTTCCACTCTTTCAGTGGTTTGGAAGAATCTAAGTAGATTTTGACGCATCCAGAACTTTAGAGCTAAGCACTTACCATAAGATTCATCACTATCTGATGACTTAATGCTGATCAGGATATGTTGATCCAGTAGGTATTCCGGGTCTGAAATAATTGGAGTCAGCTACAAAGACAAATTAAGGTGGGTCAATACAACACATGGTTGATAGGACCACACTTCTCCTTGGGACTCGGTCCCAAATGAGGAAAACTCAGCTGGATAAACCCATGAGGGTATCATGTCACCTCCAGGATCAGCCTCTGATAATACTTAGATATCTGTGGTGGAAGGCTGCATTCTTTGAGTCCCAGCACAGCAAATGGAATGCTGCAAATTTGACACTCATGGGATGAGCTGCAGTTTTCTCCTGTAGTTCAGAACTGAAAATTGCCTGATTACAGTCTGTTCCCAAAAATCTATCTCTATGTTGTTGCAGATACTTTACTGTATCCGTAGAGCCTTTCCACAGGCTCTCAGTGTAAGGCACTCTTTGCAAAATCAGCACTTCTTCTGGGCTGTTTGGAAGGGTATTGACATGTATATTTGCTCCAAATCCAGGAGCTCCCATACCTCTTTCAACCCCCACCATGCCAAGAAATGAAGAACAGCTCTGCTCTCAAGGACAGGACGTGTGTCTGACACTGACACACAGGACGCTACTTCTGGCCACTGATGTTCTTTTTAACACAGGTAAAAAATACTTAATCAACTTTTCTAAAATATATATCAAGAGAAAGTTTTGTCTGACCAGGCAAGGAAACTCCAGGGCAGACTCTTTAAGATGTTTTATTTTCCATTTAAAACTTAAAAAAAGGCACCTGCTCAAACCAGCATTATGTTCACTAAAAAGGTGAGAAAAAGTCCTGGTCCTGAATAGCATAATCACACCAGCAAAATTCTTGATAGAGATATAAGTACACTGACATGAAAGTCTTTTCCTGCTGACAACATATTTTGTTTAGCCTAAGCCCATCCTGCATTCTTACAGTCCCTTTGAGTGTAAACAAGACCACAACAATGTTCCTGAAAATAATATTTATGAAAGTAAAAGACCTAACATTACTTATGGGATGAAAATAGAAGCTTCTCTTCCATATGAATGTGGAGATATAGTCCCAGTTTACCTTTGGGAGTGCCTCGACAAACTTTACCACAAGCTCCCCTTCATTTCCATCCTCATTTTCTCCTTCCTGGCTCTTTACAAAGCCTGCAAAGGGACAAGAAAAGAGTTTACCAGGAAAGAGACAGCAAGAACCAGGCTACAAATCCTCTCCACTATGTCTCCAAAAAGCCTACAATTATTTTCCTACTTGGGCGCAAATTTTAAAAGTATTAAGAAGCTTAAAGTCTGAGCTTTGGATGAATTTTTGCACAGTAAATTTGCAAGTTGTTTTGCTAGAGCATCGTTAAATGGTTTCATTTCGCAGTTAAACTTGGCACTGAGGAGCTCAGTGCATACATGGACCGGAGGATAAGAACATGACAGCTCTTCCTACGCCACTCAAGATAGCATACTTTTGAAATTCTAATTTAAGATTTGTAATACACTGTTTCCATAGAAATTTATGCAAATTTTGATACAGCCAAAAAATAATCTTTTATGGAACTGTCTTTGACACAGCGCTCTGACATGTGATAATGTGATGAAGCATCCACCAAAGGCTTGCTGTCCCACTTAGAAGAGCAGCTCTGTGATGGGAAATTGCTTTAAAAAACCCACAGCAAGGGCACATAGGCTTGTGTTACATAAACAGCTGAGATTCAGCCCCACGGCATGGGCACAGGCAATGAAATCTGCAGTGCTGCAGGGTACACAGTCCCACTTACAAAGTCACATCACTAGCATTCATTTCCCTTTTGGTTGATCCTCTGACTTACTCTTTGTTAAACAAGGTTAATTCAATTATTTAAAATTATTTTTGTTAGCATAATGCAGATGCTTTATTTTGAAATCACCTGATCATTTGTAGCAGGCACAATTAGAAATTTAATCAATTATGTCTTTGCTATGTAGGCATTTTCGGAGTGAAGCAGGAACAATGCATGTTTCCCATCTAGAAAAAAGTTATCAGATTGACAAACAAGGTGGAAAAACTGTTGGAAGGCTACCTGTCTAAGCATAGATTAGAGCTGCCTTGGCTGTAGGGTTTGGATTGTATTGCTGACAATATAGAATGTCTTGCAAACTACAGCAAATCTTCAGGACATCCCGTTTTTGCATTGGAACGAACGATCCACATAGCTAGTTTTTTAGATCAAAACAAGAAGGAGAAATAATCCAAACATACAGAAAACTTTGACAGAAATAATAAAGATGGGCAAACCCATACTTTCTAAGCAGCTAGAGTGAAACTCAATGTAGAACTTGGTCTGGGACTTGGTCTTCAGAGTAGCATAGCAGTGCAGGAACTCTATCTCCCCTTGGGAATCTGTGTATTTGGAGTCTAGGAAAGAGGAAGGGAAAATAATGTCACTTTCATCAGGAGATAAAGAGAGGGCATTTTTAATTGGATGCTTAAGGGATCAATTTTTTCTCTCAGCATATACAAAGCACTGCATTCTGTATCCAAGGTGAAGATGGCACATGTGCACTCAACCTGACTGACCATTCTTGGAAACGAACTGTGAGGTAACTCCCACTTCAAAGGTGGCAAACACAGGACTGTGGTCACTTGTCATGATGTCCGTGGTGCAGCCTGCCAGTGAGAAAGGGAGGATGGTTACTGTCCTGCTCCAGGGAGATTACTACTGAAGAAATATTCAGTAATTTTCCAGAAAACATAATAGTCTCTCTGGTAACTATCTCTAGTCAAGTGTTGCTCCACATAAACTCTTGTCAATACACAACTGTAACTCTTCTGCCTGAATACAGAAAGATTTGGTCAAGGAACACCATTTATTGTTTTGTAGATGACTGTCAGTGTTAGATTACTCCAGTACAAAAAGTTCTTACTGACTTCCTGGTTACCTCTGCAGCATGCACAGCTAATTAATATGGCAGGAAATCACAGGAGTACACTGGTGCTACTTCAGTGCTACAAAGCAACTCCTGGCCCAAGGTTAACAGTGGGAGAGCAAGGCCTGATTGGATCTAAGCATACACTAAGTTCCAGCAAACCTAGTCATTCCAGAGGTGCCCATTTAACCCCACACCTCAGCATCATGGGTTCTGTGATCAGACCAGGCTGTCTTATCCCTGAGAGACTTTCAGAGCCCTGCTCCCAGTCCATGCATAGGAAACAATGAACAGCACACTCAGATGCTCAGTCCTGCATATAAGCGATGGCATTTCAGGAACTGGTATTTGAATCTTTTATTAAACAGGTTTTGTGGTCTTTTTCTCTTTCCTGCACTGCCCTTTAGTGATGCTTCTCAGCAGGAAAGGGAACAGGCTTCTGGTACTATACACTTCTTCTGGAATATGATTTGATACAAGAGATGTGTTTGCAGATCCAGTCTCTGCAGACTGGATTGTGCACACAGGGTCTGTCCTGCTGGCAACTCACTGTCAGGAGTTCCTGGTAGTGACTGCACAGGAAAAGTGGTGGTTGCTGCCAAGAAATAACTGGCGTAAAATGATCCTACAGCATGGCCTAAAGTTGGACGGCTGCAACTGTCCAGATGGTGTTCTGCACATAAAAGAATAACAGAATGAATTCCCAACCCTGTAAGGTTACAGGCAGAGAGATTTTGGTTCCCCTCTGCCTGGTTTAACATCAGGTCCGTCTGTGCTGAGTGCCTGGCAGTGCTGGGAGATCCTACAGACTCTGTTCTGAATCATTTCCATTTCAGACTGGTTGCCTTGCTATTGACAATCTGTTCTCCACCCACCATAGGACTGACACACAACGTGCACCATGGGGTAGGATTTCCAGAGCACTCGATCACACCAGGATGGCAAATTGTACTTCATCTGCAAACCAAAGAAGAAGCAATATCAAAAAGAATGGAAAGGGCCAGTTCACAAAAGAACAGGAAATTCGTTCACCCAAGCACCACTCAAGCCATATACCTCTGAAGGGAAATCAGTTTTCACCTACCCCTGTAGCTTTTTGCTTGGTGTAAGCATACTTCTCCCGGGTGCCTCTCTCAAAGCGGTAGGTTGGAGCAAAAGTAATCTCCTCTTCCTCTAAAACAGGGAAAGAGCTCTATTACAACTTGGCCATTGGGAACTCTCACCTGGGCAAGGGAGCCACTGCCCCATGCTGGGGCTGGCAGTGAGAGTTGGTGGATGTAGCAGAGGAACCTGCCAGCCAGTTCAGGATCTCACCGAACTGCAGGAACACCTTTTCATCTCTTCTCTCAAGGAGAAGCTGGTCAAAAGCCAGCAGCTCCGGATACTGCTGCTGCCTGATCTTCTGGACAATATTCTCTGCTTCCTGCCAACAGGGAAATAGCAGAGCTGCAGATGATGCAAAACCTTCTTATAAATACTCCCTTCATCAGTAAACTGGTGAGTGTTCCTGAACTATTTGACAGAACTGTAGCCCCTGCCACTTCCTCACTCTTCCCTTCACTGAAATGCCCCAACCTCTGTTGTGTGGCTGAACATTTGTCTATCAAAACAGGTATTGAAATGTCCACACATCCCCTACACAAGAACACACACTCAACCACATGCATATCAACACCAAGCTTGGTGTTTTCTCCCAGGTACTGAAACCTATCCAATATTTATGATAGCTTTCCTGTTCCTGAAGACTTGTTTGAGCCATTCCAAGCTCACCAACCAGAGCAGAAAGGCCATCTCTGGACTGAGCCATTCAGGGACAGATACTTGTTCACACTGGGAAGGAAAGTTGGGTGGTTTGGGCAACCAACACTGTCCGAAGCAGCAAAGTGTGCCAGATGGGATTCCTGGGTCCATTAATCCTTGGAGAGGGCAAAGGGGATTTCCTTACTCTCCCTTAACAGAGGCCACACTCACACCCTGGGAATCCCTTCTGTCTCCCCTCTTTTTGCCATGTTGCCCTAGATTGGAAGAAGGGATCACTCCTATAGCAACAGAGTGTGCTGTCCCTGCAGGGCTTCCCCGCAGCATCCCGCACCGTTGGCGGCTGTTCCACACGGTAGTTCAAGTCTCCCAGCCAGAAAAGATGAGTAAAGCGATGAGTGATGTTAAATGGACTCAGTTTCTTATCTCCCAGTGTCAGGAAGCGCAGGATGTTCGTGTAGTTCTGGTTGCGTCTGTCAAGACAAGAAACATCTGCCTGACATCCTAAATTGCCATGTAATTTCCAAATGCCTGGGATGGCAGAGGCTACAGCTTTACCAGGCAGGAGCTGCTCCGACTCAGCAGCTACAGAGGAGCGGATCAGAAACTGAGAACTATGACACCCCAGCAGACAGGCCCAGGGAATGTGTTCCTGGAGCCACTTCTACTGCCTTCTGGGGCTGTGCTTTTCTGAGCTACATGTCCTAGAAACCCAGCATTAGATTGTTTCCTTCAGATTTCAGCAGCAAACCCTGATTTTGGCAGTTCTTCCAGGCCCTGAGGAACCCCTCCACAGAAGTTAACTTCATCAGTAGCAAAGACCCTGTGCAAAAATCCCACACCATCTGTTTCCTGGACTGGGAGAGATGACAAGGCAAACTCTTAATTTCAAATCCTTTCACTTTCAAAACCACTCCTTCCAACTGCTCCAGCTCCTCCCAGTGCAGGCACTCATCTCCCAGTGGTGTCAGGATCTTTGCCTTCCAGTCCTAAATCCACAAACACTTATTTCACAGCTGGGTGTAGAGAATTAGTCACCACGGGGATATTCCTGTTCTACACCTCCCTCCTGGTATTCCTGAGGGATCTTTCTCAGCTGTGTCCTAGGGCTCACAGCACTGCCTACTGTGAGAGGAGGAAGATAGTCCCCTTCGGTACATTATTTTGGGATGGGAAAAGCCTTCCCACATTTCTCCAAAACACTATAGATCATGGAACTGCTTTCCTAATGCAGTGGGTTTTTATGACGGGTCATGCAAGTGTTGTGTGAGTCTTTTACACTTGGCTCTGAAAAAATTTTGCCATCCATTTCCCCTGCACCTATGTGGTACGGCCACATAGCAGAAGTCCCTTGTTTAAATGCACTCCCAGGAGACATTAAACAATTTTCTTATGGTCAGGAAAACATGTTTGTGCCTGTCAGGTGGGCCCTCCTTCCAAACATGGTCCAGAGAAATTCACCCTGGCACAACAGCCATTTTTGAGAGGGGAGGATGTATCTTACCTGTGTTTCTTTTCACTTCCTGAAGTCAAATGGCTGTTAACAAACCCAAAGGAGGTTCCATTAAACATGAATGACACCCCCACTGCTCCTTTATTACCTGGCAAAAGGGAAGCCAAAAATGACAAAAAATTAATCTATCTCCAGGCTGAGTCTAGCAAAAGATAATAAAGCACCTAGCACATGTGAAGTGGAGGATGGAGAAGAGAAATTGACTTAATCAGCATAGATTGTGGGAATAAATTTTTAAGAGTGCTAAAAAAATTAGTTGAAGGGAGAGAAGTGCAACTTCCTTGTGAAACCCAAGAAAGAGCAATCCAATAGCCAGTCAAAAGTGTTTGCTAGGGAATACAAGTGTGTGTGTGTGTGTGTGTGTGTGTGTGTGTGTGTGTGTACTAAGTAAACACACAAATAGATCTCCTCTCTTACAGGGCAAAATACAACCAGTGGTAGTGGGATATAACTTTAGGAGTTATGTTGCCCAAGGAGTGCTGTAGGAGAGCTGTTCCAGTGGGTTGAGCAGATTGCAGCTGTCTGGGCAGGACCTGCCCGTGCCTCACCCAGCGTGTTTGCGATGCCTGTCTTCACATTGGCTGTGCAGATGTGGCTGATGCGGTTCTCATGTTCTGGCTTGGCCAGGACAACGATCCTGATGTTCCAGAGGGTATGGATAGCTATCTGCAGGAATGGGAAGGGTAGAGGTTTTACTTCTGCAAATAACCTGCCAAGATACACTGTGGCTGGAGCCTTCCTGACTCTTTCGATAGCACTTCTACAGAAATTCCAGTGCTCAGGATATGGTTTCAGTCATTTTAATCAATGCAGGAAGGAGGGACGTTGCTATTTTCTAGTCCTTTTTTCTCATTAATCTTTGGATTATCTTGCTTGCACGAAATAGCTTCCATGAGAGTTAGCTTTCCACTGAAACCCAGGAATGTCCAAAGCTGGTCTTAATAAGGTTCATTTTCTCTTATGTTTCTGCCTGTGTACTGTTACATCCTACTTTGAAAGTGCAATAACCTAGGGAGAGATCTAGGCTACAACTGACTCAGGAAATTTAACAGTCTCCTCCTTTTTGAAAGTCAACATAATACCAGCACTTAGCTAGAGTTCTCAACATCTCCCCTTGCTCCTAGTCTGGCAGGGTCCCTACTTTGGCAGTGGGGGCTCACTGTCCATAGCAACAGCTCCATCTAGCCAGCTCCAGGGGGGCATCTTATGGAGGCCACAGACATATTCATTCTCTCCCTCATCCAAATGCAATGACAATAAAGGGAGGGGGTACAGGTAAAATCTCACTTATTTCCCATCTCTTTTATTTGTACAGCATGTACACCCTTGTCTCTAGAGTTCCATGCAATAGCTGGAATAGCTCCTCACCACTTTGAAGCTGATACTGGTGATTTCCTGCAGAGATTGCCTTAGGGTCTCCAGCCATTCCTTCTCTCCCTGGGGATCCTCCTGGGTGCCAATTACATAGATGTCATGAGGGATGTAGTCAGCAGTGTCATCACGGGTCCTCCCCTGCCCCTTGGAGAGGAACCAGGAGGTGATCTTCTTTGGGGCTGGGGCCGCACCTTTTATTAACACATGAAACACCAAAGAAAGTCAGATCATGTCCTGTCAAAACCAGGATGAGGATAAGACATGGGGACAGAAATGATGGGCTTCACATCTCATATCACTTTGTACTGATGCCTAAAGAGCAAAGGCACTTAAGGCATCAGTATCAGCCAGGGCACACTATTTTAAGATGACAATGATGTTACCCCCACCTGAGTCACTGAGAAAGGAGTAATTCTACTTTGACCGCCCTCCTCTTGTTCATCAGCTTTCCAAAGCCAAGGTTAGTCAGGCGGAAAATCAGGGAGCTGTACTCATCCTGGCCTACCACTAGGCCTTATTCCTTAAAGATGGCCAAGCACAGACAGCTCAGCTCACGGCAGCTGAACCAGACTTCTGTCCCAAAAGGGAGAAAACCTATATTCCACAGTCCTCAACCACATCCTGTCCCTTTTTCTAAGTACCACAGACTCTCAACTATCTTACTAGGCTAGACATGAACTGTCCCTAGTCAAATGAGAGCAGCTGATGTTCAGTTTGTGGAATTGATCCTGTCCTTTCTGCAGGGTGGAGGATGATGTGCACTGCTGCACTAGCTTTGTGCCAGCAACAATTCCCTGTCACTTGAGCAATCCTTCAGTATCCAACAGGGACAACTTCATGGTCCTTTGAGTTGAACCATGAGAAGTATCAAACCACATGCAAGAGTAAGGCTAGATATCAGCTCTTCCCCTCTCCCAGGGAGAGGACAGCCCTGGGGTACAGACCTGCCATAGAACACAGAGAGTCTGGAGCTCATCATGCCAGCTGAGCACACCTTTATGCAGTGCCTGAAGGAGTGCCCATGGCAGAAGGGAGCCCATACCCATATTCCAGGTGCCAACAAAGATGGTGATCATATCAGGCTCTGGTTGCTCCGAGTGTTTATTCTTCATCTGCTGCAGAAGCTGGCAGAACCCTTCTCTCTTCTAAACAGGGAGGATCAGAGAAAATTAATGAGATACTTTAACTCCTCTGACATGACCTCTTGAAAAGCCAGCTGAACCAGGAAATTCCCAACACACTTGAAGGGCAGATTAGCGCTGCATTATCCTGAAGCCTTCCAGGAGGCTGCCTTTCCTGTGGTGCTTTTTTAGGCATTTAGCTTGCGCATTGCTTTAACAAATGCTGAGCCGGTCAGAGAAAAATCTTTTCTTCCCTCTTTGTCTATATGAACCTTTTCACAGTGGCCATCTTGGCTCCTTCCTTCTCCTCAGTGCTTGCTCTGTCCTCCTGCCTCAGTGAAGCTCTTAGGTGTCCAGTATCTCCCTTTAGACAGTACACTTGCTCATTTTCTGGATGTTTCCAGAACAAAGGAGAAATTTATTTTTTACAAGGGGAACCTCTGTCCTTCAACAGTACTACTTTCTACCAAGAAATGCCCCATGTTCCACTCCTACCTGGGTACCTGCTCCAGGCTGACAGGAAAGAAACACCATGTATGTACCTTGGAATCAGAAAAAACATATTCCTTCCGCTGTGTTTTTTCTTTTTCTGTTTCCAGAACAATCACCAGTTTGTTTGGAAGCTTCTGGGACTTGATGAGCTGCAAGACTGAACAGAGACTGAGTGTCACAAGCTGCAGTCACTGAAATAAGGGTCCTACCAAAATGAACAGAACCCTATTCAAAGGCTTGGGATTTACATGGTTTCTTTTTGTCTGTGAACTTTGCCTTGCAGACCTGCATTTTAAACTTTCTTAATCCTGTTCCCAATAGAAACAGATTTGTACTCCAAGTGAATAGGACCCCCAAAACTCTTCTGCTTGGAGCTCTTTTCTATCCCAAGCCTTGCAGTGTGAAATGAAGCCTTAACTTTGTGCAGGCAATCCTCCTGTAACCTGAGCCAGCCTACATGCATTCCTTCTTCATCTGTGAAAGAGGATGTAAGACCTCATTTGGTGGAAAAGGCAATTCCTCCCATCTAAAATAGTAGCTAATTGTTATGAACACCAGGTGGAGAAAACCATACATGAAAGCTCATCTTTTCAATTACTGCCAGCAACAGGTTGATTTTCTAGCAGGAGAGAGCCCAAGGGCATCATCTACTTTATCACATGTGAGCTGCCTGTTCAGAAAGACAACAGAAAAAAAGGGGAATTTGTTTGAATCAGGCAATCATAGACCAAACTGCCATTTCTGGTGGTGAGATACCAATCTACACACAAAAAAAATCAAGGGAAATTCACTGAAAAATGTTACTGAAACTGAGTGGCTTTTTACCATCAAAAATCATCACACAACTCAGCATGTTCCTGCATAATGTTGGAGTTTTTTTTTAGTGACATTGCTTTTCAGAAGAAAAATGGTTACATTGCAACCATCTCCATGGGGAATCTTCTACCAAAACCTGCTCCCTTGCAGTGCTGATTCCAGTGATTCCATTTAGACCTGGAACCTGGGTCTAAAACAATCTGTGAAAGCTGGTTATCCCAGTACTGAAATATCTGTGTCTTGCTGACTGGTCCTTTTGCAGCACCCAGGATGTAGCAGAATTCCCCATCCTCTGGGCCCAACCTTGTCCCGAGTGAGGCTGAACGGAACCCTTCCCCATCATCCAGGGACCCAGAGCCTAGTTCAGCATTTGTGACGTTAAGCTGATGTCTTACTTTTCTTGTGGGTATAAAACTTGTCTTCTGGACCATCCTTGGATCTCTTGATAATTAATTTTCCCATTTCCACATCCACTTTGAGTTGTATTTTTGAGAAAATTCCTAGGGAGTCAGTTTTCACCTAGTAGAATACAGAGACATTTTCCATGAGGGACTTTCTACACTTCAGTCACATGTATTACAAATGCAGCACATCCCTCAATTCCTGGATACATATCATTATGCCAGTCTCACCAGACAACTCTTAGGCATTTTCGTGGTGCCAAACAGCATCTAGGAATAGCTGTTACCTCTGTGGCAGCACGGAAGATTTCCCAGGAGCTGAGTTACTGACATAAATCTGCATTACTGTCCTTCCACATTATGATCAGCATAGTTAAAGGAGTAAATTTACCTCAAAAGTTACAGGGGGGATAAGGGAGCGCCGGTGTGTTGAATCAGGACCGTCAATCAACAGTGTTTTCACCTGTAAAATAATTATGTGTAATTTATTGCATTTGGTGATTCTGCACTACACTGAGAGTAATGAAATCAGAACAGAGCAATCTAACTGTGGCAGAGCACTGCACTGATGATGAACAAGAAACAAAATAGAGACAAAGGAGAACAAGAAGATGATATAAAATAACTTGAAAACTCTACCTTTTCTTCAATAGAAGACAGCAAAGAAATCAGCTGGTTGAGTTTTAATACAATATTGACTGGACTTACTTCACCAAGCATCTGAAACCACAGCACAAGAACAAAAAGAGAGAAGGACATGGGTGATTACCAAGCCCACAGAGCACAGCCTGGAGTGCAGTCCCAGGAACACCTCACACAGACCAAGGAGTAGCACTTGTACTTTTACAAGGTATAAGAACTCCTATAAGAGCACAGAACATGCAGAAGTGTGGGAGGCTGGGAGGACAAATCTGCAAACCTGCTCCATAGGGTTGAGGCAGTTGGGAGTCAGCTTGCTGCTGGGGGTAAGTTTGCAACACCAGACCTGGGGTTTGGCACACAGAAGTCCTGGACTTTGGTTTTCTGACAGGGAGAGGAAAGTCATGGGGACTTAAGTGGGCTTGGGAAAAGGAGGGATGTGGCAGTGAAACATCCTGGACTGAGGTTTATGGAAAAAGAAGTGTGCCATGCCAGCCCACATTCTGGGGGACGATGGGGAGGTGGGAGTCCTCAGGCAGTTGGTGGCACTTTCCTCTAGGACAGGAAGGGGGAGCAGGTGGAGAGGGCTATGGGAGAATTGAAACTCACTTATCACAGGATAGAACTCACTGTGTGCCCTTTGCACTGCAGCAGAGAGAGGCTAAAGAAAAATGGCATGTGCCCACCTGTACCCCACTGGCCATGGCTGCATAGCAGAACCATCCCTGCCTCTGTTGACAGCCACCCACACACCTGTTCTGCTCCTCCCATCTCCCAGTCCCCTTACCTGGGAGCGCTGGTGGGTACCAGGATGCAGCTGCTGCTCAAACACCTTCTGGATGGACTCCAGAGATGGGAGAATCCTTGAGGCCTCACTGGGAACACAGATACAGCACACCTCTAAGGCTGTGGCCGGCTCCCTGGGTCTGTTCACACTCAGACTAAGCCACACAGACTGGATAACAGGCACACGTTCACACTGGGCACACATCCACACTGGGTCTGCCCTCACCTAGCAAATCCCTGCTTGGTGACATGGTCAACAGGACAGTGTGAGTCAGGCAGCTGGTTTCACCTTGCAAAGCTGGAACATGGCCATACTGGCTGCTCCTTGGGTTTTACTTTGGAGGTTCTAACTTCCTAATCTCCCCAGAAAGGTCTCCCAGTCTGGGCAAAACCTGAAGATATGGTGTATAAGCAGCATCAAGCCAACTATGCCAACTTGTAGATCCAAGTGCACTCAGATGCCTCAGAGCCCAGCAGAGTCTGGTGCCTCTGAATGCTGTAGCTATGGGAGCAGCTTGGTTCTGTACAGGGCCTGTGCAGCTGCTGAGGACAGTGCTGGGGACTTGGTGCAGAGGAAACTAATTTGCAGATATTTCGTCTCACATGACAAAGAAGGGCTGGGTGCAGCAAGGGGGTGAAGAGGCAGCCCTTCATCTCCTGAGCAGAACCATTTACAAATAACAATGGCATTCCTCCAGCGCTTCTCAATGAGATTCCACAGGATGCTCATTTGTTGAAACTCTGCTGTGTGAATTTGGCACAGAAGCTGCATGCTGATAATGACAAGACTTATCCTAGAAAGAGCAGCCAAGGAGCACAGGTCAAAAGGAAGGTGATGGTGGTGAGCAGCACTAGGATTCTTGTAGTGTGTCTAGTCAACAGTGGACATGAATGATTTCCTTCACTTTCCTAAGTCTGAATGGACTGGATTTTAGTCCAGCTTTGTTATAGAAAGTGCTCCAAAGCAAAAGTGTGTCTACCTGGAGATATTTGTCTAGACCCTGAACCAAGGATGACTAATTGCCTAAATTAAACATTTATGTTTGACATTTTAGTTTGAAAGACTTGTTGTGGGACACTCAGGAATACAAGGCACCTGTAGGAATCTGAGTCTGCTAATTTTATTCCTGCAATGCCACTATTCAGCTCTGGATCACCTAGGGCCAGTATCACTGCAAACAGTTCTGGCTCCAAACCCAAGAGTCCCATGGATTTCTGCAGCCATGGAGTCAGACCCCAGGAGGCAAGCAGTTGCAGGAACACTGGTTGAAGTTGAGTTTGAGAAGAGTGAAAGGATATTTACTGTGATGTGCAGGCCATCTCTTGAAAACACAGCAGCAGCTGTTTGAAGCAACTCAGGAGTGATTTCCCATGGGAAAACTGCCCTGTGTTCACAGTGCAACATGTAGGCTGAGTGTGGGGAGGAAGAAGAGCTCCTGTGGGCATTCAAGCCCACTAAAACCACAGGGTGGTTTTAATTACATTTGTAGCTTCTTTTGTTTTCTTCTCTTGACAGTATAAATACCTTTAGTGATCTTCACTTCAGCCTCTGTGTCCACATGCAGTTGCACAAGTGTGTAGTAAATATGTTGAGATGGACTGGACTGACACCATCATCAGTCCTTTATTAAAAGCTTTTCATGCTTTCTCTCAGGCAGCTCTGACTCCTTTCATCATAGGCAGCTCCATTCAGCACTGACTCCTTCTCTCCTCTCTGCAAGTTTCCTTCTGCATGACTGACTAAACCCCAACCTGTCCCTTACCTGGCCACCTAACCCTGTCTGTCCCTCACACAGCATCTTCTTACCTTGTCTGTCCCTTGCATGGCCATGTGTCCCTTACCTCCTCAGAGCACAGCCAGCAGACTCCATCCCAAATTACAGCAGATTCTGGGTCTCAAGCTCTAACTGCAACTGTAACTTACTCCCGACTGGCTGACCCACTCTTTTATAATACCCATCCTCATTGGGCAAGCAAGGCTGTTTCCACTCCTTGGTAATCATTACAGCTGTAATTACTTGAGGAAAATGGTCTTGTGCACAATACTTACAAACTATCTTCCCACACAAGTTCTGGTATCAAAAGTGCTTGAAAAACTGCCTTAAAAACTCTATGTGCAAATTACCTATTGAGTGAGAATAAACAAGAATATGCAGAGCAGCAGTTGATGACCAGATGATGGGTTCAGACAGTAGCAGATTGAATAGATCACTATTGGTGTTTTTCACTGGAAGCTGAACAAATCCCCTTGCATGGGTAGTCCCTGCTCTCCCTGAGTCAGCTTTCCAGCTGCTGAAGGATTCTCCTGGCCAAGGAAACCCTTGTACGGCAACTTCTTTAGCATGGAATGCCACACAAAAGTACCCCTCAGCCTTACAGGTCTTGGTTTTGTTTGTGTATTTCCAGCATAAGATCTGCCACAGGGAGTGGCTTCTACCCAGGGTGGCTGTTCCTGGTCTTCCAGGCTCTAATAAGGAGATGTGCCATGGCTGTCCTGACCCCCTTGGCCACTGCTAGCCCTAGAAGATGGTAGCAGCAGTAGCAGCAGAGTTAAAACCAGCTTTCCCAGTCTCTGATGAACACTGGGGTCCTTGCTAAATTAATCAGGGACAAAGGGTGAGGGAAGAGTTCACAAACTTTGCACTCTGTGGCCCAGCTGTGCTTGAGTTTCTTGGCCGGATGTGCACCCTTCCCTGTCCATGGGCAATACCTGAATTGCCAAAGGCACAGAGTGTTCACAAACAGTTGGTCCAGTTCCCCTCCCAGCCCCACTGCTCACTATAAGCTCTTTCCTTCTCCTGACCACTAAGCAGCTTCAGTACTGTCCCCTCTGCCTTGCTGACCTCAGCAGTCACCACCCATCCAGAGCCCAGGGTCACTGCACAGGACTGAGGCAGCAAAGGGCACTGGATGCTCCTTTCTCACAGTGACTGCAGCATGTCTGAGTGTGACCCTGAGAGATGCCACAGCTGAGCTCTGCGAGGTGGGGAGAAGCCAGAACACAGATCATAAAACCCTCACATTCAAAACAAGTCTGCGTGGCTCCTCAGCAGCTGGGCCAGCCCAGCCGCATGGAGTCTGTGCTGTACAGTCATAACCCTCAGTACTGCCAGGAAATCCAGAGGAGCTTCAATTCCACTGCAAGACCTCCGCTGTGCCGAGTAACAACTCTGGAGTTTTTGTTTGGCTTTTTAACCTATTCTCAAATAGTGTGAAAATAATGGAATTGGACATTAAAAGAAGACATCAAGAAGCAGCCTAGGAATAACCTGTACTTTCAGCTGGAATTCCCTGCACAGCTGAAGGAAGCTCAGGGAAGTAAAAAACTAAATTTAGGGAATGCCACTGACAACATTTCAGTTCAGAAGTCACATAAGGGAAGTGAAAGTAATGAGACAGACTTGTCCTTGCAAACAAACTGTGAGTCTGATGATAAAGATAGATACTGAAAGAAGCAACAGGAGGAACCATAAATTCCAAAGGAATTCCAGGGATTGATAGCAGGAAAAGGAAAAGAAGGGGGGGATATATATTAGAAAGGGGGTCTGTATTAAGCAATTCAGTAAGTCTGTACCTCTCAAGTACCTCAGCCAATAGGGAAAGAGAAAGGGAAATGCAGCCAGGAAATTAGGATAAAAAGGAGGCTGTGTCCTCTAACAATTTGACAGACCCCAGGGGAATTCCCCATGGCTTCTCCCTTTATTCAAATAAAGTAACAGGACTCCTCTGTCTCCTTTCTGGATATAAACCTCTGGTGTTTGTGGATTAATTTTCCTGATTCAAGTAATCTTAAACCCTAGACAACCTCAGAGATTAAGAGTAAAACAGTAGGATACCAAAGCATCTGATTATTAGCCAGTTGAAGGTAAGAAAGTCATTTGGTTGGATGGTAGAGATCCATGACACAATGTGAATAGGTAGAGGTTCCTCAGTGAGACCTGACAGGGACTGAAAGCAGCCACAGCCTGCAGTTCTGGACCGTCATGGAAAAATTGAGAAGGCAGCTCCAATAAACCAAACTAATGCAGGTGTGGGGAGAAAATGCTGGGGTAGTAGTAGCAACAAGGCTACTTGCATCTTCTTTCTTTCATCTCTCCACATGCATTTATGAGGAATAGGGTTGTGAAACCCAGATAAGCTGAAGTAGAATAAGAAGTTGGAAATGGGAGAAGCCAAAGATTACAACAGCAGCACCGGAGGTATTTTAGTAACACAGGACTCTCACTTGTATTTAATTTGATTTGAGTTTCCATTGTTCAGGTTTATTCTTAGCTGGCCACCTGGGTCTCCCTCCTGTGTGTGTAGAGAAGCAAAATGCTCAGGCAGGGTGCAGAAGGGCAGCTCTTGGAACAATCTGTCCTCAGTCCTCACAGGAGCTTGCCTGTGGGCCACTGGCTTCTAGGAGAACAGGAGCAGGCCAGCAGCACAACCAGCTTCACCTCTGCATACACCAGAGAGACGGGTATGGCAAGCCATGGAGACAAGTGTGGAAATATGTGCCCTCTGCTACAGAGTGCTCCAAGTGCTCTGCACAAGTGTAGGATGGTCCCTTTGCTTACAATCAGCAAGGGGGAAATAGCGCCCCTCCACCAGAGAAGGAGGGAGCTCTGCAATGTTCTAGCACCCTGTCAGAGTTTTTCTGTTTGTGACATGGAAGGTCTACAAACAGGAAAGGTAAAATTTGTAGGGTCAAGAGCCTAGGCTTGTTCCTTTTTTCATTTGAGCTGGCCTTCACCAGCATCAGTGGAATCACTCCAAGTTCACAATGCATTAGTGGGAGGGAAAATCAGTGTTTAAAATCTAGTTATACACTAATTTGTGCTTGTTTCCATAAATGGCTTGTGCTTGATAATCCTGTGGGTGTCATTCATGCATCACCAAATCATGCATTTAATTGGTTAGTGCATTTTTTTGTTTGCTTCTTTCTAAACAAAGCATAAAATACAATACTCCACTGTCCGAAACCACCTAGAAGGAAACTTAAGGAAACTTGATTGTCAGAACTGTCTCTTCTATATAGATTTCATATCTTTGGACCAGAATCACATGTCACAAGATGTAAATATGCTTTTGAAGGCAAGCCAATTTCCTATGCCAGAAATGATGGTTCTGAATGCATGCCCATGGAACCTTTGTTAGACTACAGTGTTATGGCATTGCACTCTAAAAACCAACTTCTAGTTACCTGAAGAGTCCTTTGCAAAGAGCTGTAAGTAATTTCTTCAGCTGAGGAAGATTGCTTGAGCCAGTCTGCACCATCTCCAAGTCACTGATGATGTGAACTCGCAGGTAATCCTGGATGAGTTTAAGATGCTCATCAGAGACACTGTGAAGGAAACAGACAGGTCAAAAGCCAGCTCTTCTCTCTACTCCCAAATATCAAAGAGCTTTCTTGTTTTTCTCAAATTCCCACCTTCAGGCACATGGCTAATAAACCAAGTTTTCTCAGGTATTACTCATCCCTTTATATTAGAAAACTATACTTCAGTGGAAAAAGTATATGTGTGATTTTAATAATTCAGAAATGTACTTTTTCTAGACAACAGCTGGACTGACCGCAAACAGCAGTCAATGCACTGTTGATCTGATTCTGTTCTTTATTTGGTAGTATAAATGAGGAGCAATTTTGTTGAATCAAACAGATCCTCAGCTGTCCCAAACACAGAAGCCCAGCAAGTACAGAGCTTGGCTAAAGGCTGGTTCAGCAACCCTGTCACTTGCCCTTCCTTACCTGCTTGTGTCCTGGTACTGCAGTCGCTGGAGTAGTGTCTCAGACAGGGACAGTTTATTCACATCTGCCACCCGGGAGTTTTCAGAGAGAGAAGAGACCTCCTTTGTCTCACTGCTTGGCAGTGCCATGAGGATGTTGCGTGGGGGCAGGACAGGAGGTGTGGGTACCAGGTCTAGCAAGAAGGAAAGGCACAGTCATTCCAGCATGGAAATTGGACCTCTTGTCCATCACCCCAAGCAGGGCAGAGCCCATCTTGCAGGGGCAGTCTTTGCAGAAGCCATCTCTTCTGACAGGTCTGTGGAGGGATGTCAGAGCGGGGAAGCTCAGGGCTCAGCACTGGCCCAGCTGTGTTTCCAGGGATGGCAGTGGTGTGAGAGCAACAGGATGAAGTGTCAGGCTTGGACCTCACGTGCAGGCAGCGCTTGCCTCTGCCTCTACCTGCAGTGAACTCCACCCCAGCCCATCTGCACAGCAGCTGTGAAGGTTAATTGGTTAAGTTGAATATAATGCTTAGAGAACATAGCTATACCTTACCCAGGTCATTCCCATTATCACGGGGATCTGCTACTAAGGCAGAATGGATGGAGGGATATGATGGAAGGAGCACCAGAAGCTGCTAATGGAAAGAAGTGAACAGCTAAAGTAAGCAGAGATAGAGGAAAATAGACTACATGACCCAGTGCATAGGGGCGCAATATCCTGCCTTGTCTTGTGGGTATTGAGTTGGAAGGAAAAATTATTTTCCTGCTATGTCATCCTGCTGCTCAGCATATCTCCCTCTCCTGCAAGAAGAGTGGATTCATCTCCACTGATCCCAACCATGGTTACCTTTTTTTTCATACCCATTGCTCCAATACTTTGTTACACATGTTGTATTGTAGCTGGTTGATTTGTGAGGTTTTGTTTGGTTATTTCCTAATGGTGGAATTTTCATTACAAAAATACCCCCAGGACTGACCCACTGCTTCTGGGCTGGTGCTGTGATTCAGATCCACCACAGCACTGAGCCGTGAGTGGTTAATCTGCAGGGTGCTCATCTTCCACCTCTGCAGTTTCATATCTAAGATGACCAGACATCTGTAGGCCCTACATGGCTCCACCATGATGGCACAAAGTGCCTTAACAAAACTAAATTCTGTACACTCGCAGTCCAGACCCAGTGTTAATCTTTCATCATCTGAAGGCTTTTAGTCTTGGATAGAACTTTATTCCCTGCTGCTTGCCTGTGTCTGTATTATTTTTGTTGTAGTTCCCTCCCCAGCCCTGGTTGCTGGAGACTCAGTACAACTGGCAAAAACCCAGGAGCATCTATCCTGAGCAGCTTTGTAAAATTTTGTTCTATTTCTTCCAGAAAATTGCATACCAAAATCTTCCAGCTCCTGTTAGGTATACAGTGGGTTCCATCAAAGGGTTACACAAACACTGGGTTGCACATGCACATCAATTTTCCCTAGTTCACAGGGCCTGTCTGTCTGTCCCAGGGACTGTATCCTTCAGAAAAGTTTGATTCCAGTGCTCATCATTTCCAGACAGACATCAAACAGGACAGGAAGGATGGTGCTGTGGACATGACCTTCCTCTGGGAGAACTATGACAGGTCCAAGGGGTGTTCCAGGAAAAATCCAAGCAATGATCTGAGACCAGTGAGTGTCAGGAACCCACAGTGGTATTTGATATAAAATAGTTGAGATGACACCAATCACACCTCTTCATCATATACCTGCCTCTGTACACGAAGTTAGACTGTCTGCCACCTGCCACTGCTGGAGCAGTGTCCTCTGCTTAGGACTGTCAAAAATGTCCCCTAAAGTAGAGCAGCTGAGGGGTTTCAGATGCCCCTCAGCAGCTGCAGGTGCATGGTAAAGCAGAGAGATGTGTTCCAAGCTCCAAGGGAGTATCTCTGTTTTGAGAGAGGCCCTACAGATGCAGGACAAGGAGAGGGTGCAGAGATTTGGAAGATAGCTGGACATAAACAGCTGGAGTCCAGATAAGGACACCAAGCACCCTCACACCATCCCCATACCAGATGCAGTGTACTTCCACAGAGGGTCTCAGTGTATTCACCTCATCAAGTGAGCTAAACTGATGCTCCAGGTGCTGTACCACAGGAGACATGAGAGTTCACTGCTGCAGGGCCTTGCCAGCCTAGGCCTCTCTATGCTCTGCTCTATATTATGGCTCAATATGTTCTAATCTCCTGCCTGCACTGCATATCTCCAATCAAGAGGTATGAATCAAGAGTCTGTATCACCAAGTCACATAATGGGTTTCTTACCAGTGTCCTCCTCCAGTTCATCAGCAGCCTCCTCCTCTTCTCGCGGCACTGGATATTTGAGGTGCCATACCAGACCCATGTTCTCCTTCTTGTAATACTCTATCAGTTCCTCCAGGTTCTGAAAATACCTCACAGGAACACCCTCTGATGCCTGAAACAAAACACAAAGGTAGTCATGGCATGGGATTTCTTACCACACAAACATTGCCCCATGAAGAAAGAAAAACAAAGTCACAGAGAGAGGAAAAAGCCACCGCTGATGCCCAGAAAAGAACCTGCCCTGCTCTTGCTGCCCATCTAACCACAGGCTCTGTGCAGAACAAACAGAAACAGATAAGCTCACATATTCCAGCCAGAGTCAGCACAGATGCCAACCTCAAAGACTCACTGAAGCCGAATGGAAAAGCACTCTCAATATGTTCAGGGTGATTAGCTTCACAGCAAAGGAAGATTTTAAAATTAAATAATTCTCCCAGCTTAAACTTTGTATTCTCTCTTTTACTGAGCACAAAGTCCCTAGACTATGTTATATTTTGTGGCGTTCAGGAAGAATTTTTCTGTGAAATTGCCAGGTAAACATGGCTAAATCTAGATGTTAGCATCTCTTCTGGGATTCAATGTCTCAGAACTGGGTTCAAATGAAACAAGGTACAACCCCTCCACAGAAATGCTGGGATGGAAGTTTAGAGAGCTGCAAGGACTGCAAACGTTCATGGCATGACACTGAGTGTGCCAGCTGAATTCTGTAACCAAACCTGTCTCGAGCACAGCCTGGCCACTAATCTCAGCAAATGGTTACCCACAGAGGCCAAACACAGGGATAAGGTTTTAGAGGTGTTCAGAGCCAAAGCTTCAGTGTAATTATAACCACACATTGGCACAAACAGTGACTGCCAGCAGGAACAGCTGCTATCCCTGCAGCTCAGCACCACTGCTTCAAGCACAGACCCTACCAAAGACAGACATTATCTCTCATGGCTCAGCACAGACTTTCTGACCAAGGGAAAGAACCCTGCATCACCTCCCAAACTGGGCTGAAATGCCATCCAATTCCAAGGCTACAGCAACACACAACCAAAGCTCTGATCCCTCTCCTTGGGGCACCCTCTTCCTGGCAGGGTGCTCCTTCCAGACAAAAGGTTTTCCCACAGAAACCAACCCAAGAAGGCCCTGTCTGTATCTGCCATAAAAGGACAGGAAGTGGGAGCAGAATGGTGGAGAGCAGTTGTTTTCCATCCCCACAAGGCTGTTGTTCTTGACTTAAAAGAGCAACACAGGGAACTGTTCACAACTGGGCAATCTGAAGGAAGACCTGATCACCACAATGGCAGCCTTGACTGGCATTGTTTTGCATGCATTAAAACTAGATTTTGCATAGGAAGCATGGTTAATTAGTAAGGAATTAAAGCTGTACCTCCAATTTGACATAACTTGTTACAGACATTCTGCCTCTGACTAACAGGCAGGGTATTCAAATTTATTTTGGGATTGCAATGGTTGCCTGTAAAAAGTAGCACACACAAAGTTTCATTACATGTTTAAACAAGCTTATTTACTTGCCACTCGTCTTTGCTCAGTTTCTTATTCTCTGTGAATTTTTTTGTTTGAAAGGCAAATGTAGAAAATCCAAGAAATTAAATAGGCAAGATGTGAGCAAAAACCACAGCAAAACACAGGAAAATGTGTGTTGCTGCTAGGACTCGCTAGCAGCAACAGGATTTCTTTTTAACTTTTCCCAAAGAATAAAATCTCAGGCCAGAAATTAGGACATTGCTTTCAAAAGTGAACTACATTTGAAGTCATCAGTGCCCTCAAGCCTGCCATTAAAAATACCTTTCATTTTTAGCTATACCTGCATATCTTTAAAGGCTCAGCTAGACACATATTCACAATAAACATGGGTGATGTTTCTGAGAGCTCTGCCTGTACAGCCTCCTTTTCTGTCTTCCATATAACTGCTCCTGCATTTAACAAGATTATTCTCATACACTGGAAAATGTCATATTCAGCATGAAGGCAATGCTTGGGCAAACACTGGATTACATTTTTGTGAGGCCAGAAATGTTGAAAAAAATCATTGGTTAAAACTTCTCACTGTTCTACCCAGCATAGACCAAATCCAGCTCTGCTAGAGCAGCACAGACTGCACATTTAGAATGACTTCTCATTTACACCAATTAATGCAAATAGCGTCTGAGTCCTCCCAGACTCTTCTGTTTCTTGGTGCCACGTGATAAGGTTAGGAATCAGGGAAAACCATCAAGGAAAAAACAGCTCTAATCCACTGTATGAAAGGATCCTGAAGTCACAGTGCTGCACTGGAACAAACCTGAAATAGTTCAGCCACTCTTCCATGCACTACCTTCTTCTGCTCTGAAATCCCCATTTTTGTGATTATTCATTGACCAACACCCCCCAGTAGCCCAGAGGGCACTGTTAGCAGCTCTGGTGGCAGGATGGTCGGATGGTCAGCCTCCATGTCCTGCCTGTGGCAGTGTTACCCACACTTCTGGATATCCTCTGGATCACCCTGTCTGGGCTGCCTTCTGCCCACATGCAGCTCCCATAAATGGGCTGGAACTCATGAGGCACAAGGCTTGGGATGGCTTACTTTGCCCTAAGCTACTCCTTAGGCCACCTGGGAAAAGGCATCAGCCCATCAGAGCATACAGAGATCCTAAAAGACACCAAAGACAAACAGGTCAGGGTTTGCCATGTGCATCCCTGTAGGAGGAAATCTTTGCTGTTGGTGCTCTCTCACCTCTTGAATTACCACAGTCTATTCCACTCCTTCCCTTTCCAAACTCCTTCACTTTCCTTTACTACTTCACCACCTGCCTACTTCCCCAGATCTCCCCTGACTGTGTCTGAAGGCCCCTATCCTGTCCCTGCACAGCATCCCTGCCACCCTCAGTGCCCAAACACTGTCTTCTGAGTCTTGTTCTGCCCCTCAGTTCCTGCTCTCCCAGGGTGCCTGCAGGAAGATAGACCGCCATGAACAGCTCTTTTAAGGCCAAACAGAGTCTTGATAGAAGTGGTATGAAAGGCTGACTTAGCACTTTTTGCTGCCGAGGATAGTTCAGCCTGAAACTGTCCTGGTCTCTGTGGTAAGCAGGAGCATTTTGCAACAGGCCTCCTTCCTCTAACTCACTGCACAGTCCAACGTTGGCATGGCCATCAGCCCTAGCTCTCATGCAGCCTGGCTGGGTGCACATGAGCAGAGAGACTTTGCTGATATGCACCCCTTCCACTCTGTTAACTTGGCCACTGAGCCCAGCCACCTTTCTCGATGAAGCCCTCCTTCTCCTCCCACAAAGATAACTGGAATTTGTGGCCATGTCAAGGAGATGGGCTTTGCATGCATTTGAATCCAGATGTTCATTCCCAAAGAGAAGCAGCCTCCATCCCAGCAGTTCCAGCTCCTCTGATAACCCACCTTCCCCAAGTCCAGTCAGGAGAAAAAGGAACAACTCTACATGGCACACAGTAAAATAAAGGACAGCATTTCATATTTTAAGACAGAATTCAGCAAAGAACAGAACATGTGGCCCAAGGAGCTGCACAGAGATAGTGAGAGCTGAAATAAGAAAATGGGGAACCAGCAGGGTCAGGAGCTCTGACCAGCCATGGCCATACACATGGGCAGCCTCAAACCTGCTCAGCACACACTCATGGTGGGGGAGCTTGAGCATCCTTCCCCACACCACAGAAGCCACCAAGCTACACATCAGCTCGGCTATCATGAAAGTCTGAAAGCAAAATGACTGGATTCTTCTCATTCAATTTCTTTTGTATTATAATTGTTATTATCTGCAATAATAAACCTCAACAGAGGAAGCATGTGGGAAGGGCTGCACCCCCCTCCAATACACAGCCGTGCCCAGCAGCCCTCTCTGCCTTTTGCCTGCCTATGAAATGAGCTCCTCTCAGTTCAAACACCCCCCAAACATCCCCACTCCCCACAAGAGAGTAGGGCATGCTGTTTGTGCTGCCTCCCTCTGCACAGAGGCACAGCACACACTGTACATTGTTTGAAATGGGAGAGAGAACAGTAAAAGCAAGATTTTATTGCACTTGCTTCTCCCCTTGGGGAGGGGATGAGAACAAAGCCTGCATGACAGACAACAGTCATGCTGTTTGGCAGAAAAGTACTCAGATACTTTACAGATACTCAGATATAGTACTCAAGGTACTCAGATACCGCCTGTGCTGCATGAGCCCCTCCAAATCAAACAGCTCATCATTTTGCTCCCAGTCACAAAGCAATACGCCCATGGCCGAGGCTGTGGTGTGTTTCCAACCAGCACTGTGTGGGACTGCAGGGATGATGCCTGACCAGCATCAGTTGAACATGGAAAGTCTGGTTCAGTAATGCTGCTGTGAGCACACAGGTTGCTGGATGACCCCCACCCGAGGGGTGGTCTCTGCCAGAAAGCAAGGAAAGCAGCCCAAATCTGGGACATCTGCTAGGACATCTGTGTTCATCCTACTTGAACTTATGGCAAAGGTTTAGAGGTGGAAAAAGTGGTGGTGGATAATGAAGTACTGGTATTGAGTCAGGCTGTAGATGGTTGCAGAGCACATTACCAAAAACTGGATTGATGGTAAACTATTAATAAACATCCTCCAGTCAACTGCACTGGATTACAGGAGCAATGCAAAATGCAGCCTAAACTTTACACAAGTTCTGGATTTTAAGACAGGAAGCAGAGGCAGAACAGGGCACTGTGAACAAACCAGAGCAGGATGGGGCAGAGCAGAGCAAGCTGGAGCCACCCCAGCTCAGCCAACAATGAAATCCACTTCCCGCCCCCCTGCCTGCATTTAGTAAGTAACTGTTTCCTCACAGTTATCACACGCTTGATCTTGTTTTAATTGCGCAGTGAATTGTTTCAAGTCATTATAAACTGGATGGCAAGTGTCATCTCCATGGAAACACACACCATCCTCAGAAATGTGCTCACAGGGCTGATGGGACACCAGAGAGATGTGATGGGCAGGCTCTCCCTCCGTGGGGATTCTTTCATCATTCCCGCTCATACCTCGGCTTTGCGCTGATGGAAGCCACAACATATGGAAAGGAAACACCTAGTGAATGTATGCAATCTAGGGAACAGCTCACAAAACAGCAGAGCTGTAATCTCCAGGAATCTAGAGAACAGTGAATCAGAGACTGAGCAGCAATTTTATAGTGGGAAGCTACATCCAAAGCAGAAGTCTCTCCAAGATCTATTAATGAGAGTGTCGTACAAGATGCAAGAAATTCTTTTGCTGTACTTAGTTCCATAAGGCTTTAGCTGGACTACTGTGGCCAGCTTGGGGCACCAATTCTTATGGAACATATAAAGTACCATAGAAAGTCCCAAGGAATATTTCCAAGGAAGACTGAAGACTTGGAAAATGGGTTTCACACAGAAAGCTCAGAAGAAAGGGACTAGTATGGTCTGGCAAAGGGACAACCTGCAACTGTCACAGCAGCAGTCTTACAAGTTTTAATTATCTTCTAAAGAAGATGGCTACCAGATGTGCTGCAAGGCCCTGAGGGACAGCAGTGCCACTCCTTACAGCCAGCTAGGTAGTGCCTTGATCCTGCCTCAGCCCAAAACCAGGGCAACGCTGCGCTCAGACAACTCCAAGGCCTCCTGCCACTTCAAACTCTGTGACTACAGTAAGCCCTCTGCAAATCTCCCAGCCTCCTTTACCCAGATCCAGAACCCTTGAAGAGCTGAACATAACCATGCTTTTCACCACCAGCCCTGCCATTTCACCTGCATCCCAAAGCATGACTTTCAGACCTTCCACTTCTGACCCCAGCCCTTTTGGCTGTGAACTTTCTTTCCCACAGGATGTCTTAGCGTCTCCTGTCCCCCAGAGCCTGTCCCTGATTCTGCATGTCCTTCCATGAAATAGTTTTCTATTTCCTCTAGTCTTCTGTATGCTCACAGTACAATGGCTGAGCACAACTAGCTACAGCTTGCTCTTATTTTCTTGCTGAACTTGTTTCTAGGCTGCTCATTTCATGAGGACAGGTACAACTAATACCTTTATCACTAGGTTTTGGTTAAATCTTGTGACCTCCTTTCCAAATTTCATTTTCAACAGATTTTTGTATGGCTGTGATAGCCTGGTCTTCCCTTGTATCTGGTGTATTAAAGTAATGCTATCTGGCCAAGAGAACTCCTTGCCAAAGACACTCCAAACATGGGTTTAGTGAGGAGCAGCTCTGAGCATGATTTTAAGAGAAGTTGTAAGTGGAGTATAAAGACATGAAGCAAAAAGATGTAAAGCCTATGCTAAACTAGGAGAGGAACTGGTTAACTCGGGGTTCATTACAACAATTGTATAAATAGATGGCACAGGAAGTCTGGGGCCCTCAGAAGGAAGAGGAAGTGTTTTCCTTTCCTGCGCCAAGGCACAAGGAGGAACTAGGAAACTGATCATCTGGTTATATACTTGAGGCCAATCTTTTCTAACTAGAGTACCTTAAAATGGGTATTTAAACACATACATCAGCATTTCAGTAAGAGGCAACAAATTTTCAAAGTTACAAAATTCTTGTAAATACCCACAAGCTTAAATGAAACTGGTAAATCAGGTCAATTCTACTGTGTGAGAAAGGCTGGCAGGAAGTCTTCTTTTAGATTTGAAAAAAAAAAAATATTTTGAGGTTTGGAAAAAAAGCAGTCTTCAAGACTGTCTGTTAGCTAGGAAATCTGGGCGGCATTTTTAAACTGACATTTGGCTCTCATGTAGACAAGCTTTTTGTATTTCACTAAAGAAGTGAACTTAAGAGCTAAGAAATTCCTGGTAAATGTTTTTTAAACCATTTTTTAGGGACCTGGCTATGTTTCAGTTTCATTTTGTTAGCAAACCTGCCTTATTTTTAGATCAAATCTTGTGCTAAGAAGTTTCAGGAGCATCTCACAAAAAAATGGGATTGCAGACAGGAATCACAGCTGGGAGAAACAGCTAGTTTCCAAAATATAAGCCACCCAGAAATATACTCTAATTTGAATGCAACACCTGGGGCTTGGAAGAAATGGAGGTACCTAGGAGCACAGAGGGAGAGAAGCAAGTGTGTGGCTGAGGAAAAGAGGTCTCCTGTGACCTGGAGGGTCAATAAAGAAATGAACTTCAATAAGAGGAGGGAACTTGTGGACTGGCAAGGGAGTTCTGCTGCTGGATAAAACTCAGCAAGAGGGCCTCTGCCAGCAAACTAAGCATGAGAGAAGAGGTAAGGGGAGGAATCTAGGGAACGTGGGCAGAGGATGCAGGTGGGTGACCAGAGCAGCACTTCCTCACTTGGAAGAAGATCATTGAAATTTTGGGGAGAATAGCACAGTGTAAGTGCAGCTATAAGTCACAGACCTTGAATAATGTTGGAGGGAATGGAAGACAAACAGTCCCTGTGTCCTCCAACGTGAGAGATTGATAGAGGCTTTTTGTCTCATTCTACACTTGGTTTGGTCCTGATATTCAAGTTTGTTAATATATGTCACTTCTGCTACAGTGACCTTTTAAGACTTTAGGTGAAAATCATGGAATTCATAGAGTTCTGGGAAAGAGGGATTCAGAATTTCTGAAAGAGATGATTCATGGAAGGAAACAAGGAATTAAAATTTAATAACAACAAAGTACATATTACTTCTACCTTGTGATCCTGACTGAAAATCAGACATACAAAAAAATCTGAGTTAAAAAAGGAAAAAACCCGAAAATTACTGTATTGTCAATCTTATAAAATTCCCTCTGTTCCTCCAGTGCAGCTGAAGGATGCCAGTACATACTACCACATTTTTTAAGCAGGATTAACTACCATTTCTTTAAGCAGGATACTGACTTGAGAGACTCTGTATATTAATTAGTCACAATGCATCACAATTCCATTCTTATTAAACATTATAAAAAATGGGAATGCTGAAGGTTTCCAATTTTGGGAAAGGCCATCTCACTTCTTCCTATGTGCAGTGTCACAGAAAGGACTTGAGAAGCACAAGGCATTCTTCATTTCAAATGTTTAATGTGTTGAGTGTGTGTAGAATATGAGCCCAGTTGCAGTTAATGCTAAAAAAGATCCTGACTCTCATATCTACCACTGTTGATCTCTTCTGGCCATGCAAGTGTTTTCCTCTCTGTGATCCCATCCAGGCTTTGTTCTTTGTTCCGGGCAGCCCAAAGACTAACCATGCTCACAGGTAGGCAGTACTCCCATGGCAGAACTGGGACATTTGCAAATTAGGAGAGCTGGATGGAGGAAAGGAGTACTGAAAGGAGTTCTCAGTAGAACATAACTGGCTGCTAGATTTTTATCTCAAGTTCCTTGGTAAAATTCTACATCCTAAAGGAAAATGTTTTAGAAGCTCTGGAGGGTAAAGGATCTGTGGAAGTCTTTTGAACTGGCATCCTCCACACATGATAAAGATGTAGATCATAAAAACAATGTACTCAGATACTACTTAAAGACCCCATTCCACTCTGCTCCAGCACTCCATGCTTCACATAAAAAGTACTTTATTTGCCAAATATCCAACTAATATAGTTAGACAGAATCCAGGAGGAACACCAAACAATTCTAGAAAACACCAAGACCATGTACTTGGGATAGTTCTTCACACTCTTCACACTAAATAAACCATTCAAACTCCAGCCTTCAAAAAAGATTTTGCTAATACAGCACACAATGATTCTGCTTGTAGCACCATGAAAAACCTGCTGAGAAAACAACCCTTTCTGCATTTCTCTATGTTATAATAAATACGATTTACATCAACAAAAAGAAAACAACAGTATAGCTCCATGATGGAACATGAAGGATTGTTATTAAATTTAGCTACAGGGTGCAAGTCAGATGAGTTGATGATGAATAAGCCAGGACTGCAGATCCATGAGGATCTGATTAATCTTTTTTAGCACTTCTGTATTGTGTAGGTGGAATTTAAGTAGAAGTTTTGTAGTATGCTACTTCTAAGAACTTTTGTGATTTTATCACAAGCCTTGTACTTTTTGGTTTTCCACTGAAGAGCTTCAACACTTGAAGTCAAATTAAAATTTCCATTTTAATTTCTTCATAAAGTATCCAGCTCTAGTGCTTACCAAGATTAAGCTTGAAAACATGGGTCCCCAGGCGTTATCAAGGCACCCAAGGCAGCAAATGTACCACAGTCATTGTTTCTGAAAGCACTTAGTGGAGGTCCTAGTTGTGATTCTGTCAGTGCTCTCGGCTGACATTAGCTGGGCTGAGAGAACTATTGCAAGTTACTTGCTTCTTATGGAAGTTCCCAAGCTCCCTTCAGCTTTTCCCTCTGTAGAAGGCAATAAATATGTACCCAGGCAACCAAGTGTGTTGATCAAAGTCCCAGGAGAAAGAACTTTTCCCTGAAACAGGTGAAGACATGCCCACAATGGGTCAGTCTGCACAGCTGTGCAGGATCCCTCAGCCCACATAAATCTTATACTGAGTTCCTAGAGATCTTCTCCAATCTGTGCAGCAGATAATAGAAGATCCATAATCAGCTCTCTGTTTTCGCTATTGTCCTCTTTGCTGAATGACTCCCAGCTTCAACTGTCACCAAGCACTAAATATGCATAAATTACCAAAACTATCCAGTAGGAAAGGAAAAATGTAAGATTAAAGAGGTAATACCAATTGAAGATATGCTGATGAAGCAAAGCAGCGCAGGCAGGAGGTGCATGGAAAGCAGCTGCATGCACCACATTGAACGGTATCATTTTCTGGGATTGCATAATTCAAACCCCTAAGCGAGCACAGTAAGGGTAGACACCTTAGTTTTCCGTCTTCAGTCTGCAGAACTTCTCAGGGTGCAGCTACAGCAACTGATTTCTGTGTTTATGACACTGAAGATGACCACTTGTCCTCTCTTTGAAGGGGCTGTCCCCCAAGAAAACACCTTTCAAACCCTCTCCTTTTATGTTCTCTCCTGAACAACACTTCTGGAATAAAAATAGTGGATGTTACACATTTTTTGTTACACTTTTGCCCTTAAAATTGAACTCAGGGTTTCTGGGTTTGTATGCACAGGAATGTACGACAGCAGGCTACCCAGTGCTTCTGTGAGTAACCACTGCCTGCCTGTGGCTCCTGCTGTGTCTGATCACAAGGGACATTTGATACTGAGGCTGTTAAACAGCACAGGTCACTACAGCCCTGTCAAGTTATGGAAAAAAAGGCTTAATGAAGAGTTACTCAGAAATTTTAACTCAGGCTTACCAGTCTGCTAACAGAGATCAACCCCATCCCACAGGGAGCTTCACCATCCTTTGCCAATGAGGTTTGCTGAATCCAGCTGTGCTGCATGTTGGCTTTTAAAATACTGCAGAGAGACAGGTTCAGAACCCTGGGATGAAACAGACCTCAACCAGTTTAGACTTTCAGAGGAGAACCAAGACTGAAAACTCTGACAGAAGTGCAAACTGAAGACATAAGAAGTCAGACAGCTGGGCAAAGTTCTGGGAACAACCAAAAGCTGCATTGTGACTTCACTCTTTCAGAGGGACTGAAACAACTGAGTCAGAGCTATCTTTGCTAAAGTCTGTTTCGTTTCCCTAAACTATTTTGTCGTTTGAAATCAAGCCTTCCATACATCTATGCAGCAATCTGAAAACTCAAGGATGCTAAATTTCATTTAAAAGCTGTAATAATTTCCACCACCAAAAGATAAATTTGAAGAATATTGGTGAAGCAGATCCTGTTTACTTAAAATGAGTGCAACCAGGACAATACTTTCAGTTGATATTCAAAGGTGATTGTATATTTATATTTTACATTATGTCAGCAATATGCTGCAGGCAATCTAGGTGGTAGTGGTCCCATTCCGCACAGGTGCAGCGCAGACTGACTGAATGAGATCTAACTGGAGCCTCATACAGCACCAACAATATAATAATTTCTCTTTCTTTGAGAAAACAACTCAAGACTTGCCTGTAAATGAGCACTTTCCTCTGTGGCCCATCATCCCTCAAAGCACCGAAGCAATAGAACATAGTGTTTTATTACCACACAGCTAAGAGGGAAATAATCTATTGTCTTCCTTAATACCTGAAATTGAGTTATGAAGCTTCATCAGAAGTCTTTGGAAAAATAAAATATTCTGTTGATTTGGCACAGCCTATTTTTTGGTAGCCATGGAGGGCCACAGAAGTGGCTTCTGTGAGAAACTGCTAGAAGCTCCCACCATGTCTGACAGAGCCAACCTCTGATGGCTCTGAAGATGGACATGCTGCTGGCCCAATTAGAGACGTTGGTAACCTGAATGGAGAGAGAGGGCCCCTGTTTCCAGAGATAGAGGGCTTTTGCTTCCAAACTAGAGCAGCCTGTCCTTTGAAGAGTGCACCCCATGGATGAGTGACCCACTCAGCAACAGTTTTGAAAAGACCGTTTGTCCATGGGAGGGACCTCATGGCATAACAGAGAAAAAACTCCTCTCCCTGAGCAAACAGAAAAAGATTTTGGGTGACAAACTGACCAAAATCCCCATGCCCTGTCTCCCTGCATTGTTGATGGGAAAAAGGAGGGGCTGGGGGGGGGGGAAAGGTGTTTTAAAGGCTTATTTTACTTCTCATTATCTTCCTCTGACTCTGTTAATAATAAATTTACCTTATACCTTTAAATTTGAACTTGTTTTGCTCTTAGAGTGTTTTCTCCCAGTCTGTATCTAAACTCATGAGCCCTTCATTAGATTTTTTTCTCCCTCTCCTCTGCCCAACTGTAGCAGGAGAGGGTGAGCAAACAGCTTTTGTGGGTGTTTGGCCAGTGTCAAGCCACAACAAATATATAAAGGATAAGACAATCAAATGGATTGAACAATATGTGACTGATAACATTAAAGCTAATATCCATCAAATTACTGCAAAATGAGAGAACTGTTGATAATATTGGTTGCATAAATTTTCAGTTGTTTTTTTCTAATCTGTGAGATTTTGTCTGATAGTACATCCAGATAAAAGGAAAAGGGATTTCACTTCATGGCATGCATGAGCTTCCATGATAACACTTTTTTGAATGCTGAAATACAAAATAATATCACTTTAACTTGATTTAAACCATATCCTCTGGATTTTTTTTTAATATTTCAGGAAACTGGAAACATTCTGGAAGGGTTCAAACTAGACAAAACCTGGATATGGTTTGTTTGTATGAAGAATTTTGTATACTGAGAGATTCAGTAGCAGGAATGTGCTTGTTTCAGGAAATACCTAGTTCTCTTATTAATTGCTGCTTCTTTCAGCTTTCCAAAAACCTGTGTAGCACATTAAGTTCATTCCTACCTCAGATGTAATATGGAAAACACATTTTCCTTGTAATATAAACAGAATTGGATAGTTTGCAGAAACATGAAATATATGGATTTTGCAAAGCCCTAATTGCAAAATATTTTCAGTCCTATATGTAAAGTGCTTTGCAAACTGTTTTAAATCAACATTTAATTATGCTTAAAAAGATTCAAATTTCAATATCTACAATTTTTTTTGTAATAAAATGAAGCTTAATAGAATTAAATTATGATTTTGGACACACTAGAAATGTGCTGCCCTAACCATGCTTCAATACATTCCTTATAAGTATTGTCTGGTTGTTCACTTGTCCTTTCTATCCATGAAAAGTGATCACCCTGATTAATCTCGCAGCCCTGCAGTGCCAACAGAGTCCCATGAGTACAGTGAGTGTTCTGCGGTAACAGATAAATCAGGTGAAGTCTGTTCCATTCTCATCATTATCTTTTCTTAAGACAGCCTCTGTGCAATCTTCAAGTGGCATTTTGGGCAGACCTGTGCCTCCCTGTCTTCACTGGAGACTATGAGGCTGCACCATCAGAATTGAGCAGGTACAAACACCTCGCAGAGCTGTGACAGAAGCTGTAAGTTGGTGGACAGCTGAACCTTGCCTGAAACATTTTACTGTGCTTTATCACCCAATGAAACCAGCTCCAGAGCAATTTCCCAGTAGAAACGTTTTGATTAGATACAGATAGATCAGCAAAGTCCACAGCAAACCACAAAGTCCTGTTACAGAAAACCTTTTTGTGGCCACATGAGCCAGAGCAGCACAGCACACTGGGACTACAGGTCAGCAACAGAGAGAACAACTAAAACATTGCATCTCTCTGCAAAGGGCTGACAATGGACTTGGTACTGCACATGGCACTGGCAGACAGTGTCTCTGACGTTGGTGACAGCAGCAGTGACACCAGGAATGCAGGAACTGATCTAAACTCATAGCTCTTATCAGATGCTGCTAGCAGGACAGCAGCCTGCGCTCCAGAGCGGGTTTGCACACCGGATGGGGCCTCAGCCTCAGCTCCACCCTGCAGGACTCATAAACACAAGGCAGAGCTAATCCTGCTCACGAGCAGGCACAATCCTGCCCACAGTGTGCACCATTGTGCTCCTTGCCCATCCCAGGAGAGAGAATTTCATTTGTTCTGACATATTTAGTCAACCCATATACAGTGTATAAATCAAGATGGCTCCCAAGAAATGTGTTTTCTAGAAGTGCACTGGAGAGGGAGGGTTTCAGCAGAAAACCCTATACAGTGTTTAGGACTTCTCCTACCTCCTGGGAACCACAGAGCACACTGGTGATCTGCTCTTAAGTGTCAGTTGGCACAGTGAGTCACAGCTGCTGGCCTGCTTTCTAACTGCTCACATAGCACTATTTGTTTCCTGTTGCACAAAGCCCCGTGTCAGACTAGAAGAAAACTACCAGAAAAATAAAGAAAGAAAGAAAAAAAAAAGCTATATGATCAGTCACTGTAAAACAATGCTGCCAGGGCATCTATAATTTTCACAGAACTTAGCAAAACCTTCAAGTAAAAAGGGTCAGGCTCTCCCTTTGCAACAGGTAATAAGTATAAACGTAAGTAATTTTTTGAAATAGTGAATTTCAGCACAAATACAAGAAGTGCTCATGCACACAGGAATGATGACCTGGCACTATGACTGCAAAATGAACATTTCCCATGTTTCCCCATGGAGCAGGGAGCAGGAAGATGTACAAACTGCTACCTTATGTCAAAGAGCTGGGCAGCTACGACAGCCCAGGGAGGGGAAGAGGAAAGAAAAAGACAGGCTGTAACTTTAAAAACACTAATTATTTCCTTTCTGTAATACAGTCTCTGAGAAGGCTGTGATCTCTTTCCCACAGCAAGGTAATCCACAAAACTCTGGTGTTGGTCAAACAGTTTTGCTCAAAGCAAACAAAAAAAGTTATTAAAAAAATGAAGGGGCTTTGAACATGTGCTATGCAAGGCATAGTCTTGGTTCAACACCTTTTCCCCTATTAACATAAAAAAGGTGATATGTCAGGTTAGGATCTTTCCAGTTTTTCCCCTTTCTTTCAGGGAATTTTCTCCTATTTGTTGCCTAAAAGATGATACTTGAGAGAGACAAAATATGTAGCCACGGAGGAGGGGGAAGGGCGCAGCTGGCTGCAGGGGCTGTTAGCTCAGGGGCTTTCTCTTTGGAAGTGCAGAAACGCTAAGAGATTTTGGCTGGGGGGTGAGAGGCTGAGCTCAGTATCTCACTCACTCTCGGGACTAGAGAGGACACAATGCTGCTTTTGCTGCGGGGAGAATTTGGTGCCACCACAGAATTCTGTTCTTTACTGCTGCTTACTTACTGTGAGTGAGCCTCTGCTCATCAGAGCAGTCCTGGGACTGGGACCTCACTCACACCCGATGTCACTGGGAAGGACCCTCCCCATCTACTCGGGTGCCTCAGGGGAAAACTCCTCCTCACTCCAAGGGAGCATCTCCCAGCTGCCTTCAGGAGCCCAAAGCCACTGCACAGCCCCGGCCATTTTCTGCCGCTGCTTTTGCTACCCTTCAGCCCGAAACCCAGCGCCCATCGAGACCCCGCTCTCCTTCTGCCTCCGCCACCACTTGGGGCTTAGAGCTACGCTTTGATTTGGCACCCTGAGCGTGCCGGCCTCTGCCGTTCCAGCCGCGGCTGCGAGGTTCCTGCCGCAGCCATTTCGCCATCCGGAGGGGCCCCGGCCCGGCCGCCCCTGCGGGTGTGCGAAGGAAGCCCCTTTTCCCTCTCTCCCGCCGCCCCCATCGCCCACGCGCAGAGCGGCGCCGAGCCCGCGCCGCAGCGCCCCCTGCAGCCTCGGGGGAGTCATCGCCCCGCCCTGCCCGGCCGCGAGCCACCAGCGCCCCTGCTGGCTGTGCCCGGAACTGCACCGAAGGGGAAAGTGCCTGAGACCGACGGAGGCTGGGACTGGGTCTGGGAGTGTTTGGAGTTAATGCTGCTCTTGTTGTTTGTTTGTTTGTCTTGTTAAATACGTTTTATATACGGGGAAAGGACTGTTATTCCTTTTCCCGTATCTTTGCCTGAAATCCCCATCATTTCAAAATTATAATAATTTGGAGGGAAGGGGATCATTTTACCATTCTAAGGGAATTTCTGGCATTCCTTGGCAGACACCTGTCTTTCAAATGAAGGCAGATAACAAGTTAAAAATTGCTTATCTGGACTTTTTCAAAAGGGTGAGCCAGTTTTTCCATCTGAAACAACACCTTTCTTCAACATCCTGGCAACACTGATCACTTCTGAAAAGTTCAAAATCAAAATGAAGTATTTAATGTGAAAGCACTCTTTTGATACTAAAAATTTCAATTTTGCTCAAAAATATAAAGTGGTTCCTATTCCTGCTCCCGGCAAGCTCTATTTCTGCCCTCTCCTCTGGGGTAGACAAAAGATATAAGCAGCATTTAAGACACTGTGAGTGGCTGGAGCCTCTATCCTTAGCAGCCTAAAACATTTCATAATGGGACCCGTCTTGAAGCAAGAACTCACCTAGAGGCACGAATGGAAGAGCAGACTTGAGGGTAACACAAGAAAAAAAACAAACCTGATCAACCACCAGGCAATGCCCACAGGAAAGCATAATGAGACTGCACCTTCCTCAGGCTGAGGACAGACTCTGCCACACAGCACAGGAGACAGCACATTATATATTGGAATTATATGTATGTACATTATATATATATATTGTAGAACCAGAGAACCATGGAATATGCTGAGCTGGAAAGGACACACAGGGTCATCAAGTCCAACTCCTGACCCTGCACAGACAACCCCACCCTGTTCCTGGGAGCATTGTCCAAATGCTTCTGGAGCTCTGGCAGCCTTGGGCCATCACCATTCCCTGGGGAGTCTGCTTAGTGCCCCAGCACTGAGGGAAAGAACCTTTCCCTGATATCCAACCTGATCCTCCCCTGACACAGCTCCAGCTATTCCCTCGAGTCCTGCCACTGGTCACCAGAGTGGAGAGATCAGCACATGCCCCGCTCTTCCCCTCACAAGGAAGTGAGTGCAATGAGTCTCCCCAGTCTCCTCTGCTCAAGATGAACAGACCAAGCGCCCTCAGCCACACCCCATATGGCCCCTCCAGACCCTTCACCATCTTCATGGCCTCCTCTGGGCACTCTCCAATAGTTTCATGTCTTTTTTATATTGTGGTACCTGAAGCTGCCCACAGGTCTCAAGGTGAGGTTGCACATGCTACCAAAAGGCTGCTTTGCAGGTGTCCCAGTTTCTTAAGGAGACTCCACCTTTATCCACAAGCCAAAACTGCTCCTCTAACTACTAGGTTCACTCTCTCAGTGGCTTTTACAAAAGACATCTTTGGTGCCAGCCCTGTTTATGCAGTACTGCCATCTGTCCATCAGGATATCTCCCCCAGCCTTCACACACAGTGGCATGAGGCCAGTGCTTTTCTTCTGAAAGCCGGTTTCATCATCATGAAGAACAAAGTTAAGGGGCCTGCTGAAGAGATACAGTTCCTGAGGGTAAAATGGCAAGACAGACGGCATCAGATTCCCACTGATGTCATCAAGAAGATCACAGCAATGTCTCCACCGACCAACAAGAAGGAAACACAAGCATCATATAGTCACCCTAGGACACCTGCAAATGACCTATGAAGTGTTATCCAGCAGACTATGAGCAGAACATAAGATGCAATCTAGCTGCCCCTGAGAAATGATTGCTTTCACTGCACCAGCAGATAACACAAGCTGTGAACTCCTGTTTGTGATGCACCAGAAATTGAAGAACATCCAAGTCTGCTCTACCCTGTTCCAATCCATATTCACTGACCAGCCAAGACCAGTGTCTTGTTCCTTCTCAGCACCTCTTTCAAGCATCCTCACTCATGAGGCAAGTTATATTCTTGGCAGTGATCCTTTGAAGGTGAAGTATATAAAGTCAATAGAGGGTAAAACATTAATTAGGCAAGGGTAGTAGCACAGGTTTTCAACAGCAGCTCTTGACCACAGTGACTTCTCGTATAGGACAAGAGTCAGTTGTACTGGGAATATCCTCACCTAACTGCAGCCTGCTAATGATGGCAGTTTAAGGGAGTTATCTTTAGGCAATAAAGCTCCTGCCAAGGACAGTTTAGCTCACCCAGATGAGAAACTGATTTCTTTCCCTCTGACTACAGATACAACTCAGCCTTGACTACATGACAGCTTTGACTGCACATCCAAAATGAGGGGTGATGAACACTGATGTATCACACACATCCTCTGATCCTGGTAAGGACAGCCAGGGACGGATGTTTAAAATTATCTTCAGTAACTGTTAGGGGTTTATTCTTTCCCTTTTCTCTCTGTGGAATTTTCCCCATTGTCATGCTAAAATACCTGTTAACTAGGCCCTGGTGGCAAGGAGGAGGGGAAAAAAAAAGGAAAACCCCGCGAGATTCAAACAGCCAGAAAAGGAAACGAAAGGCTCTAACTCAGCCCATTTCCCTGCGGAGTTCGGACGAGAAGGACGATCGCCGTCTCTGCCCCATCACTGCCATCCCAGTGTCGGGAGCCATCCTCACTGCTGTCAGACCCTGCACTGCTGCCTTCTCGCTGTGAACTCCCACCATCCAGCACTCTGCTGAGCACTAGGACCGACACCATAAACAGAAAGCTATCTCTCCATCTCTCTCTCTCTCCCCCTGGGACAGTGCTGCCATCACCCCCAGCTCTCCTGCAGCTCTGCGGGACCTGCCCACCCCCAGCACCGGGAACTGCAGCTCAGGGAAAAAGTGCCTGCAGCCAGAAAGGGACTGGGACTGAGTTACTGCTCTGTTTGTGGGTAATTTCATAGCTGTTATTGTTCTTGTTTGTCTTGTTAGTTATACTAGTAAACACTGTTATTCCTATCCCCATATCTTTGCCTAAAAACTCCCTTAATTTTGAAATTATAATAATCTATAAGAAAAAAGGATCACATTTTTCAGTTCAAAAGAAGGCTTCTGCTTTCCTTAACAAACACCTGTCTTTCAAACTAAGACAGTAACTCAATCCTTGACTGGGCCAAGTTCCCCATTTGTTGAGGGGATGCTAAGGTCATAAGAAATGCAGAGTGGGCAGTAATGAAGGTCATGCTGACACCTTGGCCAGTTGAATAAATGAGATGCTTTCAGTGACAGCACAGAAAAGATATATCTTCTGTGAATCTGGATGGCAAGTACTGACCATACATGCCTGGTTGAGAAAGGCAATTTTAGCGTCTTTAGTTTTTCTATGGTGTTTAGTTTGATCCTGTGATGTCCAAGGACTCCTTTGTTGCTTCACGCCTCTTTGCACAAACATGACTACATTTAGCAAATCTCCAAACATTCAACAACTACATTAATTATGTCTCCCCATTGGAGCAAGGAAGAATCAGATTTGTTTTCATAGAAAAGAAAGTGGAGTACCCTAGCTATGACTTGCCCACAGGCAGGCAGCAGCTGAGCTCACTCAGGGGAAGTTATTTCTAGCCTCCTGCCCCTGCTCCTGGATCTCTGCATAACTGTGTTTTTTGCTCTCTTTCTGTTCTCTCTTACTACAGCAAGAGTTTGCAAACTAGCAGGGATATCTTGATGACTATCTTGATGATTCAGCTTAAAGATCTCTACTTGCTGTTACAGATCCTGTGTTTCAAGGGGTTTTCATTACCCCTCCCCTCCCTCTTTAAATGTTTTTATCAGCAGGATGCAAGTTTGATTCATCCAAGCCATGTTTTCATGTATTCTGAAGTCTCAAGTAATGAAAGGAGAAAATTAATCAGAAAAGAAAGGCAAAAATTCTATTTGTGTTTAAAGAAAACAGCCTGTGACAGTGACATCTACAGCTCAGTATGCTTTGGGAGGACACCAGATAAGTTCCAGATATTCCAGAGATTCCTGACCATGCTAACTACTGTAGAGGTGCTGCAGATGTAGAATCCCAATGGCAGATCACAAACCATGCCACAAAATGTTGGAAGGACATATGCCAATATTTTTTTTCTTCAGCCTGAATGCAAAAGTGTACCTTTGCATGCAAAATGTGTACTTCCCTTTCTGCCACCTGTCCTTGAACTGTTAATTTAACCATGCAAATAAAAAGGACACTATCATTCCACTCGGGTGGGACCAGGCTCAAGAAAAATGAAATGTACTCTCCAAGACTTAACAAAAAAGTGATGCAACTTGCAGCTTTAAGGGTGAAAAGGCTCCACAGATAGGCAGAGGGAGAGCTCTCATATCACATGTGCTGTGTATGTAGCTGTGATATGACAGATCTTCTAAACCTGCTGTCATCAAGAAAAATTCCTGACAACAGCCCAGATCTGGGCAGGAAGACAGCCCTTTTTTTAGGGAAGAAGCACTGTACAAGTAAAAAAAAAAAATCCCATTGATAATCAGGGCTCATATTTGTAACCAATATAGGCTAATCTTAAGACTGAGTATTGAATTTTTCCTATATAATTTTACAAACCCAGAAATGAGAAACATCTACTGATTGCTGTATTAATTTAACACCTGGTCTAGTTCCACAGGCTTGGTAGACCCTTTCCTTTTTAAATGGGATTTTTTAAAATGTCTACATTCCATCCTATTCAACACCTTTTACATCCTTGCAAAGAAGTGATCTTTTCAAAAGTCAAATCTTTTAAGACACATGAAGCAGTTTTTGTTGTATCCAAAAATCAACAGACAAGCAACCAAAAAAAAGCCTGGCCCAGCTGGAACTCTGTACCAAGAACAGCAGCCAAGAACACAGGACTGTTTTTCCTCTGAGCATCAATTATAACTTTCACTGCATCTTTGTCTTGCTGGAGAAGCCAGCCCCCCCTTCTTTTGCCTCTCCCTCAGAACTGGAATAAGGCAGCACAAAGCAGGAGGTGTTGTGTCTTCAAAACAGGAGTTAGCAAGACACTTTATTTAGCCTACTCCTGATATACAACCTACAGTTCCTAGCAACCCAGGAGCTTACAAAGGTACTCCACGACAGTCCCTCTGCATTCCATGACATAGGAACAAGAGAAATCTCTTGCAATCACAACATGGGGCCCAAGAGAACCTTACAAACTTCTTGTTCATAAATCTCGATTCAACATGAGAGCTGCCCATTGCCAGAGCAGAGAGAAACACAGCTTTCTTATGGCTGCAGTGCTCTGAGTACTGTACATATGTAACTCTGAAGACAACAGTTGTACATGGAAACAGGCCCTTTGTCACAGAAGAAACAATCATGGATCCAGTACAAATTGGAAAGTGCGATTCTCATCTTCCTGGGTTGTAATGCACAGAACTCCCTGCACAGACCTTCACTGGCACGTGCTGTGAGCAGCCTGTGCCCCAGCACTCTCCAGAGCGTAGGCTGCACACAGGTACATTGCTCTCTGCTCTGGTTTCAAACTCTCCTGTCACTCAAGGCATCTGTGCCTTGCTAGAACAGGCTGCAGGCCAGGCTGCATGTCCTGCATTTCTCACAAGATGTGCCAGCAGGGCAGCTGAGGGATAAAGAGGGGACAGGGCTTGCCCAGGGCACAGAGGGACAACATGTGGGGCTGCATGGCTGCCTTCGCCGATACCCTCTGGCCTGCCTTTCTTCCTCTCCCACAGGGGAAAACCTAACATAGGATCATTTCTGTGCTTGTTTCCCAAAAGACAAAGCAGCTGTCAAAACTCATACCCCAAAGTTATTCAGAATTAGGGTTCCACAAGTTCCCTGCATCACACTGCTGCCAGTGCAAAGAGCAAGGACACCATTAACAGTGTCAGAGCCCCATACCATTCCTGCCACAGAGCTGGTGTGGGACATAGATAGTTGTGCCCATTGCCTGGGCCTCAGGTATCCCCCAACACTCTCCCTGCCTGTGAGCTCTCTGGTAGAGACCCTGAACTCTGCAGCTGCTTTGGATACTGTCAAAGATAAACACCATATCACCTACTGGTGTCTTACCACATCACACCAGCACAATGCACCAAAACACACTCTTTAGGACAGAATGGCTGGGATATATCAGAAGATGGGGGGATATCAAGTATCACTACAAAGAGCCTATAGCACAGTGTGTGGAGCCAGGTTGGAATGCCAAGTTATTGGCTCCAACTGGGTGCTGGTCCCAGGCTTGCATCCAGTTGAGCCTGCCCAAGTTGCTCTGCACAGTGTCACCCAGTGCTCCATGAAGAGGGGTGAACTCTGGTGACATGCCATAGTAACACTACAGACCCAGGTCAAGTCTGGCATAGACACCTGCTGCCAGTTCCTCCTCAGAAACAGAAGAGCAAGTGAGGTAGAGGAATCTCAATGGCTCTGGGAAGTCCAGCTGTCAAGGCTGACAGGGCCATGGTAGCTGGCCCTGGGCACACAGTCCTCTGTAGTATAGCCCCAAGAGCCTGGAATTAGCCTTGGGGGCAATACAGTTGTGTCTGTGCAGAGCTGCATCTGAGTGGGGCTCCAGAAAACAGCCCAAGCTACCCAAAAGTGGATCTTGAAGGAGCCAAGCTGGATGTGTGCACCCAAGACACACCATTCTTATTAAAGGCCCATGGCTGAAAGCGAGCTGCCAGCATGCAGCTGTTCTCACTAACTTATGACTCTAGTTTCTGATATGCTGCTTCTTAGTGGAGATCTCAAACACTGATAACACAAAAACACCTGAGGAAATACACAACTAACATGGTGCATGAGACACATATAAATTGCTCATGAAGTTGGTGGAAATCTGATTTCTAGTGTGGGAAGCTAGTTGTCATCTGAAAAGAGAAGGAATTATTATAGAACCGCTCTGAATAGCAAGGCAGACCGGGTACCATGAGCATTTCCATTCTGTTCAACAGGGAATGCCTGCAGCACTGACTATGCCAAGAGTATGGGCCAGCTGCAGCCCCCAGTGTTGCCCAGTAAGCCCATGCCCAATTCTTAGGGCTGTAGGAGACCATGCCTCCCTCCTCACTCCAACTTTCATGATTTATATTAAAAAAAAAGAGGCTGAGAGGTGGCACCAGAAGGGGAAGTGGCACCAGAAGGGGAAGTAGCTCATTTAGGCTCCTAAATCAAAATAGGAATAAACAGAACATCTGAAATTCCTGCTCTCAATCTTGGTACTTTCTGGATCCTGAGACCAGAACTCAATTTATATTCTCTGGATGTAGGCAACTGTATTGCAATTTTGGATTGGAAAGATCCATGATGTATTGATAAGAGGCTAGCTTCAGAGGAAAAGTTATTCCACATGCTGAGCTTCTCAGTTACATAAAACATGTCTGTGCCAATGAATTGAAGGCATGTGTGTTAAAGGGTCTGCCAATGACCACAGCTATCGACTGGACTGGACACTGAAATCTCCAAGGCAGTGGACTGGAGACCAGCACTGTGCTGGCCTGACATTAGTTTAATTCCTTATATCTTTTTTTTTTTTCCTGTTGGTGCTAGAATTACTTTGAAAGCCAACAGTTCTCACGTGCATTTTTGTGGGACCAAACAGTACAGAGATGGCTTACCTGGACAATTAACTTATTTTCTTTATCAGGCAGAATTCGGTAGGTATAAACGCAATTCCGGTACCTGGAACAGACCACAGGTAATATGGTTACACCATGTCCAGAAGGAAATCTCAGTATGGCATCTCTCCCCTTGAGAAAAGACATTGGAAAATCCTGAGACACACAGACTGCTTCATGCACAAGGGTTTTAAGCCATTTCTCTTTCTTGTTTTTTTTCCCTGGTGTCTGTAGACTAACACAAACCCAAAGCATTCCTGGTCACTGAAACAGGAATATCTGCTTGCAGATGTCACTGCAGAAAGTGATATCAGCATTAGCTTAGAGGGAGTCATTCCATTCTTCTTCTGGCCAGAAAGAGAGAAAACACTAAGTGGCTCCAGCTGTCAGTAGAGCAGGCATCTCAGGAAGAAATGAAAAAGCAGAAATCCGAAAGGCAAAGGGCCAAAATCAGCAACAAATGAGTAAACTGAGGGCTAGTGCATTTACTTGTATTGGAAAAAGCAAATAATATATTTCAGTAAATCACAGTACAACAGCTGATTGCCAGGCATAGTTTTATCTACAAATCATAAACAACAGCCTAAATGAAAACCCATCTCACCACCCTGGTGTGGATGCGCACTGTACATGTGCATCTGTAGAGCACCCACAATAAATATTTTGTCCCAGCTAAATAGGACAAGGAAGGGTATGGGGTTTGTTCTCATGTGTCAATGCAGGTCTCTTAACACCATTTATTCCTGCTGATACGCAAATAGGGCTAAGCAGAATTACTCCTTCAGCAGAGACAATTTGTGGGTGTGGAGATTATGAAACTGATAAATGAAGCAGCCCAATGGCTCTTGCTCACAAGAGGACCCTCATGCAGCCTTCACAGAAAGTGCTCCATCACACAGACCGTACAAGGTTGCTGCCATAATGCTTGTAAAGAGGTTTAAGCTGAGGACAAGTAAGATCAGTATAAGAACAATGAAAGAAGGGTGGTTGGGTGAGACAGGACAAGGGAGGAGCACTCCTAGGACCAAAAGCAGGAATCCTCATTGCCAGTCCCCTAATTTAGTGTGTGTGGATAGAGAAAGACTGTCTTACTGCATTTTTACCCTTAGGCTTTCTCTCCTTGGCATCCTGACTGTCAAGTTATGTGGTCCCAGTTATTGCCACATTCTAGGTCCTTCCTAAAAGCTGGGTTGAGTTCAGAATTGTTCAGCCATTACTTAGGCTGTCCATGTCGAGGGTAAATAAAACATCAGCCTCAGTTTAAACAAGTCTCCAAGTACTTGTTATCTCCCTGTCTTCTCAGCCAACCAGAGAAGGTAAGAGTGTGACAAGGTGGGCATTTTCTCCTTCCTCTCCTGCTATATGTTTTTATGCACAGATGATGATGTGCATATTGGGAGTGTCTGGAGCACTAAACAGGGCTGCTGTGCTAGGCCTGGTGCCAAGTGCACCATGAGAGAAGCTTGGAACTGGAAAGGGCACCTCACAGGCAGGGTTGTCTTAGAGCGGTCCCAAAACTGCAGCTGGTCCTTGAGTGTCACTTCTAGAAGCATTAGTCCTGCAGCCATTCACGGGTGAACTGCCAACAGAAGATCCCCTGGAGGAATGATACCAGTTGAGGTGCAGGGAACACTAAGCAGGCTCTTTTGGATTTCAGGATTCAGGCATTCCCCTGAAGGTGAGTAAAAGAGCCCATTTCTTGTCAATAAACCGACAGATCAAATGATTTAGGCACAGAGGAAGGAGGAGGAAAAGGGTTTTGCTTCTTGCCTTTTATGGGGCAGTGTGACCAGAGCAGGGGACAGCTGTGCAGGGGGAGGAGCATTCACCAGCCTTTCACTCTAAAGGCTGCTGCTCTAAAGCTTCAGAAAAGGAGGCATAGCACTCTTAAAAAGCTCTCCAAATACACCTCCCCTACTTGTCTATATTTATACAGACCCTGTTTTTCTAAAGCAGTCTTCAATGAAATCATTATTTCATGCTATGATATTATAATAATAAATGCTTTTGCTGGATCTTGATTGATCTGCCCAATAAATACTAGAGCATTGTAGAATATGACATTCCCTTTTCAGAGCAAATTTCATGGTTTTTTGTTTTTCATATGTATACATAGTTGACACCTTCTCCTTTTCAACATAATTCTCTTTTGTGGAAACAATTTGCAGTCAGCCTTTCAATTCCCCACTCTCCCATTCTTTGCCTCCAGCCTATCCGTTTTTTAAACAGAAGTAACTGAAGATCTCAAACTTCAAGCACCTCCCAGCCAGTAGCAGAGCTGAAACTGATACATCTATGAGGAAGTTTTCAGCTTCAGCAGAGGTGCCCATTTTGTGGAGATGACATTCAGAGGGAAAGACATATTCGCCACCTCTCCACAAACTAACTGCAAGCCAGCATAAGATGAAAGCTTATCAGATCGTTTGACAGCAGTCTGTGTGACGTTTCCCAGCCTGTAATTAATGCCAGCCTTTCGCACCTCTGATCCAGCTGCTCTTGGCTGGCAAGGCTTGGTGCTCCTCAGCCTTGCCAATTCTTTAATCAAGCCATTCACATTAGCTACCTCAGAATGGATTTAAGAATATAACCTTTGGCTCCCGGTTCAGAAAATCATGGTCATTATATTGTTTCTATTTCCTGATCCCATGTCTCTCAAGTCACAAAAGGCTTTCAAAGCCGGCTGCATAAACATTTACAATGGAAAAACTTATGCAAATGCATGTTAGTAGGCATTTTTGCAGCACCTTCCCTTTCTATAATCCCCACCATCACTTGATGAAAATATTTTGTGCACATACTGGTTACAAGTCAAATCAATGGGCTAATACTAAAATCATTCAATGGAAGCAACAGTCTGTTCTAGTAAATTGTTCCCTGACTGACACTCAGGTCCTCAGCCCCTGTTACAGGATTCTCTCTCCTCCCTCCTTGCTAGTACTGTCTATTCAACTGCAGCTACCCTTCTTTCACTGCTCCCTCCAAAAAGACAAAACTCTCCCCTGTGTTGTTACAAGCACATAAACAGGGAGGTACACGGGCTCTCTGCACCCTGGGAAGACACCCACTCCCCAGCCACCACTCCCTGGCAGTCCAACACCTACGCCCATGGGACAGTTACCCAGCCCCATGCCGCTCGGCAGCAGCACTGTCACCAGAATCTGACCTCAGAGACAAGCAGTCAGCTCAGAGTTATAAACAGCAGCACCACCTTCACCACTACAAAAAATGTACTTTCAGACAGAAAAAGAGAAACCTTCTTGTAATGTAATGTAAAGATTAAATTAGTTTCATTGCTCTGCTGCAAAATGGCAGCAAAGAGGATCTGAGAGGGTCCCACAAGGGCTTTCTTGATCTCTCCTAAGCAAGGAGCAACTGTCTTATCTCTCTGTAAGACAAAGTCAAATGTCTCAGATTTTACCTAGTGACTTCAGTCTCCTCTCACCCCTGCTGTCCTTCCTCCAGGAAAAAAAAACTACTCCTCACAAACCCAGGGCAGGAGGCCTGGCTTTCTGGTCTGTGACCTAACCCAGAATGTTGGGGATCAGGTCTTCCAGTACTTCTCTCCCTATTTCCCACATGAAACATTTACCCCACGAGCCACATTAATGATGCAGGTGGAATCACTGCTGTGCTGGGTATACTATGCACAGCTCCAGGAACTATTTCAAGGCTTTTTTCTGAATGCAACACAGTACAAGCAGGGAGCTCAAACATAACTGAACCAGAGCAAGAAAACTGCTTGGGAGGTCCCAGGCTTGGGACTGGGGTCACTAAAGATAAATACTTGACTCAAGTTGTTAAGACACTCCAGAAGTTCAAGAGGTTACTTTCTCTCAGAGCACAGCAGCAGTGCCTTTGACCGTTCTTTCCTTTTGAATCAGGGGCAAGAGCAGCGTGAGCAGTACAGCAGTACATAAGTATGGGTTTATTCAGCCTGGCTCCTAACCCTTCCCCACCCCATGGCCCAATCTGGTGGAACCAGCCGCATTCAGATGAGTGCTGCACATTCCCAGTGAGTACAGCACCTGTTTGCCTCTGTGGTGGGGAGGACGCAGGGGTGACCCCTGCCCAGCAGGGACAGCAGTGTGGGCTGAGGGCGCGGTGAACGCTGTACTTACAGCACGCAGAGTGCATATGCCGAAGCAATTGACTCGCTGGCCCGCACAAGGAAGCTGCCATCCTTGCCTACTTTGGAGAGCAGGTCTTCAGCTCTGGAGCGAGTGATGTTGCCGTGGTACCAGCACTGATCCATTGCTGGAGCTGGAGGAAACCTGAATGCCAACACAGGAGCTGCCAGAGCAGCCTGTGTGTGTGTGTGTGTAACGATCAGCCAGCTTCAGCTCACCAGCTTCCTGTTTCAATAGCACAGAGAGGGAAAGGAAACTCAGCTACGGACAACTTCCTCAACTCACACAGCTCAGAGAGTCAGTGTGACATATCCCTGCAGCCCCCCCATTATCCCTCTTCATGCTGCTGTTGAAGTGACTAGCAAGCCCATGTTCCCTGCCTTTCCCTCCCGCTTTGTGTCCGAAAGTCCCAGCTGGTGATCTCTTCTGCTCCCTCAGAGATTCAGTCCCCCAGGCTTTGGTGGCCTGCCATCCAATTTACAATCTCCTGTCAGATCCTTTGAGTTTTCATCTTTTTCCTGTCTTTCATCTTTTCCTGTCTGTCCTACCCACTACAGGTCTTCATGGGTAATAAACAAACCTCTGATCAGAAGCACACCATGCATTAGGATAAATAACACTGACTGTCCCATTCCTGCCTTGACTAGTCCTAATATCTTACTAGGTGTGAGGAGAGGACTTCGAAGAATTGAAAAAAATAAAATTACTATTGCCTGTCTCCATGCATAGAAGCAGAATGAAAGACTAATTTGTGTGGGGGATTTTTTGACCAAAGCTCCCTGTCAGCTACTGTGAGATGGATCAAAGATCTTTCCTTCTCTAAATCCCCAAAGGTGGGATAGAGCAAAGCCATGTCTGGCAACCTGCGTCAGAGGGGAGAACTTGAGCTTTCACTTCCCTTTTCTTTGTCTGTTCATCTGTCCCTCAGCTATGCTGTGTGGCATGCTTAGTGCTGCATCCCCAAGACATATTTGCAGCAATGCCACGACATTCCTACAGGGGCACTGCCTACATGAGAATTCTGGTTGTCTATCCTGTACCTCCAACCACTCTGCCCTCTGCATGTCCACATTTGAGCTGCACCTGAAAGCAGCAGCTGAGCTGGGACTCAAAGTCCAGAGGCAGAGGAAAGATGCAAATCCTGCTAGCTCTATGCAACTGCTGGTTCCCAGAGCCAGGAGAAGTGCTGGAACCGCAGTACCTGGACTATGCATGAAGTGCTATGCTGTACACTGCATGGACAGCAAGGCAGGAGAGAACAGACTGCCCCTGCACAGGGGAAGGCTAGAAAGTGTGAGTGTGGAAAGGGAGAGGGAACCAGAACAACCCAGCACCCATCTCTGTGATCCTTCTTGTTGCTTTCAGTTATACAGAGGCTTGGTCTGCAGTGTCCAGCTTAGCCTCTGCACTGAGAGATGAAACTGTGGGCAGCAGCAGCCCAAAGCTGTGCAGACAGAACAGGGCCCTGCTAGATGAGCAGAACTAAACTGTGCAGGGCTTCCTGTCCATGCTGAGCAAGCACTGTCTGCACACCAAAATTAGCTCAGCTGAACCTGGCCTTCAGCTCCTCCAACATCCACACCAGCGTTAGCTGACAAACTCCTACAGATTCGGGTGCCTAAATGGAGTCAGACACTGTATGCCATTAAGTGGCTCTGCCAGTGGACAGTAGCTGTAAGCTACAGAGTGGTTACAAGCTCTATTCTCTTAACCAAAGTGAGAATCTGCATATGGCAAAGGCACCATGCAGATGCTCTGACAGCCCTGCCTGGCCACAGTACACTGGTAACCTCACTTGCACCAAGTTCTTGGGATTTCTGATACCTCCAGTAGCTTCTCTGGAGCACAGCTGCAGCAAGAAGCAGAACAGCTCTGAATGTCAACCACTGCTTGACCTCACAGTGCTCTCCATGTAACAGACACATATCTGGATGCAGACAGATCTGATAGATCAGGTAGACAAAGCTGCTCACAACATGAGTTTTGATAGAGTTAAACTGTTTGGAGAGCTTCTCCTGATCTTCTGCAAACTAACACTAGGTAACAGGTACAAGCCCTCATTAGACATCTGAGGCTAATTAGCTGCATATTCAGCTCCTATCCATCCCACCACCAATATAGATTTTTAGCAAGCTGCTGTTATTTCCTTCAAATCCCGTGTCCAGGCACACATTACTCCTTGACTTGGAGACAAAAACAAGGGGAAAGGATCCAAGTACAAGTGATGATTGTGGTAATTGAATGTGTAGGCTGATTTCTGTGAGTATTTCTTGGTCCACAAAGAAAGCACAGTACAGCTCTAGCTGCTCAAAAGGTGAATCCCAATCCCTTAACATTAACAGATCTGTGATCCCTAATGGCTTGTCAGCTTGGAATAATATCTCCAAGACACTACAATAGACTTTATCTAAACTGGTTTTGCTATAAATGTCCAGGTAGTACTGTATCAGATGGTTGTCCATGCAGCAGCCTCTCCAGAACCAGTAAATAAATACTGTCTGTGCCATCATTCAAGATGTACAGTGGTCACCCAACCTCCCCCCCACACTTATATTCAGCCCGTGCACTGCATCAGCATGGGAACTGCCAGACTTGGCCAGATAAAAACTTAAGTAAGCTTTTCCATGCCATGAAACTAAAGTATTCCATAGTACCTGATGAAGAGGTTAAGTCTGTAGGGCAGCAGTTAGCTTTGCTGAAGTCTAAATATACTATTCCCTAATTAGGCATCAGTGACAGGCTGTTGGCCACAAAGGTTATTTAGACTCTGGATTACATCTAAAGAGCATATGAGTAATACCGAAAAAGTACGGGCTACTGGAGCCACTCTGCTACTCCAGCCCAGCATGTTACTGACCTGGTGCTTGGGAAAGGCTTGACAAGTTACAGGTGTATCTGTGAAGGTCATGAGATCCCTTCACTCCCTTGGTATCTGCAGCATCCTGAAAAAAATCTCCATAGTGAGGAAAGTCACGGCCTCTTTTCCCACCGCCTATGAAAGCTGTCAGTAGTAAAAGGCAAGGGTAGGAGCACTGTGCAAGCAGAGACTCACAAACCAGAGCAGTGACACTGCAAAGGATCCTATGGGACTTACTAGTGTTCACCAAACAGAGAGACCTCTGAAAAGCAGATGTTTTTCTTCACCAAGAAGGGAAACAAATATATTTTCCTTGCAGTCATTGAATGTGTGCACACATGCAGGATACCACACACTGAAACAAGTACAGATGGGTTCATATGCAGAATTTTGTCCAGAGGCATGGGTAACACTTTCCTAGCTCGATCTGCTCAGACGTGTCTTCCCTGGTAGCCATTTGTTTCTGGTCAGTCCCTTGTCTAGTAATTGTATAATGCCTCCTTTCAAAACATACTGCACAGTAGTAGAATAGCATCTCTCTCACCAAAACTAGAGCTGTTTCCTTCATAAATCTGCTGAAAAATTGTCTATGTTGGAAAGCCTTCTAGCTTGAGAGTTTTGTTGTACTCTAGCCTTGGTCAGTTCTCCTTCCTCTGACACTGGTGCTTTTTTTCTGAAAGTGGGGCAATGTTATTTGTTTGACATAGTGCCTCATATGCCAACAATACTCTGTAATAACAAGACATGGGGCTGTCAACAATGAGAGTAGTTGCTATGTGGGTCATAGCTTGGCACTTCTGTTAGAAAGACCAGCAAGCACTTCCCCTCCTGACTCTAAATTGGGAGCTCCCTCTGCAGACCTGTCCTGATCCTGCAGTTCCCATATAGGAAAAAAATGCCATTTTTGCCACGTGCTCTGTCCCCCAACATGGAAAGGTCCTGGTATCCTCAACGACTCTTGCTGTCACTGCCCAGGGAGAGGGAGCAGCCAGAGCAGGCAAGGTTTTCTTACACAGGGGAAACTGCACCTTCTCAATGCAGTGTAAGCAAAAGAGAGAGTAATCAAAGAAACACAGCATGGGAAGTAAGGAGAAGGTTAAGTTAGACAGAAGTCCCTGTGGTGCCTGGGAACTCAGCAGTACAGCCCCAAACACACTGAAGAAGTTGGCATGGAATATCCCAAGAGCAAGGCATTGCACAGCCTTGCTGAAATAAGGAGACAGAAATCCCTGGAAATTACAGGTGCCCGCATTAATATGCTGGCTGCAAGAAGCAGTACTCCGTACCAGAGACAAAGCAGTTTCCTGAAGAAGATGACAGCAGATATAGGGTAGTAAGCCCAGTGCCCTCCCTAGAAGTTTGTCCACAACTTACTAAATACCACTTGGCATAACCCTGCTGCCATCTCTTCCCTTGTAGTCCCTGTGCTGTCTACACACGTGTCCCTGATGAAGTCTACCAGAGACCTCAAGGTGAGTAGCCCTATACAAAGGTCACACTTGTTTTGGGCTCATGATATGTAAAAAGGCACCCAAAGAGAAAGGCAAAAAGGGAGAACAGGCAATAGAAAACCAAAACATGTTAAACTGTGGTAAGTTTAATGGACTTCACAATCTACTAATACAACAAGCCAGCACCAAACTGTGTGCAGGAGGAGTAGAAAAACCCCTTTTGCTGAGGGATAACAAATGACAGTAAAAAGCATCAGCAAAGATGATTTTCAGAGGCATGCTGATGGAAAGGCTTGAGACTCAGTGTTCTGAGGGAAAGGCTTGCTTCAAGGTGAACATGACAAAAATAATCTCTTCACATTGTCTGTGGGTCCCATATTCAAAGAGGCAGGAGAACAAAGGTGAGCCATCAGGCCCAACACCCATGTACTGCAGATCCGAATAAGCACACAGGCCCTTAAAGAGTATGCTGGGTTTTGTCCAGTGCGCTGGATTTAAAGGGCTTTTGTTGAGGTAAATTCCTAAATCTTTTCGACCCCTTGGGTCTGTAGGATGAACGTAGAGTAACCAACTATCTTGACATGTGGCATCAGGGGGAGGTGGAAAGGCAGTAACACTTCCATGGCATCCAGAGGGAGGTTCTACTAGCATTTCAACCCGCTGGCCTCCCTTGAAATCCAGCCCATGGTTGTAGCTGACAGCCTGGATCCTGGCTCCTCTGTTGCTCCTTGCATTGCAGTAAAGGACCTTTCTGCCACAGGTATGTACCTCTGCTACCTGGCACTCCACCGCGCTCTCCTCCCCCACAAAGTTCCCCTTCTCCCATGTTGTCCCATGGTCAGAGCTAATGAAGCAGAAGGCATGAGGGGTGGGGTGTTGCTTTGGATCCAAGATACGATAGGCATAGGCAGGAATCACAAGGCTCCGGGCCTCGTTGAGCAATTGTAAGCCATGACCCGGCCCCACCGCAAACGTGGCCCAGTTCTTGTATTCATTCCTAATGGTCCTGTCAGTGACATCCTGGGCAGTGCTCCAGGTGCGTCCTTGGTCCATGCTAGTGATATAGCAGAGACGTACCAGGTTAATCTTTGTCCTCAGCTGATGCTGCTCAGAGATCTTTCCTGGGACAGCTATGAAGAACAAGATGAGTTTTCCTGAGACCTCATCATATACCGGGCAGGGGTTCATAGATCGGTGGCCTTCCAGCTGTGCACTGACAAGAGTTTCCATCCTTTTCCACTGCCAGGGCCCATGCGAAAGGAGATAAGAATGGAACACACTGTTACCAAGAGCGCCACGTTATAGTGCAAGGATGTCTGGATAAAAGCTAGAGAAGAGCATGGGAAGAACAGAAACAGGATAATGGATAGAGCAAGAAATGGAACGACAATCTGGCATCACAAAGGCAAATGAAGATTATTTAGATGGCACAAAGCATGTACACTTCACCAAGCACGTGGGTTATGTCCTTTTCAATTACTACTCCCTGAGGAAATGACAGCAGCATATCTCAATGCAGCTGGTGGCTGATGACACCCTGTAAAAAGCTATAGCGGTTGAAATTTCAGAAATCCTCACATATATACATATATGGCACAGAGACATGCCCGGTGGTCAAAGTGTGCTAGTAGAGACACTGTGCTGTGTCAGTGTTTTTTAGGATGTCACAAAGAAACCCAAACCCTTTTCAAGCATCCTGGATGATGACAAACCTCTTTTCATTTGGGCTCCTGTTCCTCCATTTGGATGTGAATTTATGTGAATGGGCAACCCAGCCTATACTGAGGCACCTTGCTAGGGCTGATTGCGTGGCTCTGGTGTGGAGATTTGGGCCCTGAGCTGTCTGACTCAGAAAATAGGTCACAGAGCTGGTATAACTACCCAGCAAGCCCTGTTTTCTTCAAATGAATAGCACATAACATAATCATGTTTCCAACACTAGCATTGCAATTAGCAAACTGTGACTACATAGTGTTATTGGCTGGGTAAGCAAAGCAGTAGTTTCCAGTAAGATTATATTAATTAGCTTTTCTGCCCTGATTTGCTGATTAGCCTTTTTGTTCATATCTTATCTTTTTCTGTTGAACTAATATTAACTTCTATTGAAAATCTAATATTTCCATTCTAAGAAACTCTAGCATATGAACACAAATTACTAAGTTTATGACCAACTGAACCCCACTAACTGAATTACAGGGAGTTACACAAGATGTTACCTGAATAGTATGACACTGCAGGTGGGCTCAGAGGCTGCTTCTGCTAGGCAGACTCCAGCTCTTAAGAGCCTATAATCTAATACAACCAACAAAGGTTTGGAATAGAAAAATAGAATTACTTTTTTTTTCCCAAGACATTAATGTCTTTGCATATGTAAAAAATTATTATAAATAGAGTTTCCACCACCCCCAGCTACCTGGCAGCATAACTGTTAATAATAACTGGTAGGTTAATAAGGTAGCCAATTCACTGGCACTGGAAAACCAGGCACTTTTTTTGCATGGGGAGACTAGCCATTCCCAATTGTTTTTTAAACCAGGAATTAGTCCTAAAATGATGAATAATAAAAAAAAATAATAGTTACTGATTGCTAATTTTCTCCTCCCTATCTTTGTGGCATTTCTTCCTCTTCCTTGAGGCATTTCTGCTTCTCCACCACATTCTTTCTGCTACAACAGGACTTTTGTCCCATCTCTGTATCTGCATCCCCATCTCTGCAATGATGGGTCAAAGCCACCCCTAGAACTTCTACTCCATTTTAGTCCCCCCAACAGCTGCCCATAGAGTTGGATCCCAGCAGTTATAACAATATGTGCATTATTTACATGCAGATTTGTCTCCTGTACCTGGGGAGGAGAAGTTGCCCTGTCCCTACAGTAAGAGGGCAAGTACATTCAACTCATTGGGGGCAGGTGGGCAGAACAGGGACAATGTCCCCTGTTTCCTCTCTGCACTGGTACCTGAACGTGCTGTGTGGTGGGGTCATACATGCCTCTGCGCATGGCTATCAGCTTGGCATGTTCATCCACCAGGTCCTCTCGCTCCTCAGCAAAGGCCAGGATCATGCTGAACCGTGGCAGGTAGAGCAGGGCTGGGATTCGATAGCTCCAGGTACCGTTCCGGAATAACGTTTCTTGCTCCAAGACAGGGAATGCAGCCATTGTGCTAGAGGGAAAAGAACAAAGCACACTGCATTTAGACCCAGCAAAGTGTAATAGGCCAGATTCCACTGCTTTTTCCTCTCCCTGCTCAGTGGGACCTTTTCTGCTTTGAAACATATTTTCTGCTACTTTCACCTTTGTCTTTTCCTTCTGCTTTTCCAAAGAGAACCTATGCATAGCATAGTAGCTGGAACTCAGGCCAAACTTACCCAGGAATAGCCTGGTTGGTCTGACTGGAGCGTGGCAAGGTAAGTATACTAAATACAGTTAATGAAAAAGCTGTGATTTGTTGTGTCTTTTTAATTAAATGTGCAGGTTGGGTTGTTGGGGGGTCTTTTGGTTATTTTTTTTTGTTGTTGTTGTTTTTGGTTTGGTTTGTTTTTTTGCTGTTTTGTTTTTTTTTTTTGTTTACTCTGTAATTAAGAAGACTGTTGATAATGAGACATAGTAATTTCCTTCAGAAGACCATTAATTTCTCTGTTGATGTTGTATCCAAAGCTTGGCACAGAACTTCTGCTTTGCCAAATATCAGCTTAAAATCCCATATAAATGACACACTGAGGCATTCCCAGGCCCCAGGTGTGCTCCAGTTTGAGGATGGCAAGCACTGAGCATGAATAAGGAATGTAAAAGAACACCCCTTCTTCCATAAGATCAAAGAACATTCTGAATGGTGTTGCATCACTTGGGACAGAACTCCTGACCAGGCAGAAACTTTGTCCTCTTTACAATGATTTAAAAGGTTTGTAATGAAGGAAAGCAAACACGAGAGACAATTTAAGGAAGCTGCCTCTGTGTAACTGGTCTGTGCTATGCCCCACGTATCCTCTCTTCCCCTCCTCAGATCTACTCAGCCCTCTGTCTTCTTGCACCAGTAAGCCCCCAGTAAAAAAGCCAGTAGATTGAGGGAATTATGTCTCAGCAGATGGGGAGGAAGAAAGGGGGGAAAAAAAGAAAAATATAAAAGGAAAAAAAATTCTCACATGATGCACTAGAAACTGTAGGCTTGAATATTCCCAGCTCAGCAGAGAAGGCGGGGAAGAAAAAAAAAATAAATATTAAAAAATCAAGCCTTAGATTTCTGACGCATTGAGTGGGTAGGATGGCAGGAAGAAGACGACAATACACTATGAGTAAGAAATTCAAATGCCTCCTACCTCGCTGAGGCAAGACTTGCTGCCCTTTTTGTTGACGATTCTCCTATTTACCTAAATTTTGGAAAGTGCTATAGCAGCTACTGGACACAAATGAGCTCCTGATGTTCTTGAAGGTTGCCTTGATAATTCAGGAGCAGATATGGAGGCAGCTTCAGAGTGCTTGGACCTACCTGGAGAATAGTTTGCACTCTTCCGTCTTTAAGAAGATTATATGAGCCAACCTAACTAACATAGACTTGCTCAATAATTTTTTTTTACAGTGTTTATTTCTGAGTTAGGAAAACACATATAAACTGAGTTTATTCTCCAGACAAGTCTGAAGCACAAGGCAAGCTAGCTCACAGGACCATACATTCCAGTCTATCCAGATCCATAGCTAGACAGTGAGTGTTCAAATATTCTTTCCTTTCACCTTCCAGATGCTAAAAATATCACTGAGAATTTTGAACTCATAGTACTGCTCAGAAGGGTCTGAACTGCACTGCTCTAGCTAAAGTGAGCTGTACAGTCCACAGCAAGCCACAGCTCCACTGCCAGTCTGATCCAAAGGCACTGGAGAGGGAAGTCTGCCTCCCAGGAGCAGCTGCTCCCTCCTCACTGTCACAGAAGATACAACAGTGCGAGGAAAGACAGAAGCACCGCTACCATACAGAGTGTTACCAGAACTGGATCACAGCTATCCATGCAATAACATGAAGGAAATAGGAAGACCTTCCTAGAACAAATAACTGCTGTTTGCTACTTACCAGCACAGATCTGGCTATTTATGGCTCCTGAAACAGAAACTCACCAGTGTGCTTCCAGACTATTTAAAGGGAGATTATTTAAAGGGAGATTAGTCAGCCTGTCGAGTGTAGCATAGGTTCCCTAGCGTTCCTTCTCATGATGCCATCCTGATCTTGCAGGCCTGCTTCAGAGCAGGGCAATGGGGAAGGAAAACAATGGGAAATAAATAAAGGAGAAGAAGAAAGGGAGAGAGAGAGAGATCTGGGCTGGCCTGTGAAGTCCTTGATGGAAAGCCAAGAGACTGGTGCCACGGGAGGCCATGCTGCATGGGAGTCCCTCCTGTGTGAGCCTGTCACCTGCACACAGATCTGCCCACACTCTCAGCCCCTCTGTGACACACTCACTGTGAGTGTCACAACATCTTCCACTTACTGCCAAATGGGGATTTAGGAAGTAGCTGAATTGGGAATAGCTCCATAGAAACAAGCCTGAGGTTCCTGGACACAGCAACTATAATCAAGGAAAGTACTAGAATCAAGTGACATTTCCATCTATCCAGAGACTAAACATGTGTGTGTGTGTGTGTGCATGTACACTTGTACACGCACTCCCTACACACAGTATACGCATAGCATAGCACAGATGCTATGAATCCATCTGCAGAGAAACTTTTCTATCCCTTTTTAAACACACAAAGTCAGTATTCAGCTTTCTCTATGTTCTTTCTTGTGGATTCTCATGCAGAGACTGCGTCATAACAGTTTGAGTTTCTCACAGAAACAAAAATGCAGGATCTTTAAATAAGCTTTAACTTCATAATATACATATAAATTAAAAGGAAGAAAATAGTGCTGTTTTAGTTACTTGTGTAGCCAACTGAAAGGAATTGATTTATCTTTGGACCCCAACCTGTATTCAAAGGCATGCCTACTAACTAGACCCTTCTGAATAAAAAAGAAGTAAAATTGGCAAATATTGACTGGACAGCCATATGAAGTGTTCCTATGCTCATACTCCAGAACTGTGGGAATTCAAATCACACATGCTAGTCCTTCCATGGCTACACTGCCAGGGGATGCATGTGTCCACAATGCTACTCCATTCCTCAACCCTACTAAAATAGCACTATCTGGCCTGCAAAGAAGAAAACAGTGTTGCAGCCAGCATACTCCAAGGACATGGACAAGACAAAGTTCACAGTAATATCTTTTGAAATACTAAGAGCTATATTGGAAAAAAAAAAAAAAAGAAAAGAAAAAAAAAGATAAGCTTCTGGGAATACAAAGGCCTGAAACAGAAACAAGAGACTGGAGAGCTGTACACATGAAGACAAAAATTGCTCAGACCTGTATCAACTCAACAACCTTGGAGAGAAGAGTTACCTGTACTTTTGTGAACTATAGGAGTAAGAATGGGAAACTGGATGTAACAATTGTTTTCCTAAGAGAAAATAACATAGCTGGTCACCTCTTTCTGGATGACAGAGTTGCTAGTGAGGAGAAGGGTAATTTATCATGTAGCCATAAAGCCAATACCCCCTACTATGTTTCCATGTTTACTGGAGTCTTTAATTTATTTTTCAGGCTTTTCCTTGCAAAGTGTCTTGTTCAGGGAGGCTGATGTTTACCTGCAATTCCTCTCCAAAGCACGAGGGAGGCTGCTGCACCAAGATCCAGTACCTCACCTCTGGGCAGGACTGGGCAGACAGGGGAAGATGAGCACACTGGAAACACTAAGAGAAGGGGGAGTTAAACTGGAGGAAGCCATTACTCATCATTTGCAAGTTACACAGCTGTAATGATTTCCAAAGCAGAGACTGTTTCCAGCACACCAGAAGAGTCAAAAGAAACAACAGTTGTCAACAAGTGAATCTATGGCGTATTTAATGCCTGGAAGGAGCCCAAGTGCCAGTAAGGAAAAGGTGCTGGCAGACACCAGAAGAGGGTACTTGTTCCTTCCACTTCTGCCCTTCAAGGCAGCTCACATGGACTTGGAGCAGGACGAGCCATTACATGTTTATTTGCTTTAATCCTCTCCAAGAAAGTGAGTAAAAAGCATAACATTTCCACCAGCCTCAGCTTCTGTGAAAACCTGTTCTGAACATGATCAGAAACAAGATCAAATGACAGCATGTCTTTAAAACAAACCAACAGAAATGAAGTAATATGCTGAACTCGATCCCTTGGTCCCCATCAGAGAGCTCTACACTCTGTGTAGCAGGTAGCTTGTTCTTTAATTATTTCAGATAGGTCCCAAAAGAACTATTCTACCCATTAAGGGAGAGTCTGGGGAAAAAACACAATCAAAAAACCCAGAGAGAGTCAAGTGCAAAACTCAACTAAAATTCTGCTTTCAAGGCAAGCACAAGAACCCAGGACTGGCTGCTTTCTACTCAACATCAGACCCGGACTTGCAGTGTTTTCCAAATGTATAAAGTCAACCAAGCGTTATGCCAAAACACACTCCTTGTCTCACTTAAAGGGAAATAAGACATTTCCATTGGGATCTTGCATAGAGGGGCCCCAAAAGTAGTCAAGTTCCAGTTGTATAGAGCTAAGAAACAGAAGGCCCAGTTTTCTTCTAGAATAATTGCTGCACAGTGCACTCCTGCATGGAAGTTTTCCTTCCTCCTAAGCAGCATGACTGTGCCTGTTCCTGCCATAGTCCAGCATCAGAGCACTCCATCTCTACCCTGCTTATGCCCTTAGACCAGACCTTACACTAAATCTAGGCTATAGAATTTCTTAACAACCTAGGCAACACACATTTATTCAGTCTACTAAATCACCCTCAATGTAAAGTCAGAAAGGTGTTATCAGCAGAAACTGTCAAACAACAAGCCTGAACAAACAGAAACACTCAGAATTCTAAATTGAAAAAGACACAAAACTGGAATTACTTTAATCCAGCAGCAACCTTGAACTAAACAGAAGGTTTATTTTGTGGTAAAAACTTCATACACCACACTTACAAGGGGGTTTTCCATTTCCCTAGCACATGCTCTCCTAAACAATCAGTGTCTGCTTTCAAACCATTGTGGCTCAGCTTGGCAGTAGCTCCTGTGCCTTAAAGTGGAGGTTTTCTTAGCAGGGGAGAAGAATTACATGCAGCAGTATTTTTCTTAAAATATATTTGGTGGAAGAATACAAAAACTGCATTCCTACTTGAACCTACAAAATGTTGTATCTACCTTTTTATTCCCTAGCAATGTCCACAGTTATGAAAGAGAAAAAGAAAAAGAAGAAAAATAAATACCTTTTTTATTCTGTGTCTTCTGGAAGTCACGTCAAAAGGGAAAAAAACAGAACCAAAAAGCACTCCTATTGGATTGGACAAAAGGGAGGCTCAGCACACTCTTACCAACTAATCTCCAACCTGTAAAATTATTTATGTTGGCAGCAATGCTCGCTGTCTTGGATCCCCAGGAAAAGCTGTCAGCTGGCATATAAATACAAGCTTACTTTTAAATAACAAACCTCTTTTGCATATTTGCATAAGGGGTGGTTCCATGTGAACCAGAAAAACAATAGGGAAAGACTTTTACATTATTATAGTAATTAAGCAGCATATTTCTACCTTCATGGGTTGGCACACTGTGGCACGGCTGTTGGTTCTATACAGTTCAGCATGCTGTCTTGTTTCTTGGTCCTCTACTCCCCTAATGCTGAGGAAGGCAAAGTTCCTCTGGTTGCAGCATGCGGACTCCCAGTGCTTTCTCTGAGTACTGAGCTCTGGGAAAGTTTTCCTAAAGAATCTACGAAACTGTTATAACCAACAGGTGATGGTGCTGGAATAATCTAACATTCTGGCTCCACACACCTCCAATCCATCAACATGTTCTTTCTGGATAAGAAATGGGTTAACACAGGAGTGCCCAGGCAGGAATGCAGGAATGACATGCTGATGCATTCAGGTGCAGCTCCCAGAGCCTCTGTGAAAGTGTTCTGAGGCCCAACTATCCTAGAAGCTGCAGGCAAGGAGCTACTGGAGGAACCAAGCAGGGAAACAGGGAGAAGAGTACAAGCCTAAGGTCACACCTGAGGAACAAAAAGACAGCAGTACCCCTTCTCCCAGCTGTGCCCTGGCTGGCTGAGAGGCAGCACCTGCAGCTGCTGCAAGCACCCGAGCAAGTCATTTCACAGCTACATTGTGCTGCTGCTGCGGTCGGAGGTGACAACAGTATCCCATTTCCTACCCCATTTCTTGCTCCGTCCCTTGCTTTCCCCTCTTCTCTACTGAGTTTCCATTGCTGCCATTAACATTTCTTGTCTTTGAAATGATCTGAAAGAATGAGAATAACAGTCCTGTGAACAGATCTTGCTAGTCATGGAAAAAGAGTAAAAAAGGTCTCATTTGATGGTAGCTGTGACTGATGCATGCAAGCCAAACAGGAAGCTGCAAAGGCGTGGATTTACAACTGATCAGATAACCTACCAAATCAAGGCGATGTTTCTGTATTATTCTGTTTCTCTTAAGCAACCCTGTATCCTTTCCTGTGCCAGCAGGAATGCTCGTTTTATCTTGGCAAGTCATCAGAGGATACCACACTGGCAGAAAATTAATCCGGGGGAAAAAAAAAGGTGAACAGTTTCTGCCAGGTCACTGTCCTGGACTGCGTCAGCAAGAGTCCATCAAGCAGCAGAATCTGCAGTTGGAGCAGGAGCATGAAGCTGCTGACAGGAGGAGCAAACTCACCACCCAGACTAGCACTTACTGGATCTAATTAGCTGCATCATAAAACCACACCCCGTGTTTACGAATCTTGACTAACTGGGCAACTAAAGTACAGCCTTCACTGGGGTACACAAGTGAAGACCAAAGGCATTTGTATCTCCCTGCATTATCTGGAATCAAACAACAGTGTGAGGAAAAGTCCCTCCAGAGACAATGTCATTGATATCCACCAGATACTAACTTTTAACAGTGGCTCCTGGAGAAAATCCAGAGTGAAGTAAAGCAGAAGATATTGAAGAGGCTGCTAAGGTGCCAGCTGCCTGAAAGCTAGACATGAATGATTGCTTTATGGATTTCTTCACCTTTTTTCTTCTCCCTGCCTAGCAGTGTTATTCAGGTGATTTTCTGAGTCACACACTTGGCTTCTGCAGACAGACAACCCATAAATACTCATTTGTTCAGCAGAAATCACCTTTCCAAGCTGCAGCTTAAAACTGGTTGTTCATCTCTTCTGAGTGGAAGTCCCAAGTGTGGTGGCAATGGTTCCATGGGCTATGGTGGAAGCATGTATATAGCAGAGTGGCTCTGCCTCTGGACACCCCCCCTTATCATCTCTTTCTCTCTAAGTAAGAATCCATACATTCTCCTGCACCCCCCAGTGGGTTGCCCCACTGTTATAAATACATATTATAATATTGGCTTTTCACAAATATTAAAATGGATGTTATATGTATAATGTTAAAGTAATTTTGCTATAAAATATATAGTTTTTATTTCTGCTATTAACCAAACTTACACATAGTAGTGAAATAGCTGATACAGTTATGCTTGTGGTAATTGAACTGCCTGCTTGGTTGGGATAACATCCAACAAATGTATGATGAAGACCCCTGCTACTATCAGCACCTACTGTCTGTAACAAGTATGGACCAAAGCCCAAGCTGGGGGTGATAATAAGAACAGACTGAAACCACAGCCAAAAATGTGCATGCTCTAAAAAGGTGGATTTGAGGAGGATCCATGCTAAACAGTTCTTGGAACACGTTAACTAGTTTGGGAAAAAGTATAAATATGCATAATTGTTTATGAATATGTAGTAGGCTAATGCAATAGAAAAGGTATGTAAAGGGGTGTCTCCGAGTCTCCTATTGTCCTTTATTAAACTTTTAAATTTTACCAGGAGAGTGAGCCTTGTTTTTCACACCCACCTTTGACCCACTTCCCAGGACCAGTCAGTATCAGACATGGCTGTGCAAAAGCCAACAGTCTAGAAAGGCTAAATCTACTCCTGAAATGAAGGATGTGCTGCTTAGCCCTGCCATGAGGTTTAAATGAGTGAATGCCTGTGCACCATGGTCCCACAATCAACATGTGGGCACCCCGCACTGCCTTCCTGTAGCCACCAACACCACTGACAGCATCCAGGCTCCAGCACTGCTGTTCAGCCTCCAGCCCACAGCACAGACCTCTATTTGCAAAATTCCTCCCTTCTGATAAAAGAAAAGGTGCTTTTCCCAAACAACATGTGTTCTAAACTATTTTACAAAATTGTTCCTTATTAACTATCAGAAATGGATGTCCCAGTGTAGACATGCACAGCCTGAACCTCCTTCTTTCCTTTCAGTGTAAGTCAAAATCAGTGTCACTACTGAAGTTTAAAACAGTTTTAGGCCTGAGGGGGATCAAAATCTTCACTTCTATTGTTCCACACTTATTTCATTGCCCTTATATCTGATTGTTGTAATGAAAACGTTTTTAAAAAGGTTGAAAAATGCAAATAGGATGTGTGGGTGCATGAATAAGAGGATGTAAAAATAATGCAGAAGATAATATAATGACAGAATCCTGAACAATGGAGCATTTGATTTTGGAGAACGGTGTTCAGTTTTGGGTGCCACCTCTTAGAAAAGATAGGGCAATAGCTGCAAAGGGAGGCTGAGGAAGAAAATTCAGAAGCTCAAGAGCATATGTGGAAAGAAATTAGCAGGAGAACAAGAAATGACACATCTAGTGAGTGACATGCAGTCCATTAAAAATTGTCAATGTATATTTCCCCTGCAAAATGCTCAAACCTCATTCCATTGATTCCCAACATCATTAGAAAGGCAAGGCTGGCTCGAGTAATTCAGTGTTTTTGCTATGCTGTACAGTGTAGCTGCTGTTGTCAGGCAGCTGTAGTTCAAATCAAGAGGTCTGTGGGGTCAGATCATGTGAAGTGGCAATTACACAGTACTGCAAATTTTAAGTTAAAACATGATGTGCTGCTTTCCAGGCATTGGGGAACATGGTACTGTTGGTGCAGAAGATAAATCCTATAGATCTGGGCTTTGACTAAAAGTCTGCTCTGTCCGGAAGAAAAAAAAATATATATATAAGCAAGAAAAAGCCAAAGTAATAATAATTATGAATATAACAAGCAAATACTAATGACAGAGCTCTTTGGGGAACAGGGTTCACTGGATGTGAAAACATTCACTGTTCTTTTAATGCCCATTCTAGTTAGGGAAAAGAGCTTCTGAGCACATTTGAGACCAGTACCTTGCTATCTTTATCAACTGTAGGTGAAACAGGCATAAAGAGCAGGTACTCTTTGGGTTTGTACTCTTTCACACTCCACTGACTCCACTTGCATTACTTTTTGATTTCCATCAGGAGGAGTAAGCACAGAATCATGCTGCTGGTGCCTCTCTCACAGTAAATACAATTTATTTCCTCACCTTGTGGAAGGAATTGGACAAAATCAAAAAAATACTCCCTTAACTCAAAGGGCAACAATGTTACCCCACAGCAGACCTGTAAGCCTTCTGGCACTCCATGATGAGTCATAGGTTTGTCACAGGGAAGCTTCCTCACCCTGTGAGAGACAACACCCAATAAACAGCCTGCCTATTATACACATTACACCAATTGTCCATTTACTTTGCCCATTTGGAAGAAAAAGAAAACACTATTTTTGCTAACAAAATGAACGGCACGATCTATTGGGAGCAAAGGAAGAGAGGTGGTGAGGTTTGAGTACAGAAAGAGGATTGTAGAAGCAGGATTTATTTAGCCCTCAGAAAAAAAAAAACACTGAGGAGGAGTCACTGCAGCAATTTGATGACTGGAAAATGCAATAAAACTGTAGCTCCTTGCTTCATGTACTCTGTAGTGCTTGGACACTCAGATAAGCAAGTCTGAAGCACAAGGCTATCTAGATTCACCCTGGGTAATTCTTGCAACAGAGAGGAGTTCTCCAAATTCCACTGCATCCCTTATTCCTGAGTCCTGCCAGCTCTCAGACCAGGAGCGCGCAGGCCTGATGGTGACCTTGATTAATCATTACAGGATTAATTGGTGGCAGCCCTCTATGCCCAGGCCAGGCCTTCAGCTGGTATAAAGGGACATTGACACTGGTGACCATGAATCTATGATGTCTGAGCTCAGATTAACTCAAGCTTAACTCAGTGAACATCTTCCATGGAGTAGGCTGGGCATACAGCTGCATTTTAAAAAAAGTAATGTTGTGGCCAATTAAAATATTTTGAAATTAACAAGACTTAGCAAGTTCAGTAAACTTCAAAAAGAAAATAAAAAGCAAAGGAAATATTAGCATCAAATTCAGCAGGCTATGTGATGCTTTTTCTAAGAGTTAATCCAAATGCAGTGTTAAAAATACAAAGTGAGTTATCCTAGGATGGAAGAGAAAATTCTCTCCTAGGTATATCATTGATCTAAGCAATCACTATTATTTTTCTCCCTTTGAAGCACTGGGCATAAGTTGCCCCCAGAAGAGGGACATTCAAATCACAGCAAGCAAGTAGCCTTGTAATAAGAAATTATTTCAATAAGGAGAATTATCACAGGCATTTGAACTGAAATTGAACTGAACCAAAAAGCCTTAAAATAAAACCGGGCTGGCTCTGCTATATCCACCCCAGTGCCCAGGTATGTGGTCACACATGAAATTAAGAAATGGCAATCTAAAAATAGTCATAAATATGTAGGTCTTTTCATCTCAAATGGCTGTAAATAATGTAAAACAAGAGTAGCTTCTCAGCCAGTGGGCCTTAAAAATGGAAGCAAATATTATTTACTGTTTCCACTTGAGTTTGCAGATTTGGACCAAAGTTTTGCCCAGTTGTTAAAGATTTATTCGGGAGGTTTAACAATCCCCTGTCATTACCCTTGGCACAAGCAGTGCAAAGGACGTTCAGGGCATGTTTGTACTAACTTATCTGGGTAAAGAGAAAGCTGTTCCTTTAAACTTTGTTTGCTGTGACTCTGGAAACTGAGCAAACAAAATCTGAGGGACACTTTACTCCCGAGCAAAACTGACAGGAAAGTACAAGGACTGAAGGACAGCAACCCTCTGTAGGACATACCTACCTCTGGATTCACAACTGAATTGCAAATCACTAAAGGTTTGGGGGAGTTTAATTCAGACGTTTTGGACATACCTCACCCCGATGACAAAGAAGAGACTGGCTCAGCCTCTGAGTGTCAGGTGAGTAAAATCCTGTTCTGGGGGGATGCTGGAACTGCCTGAGGAAGAAACCTCAGGCCACAAATAAAGGCACAAATCCAGTGCCCAAGAAAGAACTGACTTTGCTCTACAAGCAGAGTCACACTGAAGGAGTCCTGTGCAAGCCAGAGACAGCACAGTTGTGGCACTGTTTAAACACTGGCTGACAGAGAGGAGAGACACCACTGGCACAACCTGGTAGGCATAAAACCCACCACCCACAGGGAGGAAGCCTAGTCAGAGGGGAGACCCAGACTGCACAGAATGGCATTAATGTGACCAACTGAACTGCATACATTCCCAAACCAGCCAAGCTGTGTGTCTTTTTCCACAGGCAGCACAAGTTGTGATTTTTCCTGTCAAACGTTTATGTGTGATCTTGCTTTAAAAATATATATATAAATAAAGACAGGAAATATGAAAACCAGCCTGTTTTCCTCTTACCTCCAGGCTGATCCTTCCCCTGAGCCAATTTTTCCTTTCACTCTCAGGAGGCCAATTGCTGTGAATCCAGTGTAGCTGCGAACTCTGTCCCAGCACTCATGTATGTTCTTAAATGCTCGAAGTAAACAAGGACTCAAATTTCTAAGAACAAACCAGCTCTTCTGATCTTAAACTATCAACAGATTGGACCTTTATTGTGGAGCTGTCACTTCCAGACCTAGCTGATAGTAGGGAATTGCACTAAAATAATGAAAGCTATTTGGAATATTGTGCTGAACCTGCAAGAAGTACTAATTGGCTGGTAACCATTTTAAGAGACAGACAGGAATTTTATTCAGGGCTGATTTTCTACAGATTCAAATTGGTATTGTTAAATCTACTTTAAGAAAAACTGTAAATACAGAAGAATTTTACATACCGTACAATACTGTCCGTGAAACACTGCAGTAACTGCCAGAGGAGAAGAACCCAAAGAGCCCATTGTCCCACACTGCTATCTTTTGGTGAGGATATTTGCAAGACAATGTAAGCTTTAACAATATAACTACCCCATCTGTCCCTGAGTATGTGACCATTGCCTGGAGATTTCACCCAGATTTTCCTTTTCAAAATAGCTTGTTCTATGATTTCTACAGGCAATTATCATTCCCCCCCACCAATAGTTGTTGGAGGAAATAATCCATGTTTCCAAGCAGCGCCCCATGGAAACTGTCCCATCATATCTAAAATAAGGAAAACTGACAAGACTCAGTAAAGCCTGAAACAATCTGGAACTCTCATCTCCCTCTTGCCTTCTCTTTCCTATGTGAAATCATATTGGAAACAGATGTCTATGAAAAAACAGGTCAGTCAGGTTACTCAATCTGCAAAACTTTGACTTTGCTATTCCAAGAGGGAGCAATTCCTAAAACAAGAACCCTTTTTAGGACCAGTTGCAGTCAGCTCAAATAAAACTTAAAAAGAACAACAGGGCCACTGAGGAACTAGAAATCTAGACAAGATGCTTGCTTTTCACTTGGGGACTGAAATGTAGAAAACATCAAATGAAAAATAACCAAAACCAAGAGAATATTCAAACTAGTTCATTTTTTCCTTTAATTGCAGTATATTCCAGAGTTCTTTTGAACACATCAGGTTTTCTCGTGTCATGCTCTTTCACTTACACTGATTTCCTGCTCAAGTAACTCAGAAGAAAAAAAGACTATAGAAAAATGCAGGAGTATTCACAAACTAAAATATACTGCACCCAGTCCAGAGATAGGGAACTAAGACTCAGAGATGGGGAACTAAGACTGACATGCTCAAGATTGCCCAGGGAGCTGCAGCAGAGCTAAGAAATTACATCTTCTCTCCCAGAACCCAATCCTGTGTCACAGCCATGAGATTAGCTACCCTCAGCCCAGCCTTCCTCTTTCTGTGCCTAAAAACTGGGAATGAAGAGAAGGGTAAAAACTGCTGTTAGAAGGAAAGATCCAGAGGTGAAGGTTTTGTCAATGTTTTCCAGTACTTGGGTAAAGTGAGCTACAGAATTGCAGTTGCAGACACCATGGCACTAATTTGACAAGAAGATGGAGACTCCCTGTGGATATACACACAGTCAGAGCACTGCACATGTCCCTCATTTTCCATAGAGCCATGCTGGCTAGTGCTGCAGCTGGCAGATTAGAAGAAAGTGGGGAAGGCTTGGGGTTGATTGCCCTGGGCTAGTCCCCCAGTACTGGGAGAGAAGAGACTGCTGTGCACTGGGAGCTGCAGTCCAGCAAGCCTCTCTTCCCACCGGGGTATAAAAAGGGCCATTTCTGAAGGGAAAGTTTGCATCGGTCAATGCTGTTTGCTAATGAGTTTCCACAGTTGTGTATCAAGTACTTTTCCTGAGTTACTGAAGACACATGCAGTCAGAGTAACAAGCTGCAAGAACAGAATCAGATTATGTCATGTTTGAAATTAGCTGAAATTAGCTTAGTGCAGTTGACAAGGATAGCATGGCATAGCAGCACTCCAAACCTGCCTGGCTTTTCAAACTAGCAGTAACCAGCCTAACAGGATTCTGATGTCTTAGTGACTTCTGGCTCCCTTGCAGCTACACATTTGCAAGCAGATTCACCAAACAGGCACTCCTTAGACCCTCCACCCAGTAAACACTGAGGAAGGAAAAAGTGAGAACTCTACTATTTCTTGGTCAATAAAATTAGCCTTCTCTTTCCCTCCTTCTGTAGGGAAGTTTTCAAATTAAAAACCCTGTGAATTCTTACCTCTCTGCAGTTCAAACAAGCACCTATGCTCATTTCTTCCATAATAAGTGTCTAATATACAACCAGCAAATCTAGAAATAGAAGTGGGCATCATTATATTTTTCCCCAAGAGCAGCACAGGTCTTGTCTGCCCAAGGGACACTTGGCCTGTCTGCCTACTAATGAGTCTGTCTTGAAAAGCTTCAATCAAGACATCTGTTAATCCTTTTCCAAGTGTCCTAGGATTACTAAACCTCTCTGCTTTCAGCAAGGCATTATGCCCTGGATATTATTTCTCGTACTATGTTTTTAACTAAATCTTTTCATCAGAGTCTAAAGCTTCTATACCTTAGTCCTTTAAGTGTTTTAAGTAAGTTCTGCGTTGCATACACATTCCGTGGCTAGAAGGCTCCACACAGCCCAAACAGAACAAACAAAAAGCAACAAGGACTAGCAACTCCCACATGCAATCCTGCAAAACAGAAGAGATCATCAGGCAGACTGCTGAGAGCCTTCCTGTGTGCGTACTTGCAGAGTACATGGGTAGCTCTTGCTTTGAGGCTACATCCTGCGATCTGCCCCTAAGCCATGAGCTGGTAATTGTGCACTTCCCCCCGGCCTGGGAGATTCAATGATTTGTTTTTTAATTAATCACTTACCTTCCAGAGATAAGCCTGGAAACCCTCAGGAGTTTTCAACCACAGCTACTTAGCAACAATTTCACTAGTATCTTCTCAGCAGAAATAAGGAATGGGATGGCATCAATGGCATGAATATTCCGTAAACAGCAGGAAGAAGGGAAGGGGGCTTCCTCTAGAGGCAGGAGTCCTTGTTAGTAGAGAGATATCAATGACGTCAGTAGAACAAGAATGAGTTTTATGCATTTTACTTCTCAGGACTCTCAAAATCTTCAAGCATAGATGCATTTTCATCATTGCATGTGCAATAGTCTAAGGTCAGGAATAGAAATAAGGTCAGATTTTTGGTCTATTAGTTTTTATAATAAAAATCAGAAGAGTTTGTAGATTTCCACTTGTGCTCTTCTGTATAATTTAAAAATGAGAATGACTCCTTCTACACAGCTGGAGGGAATGTGTGTGTTTATATATGTGCATATATGTACATATACACATAGCTCCAGAGGCAAAATTATTTAACACCTTAGCTATTGCCCATGGCTACATCTACTACAGGAGACCCAGGGAATGAAGCATGGAATTCAATGGGATAGGGCTAGACCACTCTCTGAGTTGCGTGGAGTGAGCAGGGATGACAATTAGTAGTGGCATAAAAGAAAGCACATCTTTTTAAGTAATTGTTCTTGAATCATAAAGAATCAGTAAGCAGTAAGAAAGATAAACCATGTTGCAGCAGAAAAGTATGCAGCTTTTAGTGTTATTTATGAAGTATGTATTGATATATATTAGCTAATTTACACAAAGCAGTGAAATAGTCCATGTTTTATGCAGAGGAAATTGTATGAAAGCATGTATCCTCTTCTGTCATGTGTCATAACATTTGTAGAACACATTTATTTGGTGGTCCTTTGGACACCTTTATGCATAAAACTGCCCACAACTCTGGACTTAATTCCAGAAATATTTTTAGATCTAGCGAGAACATTTGAGTAATTTTTAGCCACTTTAAATATACTGTTTTCTCTCTCCATCCCCATTCACTTGGTCTCAGGGTTTCTAAAGCAAATGGTTTGGAGGATTTATTATATGGGGCCAATGTATTTATTTTTAGTCTCTGAAGTGTTTCTAAAACAGGTTTTCTGTAACATGTGCAAGACAAAATGGTTTATTTGTCACAAAAGTGTAATGAACTATATAATTCTGTCTTGGTTTTGCTTGCTATAAATAAGGTACCAGCACTAAATCATGGCAATGGTACCATTATGGTAGCTTCCTCAGCTGAAAGACTGTCTCAAAATGGGAGTTGTTTAGTTTGATTCTGTTAAGTCTGGTTATAGAATTCAGTCTTATTTACAATATAAGTACAAAATGTTTGATTTCTGGAAACATGTGGGTCAAACTATTTGATATGCTTTCAGCCAGCATGCCCAAACTTATTGTCCAATTATCTCTGGCTTTTGCTGCAAATGTGTTTGGTCCCTGTCTTACTCTCTGGTCAGTCTGTTCTCATGTCTCATCTGTTTGTCTCCACCTCTGTGCCTTAATCAAATTATACCTTGACCTTTCACCTAAATAGTTGATACTCCTTTGTCGTGTACCTTGCTCTGGACAGGGACATGTGCTTATCTGTCTTTTGTCACCACCTAATAGAAAGTGTCAATTATAAACACTTCCAAGGATGGCAGTCCCAACCAGGAGCAATGAAAATATAAATATTTATAGTCAGGCAGCTGAGGGCCATGAGAGCTTTAGGGTAAGATATTACCATGCCTATACATCCTTCTGCTGGAAGTCAGTCCCCCTGGAACAGGAGTAGCTCAGCAGGACACGTGAGACCACCACACTCACACTGGCTCCAAGTCTGTGCCTTCACATCAACCACTGATGAGGCTAAATGAATTCATAGCTGCATCTGCTGAGAGCTAAATCTGCCAGAGCCTAGGGCTGAGTCTGTGGGTGTTACTATTCCCCTGACTCAGACAGAAATATCTCCTGATGTAAATGCAGGCCTGAGCTTGTACAGAGCCTCAAAGCCTCTGTCAAGATCCTCTTGCATGTGGCACTCCTTAAGGGTTTGGCACCCACATGAGCAAGAGTGGCTCCCTATGAGTAAGGCCTGCTGCTGGATTTTGGACTGTGCTGCATACCAGCAGAGCTGGGTTTGCCTCATTATCATGCAGAGTGAAAGAATTTAGAGATGACATTCCACTCCAATTAAAACCAAGCAAGATGGACAAAAGTCACTGCCTAACACATGACCAAGGAGGTAATGGGGAGCTCTTGCTGGTGGGAGACAGAGGTTTGGTTTTGGTTTGCACAAGACTTTAAGAAAAGCATTTTAAAATGAAACTGTTAAGATGCAGCTAAATTGGCATTTGCATGTACATTCAGACAGTATTTAAAGAAGAAATATTAAAGAAGCTATGTTATTTATAATGGCTTGAAGTAAAAATTTTGTCTTAAAAGACTTCTATCTGGTTCATCAAATATACATAAAAGGTGCATCCCTATATTCAGCGTGCAAAACCTTCCAGATGAGTCATTAATAGGGATTTTACACTTGAAACAACTTCAACACATAAAAAGGATGAAAATATAATATTTTCTGCCTTTATACAGCACAAACACACTACAGCCAAGACAGCAATTTCTGCATTGAGCCCCAAAACAGAATGATATGGAGATACACATCATTTCAAGGGGCATCCAGCCATGGATGGATTTGAGCTGATGGCAAAACTAACACAGCACTAGGTAACTCAGAGTAGGGGCTCACTGCCCTGTGTGCTGAGAGCACCCATCTGCGTATTTTGAGTGGACACTCAGACTCATCAATACTGTTATCTTTATTCCTGGTAGCAGTAGGGACACATTATACAATCACACAAGGGCAATTCTTCTGTGACTGTATGTCCCTATATAGGCAAACCACTCAGTCAAGTTGTATTCATAACTCTGATTTGCTGCTTTGAAACATCCCTGAGTTACACAGCTGGAGATTTCAGTCTGTCTCTAGTATTAATTAAGCAATCTTCATTACTCTTCCAGGCTGGGCAACAGCATTGTATAACATCAGCAAATTGAGCAGTTTTCATTTCAAAATCCTTGTGTTAACTTCCTTATTACAGTACTTAACACTTTTCAGTCAGCCAGTACACCTCCCCACTTTAAAGAGGAATTAAAAATTTATTGAAGGACTGGATTCACCAGTAAGGAGAGCCACCAGTCTCATCCTGCTGCACCCCTTCCATCTCAGGGAAGGCTGTGAGCAGGGAGCCAAATAAGTCCCACACAAATGATTGCTTTGTGGCAGTGGAAGAGAGGGTGCAGAAAAAATCCTTCCAGAGACACAGGCTATGAGATCAGGGCCAGCACCAGGCACACCAAAATAGGCCATTATACAAAGTACTAGGGAGGCAAAGAATCCATGATCCAGCTGCCTGCTCTGCTGTGCTGGAGCTCTGGAAAACTGCCGCTGAGACAGGGACCAGGGCATGCGGAGCAGCAGATTTGGCAGGGAAGGAGGTGGCTCTTTCCAGCAGCTAAGACACCACTTTCACCCCTCCTGTCTCAGCAACAGCTGAGACAGGCAGCCTGGCTTTCCAGGGCTGCCAGCCCCCAGCAGCTCCCTCTGCTACCGGTGCCCACCGGGGCTGCCACCAGTGACAGACCACACAGTCTGCCTCTGCCACGATTCGTTTAACTGTGCCTGCCTGGCACATCGTGGGATGAGGGAGAGATGCTCAACTGGTGCCAGACTGTACCTCCTGCTCCAGACTCCCACATTAAACTGCCCAGAATAAACCTATTTGAAATACCTGCAGGTCTGCACAGCTGCAATCTCAGTTTTCAGTCTGCAGTTTCTGCTACTAAAAGCATCCCTATCTTTGATTAGCCCTAACTGGTTAACAAAAGTTACACCTAATACACCTTTGATATATCTGATACCTTCCATATCCCTTTAAGTCCATTCTCTTTATACAGTAGTCACATCCACAGCCAGCCCATGCCTTGAAAACACCTCTGGTCCCACCCTCCCAGAGGCAGCACTACTCCCTGTTTCCTACACACATCCACATGTCCAGGTCCACACTCTCCTAGGAACCTCAGTCCCTATTTAGCTTGTATTAGCATCTTACCCAGCACCCCTGAGTTCAGCTGTTCTTGTACAAATTCATGGTATTTGCTGGTAAATGCCAGATTTTTACATAAGCAAGTAAAATCTCTGTACATTCCAATTCCTGGAGGCTGGATTATGTGTGAGTCAAAACGCATATTTCTAGTGTTGCTGTATGTGCATCATTTGCTGGCTTCACTGTTGTCATCTTTTCCTTTTCCCTACAGATTGCTACTTTGGTTTCCACAAGCTCTGGGGAAGTGTTTGCCTGCAAAGTACATTCAGGTGGGTGGTGACTAAAGCCATGCGATTTCAACGTGGCATGTAAATATACTTGGGAGGGGGTACTCCTGACTAAAGACCTGGTACTCACCTACCTCTGACTATCAGAGATTAATACCTTCTTAAAAAATTCTCTACAAACACTCAGGCAGGGGTAGTCATGGTCCACACGTGGTTGAGCCATTCTCTGTCATTGAACAGTTTGACTGCTACCAGGAAAATATTATGTTAAATTGGAATGCATCCTTTAAATTATCCCTAGTTTTTTTAATACACATAAACAACTGGAAAAATCAGGACTATTTGATTGACACATTAGTAAATGATTTCTCAGTACTTCCTTAGAGTATCAATTTAGAAATCAGAAGTATTGACTTCAGAAATGCATTCTGTTCTTGAATTCTTCATGAAGAAAGTAAAAAACAGTATATGTTGTTTATAATCACCACACTAAATGAGTACCCCCTCCACCCCTCCTAGAAAACATGAAAGTCTCTCTCTCATCCATTGCTATCTTTGCTTCTGGTCAAGGATCTTATTTGTTAGAGATGGTTTGATAACCTGGAAACAAGTTAATTTTTCAGGACAGGCACCTCTCACTCCTCTGATGAACAAAAGAAGAAGTATCTGGTAAAGATAAGCACACAGGCTTGCCAGGGGTACTGAACACATAGATAAGTTTTTGGGTAACCCTGGCCATGCAGGATGCTCCTTCTCTGCCAAGGATCTTTCTAAAAGCCCAACAACGACATCCATGTACTTTCATATTTGCCAGGTATGTGAAAGGGGAAAACAGTCTTCTCCATGCACATCTGTGCATCTCTTTGCCTAATGATCCCTTTGGACATATAGTGGTTTTGAAACTACTCCTGGCTGGTGATCAGCACCTGTGAAAACTTTATCCACTGTTACAGTAAAACACCAGCAGCAATTTGCAAAGCATTGCAAGCTACGTCAGCTTTGCAAAGGTCATGAGAGAGACAGGCCCCAGTCTGAGTCACATGGACAAAGGGTGGCCACCCGAAGCACAGAGGAACTTTGATGCAGAGGAGATTGTTACAGGTTCATGTCCTCCCATGCCAAGGCATAAAATAATCTATAGAAAAGAAATAAATAAAAACTTGGCAATTGTTATAATTTGGGGTTAAATAAGATTACATCTGTAATATTAATTGTAGTCCAGTTAGAAGATGTACTTTCATCACAGTTGCAAGGATCAAGCTTTTGGGGCTCTAGTTTTGGGACAAAAAGAAAGGCACAGGAATAGAAATAGCCTCTTCTTTCTTTTCAAACTGTCTCCAAGAGCCGCTGTTTTTATTCTGTTGTTACACACACACACAGAAGAAGAAACAGGCTTAGTGAATCTCTGTACCTCAGAGTAGTTTACAAACCAAACTTAACACCACCAACAACAAATAGGTCCTTCATACACTTCCATTAACTCTGGAAACAGTCCCAGAACAACCACCATAGTTCCAAACAGTCCAAAAGGCAGAACTGAAGTCAGGATCCAAATTTAGAGCTGCATGCTGTGGTTCAGGTTATGAAAGAAGAAAGTAGATTTTCTCCTCTGTAGAGCCAAGGAGCTCATGCACAGAGCATGACTTCAGGGAGTGACCTTCTCTTTATAAGGATAAATCATAGTACCTTCAAAATTATTGGAAAGCAGAGGATTCACAGATGATATCCCAGCTGTCCCTGATGTCCCAGGATCTGCTGGAATGACCCAGAGGGTAAGCACAGGAAATGTTTGTGGAACAGGTAAATTCACAAAGGTTGCAAAAAAACCATAAAGAATTGAAACACCTACTTTCTAAGTTATCTTGTGTCTTGGATATACTGTAACATAACAAACCAGTGATACATGTGACTTCTGAAAACAGCATCTAACTAATCCACAGCACAGTTTTATGCCTTTCTCTCAGCCTGCTGTCAATTTTATATTCACATTTTCTATACAGCATCTCTTTCTACTACTCATGACAGCCCCATCAGTCACAAAATCATTTTATATACTCAGAAAAACTTTGACAGCTGAAAGAATTCAGCAAAGAGAATGCTTAAGTAATCCACTCACATTTTACCCAGTCCTACAAAGGCTGAAGGATCAACTGACATTTTGCTATTGTAATGTGCCTCCCAAAAACTCTTGGGAGTCCTGGCATAGTCCACGTACTGACACACAGAGCTGAGGATTTTGGTGCTGGAGTCCCTGTGTCAATGAGAAGGTACACTGGAACTTGAGGGGAACGCTGGGAAAGCAAATCAAGCCTCTGCATTACATAATCTTGTCTCTTCTACCTCCATGCCCAACAGTTATGGAGTTTTCTTCACTTACCAGCTGTTGATAAGTATTACAAGGCACCCAGCCCTGTAAAAGGCATTAATTATTCTATTACAAGGAGAAGTGCACAGATAATAGACAGATTTACAGAGCTTTCTCTCCAGCTCTTACCTTCTATTCCATAACATTTTCACCCTCATAAAAAAGGACATGGCCACTATCTGTTATAAACTCTAAATCAACCAGTAATACCAAACCAAAGTATAACATTTTTCCAGTAACATCTGTTATATATCATGAAATGACAACCATGAGCATTTCAAAGCTAACTTCATGACATTAAAATAAGGTGATGACTTGTAAGTGATGACTTCAGAATTATCTCCAATAAAAAGTTCTGTAAGGACCATATTATCCTAAACAGATGATGGACTTTGGCCTCTGAACTAACCAGAACTTTGTTCTCTCTTCTCCTGCTACGTTCTGTTTTGTCTGTCTCCAGTTCTAATTCAGATAAAGCTGATGGAGTTGTGGATGCTACCTGTCTTCTGCTGCTCTGCCACTGATCCACTGTCTCAGTTTCCATAGAGACAATCTCTGGAAGCCATGGATGAGCATGGGAGAGAAGCCACCCACAGGCTCTCCACTGATGGGCTCTGGCAGGGCCATTCCCAGCAGGTCCTAAGAGAGTCAGGTTCGGTCTCTGAAGGTGAGGAAGAGTCAGCAGGTGTTAACCCAGTGACGCATGAGGGGGACTTGCACACACAGTACATTGCTATTCAAAGAAACTCCAGGTACTACCGATCCATGAGGCTGCCAAACAGAGGGAAAAGAAAGACTTCAAGAGAGGCAATGCACATGCAGCGTACTACAGGTGAGTACTGATCCAAACAGCATTATGCTTCTTTTTCCAGTGAGATTAGGAACTAGAGGAGTAAATAGAACAAAAGAAAGACAGTAAGATAAAAAGCAGCTCAGCATTCAGCACAGAACACCCTGTCACTCCTGACCTACAGCACAGCAGGCAGAGGAGTACCATCCATCTTTTCTCAGCTTGGAAATGTAAAATGGTTGGATGTTTAAAGAGACTCTAATCATAAAGAGAATCTAAACATATGTGGGGTTCTGCACTGCCACCCCTCTGCTCTGAAAGAGATAAAAAAACTTAGAGAAAGATGTGAAGCTGTCAATGAAGTAGGGATTTATTTAGCATACAGAAATTACATATTCAAAAGTACAGAAAACAGTCAGCAAAACCAGAGGAATTTGCAATGGCTCCTTATGAGGGAGGAACAAGAACTTCTGTGAAAGCCTGCACTTTGCACTGAAGAGAGCTGTAAGAAACACCTAGGCTCCCTTTAAACAAGGAGGCTGAAATAATGGGAACACCATCCAGAACATACATGCACTCATCTGTGGCTTCAGTAGAAAAGGAATGAGCTGGCTTTCCCTGAGTGTGTACAATATAGAACATGACTGCAAGGTTGAGCTGCAACCAGTCATCTTTCAGGTTCCAGAGCTGGAACCTTGTCTGAGAAGATGTCTGTGAAAGAAGCAAGATAAAGATTGGAGAAATTAAGACAGAGTCAGGAAATGAGCTATTGCAACACACTGAGAAGCACTGGAAACAGGGCTGCATGAAGGAAATGGAAGTGGTTTTAATCTAAGTCCTAAATGACAGAGACCTGGAACTGGGAACATAGAAAATGCCCTTTGCTTCCATCTCCCAGGTACTTTGAGAAACTGAATTTTAAAATTACTTCACAGCAAAACTACCTATCCTATCTTCAGGTTATAATCTAACAGAATCAATGCACTGGACTATGAGCTTTGGATAGCTGTGTGAATCAAAATGATACACCACTGCTTATGTTCCACTGTTGTGCAAACCACTGAAAGCTACTGCTTTGTCATGAAGCAGTCACCTCTTCAGCTCCTGAAAGTAGATGAAGTTCCTGAAGTTAAAAAAAAAAAAAAAAAAGACATCCTCCTCCACCCTCCAAATGAAAGGAGTGTGGGAAATGTCCCCAAGGAAATAGGTGTGTCCTGCCTGCCTCGCCAAAGGAGCCATGCTATTTCAGCGGTATAAAGGTCCATTCAACCCTGCGACATGGACAGAAGGAAAATCCTGTCCTTTCTCCAAGTTTCCAGGCAGACAGCAGCAAAGAGCTCCTGTTTAATATTCTGCTACTGTTGCAATGAAGTTTGTGGATAAACAGTGTTGCCTATGCCAGAGCAGAGCAGCTCTCCACCCTGCGGGTGCAGACACGACCAGAGCAGAGCCATTCTCCCCCCGCCTCCCAGAGCACTGCCGCTGAGCTAGCTCAGCACAGACCCACCCTCCCTCCTGCCCCTGGGTGCCACAGTGTCCCCACAGCTGCCGAGGAGGTCCTCACCCCTGCGACCTGCAGCAGCGCTAGCACAGAAGGACTTTTCATAGACCTGCAGCATCACGGCATCAGGACGTTGGCAGAGGAGGACATCCCTTATGTCTGGCCAGCGTCACTGAGGAAGGACAAGCTAAGATAAGGGCTTCTCTCTTAGCAACTCATTAGAGCATCCACGAGGCTGACCTGTGCTTCTCTACCACTCCTCTCCCTGTATTACCGCTACTGAACCAGGATTGGTTCCAAACAGGGCTTTTCCTTCCATGCCTGCAAGTGCTCAGCAAGACACACTGGGAACGTGTCTCTTCTCCAGTCTGCACAGCAAGACCTGGACTAGGAGCAATAGCTCTTTCTCCAAGGTAACTGTAGCAAGTTCTCCTCAGAGCTACAGCCTTTAAATTCAGCTAGGATTGTGTAAGCAGCATTTCTGCTCTCTCTCTCTACTTCCCTGAATCCATTCAGTCTCCCTGAAACTGGACAGCAAGTGCTTCTAAACCAGCCTTATTTGTAGCAGGAACTTCTGACAGCATTTGCTGACATGCATGGAAGCAAGGGATGGGTGAGCTGTTTTATATTGCCTTCCAACCCATTTGAACAGCAGCTATCCAAGAATGTGATTCAAGCTCAAATGTTAACCTGTTCTCATTTCGCTCAGGGAACTGGAGGGGAGGAGAGGGGAAGGCAAGAAGACAGGAAGAGACAGAAAAGGCAGTGTAGGATTTAAAAAATGATAAAAATAAAAACTCAAGAAATGATATCACAGAAAAAAAAAATAAATCCAGCTGAGGGAAGGGCTTCCATATAGGCAGGCACTCTTTGCACCAGCCCAGCTTTGGCTTATAGCCTAGGAGCTGTAAAATGTAACTGATGCTTTTCTTTAACTGGAAAAAGAATTTTTTGGTTTTTGTTTTTTGTTTTTTGTTTTAATCAATCTTTGACAGAAGGATAAAATGTTTAAACTATTCAAAGTGAATAACTCAAACTGCTGTCTCATAAGGCCTTGGCTCTAATTTAGGAAGTTTTAAAATTCTGGATGTCATCCCTTCCCTCTGAAAATTGATTTAAAAGGTGCATCAGAAGCCTGCTTCAGTCAGAGCACTGACCTGACTGTGCTGTCACCAGTATTAAGGACAAACAGAATCATGACTTAGACCAAAATATTTCTAATGAAAAACAGCAAGGCCATTTATCAACAAGCATAACAATGGGAGATTTAATTTGAAAAGTGAGATGCATCCTCTCCTGCCAACTACTGCAGTAGTAAGCCTTGGACTTAATGCAGCTTTGACTCCCTGTAAAAGAATCAGTGGTTCATCTGAGGGAAATTGGAGAAGCAATTAAAAGTAAAGCTCCTCTCTCACCAAATCTAACCTTGATTTATCTAGTAAACTGAACACCTACAGTGTACCTGAAAGCAGAGCAGTAATGAAGCCTTGATTTGGGAAACCAAATATTGGCATGCACAGGCACACACAGCTGAACATCTTCTGCTTAAATAATTGTGCTGAAAATCACTCATGTTGGGATCCAGCCTTCAGTGGTGAGAATGCTACTCCCATACATAAGAACTGATACCTTAAATCCAACTTCACCTTTTCTCAGCTGCATTTACACTATACAGGCAGATGACACTTTGGTCTTGTTTGAAAATCAAAGCTAAAATGTAACCACTTTTGTGTCTTGTGGTCTTCCTGTTGCCTTTGGTGGCAGCAAACCACTACGTATAGTAAAGGTAAATTATGAAAATGACAGTTTTAACACCCTCTTGGCTTTCTCTTATATCACAGGTTCACTCAAAAACTATGAGCCCATCAAAGAGCCTCTGAATGTTTTATCTCATAAGGGATCACCATCTCCAGCAAACTCTGATCCAACAACATTAGATGAATTATTGATCCAAAGGTAAGGAGGTTCCCATGCAGGGTATTCCCCATGCCTTCCCTGAAAACTAGTCAGAGTGGTGTCAGAGTGAGAGTGCTCCTCCTGGGAAGGACAGCTGGACTAAGCTGTAGCTCTGATCCATGCCTTCTCACCTTAACTTGTGGTGCTGCTTTCAGTCTAAATGACTTACACAGTAGAGTATTAGCATGGTGGTAAAAGGGTCTTATCAATGTGGATTTGGGGAAGAGAGTGAAGGAAAAAGGGGGAACAAGAGGACAGTGGGGAAAATGGAAAAAAGGGAAATGTGATGAAGGATCAACCAGTAACATTAGCAAACTGAGCAGACTTCCTTTAGTAGTTTCTTGAGAATAAGGAGTGCCTGTGGGCACATTTCGTTATGGAACATCGCAACATCAGGATCATCCCATTCTTGGCCTCCATAGAGAGCTCTCCTGAAGCCTGTTACACAACCCCACATGGAAAACAAGATTCTATAGCTGGAGAAGTAACAACAAAAATTTTTTATAAAGTACTCAGACTTTTTGTTTGCTGTTTACTTTAAAGAACTCATAAGCAACAGAGGCTTTCAGTGAGGTAGTCATTTTTGGATTAAATCCCTCAACAACAAAGGTCCAGCAGAAGACGCTGGTCCCACAACTCAGGAATTTATATACATCCCATAAATCTGCCCTGACTCCTGTTCTCTTGGCACTGCAGCCAGGCAGAGAGGAGCAGCCACCTATCCCTACATTTTCAAATATAACTGAGGTTTTCTCCCAAACTCCTTCTCCAACTGCTCACTTCCTGTGTGTAGAACTGTGAGATAGACCCTCCTTCTATTGTAGATCAAGCTGGAAACAGTAAGCACTTGTCCTCTAAGGGTACATGCATGCTGCTGCACTGTCTAGTCCTAATTACTGAGATCAGGTGTGTTGGGGTAATACAGAATAGTTTCCCAGGCACCTTTCCTTATGGAGAGGACTCCAACAGAATAATTTTAGCCAAATGTCAAGTTGTATTTAAATAAATTAATTTTCTTGGCTAAAATTGATTGCCCCTTGGCCATAAACTGAGCGTATGAAACTAGACAGCCACAGTCTGCTGCGATGTCAAACCCATCTGCCTTCCTTTCCTTGGGGCATAATCATCACTGTCAGTCTGACATCCTGACACTGGCACTTAGGCAGCTCTGAAATGTGCAATTTCTGATTCTCCCTGGAGCTGGAAACAATAAGCCTGTGCTAGGAGTTAGTTCTATCAAAGATACTGCTGTGCACAGAGCCTGGCAGGTCAGTACAGGTTCTAAGTCATGTGTCTGCTAAAAGCAGGCAGTCCTGCTGAGTGGCATCTCTTGAAACTGAGCGCAGAAATTTAACTGAGAATGAGACCAAAGTTCCAGCTCAAATTCAACCCATGTCCCTTTCCTTCTCCAGAAGATCAGTTGTAATTTATAAGAGAACCACTAGAAATCTGCATTGGGAAAGCCTGCAAGAGCCTAAAAAAAATTGCAATTATTTGGAGTAATCAATAGTATCTCACTTTATTTGGAAAAAGTGGCTATTATGCAGATAAGAGATTTAAAATATTATTGCTGGTCTCAATAAATACATTTAATTTCTCCCCAAAAGAATAAATCTGGTGCCTGCCAGCTAACCATTCTTCTGAAAGCAGAAGCTAGCAGTTCTGCAGAAGGTATAGTACAGGTACCTCTGACCAGGACTGAGAAGGTCATGACATCCTCAGGAGTGGATCACCACAGTCCTGAAGGCAAGTGGGGCAGCAGTGCTGCATCTCTTCTCATTCAGAAGCATCCTACAGCAGCCACATAAATACTAGAGCTGGGCAGTCACAATCCCTTCTCCCTGAATGAAGATAACCAGAAGGTCTGACACAAATTAGTTCTTCACAGTCAAGGATGTCATTTCACATATAGCCATTCTACATAGCTCAGGGCAGGAAGTAAACACAGCTGGGGGAACACAGTAAAGAGTCAGGAAAAGGAATTGTCATCTGTATTGTACCCAAATAGGATTTGGATTTGAATCTACATGTCTTTCAAAGCCCTGAGAATAGTAGAGTAATTCACTGATCTCAGAAGATTGATGTCTGAACACAAGATGCCCTCAAACATTATTGCTGGTTTTCCAAACTCTGGATGGCCATGGGCCACCCATAAGATACTTCCTAAGAGAGTTTTTATGCCTAACTACGCTCAAATGATATTTTTCCCCATGACTTTTCTCTTACATGATCTCCAGCTCCCCTTAAGCACTCTAGAGCTCTCCACAACATTCCATGGCTCCCTCTCAGTCTTTCTCATTGTACAAAGGTCCAAACCCCTATAATGACAAGCCACTTCCCAACAACTCAGCTGATTTGCCCTGAGGATATCAGTGCTGATCTTCTAGCACAACTCCTGCTTCCCAGAGTAGCCAGAGCCAAAGCCCTGGAAGGAGCTAAACTCATATAAAGCTGATTTTTTGCACTGGGATCACTCCTTCCAGCTCTGGTGTGGCAGCAGTTGTGCAGAGATCATAGCAAGCTGTCACAGAATATATATTGTAAGAGAAACGCAGCATGAAATTTCGCTTTGCAAAGCTCATGGAGGTCATTGGTCTACCAGTGCAGAGCAAATTCTTTCATTACCCTGCTTATGAAACCTCCAATTCAAATAAACAAGGACCATCTAAAAACCCCTTGATCACATTTGATCTGAGCTCAAAGAATGGAAGTACTACAACAGGGTATACATATAGTCACCTCCAGCAGCAAGAGGAAATCTAACTTGTTTCAATTCCTGCAAACACATGTATTGGAGAGAAGCAGTACACATGTGAAATTGCACAGCACTCTGAAGGGTGCACGTGAGAGCTTGGGTTAGCATCCCTTAGCCCAGCACTCTCGGTCCTGGGCAGCAGAGGGCACTGCTTTTATAGCCTGATTTAACCAGAAGAGCAGGAAAAGCCTCTGGAGAGTCTGGAGCTTGGATTGCAAAAGGACTTATACCATACATAGCAAGTTTCTTTCTATTTATGAAATACATTTCTTAAAGTTACTTCCTTTTTATTCTGCCAATTGTACTTCAGTTTGCAAGTGCTGAAGTCAGGAATAGCTGGTGCAAACCTTTGTTGACCAAATCTTTAAATTTTGTTGGTCTACAACAAATTTTTGTTCTTTCAGAGACAGATAAATAGATACTTTTTTTCTATCCCTCTTTTTGCGCAATCTGCATCCTAAAAAGGCTTAAGAGCAACCATATTTGCTCTTAGAGAAGTAAGGGAGAAGTATTTTTAAAACAAATACATTTTCAGTAAAAATAGCCACTGTAGGTATTAAAATGTCATTACTGTCAAAAATCTCATATTTCACAGGATCACCCAGAACAGCAAGCAACAACATACACAATTCTAATACAGTATCCTTCCAGCATATAGCCAATGGAGATCCCAATCCCAGCTTCTCCATCTATCCCACCCAGTCACTGCTTGCCAGGTTTTCCAGCCCACTCATATTTTCATTACTGTGTAAGGTCTAGGCTTTGCCCTCCAGGTCTCCCAATCTGATCTGCTTCATGTGGACATGCCCTGATCCCCAAGTTCTGCATAAATCTCTTTGTTTCACTCCTTTTCTACCAGGTTCAACTTGTAAGTCCCCAACAGTTTCCTCAGCCTACTATTTCCTAGACACATTCCTCTCACTCTCCCCCTGCGGCTTATATCTCAACATTCTTTTAGTCCACAGGCTCTTCACCATTTGGCTCCTTATACAATCTTAGTAACCCACCCCTCCTCCTAGCTCCAGTGCCAAATTTTACAGTCTTTTCCAATTCACCATTTCCTGAAGCATCCAACTGTGGGCGAGTTTCTCTCTTCATAGCAGTCCCCTGGTCCAGAAGTAGACCTCTTCCTCTCCATCCTTGAGTCTTGTTCCTTCTGTTTTTCAGTCAAGTGGTTTTCTCATCCTGCTTATCACATAGAAGACCTTTATTCACAGTGCCTAGGTCTGGACCAGGCAGCTTTTACAGCTACAATATCAGAAATTCTCTCAGCCCTCAGCACAACACACATTCTCTCCATGGGCAGGAGCTCAGGAATTTTAAGTGCTAAAATCTAAGTCTAACATTATGAACAGTGGAAAAGGGCCTACAATTCTATGGATTTTCCTGAGTGTGGAAAAGACAAAACCCTTGCAACCCCAAAATTTCATTTTGCATATCAATAGAGAGCAAAGCTTCTTGAAAGAGAGAACAACGGGATTTTTGTTTTCTTTTAATAGGGATCCAATAATATTTTCCTAAGTCTAATAAATAGTTAATTATTTTTCATGTATAAAAAGAACTTGTCTCTGACAGATGGTCAGTAAATAAAAGTGGAACCCTGATGATTATGAGCATCAAAAGGTTAGAAGCACATAAAGATCTCATAAACAGAATTTCTGAACATTTTTAATTATTGGTAATGCTGCCAGTCCCAACAGATATTATTAAGGTGTTTTGATGAAAGCTTAAGGAGTTTCAGAAGAACAGATATGTTCCTAGCCTTTAGGATCTAAAAATACTAGGGATGAGAATTTCTACCTGTCTACCATTAAAAAGTAAAAAATCAGGAATAGAAAGTGCCTAGACATACCAAAATCACTGTTAAAAAATGCACATGAACAGAGGGAACCTAGATGAAACTGAGGTATGAAAAAGTCCTTGACTAGGTATAAAATTCAAATCTATTAGTAACTTCACACTTCTCAATAATTTGGTTAGCTGAGATTTAAAAAGCGCTTCTTACCTCATCTTGTGGCCTTTCTTGGTGTGAAACTCCCACTGACTAGAAGGGCTTGGGGAATTTTTCATGAATAAGATCTGCTGGGCTGCCTCTTCTCTTTTTAGTTTCGAGAGGAGGAGATCTAATTTCTAAAAATTGCTAAAAGAGAACATTTAGAAAATGCATTTCAATTTCATTTGAAAACAAGCTCTTTGCATGGCTTTATTCTAAGGATTGCTTTTGAGTTGAAATACACATAATAAATCTTAATTCAAATGATTACTCATTTTTCAAAATTACTAGTGCCTGCAAATACAAACCAAGATTGGGAATTCATCCCTCAAGTGTAAATTAAATGAGATAATTGTGATAAACTAATTATAAACTCTCATCAATCATCACATTTTGAACACAACATGGACCAGGTCAGCCAGTATTTAAAATCTTTTCCAGCAGCAGTACAGTGAAGCTGGAAACAGTCTGCAACAACACAAACCATTCTTTGCAGAACATATACAAGCACAAAGCCCCTTCCCTTTGTCTGCAGGGAGCTGAACCACTCTTCTATAGTGCTGTGGGAGAATTGTTACAGGGCTTTAATACATGGTGTTCTAGTAGTCAGATTTTTTCTTTCCCCCTACAACTAGGGGGAAAATTCCGGACAAGGAATTCTAGGATGAATTAAAGAGATTTTGGTGAGAAAACTGGTTTGTCACCATGAGTTTGTACTGATTTTGGTAAATGGGGAAAAGCTCTAGGCTCTGGACCAAATTGCTTGTTGTTACAGTGAGAGAAAAAACTACACCACCTCTAAACTCCTAGCTCGTGTTTAAGATTAGGTGGAGTAGGAATCTCTCCAGGCCTGAGCCTGCCATTTCACAGCAGTGAAAAATTATCCAAGGTGGCACTGCCATGGTCCTGACATCCACCTGCACATCTGCCCCCTCTGCTCTGTTGGCACTCACTTTGAGCTCACTCACTAGTGAGACAATACATACATGGATCTAGTTTTACCAAAATAATAAAAAAAATCCTTTTCCAAGAGTTCAGCTGCCCAGACCTGCTTACTGTGAATGGGATAAACTTGAGTGAGTGCTGGCATAAAAGCAGAGGTAGAAATCTGGAACAGGCAGTAACACGTGGGATTCAAGGGAATAACACCTCTCTGACTCTGACCTGGATCCCCCACCCGCAGCATGAAGATCCCAGTCACCAGACCACTGTGACAGAATCACTTGTTTGCCTGCCTTTAGTTTCCATGTCAAACTTTAAAAGCTTTTTGTTTTGTCCCCAAACAGAAAAGCAAGACTTAGAAAATCCCAGCAAATTTTGTAGGACACAAATATCTCATTCTTGCTAAATATAATTTTTTTGATCCAGTCCCATGAGTGCTGGGAACACTCTGTCACCTCAGCTGGGAGAAAAAGTGTTTCTCGGGCACTTGTTTTGTTTATGGATATTTTCTGTATGTCAATGGGAAGTACAAGAATAAGGCTGGGAAGGAAGGAAGGAAGGAAGGAAGGAAGGAAGGAAGGAAGGAAGGAAGGAAGGAAGGAAGGAAGGAAGGAAGGAAGGAAGGAAGGAAGGAAGGAAGGAAGGAAGGAAGGAAGGAAGGAAGGAAGGAAGGAAGGAAGGAAGGAAGGAAGGAAGGAAGGAAGGAAGGAAGGATTCCAGGAAGGAAGGATTCCAGGAAGGAAGGAAGGAAGGAAGGAAGGATTCCAGGAAGGAAGGAAGGAAGGATTGATTCCAGGAAGGAAGGATTCCAGGAAGGAAGGAAGGAAGGAAGGATTCCAGGAAGGAAGGATTCCAGGAAGGAAGGAAGGATTCCAGGAAGGAAGGAAGGACATCTTTGAAAGATCAAATCACAATTTAAAAAGAAACAGTCCTAAAGGAAGGAAGAGTAGAGTGCTGGTCATTGCTATGCAATGTAACAGCTCTCTGAGACACAGCAACACAAGCTGGGCCTGCCATGGCCGCAGGGGGCATTTCACTCCTAGTTGGTGTTTCAACTCTCCAGAGCCTCCATTATTTATTATCATTACTGCTTTCTGTGATATTTTCAAGTTTTCATCTCAGACCAAAAGTAAAATTATTTTGTAAAAAGTGAAAGAAAAGGGAAGACAGGCAGAATCAAATTACCACTTATGGGATCATGAGAAGATGCTTTCTATTTCTGAATGTTTTTCATAACATGACCCAGACATTTTTCTAAGAAGAAATATAAATTTCCAACAGATTTAACCCTTGAGAGTGAAGCAATGTGAAGTTAAGCTCTTAAAGCAAACTTCTAAAAGTTTTTTTTTTTTTAGTTAATATATCCAAAAGTTATATTTATATATGTGCTCATTATAGTATTGTCAGTTAAGAGCTCATACACTGATTTCACTTTGCATACTAGAGAGAACTCCTCGCTGCTCTTGGTCCTTCCCTTGAGAAAAAAGTAAACAGCATATCTGATTTTCCAGATTTCAGGGTAATGAAGAGGCTCCCTTTTTCTAAGAAAGAAGCTTTTCAGAAGCCTACTCATTCTCTAAAACCCTTGACAATATTCTTGCCCTGGCAGCAAGCCAACAAAAAATGAGCTTCAGATAGTTGCAGTTGCTTTATCCCTTCCACAAGGTTTTGGCCACTCCCTCACTCACCTGGCTCCCCCAACCCCTAATCCCCAGTGTTTAATGGCTGATAACCCATACTGACCATCTACCCAGTGACAATCTTGGCCACAGCTCCCAAGCTCTCATCCTCCTCTGTAAGTACAACACAAGCTCCAGCTCTCACCCTCACCCTGGTATTTCCTTTCAGTTGCCTGGTTCTTCTGACCTCCTGGTCTGGGACTGGACAAGGACCCCACTTCGCAGCCCTCTCTGAGACCTCAGTGACATTTCCAGCTGTTTTTCTTTCCCGTTCTGCTTCTTAATGACATAACTGAGCTCTCCAGTGTGCCAGATCTAGATCTAGTTCACATAAGCTGAAGGAGTTTCTGTGGACATATTGTCATGTGCTGATTAAAAGCTATCCTATCATTTAGCAAACCCAATACAAACTGATAAAAAGGAAGCCATTTTACACATACAGACCAACACATGGATTTTATGTTGTTGCATAAATTATTTTATCACTATAGGAAAAAACCCACGGGAATTTATGCAATGGGGAGAGAGCAAGCACAAGCAATAGCGGAGCATTTTCCCTCTGTTAACTCCTCAGTTGCAACGTGGTGCAGATGACTGGGGTTTTTTTGCTGAGGGTTATTAACATGTGGTGAAGAGCTGCACCCAACCTGTCCACAAGCACTTGAATTGATGCGAGGATGTAACCTTACTCTGGATCTCAAGAGGATTTATCCCTGAGGCAGAAAAACAATTACTTGAACAAAGACAGATACAGATTACTGAGATACTTACTTCCTAAACGAGGGAATATATCCTTATGGAAGTAGCGACGCTAAGGAAGGGGAGATGAGGGAAATGACCGAGCGGGTGCGAAGCCCTGCCGGAGAAGGAGAGGCGGATAGCAGCCAATCCTGTGGGGTAATCAGGAGTGCGCTTCCCGGCAGGAGGGATTAGGCTGAGTTTCCCAGTTACATTCCTCCATCTCAGGGTTTCACTCCTGGAGAAGAAATGCACCATATGCACCAGATCTGGAAGCAGCTCAGGAGAACCCCCTTCTGCCACCCCCTTTCCTCCCTCCAAGCCGGCGCCATCCACGCCTAAGCAGAGAGGTGCAGGGGATGGGGGGCAGCCCTGCGCCCCGGGGCTGAGGGACGGGAGGTCAGTGCCGGGGCAGGACCCCTCGCGCTGTGGGGTGGCCGTGCATGGAAGAGAGGGGACGTGGCATGAGGTGGGACGGGGTGTGTGGGTGCTCGCCGGGGGAGGGTGCCTTGCTGGGGAGGGAGGAAGTGAACGGAGAAAAGGGCTTCCCTGCATCTGGGGAAGAAGCCCCTCTGGAGGAGCTCGGGGGGGATGGAGGTAGGGGGGCCCGTGAAGGTGGGGGGTCTCTGGGGCAGGGATTGCTGCCTTTTGGCGGGGCCCCTGGGGAGGAGGGAGTCAGCCTCCCGGCGGAGGAGGGACCTGCGCTTTCGCGCTGGAGGGGAACCGGGGGGTTGAGGAGGTCTCTGCGGGCAGGAGTACGGGCATCGAGGTGAGGGGCTCTGAGAGGGCAGCCTGCGAGGAGGGGAGCGACACGACACCTGAGGGGTCTGCGGGGACTCGGAAAATATTTTGGTGGCGTTGAGAGGGTCTGCGGAGGGTGGGGGGGGCTCTGAGAAGCTCTGGGGGAACTCAGGGGTCAGGCGGGAGCTCTGAGGGCTCCGATGGAGCGGGGCTGGGAACTGCCGGGTTTCGAGGGGTCTCGGGAGGGATTTGGAGAAGGCTGAGGAAGCTCCGCCGGGATTTGGCAGAACTCCGTGGAGCCTCAGAGGAAATGTGGGACCGGAGAGAGGGGCTGCAAGGGGCTGGGGTTGGACGCTGAGGGTCTGGTGGAAGCCCGCGGGGAGTCTTTGAGGGGATTTTGAGGGGCTCTCTGTGGGGTAAATCTGTGGGGAGGCTTCAAGGAGAGTCTGAGGGGAGACTCTGAGAGGATTTAGATGGAGAGCCCCTGGGGATGCCTGACGGGAGGTCTGAGAGGAGGCTCTGAGGGGATTTGAGGAAGCTGTCTAGAGATTTTAGGGGACAGCCATAGGGACGCTTTGGGAGAAGGGGGTGTCTAAGGAGAGACTCTGAGGAGACCAGAGAGGCTCAGAGGGGCGGGGGGGGGGGGGGGGGGGGCGGGCTGCGGGGGCGCCTCGGGGGCGGCTGCAAGTCCCGTCTCCCTCCCGTGCAGGCTGCTGCCTTCCTACCCCAGTTACCGTGGCAACCGCCCGGGCTCCCCCAGCCCCGCACCGCCGCCGCCGCTGCCGCCGGAGCTGCTGGCCAGCCGCCTGCCGCCGCCCGCCATGGAGCTGCTGGCCGCGGCCCTCAGCGCCGCCTGCGCCTTCGACCAGGACGGCTCGGCGGGACAGCCCGGCAGGTGAGGGGGGTGCTGAGGGCGGGGGGTGCGGCGCGCGGGCGGGCGGAGGGGCCGCTCTCCCGCCGCTTTCCCGCCGCTGCTCTGAGGGAGCCTCCGCCTCCCCGCAGGGACCCCGCCGCCGCTGAGGAGACCCCCGCCGCCGGCACCGCCGAGGCACCGCCCGCACACCCCATGACGGCCGACTCCTGGAGGAACCTCATCGAGCACATCGGTAAGGAGCCGTGCCCGCCGCGGGATGTCCGGCCGGCCGCTGCGCCCTCACACAACTTCGCCGCTTCTCCCGCTCCCCGCACTGACGGCGGCACAGCAGCCCCTAGAGGTGCCCCTCAGCCCAGCCGGACTGCACCTGCCGGCCCCTCCGAATCCCCAAACCCAGAGCTAAAGACAAGCCAGACAAGGTGCAGAGATGGGGGGAGTCTAGGGCGGGGTAAGGGCTTGTGCTGCAGGACCCCAACTCCCTATCCTTGCCGGGAACTCCCTCACCGTTGGTGCAAAACATCATATACCGTGACTTTTTGAGATCTTTAGGGGCATCAGGTTTGCACGTTGCTCGGCAAGGGATTAATGCTGTATTGCGGAACAGCCTGACCCTTGTTCATAAATAACAATTGTTCTTGTGATTATGAAACAATTTATCATTAAAGCTACCCCAAACCTTCTACTAAAATATGATCTTGCATACTCCAGAAAATATAGGACTAAAGTATTTTGTCACTCATCCTGTTGGACATTAGTTGTATGCACCAGGTTCTGCATATATTCATTGCAACAGCCACTAGAATAGCACTTTCAACACAGGGCCGAGTTATTTTATCATTTGTGGTCTCTAAAAAGGCAAAGTTGAGGTTATCTGGGTGGCTATGGAGGACTTTTAAGCTTTTGCTCTTGTACTATTTTATTTTATTTTTATCTTTTGTGGCATGGGGAGAGGACCTCCATGGCTTGTTTCTTGGTTTCCCACATCAGAATTGTGACATTCCTCAGAGGGATTTCAGCAACAGCAAAATTAAATCCCATCCTGAGGCAGGTTTTGTGGTGGGAGTATAGAAGCTTTGTTTTTAAACATTCCTGCTCAATTTCAGAAAATAGCATCAACATACTTGAATCTAGAGGGCAGGAATGTAGCACTTAGCATGGGAAAATCTAGTAGATAACTCTCACGAGCAGCAATGCAAACCTCCCTGGCAGGAATGAGACGGCTTCTCAGGCTATCTGTACTGTTGGTGTCAGGCTGTGGCATGCAAGGCTGAGTCTTGGTACACCTGATGCCACTGGGACAGTTCTGGAGAAGGAGGCTGGTGTGAAACCAGCAGCCTGCCAGCATCTGTCAGACAAACCAGCTGAGCTTGGGGCCTCCTGGAGGAAAGCATTGAACAATTTGCATGCGTGTTGCCAGACCTGTTACCTGCTTTTGGCTCTGTAGATACTAACCTACCAAGGGAGCTGCGTCAAAACACTGTCATTTTACTGGGACTATGCACCTTAGAGGTGAGAGAAAAATACTAAAACCAGCAGGAGTTCAGAGCAACCCAGTTGCTACATTCATATATATATTATTGTGTGCTGTATATCAGAGGGAAGCTGTGCAAAAGCTTTGCATGCAGCAATGTAACTGCAAGTAGGTCTGTTGCACCTTTGTGGAGGAGACTGGGTTTTGATAATCTGAGGTGTTATGTTTATCCCCACCAGAGATGTTACATCAAATGGCTGGAGCTCACTCACTACCTTTCCTCCCTCCTGCTTTTGAGAGAGACATTAAGGGACTCTTTGCCTGAAACTGGAGCAGAGAATTTCAGAGAAAACCTCTCTGGGCCTCCTGGGATTTTATATAGCTTTCAATGCAATAACATTTACTTTAAGAGTGCTGCTAACTCTCTAAGGTGAGGATTTCCACAATTAGTAACTAGTTTTTCAATTCCCCTCCCAGTTTTTAAGAGAGCTGGGAAGGGACATTGCGACAGCAAAATTAAATGGAATAAACAAAAAGGGAAATGTCTGTTACGTACTATAAAAAATATGTAAACATGCCTTATGAAGATCAGTCTCAAAACTTAAGTCAACGGATAACACCAAACTCAGGCTCTGACCACAGGGTTAAGCATTAGCCAGGTCACAGTAGGGACAGCTGGGATGTTAAGCAATGAAAGGAGCTTGTCCAGGTCTCTGACATTTTGTATTTGTTCACTTACTAAATGTAAGCATTTACTAAATAATTATATCATCTGAGTCACATTTAGCTATTGATCTCAGCTTTTTGTCTACACATTCGTTCAGTTCCCAGATGTCCTGTTCGCCTTTCAACATGTCAAAACCCTTTTCCTTGACCTTGCATCTGTTACCCCTCCTGTGCTGTGACTGTCTCCTTTTCCATTTGGACAAGGCTTTGGCATAGCTTTGGCATAGCTTCTCTCCCTCTCTCTTATCTACATAATTTCTCTACCCATTGTAATCTCTTTACCAACACATGGGTAGATCCTTAGGCCCAAGATAGCAGGGGATCTTTTATCCTTGCTTGTACAACCCTCCTTATTTCTTCCTGCCCTTCTGCCTGAACATTTACCTGTCTTTCTTCTGCACCACCTTTTGCTTTCTCCCCATATTGCTCTCTTGTAGAGCTTCAGCCAGTCTCTCGCTGTCATTTCCAGTTGAGTTCTGGTAGTGGATACTTTCCATCAGTCAGATCTTTCCATGGCTGTATTTGCTTTGCCTGCCACTGATAGCTCTGCAGCTCTTATCTGGTCAGTCCTGGAAACAAAACCAACTTTCATTATCTGAGTTTTGCTTCCTTGAAAGCAAGAGACAAATAGCCTTTGGGAACTTTTAAAAAGAGCTGCTCTTCAGATCTAATGGACCCTAAATCCCCCTTACACAAAGCATCCTCTGACTTGCGAGGCAGAGCCATCAGCACAACATGGCTGTATACCTGCAGTCAAACACTGCAAGTATAATTATCTCCAATTTGAGTAAAATAGATTACGCTTGAGTTTGCCAGCGTGATTTCCTTTGAGTCAAACACTACCCACGCTGCTGCAGGATGTTGCTTCCCTGCTTGTCTTGCTCTCTATGGGGCAAAAAGAACCCAGAGCCCTCGAGCACAGGCTGACCAATAAGATCAGTACCACCAAATCACCTCCAATTTAGCAGGCTCTCTGCTACATAGCTGAAGGAGCCTTTCCACCCTGCTACATCCTCAGCACCCTGCCTGATGGTGAAAAACAGCCTGAAATACTTAGGAAAGCCATATAAACCTAGTTGACGCAGAGAGAAATTACATAAGTGGCAGCAGCATGCAAAACTTCAGGGGAAGTCTCCTCTGCTCAGTATTGTGTAGGAAGCTAACAGAAGACTGTATGGTTTCCTAGGCACAGCTACCCTTACTGCTATTTTAATCCGGTGTCGAACATCTTTCCAGGAAGAACAGATAACAGGGCACACTCACAGACTGCAGTAATGCTGTGCTTGTTCCTGTGTCTTTTCCCAGCATATTTCCTATATAGTGTTAGCAGTGACTGGTACAGAGCCTCATTGAAACTGTTCCAGAGATTTAATAGGCAGCAACATCTACATTTCTGCCTGCCTCAGACAAACTTTTAATCCCATTGTCTCTCACCTTACTACACATAGAATCTCAGATCAAATATCATGAATACATGTGACCAGATAAACTTTAACCCCCTAATGAGTCAGACAAAATAAATTATTTAGCATGTTTTTTTTTTAATATCAAAGGCTTTTCTCTTTATTCATTCATGTTACACTGCAATTCAAGTATAAACCAAGGAAGATAATGTAAATTGTGCTTCTTCGGTTTCATTAAGGGAGGAAAGTGACTCAGTGTGCTCATGCCTTTACATGTCTTCTAAATTACATTTTATATTCAAGCAATTAAAATTCTGGGTCCTACAGATGGTTCAGAAATAAAAATGGGACAGTTTGAAAGCCTCCAGAGAGAAAAAGGATGTTCTAAAGATTGGCAATGAACTTCAGGATTCCTACCTTTTTCATGCTGTCAGTTGATATTGGAGCGGGGGCAAATCCTGTGCAATTTAGTCTACACCTGAAGTTAGTAACTGAAACTTGGAAGATGCCTGGTGTCATTGATGTGCTGCCACATGATGTGAACTCAGAGCCTGTTCCTTAGTGCTGTAGAAAATAGGTACCTTTTGGATGTTAATTTTGTATCTTCAAGCATCATAGAAACTGGGAAGGAAAACAGCAGAATATTAAGAAACATGTCCAAGGCTAACCATGAAGTCCATACCAAAGCAAACCTAGTAAAAGTAGCTAGTTGTCCCAAAGCTTCACCTGTCCAATGCCAGTAACAGCAGCTCAGTGTTTCCTTGTTAAGGATTTTTGTGGCCATCATATTGGTCCTTTTAAAATATTTTTGATGTGTGCAGTATTACTTTTCCAGACACACACTTAAACATAGATATCAACCTATACAACTTGTAACGTAGTAATATAGCAGAAAAAATCAAGGTTTAAAGGACATTTAAAAGCCTGATAAATCGCTTCTTTTATGTCTCCTGGATTCATCTGACTGTGTTACTAAATGTTTTGTGAGAGCAGATTGTTAACAACATTTTAGATTTAGAAATTTCCACTTCTGGCTGAAATAGGAATACCATAATGGGTTTTTCACTCTGCACGGAAGCGATACTTCTTACCTCTGCTGAAGTGAACTAATGCAGAGGAATTGTCCTTTCCCACAATACATTTCTACTATCTCATTCAGTTGCAACCTCTCAGATCTGTTATATTCCTTCCTAGGGCTCTTGTACCAGGAATATCGAGATAAATCCACGCGCGAGGAGATTGAAACCAGGCGATTGCAAGATTCACAGACAGACCCTGAGGAGACTTCACCCAGTGAGGAAACCCCATCTGAAGCAGAACCCACAAGTACAATCGAAAACAAAGCTCCACCACAAATCAATTTGCTGAGAAATTCCAACTCCAGGTTCAACTTATGGCAAGATCTTCCTGAGGTCCAGAACAGTGGTGTCCTCAGCATCCTCCAGCCAGATGAGATCAAGCTGCAGGAGGTAATGGAAGAAGGCAGAATATTTCTTAACTGTTTTGCTGCTTAAAAAAATAGAGTAAATTAGGCCAAATTATCAAGATTTTAAAACTAAAGGCTTTACAGCAGTCACAGACAAGCCTTTCCCAGACAAGATGAGTGTTTTCTCAGTTGTACTAGTTAGCACACCACTCACTCTTTTTTGTGAAACTGCAGATGTTGTTCTCTATGCTATTACTACTGGACATTTCTGTAGCAAAAGGAACTTCTTTTGCCTTCTCTGAGTCAGTGTTAGGAGCAATTTACAGAGGAAGAGGGATATTTAGGAGGATTTACAAAAGAATTATTGATTCCAGTGCACATTCATCCTTTTCTGAAGTTACTATCAGGACACATAACTTTCCACCAGAAATCTTAGAAGAATTCAACTATTAACTGTAAGGTTTTGAATACGATGACATTAATAGAAATAGAAGAGATACAGATTGCTAAATGTCCTTATATTCAGTTGTTGTTACTTGGAGTCTATTGCAAACAGTAAAAAATAATGACAGGTATATGTCATATATTATGCATGTAGCCACACAAGTGCAATGACATCACTGTTTCAGAGCCACGCACTGTGACTTACAGGACTGCATCAGACAGTGAAAGGAGTAGGTTGGGACAGCTATCACAAGTGATGACAACATGAGTTGCACCACAATTTACAGCTGGTTGCTATTTTGGGTGTCATGGGGAGTGTGCGTGCTCTTTGTCACTGCATAGCACTGCATTCATAGCCAGCAGCGGAGAGGGCAAACCTTGTTTAGTTTGTGGTTTGCACTGTGGTACAAGGAGTGGGCTTTCCAAGGCTCAATCCCACAAGTCCAACTGCACTCCTGCACCAGGAGGTGGTTGTGGCCATGCATCTGCTTAGCCCTGGCTCATGGGAATATACACAAAGTGTTGAAGAGCATCTCAGGGTGCAAGCAGTCCCTCCTAAGTTCACTTAGACTTCCATAATCCACACTGATGAACACCTTGTTCACACAGTGCCAGTCCTGGCTAGGGCTCTTGGCTGTCACACTGGAAAGGCTCATCTTGTGCCATACCCCAAGGGTATGATGGGCAGGGCTGTGTTATTCACACTCTTAGTGGAGGGGACTTGTGTTTATATGCAGTAGTTTGGGCTGGCAAGCAAAGGCTGCTAGTGTATCAGGGTTAGGACTGAAGGTGAATGAAATGATTTGCTGTTTTTCCATGTTCTTCTGTGCTGGTTACTTGGATTTGTTCTGTTTACCTGGAAAAACATGGTGTTTTCAAGTACCAGCATTATAAATACAGTCTGGCATCTGAAAAAATACAAGCTTTTATTTTTATTTTTGCTTCAAAATGAAGAATCTTTTACGGAGAAATATTTTGCTTAAAAGTATGGATTATAGATTTCAAAATTTGTCATTTCTGTTAAGTTACATTCATTACCTATACGTGTTTTTTTGGGAAAAAAAAAATTCTGTGCTGCTAAAACCCAATATTAAGTGTGCTCAATTTTCTTCTGTCTGTTAAAACAACCAGAGAAATAAAGCAGGCAGAGAATGGGACAGTGCTGTCATAAAGAACTGCTGTGCCTTCTCCACTGTTAGTTTAGAACAGAAATTTTCTTCCTGCTTGTTCTGGGATTAGCACAGTAAGAGATTATAAAATTGCTTAAAGCCAGAAAGCTGTGAAATTGGCTGAACATTGAACAGATAGAGTGGAGAATTTGCTGAGATGATGTTGAATTCAGCCTTGCTATAAGCAAGCACTACTTGCTCCTGCAGTTCTGGAACTCTACTCATGTTGAACGTGAACTGTGAGAGTGAGCTGTACATGAGGGCTTAATTTAGTGAACATAAAATGTTCAGGTTCATAAAGGAGAATTGGAGCAGTTTTCCTGAAGTACGGGACAGCAAAAATTCTGGTATAAACATCTTAAGGACAAAACTGTATTTTCTGACCTTTTTTTATCTTCTAAACTATAGTAAATACAGGGACAAGAAAAGCTTTCATGTCTTCAGCCAGGAAAGATGGAGCAAGAGTATTATTTTGACCATAGGGAGAAATACTGGTACACAAATGGAAAGAAAGTTGAAGTTAACACCCTGTTTCATAGCCGAGGAAGGGAACAGCACTGTAGCTGTGACAGAGCAGGGCTTAAACAGTCAGAGAAAAATTTGGTTATCTGAAATAATCTTCAAAGTGAAAGAGACTAGTACAAGAAGAGAAATCTGGTATTCATTAGTGGCAATGATGGAAAATTACAGAGCAGATTATCAATTCAAGATTAAAAAAAATAGCAAAACAGGTTTTCATGCATCAAAACAAGAAACTTAACTGGAAGAGCAGTGGATGCTTGAAAAGTGTCATGGAAAGTGATTTTTTTATTGTCCCCATTGGAACAAACAAGCCAGACATTTTCACTATGGGTTTCATTATTTCTTTAGTATATCCTACATTTTGGACCTGGCCTTGCAGGTCTAGCACCCTCCACTATGGCAAACAGCAAACATTCACAAATTCTACAGTCAAGACTTGGCAGAAAAAAAATATCCTGACTTGGAGTCTCTGGAAAGCTGCAGTGCAAAATGATTGGAGGTGTCACTCTCCAGGATACCTAGAAGGGAGGACAGGCTACCCCAACACATCCTGTATATCTTTGCCTATTTCTGCTTCTCTTATTTATCAAATAAAAAGGTACAGTTAAAGCTGTAAAAGTTGCATTTAGGACTGAGCCAGTCATGCAGAAAGAGGGAAGTTCTCTCACAGGTTCACCCAGTGCCCGGGTAAAGGTTCTGGGAGAAGCTGAGCTGATACTCTTCCACTTTTCTTATTAGGAATCTGTCCTTGAAAATAAAATCCAGCATCCTCTTATTTCTTAAAGAGTATCTGTTCCACGATCACTAAATTCATCTGTATCAGCACCCTTTGCTCTGGCTTCCTTCTGGGGGCTGTGCAGGCACAACCTCTTCCTCTGGTGCAGGAAACTACTTGTTGGACTTAAGTGCCCACTGGGAACCTTTCCTAGGCTGCCCACCCTGCAAAGAGCTGAAATGTCACTTCAGCTACTATTTTATCAGCTCTGGATTGAGTAACAGTCCCTCCTTGCTATACCCATTCACCCAGATCTTGGACTTCAGCACAGTGTCAGGGACACAACCCAGGTCTCTACCTCAAGTTCTTTTGTGATGCACAGTGACATTTCCAGGAAAAGGCCAAAAACTGATCAGTGGAAAATTCCAAATACTTTCTTTAAAGAGAAATAACAGACAAAAACCAAGCCCAAGACAGATCTCCAGTTAATTTAGAATATATTTTTCTATGTACACATCACAAAAAACACTGCATGTACCTGTGGCTCCATCAGACCTCCTCGATTTTAGCTGGGCCTCAACTTTAGCTGAGCCAGCAGAGCTCAGGGACTGGCACCCACACTGCCTGGACATCTGCCCCGCTCAGGAGGATACAACAGAGGAGCTATGGGCACAAGGGGAGCATTGAAGCAGCTTTAGATTCAAGGGATCAAAACTTCCACTGAACTACCTCTCTTAGTAATGGGCTATGGGCCCCAGGACATGGAACCCAAGCTACCCCTTCATCAAGAGATGCCTGAAGGATCTAACAGTTTTTCACTGTGTTGAAGCTCTTGTGAGAATCTTCAGTCAATCTTACTTCAACTAATGAATTCAGTAGTTGTGTAAGTAAACACCTTTTATATCTGTCTCTGAACAGAGACAACATATACTCACCCAGAGAGTAAGGGATCTCTTACTGGTAATAGTGGAATGTCCCTGCAGCACTTGAGGTAGGTAGATAACTTTATATCTACATCTCATTAAACTGATTTTTATCTCTGAACCAAACCACCAGTTTGTCTTTCTGCTTCCACAGACCACATCCTTGGCCTGTGGAAACCAGGCTTTGCTCTGGAGTTTTCTCTTCTAAGAGGAGAAGCAAAGGCTGAAATTTAGAGATTATTTGTGATTTCTGGTGGTAGTTAGGGACTACTGTGTCTTGTTCTGGTCCATTGTGAACTGAGGCAGAAAAGTGTATGACCAGGGAGTCTCACTTGGACAGTAACAGCTATATTTCCTCTAGGTCAGGACTGAGGGTTGTGGGAGGAAAACTTCCCTGTTTAACTAACTGTCTCTTTTAACATGTAGAAAATGCATTGTGGGCTTACCTCTCCCTGCAGCCTGGGCCTGCAGGCTGAGTGCAAGGTCTGTGGCTGTGCAGCACAGATGTTCTCAATAATGCCTCTTATGTGCCTCTCTGTAGGAGTAGAAGGTACCTGCTGACTTCCTTCTTTGGGATTTTCCCCCAGGCCATGTTTGAGCTGGTTACTTCCGAAGCATCGTATTACAAGAGTCTGAATCTGCTGGTGTCTCACTTCATGGAGAATGAACGTCTGAAAAAGATCTTACACCAGTCTGAGGCACATATCCTCTTCTCCAACGTGCTGGATGTCATGGCGGTCAGCGAGCGGTAAGTTGGCTGCTGAATGGCACTGAAAGCAGCAGCTTTAGGTAACTGTAATTGTAGAAAGATGGAGGAGCTGACTTCTGGGAATTGCCTGGGACAGATAGGTCACAATTAATATGGGCGCTGACTTTCTCATTTAGCTTCCTGTTGGACCTTGAGCAGCGGGTGGAAGAGAACATCGTGATTTCGGACGTGTGTGATATTGTCTACCAGCACACAGTTAATCACTTCTCTGTGTACATCACCTACGTCTCCAACCAAACCTACCAGGAGAGAGCCTACAAGCAGCTTCTGTGAGTTCTAGTTCTAGTTGCTGAATTATTTTGCAAAATTGTACAGGCCATAGATTTAGCTGTAATTTTAGTATTTATGAGAAAGGGCTAGATAGCACAGAAACAGGGTTTCCCACTTCACTATTTCTCACTGCATCTATAAAAAGAAAACACAATTAAAGGCTTTATAGTAAGGATGGGTTGATGCAGGTAACATGACAAGTAAGTGCAAAGCCAACATTTCTCAACAGCTGGAAATATTTATGGTGTATGCAGGGCCATGTCCTTGTGTAATGCCTGTATTTCTAAACTGCAAGTAGAGGCAAGAGGTGGAAGGCCAAGAAAATAGTATAGATCTCTGATGAGAAGAAAAGCCACTGCTTTTCCCAAGCTTCTCAGCAAGGCATTTGACTTTCCTGAATTTCATAACTATTCTTTTTCAGAACAACAGGATTTTCTTAAAAGGAGAGGGGGGGAAAAAAAAAACAACTTTTTTCTTCACATTCTCATGTTATACTCACAGACCTAGACCTGAGGATATAATCCAAGATATTTTTGTAGTATTTTTCAAGTGTAGTAAGTCTTTTTGGTCCAGAAGGAATTCTGTGATGCCAGCTCAAAACAATGAGTGCCCTACAAGCTTGTCTTTGAGAGGAGGAGGATCAATTTTTCTCTAGTTACAGTGTCCTGGATTCTTTGAGGACAGCCCATTGCACATGCTGCAGTGTATTTTCTCCTATAGTATCAGCTGGTTCAGGGGAGTGTAACAATATCTAGTCCCTTCATTTATCTGCTCTCTAACCTTTGAGGAAAAAAAAAAACAAAACACTTAAGGGGCCTTCACTGAGCTTGGCCTGCTGTTATCTCCAAAAAGAGGGTACCACACGGTTTCCTTCAGTCAGAAGTGAGCAATACAGCTGCAAAGTTTGCCTACAGCCATTAACTAAACACTTAGAAGCAAAGCAGCAATGGGCAGAGTTACTTGAGCTTGAAAAGGACCTATTGGAGATGAGGTATTCCTAAATGTGAATTCTGAGGGCATTTCTTTTGTCTGTAGGAATACATAATGCAAATTGAAAAGAACAGACTCATTTTCCCAGGCCCCCAACTAGCACAGGAATTTTTCAACACTTGGTTGAACTCAGAGCCTGAGGTGTGCCACAGTTTCCCCCATTTGACTGTTCCTCAGACACATGCAGTTCCATTCTGCCATGAGTCACACAGTCACACAGGTACCTGCTGCAGCAGGGAGGAACACTGCCAATGCCTTCTTTCGAATGTTGTCAGGAACACACAGTACAGACAGATTTTGCACAGTTAGCAACCTCTTTACATCCATGCTGTTTCCACTAGCCAGGACTCCAGCAGCACAAGCCTTGCTCAGGTTTGCTCAGTCAGTGGCTGCCAGGAAGTTTTGTCTGCCTGTAACAGCCATGACTGCTCTGCTCTACACAGCTGCACCCTCACCTCCTGCAAACATCATCAGGGAAGGCCTGGGCATAGTCCCTGCCCTTCTCAGGCCAGATAATGATTTCCATCCTCTAGCTAGGCAGCAAGGAATATTTAAGCTTGAGTTACTTTGTGACTTGTCTTGTTCTTATGACTGTGTGAATTTCACCTTATCACAGAGTTCCAACTGTGTAAAAACATATAATTATGCCTCTGACTCATTTACTTGGACACACACCCCATTCACATACACCTACACACGCAGTGTATGCTGCTGAGCTAGATATGAACACATGTGAACACTGCCGTGGCTTGTACATTAGAAGTCTATTTTTTCCCTCCCCCAACACTATAAATAGTTTTAGATTTAAACTAAAATACACCCAGAGGCATTCAGTCCCCTCTTTTTCTCTTCTCTCCTACTGGGAGAGGCCAGGCAGATGCTGTCTCTGGGGCCAAGCTCTTTTTGGGTTACCAGCCATATACCGGAATCCCATGGAGGGTAGCACTCAAAGTTCTCAGCTTCTCTGTCTCTCCTCTCAGCCAGGACAAACCAGCCTTTCGAGATGTGATCTCACAGCTAGAGCTGGATCCCAAGTGCAAAGGCCTGTCCTTTTCTTCCTTCCTGATTCTGCCATTTCAAAGGATCACTCGACTCAAGCTGCTGGTGCAGGTAAAGTTTTGCTCTTCTCTCTCTCACAAAGGACTTCTGGATTAATCCTGGAATTTTCTTTTCCAGCAGCTGTGAATGGGGCTTAGATACAGCCACGACTGACCCTAGAACTGGATGAAGCCTTTCCACAGAGTCAGACATTCACCACAACTATGGAAAAAGGATTTCAGTCACTCAGAGTCCATCCCCAAATTAGTGTTAAATTTGCCAGATAGCTTTTGCTGAGTGAAAGAGTTGAGGAGGAGCTTTGTCAAGCTGCCAGAAGGGGTAGCAACAGCCCATTAACGCAGCTGCCTGATGGTTAGGATTGGTGACACACATCTGCAGAACAGCTGGATGACATAGGGATGCTGCACCATGGTGGCTTGGACCAGTCAGCCATTTTCCTCCTGTGCTTTCCCATTTTATCTAAACACTGCTGGAGAACATGCTTCTAGGGATGAGGAAACAGCTCAGTCCCAAACGGTCTTATCCCATTGGGATTTCCAATAATACTGTCTGTTAGTGCCAGCTCTAGTTATTTATTAAGTTAGTTTTATAAAATAAGGATGTACTTGTTGTATTTCTCTTAGATATAAGGTCAGATGGGAACAGGTTTTAATGAGAAAGAGGAAATAAGATGTGAGAGTCACTGTACTGTGTCACCTTTGCTGTAATTAGGCTGATGGCCAGAAGTAATTTGCAGGCTAGCAAAGACCCTTCTGTTCTCTCACATTGGGATCAGGATTAACATGGCCTTTTGTTCCCTGCAGAATATTTTGAAGAAAGTGGAAGAAAAATCTGACAGGGAATCCACTGCCCTGGATGCACATAAAGAACTGGAAACGGTAAGTTTGAATAAGTTAACAGAAGGCCAAGATTAAACCACCATGCTCATTTCACACACACACATCCCCCTGAAAAGATCACCTTCAGGCTACATTCTATCCCCTGAGCTGTTTCTTTGGATCCTGTCACTGTGTTTCAAGAGGGTTTTTTTTTTCTAAAGTCTGAAAGATGGACTAACCTACTTGCATTTAGATGTTCCTGACAGCGAATCTCTTGCTAACAATAGATGTATGTTTCTGCCATAGGAAAGGGCAGAGAATGTTTTCCCGTAGAGTCTCCAAGAACACAAAATGTTTTTGCAGACACCTGAAGCTGATGAATCCCTCTGAAAGGTGTTATTAGGTGCAGAATAAAACTGTGTCAGGTTTTCTCTGACACTACACACTTCTTCCTCTGACCTAGAATAACAGCTTCCTAATGAAGTACACAAGCCAGCTTTCAGTCCTCTTCCCTGAAGCTGATAGGTAGGTGTGATGTTCAGTTGTGCTGGTTACCGATGTGTACAAAACCCCAGGAAGTCAGTGGGATGTTTCCTATCTGGGCTGTTCCTGATGTGGTTAGACAGGATAATGCAGTATCTGAATGGTCTAGACATAGCTGGCAGCTATATGGGCTAGGATAGTGTTTCAACCCTTCTCCATCAAAAGCTTGGAAAATCTCCTGACTCCTGCAGTTCAACACAAGTATTTGAAGTTAAAAACTGTGCTAGAACATCAGCCTGAGGATGGGCCTGCAGTGTCTGACTGAAACACTAGAACAGAACAGGCTCTTGGATTTGCCCTGAACCAGTCTAGGAAGTGTATGCTTGGAGATCACTAGGGATAAAGACAGGGACTTTATCAATGAAGGATATTCTGCATTGAGTTAGTATTTGCAGAATCCCTCTTGACACATCTGGTAGCCAATTATTTTTCCATTGGTCATGGGCCTGAGGAAGGCTGTTCCTGTAGCATGCAGATGACTATAGCTGCTGATGGAAAGTTGCTGGGTTTGTATTCAGTTACAAGTGACTCACGTGATCAGTTTACTAATTCTTTTGCATGGTTAAATACTCACAGGTGAGTGTTTAAGCTTACAAACCTAATATCCATCTAGGTACAGCAATCACAACAGAGACCACCTGATACTTACTTTTACTGTAGGCTTATTTTCTTTCTATTTGGGAGGTAAGAGCTGATCACAGTTTCAGTTGCTGATATTCTGATAGATTTTGAGTAGCAGAAACAGAGGACAAAGTGGATCTTGTTCTCCAATATGATTTTTCTACCTAGCCAGTTCTCAAGAGAGTTGCTCCTTATGAAACAGACAGTGGCATTTAGGTTAAGGTCCCTGTAACAGCCTAGTGCTTGCACGTTGGTTGTGGTTTTTCAGTTAGAAGTTTGTACTCAGAACACAGCTGGACTCTGTATGATGAACGTCTCTTTTCCTAGGACATTTCATAGCCCTGGCATCTAGTGCTGCTTGGCAGAACTACAGCATCTGCATTTTTGAAAAGATGTTTGGCTTCATTCTCTCCTTGAAGATGATACTGCACATGTACCTTGTTTGAAATGTTTGGAACAGGGAAAATGAGATACATGGTGTGTCAGGATATGGAAAACAAGCTGGTTCTTTTGCTGTGCAACCAGAAGCCCTGTATTATACTGTCTAATTATACTATTACTACAGTAACTGAATGTAGGTACCTAATATGTCCTCTGACAGTCAGCTTCCACCTGTAACGCTTTCTAGGTGTTTGGGAGCTTTTTGGTTGTTTGAGTTTTGGGGTCTTTTTCCCCTTCTCTTTTTCATGCACCCACAAAAGAACTTGTCTCTGTCAATTCCTTTTACAGCAGGGCACTTACCTCATCATGGTCAGGCCTTTTCATGCTGTACATCATAACTTCCCTGCTTAAGGCCAGCAGAGACAAACCTTTGTGCTCTCTTTTGCCAGGTGGTGAAAGCATGTAATGAAGGTGTCCGGAAGATGAGCCGAACAGAGCAGATGATCAGCATCCAGAAGAAACTAGAATTCAAGATCAAGGTATAAGCACAGGCTGGGCAGTTTTGGTTCACTGTCTGCACTTTGCAGACAGCCTCCAAAGGGGCTGCTGCAGGCACAGCAGCTCTGTATGTGCTCAGGGCACACCCACTGCAGAGGCTGGGGCAGCACCAAGGCCAGTGTGGTGTGCATGACACAGGTGAGACACACTGGCATCATCTCTCGTGTGCACTGTGCTCCTGTTCCAGCACTCAGGTCTTGCTCTTCGCTCTTCCCTCTCTTCAAAACACAGGTCTGCTTTGACCTGTTATTTTGCATACAATTATGTTAAAGGTGGGTGAAAACTACCAAGCAAAGTACTTTAAAACTGAAAAATACACAAAGACTACCTCACCATTTTAATTCTTTCCTATACTTAGGCATTGTGTACTGTCTCTAAATACCTTCTGCTGATCTGTTTTGGGTCCACTGAGGGAGTTACTAAATCAGTATTGTGAGGTGTCTGATCAGATCTCAGTTGATATATACCATGAAATTCCAGTGCTGAGTATAAAGTCTTCAGTTCTTTTCTTGAATGCTATAGAGATGCTTCCCAGGTATCTCTGCTTCACAAACTTTAAGGATCATATTTGCTTCCAAGCAATCTTTTTACGTACCTGAACAACCAAAAAAAACCAAAAAACAAACAAACAAACAAACAAAAAAAAACAAACAAAAAAAAACAAACAAAAAATTGTTTTTTATAGAGTAATTTACCAGTGTGTCAGAGCTAGACCACAGTCCACAGGACAGTAGTAGATTAGAGATGCTACCCAGTTGCCTCCACCTCTTGTAAAGCTGAGGCTGCATTGACAGGCAGGAGCTGGTTCATCTCTGGGGCTGATCTGCCTTGGGAACTGGCACAGGTAGGGCTCTTCCGGGGAGAAGAGTGCAAGGAGTTGAAAAGAAAGATTGTGCCACTGTGCATGTGATGAGCACTGAGAGTGAAGGTGGAAAGAGTGACAGTTATACAGGCATTTTTTAATATTTCAGTCATTTGGAAGTGTAGTGTTCTTCTAGTACAAGATGTGCTTTGTTCTAGGTTTCTTGGTTTTAGCACAATACGTGTTGAAACTCCAGCAGAAGGGCTGTGGTAGGTGCATGGACAGTATCTCCTCCTGACTGGGACAGACCAAAGGAAACCTGTTTAACTCTGGGGGATTTTTTGTAGCAAAAAAGGAAAAATTCATGGTTTTGAAAATCAGTCTTAGTATTTAGGAAAGTTCAGCCTAGGTGATGTGATCTCTCAGAAAGAGATCAGGACATAGGCCGTTGTTTCATTCTGGAACTTGGCACTCTAGCATTGCCATCTTTAAACGTCTGTCCATCCTCAGCCCTGCTGTACCCCTGTCCGACTTCTGTCACACTGTGCTGGGCTGCATGGATGGCAGAGCCCTCTCCTCAGCCCACTCTTGAGCCCTCTCTTTGCAGCTCTGCTCCAGCCTCTGCTGTGCAAGTTGTGGTGATGGGAGCTCACCACCCTTCCTTTTGCATCTCTCGGTGCTTTCAGCATCACAACCACTTGAATCTGTGGAGTTTTGCTGCTCTCCCAAACTTTACCATCTTTGCCTCCCTTCTAGTCTGTACCTATCATCTCTCACTCCCGCTGGCTGCTGAAGCAGGGGGAACTGCAGCAAATGAATGGTCCGAAGACATCACGAACGCTTCGCACCAAGAAACTCTTCAGAGAAATCTACCTGTTCCTTTTCAATGATCTGCTGGTCATTTGCCGGCAAATTCCTGGGTGAGTGCAAAATTCAGGTAGTAATTGTAATTACTTTTTACAGTTCTAATTGAAGTAATGAAGGATACTTCATTAGTTCTATTGCCCCAGGTTTATCCAGCCTGTCATGCTGTGACCCCATCCTGTCCCTCAGGCACAGGGAGGGCATCCTGGCCTGACATGTATTCCTCCCTCCAGCAGTCACCTTGCCTGTGAGCACAGCTGATTCTTCATGGGTGGCACAGCTCTCTTCAACTGAAAATTCATGGCCAATAGGAGTTAAACAGATCCCAGGACAGATCTGCCAGCAGGGTGACTATACATCCAGCAGCTTCTGCAGGGTGTTAATGAGTTACACTGGCAGGTGGGTTGACCTTGGAGACCTGTCTTCCTGTCAAGAAATGATTTTTGACTCATTGCTGCCTGAAGAGCAGCTCAGCTTTAGTCAGTTAAAACTGTGAAATCCAACTAGAAAGTTAGAGTAGCAGGGAGGGATATAAATTTCGGCCTGAGGCCAGCAGTTGTATTTGACACAGTGTAACCTACCTCAGGAGAAGGAGAAGGAAGAGCAGGAGGAGGAGGAGAAGGAGGAGGAGGAGAAGGAGGAGGAAGAGCAGGAGGAGGAGGAGGAGGAGGAGGATCCTGTTGTGCTGATTGTGTCTTGTGCAAGCAGACACCAGTGAAATACAGCAGCAGAGAACAGCACACTCTTTGTGGCGTTAGTTAGACCCACTGGTAGGAAGCATCTCGCTGGTCCACTGTTCCTAATGAACGAGTCGCCGCAGTGTCTGTACGCTGGGAAATGTTTTGCTTCTGTGGCAACTTGTATCCAGAAAACACAGAGGTACTTCATAAATAGGAATGAATTAAGCCTCACAATCCCCTTTGAGGGAGTGCCATCTGTTTTGGACATGGGGAGCTCAGACAGAGCAAGCAACTTGTTCCAGGCCATAAAGGATGCCCAAGGCAGAGCATGGGGAGGGCTCCTTGCTTTGCAGTGGTTTTTCATAGCCACACGCTCATCCCTTCCCACAGCAGGACATCTTTTTTCCTCCTGGCATGGAGCAGCTCCTGGTCTGTGTCCTCAGTATAGTTCTGGGTGGCTGAAGTCAAAGTCTCCTGCAATAACCACAGTTTTTTCTAATCTCTTTAACCTCTCCTAGGGACAAGTACCAAGTGTTTGACTCTGCTCCCCGAGGGCTTCTGCGGGTGGAGGAGTTAGAAGATCAGGGGCAGAGTTTGGCCAATGTCTTCATCTTGAGGCTGCTAGAGAATGCAGATGACCGGGAGGCCAGCTACATGCTGAAGGCATCATCCCAGTGAGTACCAGTCACCCTGCCAGCATTCAGCAGTGCTCTTTCCCTACATTCTGTCTTCATGGGGACCAGCTGTCCAGGCTTTCCAGGGGTGGGGAGGGAGGGATCCCACTACTGCAGCTGAGCTGGCCCTACCAACCTCTCTGCCCAGCATAACTCCTCTGAAAGGCACTGGTCACCTAAGCAGGTTTCTCTCCTGTATGGTGTAATTGAGGCATCTGGGATGGTGGACAGACAGGCAGTCCCTGTTCTGGGACAGAGAGGTCAGAAATTAGCCCAGACACTGGGTCCCAGCTGATTTACAACCTGCAGCATATTCAGAAAGTAAAACCAAGCAGGATATACAGGGCACACTCCAATGGCTGCACTGACTCACAAGAATCATTGCCATGCCTGACCAGCCCTGTGGAGCAAAGTGTCTCCTGCAGTGGGTGAAGGTGGGAGAAAAAGCTACTTCCTCTGTGTCTCCACAGCCAGTGCCAATCTTGTGCAGCTCTTCTGCTGTTCAGGGCCTCCTTGTCTCCCTGGATACAGGTTTTCTGGCTTACTGATTTTTCACTTCAGGCTCCAACAAGCTCAGGCTGGGCAAATGATTTAGCTGTACTTGTACCAACCCAATTGTTTTGGAGCACCAGGAAGGGCTTTCTCACTGACCCAAGCATTACCAGGCCCACATTTTCTAGCCACCAGCTAAACAGCTCCTAAAGACAATGCACATCCCCAGGCTGATATTGTCTGCTGTCAGTAGGCTGATGTTCATCATCCATATTCCTAAATGAGCACCAGCCCTGGGGTTGCACCCTGACCTCCCCCCCGCCACCACCACTGCAGCATCAGGATGATGAGCCCCCACTACAGTGAGCAGCTCTACCTTCTCCCCAGACATATGGCTGCAGCTCTGCTGCACTGAAAATAGAGATGTCAGTCACACTATGCAGGGCAAGCGCACGTGTGACGTCTGTGAGGCTTGGCGGTGCAGCAAATGATAAACCAGGCCACGATTTGCTCAGCTCTGGGGAGGCAGACAGAGCTCTGTGCTCTGCATCCTGTCCCGTCTTCTAGCAGGTATGTGATCCAGAACATGGCTTGCCAACAGGTCCTGAGCACTGAAATGTGACATATCAACTGCTGAAGGCTGCCTTTTCAGAGATGCAGGAATTATGGAGGCAGTACCAGGCACAGACTGAGAAAATAAACTGTTAGAAGAGATAAGTGGGTGACAAACAGAGATTTCTGTTTCTGTTCTTCAGCTCTTGCATCAGGCAACCATGACCTGCTCAGTGGCAGCTTGCAGCTCATGCCCTGGGTGGGCTCTGCCAGGAGCTGACACTATTTGGACACAGCCAGGTGCACTGATAGAACTGGAGTGTGAGTGGGCTCCTTGCAGGCTGAGAGGAGCTGGGCACTGTGGGTGGATCCATGGAGCCCCGCAAGGCTCTGTGTGCAGGGCCAGCATGCAGACAGGGCCACAAGTATGGCAAGACTCTGGGTTTGATCTCTACATGTTACAGCTCCTCTGTGCACAAGGCCCTCACCCTGCACATCTTCGTGTGGTGTGACCTGCAGGTGTTTCCACTGGTCTTTGGCCTTGTTCTTCATACCTGAAGCATAAAGTATTCCCATCCCAGATCAACCTGCCAGCACTTGTCCTTTACATCCCCCTTTTAGGCCCCTCTCCTCCCTGAAGACACTCCCATGGCTTTTCATGTGTGTCAGGCGGAGGTTTTCAAACCACCTGAGAAGGTAGAAAAGTCTGGCTCTCTGGCAGCTGGAAGCACAGCTGGTCCTCCAGGCAGAAGCTGGAGCCTGTGAAGGTGAACTGCCCATTTCCTGGTGGGGTTGAGGGAAGCCTGAGGGGAGCCAGACCTGGGACTTCTCCAGTGTTTGTGAGATCTTCACCCTCCCAACTGCAGGTCCAGGTTTTGCAGCATGCTGTTCACATGGGTTTTGTTGCCAAGCAAGTGGTTCCCTTGGTGTGCTGCAGTGCTCTTCTGCAGAGGAATTAATCAGCTCTGCCCTTTAAGTGTTCCTACACAGCAGTTGCAGGAATAAATGGTTCCTGTAACTGCTTATCTCCTGGAAAAACTGCTCCTCTTGACCAGCCCAGACAGGAGCTGCCTTTGCTTGTTACTTCTCAGAGAATGTCAGGGCCCCCACCTTGCTGCTGGCTCTCAGCAGCAATGCTAGCAGAGAGACCCCCCCAGAGAGGGACAGTGCTGCCTGGGGGACAGCCAGGGCTGTGCAGCAGGGCCCTGAGCACTGTGTCACATGTGACATCCTAACAAGGGTGTGCAACAGTGAGGCTCCGCACCACCACTGAACCCAGGACCCCGGTGGGGCAGGCAGGAAAAGGCTGGGAGGAGCAATATGAAGTCCTGAACTGTCTGGGCAGAGGAATTAGGGCCCCTACAACTCTTTCATGTTTATAGCTTTGGTTTGTCTCTCCTATCCAGGAGTGAAATGAAGCGCTGGATGATTTCACTAGCCCCAAACAGAAGAACGAAATTTGTTTCATTCACATCCAGACTTGTTGGTAAGAGACACAACATGGGAGCAGGGAGCTCTTCACCTCTACCCCAGGGCACTTTATTCTGCCCTGATCTCAGTGCAGCCACATATCTGGCACCTATACCAAAGCTGAACCCTCTCCTTGGGCTCCCCTCCTTTTCCACCATGAATACCTGCTTGTCTCTGGGCCTGGGCTTGTCCCTGACCTCAACCCCTTTAACCTGGGCTGGGCTGCACCAGCACTCTCCCTCCCATCCAGGCTGCTTGTGGCTGGCTGCTCATGGCTACCACTGTGGTGGTGACATGAACCCAGCTCCCTTCTCAGGAGTTGCTTCCCCAGTACCTGTGGCTGGGGCACTTCCTGGCTTCCCCAGAGGCCCTTACCAGATCAGATGGACCATGTACAGAGCTTGTGGAGGGCTACATCCACCCAAACGATGCTGTTCTTCAAGAGGCTCCATCCCTGTCTGTCCCTCACTCTTGCCCTCTTCCTTGGCAGACTGCCCGCAGATCCAGTGTGTCCACCCATATGTGGCCCAGCAGCCTGATGAGCTCTCCTTAGAACTGGCTGATGTGCTCAACATCCTGGACAAGACAGATGATGGTAAGGGGATGGGATGGGAGTCCCTGTGGAAGGATGGGCTATTCTTAGCTTCATGATGGTTTCTCAGCCATGTGGTCCTGCTCTCTGGGGTACTCTTGTAGCTGGTGGTCTCAGTCACATTGGGTGTCTGCTGGGGACTATTGCTGTGGCTCCAGGGGCAGCGGAGGGCACGTGGTGGCAGTAACGCGTGCTTTCTCCTGGCATCCCTTGAGTCAACTGTCCTCACATGATGCTGCTCGGTGAGCAGGCCTCCTTGCTGGATGGACCACCAGAGTCTGCTCCAGCACAGGCCTCTGAGTAGCTTCCAGAAAGCTCTGCCAGCTCCAATGGCTCTTTCCAGCACAGCTGCCCCAGTGCAGGAGCAAGGGCCAGTCCTGCCCAACTTATGCCTGTCTCTGTCTATGCTCAGGCTGGATATTTGGGGAACGTCTTCACGATCAGGAGAGGGGCTGGTTCCCCAGTTCTATTGGGGAGGAGATCCTGAACCCCAAAATCCGAGCCCAGAACCTGAAGGAGTGTTTCCGGGTGCACAAGTCAGATGACAGTCAGAGAAGGAAACTGGGAAGCAGAAACCGCCAATGACCACCGGCATCCCCAAGCATCTGGAGTGCCTCAGAGAGGCAGAAGACAGAGGCTGCCAGTTGGGAGGAGGTGGCAACTGTGGGACACTGTGGGGGACCTGGTGCACTGGACAAGGCACACATACCCATGAACAAACAGACTTGTTCGTAGGCCCCCCAGATGCACTGTTTTTTTCCTGGAGATCAGTGCTTTAAACTGTAAAATAACCCTTTTTCCAAGTGTTCTGTAAAGCCCCAAAGAGCATGAGCTCAACAGACATTGACCGAAGACCACCGTGTGCTGGCCAGATGAACCACATGTGCTGGCAGGAGCTGGCTCAGGCTGCTTGGGAAAGGCAGTAGCCACACACATCACCGAGCAATTAATATCACTCAGTTTTAAGCACTAACAGCTCATTGCTACCTTCCAAATCCGGAGTGCCCTGAACCCAGCATCTCACAAGGGCAGAACTGAGGTCAAGCAGCAGTCCCAACTCTCTCTCAGAGCTCACTGGCAACAGGCTGGGATGAGCCCCAGGACCTCCACCACCCTAGTCCTGCTGTGAAACTGCTGGGCTCATTCCTACAGGCAGACCCTCAATCTGCTTCCAGTCAAATGCTCTGCAGTGCTCCACACCCATCTCTTCAGCAGCAGCCCAGCCTTGCCCGTCCTGATCCACGTCTCTGCCTGCCTGATAGCCTTGAAGCACATCTGGGCCCTGTCCCATGGCTCAGCCCACTCTTCCACAGCCTGCCCTCCCTTCTGCAGGGCCATTGCAGAACCCCAGCATCATGGCCTTTCCTGGCTCATCATGCACTTGTGGTCTTTGCTACTCCCTGCTGCTAAGCCCAGAGCAGGGGTGGCTATGCCAGCGCCGTCTCGCACAGCACACAAACCACAGGAGCGCCAGCCCCCCAGCTGCCACACAGCAGGTGAGTGACCTTAGCTGCTGCCCCCGTGTGCTCGGGGAGGCCCCGCAACCGCTGCCTGCATGCTCGTAACCCACCCCCACCAGCCTCCCTGTACAGGCTCACCTCGGTGTATATATGCAAGTCTTGTGGCCAGCAGAGCCAGCTCATCACTCCTCCAGCTGTGGCACTGAGCAATGCATGAAGCCCCAGGCACAGCACTGAGAGCAGCGTGGGGGACAGACCCACAGCAGCAGCCACTTGTTCAGCAGCCCCACACGTGGCTAAGGGCCTCTCAGCCACAAGCTGGGCCAAACTGTGGCCATCGTCCATTAGGAAAATCAACTATTTGGCACCTTTCTGTAACACTGAAAAGGATTGTCTTCCAGGCATTGTAGCCTGTGCTGATGCATGCCCTGGCTGGGCCATGGTTGTGCTCAGAAAGGGGACAGAGAGCAGCTGCCAACAGAGCTACACAGCAGCCATGGGCATGGATGGGAGGAGCACAGCCATGTCAGCAGGAAAAACAGGATACCAGGAAGCTGTGAAGGGAGGCTACAGCCCTGCTCTTTGGACCACACAGGGGGTGCAGTGTGAGACTGAACACAGCTGAGGTGGGTTCCAGGGCTGTCCCTACTGACACCACAGCCCTGGGACAGCCAGCCCAGAGCCAGTGCCCAGGACCAATATGATGGGAGCCACAGCAGTGAAGGGGGAAAGAAGGCATTCATCACTCAGGCCCAGATCAGTGCCACCACATCAGCATGTGACAACAGCCAGCAGGCCTGTGCTTCCTTGGCCACCTGTGGGAAGCTCATACTAGCCAGTATTTCCCAGTCACCAGTATTTCCCAGCCCCAGAGCTGGGCCAGGAAGGGCTTGCAGCCTCCAAGTGGTGCACTGGGCAGATTTAATAGATAACCCAAGCCAGATCCCTTCAGCAGCACCCCACAGTCAGCTTTCTGAGACAACCAAACCTCCAGCTCAGGATTCACACCTTGCAATAGCCACAAATTCACCAGTGCAAACCCCAGAGGAGCTCCAGCTCCAGGAATTCCTTAAAATTACCTGCAAAATCACCCCATCTCACATCATCCAGTTTTGCAGCCCAGTCCAGCACAGGGGCTGCAGCCCCACATGCCTGCCTGGCATGCTCCTCACAGCACAGAAATACTCTCTTGCCCATCAGATGTTTCACCAGTTCCGCCGTGCCAGGCTGCTAGCTCCTCGCTGCACTTCTCCAGGGAGAGGGGCTCAGTGCTGCTGTGCCCTGTCCCATCATTCGCCACCAAGCCCTGGGATTGCTCCAGCCCCTCCTGCTCTGTTGTGATTCCACAGGACTCCAGGCACAGGCTGTCATTTTCAGGCACTGAATGGCATCCAGTGTTATTTCCTCAGACCCAGCCCTGCACGCCTCCATCTCAGTGGTCTCCAGTGTTGTACAGGGCCAGGCCTGGGGCCCACAAGCATGGGCTGGAGCCCCCCAGCCCTTGCCAGGCTGCCTCGGCAAACTGAGGGGAACTTCTTGTTGTCTTGTTTTTCCGTGTGATAAAATGTAGCTGAGCAAGCCAGCACCAAAACATTTGTGTGTCTCCTTCCTCCCCCAGAATGATACCTTGTCTCCTCCCCAGTCCCCTCTGGTACAACTGGCCCAAACGCAGTTGGTGAAATGGGGTTGCACATGAACTTGGGGTGGCTTACACCCATGAACAACCCTTCCCTAGGAAAACTGTGCAGGGTGATGCCCTGTTACAATCACCCAGACACAGAAGGGCCCTTTTGAGCTCCCGGCTCAAAGCCACACACTGTCACAGGTTCCTCCTGAGTGGGATTGACAGGCCTTGCCAGGTCTGTGTCACCCAGGAGATACATACACACCAAGGGCAATGAGAACTCGAAGCAGCCTGGCTGCCCAGCACAGGGCCTGCAGTGCTTTTCCCATATCCGTGGCACCATTTCTCCCAGGGCCCCAGGCAGACATTTCAGGAGCAGTCGAGGGCTGGAGACAGGCCAGTTGTGTAATAGAAACACTTTTTATTGAGTTCAGGAGGCCGAGAACTTTCTCAGTGTGATGATGACCAAGGCTACAAGCACGGACGTACCCAGGAGGGAGGCAATGACAATGGCACCAATAGCTCCAGGCCCCAGAGAGCCTGCAGGGAGAGAGAAAAAGGCATGAGGTCAGCAGAGGCAGTGGGTCCCAAATGGGAAGGGTTGCAAGGATCACCCCACACCCAACATGCTCCCCAGGCTTCAGGCCACACTCCCATCCCAGAGCTCCCTGCACTGGCTATGGCCCATGTCATCACGCAGGTGATGACACCCAGGTGTGGTCCTGTGCACCTTCGTGCAGGGGGGTGTAGCCAGCCCCCACCACCTCAGCCATCTCCCAGTAACAAGGACAGCTGCCACAAAGTGGGTCGCTGGTGGCCAGCTTTCCTGGGACTCCAGGAAAGTTGTTTTGCTTGTGGCAGAACCACATGTCAGCTGGTGCTTGCTATCAGTCGGGAGCCACGAGCCAGGAAAGGCACTCATACTCCCTGTTCAGGGAGCTCCCAGCACGCTCTGTCCTGGAGAGCCCGACTTGTACTCAAGGCAGTTTTCTGTTCAGAGCAGGTGGCTGCCATGACAGGTCATGGGGCAGGAAGAAGGGTCTTGGAGCTACCTTGGGCCTGGCAAGAGCTCCATAACAGAGGCTTTTCAGCAGTTTCCATGAACAGGCAATAAACCCTCCCCAGTAGGGTGGCTTTAACCCCTCCCGGGAGATGACAGCCCCGTAGGGAGCAAATCCACCGTGAGCAAGCCGCGGGCAGTCCCTCTCGCAGCCACTCACCGTTCCCAGCGTCCAGCCGGTGCAGGTGGGTGGTGTCCTCAGGCTCCAGCTCGGAGGTGTACGGGGGAAAGGCAGTGGCGTCCGACAGCCGGGCGGTGGTGGTGGCAGCGTCGAAGGGACCGGCTCCGGAAGGCACCTCAGGCGGCTCGTTCCAGAGGGTGGGGACCGAATCCTGCGGGTATTCTGTTGGCAAACACCCACGGACATGGGGGGCTCGGTGAGGCTACTAGTGACAACCACAGCTCAGCAGGTCCCTGGGCTTCAGCTGCCTGCCAGGTGCCCCTGGGGTGGATGATGGGTGACCTGAGGGCTGAGAACCCCTCAGGGCAGAGCCCTCCTCTGAGGGGCCACAACCTCTGCTAAACAGCAGAGGCAGCCAAAGGCAATGTTTCTGTGGCAACTCAGTGTACACACAACACACACGGAACAACAGAGTGCCCCGACACCCTGCAACCTCTGCTCACGCACAAACAGGCCCTACATGAACACCCACAGCTGGTTTGCTCATGCCCTTAGGATTGGGCTGGGAAGGGCTGTCACACTGCCAACAAGCAGAAGCCACCAGGCCACCTGCACTGGCCCAATTCACAGCATCTCAGGGCCCTTTTGTCTGGCACCACCAGCCTGTGCAGTGCAGGATGCTGGATGTGCTGGCAAAGCACGGGACATGGCTCCCACAGACAGGACCCCAGAGCCTCGACTTCCCCCTGCTGCACCCCTGCCATACCAGGGAGATGAAAGCCAGGCTGGGCTCTGTTTAGTGTAACCACTCGTCTCCTGTTATTCCTTCCTGCTGTGGATCAGAGACCAAGCCAGAGAGCCCTCCCTGTGTGTGGCTTACTGAGTGCTCCCTGTCAATGCCCAGCCTTGTTCAGGTGGGCTCTGGCAGGAGCAGGAGACATTCCACAGCTCCCTGCTGAAACCACTGGGAATGTTGCACTGGGTTGGGGAAAAAAGCAGGGGGGAGAAAAATGAACAACATTCACTGCCAGGGCCCACCTGAACTGACACACAATGGTTATCAGGACTGCAAAACAGGGAGTTGAGCTGGAGCAAACAGCCTGGGCTCCCTGGGGCAAGGCACAGAGTATCCCCAGGCACCCCAGCTCTGGCATGTGAACCTTGGTGTACCAGGGGAACTTGCAGACATGTCCCAGGCTCTCTGTGGCCCAGGAAGAGAGATGGCAGCACCACATCTTGGCAGTGCCAGCCCCAGTTTTAAGTGCCAGGAGCCCTCCTTGCCTCCTGTGGACAGAAGCTGCTGTGGGAGGAGAGCAAAAATCCTCATTAATGGGTTGCACCACACTTTGCTCTGCCTTAAGATCCCTCCCTGGAACAGGAGAGCAAAACACTCACCTTTCCTGCTGGTACAAACCCACTGAGAACTTACTGCAGGGCTTGCATCAAAGATGCACCATCTCCAGAGCTATTCCAGGCTGCCCACAATCTTGTGAACACAGCCAAGTTCTAGACTAGTTCTGAAAGCTTTCTACAGGCAGAAAAGCTACAGGGTGTCCAGCAAGACAGCGGCCAGGTTTAACCCTGGCCCAGTGAACATCGACAGTAAGTCCCCAGTGTGCAGCCTGTTCCAGTTAGACCCAGGCAGGAACCCAGCCGAAGCTGGGTGTAGCAGAGAACACAGTGTCCTCACACACTTGGTACATCCATGGTCTCTGCACCAGAGGTGGCATCTCTGCTCCCCTGTACAAGCACACAGAGGTTTGTGTTCCACAAGAGCTCCCCACAAACACCCGAGCCTTTGCAGGGCCCTTCCCGACCTGTGCTGCAAAACCAACCAGCAGAGCTGAAGACTCATATCCCATCCCATGGCTCTTCCACAAAGTGCCATTTCCAAGGGACCTCTTGACTTTAAATCCTGTGGTTTCACTGCCAGAGAATAGAACAGGAGGAAATACAGAATTCAGTGAGCAAATGTAGTTAATGCAGGAGAGAGCTGGGCTATTTAGCTGGCAACAGTGGCATGGGGAAGCCAAGCTGTTGTTTAGGAACAGACCAAACATATGGAATGCTTTGGAAGCCCTGGTTCCAGGCTGCTCTTGTAAGGGAAAAACACACAGAAGAGCCACACTCCAGCTGTAACTTTCCTGACTTTGTCAACATCCCCAGGACCAGAACAAGCACTGTCACAGTCCCCCACCTGGCAGAAGAGCACAGTGCTGGGAGGACAGTGTTCCTTTCCCAATATTTTTTTTTTTTTTTTTTTTTTTTAATTCTTGAGCCTTGCATGTGACCAGGGACTGGTGTTAGCTCAGATGATCTGTAACACATGCAGGCATCATCCAGGGAGACTGTATGACCTGGACTGAGTCTTCCCAATCCCCAATCTCAAAGGGATGTGGAGGGAGCTCTCTCTCTTCCAACCACAGTGCAAAGGTCCCACAGGTGCCACCAGACCCAGAGGTGCCAGAAAGTTTGTCCTGTTCTCAGTGCACCTAACTTCTGAAAAATTTCTGGCAGCTCTCTAAGCAGGGCACAGAGCTCATTTTTGATAGCCAAATACAGAGGAAACAGTCTAATTTGTTTATGATCTCTGTGATTTGTAAAAACTTGGATGGCTGCTGGATATGTATTTTGTTAATTCCCCTTATCCAACCGACACACACTTTCAATTTGCCTGCACAGAAAAGGCAGAATGTGTTTAACATGCATTTGCTGTCCGGAGTTCTTGTGGTTTTACCCTACTGGCACTTCAGCCCAGGGAAACACAACCCCTTTCACTCGGGTCTGGTGCCTCAAAAACAGTTGTGAGCTCAGAGGTAGCAGCAGATTCCTGCACACATATTGACTGTAATGCCTGCAGCTGAGCCTCCCCAGGAGCCAGGGCTCGATGCTGGTCCTCTTCTCAGTCTTGCCCCCCTGATGCTGCCAGAGCAGGTGCTGAGGGCCCTGCCCTGGGCACACAACGTGGAGGAACATAAAATGAGAAGCAGGTTCCTTCCAGAGCCCATTGCTGCAGCCTGGGAGAATGTCTGCTCATAACCAGCACTGTTCTCTCCATGTCTCCCCTAAAAGCTCATGCCCTCACATGCCTCCATCTCCTGCCAGATGAGAAGCCCAAGCACCCACCCAAATATCCTTAGGCAATCCAGCATATTTCTTTAACAAGCAGAGATTTCACACCTGCTTCCCTGACAGTCCCAATGAGTGTCAGCCACACTGCTGCTGGCTGGGAATGGCAGATCTCTAATATCAAAATATCAAATGCCACAATACCATTTTAGTCTCCTGGTAAAAGCAAGTGATGGACAGAATTTGTGTCTGGTACCAAACCCCAATGCATGCACACTATTCGTTAAGATCTCATGTCTCCAAGGGAGACACAAGGGCCTTTTCCAGTCACCTGTTGGATAGAATCTGGAGAGATTCTATGGACACAGGGAACCCAGCTCAGAAGGTTCTGTTCTCTGCTCTGCTGCTGACGTTTTGGGTAACCACCCCAAGTCCTGCTCCTCCAAGGCTCAGTTTCTCTGTGCACGAGCAGGAGACCAGGATCTAAACACATTCTACAGAGAAAGCAGCACCAGGAAAGCTTGCCCAAGGAAAGGGCAAGTTAAAGGGAAGCTCCATGGCCATGGGGCAAGAAAGAGCATTCTTAATTTGTAAAAAACCCAAACACGCTGCCATCTCCAGGGAGGGAGTGCAACCAAGAGCTGGAAACTAAGTATCGAAGGTAAGTGCAGGGCTTTCCTGTTCACCCAAGAACTTTGTAGAGATAAAGAACTTGCAAGAAACACCCCGAAAATACATCATCCATCACAAGACCAGATGTTTAACATCTGTGAAAAAGCCATGCATTAGCTGTGCTGCCATCAGGACCAGACCTACCTCTAGAAACTCCCGTGGTACACTCACATGGTTTGCTTGCCCTGGAGGGACTTGGCAGGGGCAGCTGGGGGCACATGGAGGGGCTGCCAGGCTGCTGAGGCACACGAGTGACCTACTACTGCCAAGGCTCTGTGCTCAGTGCCCACTGTTCTGGATGGAGGGAAGCCTCCAGGCCCTGGCACAAATGAGCTCTTCCCCAGCATTTGTTAGCTCTGTCTCAGCACTGAAGCACAAGCTGAGGGCAGCTGTGGCTTTCAGACTAACTGTACAAGTCTTTTCATGATAAATACAATTGAAGAACACTTATGAGAACAACATGCAATGATCTTATTGGAGTTTTACTGGAGATGGAACTGGACAAAATGGAATAAAGTTATTATAGCGTTTTGCAGGTCAGGTGGATGATGGCACTTCTTCCTATCCACATGGTAACACTACAAATTGTCTTATTTTAGGGAAACCTCTTTGCTGCACTGTCTTCTCCCTCTCCCCAGCACAGGTCAGTTATAACTGAGGTGAGGAAACAGGAAGACAGTATCGGTTACCACATGGAAACACATTGTGAGTCTTCCAAGTGCGGCAGGGCCCAGTGGAGCTCCAGACGCAAAGAGATCTTGAGGGGATGATGGCAAAGGGAACTTGACAAAACTGCTATTTCCATGCTCAGAAAGTAGAAGATGGGGTGAGCTGCCAGCACAGTGATGTGGAAACCAGTACCCCAAGTACTCAGTGACTGAAAGGTAAGACTGGAAGAGTCTCTACAAGTGACAGCCCCAGGGGAAGCCAAACAAATCTGAAGGAATTGGACCCTCTCCACAGGCCAAGCGTGAGACCTTAAAGCAGGCAGATGTGCCCATGTCACATCACTGTCCCTGGAAGTTACTTGTTAGTGGCCAGTAGTATACTTCACACAAGCTGACTTCAGCACCTCATCATCCTCACTTTCCATCTCCAACCTAGCTCCCTATTCAGGAGTCAATACCAGCGTCAGAAATTTATAAAGAGTTTTGGAGCAGAGCAAGGTTGAGTAATGGCTTACAAAGCCCTGGTTTAACTCTGGACAGATCTGCTGGAGCAACATCATCTTTATCTGAAATTTGCCAAACAAAACCTATGCAGTACTATCCATGTTCTAGTACTTAAGCTTTAAAAAACTTCCTAATAATCTTGTTCTCCTATTGTTGAAAATAAAGACACACAAGCTGCTACAGAAAAATGTCCCTGGTCAAGGTGTTTTCCTGTGTCTTTTCCTTTAGTGTGTGTGCTCTGTTGCTTTTTTCCCCCACACTCATTCTGATTGTCCTACTGCAGTAAAACATTTCCACATTAGCTCAAAACAAGCTCACAAGCCCACATGAGTTTACATACCAAATATATATATATATGATTCAGAAGCCAATGCCTTGCAAAGGCTTTGTACTAACTTCCAGCTCACCCGGAGCTCTGAATCCATTATAGGAATTGAAACTGAGTTTGCCGATAGGAAAAAAAATAAAAATCAGCTCTTCACAATCCTCCTGTGCTCTAGGCCTATGTGCCACTTGGGTTTGGAGAAAGAAGAAATAGAGAAGGCTGCAGTTTGCCACAGATCCTTGAGCTGACAACTTCCTATTGCACCTAGATGACGTTGACAAAGGGAGTTATAGATGTGCTTGGTTGCTTTCCCATCTTTGACAAATGTGATGTTGGGAAGAGCTCAGAAACTTTGAGAAGTTCACACTTTCAACAGTCACAGAGCCCTGATCATGTTCTGCAGGAAGTCAGACCAGCTGGGCAAACAGCCTACAGGGAGAGGAGACTCATCCCGGACATGGGATGCATGACCAGCAGCAGCTGCAGCCCTCTCCAAGGCAGAGTCGCTCCTACTCATTCTGGAGGGCTCTGCTAGGGAGAGTCAGAGGTGCTGAGACGAAAGGGCAGGGGCTGGTGAACTCCGAGGCCAGCAAGGGGCTGCCCAGCCCCAGGTGGTCACAGCAGGCACAGGGCCAGGGCAGGGCTGAAAGGAGGCCTTCAGCAGCAGCACAAAGGGCAGCCTGTGGCAGGCAAGGCCAGGAGCTCCTGTGCGCAGCAATGCAGAGCTGCGGTTCTGATGGATACTGAGTAAACTTGTTTACAGAAAGGCAGGGCTGTGTCAGTATGTGCCGAGACCAGAGGGCTGGCTGTGTGCCCTTCCCCTCTTTGTCTGCACCAGGCCAGAAATTTCCTTTTCTACTGGAGTAAACGGCAGAAAAGTTCCACTGTTGCTCAAAGCACCTGCACTGGGGGCAGGAACTCTCCATGTCTAATGCAGCAGAGAATCATTCTGCTCCTGGGATGGCTTACTGGCCAGGCTGGTTCCCTCCTGTCCTCTCTGAGGGAGCAGAGAACAACCTATTAGAGGCCTTACATTTCTGAAACACTGCAGAGAAAGCACAGAATCCCTCCCAAACGCCAAGATCTGAATGTTGCATTCCCCAGTACAAAGCCCTTCAAGCCTCACTGTGTGAGCAAGACCCACCCAGTAACAGGATCAAGTAAACTTGGGAATGTGTCACAGGAGCAAAGTGACACAGGGAGGCAGCACCAGGCACAAACCACAGCTGCAATGCCACAGCAAGCACATGGAAAAGCTGGCAAAGATGGGGGACAGAGCAAATGCACCAAATATTGGAAATTTAAAACAGCATAGAAGCGACCCCAGCTTGGAGAGGAAGCAGATTGAATTTTCACTGGAAATCAATCACTTACTGCAGAGTGAAATACTCCTAGTGATTAAGAAAATACCTTAGCCAGTATGGGGGAAGAGCATGGCCAGTGCTTCTGAGAGCAAGACACAAGCTGAAACTGTGCTAAAAGGATTAATGATCCACTGTACAAAAAAAGCTCATTGAGAAGCTAAGTATCCACTTTTTAGTGCTCATAACTTAGTTTCTTTGAAGGTTTCCCAGCACAAAGGTGTCCTAGAAGGAGAAGATACCAGCTGCCCTAATTCTGCTCCTCCATTCATGTGTTCCAGCCAGGCACAGCAGTGAATCCCACTACCTGTATGAAAGCTCCTTTAAAAAGAATGCCATAATTTTATTTGCTAGACAGCTAGCAAGGATCTCCCTGTAAGGCAAGATGCTCAGAAGAAAGTGGGAGAGAACTGCAAAACAATGTTGTTCCAGGTCCTGGAAGGCAGGACAGGAATTTGGAAAAAACAAATGCTGTGCCTGTTACCTTGGCCCCAGCCATCTCTTCAGCCTTGCCTTCACTGCAAGAAGGGCTCTGGGGGAAGCAATTCCCCCTAAGAGCTTCCACCTGTACACTCAGAGCCCATCAGTGCAGTGGGTTTGGAAGTTAAGTTTTTTCCCAGCTGTAAAACCCACCTCAGACCTGCAGCCTTTGAAGCTGCCTGTGCCCTCAACTCCCTGCAGCCAGCACAGCTCTGCTGAAGGCCGGAGCAGATAAAGCTGAAATTCGTAACAATCCCCCAAAAAACAGTACTTTACACAGCAGGCATCTCTCCCATTCTTCTTCCAATCACCTCACTGAACACAAGTCAGAGCCAAGCACCTTTCCAGCACTGCCCTGGTGCCCCAGCTCCAGAGCAACCCCGCAAGGACGCACACCTTGACTTTGGACTGAGGTTTTCGTGGACACTTCCCTAGTTCTGCCTAAAGCAGCTGCTGTGCTTGCTGTAGTAGAGAGCACAGAAGGAACCAGGAATTGGTACACGTGCTTTAGCCAAAGAAAAATGTTTCTGTCCACGACTGTAACTTCTTCCTGCCATTAAAAGCCAAGGGACAGCCTGTCCCATCAGCTGCTGAGAGGTTTTCCATCTCCTGCTGATTGATGTGTCCACTGACCCCCACTCATCCACACTCACATAGGTGCTACTGCTGTTCTGCTTAGGACAAGTTAAAGGATTTTCTCCACTGAAAATACATTCTTGCTCACCAGCAGCCATCAAAGCTAGCTTTCCTTAATCAATTATAATTCTATACATATTTAGGATGTTTCCAAGGAAGAGAGGGGCAGTGTAGTAAAGGATCTCCCATGCTTCTGGGCTTTAAATACAAACAAAGCTCCTTACCTGCCAGCACAGCAGGGACCAGGATGCTGCAGAGCGTTAGCATGACCAGGTGAAGGACTCTGTGGTAGGGCATGGCTTGCCTCAGGAAAAGCTTCAGCAGGAATCCTTAAAACTTCAAAGCACTGAACAACTCAAATTTCACTGGTATAATAAAAATTTTGTTCAGTCAGGTAAAAAAGGAAAAAAAAGTAAAAGAAAATCCTTCACAAGAGCAACTGTGCAGAGAGAGAGTGCAAACCCCAGCAGAGCCTCCCTCACTCTGGCCCCTGGAGCACACCTCCTCCCAAAGGCAGCTCCACCCTCCCAAACTAGTGCCTAAAACCCCATAGGCAGCCAAGCAGAGCCATCAGGACCCTGCCAGGCCACTGCACACATGAGCAGTTGTTGGTGAGCCCTTCCCAGGGGCTACGAGGATGCTCCTGGAATGCCTTTCCTCGGGCTGGCCATCCTGAGACACAGGAAATAACACAGGAGCCATTGGGGCAGCTCAGCCCGAGACCAAGCAGCCATTCCAGGGCTCTGCTCTCCCTCACTGTGCAGGATGGCAGAGCATTGCAGGGTGGAGAGAGCGAAGAACAAGGGCCTCAATCTTCTGAGGCTAAAATACTCTGACACAGAGCCAGAGCAGCTCCATGGCATCCTTGTTCCTGGGTGGAATACTTACAGAGCTGGCCTGGGAGCCATGGGTGGTCTCAGAACTGCTGTCAAAGTCTCCCAAGTGTTCCAGAAGAGTCGCCTTTGCCAGGCAATGCCAGCATCCTCCTGGGATCTCTGGCACCACCTCACCCTGCCTGCCTCAAGGGCTCGTGACAGTTCACAGCACAAAAAAAAAAAAAACAGGTTTGGTTTTTTCCAAATCACATTTGCAGCAACAAAGAACAGGGAAAGGATGAGATGTATAAAAGGGGGAACTCTCCAGATGATGGTCACAGAGGAAATTTCATTAGTATTTTGGAGCTGATGTGATGATGAATACTTTACAGTTTCCCATCATGTAATTAATACATAAACACCCCAAATTTCAGTTCTTAATACTCTGAAAATTCAACAAGTTGTTTTGTCTTAAATTTCAGATTCAGGTTTTTCTGCAGCAATTGCTTTGCTTTTTGGAGCCCTTGTTTTCTCCATCCCTACTGATCCAAATCACTCTTGCTACAGAAAAGGGCCCTGTTTGTCACAGAAGGTGACAAGGCGGTCACCTGAGCACACGATCTGCACATGCCCCCACCTTAACTTCATACTAAACACAGAAACCAGAGTAGGTCAGTATTAAGAACAGTACATTTTCCCTACTCATCCATTACCTACAAATATTCAGGAGCCGAGTGAGGTCCTCAAGGCTTGACAAATTATTGCACATTTTCCCTGCTTGCATTTCTGCATTTCCATTTAGCAATCGAGGAGCTGTTCCTTTCCCACTTCCCAGCTGAGCTCAAAACTAACAGGCTTTTGTGTACCTTTAACATGGTGTAGAGCAGTCCAAAATTAGCTTGCAGAAATTAGATCATACTACTAAAATACGAGAAAGTACTTATGAACCACACACCTTATATGCTAAAAAAAGAGATTAAAACAAAGTCAGGTTATCAGCATAAATACAAACTGTTCTCTCAGACATCAGATAAACATCATGCAAGGCTACCATGTAAGTTAGGCCTTAGCACACTTATTTTCCATGGTCCTGTGAATGGCAGGACATTTACCATTACCTTTACTGGGATTTTCCACACAAAAACAAGTACGGAAAAAAAAGGAAAATCAGTCTAAAAAGAGAAACCTACAAGGTGTCCCTGTGGACTTTGGGCTGAGGGGAGAAATAAAACCTCTTATTTAGGGCAGTGCATTGGAGTGCAAGGGGTGGGCACCGAGTGGCAAAGGAGGCTCCGTGGCCAAGTGTTTGTGTTAAGAGCAAACCAACCATGGCTTGATCTACCCTGCATAAACAGCACCAGTGTGAATGCACACATTTCTGTACAGACAGCAGAGGAAAATTAAAGCTTTCTTGTTAGAAATTTCCAATATCAACTTACTGGTGTTTATTTGAACTCTAAAATTATCAAGTAGGAAAACCAACCAGTATTCCTCACCAGGGAAGAAATAAAGCAGCGTTGTTGTTCCACATCCTGTGTATTTGCTTGTTTCTTGATGAAAACTGATGCAAGTCGAGTTACTGGTTCGAGTTTTAGCACCAGGAATTATGTCAATACTCAGCTTTGACAAAAGCAAGCAGAAAGTTTTCTCTCAGATATAATACAACCAGGTTTTATTTAAGTTCTCTCTTTTTTTCCCCCCCACACTGGCAAAAGTTCAGAGGGAGTTTAAAGTTTTGTAAACATTTTAACTACCCCTCTTCCCCCTTGTATGAATTTACAAAGCAAAGGAGACAGGGAGACCAGATTTGCAACAGTTCCAAGTCTCTCCATGCTATTGGATCCAAAAACTATATACAAGTCTGCAGCAGTCTCTGTATAGTTACTGTACATGTTTGGGGATGGGGGAAGAGAGAGGAGGAGGGGAAGGTGACCCCAAAAAATGAATAAACCAAACAAAATAAAATCCAAAGCCAAACTGCTCTTGAGCAACTCAAACTGTTTTCTTTAGGCAGTGATGACAGAATAACAGACACCTTTATACAACTCCACCAAAACTGCAGCATATCTCCCTTCACAGGTTACACCCCTCTGGGGACGGGAGATGGGACCAGGGGGGTCAAACTAAGTGCATTTGGCAGTTTTCCTTCTCTGTCGTTTGTGGTGTGTGTGGGGGGGGGTGCGTGGTTACGTGGAGCAGGGAAGGTGGTGTTAATCTTTCCGTGAGAGAGGAAGGTTATGACTCCATAAACACTTAAGCGGTTATGGATCCCAGTGAAGGTGCGTGAAGTACTTTTAAGGTGTAGAAGATAAGCAGGGCCATCATTGCACAAAGCTTCGTCCTCCAGTGTCTCTCTCCGTGACGAAAGGGCATCTCTGCTCGATACCTAAGCACTGCTTCAAGCGACAACCAGCCGAGGCTGCTGGCACGTCTCTGAAAGCCAGGGTCCACCCTCTCCAGAGACTACAGATCCACACTGTAAAGATCCCACTGTCTCTTAAACGAGACAAATTTGCAGGAAAAGAGCTCAAAATAAACTGGTCCTAACCCTCTGAAGGTAGCACTTAAGGGGTAAATTCAGCCTGAAAGAAGAGATGCCACCCCCCTTTTTCCAGAGCAGAAGTCCCCACTCGTCCAGGAAGGCTGGAGAATGCTGACAGGAACTCCACCAGCTTCAGCATCACCACCTAATGAAGACAGACTCGAGCTCTCCCTCCAAAAATTATGTGCTGAGAAGGGCTGGCAGGGGGTGTGCAACTTCAAATCAACCCAAGCTAAACCGTGCCCGCTACCGCCCCTCTCCTGTTGCCAGTTTCTAAGGGTAGCTTATGAATGCAACTCCTGGACAGGAGAGCACCTCTTGCCCTGATGGAGCAGCCAAGTCAGTATCTGTGTGGCATTTTGGTTTTGACCAACATCTGTTAACCACAAACTCTCAATCTCTCTCTCTCTCTCTCTCTCCATTTTGACTGCACCTGCTGGATGTGGTAAGAGTAACCAGGAGAAGGAAGCAATGCTTTGCAGAATCCCAATTGACTTTTTTTTTTTTTTCCAGGTATGTCAGCAGAATGAATCACAGCACAGTGAAAGCTTGCTGCCCAATTTCAGCCTTGTTGTGAACAAAGCCTAACTCCCACCCTCCCGGGACTCTGAACAAAGTCCACTTGAGTGGGCTGACAGTAGGAACAATGCCTGTGCAGTCCTGGGCAGAAAGGGTTTGCTGGGGCCAGAGGAAGCAGCCTGAGATGATTGATCCTGTGATTCACTGCGAGGCAAAGAACAACACAAGGTGGAGAGTACGGTGTCCAAACAGAGAATCCATGGTTAACAGATGCAGGAAAAGCCAGTTGATTTTCACATGCTCAGTAGTCTTCCAAAGTCTCTATTTCTCCCATATTGAGCCGCTCTGATGAAGCATTCACTGAAAACCCTGTGAACCAAGAAAGACTGATGTTAAAAATCTGGCTGTGGCATCATGTACTTGATACAAAACACCTGTAACATGCAGTAACCACATATAAGATAATGTGAATCTAGGGGTAATTCAGTAAGGCTACAGATGCAGTCCCCCAAACTATCTGATTTTTAACTTAATAAACTAAAGTTAATCAACTGTATATTTAGACAAGCATCACTTGGTCTTTGAAACCAGATCAGAAGATTGAAAGTTCCCTTTACAAGATGACACCTGCAGAGCCAGTAGAGGCCCATCTACACATAGTGGCAACATGGCTCTGCAACATCTCAACAGGGAGCATGCTTAAGTCAACTGATTCTTGGAAGTGGCTGCCAACACCATACTTACATGGTGTGAGAGGCAGAAATGGGAGTTCTGAGAATTTGGAATCCACACGTGGAATCATGCTCCCACATTTCAGGAGCTGTGAGCAATTTCACCCTTTAAAGTCTCAATGCATGTACCTATGAAATCTAGTAGCAATCACATCTATTCCCATGCTTTTTTACAAACTTCCACCTCAGAAGTACAACATGAAAATGTACAAAGTTACCCAGGGCATGCAGGTGGCTCAAACTTCTACCCAACCTTTTAGCCATATGTGCTGAGGACATGATGCACATGAGAGAAATGTGAGAAAGAGTGAAAACGCTTTGAACATGGAAACAAATCTTAATAAATCAAATGCAGCTTTCCTACTGAAATCCCCTTTTTAAGGCTGTATAAATCCCATCTAGAATATGGGAACAGGCAAAGTTTCCCCGTGTAAGGCTACTAAAAACAAAGTTGACACTTCAGTGTCTTGAGAGTACGACACTGGTTTGCTCTGTGCTAGACAATCAATTGCCTTCCACTCCGAGAGATAAGAAATGCTCTGTTCAATCAGTTTAGAAAAACTGTTCTGGCTCCCTCACGTGGAAGTGTGGCCTAAAAGCATCTGCTATTCTGTAAAAGAGCAAGTGTATGTGTTTCTAAAAGGCTGCATCAGCTACTTCCCTTACAGCTAGAACTTCTAAATTGTGTTTAGTCATTTCTTCTTCACATTACATTAGTTGGCTTTTTAATATATTCAACTGAGTACCCAGATCAGATTCAGAGGATGGGGACCTTGGGGTGGCCTAAGTCAGGATTCCACTGAGACACTCCATACACAGCAGTGCAGAAATCACTGATTTAGTGAAATATTGACTTTGGTGAAACCAAAAAATATTAGAAAGACAAAAACCAAAGGCAGGGTTCTGCTAGAGCCTTAAAAAACCCCAGTGACTTCAAGTGAACAACATCTGTCTGCTCTACAGAAATTGGGCTCAGCAGAAGCAGCACAACAAAGCCTGGTCCAGTGCAGTGCCCTAGTTTCCTCTCCACCACACAGACACATTTATTCCACATGAACACAACAGTCACCCCAGTGTCCATGCACTCACACAGTGCCCTGGTACCTTAAAAGCTACTGTAAAGAAACTTTTCCATCAGTGCTACAGGGGATGGTTAAAAGCAGCCCCAATTAAAAATTAAGACACAGAACATTAAAAAAAAAAAAATTGCTAGTGATGTCATGTCCACAGTCTCCAGCTAAAAATCTGTGCCCACTTCAACCTTTGCTGTCTTTTCTGAGCAGAGTAGTGGTTAGCTCCTGGAAAAAGGTGGCAAGGCAAAGACAGCCTCAGAAAGCTGCTCCTCACAAAAGAAAGGAAAACATGCTTTTCTTCAAAACATGAAAGAACAAATCAGCATTAAAACAATAAAATAGCCATAAGTCAACTCAAAAGAGGAAAGGGAATTGAACTGACATCCCTAAACTGCTTAAGAGGTTTCCAGATAATAACCCAGGTATCAAAGAGGCCATTACATGAAGTAAAGTTCAACAAAAGTTTTCCATAATACTGGTACAGAATTTTTCAAATCATTAAACAAATAATACTACTGAAAACATTCTAAAGACATTATAACTTTTCTACTCAAATTCAGTATTACCATTTAAGGTAAGAATTCTCTACATTCCCCAAAGCAAACCACCACTACCAAATGAAACATTAATTTTTACAAATTGAAACGGACCTAACAAGCTGGGATCTGCCCGAACCATTTTCTGTTTCTTCTTTTTCTTCCCACTCTGCACAGCCTCAAAGTTGGACTGCTGGTTGTTGCTCTGATTGGTCTGAAAGACTGAATGTAGCGAACTGTGGTTCATCCCCCACACTGAATCCTAGAGAACAAATTAAGGACAAGATTACAGAGCACAATGAAGCCTGGTTTATTTATGCAGAAAACAATCAGAAAGCCCAAAGCACTTCCTATATCCATGTGGCACCATTAGCTACTGATGTATCCACCTCATCTTCCCACAGCACTTTCCCAGATCACCATGCAAAAACTCTGATCTACAGTCGGCCTCAACTGTTAAGCTACAAAGGAAACTTGATCCTGTGGTAAAAACTGGAAAGCTGCTTTATTGTCTGCATTTGCCAGGATGCTGATGAATCCAGCAGAGGTGCTGACTCTCCAGCCTCACACAGGGGGAGCAGAGCCACCTTTACCTTTACCTGCTGCTGCTGTTGCCGCTGCTGACTGGCTTTCTGTTTGGCACGGCGCTCGAGGAACTGCTTGGCAAACTCCTTGGCCTCAGGAGTATCTCCAAGGTAGGCTCGGATGTAGTCATGGACCTCATAGGGAGACTCCACTTCCTTCAGGAAAGAAACAAACGTGGGAACTGCAAGAAGAAGGTGGACCATGAGCGAATGTACGTTGACAGCAAACACACACACGTAACAAACACCAATGTCAGACTTCTGTGTCAAATATTGGCTGGTCTACTAGTCTGCCCTTCCCAGTTCCCCACAATAAAGCCCTATCATGCAATGCAGGATGAAACTGGATCCTCAACCATCTCCCTGATAATTCTTCCATGATTACCAGAAATCCTTGGGAGGGCGCTGGCTGACAGACTTCAGAACTCTTTCAAATCCCACCCATTTGCTATAATTAGGATAATGGAAGCCTAAAAGAGGATGCAGCCAATTCTTCTGATGACTATTTAATTATGTCCTTTTGCTGAACACATTGGAAACATTGGTGTGATGTCATTACAGTACCCCCCTCAGAACTACTCTGTCAGGAAACAGAATAGATATTGTTCCCCCCATTCCTTTCCATCTCTTACCATCTAAGTTGTTGGCTGTGTTCAGTGCATGAAGCATTTGTTCACACCACTGAGTGAATCCATCCTGGGCTTTATTTACCCCCTGGAACAATTTCAACAGCTTCTCCTCTTCTTCTACCTTCTTGTTTTGTCTACTTGTAATACCTACAGATTTACTAAGGAAAAGAAAATGCATATAATTAGATTATCAGTTACCAGGCTTACCCATAGTACAGAACACAGTACAATGTTGCAAGACTATTTTACAAGGTGCAAACACTTTTTAAGAATAAAATTTTCTAAGCAGGTAACAAAGTCAGCTGTGAATGGTCACCTGTTAGCTATTTTTGTTGTCAAAATATAATCTGATTTTTTTTCTGCCAAAACAAGATTTAAAAAAGCAAAATGCATTAAGATGTTATAACTGTTAAGTGATTATGCCAGGAGTGGCAATCTTTCTTTGCAAAAGATCCTTCCCCAGTTCCTACCTGAGGCTGGCATTGCTTTTATTTTTATTGGTCGAGTTACGAGGTCCCACTTCTTTCACTGCATCATCCCAGAAACCCATGTTTGAGTTTTTGGTATCAGCATTACTCCAGATGCTACTGACTAGGTCAGATGCCCACTGGTTGCTGGGATTAGTGTTTAGAGAGCCCCACACTGAATTCCCAATGCTGGTGTGCAGGTTAGAGTGCTGTTGAGACATAACAAAGAAATGCTGGTTATTAGCACAGACCCAGCAGATAAGACAAGAACAGAGGCAACTGGCATGGCTGCTTTGCTCCATGTACTGATTAGATAAATAAACATACCGTGGTGTTTCTGACTCTGTTCGGCTGCTGGTGCTGCTGTTGCTGCTGTTTCTGCATCTGCCTTGCCTCTTCCTGCTGTATCTCCAGCAGGGACTTGGTGGTGCCTGTTGGTTTGGTGACATTACCCCAGCCTGACAATTTTTGCTGCTGTTGCTGCTGCTGTTGCTGGAGAGCCTTCATTAGTTCACGCTGCTGACGCCTTTGCTGTTGCATGCAAGACAAAAGTGCTTGTAAACACTTTCAGATGATCATTACTATTCAAAAGCCTAACTTGGAAACTGGTTTTAAACAGAATTCACTTTCTTCTGGAGAAGTCTGGCTGACCCGTTATTGTTCTGGGACATTACAGCTCCTCCAAAAAGGGAGACATTAGGTAACTAGCAAATACAAATTGTTTATTAGCCTGGAACAGACTAAATTTATCAAAAAATGACTGCAGTCGGCTTCTTGGAAGATTGCTCTTACCGTCACTTGTTCCCCCCCAGCTCACCTTCCCTTTAATTGCCCTGGTCTTGTGAATATCTTCAAACATGTTTGAATATAGATGTGAAATAACTGTATACTGTTCTGTTAACATATTACATTCCCAAAGTTAAAAGGGTGTAGTTCTCCCTTCTTTCAGATTCTTGTAATAAGAATAAAAACTTTCACACAAGTGCTTAGTGAACCCATGCCCGAAGGACAGGATTTTGAGTTATGCTATTTCAAAAAAACATTCCTCATCCTCACCATTCCTTCTAATAACTGAAGTGACAGCTAAGCAGTCCCACAGCTGAGTCCCCTCTAACAAGTTGCACTCCGCTGCTGTCAGTGTTTACCTCTTCTCGGAGTTGCCGTTCTCGTTCTTCTTCTAACTTTTGGATTTCAGCCAATGACAGTGTGGTCTGGGATTGACAAGCTCCTGAATTTGATTGCTGACCCCATGTTGAAGATGAAGGGAGCTGGGCCAAAGCAGACATCACCAGGAATTACAAAACATTTTAGAGCATATTGCTGGAGTATAATCAGGAAAGAATATAAACCCAGGGGAAAAGAAAGACCACCTTTAACGCTTAACAAAACCCTAGAAAGTACAAAATGGTATAATAATAAAGTACGAAAAGGCAAAAAATATAAATGATACATTCTTTGAATTGTCTCTGATGCATCAGTCTTGGACACAGTATATCAAGAATAATGCAACACTTCATTACCTGAAAAAAAAAATCTATTTAGATTTCAAAGACTTTATGAATTCCAAGCTTTAGAAACTTTGCACAGGTCCTTGCTCACTGTGGCAAAAAAAAAAAAAAAAAAAAACCAACAAAAAAAAAAAAAAAAAAAACCAAAACAAAACAAAAAAAACCCTGTGCCCATGTGTGATGCCTCACCAGTGTGCTTCTACTGACAGAAGATTTTCAGTTTTTAATTTATAACTTCTCTTCCTCTTTCTTCTCACATCTTTACCCTCTTCCCACTCCAGACTGCTCATCCATCCGTGCTCTACCCAAGCTACTACAGTTCACCCTGACTGCAGCTGTGGCCTCACCTCCCATGCTGAGATGAAAGGAAGTTGAACTGCAAGAACAGGTTACCTTCATTTGTGCAAGTTGCTGCTGTTGCTGCTGCTGCTGCAGCCGCCGTAAAGCCTCCTGCTGCTGCTGCCTCTGCCTCATGATCTCCTTCTGGCGCTGGAGTTCCAGCTCCTTGCGCTTCCGCTCCTCCTCCTCCAGCCGCTGCCGGGCCGCCTCCTCCTCCATGCGCAGCCGGCTCTCCTCCAGCCGCCGCTGAGCTTCCTCCTCTTCCCGTGCCCATTTGGCAGCCTCCTCTTCCTTCCCAGGACACAGAAAAGAATAAAGTCTTAGGAAACTTCGCAGAATTTAAAATGCTCTTAACTCTGGCACTGATACTCTGACAGAACAGAGAGGGACCACGTTATCTGTGATCTGTGCTGTTTGGGTGGTCTGTTTACCTCTACATTTCTCAGTACATAAAGTAATATAGTCTATATTCCCTAAAAATACGTGTTTCCTAGTAACATAGTCTTTATGCCCTAAAAATATGTGTTTCCCATTGCTCCACCAAGGAACTTGGAAGAGAATGACATCTCCCTAATTCACACCAGCTAATTTCTTACTACTTTCCTCCTAGTAGATACACACCTTTCAGTCTGAGCTTCTGCCTATTTATACTACTTAACAGTATTGCTACACTTTCAGTAGAATAAAACTTGGCAAAAATAACAGACAAGAAGAGACAGGTGACAAAGATTTTTATTGCTGTTACTCAACACTAGAGCTCCAGAGAAGATACTTCTGCTAACAAATAACAGAATTGCTGATGGACTTCTTAAAAGGGAGGACGCTGAAAAGGAATTTTTAAATACTAACTGGGAATTCTGAAATGGACCTGGAAGTTAATGTGAAGCCAATTAGGCTTCAAGATTAGTTTGACCAAGGGACTGTGTGTCCCAGTTAGGGGACTGGAAGTTCAAGTTCCCCAATAGGGACTTCTAATGCTGACCCCAAGGAGAAAAAAAATCCTATTAATAAGAAAGAAAAGGGAAGAAAAAAGTTGAAACTCTGGCAACAGATACAGACTTGGCATTGCACAGAAAGACCACCAAAACTGATAATCTCAGACGACACTGAAGATAACAAAGTAAAGGTCCAGAGAGTGCTAATTCAAAACAAACTGTTATTCTGATACTCTGCCTCAGAAAGGAGAATACATACTGCGCTGAAAAGCCATTCTTAAGGCTAAATATGAAGGGAGAACACTCACTCCCACCCAAACCTCTTTACCTAAGGGTGTACTGGATTCTGATTGTTTTGTCTGAAGTCAGGATACAGGTAAACAACTTTTTTTTTTTTTTCCACTCAACTTGATACTGTCTGCAAGTTCTGCTTTCTTTTCTTTCTCTTTTCTTGAGAGACTGAAACCAATGGTGTCTCAAGCACTGGTGCAACTTTCAAAGCCTGCTTGCTGTGGCAGCCTCCATGATTAAAGAGATGTCCCTTCTGCCATTTTTCACCTGTTTACGAATTAACTCCTCTCGCTGACGTCTTTCCTCCTCCTCTCTTCTTCTCTCCTCCAATCTCCTAAGTGCTTCCTCCTGTTGTTGCCTCTCCTCTTCCTCCCGTTGCCGCCGTAGTGCAATTTCCTGCTCCCGTTGTCGCCTGAGGGCCTCCTCCTGGAGTTGGGAACACAATGTCAGTCTATAAATGCCACTTTAGCAACAAACCATATCAGAACACAGATTACAGCATTGTCTGGCCAAATGAGTAGCCTCAAGAAAAGCTCCCTAGCTCCAAACAAAGCTGTATCAAAACATTGCATTAAGCATGAAAAGCCCTTATGTTAACAGGCATTTCTGATGTAATGTGCATCTCCTATATAATACATTTCAATTACAAATAGAAGATACAATTGCCCGTCTTTGGTTTTAAGAAGAATGGCATTGAGAACAACAGCAAAAGGTAAGACTCCTCTTTTCACCATGCAGCACTAGCAGTTGAACATTGGATCTGTAAATATTTCAATGTGTGGGTATCAAGTCCTCTGGGGGAGGGCTGTCAGCTGTAAATTGGAAGCTTTTCCTACTGACAGGAGTTTCTGAATACTGACTGTTCAAGAGCACTACAAAATTCAAACCACATCTCCAAACACCAGAAAGAAGATAATGTAGCCCAGTGCTCTTAAAGACAGTTACTTTTGAAGTCTCAAGGTCTTTTACTGGGCTATCCCTATACTATTTAAATATTATGGGTAACTAGAGGTCTCTTAAGGGCTTTGATTTTGGGCTATCCCTAAATTATTTAAATAGTTTCCAATAAATTACAGTCTGTTTTCCAAGTACTAAAATTGTTTACTTAACTCAAAAAATTAAACATTAGCACACTTTCCTATCAACATAAACAGTCATTTTTCCATTCTGCTACTTGGGTTTTTTTGAGGAATAGGGGACAAGCAGCTTCCTGTATATTGTTAAATGGGATCCCACCTGAGGAACTCTTCCACCTGTTCTGAGTTTTCCTTGCACAAAAAAGCCTTAGTTTTTGCAGCCTTTTGTGGCCTCTGATGTCCAGCAACTGAGTTAAGGCCACCTTACTTTTCACCCACTCCGTTGTCTGACTTACCCTACCACGTCAACCTGAAGATCTTAATTTTTGGACCAGAACCTTTTTAAGCTTTTATAATTCTGTATTTTCCTTTAAAAATTACCACTACCACAATCATACTCCCATAAGTTTTTTAATAAGCAATACATTATTCATAGGATGATCAGGGATTAATTGTGCAGTACAGATGTAAACTCTGGTAAATCAAGGAAGTTAATTGTGGAAACTAAGACCCTTTTATTCAATCTGACACCAAAACTTCATGTACACACAGCACAGATAAACTACACTACAGTTCCCTGGATAACTGCCCTGGGTTTTTCTCTGGTAATGAATTTCAGATGCCTGCAACAAAACTGTCAGTAGACAGAACATCTTTTATAAGCAATCCCATGGCACTGAACAGCTGCTGGCTGCAAGCCAATAATTCATTCATATTCCTGAATATCACTTATGTGGTTTGGTGCTAGATATAAGTGCAGTAAGGGGGTTTTTCCACTAGCTAGACATAGAACCATGATTCAATTAAATCAGCTTCAAGTGCAACACACACCACGCAAAGAATATTTGAAATCTGGGCCTTTAACTTCATTCATTGGACACATGCAGTCAAGTCACAGTAATCAAGTGTCCCCAGTACAAGTGCTGAAAAAATTTCTGCTTGCTGTATCTTTTATCAAAAAGACTGCTGAGTAGGCTGGAGATGCCAGTCTTTTTTGTTTGCCTGGAGACCCCAGAGCAGGATCTCAGCTCAGAAGTCCTCAGTGCCAGTCAGGCTGGGCTCTCACTGACACAGCACATAGTACCTGGGAGAGATGAACAAAGTCACCAAGTCACTTCAGTGACATCTCTGCCCTACTTTCCCCTTGGGAAATGAGGTCAGAATTGCCATTAGGAAAGCTGTACAGATCATCTCCTTGCTCAGGCATGCCAGGAGAGACACTGTTGAATGACATCAGTAAAAGACTTCTCTCCCCACTACAGAACTAAAGATGACTAGGGTTTTACTGACATGAGGAAAAAAGCCCTGTAAGATACAAAAAGTTGGGAAACACAGCCTTTTTTCTGACTCTTCACAGTTGTAAAAACGTTGTCTTAATATTTACTTCTGTTTCTTAATATTTGATGGTTTTGTTTGAGCATGTGACCAAAACCATTCAAAGCTCTCCAGATTTCTGACAGTGACTGGTATAGGAAACAATCAATCCTGTGGCTCTTAGTGTTCCTATGTTGGTAGATTCCTGCTCCAAGACATTCCCAGTGTTCTTTACCATCTTCCTTAGCAATTGTTTTCAAACACATACATCTTGCTGTACAGACAGCTTATTTCACATATTTTAAAATATCTGCAATATTACAAAAAAATCCTTAAGCAGCAATCCCCAGTTCAACAGACTCTGGATTTTTAAATAAAATAAGAGAATTTTTTGCAGTTGGTGACAACTGCAATTCTGCTTGTCTATGTTACTAGGGCTTACAAATCTTTTTGCTCTCCTCTTTGAAACAGGTATTTTAAAGGGAGAACTAAAGACATAATTCAACAAAAACAATTATTAGCTGGTTATTAAAGCTCAAATTTTGTTCCTGAAAGGAATCAGTTATTAGAAAATAGAAGATACCAGACCAGAGACAAAAATTAAATACAGGAGCTACACAAGCTGGGCATTACTGTTTGTAATTCTACAGTGCAAAGTAATTGATGAAAACTGAACAGAACTGAATTCAACATTTGGTATGACATTTCATCCTACAGAATTGAATTTCTATTAGTTATTTTTTTTTATTTAGAATTCACCATCAACAGCATATTTACTAACCTTATATACTAGTCTTTTATGCAGTATTACATCAAAAGCCTTCCTGAAGTCCAGGCAGATTAAGTCTACTGCTTCACCCCTCTCAGCTCTCACTGTCATCTCCTCAAAAGAAGTTAATCAAATTTGTTAAGCATCATCTCCTCTGCATAAATCCATGCTAATAAATCAGTTCATCCCTGATTCTACAATGCCTTTTAGTACAGAAGTCAGATTCAAATATTGACCAGTTGTGGGGTTTTTTAATACACAATACAGTGTTATTTTCTCTTTTCAGAGAAGTGCTTAAACTCTGTTACCTTTTCAAGACATTACTGCTCAGAATTAAGCATTGTGGCAAATATTGCATTGGTAATGAACTAAGATACTTGCTGTTACTGCTTTTCAACCCCGTTCTGCTTCCTTCGTGTAAATAGTTATTTCCCATGGCATCTCAGAACGGGAGAGTCAGACTGTTTACTGGACAAATCCAAAGTGGACAACAAAATTTTGGAATTTAACAGACATTGTTACACACAGAGGCAAAACTGTTAAGAGGGAAAAGAAACAATCCAAGTCTACTTGAAGCCATCACAGGTGACACAAATTGAGTTACCAGCTGAAAAATGCATTCTTGTTATTGAATCAGATCTAAAGCAATCTATCTCAGAAATTAAACTTTTGAGTATATTATTGCTTCAATGTTAGTTTGACCTCAAGTGAAGGATGCTTTTCTGTACAGCATAATGACTTCCTGCACACAAAGCCGATACACTAAAGCAAGGAGCCATTTATCGACAGACTTGATTCTGAAAGTTACCATGAAATTATCTCCATATCATATTGTATCAATTAAAATAGACCTTTGTGACAAAACCCAAACCCTGAGTGAACAGAGATCTACAATGAACTTCCAAACAATACTAGAGATTCTAGAGGCTTCCTCGGAAGTGTCTGATCCTTAAAGCAGGAACACACAACTCTCTACCTAAGCTCATAAGAAATACTATAAAGGACAGAATTATTTGGTACTTTCGCCTATTATTCATGTGGTACTTTTAAGGACATGTACTGACTAACTCCTTAGTGAATAAGCTCAGCCTTGTGCTTGCCCTTATCTTTCACATGCAGAGTGAAAACTTTAACTTTCACTGTCTTTCCCTCCTGCAACACTTAAGGAACAACTACATTTTCTTCCATACAGAATTTAGAAGCAAATGCTAAAAATGCCAAACTAATAATATGTCCATTTTGTATTCTTGGATGATTAAGAAAGTACTACAATTCCTATATTCATTCTGCTACTGCAACACTGACCACATAACTTTTTTAAGAAATATGCTTGATCAACCTACATCCCTTCCTTTCCCAAGAATCAACTAAAGTAAAAAAGCTGACAGATTCTACTACCCAGATAATTTATTCAAAAAACAATTTACTAAGTTAAAAAAGTTAAACAATGGGAAAACTAAGCTCAATGTCACATCACTTTCTGTCCACTATAGCCCTCAACCTGTTATTCATTAGAGACAGCTGCTCAAGCTCCATCTACTCCAGAGCATATTCTCATAAAACACTTGACTGCATAAACTGGAAATAAAGATCGAAACATGCAGTAACTGGGCAACTAACTGAAGTCTAATATTGACATTAAAAAGTTGAGAGGGAATATTCCACATGGAATAAAGGGCCTGTGCTCACAAACAGATACCTATCTTAAAGTGAAGCATCAAAGCCCGTTTCTCAGATTGCAGTTTGGGCTCTTAAGAAAATCAAGAACAGAAAAACCTTAATTTAATATACTCACAAGAAAAATATTAAAACTGTCTTCATACACACCTACCAAAGATTACTTAGACCCCACAGGATTCTTAAAGTGAGTTTTATAAAATATTATAATTAATTAGAGATTAACTACATTGGGGAAACTCACTTGCTTCCTGCGGGCCAGTTCTTCTTCTTCCCGTCGTTTCCTCTCATCTTCCTGCTGCCTCCTAAGTAGCTCTTCTTGTTGCCTCCGAAGCTCCTCCTGCCTTTTCCTCTCCTCTTCCTCTCGTTTGGCCCTCATTTCCACTTCTCTCCTCTCTTGCTCTAGCTACAATTCACATAAAACTATACTCAGATGCAGGTAACGTATTCCTACACCATTTCTTAGGGCAACTCTGCTGATATTATAGTAACAGCTTAACAGATGAAGCCTCTGACAGATGCTCTCCCTTAATTGCAGTTTTACCTATCAGCTGGCTGCCTACTGAGGTCAGATTCCTGAAGCAGTCTAGAACAATTTTGGACAATTTCTTTTTGTAACAAACACTGGTTTTCTAGTCCATCTTCCTACACTGGCTCCTCAAAATACCCTCTGACTTTGGAAGCGAGTAGTGTTACTTTGCAGTCATCATAAAATAGTAATTTTCAGGAAATGTACAGAGTCATACAGGTTCAAACTCACAGAAATAATTAAAAAGTAAGTACATGTAGAATAACCCTGGCAAATAGGACTCTTGTGATTCCCCAAACCAGTTTTAGTGAAAAATCACAAGGATAAAGAGTACAACTACCTGGTCTCAACTCAGGGTTTGGCCTGACAGCTCATGATGAACTCAGTTTGAAACAGAGGTGGCTAGTGAAGAGGTTTTAATCACAAATGCAGTACACAACCAGTATTACAGAGGTCAACAGTACCTCCACAGCAATAGTTTCCAAACAGCTGTCCACAAGGATTTCAAAACTTGTTTTTATAGTCCCTATTCTCTTTATGGTGTTTTCCATGAAAATCTAGTCAAAATCATCCATTGAAGAGCTCAGTCTTCCATTGGCTCAAGAACCACAATTACATTGCAGAAGAGCAATCCCAACTTCTTACAGTACAAAACAGTTTCTGACCTTTGCAGCCTTGGCCTTCTCGAGCTGCTGAAGTTGTTCTAGAGCTGGTCCCTGAGCTGCAGTATCAATGGGCAGATCCCAGACACTGCTTCCTTCCCAGACTAGATAGTGAAGAAAACAAACATTGACGAGCAAAAGTAAGCACATGAACAAAACATAACTGAAAGGGGAGAGTCTTGTGTATGCTGTTACTATGTTTTAGGAACTAAAATCATGTTAACACTTTTGCCTTAAGCCAGCAGGGGGCCAACCCTATCCTCCTGGAGAACAAGGCCTATTCAAGACTGAATGAAGGCTGGGTTTTCTATGAAATTCCACAGAAGAATCAGCTATTCCAGCTCCTCCCATCAGAGCAGAACATCCTTAAATAGAACAATCCCTTCAGATCTAGACTCCCCAAAACTACTGGGAAAATTACTATATTCTTTACCACACTCAAATGGAACTTCTACTTCAAGGCAAAGTAGGCTGATCCAGTTAAACATCATGGTGCAGAAATAATTTCCCTTTGCGTTAAAAAGGGAGGGATCATCTCAAAGATGCTGATTCTTAATGCATGGACTTTTCCCAAGAGACCTGACCCAGGCTAAGCACCTTACCTGTAGGCTGTGAAGCTGACTGAAGTTCCCATATTGAGCCAGTGTCCGGCACTGACACAGACCTTGTAACAGGTGGCATCATGTTCTGTTCAGATATTCTGTAATACCAACAGGGAGAGTCAACACGCCACTTCCAGGGAGAGGAGTGCTCTGAACACGCATGAGATTCAGTAACTTGTAACATACTGCTTTCCTTCCACACCTCTATTTAAAACAAAAATACGATGTGGACAACAGTAGTTGCTTGCAGAGCTCTTGTTGATCTCACCCCTGCTGCTAAGTCAAGGGGTAAGCTACAGTTTTGTATTGGTTGCTTAGAGGCCAGTTTGAGGAGCAAGCATGCAGTACTGCAGAACTGGCAAAGCTCCTCAGTGACCAGCACAACACATCTGTTAGAGAGGTATAATTTCAACTCCTCATTGCCATAAATACTCTCTGAGGCAAAGGTTACATATGTGAACAAGTACATGATATCTTGGAATTGTTTCCTATTATTGTGAAATACACTCATTCTCATTACCATCTTTAACACACATAATCCTAAAATATGAGCAAACTTAACTAGGACAGACAGCTGACAAGATGTAATTACTGTTATATACAAACTAAAGTACAGGAAGAATAGAATTCAGTTCAATTCTGGACTAGCTCACCTCATCTTCAGGGCCTGGAACTGCTGAAGGAGAATAGCGAGCTGCTGCTGCTGCTGGGATGAGAGAGCTGCCTTCTGCTGCTGAGCCAGCATCTGTGCATACTGTTGTCTTCAAAAAAGAAGCAGACAAAAGCTATTTGTTCATTTATGCCCAAGTTGCTGACAGACTCATGCTCTGGGACTAATGCCCACTGACCTATATAATGTACATGCTAAATACTAGAGGAAACCACAGAACAGGAGCTTGGCAAGAATCAAAACACAAGAACACAGCCAGCTGGCTCATGAGCAGAACCAGACTTCACCCTCAGCTATGTCACCTGCCTATTACTGCCCCATGTTTCTCTTGTAAGCTGTGCAACACTACTACTTTTTTTTGTCTAAATTCCAAATCATCAACTCAAATTAATCTGGCTTTGATCACTGCCCACCTACAATCAGTCTCTTCCCCAGAACGTCAAGGCACTGCCTAGTACAGGAGTAGGCTTTTGCCTCATTCAATCCTAAGCTGACAATCAGCACTGAAAAACTACAATCATGATGCAAGCTTTTGGGATCCCCTGAAAAAGCATTCCATCTGACCACGTTCTTTCCTTCAAGCTGCTTCTGCAAAAAAACCTGGCCACAACTGAACAACTGACAGCTCTGCAAAATGGATGACAAACTGCTTTGCCCAGCAGGACCTTCCACTGATCTTGCAAGAGCTGAGCAAGCAGACCAAAGGAAAGTGCTGCTTTCTCCATCTCCAGTTCCCAAGATGCATAGCCTTCTCCTGACATCAAAACATCTGAAGGCTGTTACGAGGACACCTGGGATTCAGTCTGACCATAACAGCTACCTCTAAAGCAAGTCTCACCAAACTAGCTATGTGTGACACTGGAAAGGACTCTGCAAAGTGAGCCTGGGGCAGACATGCTGCCCTGATCCTACAGACTATCAACATCTGCTGGGTTTGTAGAAGCAGCTATTACTGTTGGAGGTGAAGCACTCCTAGCCCCATTGCCCAAGAAAACAATTACAAACAGCTGAACCCAGATGACTAAAAATGCAGAGCAGAACACAGCCACTGGAAGATCTCTGGGACAGGAAGTCTTACTGTATTAAAAGATGCTGATACTGCAGGTGCTGCATTTGGATCAGAGCCAACTCTTGTTGTCTAGTCAGTCGCTCTTGGTCCAGCTCGCCCTATGTTTAGGGATAAAACATTATTTTTCAATAACATATATATTAAGAGTAGTAGATTGCAAATGCAAGCAAAAGTTGTATTTTGACCAGAAAAAAAAAAATGAAACAGAAAAATACCTAGACCAAGATCAAGATTCACAAAGCCTGTGAAATATACAGCACCTTTACATATGACAGGACTCAGCCTCCCAGCCACACCAAGCATTTTTAAATTACGTGTCTTTTCTACTCTTGCAAAAGTAATCTAACACCAAGTTCAACTTTGGTGCTTGGAACACCTGCAATTCCAAGAGTAGATGACACCTAAATAATTCAATTCCCACTTGTTAGAGCACTATTTAAATACTGTAACTGTCACATAATTACCAGATGTGGAAGCGGTGCTGGGCCTGGAGTGAAGGGAACCCTGCCCCACATTTTCATGATGTCTCCAAGTGGCTGGAAGGTCTCATCACAGGCTCTCTTCACCAACAGTGACATCGTGAAGTATCCAGCCTGGAACCACTCTGCCATTTCCTGATTACTGAACGGACCTGGAATCACATCAACCAACACATGTTGTGGGGAAGGGGAAGCAAGGCCAGGCTCAGCATGTTGGAAACAAGGAGCTGGCTAAGGTCACACAGTGCCCAGCACCAGGTATTCCACTCTGCCTCACCCACTCAGGGGACACTGCTCATCCAGGGCTGAAGTGTCCATGCACATCTCCACAGGGCTACAGCACTGTCCTACAGTCCCGGGAAAAGTGCATGATGGCTTTCACCTTGCCTTGGAGGCAGACAGGTCAGCTCTGGGGTGAAAGCCAAGCAGCCACATTGGTCCAGCTAATCCCCCTGCTGTCCTCCAGCATGACTTATACTGCTTCAGGCTCACAGCAGCTGCAGCTTCCACTCTGGAGCTCAGCAGTACCTGCTGGCTGACAGTGCTCAAACCACAAGTGCTGCTTTCCCGACTGCACTGCACAGATAACCAAACCATCTTAGCCTGCTTCAACTCTTGCTTTCAAACCAAAGGAACTCTCATGTTTTTACACAAGTCTTGCTTCTGGAACTTAGCAGATAAACAGATCCACCTCTAGGGAACAACTAGATTTTTTAAGACAAGGATCCAGTTTCTTTTCTTTGTAAAAACCTACACTTTTTCCTTCTCTTCCTCCTTTCTTTGAGAAAGATTTCAGTCATTCCTTTCAAAGGAGGGCTCCTATACTAATTTTACATATTCAAATACATACAAATCCAGTATAAAAATATTAATTAACCAAGTAAGAACCACATAAGTAAGTTTTGCAAAACATCTTCGGAAAAGCAGGAAGATTCAGTAACCCTTGCCTTCTTTGTAAGGAGTATCTCTGGAAGGCAATTCCTCCTAGAGAATATGAAACCACAAGAGGCTATCAAAAGAAAAAAAAAATATGTGGAAGTTTTTACTTCTTTATGTCACACTGCTGGATTTAATCCAACAACAAAAGTATTTAGATTGCCACCCAGCAATAAACACGGAGCAGTGACTGACATACACTGAGCAAATAAAAGCACTTTATGGTTAACGTTCTTTAAAATTTTAAGGGATGAGAAGAAAACCCTAACAATGTGCAATACCGGCAGACGAGATTGACACAGATCCCACAAACACCACTCCCACCAAGCCTATCTGAAGTTCACAGCTGAGAAGTCATTCACACTACACATTGTGAAGTACAGCAAGGAAGGAATTAACTGTTTAACTGCACTTTTGGGAAGCACAAGCTGCTAAAATAGAGCCCTGGGTCCTCCAGAAGAAAAGTACTGTCTGAAAGCAAAGATGGAAGCATCTATAAGCTCCAAATTTCATTGAAAAAAAAAATTAATTTTTAAGCAAAAACTGAAAGCAGGGAGCAGTTCCTATCCATTATATGAACTAAGAAAGCAGTGGCTGCAAATGCAATTTAAACTGAGATTCTGCACAAGCACCAGCTCGTGGAAACTTGATTCCTCTTTGCCCTCAATTCTAAACAAAACACCATCCCTGTCTATTCCACTTCAGGCTGAGTCTAGGAAACTGATTACAAGGTTTCTTGTGGATTCTTTACAACAAGCTGCTTAAGTGGTCACATTCCTCATTTGTTTCCACTGTTACCTGGAAATCCAAGTAACTGGCATAAGAAACAGGTTTTAGTCTACCCTAATTTATAGAAACATGAAATGATGGCAAACCTCAGCCATGATAAAGCACAGTTTTGGACATTCAGCCTGCTGAGCTCATGGGGGCAGTGATGGGTTGGAGATATTTTCAAAACCTAATTCTAGAACAGCAAATTCCATGTGCTGCTTCTGTAAAAAGAAGCACCAGCATCTGTTGGTGGTAATTCTGTGAAGTACTCTTTAAAAATTCTGTGAAACAAAAGAGGAAGTGTAAATGGCACAGACCTACCCTGAATTTCTCCTTGTGGATCTTTGTAGTACCACTTCTGCATGGCTTCGTGGAACAAGGGCATAGAGGAACCCTTTGCTCTGTGCTCTTGGATTTTTGCTGCTAGTCTTTCATCATCAAGGGCACTGTCTTGCAGATACGCCACCATTTTTTCTGCTTGCTGCAGGAGACATCAAAACCAGCAAGAAATATGAGAGTTAGATGGGGGCTTATAGATTTGAAAATGAGCGTACCAAACACAACCACCTTGTGCTACTCAGTGCTTCAGAGTGTACCAGGAATGACAGGCAGCCCCAGGACACGAGTCAATGCTACACAAACCTGGAGCTCTGCCTACCATGCTTGTCAGGCAGAATCCTGAACAAGCACAGTTCATCTGCTTATAAAAAGTTTCAGAGCAACTTGCTAAGGTGGCCCCATGCAGTACTACAGTGAAAAAACAGGCATGGGAGCATGAGCACAAGGAAGGCTCTATAGCTCAACAATCACTACAGTTTCCTCAACACAGTGCTGTGATTCACTTATGGGATTTTTGGTTGGGTTTTTGTTTGTTTGATGCTTTGTTTGGGGGTTTTAACAGACATACATATTTTCTCAAGGCAAATCATAATGCTACTTGACAGTGGTCATAAACACTATGGTCTCTAGCTCTTTAACACAGGGCATAGCACCCTGATCCAGAAAACCAGCTTTCAGTATACATTGTGGAGTGTAAAGTTTCAGCTGCATTTCTGATTTTATGGGCTTCAAATATTTTTTGCATTCCACATTCTTCCAGTCTCATGACTGTCAACAACAAAGGAATTGGAGAAATTTTACCTGCTCTAGGTGTTTGAGGCCCTCTTCATCATCTGGGTCAGCAGGAATGTTGCCCATGCCTGGAGCAGCTGTGACGGGTGTTTGAACTGGCCGCAGAGCAGGATTTGAATTGGAAACAGGAGGAGAAAGATGAGCAGAAGCAGCTGTGTCTGCAGAAATCTGTGGCAAAGGTTGACCAAGAGAGGCCAAATCTAAAGAAAAACATTCAAGTTAGTTCATTATCTTTAACATAAATGACAACTACTTTCAAGAACTTAATGCAGAGAATATCCAACGGCTCAGATTTAGCACCAAAGCAAAAGTGTTTTCAGCTCTTCCTGAATGCACTGCTTAAAGCACAAGCACCCAGCCTAACTTCAAGGAACAAACAGTTTAGCTCTCTCAGTGCAGAACGTGGCACATTTGAGTATATCCCATTTCCTGGACACATAAATTTATCCAGACTATTCTGCTGTACCACCACGAGGCACATCCACAACTAGCTCATGTTTCTCTGGACTGCATTTCAGTGTGAAGTACCAGTGCACTGCAAGCATTTGAGATGGCACAGCCCACAGATCCTGTAATTACAGACCAGTCAGTGAATTCTGGCTTTCCATCACCATAATCCAGTCTTTGCCTCTTTTAAGGGGCAGGGATTTCTCACAGTGGGTAATGGAAACTTACTATATTTATCTCTCAGGTTTATTACCTTCCCCTCTGTTGGACATTTTGGCTGACAGTGTATTCTCCACTCGATTCTCTTTATCTTCTGTTTTTTCTGTTCTTTCTGGCACAGACTCTTCCTTCCTTTCAAAAAGGTTTGTCTGCAGTGGGTCAGGAGGCTGGGATTTCGGTGGGGTGTCTGACCTGGCAGCTGGAGATGATGCCTGAGCTGCTTCTTCTGCTGATTCTGTAACAGGGCACAGTTCTAAGTAACTGAATTAACAGAAATTCTACTCTGCCAGTTGCAGAAGTCGTCCCCCCTTACCTGCCACTGTTCTTTCTGTTTTCTCCCCTTCTTTCTTGGTCTTTTCATGATCTTTGGCTTCTTCATTGTGGCTTCCTTCAGAATCAGACCTCTCCTCCCCTTCCTCCACAGGCCGGAAGTCCATCTCCTGTTCCTCGGGGATCGGCTCCTTCTGCACTTTCTGCAAAGTCAACGCAATAATCCATAACCCACCTGCCATCACGGGACATTTGTGCCAAGTGACCCAAGGGCCCAAAGCAGCTTTTCACCTTTAGAGAGAGAAATGCTCCAGAGGAATCAAACGTGCCCATTTCTTCCTCTGCATCCTCCAAGCACCACTCAGGGAGACTGTCCCTGTCGTCGTCCATGCTGCCACTGCCGCAGCGCACACGGCGATAGCCCCGCTCGTCGTCTCGGTCCCGGAAATCAAACTCGAATCTCCGCCGTCGCTCCATGTGCTCCCGCCAGCCTGCGGAATGAGGGCCGTCTAAGGCGGGGAAAGGAGCTTTACCACACGGTCCTGGGGCAGTGCTCACACAACGGGGGGGAGGGACACTGACAGCAATTCAGAAAGCCCCTACACCGTACAGCCCACCTGTGAACAGGCAACTTCAAGGACAAGGCAAAGAAAAGGAGCATCTTGCCAATAAGCAGGAGACTTTCAAATATTGTCCATTGTATATCCCCATACTATAAACTGTGGAATAACCATTAAAAACCACATAAGGCTAAAAGAGCTCAGCTACAAAAATCTAAAACAGGAACCAAAATAACACAAGCAACACTAGCTGCCTATTGAATTTACCAGCCGTCATTGATTTAAGTCTTTTTTTGGCACCTTTACATGTGTAAGATTTTGTATTTTCTTTCAGGGACCCTACAGAAGTTGCATCCTGAACAAAACACCCATGGTTTTCCCTCTTGCCCTCAGATATGCTTATGTGCCTTTACATGAAAAATGGAGTGACAACTGTTCAAATACCTTTGAAGGGACTGGTCAGTCTCTTGAATTTTTTTTTTTAACAAGGGAATACCAAAACTTGAAAAGATAAGAAGTGGGAGAACTTTCCCAATTCATGTATAAACTTCATATTCAGAAGACACCGTCATTCAGCCAAGCCTCAAATTCTCTGAGTACACTAATGTTATTTAAGATGTAAACAACTGGATGCTAAGGAATACAAACTGGGATTGAAAGGACTGTACACACCTTTCCGTGCAATACAAGCCATCTTTATCACAAAGGTGCAAAGCAAAAATGAAGGCACCTTAGTGCTTTTCATGGTGGCTGTTCTTTACTGGATAAAAAAAAGTAAATTCTTTTTTTTTGCTCCAAGAATCTGTGCACCAGAATCAGTGCAGCCTCACAGTATGAGGTGTCTTACAAAATACAAAACAAACACAAAACAAAACCATCACAGTAAAGGGGAGAAACATGGTCCTGTTTAATGAGTGATGAATGTTTCCACACTGTTCTTAATACCCTAACCATTAATATTAGCTGAACAAAACTCCACCTTTGTCTCACAAATACAGGAAATGTAAAACAAGCTCCTTCCAGAAACATTATGAACTTCAATCCTAAATTTTACCAAGGAAACACAAATGTTATAACAAGGCCTTCACTATTCCATATGTGCTTATTTACAAAGCATTCTACTGGATAACTTAACCTATGCTTCTAAGTTATGCCTTGGAAAGAAAGTAGTATTAAACCATCAAATCAATGTTCTAAGGAAATCTTTTTAATGCTATTGAGGAAAGAGATTTAAGTGTGAGAGGTTGTTAATAACCAGACAGTATTTCTGACCGAGTCCCTGGACAGACAGCTCCTCATTACAAGCAGCAATGTCCACACCAGGGCTCCCATCAGGGGGACATGGCTATGGCCTGAACTTGGCAATGCCACAGTGTAAGGATTAACAGCTCTGCCTGTCTGCTACCCCAGCACTCACAGAGGGCTGAGCAGCTCCTCTTCAGCTCTCTTTTGTGTGGAATAGGAAAACTGAATATTAAGAATTTCCTACACAGCCATAAATGGACCATCTAGAGACCCTGCATTGAGAGAAGCCTCTATTTTTCCACTGTTCCCCTGCCAAAACCAGGAGTGCAGCTCTTCATAGTGAGCCCCAGAAATGTGAATTGCTAAAGGTGAATTATAAGCACTTCGTTAAGCCCACGTATCTTCAATGTTCAAATGAAGAACCATTCAGAGTCTGCTTGCAGAGATTTAGTGACACCACCTTTGACAGCCCCCACATTTCCAGAGCTATGTGGAGAGGCAAAAAGACATAGGTATAGCAGACACATGCCTTTGTAAAAGCCCAGTTAGAATACAGGCCATAATTCAGGTCTGAATTATCAGGCTGCCAACCTTTTAAAGCAAGCTAAAAGGAGAAACCCGAATTCTAACCTGAAGTTTTTTAACCAACAGTTAGGACACAAGCACAGCTTTAAGTTCAGCCCTATACTATCACTAGCAGTAGTTACCTGTTCAATATTTCAAGTGTAGAGACAATTTTAAGCTTAATTTATCCCTTGCAATTTATGGTGACACTGTAGGTAAAAGACAGGACTACTGGATGCTTCAGTAAATCCAAGAACACATTAGCCTTATTAATATGTATTTCTCCCTTAAAAGTCATATTCTCTAACTCAGCAGTGAAATTTTAAATATATACTAAAACAATACTAAATGCTAAACTGAACACTTAAAAGAATAAATAGTACACTTTTTTGGGCATATATTATATATAGACCTAGTTCTTACTTTGCTGAATTTTAGAGGAAGAGTCTCCAATATATTTTAGTTGAGTCGATATATTTAAGAAATGCGAGGAACAATGCCCAAAAATTCAACTCTAGTTGAATCACAGCACCTGTTTCTGAAAGCGGAGCGAATCAAGATGAATTTGAAAAGCCTAACAAAGCAACTAAAAAATCTTTATATAAGAGTACAGCCTCTCTCAAATGCTTTTCAAGAAAAAGACCAATTTGAAGAGTTATTTAAGCAAAGACACAAAATGGTATCAGAAATTCTAGGCAAGAAAAAATTATTCCTATTCCTTAAGGCTGACTTGGTAACCAAAACCATAAACATCTATAGATCAGTCACTAGTTTTGATACCAAAACAGGTGTGTAATTTCTGACAAAACAGACTTGCCTTGCAAATTTAAAGGGCAATCAAGCCAGTGAATCTAAATCTGTGATCACACTCTTCTAGCAGTTTTTAAAGCCAGTCTAAAGATCCTAGCAGGGAGTATACAGAGGCAAGCCACAGGAAGGACCAACTAAACGAATGACAACACTCCTCTTAAGATATTTCTCTATTTTTAGCAGGACATATGACTATACTATTATCTAACACCAGAATAAGTACAAAGTAGTAGTTTAAGCCACGCAAATTTGAGTTAAACTCATTGTTTAAAGCCAAATGTGATTTAAACCATTTTGATAGTTCTGTGGCTACTACTAAGAGGAGAATTCAAATACAGCTCTGATGAAAGTTGGAACTAGGACAATACAGTCAAGCTCAGGTTATATCAAAATTCTCAAATTTTCTGCAGATTCACATGAGTCTTTGAACAGGCTTTCAACCATACCTGCCTAAAACTAACTTGTAAGGGAAGATCAGTTAGTCTCTACTATACCGAAAATTCAAATAAGCAGTAATATTTTCCATGACACACGTGAGATGAATTTTCAAAACCTTCCTCAGAACCCTCAAAAAAGTTCAAGACCCAAATGAACTTCTGAACTTTGAGGTCTCCACTTCCTTTTAAGCTAAAGCATGCAGGCTGGTACTTGCAGAACAGTACTCCTGAGCATCATGCTGCATCATGAGGTAGCTGGCCTGATGTTCACTGAACTAGATAACAAAGCAGCAGTGTCTGATCAACAACTGTGACCAAACACCGGGGAAAAGAAAATTATATTCTTCAAAATTTGCCTTTTAGCCTTGCTCTAAATAGAAAACATCTGATGATAAATCAAGATTTGGGCTCGCTGCTAAATTTTAGTACAAGAAAACAGCTGTTTGAGAGCAGAGTTACACACAGCTGTGAAGAAAGCTCAGAAGAGGGGTGATGGTTGCTCACAACAATAACTACACTGAAAGTCTGGGATGCTGAAAAGGGCAACAGAGCCATTCTAAGAGTGACTGGGCCTTTTTTTTTATTGAAGAGAAGTTGTCCATCTCAGCCCAAAAAATGTCCCATGCTTTCTTTTCTTTCGTACCAAGTTTAGCATATAGCAAAGAAGGCTCAAGCAGGGGAACCTTACCACCCTCTAGAACTACCAGAGAAAGTTTAGATTGCTCCTCATGCCCAATTTCTTCACTGAAAGGATTGTCTATCATTAGCACAGATGCTCAGTGAAGTATTGGAGGCCCCATCCCTGGAGGGAGTTAAAAGCCATGTAGATGTGGCACTTAAGGACATGATTTAGTGGTGGCCTTGGCAGTGCTGGGTCAATGGTTGGACTCAAACACCTTAAAGGTCTTTTACAAACTTAATTTTATTATTCTATGAAGATATAACAGTAGCCTAATCCTCTCCTGGTACTCCAGAAGCCTTCTGCAGCCAAAAGACAGCCAAACCCAGGATCCCACACCACGCATGACTGAATCTTCTCCTAAGAGAAGGAAAAAAAACCCAAAAAAACAACTATAATATGTTTCAGTCCTACCAAGTTCTGCTTGGTATTCCTCCTGCAATTCCAGCAATGCAATGCTGAAAAGCAAGTGACCAGACTTGACCTGTTAGGCCCGGGAAAGGGAGTGTGAAACCAAACAGGTGCCTGAAATTTATTGGGACAAGATAATCTGTAACTAACTACAAAACGTGTAGAGCAACATATTTGGAGATTTTCCAAGGATGCTTCTTGGCATTGCAAACACACCTGGAAAACTAGAAAGAGGTCAATGACCAGGCTGCTGTCACTCTGCAGCCTTAGGTATGGTGTCTAATGTGGGTGACTTCTATCCCCTCATTGTCACAGCCACAAAGAAACTGAACTATTAAAAACTCCTTATTTTACCAGGTAAATACACACCTGGAGCACAATACAGACAAGTGCACACCTGAAAAGTATTATTCCCTTAAATACGTGAGAGTACTGAAGATGCTATAAGGAAAACAAAAGGCACAATTTTATGCTAATCATTTTGTGACCAAGAACCCCACACATTCCAGAACACCAAACTACATGAACCTATTTTTCCCTGAACGTGGCAGCTCCCTCTCCTCATGGCCTTGGCCTTGCCTCTGTAAGCACAGCTGTGTGTTTGCCCCGCTCTGCTCTCACCTGGACTGTGAGGACGCCACCTCTCCCCATCCCTCCGTGACCCAGCCAGTCTCCAGCCTCCATCCTCATCTTCCCCATTCTGTTCCTCCCTGAAGATGCGCCAGTTCTCGCTCTCAGAGCGTATAAATTCGTGTTTCCTCCCCGCGGGCGCTGTCCCACCTTCCTCAAAGTTTGGTCTCACTGCAAAGAAAACACAGGCCGGTAAACACGTATTCTGTCTTTAGAAATGCAGAAATACAAAAGGGTTGAAATCTTGCTCCCTTGGAGGTAAAAATGCACCAGAAGTGGTTATAGGAACCTAGGAGAGGAATGGAAATTCACGAAAGAAACATGACAAAGATTTAAGAAATCCAGGTTCCTATGTACCTTTGGATGGAAAGACCAAAAAAAAAAAAAAAATCCAGAAGGAAGCAAAGCATATAAGCAATTAGAACATGGACAGGAAAGACAAAGGAGGAAAAGGCAGTTTAAAAGATGTAGGGAAATGTAACCAAGTAGGTAAAAGTGTGCAGAGAAAAAGAAAAAACTGCTTTATCATGAAGTGTCTCAAGCTAAATGGGAGCACAGTGTAAAGACTATATAAACCAAACACTTTTCCTACTTCTGTAATAAAAAGAAGGTGAGATCTATTTATTTAATCCGACATACAGCAGACTTAACTACTAGGAAACACTGAAAATTTAAAGTAGCATTGAGGAATAAGCGAGAAAAAACTTAGAAATGTTAACATCATGCTGTGAATCCATCTTCTGGAGAGCCAAGGTCAGTGCATGAAGGGCTAGAAGCAATTATGCTTGAGCCAAAGGATAAGGCTACTAGAAGTCTAGAAGGCAGGATAGTCTTTTAGTTACCAATTTACATTGTTATATTTAAAACAAAACATTAAATCCTCAAATACTTATGAAGAGCAACCTTGTCAGAAAAGGATGATATGAGTATTTTTAAGAAAATACTCCACATTATACACCAAGATTTCCACATCATACACCAGTATGCTAAGGGTTAACGCAGACACTGCTTTCATTGCTGACTTGCCCTGACAAGATAGGTCATCACTGAAATAAGTTTCTTCAGCTTTGTAACAACAGAATTCTCTTAAGAACTACAGTGATGCCATCTCCTCACTGGTATTATTACTCAGTGTTAACCTGAAATTGTGGTGTTATCTACAAAAAGAAACCTTTTCAAGTACTAGAGAAAGGTATACTGAATATTTCTTCTTAAGGGTCCTAAAAACCAAAAATGTAAGATGTTATTTGGTGAAGTCTGTTTAGCATGCCTGCTTTCTTACACAAGAAAAACAAAAGAAAACATGATCATGTACTAAGACTCCTGGGGTGGAAAGAGACACTTTTAAGAATTTAGTTTAGGAAGCATAGGAAAATGTTTTCTTAGCATCAGGCTATTTTTTCAGTCAATGAAAGAGATGAGGAAACAAAGAAAATCTGAAATTGTCACATTATCAAACCTCTGTTCAGAACATGAGAACTCTGTAGACAAGAAGCACACACTGGCTTTCTACTTTGCATGCACCTTGGAGAAAAACTGACATCCCTACTCCACCATCTCAAAATACATGGAAAAAAAACAAAAAACAAACCTTTATCTTTCTCCAGCTCTAATATTTTTGGAAACCCCTTCCCTTATGTTTTTCCTATTTGAAGAGCTAAAGCATATTGGCTAATTTGAAGTCCAGCATCAGTATCTAATTTCAAGTTAAGCACCAGTACCAAGAGGCAATGTCAGCTATGAAGCCAAGTATAACCCAGTTACACCCTCACCTGGCTGAAGATCACTTCCGCATTTGTTGGGCTTTTAGAAAAAAAAAAATCTGCAGTGTATTTTGGGGAGCCTCTGGTAGTACTCCAAATAAAACAAAATTGCTGGAGGCACTGAACTCCCTTCATTTGGTACGTGAAATGCTGGCAATTTCTTTTATCTGGAATGGATAAATCTTTGCAGATGAAGGTCAGTCACATTCTGTTTTCCCATATTTCATGGAAAAGATGGGAAAAGAACAAGCCAGACATAAAAATCTAAATCTGGGATTTTTTTTTTTCCATTTTAGGTATCTAAAAAATATAATGCAGATTACAATAACAGAAAGTACAAAGAAGCCTCTCACCATTGCTCCTAGGATGGGCTTCCTATAGTAGAAAAGCAGAAGCAAAGCTACAGAGCCCAATCAGCTGGATGCAAAACACAAAGATGCACAGGAAAGAGCTGCAACCCAAGAGACCAGGAGAGCCTAATCCCAGACAATAAGGAAAACACCTCATTCTTTCTGAATTTGTTTTTTAAATGCTACAAAGAGGAAGAAATCAAATTTCTCACTTTGCAGCAAAAGACTCTTTTCTTACTGAAACAGTTACCGAAAAAAGTTATTCAAATCACTATTATTAGACACTTTACTAAAAGAAGTAGTATTTTTACAGATTTATTATTTTCATAAAGACTCACAGCTATTACTTGACACTTATTCAGTAACATGTGAGAGATAACAATAACATAATTCGAGAAACTTTAGGAAACTAAGGAGAAAAAAAAAAAATATGTTCTTCCCTTCCACTGTAAGTTCAGTTGATTCTGCTCTTTGACACAGACAAGCTCTCAGCTCAAAGGTTCTGTTCCACGCTTCCAAAACCATTTAGGACAAAAGGTCTCTTAAAAAATATTGTGAAGTCTGCTTTGCCACTGTATATCCAGGTTTTAGCCCCACATCTACTCATGCTACAGACAAGCCAAGGCAACTCAGGTTCTGTTAATCCTTGGTTTTGTTCCCAAGAACTCAACTATCAAAGTCAGGTTTTGTACACTGAACTTGCAGAAAATGGAGTATGAAACATCTCTGTAGAGGCTACAAACATCAAACGCTGTTTGCCAAGATCAGACTCAAGCAGGATCCTGCCCCTCTTCTTATTTTAAGTTTTATGGCATTAGAAACGTTGAAATGAATAAATTAAATAAAAGGGGTCAGTATTATATTAATCTGAGGAAGGGAACACCTGTGGCTCCAAAACCTTTCCAAACACAGCAGCACTCCAGTGTGTCACAAGAGAGACTGTTCTGATGCCACATTCAGTGGAATTAAGAGAAAAAAATGCAGTCTCATTATATACAGCAGTTTTCTGGTACTAGGACATCACAGAAAGCATCAGTCAATGAATAAGGTATGTGTCCAAACAGGTCTGACATTAGATGATCCTGAAGATTAAACAGACCAGCCAAGAAACTAGTTCTTTACAAACACAAACCAGTTACACGTTAAGGACCAGAAAAATCAAGCTGCCCAAGTGACAGAAAGACTGACAAACTGAATACAGGAACATTCCTACAGATTGCACCTAAATTCGTAACTTCCAAAGTCCCAGCATATTCTTTGCAAACTGTTTCTAGATTTGAGAACAATTGTTTCAGCTGAAATGACTTAGATCACAGAGTCAGGACTTGGCAATGTTTTAAAGATGAAAGAAACTAAAATGCAATCTATGGTTTTGCTTTGGACTAATTGACTGGACTTCCTGAAGAGAAGGAGCAGTAAAAGGGCACCTCTGTTCAGGCCTGTCACAAAGCCAGCAATGGTGTTTACAGAAAACTTCAGACAGAGCCGAGTGGTATCCAGCCAGAAAAGCCTACAGCTGTGCAACACTGATTCGAAGGGATACTGACTGTGGAGAACAAGACTGGATTTGGGGATGTGGCCCCATCGTGACACATTTATGAAGAGGACTTACTAACAAAATGGCAAATAACTTCTGTTCTCCAGGCTGTCAGCCCACGTTTCCTATGCCATGCTCACTGGAAAGAATAAGCAGGAAAGCGTTGACTGCCGACACTGCTGTTTCCTCTAGAGGGGCAAGAACCAGGAGAGCCTATCAAGTACTTTGACTTGCTCTCTTCTCTGCTGCCTGCTACACAATTCCTCAAGAGGAAGAAATATAAAAACATTTGCAGGCAGTGTTTTTAAAGGAACTGAAGTAACTTTGCCTAAATGTGTAATTTTAAATTTATTTTAGAGAATAAAATAAATGTCCTTAAAATTATGCTTCTAGAGAAAGACTACCAACTCATTAGAACACTACTGGACATGCTAGGAACACCACAGGAACACAAACTATGAAGTAACTCCCAGAGACAGATAAGAAGTTCTTAATCCCAGCTCTAGCTTCAAATTCTACATCTCTTTGCATAAAATCGCAATCTCAGCAGCAGGTCTTAAAAACATACTATCAAATATAATTCTGTATCTTTTCATTAAATTGGCCATTATCTACTGTCACCAGTGTGACAGTAAAAAAATCTCAATCTCAACAGTAGGTCTCAAAAACATACTATCAAATATAAATCTGTATTTTTTTCACTGCATTGGCCATTATCTACTCTCACCAGTGTGAGTCAGCCAGTAGATTCAAAGGCATTAACAAGAGCTCAATTCCATAACACACATGAAAAACACACACTACCTAATTTCACCTGTTATACAACTGCATAAAGATTTCCAATTCATTCAATTGAATTAAATTAGAAAAGCAGTGACCACACAGGATATGTTTTCTACAGTTCAAAACACTGTTTCTAAGAAAGTACTGTTTGAAACCGAAATCCTGCTTGTGACTAAGTGAGCTGTCTGCAGTGGAGGGAAGGGTGAAGGGAGAGTCACACTGTCCTACAGCCTTGTCACACTGGTGGGAGTCCCCTGGTACTACATTATTAGCCCTGGTTCTCAAAGTCACACTATGACTATCAACTTTCTGTGCTGTGACTGAACACGTATTAAAATGTTGCATACTAATGAATTAAAAATTAATATTTTGCAATTTAGGGTTGGGGGAAGGTTAAAGAAGCAAAAATAGGGAGGATTTTGTTTCCTAAGCAGGAAAGTCTACATTAATGATTTTCCCAGCAGGCCTTCGGTAGTTTTACTGCAAACAACCACAGCCTTTGTTTCTCAGATCCTCTTACGTCTGACGGTTGGTCAAAGCCCTCACATCAGCAGCTCACCAAGCGACAAAAAAAAAAAAAAAAAAAAAAAAAAAAAAAAAAAAAAAAAAAAAGTGAAGCAGTACTGTGCTCCAGAGCTGTCCTCAGAGCTGCTCCAGCAGGGAAGCACACCGACCACTCTGTGCAGCCGCTTGCTCAGACATACATACCCTCAACTCCTCTCATTTCATGAGTGAAAGAGCAAACAGCTTAAGCAAAAGTGGTTTCATCTGAGCATGGAATCAGCAAGCCACCTAATCTGCCTTGTTTCATTCCTAGGCTTTAGCAAAATCCTGTGATTAATTCCATGTTTTCACAAAGGAGCAATGTGGAGATGGAAATGGCCAGGTAGACATTTTCTGAGCAGCATTAGGCTGCAATTCAGCAACACCGTCCTGAGACCACAGGCTGCACCGTGAGCTGCATCCACCTTTCCATTAACATCCCAGAGCTGGGGACCCAACAGGAAAGGAAGAAGTAGAGGAGCAGCAGTTAGAGAGTCTCTCTTCACCCAAACAAACAGTAGTTGACATGGTCAAGAGAAAAGGTATCAATGAACAGTGTGGGTTTTCAGCAGCAATATTGGAAGTTTCCCACTCAGCTTTTCCCAGGCAATTTTGGCCTTTTCAAGTTTCATGTAAAACTTTAGGTTATACAAACCTAAAAAATTATCTTGATTAAGGAGGTGAGGGGGAAGGCACCCCTTCTCCAAGTAAGTGTTAGAGGATTTCTCCTTGGCTGCTAAGGGTTTGTGTTGGGTAAAGAAATGCTCCTAACAAACCAGCATTCTTTTCCACATGATCAGAGCCAACCAGCCCCCCTGCAGGCAAAATGACCAATCAAATCAGCTTCAGATGGAAACCAATCCCCCCAGCATATAAACACAGGAATGAGACATACAAACCCATTTTTAAAGGTTTTGGGTTTGTTCTTTTTTTTTTTTTTTTTTAAACTCTACCAACCACTTGTGGGAAGAAGTTTCTTGCTAGTACTGGGACCAGTACACCAGACCAGAGCAGTCCCTCTCCTAGAGCACAGGTTATCCCCTCCTCCTGCACAAAGACCCTCTGAAGACTGGTAAGTACATAAAACCGTCATATATTTTCTTCCTTTTTTCTTACTGTACAATTTTAATTAAAGAATGACAGAAAAATTCAAGAAATCAAAGTTGTTTTTAAGGCAGAGAGTTTTATTTCTAAAGGTTGCTAAACTATGTATCACCTTAAACAAAATGCTTGCTGATCTTTCCACCTCAAAAAGAAGAAAATGCTCTCTGAAGTGACCACAGTCCTAAGAGCACACAGAGCAAAACCAAAGTGTTTATGCAGTCTTTTTTCAGAAAGTTCTTGAGATAAATGCTGGAAAGGCTCTGCAGACAGGGAGCATTAGAAAGCTCCAGCTACAGCAGCTGGGTGCCATGATATCGGCCAAGAACTATGAAAAAGTTATCCTCACCTTGCTGCACTCATAACTCAGCATTCAGGTCCATCACAAATGAAAAGAAAGAAGCTTCACAACTTTAAATGTGCTTTTATCATCTCCAGTTGCATCTCAGACTACACAGTTTTCAATCAATGCACTCATCCCTGTGCTTATGGACACACAGTGAGCCAGAACCACTGCCCAGGACACCACATATGGGCATGGAGTGAACTCCACTGTCCTGAAAAACTTAGCCATTCTAGGCAAGCCATGGGAAAGTCTGCATCACACAGGGCAGGACTGCTCCTCAAAAACAGCAAGTTCCACAAAAAAAGGCACAGCAAACTTCTATTACTACAGCTTTACATCAATTAAACCCTTCCCTGTAACCATCATATTACTCCTCTCTTATCAATATTTAATTCTGCATTTAAGTTTCTTTATAAGAATTTATTATATACCAGAATATTTTAAAGCCTTTACCAAGACTTTACTTAAATATTACTCTTCTATTTCTCTATAAGTGGCCAGACTAATTGGTCAACTCAGGTGCTACTTCAAAATCAAGGATTAGTGCTCATATGGATCCTCAGAGTACTTATGTGAAAATACATTATATATAAAATGAAGCACTACTTAGCTTCCCAAAAATTAAGTATATATAGTACAGAGAACAAGGCTGCTTAAAGGAAGACATACTCTATTTTACCACCTCTTTTCTTTAAAGTGCATTCTGTAATAAACTGTCACAAAGTCAAAAGTATGAGCTCTCACATCCTATCCTTTATGGCACTTGCTTTGAAAAATGTGACTTGGGGTCAACAAATTCAAGTTTCCATTTTTATAGGACCTACTTTTAAATGTAACAAGTCCCAAAAACTTAATTCTGCACACTGCTCAGAAGTAACAGTTTTGTCACAAACTACTTCCATTCATTTAAATGAGGCATTAGTTACAAAACCAAAAGGACAAATATGTTTGAAATGTTAACTGTTCTACTCACAACAGGGGCATAAGCTTTCAACCAGCACAGCTTCTCAAGCTCAATTACTTCCTAAATTTCTAAGACTATCCCCTAATGTAAATTATATGATCCAATCATATCATCCATACTGAAAAAAACTTTAATTTCCTAATAATAATGCCAGAGCATCTCCAAGGGTGGTCATTCAGTCTAAAAAAAAATACATATTAATCTAAAAATGACACACAATAGCCATTTTAATAGCATTTAAAATGCCTTTAAAAATTATAATCTTAGTTTGTCCTTGTTGCGAAGGGCCAGAGGAAGCAACAGACCTGCACAATCCCAGCTCAGAGCAGAAAAGGTTTAAATCTGAAGCCTGAACATGATCATGCAAACCCAGGCCAAGTAAAGAGGGAATGTACAAATCCCCACAGGGGCACACCACCACCCAGGTTCCAGTAAAACTTCAAGTGATGCTGCAGTTATAAGCAGTTTTTGCACTCACTCCCAGAAAACAGCAGATCTTCAAGACCATTTTCCTGTCAGAATGAAGCAGCACACCATAAACTGTTTCAAATCCCTTCCAAGGTCAATTAGAACAGACTTTGTTAAGACTAGAAACTGGGCAAGCAGAGCAACACAGCAGAAGTCTCCCCTGAACACAACTTTTCACTCGGGCTCCTCGAAAGGTTGCACAAGCTTGCATATCGAGCTGAGAACAGGCTCCAAGTGCCACTTTGAATGCCTTCAACTGAGAAGGCAAATGAAAATGAAGACAGCACTGCCAATGAGTTTCCCTGCAACCCTACCAGAATCCCAAGAAAAAGCTAAGCAAGAGGAAATGGAGGAAATCAACGTGGTGGCATGGAGCAGGAATGCAATAATGGCTGTTAAAACACAAGAAGATCTCAATCAGACAGGCGGAGCGTGGGGGAAGATCCATGCACTGGATCATGCATTTCAGAAATGCAAGCAACATCCCAAAGCTGTAAGGCAAGGTTTTATCACACATAAATCATTAGCCAGCCAGGTCAGTTTAGAACCTAGCCCACTAATTTTTTTAATTAGTACTCACCCTACCTTGGTTTGCCTTAGAGGAGTGTATAGAAGAAGGAAGACAGGATGAGGGACAAGGTGATGAAAAGACTGAAAACCAAAAAAAGATAAGAACTGACAGATACACTGTTGGTGATAATTTAGCTTTCAAGAGAAGGTAAACAGGAAGGATTAGACACAGCAAATATGTGATAAGGGACTGGTCAGGATGCCAAAAGGTTTAGAAAAGTGATTTCTGACAGTTCCTGTCTTTCTAGTCAGGGGCTATCAGCTGAGAGATGGACGGACAAGAAGCATCCCAAAGCTTCAAGGGTTGCCCTAAGTCAGGAACCAGGAAAACCAAAACCCACAGAATAACATAACATAAAGGTTTTTGAGAGAGAACACTGGACAAACCTGGATAAGAAACAGTACATGCATGTGACAATGGAGACAAGCATTCTCCAACAAACACAGAACTCTTCTTATCAAGTCAAAGTTGAATGTCCTTCCTAAAAAAAAATACACTGAAACTGGGAATAATGTGGGGTCATCAAGGACCCTGCCAGGCAGGAGATTCAATCAGGTGGTCCAAATTGTGCTTTATCACTTCATTAATTTATCACTAACAAGAAAAGAAGGTATTTGTATTTTTTTACTACGGAAAAGGAAAGGAGTAGACAGAAGATGCCAACGCTTTTTAAATTCAAATCACATCTGCTCTTAAGCTGCCTCTGCTTTTGAGAATACACAGGACTGATCCTTCAGCTTGGGTGAGCTATTTCTCCCGGGGCAGTTGCTCTTTTGCCTCTTACTCTCACCCAACTGCACAGCTCTCAGAGTCTACTTGCAGTTTCTTATCTGTTTTACTCACTCCAAGAAGCTAAGACTTTTAGCTCTTAATCCATCAACAGCACTTGAAAAAAGGGTTTTGGAACTCAAGCTTACACATTTCCAATGCTATCCCTGCCGCTGAAATAGAAAACTAACATTTTCAACAGTCCTAGACTAGAAAAATCAGAGCACAGCGCATAACCTGGTTAACCTCAGAAGGCAAATTCACCTGTTTGGGAGTCTCAAAGAGCAGAGACAGGACTGTTCTGAAATGTGCTCTTAGGGACTAACATTGGTTCTCTTTCTCAAGTGCCTTCAGAATCTGTCCGGAATCAATTCTCCCAATTGAAAAAATCCCAAAGAACCTGACTGATTTTTTTCACAGTTTAAGACAACATTAAGCGATTAATCACCACCCTAAGAAATTCCTTAATCAAGGAATCGGAGATCCTACAATGCTGACAGCATTTGCTCTAAGTCTGCAGTGCTCAAACACACTGCCTTAGCACTCAAGTGAAGATCTGAAGCACAACCAAAAAAAAAAGTACCATCTTAAGAATGTCGTCCCTTTTTTCTTAATGTACGTAAGACCACAGAAAAGGCTTCTGTCACCAATCAGTCAGCATCAGAATAATTTTCACAAAACCTGTTTGTTTAGTAAACCCAAATTGCTTAGAGACTACAAAGAAGAGCCTGCCCTCAAAGTACCACAAGAATTTACAGGAAAACACAAGCTTTGGCTTTTGGTTGTGTTTCGTTGTTTTGGGTTTCTTGTTGGTTTGCTGGTTTGTTTTGAATGGATGATGCACTCCAGAGGCATTTTGCTCGGTAAGTGCTCTCTACACCCAAACAAGGGAGTGTCTCTTGTGAGTAGTGCTTACTCTAAGATATAACCAAGGCACTGTTTAGAGCTCATTTTGAGTATTGTCCCTATCATCCTTCCCATTCAAAGATACCTATTTCCCAGCTCCTTCAAGGCCTGCAGAAGAGCTTATCTAAATCTTAACACAAGGACTGCGCTCTACAGACAAGTCACTAATCACTGGATTACTGAAGCATGAAAAATTGCATTCAGGTTACTGTACAATAAGAGTGAGAACTGCCATTCAGGGAGCTGCGTTGCAGATTGAAGAACCAGCTCAGTGAAGGTGGGGGTAATGCTATAAACTGGATGGACTACAACCAAAATTCCCCAAGAAAGTAGCTTGGTACTATACACCAGGAGAACCTTGCTAAGTCCACTGTAGTCTCTGACACAGGGAATGATTTCAAAACATTGCTCCTAGCAGACATGAACTAGAAATTTAAAAATAAGGGGAAAACCACCAAATTCCACTCGGGCCATCATCTACTCTATCTCCCTCTGACTATGGCATGGATAGTGGTTTTGAGAAGCTACAGAAGAAAAGAAAAACCAAAAACTTAGCAAAATAGTCACTGTGATGTCAATCCTCCTATCTCAGTAAGCATTAAACACAAGTAAACGCAAAAGAGAATGTTCTGTAGTTACTAAAATTTGGTTGAAGGTTAAGCAAGAAGTCATGTAAACTGCTGGTTTATGGGATCAAATATCACAAGACAAATTTTCACCTACCATAAATTCATTCTGAATTGCAGGATCCTTCCTTATAATGCATTTCAAGAGAAAACTAAGATGGCACTGTTGGAAGGGGAAAAAACCAATTCCTCTATGAAAAATTGTAATAGATTGAAACAGCCATCATTCAACGAAAAGTCAAAATTAATAGGAAAACAAAGCTGACTAAATACACCATATATAATTATCATTTGCAGAATTTACATGCATTTTTTAACCCTTTGTTCTTCTACAAAAAAGCTTCCTCACCTTCTTTAAATAGGTCGTACACATCATGAAGTCTCAATTTTACACAAACCTGTACTTAATTTTAATCTGTCCCAGGTGAACTTTGAACATCCCATATTTATAAAACGTATGGGTTTGCATGACCACTGTCTTTTTAAGACATTCACCAGCTCTAGCAAATTCCACAAGCTTTGAGGTTTAAAAGCAAACAAAGGAGCCTAACATGTCATATACCTATCTAGGTATCCATTTTGCTTCCCGTATCTGCAATTCCACCTTAATTCCCACATGCCTGCTATCCTGTTTTATTTGGTCACTAACAAAAATTGCACTGCTCAGGCAGACTAGACTGGAAATTGTGTCACAGTGTATTTTCTGTATTGCTCTCCTACCCTCTTTTTCACCTGATCCTTAACATAAACAGCCTCAGACTCTCAGAAGCAGCTCTGCCCTGAATACTGCAATTCTGTTAAATGGACATGGTGGGTGCAGACAGCAGACAATTCTTGAGCTAGCAGAGTCAGAAAGGGCAACTTGCTAAAGCACAGCATTCCACTAAAATGCATAAATATGTTGCAGAAATAATAAACATTCTTTCGTTAGTACCATACTATTGTTATTAGTAATAATAGTACTGGTAAATTATTACACTCTGCTCAAAAGAAGTTACAGAATTTGATATAACCAGCAAAATTCAGTTCCTTTTCACACACAATATGCTACCTAATCCCATCCCACTCATCCCTGAAGAATTAAAGCATGTGACTCCAATGTAAACTGAGAAGGTAAAGTATGAAATTTATATTTGAACAACTAAGCAGGGAGAATTTGAGAAGTAGTCAGATTTTTAAAGCTAATCTTTTTTAGCGAAGTATTACCACAAACAGTGGTAAATTCCTCTCCAGGCTCCTGACTTAATCTTCTCTGGATTGCAATGTATAAGCCCTCCTTTGTTGGCCGCAGTATTTCTACCCCTGCTGATGTGTCAGAAGCTGTGATCATTAGGCAAAATCCAAATATGTGGCACTGTATCACTTTTTTCCTTTCTTCTCCTTTCTAGAAGATGACAACAGATACGATAGAGAGCAATAACACCAAATCCAGCGCTCCCCTCCTGACTCAGAGGTACCTGAGGCTGGTGACCAAGGATGGCCACAGCACGTTCCAGATGGCCGGTGCCCAAGGCAGAGGCGTGGCGTACCTCCGAGACGTGTGGGGGATACTCATGGACATGCGCTGGAGATGGATGATGCTCGTCTTCTCGGCTTCCTTTGTCATTCACTGGCTGGTCTTTGCAGTGCTCTGGTATCTGCTGGCTGAGATGAATGGGGACCTGGAGCTGGACCATGATGCTCCACCTGACAACCACACTATATGTGTCAAGTACATCACCAGTTTTACAGCTGCTTTCTCCTTCTCACTGGAGACACAACTCACGATTGGCTACGGCACCATGTTCCCAAGTGGGGACTGTCCCAGTGCTATTGCACTGCTGGCAATCCAGATGGTCCTGGGGCTCATGCTAGAAGCCTTCCTCACAGGTAATCCTTCCTACTGTTACACACAATAGGTGTAACAATTGGATTTAAGAACAGAGCTAGAAATAAATATTGTTCATTTTGATATATGAAAGAACAATTAAGGGAACCACTACAAGGATGACGATTTCAGCTATGCAGTACTAAAAGTTAAACACCTTTAATCAACAAAAGACAAATTCAGTCTCATCAATATTTGGACTTAAGAATTTCACTATTCATCGGAAAGTATTTATGGCAGATCACTGCATATTGCTCTCAATCATTTATTTCTTATACCATTCTCTCTCTCAGCTATTACTATATAATTACAATATTTAAGTCCATTTGTTTTGACTTCTAAGGTATACTTTTGTCTAGCTGAACTATCCTCATTGATTTTTAACTCTGTTTATGTATTCCTCAGTACCCAATGTAATGAAAGTTTTCACAATGTCACAGCTATTTTGAGGTATTTTAAGTTATTTCAAATATTCTTCACGCTTAAAGTAATTAAAAAATACATGTTGGTTTACTGTGTATTAGAAAGAGCTTCTACAGTGTAACATACCAAGATCACTTCCTATTACTAATTACAGTAAGTTGGGGCAGTTAACTTTCAAATGTAAGTGAACATAATTTAGAAAACTAAACATTTTAGGAAAGCCATACTATCTTGAACAAAAGCAGGTTAGTATGATGCCAACATAACAGTTTTCAAACATGGTCTTTCCAGCCTCAGCTGGCTTCTGCTCCCTTGCAGCCTGCAGGGAACCAGCCAAGGCCCTGGGCTCACACTGAGTTTGCTCTTTCCCATGCTCCAGGTGCTTTTGTGGCCAAGATTGCACGCCCAAAGAACCGGGCACTCTCCATCCGCTTCTCACACTCTGCCGTGGTCACACACACTGAGGGGAAGCCACACCTCATGTTCCAGGTGGCCAACACTCGCTCCAGCCCCCTGACCAGCGTCCAGATCTCTGCTATACTTTACCAAGAACAAGAGAGTGGGCAGCTGCACCAAACTAGCATTGACTTTCACCTGGACAGCGTCACTGTGGACGAGTGTCCTTTTTTCATTTTCCCACTGACCTACTACCACTCCATCACTGCATCCAGCCCACTGGCTGCTCTCCTTCAAAGAGAAGCTCCTCACCATTTTGAGCTGGTCGTCTTCCTGTCAGCTGTGCAGGAGGGAACAGGAGAAACGTGTCAGAGGAGAACATCCTACCTCCCATCAGAGATCCTGGTGTACCACCACTTTGCCTCCCTGCTAGCCCGCAATGCCAAAGGTGAATACCAGATCAAGATGGAGAATTTTGATAAGACTGTTCCTGAGCTCCCAGCAGCAGCTGACTCAAAAAGTCCAAAAAGGACTGACAAGGAGATCCGCATCAATGGACAGCACACCGACAGCTTCCAGCTCTCTGAGACTGGCCTCACAGAGTAGAGAAAACAGACCTTGAACTTCATGCTTTTTTAATTATTATTACATTAAACTTGCGGGTTCCATTTTAAAACTTACTTCCTTTCCTGCCCTGCCATCTTCAAGTGATCTCTCTTGCAGTCCCTTCCTTTTGATTACAACATGATATACAGAGTGAAGAGAACACGCGTGCCCACTGAGGAGAGGCTGCATTAACCACCCAGAATGAAGTCAGGTACATGAGTCACAGTACCAATTCTTGGGAAATTAGAAGAGCTATCCACTGAATTCAGACTACGGTTTAAAGCCGCACTGACCCTGAAAGGAGATATCTTCAAAACTCCCAAGGCAGACCAAAGTCATAATTAACCAGCTTGTGACAAAATGGACAACAAAACAAAAGCAGAAAACAATATGGGGTCATTCAGTAAATGAGTTCTAGTATAAGTAACTCTGTTCATCCAAGAGCCTAGCTTTTCTATCCTCTTAATTCTTTGGGAATACAGACTTACATCATTTCTCAGATGGCTGAAACAGCACTCTGGCTGTGCTATTTAAGCAAAAATTTAAATACTAAGTGCAGTTCATTATTCTGGCAAAGAAGAGAACATCTCGCTCCCAGACAGGTCTATGAAAACACTATCAAAAAATCTGGGTGCATATGAGAAACACTGCAATGGAAATGCTGTATAATTTGAAAACACTGAATAAATTATTTAGCAGTGGAGGAAAAAAAAAAAAAAAGACTCTTTTTAATGAGTGAATGTGGGGTTCTTTTAAAGGCCCATACATTCCACGTTTTCACCTTTGCGCTGCTTGTCTCAAGTATATCTGACCCAGAAGGATGCACTATATATATGAGAAGTAGAAGTGCATGCATTGATATTTTATGCTTTCTAACATCAATCTTTGTCTGTACACACAGCACAAAAATATTTAGAGACACTTGAATCAATTTTGAAATAAAAAATTAAAACAAACTATACATGAGACTTCTGTATTTAAGTGCCTCATAAACCTACTGCAATTAAGACACTGTTCTGAAGCTCCTAAATATTTTAAGATGCTAAAGGAAAAACACAATGATGGATAGCTATTTCCAAGCTTTCAACAAAAGCAGTGGCTATTAGGTGTTCGTATCGGAACACTGAAGTAGAATTAAAATAAAAGTTACCTTTCAAAGGTAAAAGATTTTTCCCAGAAACTCAGATGGCATAAATAGCAGTTTTCATTAACAACAACATAAGACACTACCAAATATACTTCCTCTTAACATCACCCAAGTGGTCCACAGCAGGAAAAATGGTCTCAAGCTATCTGATGAGATAGTTTAAACTGAATTCTTCTCAAGTCACAAAACTATTCACTGAAGTGTGTTCATAACCCAAACGAGGTTGGCAAAAAGTTGCTTTGGTTTAGGGTCTGGGGAAATGGGGAGCCACCCCACAGAAGCATTCCACACACGGTTGGGGAATGAGGCAGAAGGGCCACATTTTTGCTCCAAGTGAGCTTTCATTCCAAATTAGTTCAAGTGTTGCTTTCCCCCACTGCAGACCTCAGACAGATTTGATTTATTACAGACACTCCCACTTAATTCTATGGACATGCATTCATGACTATTGTGGAGCTTGGAGAGCAGCACACTGTCTAACTGCCTACATCCTGTTTCATCCCAGTTGTTTTAGTTGTTGACTCATACCCAGTTTAAAGAGCCCCTTTCCACCCTTGTGTCAACACCAATAATTTTTACTTATTTCTTGCATTTTTCCACATTATCAATGTAAGACATTGATAAGAGTTCTACAAACTAAAAACCAGGGCAAGAGCAGCAGAACAGACTTTGGTGTCAAGGCTGAAATAGGGCAGCATTCTGTGTGAGGTACTGAGTATTCTGGGTAAGGCATTGTTTTCCCCATAGATCATGTGGGACTATAATCTTGTGACTTAGAGACAAAGGTGTACAAAGCTATTTCTAATTTCAATTCACAACTAGTCAAAGGTGGGCAGTTTTGTTTGATTTCTACATGACTTGATACTTTCAAGTTGTCCTGGTTTTAGAATAATTTTCTCTTTACAGGTTTGGTTTAAAAGGGAGTACAACAGTTAAGTATAAAGAATAAATATGTTGTTAGTATATGCTAAATGCAATCTTCAAACGTACATTTTGGAATGCAAAGCTGAATGGTACTGCAGAAGCAAATTAGACAAAACTGTGTAGTTACTTCAGAACAAGAGCAGAAAATACATTAATACTGCAGTTATAGTTCCAGAGAACTGGTGAATCATGGGATGTCTGAAAGTAATGGAAATATGCCATGGCTCAAATTGGGATAGAAGCCCAGGAAAATTGATGATGGGCTCTGATGCACCAACATAGCACTCCATCCTTTAGTACAGCAAGACCAAACTTGAAGGTGATGAACCTTCTGTGAATGCACCTCCAGCCAGCAAGGCATGGCAGGAGAACAAGCCAGGCAGAGTGAGGGAAAGTACAATTCACAGAAATTCAACAGCCCTTTTATAGCCACTTGAACACATCTTGTATATTCAAGTCTTCTGAACATAAAATCCACACATTAAACAGAACTCAACCAGGTTCCACAACTGACTTCCTAACAGGTTTGTTTAAACTACATAACAAATATTCACTACCAGTTTGCAACTGCTGGTAACTAATCAAATCCCTTCAGCTACTAAGCTGGTGTTAATCAGGAGGCTGCGCAGAAAATTAAGCAGCTTTTGTGAAGAGACATACATACTCAAGAAAGCAACTTGCTCATTTTCTTTGCTAATGGCTTCAGCCTTCCAGAAACATCTGAGTTCTAAGTGAAGTCTGTCAGAACTGTGACAATCTGCAACTGAGACTTGCAAATACTTTGCGAATCTTCGATCTGCATGCTGAAACCAGGAACAGATATTGTTTATGTACTGAGAATCAGTCAAATGTGACCTTGCAAACTGTTGTGAGCATTGAAAAAGCAAACAACTTTTAAGAAGGGCATACTGACCATATTTGAGAAGTAAATATTTGTAAAATTTCTATTACTTTTCTGATGTCCTGATTTTTAACTGAGGATTCTTGCATAGTCCTCCATTACAAATACCCAAAAGTAGTATATTTATATTTAAATATTTCATCTCTTAATAATTCTCTAATGGGATCATCCAGAACAAAGAGCATGAAAAAGTTAGCAACTCAGTAAATTATGTAATCTGAATCCAAGGCCCTATAAAACAAGAAGGAAAAACTGAAGCACAGTAAAACTGTAGAATAAAATCCTAAACTAAGGAGTTTAACCAAGGTAACAGAAAGGAGTACAAGCATCTGCAAAAGCATGTGAATTATATATTATATACATTATAATCTGAATTATAACTTGTATGTCGATTCCTTTCCTTTCTGCTTCCATAGCTTTCTGTGGATATTAGTGCTTGCTCTTAACCTGGGACTCCTTTTGGCACATTTTCATCCCTCTCTCACACTCAAAGTATTTTGTCATTGGAAAGCATAACAATAACTACTTGTAATTACCAATGCTCGAGACAGAACAGACCAACACTTTCTGTCAATATTTCTGTGCTCTCCACCTTATCTCTCTTTGGAAGTAAAGGTGAGAGAAATGGTCTTCCCACTTACTGCAACATTAACTTCTAGCATAGCAATACTATTGTTAAAACAATATTTTTATAATAAAACTTCAGGAAGACTGAAGGTCTTTTGCCTCTCATACTGACTGGCGGAGAAATACAAGAGACTGAAGAAGAGCAATTAGGTACTCAAATAGCTTCATAATTTGAGAATAAGCACGTCCTCTCTCACAACGAGCTTCCAACAAATTGCACCAGGGACACCACCTTTCCCAGGAACAGTTCTTGGAAGATGCATTCAATGGCCCTGATGACTAGCAGTCGCTACAAACACAAAATGCTCTACACTAGCTGCAGACAGCCTCTGGCAGAAGTCAACTTTCATAAGGACATTTTGCACACTGTAAATTCTCCTCAATTTCAACTGAGAAATACATATGATCCTATACCAATACGCAGTATTTTTATCTGTCTTAATCAGAAGCATGGTAGATTCTATAGCCTGGATCTGGAATTGTTGTATTTCTAATCACAACAAGAAGGTGCTAAGTAAATAAAACTAAATCAACTGTAGCAGATACTGCTTCTACATCCGTTTTTCTTTTGTAACAAATGCAGTCCTGAAATCTCAGTTGTACTTTACTTGCTCCCATTTTAGTTTTTTCCTACAATATTCCTGAATATAAATATGCATGGAAAGTCCAAAGTTTCACTACTGACATTTAAAACCGGTCAATCTCTGACCAATATCAAATTATTTTCTAGAAGTATCCTCTTATTATAGGAGACAATGAGGAAAATATACACATCTTAATTTTGTGCTGACATTCAACTTAACAAGCAGAAAAATAAAAGCACTCTTTAGAAGCTGTAAACATCAATTCCTATATGGAGGGAGGACTGGAAGGGCTTTGAAAGCAAACTCCATGGTGATACATGCCATGTAATCCAGAAAATGATGAATATGGCAATTTATACTACTCTTACTACAAAAATACTAACAGCTATGCAAGGATTAAAATACATTCCTGTCAACTTGTAATTACAACTGGTTCTCTTTGGGTTTGTCTTTAAATTCAACCTACAATTATCTCTTCTAATCTATGCTTTCTCAGCATATTACCAAGTAGGATATGCATCCAAGACTCCTTTAGCAAATCCAAAGATTCCTTGGGTCCTAAATAGAGAAGACATATTGTCAGTAAGCTCTTGCTAATACAAAACCTCTCAGTAGGCACAGCTGTGCTCCATGCACATGGAAAAGTGCCATGGAGAAAGAGACTGGGCATACCAGAGAACAAGCAACACATGAGCCCACATAGCAACAGTCACTGCAGTTTTCAGATAGCCAGAGCTGCCCTGATGTTCACACCACCCTTAGAATGTCTGTGTTTCATCTCCAAGATGACAAACCCATCCCAACAAGTTCAGCAGGATGTTCAGATATACTGGGCCACAATTAAGGATCCAGCATTCTGCCAGAACATGGCCAGTGTGAAGCATTTCAGAAACAGAAGAGTGGAGGAACAAGAGAAGAGCAGATAAACCAGACTGAATAGGAGCTTCAGATGATGACTTAAATAATTTGATCAGTGAATCCACCAGCATGGGAACCTCAGGACACTGCTGGGATCTCTCTCACACTAGCAAGCATTCAAAAAAATTAGAAGTTCAAAGGGTCAGGAAGTCTCGGGTACCAAAACATCCCACATTAGGAATGTCTAAAGGTGCACTGAAAAAAGGCGTATTACCACAGCACGCCTATTCCATCAGCAAAGGCTTCTTTCACACAGGAACAGGAGCTTAGCTCCAGTTGTAGACATCACAATTAAATAAACAGAACCTACTTACTCCATATTTCTCATATCTACCACACTTAAATGTCCAGTAGTGAGAACAACACAAAGCAAGAGAAACAACACTTTGAGAACAGACTTAGTAACCTGGCACAGTAACATGAATGTTGTATCAACAATATACCTGGAGCAGTAAGAAAGGATGATACATGTAAAAGTCCCTTCCCCCAAACACACCCTGCTCCTCCCTCCCATTTTCTGCCCACAGTAACAAAACCATACCTGGATCTTTTCGCCCTGGTTTTTCAAAGCGTCTGTCTCCCCTAGAAAGGCAGAATAGAAGTTTCAAATAAGGTCTTGGAACTACTCCAAAAACTCATTTTAGGTATAGGTTTTGCTGGCTTTCTTTACTTGGTGGGAACTTTCTTAAAATCAGAGCTTGAGGGACTGTACCTTTAGAGGTCCACGTGACAACTGACATTTTCAGGAACACCAATACACACACAGCCCTTGGGAACTGGGTATGTTTTCAAATGTGCCCCTAAGAACTGTGAACAATGTCAAGACTAAAACTGAAGCAAATCCTTAGCATCAGCACTTCCATTGCAACTGTTGTAATTTGTGCTCTCAAAGTAGCTAGCTCCTTCTTCCCATGAACTCAGCAGAAAAATTCTTTGCAAGAAATATTATTTTACTTTCTCCAGATCCTCAAGAAACATTAGCGTGTTTGACTCCATCTTAGAAATTCAGAGACTTCGCTCACAGATATAACTATTACCTTTCCTAAAGCGTTTTTATGAAGTCAAAAGGCACAAATGGAAGCTGAACAGATGTGTGTAAAAAAACTTTAAGGGCTAGAGTTCTGTTACCTTTCCTCCCAACTCTGTGATCTGTGCATTTCCCTGCCCCCTCCTCGCCCAAATCCACCCTCCACTTCATCAAAACTTCTTTGGTAGAAACCGCTTTCTCCTCGGCCTCTGCCTGAAAAGACAAAAAACACAAGTGTTTGTATAAATAATAATAGAAGTTGAAAGAATCAGGTAGGTTTCCCTTTCCTGGTGTCCCTGAGAACTAATCTTGCAGTCTTAAGCCCCAGTGAAATTATCTGGGACAAAAGGAATAAGGAACAATGACTGAAGAAAGAGTCTTATGCAAAAATTCTTTCAAGAAGTGCAAGACCAGACAGAATAGGCAAACAATTCTGAAATAAATATGATGCAGAAAAACACAGATACTTACCCAAGAGAAATTACCAAGGATGCATTGTTCACACAACATCCACATTGCACATGTGTGCTTCACACACAATTATCAAATTACTTTTAACAGCAAACTCCAGTAAAAGGACACTGTACTGTGGATGTACTCCTAATTATTGCTGTCAAGGGTCATAAAGGAGAAGGAAGCTTCACTATTAAGTCCTAATGACTGCCAGCACAACTCTCCCCCAGGATCAGTGGGAAGAAAAGAAGGATCACAGGATGGCTATAGGCAAGTCAGAATGAAGAACAACATTAGCTATAGCTTAAAAATTATCCTACTGACCTTTTCAGGAAATGAAAAGGCAGCTACCAAGTACAAAGCCTCAAGCCAAAAGGTTAGACATATCCTCAAGCAAAGCATCTCAAAGCACATCTTCAGGGCTTGAGAAGGCATGGTGTGTTTGGGTAAAAGAAAACAAGCCCTACACAACAGAAAAACAACACCCACATACATCCCAGTCCTTCAAAACAACTTCCAGCACTGGTTAGATTAATGGCTAGTGATTAGTGGTGAAGTTTCCAGATCTACAAAAGAGAAACACTGCTTCACACAGTGTGCCAGCAGAAGAAATGGCAGGCTTCTCATCAACTAATTTACCATTTCAGGATCTCATGGGAAGAAGATGAACAAGTGGAACATCTATCAGCTATTTGTCAGGATAACACCTTGCCTACATACACGTGCAGTCTCTACAGTCAGGTTCCAGAACTTGAAAAGCACCCAGTAAGAGGAATTCCTGGCTGGGTAAATATCTCATACATGATCTTTTCGTATTTCTCTCCTCCTGGCTTCAAGGAAAAAAAAAACATGTCAAAGCACGAGGTGCAAGCCTGGCCAGAGATCTGCAGGAGTAGGACAGAATGACCAAATGAAACAGGAAACAAACACCTTCAGAATGGACTGCAGTTCTTGTAGTCTTCTGAAGAAAGCAGCAATAAAAAGCCTCTACATTTAAATCTAAAGACACGTGGATACATCACAGAATTATACCACACTTGAGGATCTTGTGACTAGAAACATCTGAAATAATCAAGACAGTTGCAACAGTTTCTCTACTATTCTACACTAAATCTCTTTAAAGGGGTGGCAGGGGAAAAGGGCAGAAAGTTGCTTTTCAGGCAGAGAAAAAGAAAAGCGATCCATAGATAATCCAGCTGGGGTCTGTAAATATACAACTGATTCTGTATCAGGCAGAACACATTTCAGGGTGTATAAGGAACAATTTTAACATCCCCTTGAGACAAAACTATCCTTTCTATCATCAGCAAAGCTGATCAGGGCAGATCTCCCAGAATCAGAGATGTAGCCTACCTTACCACATAGTTTTGAGGATGCCTAAGTTCAGATGAAGACTGGACAAACTCAAAAAAGATAAAACTCATTAAACAGAGGCCACATCTGGTTCAGGAAATATGTTGAGCTGCAAACATCTGGTACCGTAGTCTCTTCAACTTTGTGTCTTTCTCAGTCCTTATTCTCCTGCCAAGATGACTTCTTTTGGAGTTGCTAGACTGTGGACACTATGGAGTTGAGTAAGCCCATGCCATATTCAGCAGAGTTGTTTTCACAAAAATTCAGGGAAAGGGGAGGAGCTGACTGAGCACTCAAGGTAAGAGAGGAGAAATTAGCATCAGACCTATGAGAGTTATTAGAAAGACCTTTGCTATGGCAAGTCTGATACCACAAGGTTGACCATAGTCCAAATTGCAAAGGCAAGAAACAGGAAGAAGTGATAAAACATCAAAAATAGTATGATACTTATCCAGTTAAAACCTTGTGGGCCCCCTAAAAATCCTGGAAAAGGACTCAGCTTTAATCTTCACAAATAAAAGCCAGAAAAGTTTCAGCAGCTCATGCAATAGCAATCTTGGCCTAATTTCTTCACTACAGAAAAGCTCTCTTCCTTCCTCTCACAAGAGATAATACAGCAAAAGCAGTTCCTAGAGTCAAAACAGAACAAAGGCACTGACTCATCTCTTGTCTCTGAGGCAGCAGAGGTGGGAAGTTGCATACACTTTCCCAACAAAAACAAAGCAGACTTGTACAGTGAGCAGTAGCAGCACTGCAGTGTTCCCCTTGCAGGGGTGAGCAAGGGTGAGTTCATGCTGCCTGCTGGGAGCAAACACGCCACCACCAGAGCCAGAGCACTGGCAATATGGGACACATCACCAGCAAATAATGCAAGTGTCCTGTACAAGAGCAAGAATCAGTTGTTTTACCAGCAACATGGCTTATGGCCATTTAGAAGTATGTAAAATCACAGCCTGAGAAACCTCCCCCCACTCCCCACCCCTGTACGGTCATCCATCAGTGTTTCAGGTGTGCTCCATTACCAAAACGGTCTGAATTAAAATATAACCTTGCAAAATGTCCAAACAATTGATTTTAGGCACTCAGGCTAATGCAGCCTGTGGGGTAACAGTACTCAGCTGCCAACTGCAGTGAATACCACACAATACTGGACAGGACTACTGAAGCCACCTGTGTGTTCATCCACCTCTGGAAACAACATGGGCCCATCCAGCAGTACCAAGCAGAAGCACATGTGTAGCCCCAGCAGACACCAAGCAGACCACAGTGCAGGAAGCATCAAACAGATCCTACAAAGCTGAAGAAGAAAAGCAGCAAGTCAAGGGAAACTGTGGTGTGCATGTCAGTCATTCAGGAAGTAATGTGTGGGCGGGTCTGACCTGAAAGCCCAGTTAATGCTGGCCACAGAATGTAAGAGAAATGCCTGCAGAGAGAGGGGATAGAACTGCACATGTAAGCATACATTTGACATTCTGCTTCTGCACTCCTTGGCTTATTTTAAACAGAATGCCACTTCTGAAAAAAAAAAATACCTGTCACACAAGCAGCAGACTAAGTGCATATGTTGCACCAAGTACTGAATGCAAAGTCAAAAATGTCAATAAACCCTTCCATAACAGACTGGAGCAAATGTATCATCTGCATTTCAGTAATTTCTCAAAAACCTCAGGATGAGGACATCAATCCGACTGGACATTGCAATTATTACAGCAAAGTTACTAACCTGAAAAAGAGACAAGTTTGAATTTAAGTAAAAATGTAAGACACAAGCAGGAGGGTAAGAAGCAGCACCAACTGTCATTCTAAATGTCATTACAAAAAATCCAAAAACCCTACAGAATACAAGAAGCAAAATCTTGAAATTACAGCATAACTGGAGTTTAGGATCTACAATTACAGCCATAATACTGCTTGGGAAAAACAGAATAACTGTAGTTCAACTACTGCTGTTTAGATATGCGAACATTACACTTTCACACCACTGACACACTTTCCAACAGCAGCAAAAACAGATTACAAAGGGCAATGAGGGTGGGTGGGGAAAGAGCTCTAATAGGAAGCAAAGGACCCTGCATAACAGTCTTAACCAAAAGGGAGAACAGCTACAAAACAAAGTGTCTGTAAGCTTACAGCCCATTCCAGGGACTATTTAAATCTCTCCTCATCTGAGGCTCTTATTCATGAATGTTGACATTCCAGTCCTGCCAGCACAAAGCACAGGGCTTAACTGCACACCACAGGGAGCTCCCAGGAAAACAAGTCAATTAGAAAAGAGTCACGTGCAAGTACTTGGTTTCTTCAGACACAGCTTCTTTGTGAAAGAGGAAAAAAAAAGAAAAAAAAAAAAAAAGACAAACCAAACCAAAAATCAAAGCAACTTCCACAGTTACCATATTCTCATCATCACCACACAGGCATTGTCAGTAAAAGCTAGGGTGACTACCCAGAAAACATTTACTGAGTGTTACCTTGCAGTTTTAAATACTGCTAAGTGAATCCCATTTAGAGTTCCACCTGTCATACTCCTTCACCAGCATTTCTTTCCCTTGCCAATCCACCAGAGATTGCATCTCAAATGCTGGAACACAAGTGATTTGTGCCTCAGTTAGGGAACTTCATTAACGAATCTAATCATACTTGCAAATTCCTCTATAAAGCTGCTGTGGTGCAAGTTCCTTCAAGAGAGAAATCTCATTCTGGTAAAGCTAAAGCCTACACTGACCCAGCAGCAGCTTTGCTGCGTACAACTGTGTGAAGTTCATGGAAAACACCAGAAAACCTTTTGAACCCAGGCAATTTTGCAGTGCAGTGAAAATGTTTTCCAACTGTTAAGTGAAGCAGCTCATTTAGTGAGCTAACTCCCAAGATATTTCAAGTCCTTTTCACTGTAACTTGAAAAAAAGCTACATTTAAAGCCTACTTACAGGTCACACTTTCGTAAATATCAACAGTCCTATACTGAATTTTCATAAATAATTATGTGAAAAAAGTCCTTGGCTACAACAGCATCATGTGTATAATTATGAAGACGGTACCATTTTGTCCTGGCAGAAACCTTAATTTCCTTGGTGATATATAGAAACTTTGGGAAGACTCATCATGCCTAGAACCCAACACTAATTGCTCATGGGATGAAGAGGGAAGAATGGAAGAAACAAGCAGCAACCAGGATCAAAGAAGGAAAGCTCAGAAAATTGAAGACAGAAATGTGTCCTTTACAGCTTAGTCAGAGCAGCCTAACAAGCACACCATATAACAATTCCAACACATTAAAAGATCAAATTATGATAAATAAAGCTAAAGCAATTTTGCAACAAAGTTCTTGCTAGCATTTCTTAACAAATCTTAAAAATGAACAATGGGAAACCAGGCATACAAGCAGCTTTCAAACAGTCTTAATACTGCAGACATTTTAAGTTCTGTCCAGCAAAATGTAAGGAACTAAATTTTACTACCAAACAAAACAGACACGCATACAAGTAGATTCAATAACAGAATTACTGGATTAGAAGCAATATTCTGCCACATTTAGCCTTAAAACCTCATTGAAACTAGTGGGGGCAATTAAAAAAACGACCCACTGCCCACTGCATGAGGATGACCTTGTTAATAGTGCAGCAAGAAAACAAAGAAATTAGACAAAAGAAAGCAAAATAAACAGTCTGCCAAATTAGAAATGGTCAAAGTGTCTCGATATTGAAACTAGAGAGCACACTAGTGGGTGTATCATCTCAAATCACCATATTTTAAGCAGCAGTAATTTAATTTGCAGATTAATTCCTGACTTATCTAAAAAAATCAGCCAATACATGTATTCCTAGCAAAATATGAAACATAGGTGGTAGAAACACACACATTAAAATAAAATAAAAAAGCAACAACTCCCAAATGAGTTCACACATCTATATATATATACATGCACACTTTTTTTAATGAAACCCTAGGCATTTGTGCAAATACAATGGCAAACAAAGGGGAAGCAACAGGAAAATCTAGTGATAGTCTCAAAGCTTGAAATTCATATCTTAGCTGGAAAGCAACCACGAGAAGACAGACAACAATCTACAAAGATCTGAGAGATGTAGATTAAAAAGAAAGCAGGATTAAAGAATGAGATCAGAAATGAGAGAACACTTAAGTCAAAGCAAAATTCTGGTCAAGCATCTAATTATATATTAAGTACTTTCTGAAGATCTTACTGAAAATATCACCTGTTAAGGACATGTAGAATTAAATTGTAAAGGGCTCTAAGAGAAACCTCACCTAAGCACTGCAAAGACAGAGGTTACAAGATTATTTACTCAGTATTTCCAAGTTACTAGCTTCCTACTATTCCAAATGCAACCCAACATATTTATATATAAAGCCCCCAAAAAAGAGTTCAGAGAAGTGCACACAGTGAAAGGGAATTGCTAAGATAAATTCTGGGTTTAACAGTTTGGTTTGACTTTAGCAATATGGCTTCAGGACATTTTCTCCATTCATTTGCAAGTGTTTCAGGTGGTCCTGGATGAGACATCAGCTACAGTAATGCACTAAAACTGGAAAGACTCAAATGTCTCCCAAATTCAATTATTCAATTTCCCATTAACTGTTTACACTCAGGATCTTAACAAATGGAGACGACTTTGCAGAACACTGAACACAACCTACTACAACCTTGATTTAAATATATTCCTAAATTTTTTCTACCCTCTCCCTATGAATTGGTTTTATGCTTTTAATAAAGTTATTTCCAACAATTCTGAACCAAAGAATTTCATATTCCACCCCAAAACTACCTTTCCCTTTTGCTTTCCCACCCGCCAACCTGCAAAGGCATATAATAGAGATACCAGTTGTGTACTAAGATGTGCAGAGTCATCACTAAACACAATCTGCATTCTCCAGAACCACCTTGCTGGAAAGGTTTCAAAGCTTTAAGCAAAAAGAAACTGAGCATGAGTAGACCTGGCTCTAGCCAAGTTCCACTTAATATCTCTGAGCAGCTTTGACCTGGATCACCTGGATCCATTGCAGCACATCCCACTGGCAGCTCACCTCGACCTCTGGAGGAACTTCGACCTCGAGGAGCCCCTACCACTGTTCCTCCTCCACGTCCCGTCAACCGCAGGACAGCAGCACTGTTTACAGACATCGAGAAATTTCTCTGCCAAGAAAAAAAGTCATAGTCAGATTTGACTGGAAAAACCTTCACAAAGAAGCCACAAACAAATACACACAAAAAAATAAAAACCAAGCAAAACAAAAAGAAAAACCAGAAACATTTACCATTATCTTAAATTTGGCTTTGTTATCATTACAAATTCTCTACAATTAACGCTAGAAAGGAAAAGGATTCTATGCACACGTGAGCAGCTGAAGTGGGCTATAAAAGGATCTTGGTCAGTATTACCATCTCCAAGTTACAAAGCTGAGATTTCTATGCTCTGAAGTAAGCATTTGAACACCTACTCCTTTATCAGGTGATGCCAGCACAGAAGCCATCAGAACATCAGCAGTGTTAAACACACATTCTGCTGCAAAAAGAGACAGGCACCTGCCTATACCTGACACCAACAATTAATACCAATTCCAAACTTAGTTCTTAAGCAAAGCAGGAACATGTAAAGACCAAGACAACTTGAATAAAATTATATTTAACAATCTCCTTTGCAGAAATAAGCCTTTTTATTTTCCAAGTATCACAAGGTAACATTTTAGGAAAAATTAAGTGTACTTAAGGCTTCTGAGATTTAAGTGATGCTCATTTTAATAAGAACATAAACACCAGTAAAATTCAACTTTAGCTTAATACGAAACAATTGCTAAAGAAAAAGTTATTTCAATAAAGAATGGATAAATATAACCAACTTTGACCCTATTCTCTGAGCACAAATACTTGGAAAACTGGGCCAAAGAATTCAGAAGCATGTTGAAAAACATTAACAAGTGAACCTGAATTGACACACACTTTCTGAATGCAAGTTTTGAATAATTAGAATCCAAACAGCTGCTATATCAGGCTTCTTGAAAGGAACTTAAAGCCAGCAAGGTGCTTGTATCAACTCATCTGAATTACTGTGACTTTGAAGCTCTTCAGAGAACAATGAGACAAGTGAAAATATACTATTTGAAATCTAAATCACTAAGATCAAAGCCAGTAGGAGTTCTAATACATTACAGAAACATTTCAAAAACTTCTTGATATGTGCTCTCTACAAAAGTAGATCTTCCTTCAAGAAAGAATTGGTAACTAATTAGACTTGAGGGGAAAGAAAAAATGCAGTGATGCATGGCAAAAAAAGCAAGGCCAGCCTCCAGCAAATCTGTTTTCTGAGCTAGCTCTTCAAGTTTAAAGCAACCATTTTAACTGCAAGTCAAAAGGAACCACCTCCATCTGCCTCTGAGCAAACCACCATCTTTCCAGCTGTTGATACTTCTGTTTTTTTGTGAAGCGCTGAGAATATTTCATTACAAAAACATTTAAGCTATTTATCAGAATCATTGTCTTGCATAGGAGATTCCTGCTTTTTTTTACTGCCTTATTCTTCCTGTGAGAACAAAGTAAGATGATTATTTTCTTTTCCAATTCATTTTTAATTTGACTTGTCTTCCTGAACTCTGAGCAACTTCTCCCTCCCCTCTATAGGGCCTGCTGCAGTGAAGGCCTAGTGGTAACAACCCAATGGTAAGAACCACAGTAAGCAATAAAAAAGCTAAGTTAAAAAAGCAAAAATTGCCCTACTACTGATCAGTGTATTCCTTCAATGACCATTGCTGACAATGCACACTGAAAAACAAAGCTGCCACAAAAACAGCTTTAGCAGCAAATGAAGATGTCTTAGGAAACAGGTGTCAGGAAAATAACCAAAGAGGACACAAATCTCCATTATATTCAGCAAGAGTTTGAGTCTCCCTTACTATGCAAGCAGGTAAGATTAAGACAACCAAATCCTCCCCTAATGCAAACAGAAAAAAGGGGAGCAGTGGGAAAGGCAAAAGAACACTTGCTGCACACTGCCAGCGCTCTGTGGTGGAAAGACCTGTTAAAGCCACCTGCAGAAAGCTTCTTTGCTTCAACAGACACTACCCTGGAAACACATCTTAGACAAATCTATGATTATAAATAGACAATATTTCATTACATTAAATGAATCAGTTGAACTCTAGGTTAGCTCAACAACTTTATCTTCAGAAAAGTAGCATTTTACATAAAAAGAACCAGCAATTCCATCCAAAGCACATCCATGACACGTTGAAGGGAACACTGTACTTTTAAGTATCCAATTAAATACTACAAGACTAAACACATTTAAGTTAATATAGCTGACATGATCTGTCATCCATCCCTAGATAAGACATCTTCATATCAGCTCAAGACAAGTTCTTCCCATAGTATACATACAACTGCAGCACCATCAGGTGTGTAACACAGCAGGAATTGTTCTGAATGTAAGGCCAAAGGAATCCTGACAGGCAGTTGCAACTGAACACTATGCCAAAGTACTAGTGTTCTGATCAGCCTCTCTTCTAAGGACTCCCAAAGCCCTGCCCCTTGAGTTCTGAGATAATACTATGCTAAGTATTCATGGAGGGGATAAAAAGGTCTTTTGAACTCTCTTTTGCCAGTCTTAATAGTAAGAATTTTCCTGCACCACAGCTAGCAGCAAATCCATTAACATTCACCTGAGTATCACTTTTGAACATGACCCTTAATGACAAACAAAGTTATGTCATGGGGAACAAACACCAGAATTTCTAACTTGAAAAAATGTCATTCGCCTGGTACCTCAAATCAGTCATGAAGACAGGATAAAAAAGGACTTGAAAAAAGAGATTATTCACATCCTCTGGGTCCCCAGAAAGCATTAAAGGAAAAGTTTTCTTAAAAAGGGAATACGGACCTCTTCTTTCAGATTATGATTTCTGTGGAGATTAGAGAGAATTGTTAAGTTGCTTAAAGGCTCCTGTATGATGGTAGGTGAGAAGGAGCAGGAAAAAGCAATGACATGCTATACGCCAACTCCTCAGAGTATTCAAGACTGGTGAAACACTGGGCACCAGCAGAGGACCACATCTATCCCTGAAGCTCAGCAGCAACTACCATCTCATCTGTACTCAGCACACTTCCAATACCATAGCCTTCAACTCATGTTATTTCTCACAGACAATATTTTGACAATCACCAGAAGTTAGCACCCCCTTACACTGTAAAAGGCCTATAGTCCTCCCTGAAAGGCTTCACTGTGCATCAAGCCCAGAATTACATGCCCAAAGATGTTTACACAAAGGTTCAACATTCAGGTGTGCTACTGTTATGTCTGGCTGACCATTTCTGGATCCCATCTCTTCCTACTCAGTAACAGGAGCTAAGACCTCCCATAAAAGCATAGTCTCAATCTCAGTTGCCTTTCAAGACTATCTGTGACATGAAGTGCTTACAGAGCATCCACGTGAACTCAAATATAACTGCTGATTAAAAACTACACCATCAGTATCTTGTGTGAAATGACAGCATCCTACAGAGACACAAGAAGAATGGACCAACTCCAAAGAGAAAGGAAATCCAGAAGAGGATTTGCCAAAGCACCCAGGCACAGAACAAAATTAAAAATTCAAGAACACAACAGCCTGGGGCAGGCAAAGGAAGAAAGATGTTCTGATATCTTAAGAAACTAATAGTAACACTACCCACCTCTGAAAAATCAAATTACTCAAGTCAGTAAAAACACTCAGTTTCCTATTACAAAAGAAACAAAAAAAAACCCCTCCAAACTACAGTATTATCAAGTAAGAAAAGTGCTAAGAAATATGACAAATCAGAGAGCAACGGCAAAATCAAAAGTTCTGACAGCCAGAGGAAATCATTCAGAGTCAAAAGTCAGGGGCACTTATCCAGAGAAGATGGGCAGTTTACTCCATTAGGAATCAAATTTAAAGCAAGAGCTTTCAAACTACCCAGATCAGTCATCCTTGAAATGGAATCCTTACGGACTACCTGTTCTCACTCTCATCTTACCCATCCCTATGTGGTCATACACCTATAAACTGCTTATATATAGAGCAGTTAACACAACTGCATCTTCTTCATAAATGTTAACAGTCAAAAAATTTCAGCACTGCTCTAAAGAACACATAACTGAAGCTACAGAACTTAACCACTTTTGTCACTCTCTGGTTACCAAGAGAAGGTGGTAAAAAAACTGTAGAAAATGTCACTGCTCTGAAAATGGTGCATACTTAAAAAAAGGTAACACTTCCCAGATGGTGATCCTGGATTTAACAACCTGTCTACTTTCAACAGAACATTGGATGAGGAAACATTTTTTCAAATTTAAGACAATAATTGAGCATGGATAGAACTTAAATTTTATGCTGATATAGCACGCTTTCACTATTTCTTTCTCTGTGTCTTAGGTTACAATGAAAAGGTATAACCAAAGCAATGTATCTATTACCATCTTCGTAAGATGTTAAAATAATTGAGGCAGTGTTCTTTATCTCCTTCGTGACTCATCCGTGCTAACTCCTTCTGGGGGACTCTCTCCCCTAAAGGGCCATCAAGGCCTCCCCTTCCATGACCTTGACTCAGAATTACATCTTTCCACTGAGAGATGCCCCACCCAGGGGGAGGAACCAAACATTCCTACCTTTATATAATGTGACACTTGGAACACCAGGAGAGCACTACCGCTGGATTCCCAGAGGACCAGAGCTCAATAAGCAGCACTGGACCTCCAGAGAAGGACCAGATCTTTCCACAGGATCACTGCTTTGACAAAACCACATCCATCACTCCAACGGTTCTGTAGCCACCATTTAATGGGACTGCTACCACCACCCTGGCCAACAGGGAGTCAGGTTCTACTCTCACTATCAGTTTAAGTCAGAGTTTCTGTACTACTGCCTTTCTTTTAATTTTCCTATTAAAATGTAGTTTTGACTTGAAATCTCCCGCTGGTTTGCTTTCAAACCAGTACACTCGAAGACTTAATAGTAAATTTCAAATTTTATTGTTTTTCTTAATGGAAGCATACTCTTTATTATGTCTTTAGACTAATCTAAACATTAAAAAAGATACAAACCTGTTCTTCTTCTGTAAAAGGTACAAGTGCCAGTGGTGGCAGGGGCTCCTCTTGTAAAATAGGCAAAAATTCCTTATCCAGAAGGTCTGAAGGTATCTGTATGAAAGAAAAAGAGAATTTTACTATATGCAAGTATTTTCACTTCAGAGATGATGCCACACACATTGATTCACACAATTTTTATTCTTCCAACTCTGTCTCCTTCTACCCAGTATTTCCAGTAACTCTAATTGGGGGTGGGTATAACTCTACTGCAAATTTACAAGCCCCATAAAAAAGCATTCTTATAAACAAGGCATCCAAAGCATCACCCACCCACAAGGCCACAGACATCAGAACTCAAACTTACACAGCACTGCAGCTGAAATCCAAATCAAGTGACATTTCATCTTGTAAATCAAAAACTACTGCTTTTAATTTCAACACATTTTTACAGACAGACTTTTAACTAACAAAACTACCATCTACAGTAGAGAGGCTGTATCTGATTTAAAGTAAGCAACTCCAATCTACAACCAACAAGAAGAGCAAAAACAAAAAAGGACCAAATCCAAATCAATCAAAAAAACACACAAAACAAAGCCAAGTACAAAGAAACCATATGTACAGATTAACTAGAAAACACTAACGATTTAAATCAAAATAATTTTTTAATCAGAAGCTCCATCAATAGATGTGACTTTGAGAATGTGGACAAGAACCTCCAGTTACATACAGCCAAGTGAGCTCCAAATATGCCAATGGATAACTGCTTCAAAAATAATTAGTCATTACACCAAAGACGTTTTTTCATTTAGATATATGCTAGCAGAAGTCTTCCTGCTTACAGTCAGTCTCTCCATTAATTAGAGATGCAAAAGCTTAAAAATATTGCTGACATCTACTAGCTGACTAAAACCACTGCCAAGAGTCTTCTCAGTCTTCTTAACTAGAATCACTCGACACCCTGGAAACACGTGGATATCAAAAGAAAGACACAGTCTAATCATAATGCCCTTTTGGCAAACACATAGGAAGAAAATATTCTTTTGGACCATTCATAACGATCAGAGAACTTCCTCTAACACAGGATATTTGAGGGTTGTTCTGAATCAGCCTCAAGAGCAGAGGCTGCAGCATCATCTGACATAACAAACACAAACTGCAAAAAAAAAAAAAAATTACTTCTGACTGGCTGACCTATTCAAGCTAACATCAAGATTTAAATCGCAGTTTCCTGAAGTAGAACAGGACAATTCTACATGTTAAACCATGGCTTTAAGCTATACCACACTTAACAGACTTAGAAAAATCTCTGACATTCAATGCCCTTAAATCCATGTTCAAGCAATGCAGGGCTCCCAACATTGCACAAGAATGTCAGCACAGCAAAGCCAGGATAGGAACATGAAGCGGTGTGTGCTCATCTCCATTCCAAGCCCAAGGTACAATCCTGACATCATTTCTTACAGTCCCTCCCTCCCTCAAGGGTAAGCTCTCAAGGGAATTGAGACTTCCAAGTCTGCTGCAATAATAAACTAATCACTGTCTCCATCTAAAGAAAAACCCAATGTTTACAACTGCAGAATGTATTACTTATTTGTCTGAAAGATCTCTGAAATTTTGTATCTTTTACATCAGTGAGAGCCCTCATTTGAAGTGAAACCAGAAGGAAGTTCTTGATTTTCTACACTGCTCTTATGCATTACAGGTCACTGTTTCTGTGTCCAGAGACCTGAGCTAACTGAGGACTGCTCTCACTGGGCTAGTTACCTGTTAAAGTGAACTGACTTAAAATGGGACAAATAGAGACCTTTTGCTTTTTTTCCACAAGATCTGCTCCTATGATTTACTGCCTGACTCTGTAGTGGAATCAAGTAACTATTATGCACTACATTAAATAAAATCCTACTGAGGCAAGCAAATCTGCACAGCTGCAAGGAGACTTTAACCCTCAGTCATCTGTGGCAGTGGGACTGAATATAGCAATCAGTTTTTTTTGTTCTCTGGGGTACAGGAAGTTACACCTAAAATGTGAAAAAACCCAAAAAACAACAAAAAACACCCACACAAAAACAAACAAACAAAACCCCCAAAAACATACTGAATCTGGTAAAAGTGCAATGAAACAAGTGCACACATGAAAACCCCCCACAATCAGACCTCTCCAGTCTGGGATTGCAAGGGATACGTGATTTATTTGTACATAATCACAAAATACAACCAACTATTCCTAACCACAAGACTATCATTAGGAATACACACATCAGGCCACCTTCCTGCTCACCTTATTATCCTTTAGAAAAAGTGCCAACATTTCTTCTCTCCCATAGCGATAGTCTGCTAGTTTGTACTTCGGCAAAGCCGGAGACAGAGGAGGGGATGTCACACTCCCGCCACTAGACAAAGCTCGCAGCCTAAAAGAAAGCAGAAAAGCAATGAAAACTGAATTGAGAATATCTTCACCTGTGCTACCATCCCTCTGCACATTTACAGATTTCACACAAGCAAAATAAATACAGTACTGAAAGTAAAGATGTTAATAGTTTAACTTCACAACTCTAAATGTCAGTGCTTCAATAGGAAGAGTGGAAGAACCTCTCTTGTTTCACCCACAGCAAGGAGAGCAAGAAAGAAAGATCTCCTATGAGCACATCAAGGAATTCAATTTGCCCCAGGAAAACTCTTCTGTTGACGATACAGCATGTCAGCTACACCCCCCCAAAAGCCTTGCCTAAGCTATTTACACAGACTGCACACAAACCAGTGGGACATCTTAATGACAACAGCTTCCTTTTGCCAAGAAAAATTCTTACCATGCTAAGATAGTGCAGCAAATATTAAGCTAAGAAAAGAATTTATTCAGAGGTTTCATGAAGTTTAACAGAACAGAGTAAATTTTATAACAAAGTTTGTTCTTGTGTCTCTGAAATCCTCCCTTACCACAAATCTCTTTTCCACAAGTAAAAAAAAAAATAAAAAGGCAAGCCATTAATTTTAAAGAGTGCATATACCATCTAACTTAGGCTATCAATAAAAGGAAAAAAAAATTAAAAGGTATGCACAAAATATAGGGACACTACTTCGGAGACATTGGAAGCAGCAATCTAATAAATCTAATTTATGCTACCACATTTGTTCCCATCCCACACAGATAAATTACTAGACTTCTTACAGGTACCATCTTACTGTTTTACATTATTCCCACTCTGCAGGTGAATTAAGTCTCATTCTACACAGCCACTTCCTCAGCTATCCAAATAAAAGGTATTTTTAAGTTTGAGGAATCTTTTACAAAAGGATACATGTGTCAAGAAACAAAACCCTGCCCATTTTCTTACATCCTCTTTGATGGGCAACTTAGACAAGTAAAACAGTAAAAACTGCTCTCAGCAATCAAAAAATCCTTGGAAGGGAAGTAGCTCTAATCTAAAGCAGTGACTCAAAGGCAACCTTTCACCTAATTACTGAAGCATGCTTCAATTTGTTTTATTGTTCTTTAAGCAAAATAAAAAATCATCTGCAAGTTAAAAGATGAGCTATTTTTTTAGTTTGGTGCCACCATGTGGCAGTTCCTCCACATATCACTTCCAAATAAACTGCCTGAAGTAGAATTATTTAAAGGATTTGATGGCTCAGTGCAATGCTCAACACCAATCAGATCAAATGTAACCCAGAGTTTCACTGTTAAGTGATACAGCAGCTTATGTGACTATACCACAATCCAAGAGAAAAATCATAAATCTTATGTTCCATTTTTCCTGTAAAAATATGCTAGTTCACTGAGGTACAATACATGCTTCCACACATACTCTAATCTGGTTTTTAAACTAACTGGAGACAGTCCCCTCACTATGACATAGCAGCTAAGTTACTGCTGAACTACATGCATTTTTTAGAATTGTCTTTCCCCTTCTCTTTTTTTTTCTTTTTTTTTAAGTAAAACTATGGCTTCCATCCATCAAGAGTCTAATCATTTCTGTCTCTTACACTGATGAGCACTCCAGCACAAGATATTTGCCTGGTGGGTATATTTATAGATACTGACAAATCCATTCTTTAACCTTCTTTCATTCTAACAAGATAGACTGAGCTCTCATTGTTTCACAGGCTGCAAATCACATCTTACCTCTTCACTGAATCCTCTCCAATTTCTGTACATTGTGTATAGAAATGTGTCAGCAAAAGTGAATGCTATTCAAGTAACAGTTCTATCATAGGCCATGCAGCAACTGCATTTCCTATAACCACTCACATTCCCATTCACACACTTGGGGATCAATCTCTCCTCAGAAACCACACCACTCAGAATTCTTGTTTGTAACCAAAGTCACCAATCCTTTAACAAGAAATTGGAACAAATACTGAATAATCACACCTGTGCAATTGCTCTTTAGCAAAAGCCAGGACAATGCATGCCAGACAAGCTGTAAAACTAACAGCTGACACAATTACATGACAGCATGGATTCCCCTGAATACAACAGCTCTCCTTTCCTGACATTTTTCAATACAAACGTGCAGGACACTGACACAAAACTCACACTTCTACCGTATTTCAAACAGGGGTTAGGTTTTTTAAAACTGAGAAAATGAAATGCTTGCTTAGCTATAGATTTAAGTATAGTGAAAATAGTTTAAGAACGTCCTTATTAATATGCATTGCATAGAAAGACTGAATAAGCACATCTTCAATTACTCTGTGCATACCTCTGAGATCATAAACATTACTCCTCCCTCAAATGCTTCACAAAATGAAGACTAATTTTATAATATTGCTTTAGATCACACACCAGGGACTGAGGTGAAGCAGGACAAAAACCCAAAGATTTTATATTCCATTCAGTCCCATAATCAATTCTGCTCCAAAGGCAAAAAATTCTTTTGGATGAGCTCTGGAGTCTGACAAAACAGAAGTAACTTACCATTCAGGCCCAAAGTTAAGTGTCTGAGTTTCTGCTGCCATTTTTTCCTGTTCTATTCCTCTTTTTTAAAAACTGTGAACCTGAAAATTAAAAATATTTATTATGAAAACAGCTGGATTGATACAGCCCTTCATAGATTAACTCAAAATACGAAAGCATACCTGGTCATGCAAAAAAGTGAAAAAATTTACTACAATGAATTTTTTTTTTTTTTAAGGAATCCATTTCAGCTTTCCAACACAGATTCATTCAGTAACAGAGGAGCAACTGCATCAAGATTTCTTCCCTAAATCCCTCTTTTAACAGCTCAAACAGGACACTGGATTAGGGTATCTGAGGAAACAATTTGTACAAGCACAGAGAACTTGATGCATAATCCTCTTCTCCAAGAACACTGATGCTTAATTAACAGAATTGCTGCTTCCTGACAATTACAAGAGGAAAAAAAACCCACTAGAATTACAGCAAGATAGATTTGCCAGCTGAGTGGCAGAGTATTCAAAAATTTTCCACTGCTCATTCTTGAAAAATCAGCCTTCTAAAGAATGAGTACATCCTATGCTACAACATCCTCCAAAATTCTGCAGGCAAACAACAATATTTCTTTCACTCTTGGTTTTATTAAGCAAAAAAATATACATAACTTCAGACTTCAGCTAATTTCATTGCTGTTAGCCAGGGTAGGTCCTGCAGACACTAGCAAAGCTCAGGTCAAGTCCTTACATATATCCAGAGTGTACAGAAAAGAGCAGATGAAGCCATGCAAGAAGGAAAAAACAAGACTAGGGTAAGGCTATGAACTTTTCCCTGACAGAAGCAAGTCCAGCCCAGGCAGCTCTGGAGAAGTGTCTTTTCACACAATAAATACAAGCTCCTCTTTCCTTCCAGCAGCAGCCAAATCCAAATCTGCACAGGAAGACAGTCTTGTTTGTAACAAACCAAACACACTGTAGGTAAAGCCCAAGAAAATGAAGAATCTGAAGCCTCATCTGCAGACACTGGTTGATTAGACTTCAAGAGCCCATAACATCAGGGAGGGAACTCTGCTGTATCAGAACCACATCCCCTAGCAGATCCAGGGACTAAGTCAATGAGTTTGTCTACACTTTGCGTAAAAGGTGATGAAAGAGAAAAACAAAATCCAGGGAGATAGAAGAGGAAAGGGTATTAGTTATTGAAAAAAACAAGACAAAATTAAACAAAGGAAGGAAACTTTTTTCTTATATATGTTCCACAGAAGTAATGATATTAAAGAAAATGAATCAAGACCCTCAAAGCTAGAAAATGACAAAACATACTAAAACCAAATATGCTAATACTGCTTGAGCCAATTTTACCCAATTAATTTGGGCATAAAATTATAAATGCTTATAAAACTCCCTGCAGCCTAAACCCACTACCTAACATTTGGCTTATGTGTTTTACCAACATGCCATATCTTCTTTGTCCCAAACAGAGTAAATTAGATACACGTCTTAATGTTTTTATTTTCTAGAATAATTCTAGAGAATGAAATGGAATTCTCCCTACCACCTGCACCAAAAGCTAATACAAAAATACCCAGATATTCTCACAAGCCTAGTCTGAGATTATTTTGGTCTGATGTGAGTTGCCTTTCTGAAGCAGCTGACAGCTCATTAGAACATTCAAGGTATATCCATTCATCATCCTGCAAATCAAAATAAAAGGTGAGGAACCCAAAGACAACATGCAGCAGCCACAACAGAAAATACTGTGGGGCAATTCAAGTAAACCATCATGCACACACTAGGGCAGAGACAAGCCTCTAACACAATTCCTAGCAGCCTTAATAGGATGGCTGTCCCTCCAATTCCTGCAATGCCTGTAATCCTGCTGGGGGTGGAGTGGGGTGGAGAGTTTTCAGATCAATCCATGTGCATCACCAGGGAACCTGGGATCTTTAACTCCTAACATCAAAGCTTGTCTAGTATCAGTAACACCAAAAAGGCTGGCACTCAGGGTTAAACAATGAAAACACAGCTGAAAAGCATCACATACAAGGACAAAGCATTAGAACACAGTTAAGCTCAAGCCGTTCACTGGTTCTGGACCCACTCGGCCCCACTCTCCAGCCTCTGCATTACCCTCTCAAAAAACTGAGGATGGTGTTTCTGTACTAGACTCCTTAGCAGTTTAGTGCCTACAAGAATGCTTGTCTCATCCCAGTGAGCTGCTAAATGGCTTTTCCCATCCCTCATTTTGGCCACTGCACTTTGTTTTGTGAACTCTTCCTCTTCTGTGTTGCATTCAGGTTAAGTTACTCCATGCCTAGAAGTTCTGACTGTATGAATTTTGAACTGAAAACAAGACAACTGCAAGTGAATGAAATTGAACTGACTATATCACCCTCAAAACCCAAAACAGAATGAAACAGATGTGCAGATAATCTGAATAGGTGTGACAGGTGACCTGAATAGACAACACTATCCAGAAATAAAACACACATGTAAAAAATTACAGACAAGGCTGAGAGAAAAATGCTGGACAAGAGGCACCCTCAAAATGAGCAGTGATTTAGGAGGATGGCAGAGAACAGGGAAAAGACTCAGGAAAGCTAGGACAGCAAGTGTACCAGAGGAAAACACTAAAGCCACGTCAGAGCAGATGAAACAGGGAGTGGAAACCCTGTGCTGCTTCCACTGGCTCTCAAAGTGGTGGCCAAAAGGGGAGAGCATGGAAACCAAACTGAGAGGAACCTCTGACAGTGACTGCACACCACACCTGGCTCGTGTGCAGGAGAAGCTGCACTAACTGGAAAGGCGAGTTGGGTGGACAAGGCAGCACTTGCATCACAGGAGGCAAAAGTCAGGGTGGAGTAAGAAAAAGGATGAGGAATTCAGAGAAGGGAATGAATGATCAGGTCACAAACTTAACCATTCTGGCTAAGCAAGAGGTGTGAACTTATCACATCTTTATTATCTAGACCACTTTCTTGGGTCTTAAAATCCAATACTAGTAACAGAAATGTTGATTTTGGTCTTTATTAAAATGCTGTTTCCTTATTAATCAAGGATGGCATATTACAAAAAACATTATATACCTAATATTTTCTCCTTGATATTATTTGGTGAGGGAAAAGCCCCTTTCTGAACAGCTAGTTTTGTGAGTTGAGGTTTTCTACAAATCAAAGGTTATTGACTGAGGAATCTCCACAGCCATAAATTTTATATAGGCAGACAGCACACAGGCAGCCTCAAGCTGAAGCAGGAAACTGAGGCAACATTTTGATAGTGGTCAGTTAACAGCACTGCCTGGCCAAGGTGGCGACCTGGTGCTTCCCACCACTCCTCCAAACGGGAACATTTTCCCAAAGTTTTCTTCAAGTAAGGTCAATATTTGATCAAGGTGCCAGTGCAACTTTACAAACAGTTGGGGTTTTCCTGCACATTTTTCAGGAAAAATGGAATTGGCTGGTAAATGGAATTGGGACCCCATTTTCCTAGCTAACAACCACAACCAGCCACCAACCTGCCCTCAGCATGCACAAGTGGAAAGGGAAGAAATCGTATCAACCCCACCAACAACCTGCAGGCTGGCAAGAGGGGAAAAAATAAAAAAAAAAAACTATTTTGCCAGCTGTTTAGTACTTGGAAAGTCAGAAATCCACCTTCTGAACAGACACAAACTGTAAACCAATAACATGAAGCCTTTAAGTAGTTTTCATTCACAATTAACAGGTAATATTATATGTGCAGAAGCTGCTATCAGCAACACTCATTTCACTGTCTCACTTTAGGAACAAGAGTTATTTTACCAAGCTTACAGTTTCTTCAATTATTTTTCAAGCTCACTATTTAGTACTTAATGTATTAAAGCTCTCAAACATCTGCTACAGACACAAGCCAGAACTTGATTCTACTAGCTAGATTTATGTGTTAAAATCTGTAAGATATTTCAGTTGAAGGTCTACAATTACCATGGCACACTCTGCCCATAAGCTCTGGTATCTTATTTAAAACATACAGTTAGCTAATAAATATCTAGACAAAAAGCTGTTTTCAGAGATTTGACAAATCAAAATTACCATGTTTTCCAGGCTTTGCTCAACCTCAACAAAATTGCCATTTAAGGTTCATTTGTTACTGATAGGCACCTGCATTGAGATTTTCAGGCAATGTTAAAATCCTACACTTCCATTACAGAATTCTCTCAGCTTGCAGCACATGACTGTCTCACCAAGATGTTCTGCTGCATTGAGTAGAGGCTACCAAGACAGAGGTTCTTAGCATTCCAAGCTAAGCCCAGGCAATTGTTGCATTCAGGTCTGACCATCTAATCTTTTCTGTGGAAAAAAAAAAAAAAAAAAAAAAAAAAAAAAAAAAAAAAAAAAAAACAAAAACCTAATTAAAGATTTGACTGTCATTGCAATTTATAGCTTTGGGGCCACCACGTGCTTAGCTCTTTTACCTTTGGAAACCTAAACCTTGAAAAAAAAATATACCACTGATCCTTCCTATACACAGCTATTTTATTTTCAAATGATCAGAGGTGTTTAGGAAGTACTCTTTCCTTTCAAGGTAGTTCTGTTGCTACTGTAGGTCTGAAAGAGTCTTTTAAACCTAGAAACTGCATGAAAATGTGAGAACCAAAGGATACAACAGAAATCCAGCATGAGCAGACTTAACTGGAAGCAAATGGATTCTCCTTAAATAAATATGGAGAAGGATTTTAACAGCAGAGTTCCACCATTAAACAGCCACATTACATCAAGATGAGAAAACTTCACCTTCCACAAGCAAGAAAACATTCCATGGGCAGCTACTAGAGCTAGCTAATGTCAGTGCAAGTAACTGTGGTTTTAAAAAAAAATAACAGGTTGACTGAATAATTAATGCTGATTTTCTCTAATTCTTGAAATATTAAAGATGATCCACAACTATATGCCACCTTTGAAGTACAATGGTAAACAGGATGACTCAGGTGGCTACACAACCTGTTTGATATTAATCACTGGCTAAAGCAGACAACACTGATTAAAGGACACTGACATAATTAAGGCCAGGCAACACAGATTTATGGAAGACATGTAATCAAAATATACTTTTCTAAGAGTAGAAATATCATTGCTTGAGCAAGTAGATAAATTTTAACTTCAGCAGGACATTAAAAAGGACGAAGTAATTCAGAACCACACAAAATCTCAAATCATCACAACCTCGTTTTTCTTCTCTTCTAAAGAATCTACAACAACCTGTCTCAGACAGAACAAAATTCTCAAAACCAAGTAAAAGATAAGAAGCTATCTTCTACAGAGTCTGTAACAATGGCCACAAAACTTCTAAAACCTAAGGATGACAAGCATGGATATGGTAAATAATGGAAATGACACATCATCAATAGCACCATCATGAATTATTCAGTGACTCAGGCCAGTATAGCAGGTTGGACTGAATAAGGCAAAGTCAAGAGACACACAAGCAGAAAGCACAGGTGATACATAAGAAATGAAAAACTATTCTGGAAAAACACAGTACTGAAACCATGCTGAGATTTACGGCATTAATCAACTGAAAAAGAATAATGGATACAACATTGACTAGAAGAGCTAACAAAACACACTTAACCCAAGAAAAAGAAAATGTAGAGTAATTATACGTCAAATTTTACCACTAAAGGGACACAGTGTCCTTTCTGTTGCAAGAGGCAAAAGAGTTGATAAACCAGGTGTTCAAAAATTGACAGAACCTGACAGACATACCCTACAGTGAGAAGAAAAAACACCAACATAATAAAGCTCTATTTATTGAGCTTTGAGAAAAAAAAAATAAGCACCTCAGTCTGTAAATGATCACTCGAGTAAAAACATCAGAAGACCCAAGTTTATTCAGTGAAAGGACTGAAGCAAGACATTCAGATATAATCAACAAAGTTACCTCATTTTAGATCAATGTGAAATTGTTTTCTAGTAAGTATGTTCTAGTTTAAACAGAAAATTAATTTAAAAAATATATTAGTCACATTACACAAGATGTCAGACATGTCACAAGAGTCCCTTCTGGCTTACCAACCTGATTCCGGATAAAAGTGGTGAATTTTCCAAGGCCTATCTACCCACACACCAGAAAGCTTTCTGTGAAAGAAACAATGTCCAAACCATTCACTGCTCCAGAAACTACACCTCAATTCTTACACTTACATTTCTAGATCTCTTGAAGTCTTATAATCTCCCTGTCTGAAACCCTTGCAAAAGTATTTAAATCTCTTGGCAGCTTCTGATCAAAAATTGTCTGTGACTACCACAAATGGCACTTTCAAACTGGCACTCCTCTGCTCACTGCACACATGCACCTAAAGCTTTATGGAGCACCTCAACTTGCAACATGTTGCACTCTAGACAGCAATGACAAATACAAGTAACCCTTCAAAGATAGAAATTACACAAGAGACTAACAAAATCTACACACCTAATAACCAAACCCAAGAAAAAATTAGAACACTAAGTAACATGACACCAGATGTTCTCCTCCTTTCCTACCTACTATTGTGAACTTGGTAGGTAGAGGCAGGCTGGAGAGATATCCACTTCTTGCTTCACCTGCACACAGCCAAATATGAACCCTTTTCCCACTTCCCCCACCAGAACACAGCATGACCTCCACCTTTATTACCAGACTCACAGCCAAAGGCAGACACCAGCGATTAAGCTCCAAGCACAGTCAGGGAACCACACCCTTGGCCTTGCCATTGGCTGGAACACAAATGCTTCTCATTCCAAATCCTATCCCAAAATCCTGCAAGTGCTCACTTTCCAGATAAAAAAATTACTTCCACATCTGCCTACTTTGCACATGGAAAACTTGCTGGTAGATAACTATTTCATCTGTGCCCTTCCACGAGGCGTTACAGATCAAGATGCCAAGTCTGTCTACTTGCTCCTCAGAAAGGCCAGAAGCCAGACTGTGAATGCAACCGAAACCCCACTACACCACCTCTATCCCACTCATCACACATATTATATAGCCCATATATATTTTCAAAGTGGAAGAACACAGCTTCAGACTATATTCACTGAAAACAATCACTGAATTAACAGATATGGGACGCTGAGAGGGTTCAGGGGTTCATTTCTGAAACATAATTTAAATAACCAGCTTCTTTGGGCTTTGGAAATTCTCCTCCCCCCCCCCCCCCCCCCCGTTCTTTAAGGTTTCCTGCTCTTGCAGTTGTGAGACATCCTATACATCAGGAGACAAACATTCAAGAGTAAGTATTTAATAAAATATTCTAACAGAGAGAATCAGAACATGTATCAGACTGTATACTACACATGAACTACGATAGTTTTTCATAGCTTATCCATTTTTGCAAAATTTTCTAAAAAAAAAAATCACTTGTTTCAATCTAAGAACCGTATCTTTGTCAACTGACTTGCGATGTTAGCCTGATCCTGGCCATAGTACTCTTAAAATTAGTATTTCAGAAAAAAATCACATATGCAGATGATTCAGCATTAACTAAGCCTACCATAAAAGCTTCCACTGGTTTTAATGGTAGTTGAATGGGGCCTCTGATTTATTAAGACAAGTTATGAAATGTTTTTACATAAAAACCTTACCATATGCTATTCCATGATCAGCCTCACTCACTTTCTGTCACACACAGTCTAACGCTGACGTCAGCCCTGCTTTGTGCAGGAGGCTGGAGCAGACAGCCACCAAAAGCTCTTCCAACTAAATCATCCTCAGATTCTAACACACATGACTCAAAAAAAATGAAAAGTTCATAAATCCATTACTTGCCAGCCAAACCAGCTCCTTGCCACACAACATTCTGACTCTAAGGCTGGAGGCACATAAATTCAGCTATTCAGCTATCCATCAGCACAAAACTTCACCCAAAGTCATCTCTGGAGTGTCCAGAGCATATCTTCCCCTTGTTTCTTCCAGTCTGAATGGACACCACCACACATGGATCCCATCTGCTTTCACTAAACTGATCCTATGGACATCTACAGCCTTTGTTGAGTCTCCCAGTCACACAAGCCAGTATCTTTATCATAAAATACTACTAACAGAATGCAATTTACATTTACTGTCAGGAAGAGAAGGAACACAAAAAAAAAAAAAAACCTGTTTCATTGAAACCAGAACCTGAAACAAGTATTTCTCTACTGAATAAAAAGGACAAAATTTCAAGTAACAAAACACTTCACAAACTGCAGTGCATCATGCTTACTTTCACTGGAATAACTATTTAACAGCACAAAAATACCTTTTCAACCAGTTTTTATAACTGTATATATAAGCTTGCTTACCTGTTTATAATGAAAAACTACACATACAAGCAGACCTACTGAAGCCATCAAGTTATTATTTAGCTCCCCAGATTTTTTAAAATAAATGGCCAAAGAGTTATTAAAACTGCATTATCATAATTCTGAGACAATCAAAAATTAGTAAGTGATCCAAAAAGCAGTCAACAACACAGTATTTTAAAACAATTCTCTGAATATCAATCAAAACTTTTCATTGACCTACACACTTTACAACCTCTACACAAGTCATGGGACTCCTTCTGCTTTTCTCTATAATCCTGAGGTCTATATATCCTATAAAGGTCTATAAAGCTTCTATATATTACAAGCTTTAAGGATTACAGGAAGAGGCTCACTCCTGAAAAAACACACTTTGATTTCATGCTTGGGAAAAACCTCAGAGGCATCAAAGCAATTCTATGTATCCTTGCCATATTTAAAAAAAAAAAAAATGAGAGAGAGCAGCAAAGATAAAAATTTCAATGACAGCCTAGTTTCCCATGCAGGCATCAAGCCATCTCTCAAGTGTGTAAATTCAAGGAGGTTTAATCACCTTTAGAGGAAGTGGAATGAAAGCCCTCCCTCAACAAAAAAACAGAAGTGGACACATTTTGTAATCAACACACAGTGGCAATCTCAGCTCCTAACAAAGCAATGCAAAGACTTCAGCCTGCTACAATCTCCAGCTGCCATCTGAGCTAAACATGAAAAAATAATGGTATTAAACATCCCCATGATGAACTGGTTATATATATCCACACACACGTTACTACCAACCACAAGAGGGCTAATGACATACAGACCTTGTCAATTAAAGCACTTAACTCTTAGTTCCATCCATAACTTAAACACACCTGGAGCAAACTTGCTACGTTTTCTCACTTCTGGTGATTTTCAAGCCAGATCCTTTATGCAAACAAACAAACAAAAAAATGTTCCAGAGCTGAGAGCAAGAGACAGAAGCAGCAGCCAACCTGGGCAGGAAACTAACTTTGTTCCCATAACAGCAAACCCTACCCTCCACAGCATTTCACATACCTTGGTTTTCAAATGTCACTCTATGAATTAAAACAAATTGATGAGAAAAAAATCACACAAAGAAAGAGTCCCTTTCAAGGCAAATGCTTCCTCAGTAAACAAAGGAAAAGGTTTTTCCTTGCCAAGGCATCTAATGGCTCTCTAGCAAGCTCTGTATGGAGAAGGCTCCCTTACTCTGGCCCTTAGTTCTACCTACACTCATGAATTAAATATAGCTTATTATCTCCACTAATCTTTAGACAGAAGCACTGAAAGGGAAAAAAAAGTAAGAAAAACAGAAAAATTAAGAAAAACTGCTAGGAAATGGATTTTTTTCCTAAATCAGACTATGATAGAACTCAACACCATACTTTAAAAAGTCCTAAGGAAGAATTTTAAAGACCTCAATTAAAGAATTATAAACACACATATATATATATGTATATATATGAATGACAGTTACTTTAACTTGCAAGACCAGACAAAATAGGCAATATCAAATTTCACATTCTTAGTAATAAAAATAAATAAATGAAGAGAGGCCAAAGAGGAAAGGACAGATCACAGTGTCCAGCTCACCTCCATCAGTTACTGTGAACCAGTGTTTTCCCTCCCAGGTTTAAATAGCAAGACCTTTCAGCATAGAGATGTACTAGCAAAGCTTTCAGCTACTCAGCTGTCCCAACAATTTGTTCCACAAGCCTCTGACATCTAGGGTTATTTATATTTTAATGAACAATCTATAGGTCTTTAAAAACTGCCAGTTTTTTCCTTACATTCAGGTATGAGGAACTCCAATTTGTGACAGAACTTCATTCTGACAACTGGCCTTACCAGAGAGATAGAGTGGTGCTTAGTCTCAAATCCTTAAAAAAACCCAAAACCTACTTTGCACTCCCTTTTTACAGTTTTTTCCCCCCAAGTGAGCAGTAACACAGCAAGAAAAAAATTAATTACAAAGCCTTCAACTGTCTATTTACAAGTTAATTTTTCTTCACTTACATAATCATAGGGATCATAGATTTAGTTTACTGTATGTTTTAGAAAGGGAAGCAAAATGCTGATAAGAGCACCTGAGGATATTTTACAGTTCTCAAGGTCAACACCTGTAACAAAAAGAGGGTCTGCAAGAGTGAGTTTTTACTGTGGTTACCAATTTTTTTAAGCACCTTGTGAAAAAAATCATTCCTGCTCAAAAACCACATTACATTTTAGCTCTATGCTCTTGCTTTAAAACACAGGCTCAAGAAATCACTCAGAAAAAGACCCCAAAAGAAATACAGTGAACAGATGTCCCCAAGCACGTTCCTGTATCCAGGGGCTGGGAGAGCCTGAGAAGCTCTTAAAACCATCCAACCCCAGTATTTACACATGATATCAGATACTGAAGCAGTTTATCAAAGTCAGTTTTATCAAAGGTGACATCCAATTCCCAGGGTTAAAATTCTGCCTTCTCTTTAATCCAGCTGACTATTAGACAGAAACTTTATTTTTTTTAAATTACACATTCATTGAGAAATTAACACCAACACACAACCACTGACATCAACTGACTTGTAGAACTACATGAACCTGGGGAGCAAAGCAGGTGCAGAAGGGGCCATGGACACTCCAGCATTTCTGCTGGCACCCACAGGATTCATTAGGTCACACATTTTCACACCAGCATCAGCTAACTGCTCAAAGGATACCTACTAAAGTGCATGGCAAAAAAACCAACACCTCATAGTAATAATGCTCTTATTATCTACTGCAGTCACCACCCAATAACAAAACTTAAAAATACCAAAAACAAAGCTTTTGTTGGTGACAACTGCAACCAATTTTGTTTACAAAGGTTTCCAATTATCACAGTGTGAGTGTGTATCAACCCCAAATGCTCCATTCACAGAACAACAAATTAATTTTTGTTTATTAAAGAGTTTCTTAAGAACAAAAACAACCAGCAGAGTCATAAGAAAAATAAAAATTCACACGTACTTTCCAGGAACTTGCCCAAGTCAGCTCCTGAAGCAAGAAAATAAAATGAGCAGCAAGAAGTTAGAGGAATATAATCGGAATTCAAAAGTCCTTTTCCCATCCACCCAAGCAAACAGATATTCAAGAACTACAATAAAAGCAGCACACCACGAACGGTGAACTGAATGTTACTGGGGAAAACGTGGATTTTTATTCCAAAAGCACTACTTGGCAATACCTCCTTTTGGCCTATACCTTGTCCCAATTCAAAGTGAAATCACAGAAAACTGAAAGAGCCGTAAGTGCTCTGTTGACACTGAAACTACTTGTCTTGGATCGATACCAAACGTACACAATTCTGATCGATGCTCTCTTCAGCCTGCCAAGGCCTCTCCAGTCAAACACTGCCGGTCACCGCTGCTCCCAAACCCTGCTGCCTGCGCGGGGGAAGGCTCGGAGCTCCCTCCTTCCTCGGCCAGTGTAACCCGACAGCGCCGGGCGTGCTCGAAGCGGGGCTCACCGCGGTGCTCCCCCTGGGCTGGGAGGGGACGAGCGAGTTCACAAGGGTCAGTGCGAGGGGAGACGGCCCCGGAGGGCGGTGAGGAGCCGCGGGCGCCCCGCCGTCGCCTGACAAGTACCAAGGACCTGCGTGGAGAGCTCAAGGCCCGCTCGCCCCAGCTCCAACGACCCCTGCAGAGGCCCATGGGGAGCGCAGGGGGGCCCTGCAGGCGCACCCCCCCCTCCCCCCTGGGCGGCCTCGCCTCCCAGTTAGGCCGCGGGGCGCCTCGGTGCTGCGGCAGCCGAGGCGGACGGAGGCCGCCGGCAGGGCCGGTGGTCGGACGGGGCGCGCGGCGGCGGGGGCGTGGCGGGGGCGGCCGGGGCAGCGGCGGGGCCGGGCGGCGGCTGGACGGCGTTACCTGCGCTCCCGGGCGGAGAGTCCCTCACAGCCGCGGCGGCTCCTCAACCCAACAACACAAGATGGCGGGTGCGCCGCCACGCAGCGTCACGTGAGGGCGAGGCCACGCCCCCAGGCCCAGCCGTGGGACCCGGATGAGCAGCGGCGCTTCCCGCCCACCCGCCGTGTGACGTCACCGCGGGGAGAGGTGGGACTCCAGCGCCCCCTGCCGGAGGCGCGAGCCCGTGCAGCAGCACCCCCTCCCCCTCACAGCCCTGAGGGGAGGACGGGTGGGGGGACATGGCAAGGCCGGGGGTCCCCACAGCTCCCGCCCTGCCCGAACCCCCCTAATGAAATCAGTGCGTCAGTTCCCCTTGCACTCGGCACTGATAAGGCCGCACCTTCAGTCCTCTGTCCAGTTTTGGACCTTTCAATTCAGGAAGGATACTAAAGGGTTGGAATGTGTCGAGAGAAGGGAATGGAGCTGGGGAAGGGTCACCACTCTTACGAGAAGCGGCTGAAGGAGCTGGGGGGGCTCAGCCTGGAGAAAAGGAGGCGTAGGGGGGCCCTTCTTGCTCTTCACAACTCCCCACGACAGGAGGGTGAAGCCGGGGGGAGGTTGGGCTCTGCTCCCAGGGAACAAGGGACGGGACGGGAGAACATGGCCTTAAACTGTAGCAGGTGAGGTTTAGGTGGGACACTAGGAAGAAATTCTTCACAGAAGGGGTGATTAGACATTGGGAGGCGCTGTCAAGGGTGGTGGTGGAGTCACTATTTCAGGAGATGTTCAAGGGACGCCTGGACGTGGCACTCAGTGCCCTGGTCTGGTTGACAAAATGGGGATCAGGCACAGGCTGGACTCGATGATCTCAGGTCTTTTTCAACCTGAATGATTCCGTGATTCTGCCACACTCTCGCTGTTATCTCACACAAAATACAGGCGGCCTCAGCAGCACAGCGTGGCTCCCGGCTTTATCCGTATCCTCTGTGAAGTTCCATGAGGCAGTTCGACTTTATCGGTGGCCACAAGAAACTCTGTGAGAAGCCGCCGTGTGTGAGCACTCACAGTGCCCAGGCACCGAGGGCTGGACCTGCTCTTGCCCGGATACTGGGGGAGCCCTGAGGACACTTTGCCGTGGGAGTCACCCTGGGGGACAGCGGCAGCTGCTGTTGCTGCTGTCAGAGAAAGGGCATTAGATGATACATATTTTGACTCTTCTGATGGAAAAATCAGAAGCTCAAGGCAAACTTTCTTCAGCTAAAAATACCAGTTTATTTTTAGTCCCCAAACCCATATTAGTACATGATGCAGAATAGCCCCATGTGGTTCCTTCAGCACAAAAAAACTATTCTTGGCTGTTACGCGCTGCTGAAAGTATAACCCTTTTCAGCTGAAACAGTTTCACTCTAATGATATCAGCCACAACCCATGTAGCTTTCTCCATCCTCCTGTAGGTGAATAAATACTTGTCATTGTGTACTGAATGACAGCCAAAAATGATGCAACAGTGAATACTAGTGATTCTTGTGAGCTAATGGGTTGAAAGCCTGTAATTCTTGGGGCTTATTTTTAGCTAAGAGCTACATAGGACTACCTCACCCAAAAACCCTAGGATGGAATTTCTCCATTTCTCTCTCTAGGAGGCTGGTATGGAGAAGCAAAGCTCCCTAGAAAAAGGCTGGCCTCTGATAAGCTGCATTCAATTCCCCTGGTTGTTGTCACACAGCTTGAGCCAATACTAATAATGATAAAGAGAGGGAGAGAGGGAGGGAGAGAGTGCTGCATTTCAAGCTGTCAGTGAGAATTTCCAATTGCAGAAGCAGCTGTGCCTTGTTATTCTACTTATCAAATGTGAGCTTGAGCACTGAAAAATATTTTCACATGCTCCAGGACAACCTTTATCTGAGATGGGAGATGTTTAGCACTTGTAGAATTTTTTTTATCCCAGTTAGCACAAACATTATATTACTGAGACAAAAGAAAATTCAAATTCAATAAGCATCTGAAATATGCCTCATCTGCAGAACTTGGCATCTCTGTAAAGTACTTCAAGGAAACTCAGATGACAATTTTTTGGTAATAGCAGATGCATCTTAAATCTTCCACAACTCATTCAAGAAGAACAGGGAGAATCTCATGAAAATTCAAGACTGTACCTGTGCAGTAAAATTCCTGCATGGCTCAATGACAGAATGTCAGCTGATATTGTGTAGGTGTGAAATCACCCCAGCAGCCAGTCTGGGTACCAAGGGCATGATGTACTTCAGAGCCCTGGATTACTGTGCCAATTTATCCACACAATTAAAAATCCAAGTGCAGGGAAGTGGTATCCCCATCAAACTATCGACTTTTCTTACTAGCCCCTTGTTTTCACCCATTCTGGCTTGGAGGCAAGAACCTGCCTCCCTTGGTGCACTGGTAGAGCCATGAACACAGAGCACATCTTTGAAATGATAAATAATGATCACAAAGCAGCCCAGAAAGATGCATCACAGTCATGTTTCTCCTTGCCACTCCTGCATTTTGTTACTTGGAAAAGTGGTTCACCTGTTTGTTGAAATAACCAGGGATTTTGTCTGGGAATAGTCAATGTCTTCTCAGCAGGCTCTGTTTTCCATGTCCTCATTTGCCACATCCCTAAAAATAGTTAAACAGCAGCAAAGCAGGCAAACATCCAAATGCAGTTTTTAAAGTCAGTCACCTCAATGCATCTGTCACCTCAGGTGGCTTGCTCTGAAAGACAGAATACCACAAACAAGCTGCTACTTCTGCAACACTCAATTACTTCCAGATGTCTTGGATTTAGTTGGACACTCCCATAAGGTTAGAATACTATTTTGTCACATTTAATCCTCACAGATAAACCCCAAACCTTGAGCCAGGAAGAGCCTGATCACACCATTTCTCTTTCTCTCCACTGTGATCACACTGAGCTCTTTAAGTGAGACTTCCTGCTGCCATAAGCTGTACCCTGCAGCCAATGGCAATGACTGTGACAGGAGCATCCTTGGGAAATCCACTGCAATCTGAGCATCCAGATAGGCTGAACCCGTCCTCGGTGCTGGCTGAAGTGCTAATGACTCCTTTACTGTACTTTGCCTACTCTGGGAAAAGTTAAAACAAAATCCCTTCAGGGATCAAAGACGACCTGAAGTTTCCATTCTAGATTAATGACTTGAGGCATGTATTTATCCCTTCTAAGAAAGACCACTAAGTGCAACAGGCTTTTCATCAAGCTCCTCTACTTGCCGTCATGGACTTAAGAGTCACCTGAGGCATGTCAGAAATACCAGACAGGCATCACTAAAGAGAGCTGGGATTGCCAGGACCTTTGACAGCAACCTGTAGTGACATCAGGCATAGAAGGCCAGAGCATCAAGGATTGTAATAGATAAATTACAAGTAAATACAACTAAGTGTTGTCACATGGTTTTAGGTGGGAGATCCAGCTAGACAATTTCTCTTTATACTTATGCATAACACAATGCTACTATTATCTAATCCAATAATTGCCAGTAAAACAGAACAATTTACAAAGCAATTTCCCAATGTCCATTTTTGCAAAGCTAATTTCAAAACACATGTTGCTGCAACTTGCAAATAAACGCACATCCAAAAGCACTTATTGTTCACTGCACTGACCGCAGGTCCCAACTACAGCACCTGTTTGAATTGAACAAAACCATAGACAATGCTCATTTCCTTACTGAAACTTGGCAGCTGGAGTCGACTCAATTCTATTAAAATACACCACTGGAAAACCTTTTTCCATCTCCTCCTGCAGCCATGGGCTCCTTACCCAGCTGCATGTGCAAAACAGCACAACTCAACAGTGCTTGCAATGCTGTAAAGAAAAAAACCAAACAAACAAACAAAAGCCCCACAAATCAAGAGCTGCAGTGTAGCAATTCTCCTAGGAAAACAGAGACTAAGGAACCTTCACCCAGGTTTTACATGACCTCTGAGACCCAAGAACTCATAGACACAGTGAATGTATCAGAGCAGAGCTGCATGGGATAAAATACTTATGGCTTCTATTTCATTAGTGGACCTATAACAAGGCATGGTTAAACCTCTTCCTGAACCCCCTTGGTGTAGCCATGCCAGCAAAGCTTAGCAGATCAGCAATAAAAACAAAATGCTTGGGCACATTTTCAGTTATCCATGTTAATTTTCTTTTTTTTCCCCTTAATAAAAGCAAAAGCAGGAAATGCAAAGGGAATTTTAACTGAAGCAACCTGCCCAGCTCCCAACTGGGGCACTATGGGGGCTGAGACAGAGGCTATTTTAAGATAAGGGAAGGCTGACAACCTTCAGATGTCAACATTTAGCAGTGGGCAGAATTTCAAGTATTTACACAGCCATGTCCCTTTCTGAGGAAATGCAAACATTAGGGCTTTTTACACCAGAACTGCTGTGCACAAGAGGAAGTGTTATCAGGAAGGGGTTGAACAATTCCCCCACTCATCCAAGTCAGGATGCCGAGCTTTGGGGATCACTACTGTAATTTGTGAAAAATGCTACGTTCAAAGACCTGAAATAAACCACAGACAAGACTGGAGATAACAATGCTTTATTTTTACATTTCAGCAACAGGAGAAATAATTGAAGATGAAATTATCTGCTTTGTTGTAAAGTATAAAAACATTTAATTATAAATATTTAGCTAAAAAAGCGTGATTTATAAAATATAATCTGTGAAGATATATATACACAGTTTAATCGTTTAGCAATTCTTTCACCTGACATTAAAGAGTAGAAGTTTTTCTATTTATTATTCCATGCTCACAGTTTAGTGCTCACAGTTTTAGAAGCAAAACAGACAAGTGAAAAGATGACTGGTGATTTTCGTTCTGAAAAAAAAAATAACATTTTGCCACAAATGCAAGAGCAGAGGCAGAATTTGAGTAAATCCATGTCTTGAGAGAGGTCTCTGAGGGAAGTTTCCCTGCCACGACTGACAGTGTTTATATCCAGACAAGCACTGGGCATCTCAACATTTGTGGGCAAGTTTCCTGTGTTTCCAAGTATAAGGCAAGCCCTCAAAATTCAGTTCAGTTAAATGTGCTCACCTCCCTGGTTTCTGAGCAAGAGTTGCTCAGTATGCCGTGCTGGTGTTCTCTGTTGTGCCTCTAATGAAATCAAACAATGTCACCTTCATGATTCAGGCTATGAGCAAATTTCTAAATAAAAAACCCCAGTGTGCCATCCGATTGCACCGTCCAGCTGACAATACCCCCTAAAACAGATACAGCTGCCTAAGCCTGGAAAATAACAGTGAAGCTGTACAGTACACTAAATGTGATGGAATGCGAAAGAAGATAAATGGTCAGGCAACTCCATTTTCTATTCCTTGTTTAAGAGACCCAGCTTCTTCCCTTTGAAGTCTTGGGAAATCTCACCTCTTATTGAAGGGTTAGTTACTATGGCACTTCAGAGAAGAGGAACTGGAAGACTCTTCAACGTGCTGGGTGGCAGAAAATGCTAGAGAAAATGGTAGTGAATTTGATCCATGTCCTTAATTATCTTTCTCTCTTCACAGTGTTTTCACAGTGCCTGTGGCATGGGGCTTTGAGGAATAAGAAAAGGGTGACAACACCCAACAGCAGTACAAGCATACAGAAGTCAAGCTGTACTTAGTACACCCTGATTTACACAAGACCTCACTACTTGCCTGTAAGCAAGGAATGAATTAATAGAGGATTAAGAGAAAAAGGATGTATAGGAAGGAAGGAAGCAGGCAAACATGACGCTTGTCAGTGCTCACCCATGATTTGCTACCTGCTGTTTCTGCTTTAGGGTGATGTGCTGGTAACAGTTCAGAGCAAACAGCCCGTACACAGCTTCTACTATTCACATCATCATGAATGCATAGTAACTGCAAGAGTTGTGCCCTTAGGAGCTCAGGAGGATCTTCAGGAAAGGCTAGCAAAACTGTGATGAGTTTTAGGCAGGATCCAAGCAGTCCTGTCCAGGCAGAGCCCTGATCTGGGAAACGTACCAAGTCATGTGCAATTTCAGAGTGCATACTGGCTGGTTGCTTACTGGGTAAATGCAGACTTTAACTCCCTGAAAGCTGCTCGGCGGTGCTTCCTTTCCTCCTCTTCCCGCTTCCGCTCATCCTGCTCAGCTTTTATCTCTGCTTCAAACTTACTGGCTGAGGAGAGGGCTTGAACCTTTATGAGACAGAGAGAAAATAAATGAGTGTCAAGCCTTGCATCAGAGGGAGAGCCAAAGCCCGAGTTACTCCCAGATGAGCAACACACAACTGCTTGCTGCACCTCCCACTGTTCCCTGGGATCCTCTGTCAGGACAGCTCAAGTTTTAATTACACTGCAGTGCTTGGGTATTTACACCCAATACCTGTTATTTTCCTTGACTTTAACATCAATAAAACAAAGGCCACTTACTAATAAGTCAGTAACAAGTGACCAAAACACAAGGCCATCAGTATTGGGTCACATACATTATTTCCACAAACAGGCAGCAGGGCATAGGCTGTGAGTATGCAGTGGGAGAAACTACTGCAGAAAACACTCTGAATCACAGCCAAATCTGAGAACATCATACTACACCATGGATAATCTGCAGATCAAAGAGACATTGTTTACTTGCTGGCTATTTTTCCAGCTTTCATCTCAGTACATCTGCTGTGCAATAGCTGTGTTAGGCTCTTGGGAAAAAAACTTCTTATATAAACAAGCAGGATTATTTTCTCTCCAAGAGAGCTTTCAGAAAGGGTGCTTTGTCAGCTTCAGATGGTGTACAACTCTTTCTGCCAGCCCCAGGACCCTGCAGAATGATTTTGATTCCAAAGGTTACAGAGAAAGATGCCTGAAATCCTATACTCCAAAACACGCTGTTCACCACTGAACTCTGAGTGTTCTGGCTAAGTGAGGTTTTGCAAAATGGGAAAACTCTGTCCCTATGACATTAGTTTTCAGAACACTTACATCTTTAAAAGAGGTCAGCCACCTAGACCCAGCCACAGGGACACAGATCAGCCAGTCAGCTCTAAGACCCACAACACAGACTGTGAATTACATTGCTCTGGTGTGGTGACTGAGCCACGGAAAGGCTCTATCTATAGCTCAGCAAAATGTGAAAGGAAAATCAGCTACGGCTGAGTTTTTTCATATTCTTCTTTGTCACACCATACCTTAGCTTCAAAGAAGTTCTTGGCTCCTTTGACTCCCTCAATGGATACATCTATCTCCGAGAGCTTTGCAAGAGTCAATAGGCCGCTGTCTTCCTCGAGTTCCCCAGCTGCAGCTTTATGGAAAATCAGCAGGAACTAGGAAGACAGAGAGGAAACATTTCACTAAAGCTCAAACAACTTAAAATACAAACAGTACAATCATCTGCAGAGAGATGGAATTCACATTTCAGAGCAAAGGAAACCAGGTGTATATAAACCAAGTGGCACCAAGGAACGTCCTGTTAAAGACTAAAAGCAGGAGGAACCTCACAGGAAAAGACGGTTTCCCTGTTATCAGAGCCCTAGTAAAGCACAGTTCCTACCAAGCCTGGGCTCCTACGTGGCCAGAAGAGGGAGGACACCTCTGCACTTATCCAGTACAACCATTAGGCAGACTCAGCTATAGCTCTATGTCCCTACACTCTAATGGTGTATTCACAAGTCCTCCAGCAGCTTCCCAGGGCTCTAGGGACTCAAGTCACATACCATGAGAATGAAGGCAGGGCAAGCACAGCTCTAGTTCACCTCCGGCTATGTGACTCAAGGCATCAGTGCACTCCTTTTAGAGAGAACAGCAGCCCAGGTGTGTGCATGCCCTTGTGACAGTGGCTTGAACAAGTGTCCACAGAGCAAGTTGGTGTGAAACTTCTGACCTGCACTGGACCATTTAACAAATTCAGAGTCACTACAGCAGAGTGTGTATGGGGAAGTGAATTGCAAAGAGAAACAAAAAAAAGAGTTATATCACATTCCACAAAAGCATACTTTTTGGTTTTGTTTTAACAGAAGGAACAAAATATGCCTGCTTAAAAATAAAGACTTCTGCACCACCGTGCACTTGCCAAACTCCAGGTTAAGATTTGGAAGCTCTAGGTGTACTTGCAGAGGTCCTGTTAACTCCCTGCTATTCTTGGCAACCCCAGGAGGTGTCTCAGTGCTTGGAACAGTGCAGAGATAACAGACACAAGGTCAAACCACTCAGGTACAAAAGAAGCACAGGCAACAAAGCTGCACCAATGCAGCACTTCAGGCCAGGCGGCTGCAGGTACCAGGTAGGGTTGCCCTGAAATCCCTTTGCACAGGAACATCAAATATCTCTAGTGCTGTGCCCCTCATACTGCCAGGCTGAGGAGTCTGATGTTTCCTATGGAGAGCCCGAGCTGTCCCGGAGGAGGGCAGCAGAGTCCCAGCATCCACACTGAACCAGCCCTGCTTCAAGTCACTCACAGAAGCTGGTGAGAATGCAAAAGTTTGGGAAGGCCTCCCTTGAGGAAGGGTGTGGAGATGACAGCAGCACTGGCTGCCCTCTCACACAGGCAGCTCACGAGGCACTGCTCCATGCAACAGCCTCTTAACCTCTGAGTGCTCAGCACAGGGTAAGCAGAAAGCAGGCTGGGCTCAGCAAGGGAGCATTTCCTTCCCCAAACACACTGTAGTTGGTTGATCCTGGCCGGATGCCAGGCTACCAAAGCCACTCTGTCTCCCCTTCTCATTTGGATAGGGGAGAGAAAATACAACAAAAGTTCACAAGTTCTAAGGACCTAGAGAGATTATTCACCAAAATACTATCATAGGCAAAAAAGGCTCAACTTGGGGATATTAACTGAATTTATTACTAACAAATTAGAGCAGGATAATGAGAAGTAAAATAAATCTTCAAGACACCTTCCCTTCACCCCTCCCTCCTTGCCAGCTCCATCTCCTCTCTCCAGCATCACAGGCAGACAGGAAATAGGGGTTATGGTCAGGTCTTTACAGGTTGTTCCTGCCACTGTGCAAGAAAAGTCCTTCCCCTTCTCCAGCATGGGGCTTCCCATAGATTCACATCTTCCTTTCAGGCAGCCACCTGCTCTGGCATGAGTATCTTCCATGGGCTGCAGGTGGACAGCTTGTTTCACTATGGGCTGCACGGGAACCCCAGCTCCAGAACCTGGATCACCTCCTGCCCCTCCCTTTCCACTAACCTGGGTGTCTGCAAAGCTGTTCCTCCCACATATTCTCACTCCTCTCTTCTCTGGCCATAATTATCTCTGCACTATAACTTTTTAACCTTCATAAATATGCTATCACAGAGGGATTACCATCATTCCTGATTGGCTCGCCTTAGTCAGAGCAGGTCTGTCCTGGAGCCAGCTGGCTTTGGCTTACCAGGCATAGGGGAAGATTCTAACAGCTTCTCACACTCCTTGTAGACCCCCTGCTATGAAAACCTGGCCATTCAAACCCAAAACACACATGTAAGAAATAAAGGGTTCACTGCTGAACAGGCAAAGCATCCTGCTTGGAAAGAAAACAAATCCTCCCCAAGACATCCTTTCCCCTCTGCCCAGATCCACTGGGCTCTGACTAGTTCCTCTTTGCCACCACTGGGCACTGTGACACAGAGGGCTAGCAGCTAGGCTGGAATTAGTCATGCTTCCTCCTGCTTCACCCTGAAAGTCCCACTTCCTGACATTGGAAAGAGCAGTGGAGGCAGCACAATCCTGGGGTCTAATACAGCTGTCACCTGGGGAGGGACTGGGTCATGAGTACAAGTGAGCATGAATCATCCTGAAACTAAGGGATGGCACAGCAATCATCTAGAAGAATATAGGCTGCTGTGGCCACAAAGGCAGGCTGAGTTAAAGGAAACTTGAGACTAAGACATGGTTAGGGTGGACAGAGCATAATGTCAGTCCCAAGGATCTGGCAAGGTGGACTATGGGACATTATGCTGGTTCCCACAGGAGCTCAACAGCAATTGCACCAGCATACAGCCTACAGCCCACCTTACCATGAGGTGTTGGTCCTTACTAACTAGAGAACACCAACAATCTGCATTCAGCTCTCATTGCCAGCCTGTGTAACACCCTTGCTGGGCCCAGGACACATCATGTGCAGCTAAATCTCAAGGAAATGTCAACAGAGAAGCAAAAGTGAATAATGTAGGTAGGTATGTTTCAAAGCTCTGCTCTCAAAGAGGAGAACACAACCCACACTTTCCAATGTACCAACCTGGTAAATTTTATCAGCTCTCACATCCTTCATGATCCAAGACCTACCCTGCAGAGCCAGGCTGGGCATCATGCAAGGAAAGGTGTGGGGCTGACAGGCTGCAGCAGCCTTGCAACAATAGCTTGCCAGAAAAGCAGCACTAAGGATGTGGTTTGCACCAACCCTGGTAGGAAACACATCATGTGGGTCAACACTTCAGCTGGTGAGGGTGTAAGGGGCAGTGGGTGGATTTCTGTGGGTTCTAGGTAGCAGCTCCAATGACACACTACTGTCACAGCAATTAACTCTGGTTTCCTGTGGTAATGATGGAACTAGACAGTCAGAGGTATGGGGCTTTTTCCCACCCATTATACCTAATCTTTTTAAGCCTAAATTTCATTGCTTGAGTCACAGCAGGAGTCTTGTATAGTTAATCATTAATGTATTGGTGGACATTCAAAGGTTGATGGTAGAAGGCAGCTTTCCTAACAAGGCCTGTAGTTTGTCAGCAGCCTGCTTGCCAAGAAACAACTTATCTGGGATGGGAGGACACTACTCAAAACAGCAGAGAAAGGTGATCTATTACAAGTGAATGAGGTCCCTACCAATTCTCTGGCCAGGCCACAAGAAGAGTTCACACAGGTATGCCCGGACTTGGTATTCTCTGGACAGGCAGAGAGGAGCCCTCCAATACTACAGTTGTACCCTACTGAGTTCAGGCACTCATTTAAAACAGGATTCTCCTGAATGACCCAAGTCAGCTTAGGCACACTCCACATATTTGCTTGTCACCACCAATGAGAAACAGAATGGTTCATGCCTATGGGATGGTTGAGGCCCCCTCGCCCACCAGGGAACCTGCTTCCCTGTCAGCCCTCTGCCTGAACACAGCAGCTAGACAGGGCACACCTGCAGCAAGGCAAGAAGCATCCTGCTCTACCACAGGAAGGTTTGGGTGTCTGCCAAAGCTGCTGTGCAATTTGTCTCCAGAGCTCTGCCAGTGATGCGCCCTCATTCCAACCCGTGGGCCACTCAAGCTTGCAGTTGCATGTCATTGTTTTCCCTTCTGGCAAAACACTTCAACAGCACCAGCTGCTGTGTGCCACATGCCAGGGGCTGGCAGAACAGGCACCCCCTGCAAGAGGCTGTGCTCCAAACAGGTGGGAGCAGAAGAGGAGCTGCTCTGCTACTTGTGTCATGCCACTGATGCTAGAGCACCATAGCATCTTTCAGGGGCTTTAGGATAAAGGCATTTTTCTTCCATGGGAAGCCCATGCAGCAAGCCCAGAGGCTGTCCCTAGCTCTTCACCTGGAATGAAGCGTGGCCCAGAATGCACACAGAGGGCTCCTCAGCCTATCCAGTGATTTGGCAATCAGTGACCCGGGGCCATGGGAATAGTGCTCTTCCTGTTCCACTGGATTCTTTGCTACCTCCAGTTCACCTCTGACCGGGCAGCAGGGAACTCGGGGACAGGCTCTCATTTCCCAGATTTGCATATCCTCCCCCATTTCTTGTAATCCAAGTCTTTGGCCTCTATCTTTCCTTGCTGCCCTCTTGCAGTGAAATAAATCCAACAAAGCCCTTAGGGCACAAAAGCAGAGGAAGATGGTGTGATGTACCAGCACAGAGAGAGAGTGCAGTAGCTCTCTGAGTTACAGTCACCCTTCCTGCCCCAACCAGCCCAGCCAGTCACAGGCCTTGGTTGCTCATCCTCCCTTCCAGCACTGCCAAAGCTTTCAAACTTCCACAATGGAGAGCTTGATGTTCTGAGCCCTACCCTGGAAGAGGCCTGGTGAGAGCATCATGCCTGTAGAAACAAGGGAGCCCAGCTGCTCAGGGCCCACCGTAGGCATCCCACGGGACAGAAGGAAGCAGCACAGCCCTCAAAACCAGTGCAGGACATAAGCAGTGCTGCCTCTCCTCTTGCTACCTAAGGGGCTCTGGGTTAATTCAGAAAGCCACAGTGTGACATTTGCTTGTGACTGAGCCAGCTATCAAAGTCTGAGAGGAGGAGATGCTACAACAGGAGCTTTTGGGTTCCCTTTCCTGCTGAAATGATTTGGGTACCCCTGAGTGCACGCAGGTCACTGCTCAAATTTGCTTTCTTCCTCTGTCTGGCAGAAGATCCTGGCTTGTCCTCTCAGCTGTCACAATACAGTGGTAACAGACAGACCTGTTTGAGCTGTGTCCTTGCTGAGCCAGCGTGCAGTACCAAATTGCTGCATCCACACATTTACTCCCTTTCAGGGTGATGACCACCCCTCATAAAACTTGCCATGGCTGGTCATTGCATGATGCAGAGAGGATTCCAATACAAATTGGAAGAGAACCTTTTGTGCCCCATGAGATAAGCTGCTCCAAGCAAAGCTCCTGTACTGCACCTGAAATGAGGCCTCAGCTGCTGTACCACAGGAGCCAAGCAATGAGACTTGGAAACTGAAGGGACATAACTTCCTCCAGCTACAACAGGGAGCTCAGTGAGCACTCCCAGCAGCTGCAACAGGACTCAAATGTGCTCCTGAAGCAAGGAGGGAGGCTGGAGAGCTTTGGCATCAGGTACCATGGCTGCCATGTGGAGATGGAGGTTAACAGCGCTCCACACGCTTGGCATGGGGAAGCCCACCAGCTTCTCCACTGCACTCCACCACTGGAAAAACACAGAGGGGAGAGGGCTACCTACAGCCCACAGAATATGGGGCCCAGCTGCCTCCTCCTTCAACCCCACAGCTGCACCCCGGTCTGTTACTGCAGCCCCCCTCACCTCACGGAAGCTGAGCTTTCCATCAAAGTCTTCATCCACCTCCTTGATCATGTTCTTCAGCCCCAGGTGGGTCTGTGGGGCTCCCAGCTTTTCCATCATGAGCTTCAGCTCCATCAGGTCGATATATCCATCCCGTCCTGAGTCATACCTGCAGGGTACAAAGGGGAAGGGATCAACCATCATCTCCCCAGAAGATGAACCATGCACATGGATAAAGTCACTGTGTGGTTCAAAGCTCAGGGGAGAGGGGAAGCTGCATGACATGGCCAGTGCTGAGATATATTAAGCTCAGGGAAGTAGCTGTCAGCTTTCAGAGCTGTCTCACCAAAGAGAGAAGTTCTCAGGGGACCTCAGACCAAACAACCCACACAGAAGGAACACAGAAGAATTCAGCTTATCTCACTGGGATTTCCATTTCACCCACTTGCCTGTCCAGCACAAAGGCAACTCACACGCAGCTTACACCATGCACCAATATGGTGAGGAAAAGGCACGCAGAGTCACTTGCTGCCAGGTTTCCTGCTAGTTTCAAGGAGAAACAGGGAGCAGAGACCAAGCAGAACCTCTTGACAGAAAGCAATCTTTCTTTGTAAGCAAAACTCCCCTCTCTCTAGCTGTTATGATCCATCCTTTCCAAAATGCTTTTGTACTATAAGCACCATGTTTCAGAGCAGCTGTTTAATTCTGTGTTCCCAGGCAGAGCAGAAAGACAGCCCCAGGGGAGCACAGCAATACTAGCCAGGGCTGTGGTACCAGAGCTGCACCACAGGGCCAGGCTGGCAGAGAAAACCAGTGCCCACCTCCAGGAGCAAGACTAGAGTGGGACCATAGAGCACCAAGGACTGCAAGGACTCTTCAGAGGAGAGCACCCGTGCAAGGGGAAAGAGTGCTTTATGGATGGGGAGGCAGGGAGTGATCTGCTGTGCACAGCCTGGGACTGTACACCAACTCCTCCCAACATCTGCTGTGGGTGTGGGCAAAGCATCCGGCCCATCCAGCAACCAGCACTTCACACCCACCAGGGCTATCACCGGCTTTCAAAGTCCAAAAGCTGCAGGGATGGGTTCTCTGTTATCAGCTGGTCAACAGCCCTCTTTCATCCTGGCCTTGCCATCAGGATTCAGCGCAGAGCTAGGGCTTCACAGGAGAGAAAAGGGCAGGGTCTCCCAAGCTGGGCTCAGCCTTGGCACACAGTTTCCCACTGTCCCCCTGCCAGTATCTCAACCCAGACAGAGTTAAATCCTTTCAGCCATTCAGAAGGAAACCCTAGGCACAGTGCTGAAGCTTTCCAGGGGGCAGGAGCCAGTCAAATCCTCCCACCCATCATCTTTCATTGACTGTTAGCTCTCTTCCAAATAAACGAGGGCTGTAGCCATTCCAGACAGAGATCTGCACAGTTGTGGTTACCCTGGAACAAAGTCCAGCTGAAAAACCTCACTGCCACAAAGGAAGCTGTGGCAAAGGAAGGCACGAACAAAGCCACCAGCTCCAAACTGCGTACAGACGTGAGCAGAGCAAGGCAGAGCTGCAGCCAAGATCTCTGCCCCTGCTTTCATGAGCACAGGCATAGCAGGCTTTTCCCCCAAACTAGGGAGGCCTCCATGACTTTCCAGAGTTCCACCACCCCACAACTATTTCTGATACTCTTTGTAGCTCTAAGTTTCCAAGGGTCCCAGGACTAAGAGACTCCCAATGACAGGGACATAACTGCCAGACTAGGCTGGCGCAGAACCCCCATTACCAATCTGCCTGCGCTCTCTGTACCCAGCAAACCCATAAGCCCACCAGCTTGGACCACTTTCTGAAAAACTAGGAAAAGAAACCTCCATCAGAGCAAAAACCAGGTCACAGACCTGGGATGTCACAGGGAATAAGTACAGCAGGTTCTTCAGAGCAAGGAAGGAGTCAGTTAATTAAGGCACATTCACAGCATTACCCAGCCCAGCACTAAGATGCACTTCCAAAACATCAGAGAAGCATAGTAAGTGCAATATTTAATTGTCAATTTGCTTTTATTTAAAGTTTGGGAGAAAGGGTGCAGAGCTATCACTACTGGAGATGCAGTACCTTTGATTAGACACAGCAGCAAAATGTGCCATGACAGAGAAGAACCTGGGGTTGGGTTTTTTGAGGGCCCAGCAGGCTCATGCTGCTCTTTGGCTGGGTGCAGAAGCAAAAGAATACCAAGGTCCCCTCCAAGAGCTTCTCATCTGAGGTTGGGACACTGCCCAGCCCCACATGGAAGCTCTGGGTAACAGAGATGAAGGCAGAAGTAGAGCACAAGCCCAGCTGTGCTCATCTCACCCTCCTGTTATGACACTACTTGCAGGTAAACATTGGCCCGGGGGCCAGTATGCTGAAAGGGTTAAGCATGGGGCACAGCTTCAGGGCTCATCCCTGCAGAGAGGCAGGACAAAGCCAGGATTGTGAGAAACGGGTTTTGCCAACAGCAGGCCTGGCAGAGCAGCACTCCGTACCAGCTACACAATAGGCGTTGAGCACGCTGGGCCAGAATACAGCTGGTGCTGAGAAGCACCCAGAAATCAGGTTACCAGTCCCCTGCACTCAGGGACAGCCAGACAGAGGGGCACTGAAACCCAGTGGCAGCACCCTGCAAACTGCTACATTCCCTCCCTGCCCCCTTTCCTCTGAAAGCAGTCAAACTATTTTAGGACCAGTGTACAGCCACCCAGCTGCTGCGCAGCCAGACTATTTAGGGAGAGGCATATTTATAGGGCAAGAGAAACAGCACAATTCATTCCCCACCACCCCCAACAGACCACAGGCATTCAACACTGTGGGGCACAATGCAGACTGCACCTTGCTGGTAAGTGGATGCTCGCAGGATACCACTGTCCTACCAAAAACTCCACAGTCTGCCTTTCAAGAGATCATAAAACTCCCCAGTCTGCCCCTCTTTCAGGGCCCTAGGCTCAGCTAGCCCCAGATGCCTCTCATACACAGTTGCCTGCAGCACAGCGCTGCCCTGGTGATGGACGGCCATCACCTTCACAGGCAGAGCTGGAAGAGGGCACCAGGGCAAGTTAAACACACCCCAGCATCCGGGGTGGAGCACCCAACCTGTACTCCAGAAGTGGCATGCAGCACACAAGTGCCTGGCAAGCTCTGCCATCACTCACTGTCCAGCTGTGACACCAGAGCTTTGCTTCCTTCAGGCTCAAAGCTCCCCGGGGCATGAGCCAAGCCTCACCCAAGTGATGTGTAGGCATTACAGACAGAGGGGAATTGTGCCAACAGGCAGAGACTTCTCATGTCACAGGAAGGCCACTCCAGCAGCAGGCTGGCACCATGGCTACAGCAGATCCCACCTGTGACAGCTGCAATGCCACAGGCAGGTATGGGTACCATGGCCATTGTGATAAGGCTTTACCACACTGCTGCCACAGCAGTCTTCCTGGCAGAAAATGAGACACAGCAGTGGCTGCCAAAATCTGCTGCGACAGGGATGCACCCAGATTCCCACGCTAACTCGCTTCCACCCGGACTGCAGAGCGTGCCTGGCTGCAGAAGCACTGGGAGAGGAAAGCAGGAGACAAAATCAGGGAAAGGAGGTAATACTTGCTGAAAAGACTTGCTTAAGAGTACAAAGTCTGTTATGCACAATTTGCTACTCAGCTACAGGCATTGCATTGGTGTTACATAGGTGCTGGGGGGTTACATCTCAGTAGAAGGAGGGATCAGGAAGGGAGAAAAAAGGAGATGCCATGGACTGCGTCACCTGTAGTGACTCTGCAGTCACCTTTCAGCTGCCTCTAAAACCCCACTTAACAAAAGGACAACTGCATGAGAAATCACATATCCTGAAGGATCAAAGAGCAGTTTCTAAACATTTACATTTCTTGCGAAAAGCTGGAATGAAAACCTGCCCTCCCTGTACATGTTTGTTGCACCTTACCTTGCTTCACATACTACAGGCACCTGTACTTTGATCTGCAGTTCCTGTATGCTGCAATGGTCTAATGGAGGCTTTGAAATAAAGCAGTTGGAATAATGGTGCTGAAGTAATAATCTCCTGTTAAATATTTCAAATCCTAAGTAGCACTTTATTCCCTCTGAGCATTGTGTTTCACCTTACATGGAGCAGGTTTGCCCCCGATATCCAGTGATAGGATAAATGGGAATGGTTCAAAACTGCCTCAGAGAAGGATCAGACTGGACCTAACGAAACCTTTCCTTCAGCCTGAGAGGGTTGTCAGACCCTGGAACAGAACCCCTTTCCTAGAAAGGTGGTCAGTGCCCCAATCCTCTCAGTGTTTCAGAGACATTTAGACAATGCCCTTAATAACAAGACTTAACTTTTGGTCAACCCTGAAGCAATCAGGCAGTTGAACTAGATGTGATCATTGGTAGTTAATTTCAAATTAAATACTCTATTTTATTGTCAAGAGCTTCAGAAACAATTCCTCCATACCAGGGTGGGGACAGGAACATGCTCCTCGACCACATGCAGCTTAATCCGCCCCAGCCCAAGCAGAAGCTCTCCTGCTCTTGGAGGTACATGAGGGCAAGATGAGAGCCTCCTCCACTATCTTCTCCAAGATGTTGGGCAAGACCTGCAGGCCCAAGCTGAGTCCCCATGGGAATACCCTTCCTGCCCACTGGAAGTCCACAGACAGCCAGTCACAGATCAGAGGCAGCCGGTCACGTAAGGCACATGACAGCTCTGGAGAGAGCACGTCTGCTGCAGCATGTCAGACAAGGCTGGGGCACCTGGCAAAGGGGCTCATAAGTAGCTCCAAGGGGACATCACAGCCTCTCCCACCAGCCAGATACAAGGCACTTGTGCAATGTGTGGGCAACACATGGAATTCCCTAGACATAAAAAGCAATAGCAAGACTGGAATTTTTCCACTCCCTCGCACCCCACAGATGAAGCTGCTGTTTTCCTCCCCCTTACATTTCTCAAAGGTCATTCCTGTCAGGCAGAGCCTCACTGCCTGGCTTTCACACTCCCCTCCACCATTTTCCTGGACAAAGATGGCACCAAGGAGAGATGCAAGACTCCAGAGGCCCCAGAGTTCACTTAGACAACTCAGGAAAGAGAGGCTATTATGGTTACCACAGTCCTCACATATTGTCAGAATAGGCAGCTAATTAGGTCACATTATAATTAGCCTGAGTTCTAGACTTCCTGGTTTTTGCCAAAAAAATTCCCACCCTGAGAGCTGCCTGCACCCAGCACTCCAGCAGATACCTGTACCCCACCTCCAGTGGAATGAGGCCAAAAAGGAGAGATGCTGACAAGAAGAGGCTGGGACAAAAGAGGGGGGAAAAGTGGCAGCCAGAGCAAAGAACATTACTTCTGCTTTGAAAGCATGCTCCTGGCAGAGCTAGCACTGGATGAAATACTGTATTTTGGGAAGTCCCAGTTTCAGATGAGTTCTTTGCTTTCATCCTGGCAGTCACAGCCACCATCCACACCATGGGATGCCCTGATAGGCATTCAGGACAGCCACTATCACCAGGATGTCTTTTCAGCTGGAGCACCATGACTCAGCCCATACCATGCACAGAACCACAGGCTCAAATTTAGTCTGAACTACAGATTTAAAAGTCCCACTAAACCAGTAAGAAACATTTTTTGGATGGGAAGTTTCATAATGGAAACCTGGCATCCTGTGGCAATGAGAAGATACTAATGGAAAAAAATAAGCCTTTGAGAGAGGGATGTAAGAGAGACCCTGAGTTGTAGGGCCAATAAGCCATACGAAGAATTAAAGCTTTAATCACATTAACTCAAGCTCTGACTGACAGGAATTAAGGGGAACATTTCCTCTCCTCATGGAGCACGTGATAGCAGCCAATAGTTGACACAGGTCACTGGCAGCAGATGGACCGAAGACCAGATCCTCTGCCACTGCAAGCCTCAGGTGCCTGTAACAGTGAACACCAGGACAGGGTTTTCTGGCTGCCTGTCCAGGAAACACAACAGCAGAGCACGCAGCCCACCTTCTTCGCCCCTTGGCATATCACAGGGTATGCAATGCTTTCCAGCTACATGGACCAGCTGATTAGCATTCAACTGCAAAGCCTAGCTTTTCCTGCTTACAAGGCTGGTGTTTAATGAGCTCATTGTTGAAAAATTAGGCTGCAATTCAGCTCTTCCACTTTTTATTTCCCAAAACTACTGCCATTCCTTTCCTCTTCCCTACTGAGGCAGTGTCACAGCCCAGCCCAGGCTCTCACCAACAGCTTTCAGGCCTCGCCTGCATTGTTTGTCCTCCAGTCCTCACGGCACCATGTCTCAGCCTCCCATAGAGCGGGATCCCCTTTAAGCACAGTCAAAAGGAACACAGGAGAGAGTAGAGCAGCAGTCCCGCCTGGATCACCTCGCTTCCCGCACCAGCTGCCAACACAACGCTGCCTGTGCAACAAAGAACTCCAAACTCCAGTAAGCTCACAAAAGCCCATCGCCTGGTCTCCTGTGGCAACAGCCAGGCTGGGACAGGCAACAACACCCCGCAGCGCTGGGAGCTGACAGCATTCAACCAGCTCTTGATCTCCTCACAACAACCCAGGGTGCCCATGGCAGCTTTCAGCTGGGAGAACAATGAACCAACAAGTTACAAATCTCACTTCAGTCACCTCCTTAAGGTGAAATACATCTTCACACCTTGCTCTGTGGTCCTGCCACCTCCTGCCTGGCAGCAGCTCCCTCTCAGCCTAGCAGCCTGTTGTGGGGCTGAGAGGACACTGGTCCCCAGGAGCCCACGGGTCTGCGGTGCTGAAGGGAAACCTGAGCGCAGACAAAGGTACCCAGACACAGCCTGACTGCGGGAGCCAGGACAGGGTCTGGAGGAGAAAAAACGGCAGGACCATGGTCCCGCGGACGGCCAAGCCTTTTTTTCTTACAGAAGCAGCTCTCTCTGTTGCTAGCAGCAGTTTGACTTCAACACAAACCTTCCCGCTGGGAAAGGAATCCCATCCCAGCCCCCACGCAGGGGGCAGCAAGAGGAAGCTATGCTCAGCCTTTGCTTGGGTGCGCGGGAAGGAGCACCAAAGCCTGGCAGACAGGACGGTGCGCAGAGCTAAGACACTGCCAGGCAGAGACAGGAGGACTGCTGGGGGCGTTCAAAGTCGCAGTTGTTTCCGGAAAACGTCCATCGCCTCTGCCGGGCACCGGGACACAGACCCACCTGGAGCCCCAGGGTGTGGGGCAGAAGACTGCCTGTGCTCTACCCCCGTCTCACCCAGAGCGTCCCGCAAAGCCATTGCTCCGGAGTATCACCACAAATAGCCGCCGTCCCAATCCCAGGCAGAACAGCGACCGTGAGCTAAACGCAGGGCTGAGCCCCAGGCAAACTCTACGAACCCCCCGGCAAAGCACAGGGACAATCTGGGGATCAGATGGCGCTGGGAACCCGCCGCGGCGTTCTCCAGCCCGACCACAAAACCGCGAAGAAACGCGAGCGTGCCGCCGAGAGCGGGCAACCCCTTCTTCTCCAGATGTGCCCCCCGGGGGCCGGAGCCGGGAGGGGCTGCGGGAGAAGGCAGCGCCCCAGCCCCGGTGCCCCCGGGCCGGGCAGCGAGCCCCCCGCCCCGCTCCCGCCCCACTCACAGGCGGAACATGCGCTCCATGTCCTTGATCTGCCGGCGGCTGAACTCCTTGAACTCGGTGTAGGGGTTGAAGACGGCGGCCCGCCGGGGCTGCGCCGCGCCCTCGTTTATGTCCTGCCGCCGGCACAGCTTAGCGCTCAGCTCGGCGTCCGCACTGGCCGTCAAGCAGCTCCGCTCCTCCACCTCCCCGGCCACCGCCGCGCCCTTGACCGCCTCCACCTCGCCCTCCACCGCTTCCCCGCTCTCCTCCAGCTGCAGCCGCCGCTGCAGCTTCTGCGCCAGCTCCTTCGAGGCCATGGCCCGGCGCTCCCGCCGGCTAACAGCGCTCCAACCCGCCTCGACCCCGCTGCACTCCGGCCAGGGCGGCCTACCCCGGTGCGCAACTTTATTCCCTCACTTGGAGGGAGCGGGGCGGGACGGGGCGGGACGAGACGGAGGGAGGCCGGGACGCGGGGCGGGCACTTAAGGAGGCACGGCGGGGCGTGGGGGGTGTCGACAGTGCATGCCGAGGTACCTCTAGGCTGGCCTCCGGCATGTATGTTCTTCGACGCAATAACCCCCCCCACTCGGGTGACCCACACGGACTGTCTCCCCGCATCTTCATGCAGGGAAACCTCACACTCCATGGTCACTCTCCGACGCATCCCTCAACCCACAGGGTTCTCCCCAAGTCCCCCCTGCGCCCCACAGCAGGGCGCTGCACTGGCCCTGGGATGCACAGGCCACGTACACTGCCTGTAGCGACTACAACGCTACCTGCTCCGCTCCGTTCCGGGGGGCGAGACGAGCCCCGAGCCCAACCGGGAGCCTCCTGTGCTCGGGGGGAGCAGCGGGACCCTGTCGGCTCACCAGGCGTTGCAGGGACGACGGGGATCAAGCTTGCCCCGCACCAAGGCAGTGGGACCCCTTAAGCCCCTCTATGCGCCTCCCTTCTCTTACCTCCCTGGTCTAAAATTAGCCCAGGACAAAGCTCAGCTCAGGCCTGGAATCCCTGTCCTTCCCCCGAGAACATGGGCAGCAGGCGGCCTCTTCCCACCAGCCAGCCCCCTTTCCCAGGACAGAGCCCAATACCATCCCCCCTGTCCCCCCGGCTCTTGCAGGGGTGTCCCTCCCAGGACCGTCAGTCCTTCGCCTGGCTGATGTTGGCCTGATGGTGTAGCCGAGATGGTATTAGGACTGGCGTAGGGCGGTTTAGGGTGGCGGCTGATGGGATTTACCCACCGGGGAGGAGGGGGAGAGAAAAGAACCAGCTTGGACACGCTGCCTGCTTATGGCTCCCGCGTGCCGGAGCCTGTGCGTCACGGGGAACCGGTCCCAGTGTCTGTTATGTGGCTGTTTGACACCTCCGGGCAGGTAGTAAGCAGTTCTCTGATGTGGTGACCTGCAGTTGACTCTCTTGGATAAGCTCATTCCCACCAAACCTACTCAGAAAATGACTCATTATGTCATTTGCAGCCACCCTGCCCCTACACCTGCCCCTGCAGCCACCCTGCCTGGACACCTCTGGGCCCAAGCGAGGGTCGGGAGGGTCAGGACGGCTACAGCCTCACCACAGCATGTGACACAGGAAGGCCACTGCAGCTATATCACATCAGGACTGCCTGTAAACGGGCTGCAGTGTGGAAGGGGTGGCATGTGCTATGTCCACACCGCATTGTCCTCAGGCGGTGCCACGTCTAAGATGGAGGAACGTTCCTTCCACTACAGAGGAATGGGAAGGAGAGTGGGGAGCTCTGCCTGGGTCACTGGCCAGCCGAACAACACAAGGCACTTCCGTGCCTGCAGGGCGTCCAAGCAAAAGAGAAGCTGAGGGTGAAATCAGCAACTGAAAAGTCAGGCTGCCATCTGGTGGAAATAAAGCTCTAGGCTACGGCTATGGACGGGAGAGCGCCGCAAGGAATGGGTTGGAGGCAAGGAAAGGGGAAAGGTAAGCAAAGGTAAGGCAGGGGTTTACATGATTTTCCCTTTCCCTTCCCTACAGTGATTCCAGCTCCCTCCCTAAAGTTGTTATCCTGGCCCCATAATTCCTATCACAGCCACACAGTCCCTATCCCAGCTCCAGTGATTTCAGCTGCAGCCCTACAGTCCTATCCCAGCTCCAGTGATTCCAGCTCCAGCTTCTCCACCAGCTCTGATATTTCTGCATCTTCCTGATGCTGCCATGTGAAGCTGCTCCTGGATCAAGGCAGGATCTTCATTTCAGCTTCAGCTCTCTGATGCTTCCACTTCAGCTCTAGAATCCATATTCCAGCTCCAGCCCTATCCTACAGTGCCAATCACAGCCCCACAGCCCCCATCCCAGCCCCATAGTGGTTGCACCCTAAACCACACCTTCTCTATGTCACTCCCAGTTCTGCTGCCTCAGTTCCAGCTCCTCAGCTTTCTGGCTAAAAGCTGCTCCTGGTTGTCACTTTGCTCCTGTGCTGTTGACAAGGTGATGAATCAGTCACTGTCATCACTTAATATCTCTATGAGCTGCTACTCTCATCCCAATGAGGCCCTGACTTTGGGGGCAAATGAGCCCTGGCCCATAGCACACACCTTGCCTTGCACTCCACCTGCCCACTGGCTCCTCAACCAGCACTATGTGCTGGAAACAGCTGCTTTGCCCCTGGTTCCACATCCTGAAAGGTGCCCCTGGGCTGGCTCTGAGCCCCAGAATCAGCCCTGAGACCTTCACTCCCAACTTGGGGGTGCTACCATTGCTGGGAGGGCTGGAACCCCCCTGGCAGCTCCTCTAGCCCCCAAGCTTCAGCTCCACCCCCACCCCTATGGGATTTATCCAGCTCCAGCCTCAACATTTCCATTGCTCCACATCAGTTTGTGTCTAGATCCGGGTTCATTTTCTACTGATTCCATTTTATTGTTTATTGTCTTAGTTTTACATTATTCTAGTTGTATTAAGACTTGATTATACTATTGCATTGTCATATTTGTATTTTGTTCTATTTTAAAATTCTATTACTAGATATATGATTTTTTTAAAAATAAGATTATAGGGCTGGGCACTGTGAGACCAGAGGGTATATTGAAACCCCTGGGGCTGAATCCAGACGCAAACCAATGTGGAGCAATGCAAACTCTGGGGCTGGATAAATCTCATGCAGTTGGGGGTGGAATCACTGTGGGGCTGGGATAGGGGCTGTATAACAGGATGCTCGGCCCTGAAATGTGGTCAAACAACTCGAACAATGCCCTATTTTGCAAACTATCAGCAGTGGTCTGAGAGGGGCATCGTGCTGGTTTTTGCTGTCGAATAATACTAAAAATCTGGCACACTGTCTCAATCTGGCAGACCAGACTCAAATCAACCTGCTGATAACAAGACAAAGATTAGGCAGATAAACTGCTAAACTGACCTGTAGGCATATCACTGGTGGTCTACTCCATCGCATTATAAAAGTTCAGTCCGCTTTCCACAGAGTAGGTTCTTCCAACATATTTGTCCTTGGAGTGTGTGGACATTCTTCCACTGGGTTTTAGGGATGCTCACCAAGAATACTCCTGAACGTTAGAAGAAAGATTTGACAACAGTCATTGGAAAGGGTGAGTTACATCAGTCTCTAATGATGCTTTCTTTTTGTTGCCTTTAATATAATTGTTTTAATATTGCTGTGATATAATGCACAATCCTATCTTATAGTATAATAGTTTTAGCTTTTATAGTAAATAATTCTGAGTTATTTTTGTCTAATAATTTATAATAATAAATAATTAATTCTTATAAAAATGTGTCTGATTTGCTGTCATTAAAACCAGCGGGACAATAACTGTAGGATTGGGATAATAAATGTAGGGCTGGGTTACTGATTGTAGGGTTGGAACTGGGACTGTGGGGCCGGAATATGGACTCTGGGCCAGGGTACGGCCCGTGGGATGCGGGGGAAATTGTGGGCCGGGGCAGGGATCGTGGCCCAGGAGAGGTACTGTGGGCCACTGTAGGGACGGTGGGTCGGGAAAGGGATTCTGGGAGGGATACGAACTGCGGGCTGCGGTGCGGTCTGTAGGGCCGGGATAGGTTCTGCGGGGCCGGGTTAGGGACGGTAGGGCCGGGACAGGGACTCTGGGACAGGGGAGGGAAATCTCACCGGAGGACGTCGAGCGCCACCAATCGCAGCACGAGGAAGACAAGAGATCGGCCAATCGGGACCCGCAGACCGCGCTTCCTCCAATGAGAGCCGCCTATACCACACGGCCGAGTTCGCGCCAAACCCAGACCGCCCATCACCGCGCGCCGATCAGACCGACCGCTCCAGCAGCTCCCGGCAGATCATCTCCGGACACGAAATGGCGGGACTAGGCTGCCAGGTACTATCGGGCACGGGGGAGATATTAAGGGAAACTTTAGGTGGATAACAGTAAGTCGGCGGCCAAAACAGCCTGAAAAATACATAGTCATAGATCTGGTTAGGTTTTTTTTGTTGGGTGCAGGCGACGGGGCTGGGTATCCCTTGTATTACTTGGGCAGCAGTTCTTAGGAACAGGAAGGAAGAGCCGAAAAGGGCTCATGTGCCTTATGAATATTTTGTAGAGTTGGGTATGCATATAGATCCGAACACTGGCCGAGGCAACTGTGTGGCCCCAGACATAGTGCCATATACGTCTAGGTCAGGGTGGAAAGGTGTTGGTGCGTGCTGGAGGGCGCTGGCGAGGGGCTGTGAGGTGCCTACGGCCATACCACCCTGAGAACGCCCGATCTCGTCTGATCTCGGAAGCTAAGCAGGGTCGGGCCCGGTTAGTACTTGGATGGGAGACCGCCTGGGAATACCGGGTGCTGTAGGCTTTTACTTGCCCGGCGCAGGTGGCGGTGCCGGGGGGCACTTGTTTTGCTTCGGGCAGCCGTGCTGGGGCTGGAGGGCTCCTGACTTGCTCATGCCGCTGTACAGAGGGGCAGGAGCCAGGGGAGAAGTGCGGCTGGCGTGGCCGGTGTACCTTTTGCGGCGTTGGTTGCCGGCATGGAACAGCCGGGCTGTTGGCACCGGCAGGGCGGGTGTCTGTGTGGTGTGTCTGTGAGGTTGTGGGTCAGGGTGGAAAGGTGTTGGTGCGTGCTGGAGGGCGCTGGCGAGGGGCTGTGAGGTGCCTACGGCCATACCACCCTGAGAACGCCCGATCTCGTCTGATCTCGGAAGCTAAGCAGGGTCGGGCCCGGTTAGTACTTGGATGGGAGACCGCCTGGGAATACCGGGTGCTGTAGGCTTTTACTTGCCCGGCGCAGGTGGCGGTGCCGGGGGGCACTTGTTTTGCTTCGGGCAGCCGTGCTGGGGCTGGAGGGCTCCTGACTTGCTCATGCCGCTGTACAGAGGGGCAGGAGCCAGGGGAGAAGTGCGGCTGGCGTGGCCGGTGTACCTTTTGCGGCGTTGGTTGCCGGCATGGAACAGCCGGGCTGTTGGCACCGGCAGGGCGGGTGTCTGTGTGGTGTGTCTGTGAGGTTGTGGGTCAGGGTGGAAAGGTGTTGGTGCGTGCTGGAGGGCGCTGGCGAGGGGCTGTGAGGTGCCTACGGCCATACCACCCTGAGAACGCCCGATCTTGTCTGATCTCGGAAGCTAAGCAGGGTCGGGCCCGGTTAGTACTTGGATGGGAGACCGCCTGGGAATACCGGGTGCTGTAGGCTTTTACTTGCCCGGCGCAGGTGGCGGTGCCGGGGGGCACTTGTTTTGCTTCGGGCAGCCGTGCTGGGGCTGGAGGGCTCCTGACTTGCTCATGCCGCTGTACAGAGGGGCAGGAGCCAGGGGAGAAGTGCGGCTGGCGTGGCCGGTGTACCTTTTGCGGCGTTGGTTGCCGGCATGGAACAGCCGGGCTGTTGGCACCGGCAGGGCGGGTGTCTGTGTGGTGTGTCTGTGAGGTTGTGGGTCAGGGTGGAAAGGTGTTGGTGCGTGCTGGAGGGCGCTGGCGAGGGGCTGTGAGGTGCCTACGGCCATACCACCCTGAGAACGCCCGATCTCGTCTGATCTCGGAAGCTAAGCAGGGTCGGGCCCGGTTAGTACTTGGATGGGAGACCGCCTGGGAATACCGGGTGCTGTAGGCTTTTACTTGCCGGGGGGCACTTGTTTTGCTTCGGGCAGCCGTGCTGGGGCTGGAGGGCTCCTGACTTGCTCATGCCGCTGTACAGAGGGGCAGGAGCCAGGGGAGAAGTGCGGCTGGCGTGGCCGGTGTACCTTTTGCGGCGTTGGTTGCCGGCATGGAACAGCCGGGCTGTTGGCACCGGCAGGGCGGGTGTCTGTGTGGTGTGTCTGTGAGGTTGTGGGTCAGGGTGGAAAGGTGTTGGTGCGTGCTGGAGGGCGCTGGCGAGGGGCTGTGAGGTGCCTACGGCCATACCACCCTGAGAACGCCCGATCTCGTCTGATCTCGGAAGCTAAGCAGGGTCGGGCCCGGTTAGTACTTGGATGGGAGACCGCCTGGGAATACCGGGTGCTGTAGGCTTTTACTTGCCCGGCGCAGGTGGCGGTGCCGGGGGGCACTTGTTTTGCTTCGGGCAGCCGTGCTGGGGCTGGAGGGCTCCTGACTTGCTCATGCCGCTGTACAGAGGGGCAGGAGCCAGGGGAGAAGTGCGGCTGGCGTGGCCGGTGTACCTTTTGCGGCGTTGGTTGCCGGCATGGAACAGCCGGGCTGTTGGCACCGGCAGGGCGGGTGTCTGTGTGGTGTGTCTGTGAGGTTGTGGGTCAGGGTGGAAAGGTGTTGGTGCGTGCTGGAGGGCGCTGGCGAGGGGCTGTGAGGTGCCTACGGCCATACCACCCTGAGAACGCCCGATCTCGTCTGATCTCGGAAGCTAAGCAGGGTCGGGCCCGGTTAGTACTTGGATGGGAGACCGCCTGGGAATACCGGGTGCTGTAGGCTTTTACTTGCCCGGCGCAGGTGGCGGTGCCGGGGGGCACTTGTTTTGCTTCGGGCAGCCGTGCTGGGGCTGGAGGGCTCCTGACTTGCTCATGCCGCTGTACAGAGGGGCAGGAGCCAGGGGAGAAGTGCGGCTGGCGTGGCCGGTGTACCTTTTGCGGCGTTGGTTGCCGGCATGGAACAGCCGGGCTGTTGGCACCGGCAGGGCGGGTGTCTGTGTGGTGTGTCTGTGAGGTTGTGGGTCAGGGTGGAAAGGTGTTGGTGCGTGCTGGAGGGCGCTGGCGAGGGGCTGTGAGGTGCCTACGGCCATACCACCCTGAGAACGCCCGATCTCGTCTGATCTCGGAAGCTAAGCAGGGTCGGGCCCGGTTAGTACTTGGATGGGAGACCGCCTGGGAATACCGGGTGCTGTAGGCTTTTACTTGCCCGGCGCAGGTGGCGGTGCCGGGGGGCACTTGTTTTGCTTCGGGCAGCCGTGCTGGGGCTGGAGGGCTCCTGACTTGCTCATGCCGCTGTACAGAGGGGCAGGAGCCAGGGGAGAAGTGCGGCTGGCGTGGCCGGTGTACCTTTTGCGGCGTTGGTTGCCGGCATGGAACAGCCGGGCTGTTGGCACCGGCAGGGCGGGTGTCTGTGTGGTGTGTCTGTGAGGTTGTGGGTCAGGGTGGAAAGGTGTTGGTGCGTGCTGGAGGGCGCTGGCGAGGGGCTGTGAGGTGCCTACGGCCATACCACCCTGAGAACGCCCGATCTCGTCTGATCTCGGAAGCTAAGCAGGGTCGGGCCCGGTTAGTACTTGGATGGGAGACCGCCTGGGAATACCGGGTGCTGTAGGCTTTTACTTGCCGGGGGGCACTTGTTTTGCTTCGGGCAGCCGTGCTGGGGCTGGAGGGCTCCTGACTTGCTCATGCCGCTGTACAGAGGGGCAGGAGCCAGGGGAGAAGTGCGGCTGGCGTGGCCGGTGTACCTTTTGCGGCGTTGGTTGCCGGCATGGAACAGCCGGGCTGTTGGCACCGGCAGGGCGGGTGTCTGTGTGGTGTGTCTGTGAGGTTGTGGGTCAGGGTGGAAAGGTGTTGGTGCGTGCTGGAGGGCGCTGGCGAGGGGCTGTGAGGTGCCTACGGCCATACCACCCTGAGAACGCCCGATCTCGTCTGATCTCGGAAGCTAAGCAGGGTCGGGCCCGGTTAGTACTTGGATGGGAGACCGCCTGGGAATACCGGGTGCTGTAGGCTTTTACTTGCCGGGGGGCACTTGTTTTGCTTCGGGCAGCCGTGCTGGGGCTGGAGGGCTCCTGACTTGCTCATGCCGCTGTACAGAGGGGCAGGAGCCAGGGGAGAAGTGCGGCTGGCGTGGCCGGTGTACCTTTTGCGGCGTTGGTTGCCGGCATGGAACAGCCGGGCTGTTGGCACCGGCAGGGCGGGTGTCTGTGTGGTGTGTCTGTGAGGTTGTGGGTCAGGGTGGAAAGGTGTTGGTGCGTGCTGGAGGGCGCTGGCGAGGGGCTGTGAGGTGCCTACGGCCATACCACCCTGAGAACGCCCGATCTCGTCTGATCTCGGAAGCTAAGCAGGGTCGGGCCCGGTTAGTACTTGGATGGGAGACCGCCTGGGAATACCGGGTGCTGTAGGCTTTTACTTGCCGGGGGGCACTTGTTTTGCTTCGGGCAGCCGTGCTGGGGCTGGAGGGCTCCTGACTTGCTCATGCCGCTGTACAGAGGGGCAGGAGCCAGGGGAGAAGTGCGGCTGGCGTGGCCGGTGTACCTTTTGCGGCGTTGGTTGCCGGCATGGAACAGCCGGGCTGTTGGCACCGGCAGGGCGGGTGTCTGTGTGGTGTGTCTGTGAGGTTGTGGGTCAGGGTGGAAAGGTGTTGGTGCGTGCTGGAGGGCGCTGGCGAGGGGCTGTGAGGTGCCTACGGCCATACCACCCTGAGAACGCCCGATCTCGTCTGATCTCGGAAGCTAAGCAGGGTCGGGCCCGGTTAGTACTTGGATGGGAGACCGCCTGGGAATACCGGGTGCTGTAGGCTTTTACTTGCCGGGGGGCACTTGTTTTGCTTCGGGCAGCCGTGCTGGGGCTGGAGGGCTCCTGACTTGCTCATGCCGCTGTACAGAGGGGCAGGAGCCAGGGGAGAAGTGCGGCTGGCGTGGCCGGTGTACCTTTTGCGGCGTTGGTTGCCGGCATGGAACAGCCGGGCTGTTGGCACCGGCAGGGCGGGTGTCTGTGTGGTGTGTCTGTGAGGTTGTGGGTCAGGGTGGAAAGGTGTTGGTGCGTGCTGGAGGGCGCTGGCGAGGGGCTGTGAGGTGCCTACGGCCATACCACCCTGAGAACGCCCGATCTCGTCTGATCTCGGAAGCTAAGCAGGGTCGGGCCCGGTTAGTACTTGGATGGGAGACCGCCTGGGAATACCGGGTGCTGTAGGCTTTTACTTGCCCGGCGCAGGTGGCGGTGCCGGGGGGCACTTGTTTTGCTTCGGGCAGCCGTGCTGGGGCTGGAGGGCTCCTGACTTGCTCATGCCGCTGTACAGAGGGGCAGGAGCCAGGGGAGAAGTGCGGCTGGCGTGGCCGGTGTACCTTTTGCGGCGTTGGTTGCCGGCATGGAACAGCCGGGCTGTTGGCACCGGCAGGGCGGGTGTCTGTGTGGTGTGTCTGTGAGGTTGTGGGTCAGGGTGGAAAGGTGTTGGTGCGTGCTGGAGGGCGCTGGCGAGGGGCTGTGAGGTGCCTACGGCCATACCACCCTGAGAACGCCCGATCTCGTCTGATCTCGGAAGCTAAGCAGGGTCGGGCCCGGTTAGTACTTGGATGGGAGACCGCCTGGGAATACCGGGTGCTGTAGGCTTTTACTTGCCCGGCGCAGGTGGCGGTGCCGGGGGGCACTTGTTTTGCTTCGGGCAGCCGTGCTGGGGCTGGAGGGCTCCTGACTTGCTCATGCCGCTGTACAGAGGGGCAGGAGCCAGGGGAGAAGTGCGGCTGGCGTGGCCGGTGTACCTTTTGCGGCGTTGGTTGCCGGCATGGAACAGCCGGGCTGTTGGCACCGGCAGGGCGGGTGTCTGTGTGGTGTGTCTGTGAGGTTGTGGGTCAGGGTGGAAAGGTGTTGGTGCGTGCTGGAGGGCGCTGGCGAGGGGCTGTGAGGTGCCTACGGCCATACCACCCTGAGAACGCCCGATCTCGTCTGATCTCGGAAGCTAAGCAGGGTCGGGCCCGGTTAGTACTTGGATGGGAGACCGCCTGGGAATACCGGGTGCTGTAGGCTTTTACTTGCCGGGGGGCACTTGTTTTGCTTCGGGCAGCCGTGCTGGGGCTGGAGGGCTCCTGACTTGCTCATGCCGCTGTACAGAGGGGCAGGAGCCAGGGGAGAAGTGCGGCTGGCGTGGCCGGTGTACCTTTTGCGGCGTTGGTTGCCGGCATGGAACAGCCGGGCTGTTGGCACCGGCAGGGCGGGTGTCTGTGTGGTGTGTCTGTGAGGTTGTGGGTCAGGGTGGAAAGGTGTTGGTGCGTGCTGGAGGGCGCTGGCGAGGGGCTGTGAGGTGCCTACGGCCATACCACCCTGAGAACGCCCGATCTCGTCTGATCTCGGAAGCTAAGCAGGGTCGGGCCCGGTTAGTACTTGGATGGGAGACCGCCTGGGAATACCGGGTGCTGTAGGCTTTTACTTGCCGGGGGGCACTTGTTTTGCTTCGGGCAGCCGTGCTGGGGCTGGAGGGCTCCTGACTTGCTCATGCCGCTGTACAGAGGGGCAGGAGCCAGGGGAGAAGTGCGGCTGGCGTGGCCGGTGTACCTTTTGCGGCGTTGGTTGCCGGCATGGAACAGCCGGGCTGTTGGCACCGGCAGGGCGGGTGTCTGTGTGGTGTGTCTGTGAGGTTGTGGGTCAGGGTGGAAAGGTGTTGGTGCGTGCTGGAGGGCGCTGGCGAGGGGCTGTGAGGTGCCTACGGCCATACCACCCTGAGAACGCCCGATCTCGTCTGATCTCGGAAGCTAAGCAGGGTCGGGCCCGGTTAGTACTTGGATGGGAGACCGCCTGGGAATACCGGGTGCTGTAGGCTTTTACTTGCCCGGCGCAGGTGGCGGTGCCGGGGGGCACTTGTTTTGCTTCGGGCAGCCGTGCTGGGGCTGGAGGGCTCCTGACTTGCTCATGCCGCTGTACAGAGGGGCAGGAGCCAGGGGAGAAGTGCGGCTGGCGTGGCCGGTGTACCTTTTGCGGCGTTGGTTGCCGGCATGGAACAGCCGGGCTGTTGGCACCGGCAGGGCGGGTGTCTGTGTGGTGTGTCTGTGAGGTTGTGGGTCAGGGTGGAAAGGTGTTGGTGCGTGCTGGAGGGCGCTGGCGAGGGGCTGTGAGGTGCCTACGGCCATACCACCCTGAGAACGCCCGATCTCGTCTGATCTCGGAAGCTAAGCAGGGTCGGGCCCGGTTAGTACTTGGATGGGAGACCGCCTGGGAATACCGGGTGCTGTAGGCTTTTACTTGCCCGGCGCAGGTGGCGGTGCCGGGGGGCACTTGTTTTGCTTCGGGCAGCCGTGCTGGGGCTGGAGGGCTCCTGACTTGCTCATGCCGCTGTACAGAGGGGCAGGAGCCAGGGGAGAAGTGCGGCTGGCGTGGCCGGTGTACCTTTTGCGGCGTTGGTTGCCGGCATGGAACAGCCGGGCTGTTGGCACCGGCAGGGCGGGTGTCTGTGTGGTGTGTCTGTGAGGTTGTGGGTCAGGGTGGAAAGGTGTTGGTGCGTGCTGGAGGGCGCTGGCGAGGGGCTGTGAGGTGCCTACGGCCATACCACCCTGAGAACGCCCGATCTCGTCTGATCTCGGAAGCTAAGCAGGGTCGGGCCCGGTTAGTACTTGGATGGGAGACCGCCTGGGAATACCGGGTGCTGTAGGCTTTTACTTGCCGGGGGGCACTTGTTTTGCTTCGGGCAGCCGTGCTGGGGCTGGAGGGCTCCTGACTTGCTCATGCCGCTGTACAGAGGGGCAGGAGCCAGGGGAGAAGTGCGGCTGGCGTGGCCGGTGTACCTTTTGCGGCGTTGGTTGCCGGCATGGAACAGCCGGGCTGTTGGCACCGGCAGGGCGGGTGTCTGTGTGGTGTGTCTGTGAGGTTGTGGGTCAGGGTGGAAAGGTGTTGGTGCGTGCTGGAGGGCGCTGGCGAGGGGCTGTGAGGTGCCTACGGCCATACCACCCTGAGAACGCCCGATCTCGTCTGATCTCGGAAGCTAAGCAGGGTCGGGCCCGGTTAGTACTTGGATGGGAGACCGCCTGGGAATACCGGGTGCTGTAGGCTTTTACTTGCCCGGCGCAGGTGGCGGTGCCGGGGGGCACTTGTTTTGCTTCGGGCAGCCGTGCTGGGGCTGGAGGGCTCCTGACTTGCTCATGCCGCTGTACAGAGGGGCAGGAGCCAGGGGAGAAGTGCGGCTGGCGTGGCCGGTGTACCTTTTGCGGCGTTGGTTGCCGGCATGGAACAGCCGGGCTGTTGGCACCGGCAGGGCGGGTGTCTGTGTGGTGTGTCTGTGAGGTTGTGGGTCAGGGTGGAAAGGTGTTGGTGCGTGCTGGAGGGCGCTGGCGAGGGGCTGTGAGGTGCCTACGGCCATACCACCCTGAGAACGCCCGATCTCGTCTGATCTCGGAAGCTAAGCAGGGTCGGGCCCGGTTAGTACTTGGATGGGAGACCGCCTGGGAATACCGGGTGCTGTAGGCTTTTACTTGCCCGGCGCAGGTGGCGGTGCCGGGGGGCACTTGTTTTGCTTCGGGCAGCCGTGCTGGGGCTGGAGGGCTCCTGACTTGCTCATGCCGCTGTACAGAGGGGCAGGAGCCAGGGGAGAAGTGCGGCTGGCGTGGCCGGTGTACCTTTTGCGGCGTTGGTTGCCGGCATGGAACAGCCGGGCTGTTGGCACCGGCAGGGCGGGTGTCTGTGTGGTGTGTCTGTGAGGTTGTGGGTCAGGGTGGAAAGGTGTTGGTGCGTGCTGGAGGGCGCTGGCGAGGGGCTGTGAGGTGCCTACGGCCATACCACCCTGAGAACGCCCGATCTCGTCTGATCTCGGAAGCTAAGCAGGGTCGGGCCCGGTTAGTACTTGGATGGGAGACCGCCTGGGAATACCGGGTGCTGTAGGCTTTTACTTGCCGGGGGGCACTTGTTTTGCTTCGGGCAGCCGTGCTGGGGCTGGAGGGCTCCTGACTTGCTCATGCCGCTGTACAGAGGGGCAGGAGCCAGGGGAGAAGTGCGGCTGGCGTGGCCGGTGTACCTTTTGCGGCGTTGGTTGCCGGCATGGAACAGCCGGGCTGTTGGCACCGGCAGGGCGGGTGTCTGTGTGGTGTGTCTGTGAGGTTGTGGGTCAGGGTGGAAAGGTGTTGGTGCGTGCTGGAGGGCGCTGGCGAGGGGCTGTGAGGTGCCTACGGCCATACCACCCTGAGAACGCCCGATCTCGTCTGATCTCGGAAGCTAAGCAGGGTCGGGCCCGGTTAGTACTTGGATGGGAGACCGCCTGGGAATACCGGGTGCTGTAGGCTTTTACTTGCCGGGGGGCACTTGTTTTGCTTCGGGCAGCCGTGCTGGGGCTGGAGGGCTCCTGACTTGCTCATGCCGCTGTACAGAGGGGCAGGAGCCAGGGGAGAAGTGCGGCTGGCGTGGCCGGTGTACCTTTTGCGGCGTTGGTTGCCGGCATGGAACAGCCGGGCTGTTGGCACCGGCAGGGCGGGTGTCTGTGTGGTGTGTCTGTGAGGTTGTGGGTCAGGGTGGAAAGGTGTTGGTGCGTGCTGGAGGGCGCTGGCGAGGGGCTGTGAGGTGCCTACGGCCATACCACCCTGAGAACGCCCGATCTCGTCTGATCTCGGAAGCTAAGCAGGGTCGGGCCCGGTTAGTACTTGGATGGGAGACCGCCTGGGAATACCGGGTGCTGTAGGCTTTTACTTGCCCGGCGCAGGTGGCGGTGCCGGGGGGCACTTGTTTTGCTTCGGGCAGCCGTGCTGGGGCTGGAGGGCTCCTGACTTGCTCATGCCGCTGTACAGAGGGGCAGGAGCCAGGGGAGAAGTGCGGCTGGCGTGGCCGGTGTACCTTTTGCGGCGTTGGTTGCCGGCATGGAACAGCCGGGCTGTTGGCACCGGCAGGGCGGGTGTCTGTGTGGTGTGTCTGTGAGGTTGTGGGTCAGGGTGGAAAGGTGTTGGTGCGTGCTGGAGGGCGCTGGCGAGGGGCTGTGAGGTGCCTACGGCCATACCACCCTGAGAACGCCCGATCTCGTCTGATCTCGGAAGCTAAGCAGGGTCGGGCCCGGTTAGTACTTGGATGGGAGACCGCCTGGGAATACCGGGTGCTGTAGGCTTTTACTTGCCGGGGGGCACTTGTTTTGCTTCGGGCAGCCGTGCTGGGGCTGGAGGGCTCCTGACTTGCTCATGCCGCTGTACAGAGGGGCAGGAGCCAGGGGAGAAGTGCGGCTGGCGTGGCCGGTGTACCTTTTGCGGCGTTGGTTGCCGGCATGGAACAGCCGGGCTGTTGGCACCGGCAGGGCGGGTGTCTGTGTGGTGTGTCTGTGAGGTTGTGGGTCAGGGTGGAAAGGTGTTGGTGCGTGCTGGAGGGCGCTGGCGAGGGGCTGTGAGGTGCCTACGGCCATACCACCCTGAGAACGCCCGATCTCGTCTGATCTCGGAAGCTAAGCAGGGTCGGGCCCGGTTAGTACTTGGATGGGAGACCGCCTGGGAATACCGGGTGCTGTAGGCTTTTACTTGCCCGGCGCAGGTGGCGGTGCCGGGGGGCACTTGTTTTGCTTCGGGCAGCCGTGCTGGGGCTGGAGGGCTCCTGACTTGCTCATGCCGCTGTACAGAGGGGCAGGAGCCAGGGGAGAAGTGCGGCTGGCGTGGCCGGTGTACCTTTTGCGGCGTTGGTTGCCGGCATGGAACAGCCGGGCTGTTGGCACCGGCAGGGCGGGTGTCTGTGTGGTGTGTCTGTGAGGTTGTGGGTCAGGGTGGAAAGGTGTTGGTGCGTGCTGGAGGGCGCTGGCGAGGGGCTGTGAGGTGCCTACGGCCATACCACCCTGAGAACGCCCGATCTCGTCTGATCTCGGAAGCTAAGCAGGGTCGGGCCCGGTTAGTACTTGGATGGGAGACCGCCTGGGAATACCGGGTGCTGTAGGCTTTTACTTGCCCGGCGCAGGTGGCGGTGCCGGGGGGCACTTGTTTTGCTTCGGGCAGCCGTGCTGGGGCTGGAGGGCTCCTGACTTGCTCATGCCGCTGTACAGAGGGGCAGGAGCCAGGGGAGAAGTGCGGCTGGCGTGGCCGGTGTACCTTTTGCGGCGTTGGTTGCCGGCATGGAACAGCCGGGCTGTTGGCACCGGCAGGGCGGGTGTCTGTGTGGTGTGTCTGTGAGGTTGTGGGTCAGGGTGGAAAGGTGTTGGTGCGTGCTGGAGGGCGCTGGCGAGGGGCTGTGAGGTGCCTACGGCCATACCACCCTGAGAACGCCCGATCTCGTCTGATCTCGGAAGCTAAGCAGGGTCGGGCCCGGTTAGTACTTGGATGGGAGACCGCCTGGGAATACCGGGTGCTGTAGGCTTTTACTTGCCCGGCGCAGGTGGCGGTGCCGGGGGGCACTTGTTTTGCTTCGGGCAGCCGTGCTGGGGCTGGAGGGCTCCTGACTTGCTCATGCCGCTGTACAGAGGGGCAGGAGCCAGGGGAGAAGTGCGGCTGGCGTGGCCGGTGTACCTTTTGCGGCGTTGGTTGCCGGCATGGAACAGCCGGGCTGTTGGCACCGGCAGGGCGGGTGTCTGTGTGGTGTGTCTGTGAGGTTGTGGGTCAGGGTGGAAAGGTGTTGGTGCGTGCTGGAGGGCGCTGGCGAGGGGCTGTGAGGTGCCTACGGCCATACCACCCTGAGAACGCCCGATCTCGTCTGATCTCGGAAGCTAAGCAGGGTCGGGCCCGGTTAGTACTTGGATGGGAGACCGCCTGGGAATACCGGGTGCTGTAGGCTTTTACTTGCCGGGGGGCACTTGTTTTGCTTCGGGCAGCCGTGCTGGGGCTGGAGGGCTCCTGACTTGCTCATGCCGCTGTACAGAGGGGCAGGAGCCAGGGGAGAAGTGCGGCTGGCGTGGCCGGTGTACCTTTTGCGGCGTTGGTTGCCGGCATGGAACAGCCGGGCTGTTGGCACCGGCAGGGCGGGTGTCTGTGTGGTGTGTCTGTGAGGTTGTGGGTCAGGGTGGAAAGGTGTTGGTGCGTGCTGGAGGGCGCTGGCGAGGGGCTGTGAGGTGCCTACGGCCATACCACCCTGAGAACGCCCGATCTCATCTGATCTCGGAAGCTAAGCAGGGTCGGGCCCGGTTAGTACTTGGATGGGAGACCGCCTGGGAATACCGGGTGCTGTAGGCTTTTACTTGCCGGGGGGCACTTGTTTTGCTTCGGGCAGCCGTGCTGGGGCTGGAGGGCTCCTGACTTGCTCATGCCGCTGTACAGAGGGGCAGGAGCCAGGGGAGAAGTGCGGCTGGCGTGGCCGGTGTACCTTTTGCGGCGTTGGTTGCCGGCATGGAACAGCCGGGCTGTTGGCACCGGCAGGGCGGGTGTCTGTGTGGTGTGTCTGTGAGGTTGTGGGTCAGGGTGGAAAGGTGTTGGTGCGTGCTGGAGGGCGCTGGCGAGGGGCTGTGAGGTGCCTACGGCCATACCACCCTGAGAACGCCCGATCTCGTCTGATCTCGGAAGCTAAGCAGGGTCGGGCCCGGTTAGTACTTGGATGGGAGACCGCCTGGGAATACCGGGTGCTGTAGGCTTTTACTTGCCGGGGGGCACTTGTTTTGCTTCGGGCAGCCGTGCTGGGGCTGGAGGGCTCCTGACTTGCTCATGCCGCTGTACAGAGGGGCAGGAGCCAGGGGAGAAGTGCGGCTGGCGTGGCCGGTGTACCTTTTGCGGCGTTGGTTGCCGGCATGGAACAGCCGGGCTGTTGGCACCGGCAGGGCGGGTGTCTGTGTGGTGTGTCTGTGAGGTTGTGGGTCAGGGTGGAAAGGTGTTGGTGCGTGCTGGAGGGCGCTGGCGAGGGGCTGTGAGGTGCCTACGGCCATACCACCCTGAGAACGCCCGATCTCGTCTGATCTCGGAAGCTAAGCAGGGTCGGGCCCGGTTAGTACTTGGATGGGAGACCGCCTGGGAATACCGGGTGCTGTAGGCTTTTACTTGCCGGGGGGCACTTGTTTTGCTTCGGGCAGCCGTGCTGGGGCTGGAGGGCTCCTGACTTGCTCATGCCGCTGTACAGAGGGGCAGGAGCCAGGGGAGAAGTGCGGCTGGCGTGGCCGGTGTACCTTTTGCGGCGTTGGTTGCCGGCATGGAACAGCCGGGCTGTTGGCACCGGCAGGGCGGGTGTCTGTGTGGTGTGTCTGTGAGGTTGTGGGTCAGGGTGGAAAGGTGTTGGTGCGTGCTGGAGGGCGCTGGCGAGGGGCTGTGAGGTGCCTACGGCCATACCACCCTGAGAACGCCCGATCTCGTCTGATCTCGGAAGCTAAGCAGGGTCGGGCCCGGTTAGTACTTGGATGGGAGACCGCCTGGGAATACCGGGTGCTGTAGGCTTTTACTTGCCGGGGGGCACTTGTTTTGCTTCGGGCAGCCGTGCTGGGGCTGGAGGGCTCCTGACTTGCTCATGCCGCTGTACAGAGGGGCAGGAGCCAGGGGAGAAGTGCGGCTGGCGTGGCCGGTGTACCTTTTGCGGCGTTGGTTGCCGGCATGGAACAGCCGGGCTGTTGGCACCGGCAGGGCGGGTGTCTGTGTGGTGTGTCTGTGAGGTTGTGGGTCAGGGTGGAAAGGTGTTGGTGCGTGCTGGAGGGCGCTGGCGAGGGGCTGTGAGGTGCCTACGGCCATACCACCCTGAGAACGCCCGATCTCGTCTGATCTCGGAAGCTAAGCAGGGTCGGGCCCGGTTAGTACTTGGATGGGAGACCGCCTGGGAATACCGGGTGCTGTAGGCTTTTACTTGCCGGGGGGCACTTGTTTTGCTTCGGGCAGCCGTGCTGGGGCTGGAGGGCTCCTGACTTGCTCATGCCGCTGTACAGAGGGGCAGGAGCCAGGGGAGAAGTGCGGCTGGCGTGGCCGGTGTACCTTTTGCGGCGTTGGTTGCCGGCATGGAACAGCCGGGCTGTTGGCACCGGCAGGGCGGGTGTCTGTGTGGTGTGTCTGTGAGGTTGTGGGTCAGGGTGGAAAGGTGTTGGTGCGTGCTGGAGGGCGCTGGCGAGGGGCTGTGAGGTGCCTACGGCCATACCACCCTGAGAACGCCCGATCTCGTCTGATCTCGGAAGCTAAGCAGGGTCGGGCCCGGTTAGTACTTGGATGGGAGACCGCCTGGGAATACCGGGTGCTGTAGGCTTTTACTTGCCCGGCGCAGGTGGCGGTGCCAGGGGGCACTTGTTTTGCTTCGGGCAGCCGTGCTGGGGCTGGAGGGCTCCTGTACTTCGGCAGGTCTGTGTAGGTGCGGGAGCGAGGAGGCAAACGTGGCTCATGAGGTTTGTGTAGCTCGTTTTCCTTGTGTAGTGTTTGTTGCTTTGTTTGCACATATAGTTTGAGGTATTGGCGTTGCCTCCCTGGGATTACACTGTCCTGTAGGTTTTATTTCCATCCCTCTGCTGAGGTTTTACAGAGTTAATAATTCACTTCCACTTTCTTTTTTGAGTTTTTTCAGCTCTTTTTATGTCTTTTCATCCTTTTGTCTGAGTAGGTTTTTTTTTTTTCATTTTTTTATTATAATTTTTTCTATCCCCTCCTTGGATTCTCTTTTTTATTTTGTGTATGTATATTTTGACTCCACATGTTGTCTTGAGTGTCACTGCCTTGGTGCTTCTGTTTTCTCCTGTCTCTGCCATTTCAGGACTGAGATTGTGCCATTTGGTGACTGTAAGTATTTTATTTTGCGAGTTTTTGGCTGTCCTGATATCCATCTCTGTCTTGTTTTGCACTTTTCTCAGAGACTGGTTTTTCATGTCTTGGCATGTAGTTTGATGCTTTGTGCACTAGGCAAGGATGCCCTGTGTTTCTGCGAGTGGCTGTGCCATCGTCTGGAATGCCCACTGCAAGATCCCATCCCACGTGCTCTGTGGGACAGCCCCAAGTGTTAATTTTCTAATTCCATCCCATATCCTTCCCCTCAGCAGTGTCCCGGCACACACTGCCTGAGCCACAGCCCCATGTCACCCTGTGGGCCACACCAGAGCACACTCTTTGCATGTGCTCTGTCTGTCGGTGTCACACAGTCTTACCTCACCTAGCAGTGCATCGAGCTCATCCCGACTCAGCACAGTGTCACTGCCACGGGCTCCATCCTCCACCTGTGCATGGAGAGATGTCCTGCCAGCTCCCTCTGTGCCCTCAGGCTGCTCCGCTTTTGGTCAGGGTTGCTACCCATGTGCAGTCCTTTAGCTGGTGTGGTCCCAGCTCATGCTCCCCCAGTACAGCTCCTCTAACTTGCCTCTGTGTGGTGTCAGTCCCTCTCTCACCTGCTTGATCCATCTCCACCTTCCTGTCCCCCACAGATCCCACTCTTCCTCTCCCACCCTGTTCCTGGCACTGCTTGTGCTGACCTTGGCTGCCGGAAGCAGTTGGTCTCCAGCTGCTGCAGTGGTGCCCAGGCCGCCTGTGTCCGGGGTGCCCGTGCAGGACATGCACAGCAGCAGCCCCCTGCACCATCAGGGGTGACACAGACCGTCAGGGCAGAGTCCTCCAGGGAGGAGCTAAGGCTGGGATGTGGGGCATGATGGGGGACTCACCTGGGGTCCCCACTGGGAGCAGGACAGTGTCGGGGAGTGGGGATCTGGGTGCAGCAGCGGCTGCAGACGCTCCCCTCAACTCCACATGGCTGGGTGTCTCGCCCTGGCTCTCCCAGGATCTCAGGGGGTCTCTCCCCAGGTAAGACTGCCTCCAGCAGCTGGGCCGGTTCAGTCACAGTCTCCACACAGGAGCCACATCGCCACATCCCGCTGCACAGTGAGAGCAGAACAGTGCCCTCACTGGGATGGCAGGGGACACTGGCTTCCCTGTGTGCCCTGGGACTCACCTGGGGACGTGGGGCAGTGGGGGCACTAGGCAGGCAAGGTGAAAGGCCCTGGGGCAGCCGTCACAGCAGATGAGCTCACCGCCATCACCGCATGCTGCACACTCATCCTCGTTCTCCTGTCCTCGGGGGAGTGGGCAGGAGGTCACTGCCACCCTCACAGGCTGAAGCCATGGCTATGGCAAGGTCTGTCATCCCCCTTGCCCTCTCCCCCTGCATCACCCACCCCCCATCAAACATACCAATCGTTTCAGGGTGGTAAAATTGCCTGTCTCTTGGCGGGGGGGTCATAACCTGGTGAACCCCCAGTAGCGGAGCCCTGGGTTTCCTTTTCAAGGCCAGGGCAAATGGGCATGCCAGGGGAACCCCAACAGTTCCTCCTGGGGTGCACCAGGGGTCAGATCTAGGGCTCACCTGGTGGGGCACAGGGTCCTGGCTGTACATAGTGGCTTCTGGCAGCTGGCCCTGGGTGTGCAATTGGGGTTCCCTGTTCTGTTGGAGAGACAAGAAGAGGTTTGGAGAGGCACTGCTTGCACTAGGGGACACCCCTAGGCCATGGCTATTATGCCATGTGGGAACAACCCCCCTTCACAGCCTTGGCAGCTGCACAGGATGGGGATGAAAACATATGAGGGGGATGTCAGTACACTTTGGCATGCCTTGGGCTGGGCAGGGGGCTTCAGGCTGTGGCTTCTGCTCCTGGCCTCTGGCTCTTCACAGGCAACTGGGGTATATGGCTCGTCCCTGGCTCTGCTGCCTGTCTTGGAGCTGCCTGCAAGAGAGGCCAGAGGCAGCTCCAGCTTCCCTTCCCCACCTCGCCCTGCTTGAGGGTGGCTCCTGAATGTGGGGACTAAACTGGGCAGGAGGTGACTGGTGTGGGTTGTACTTACTTGGATCCAGCACATGTTTAATGAGGATGCCCTCGATGGCTCCACGGCTGATGGGCACCTCACCACCTGCCACGGCCACCGCTCTCTGCACGGTGGCAGCCACTGCCTGGAGGGCTGCAGGCAGAGAAGTGGCTCAGTGGGGTGGGCTGCCCCCTGCCCACGGCTGTGGGCAGACAGGGCACACAGGCAGAAGGTGCCCTTAGGGTTTCAGCACTCACTGCTGGCACGAGGTGTGCGGGGGCTATCTGTACCCTCCAGCTTCTTCACAGTCTTTGCCTTCACCAGGGGCCCTGCAGCATTGTGAGGATGGGCGTCAGGGGGCACAGCACCCCTCAATACCTCGGGGGCAGCACCCTGTCCCGTCTCCATCCTGCTCTGGGTCTTCGTACCGGGACTGGTGCTGTGCCGTGGAGCGGGCTGTGCCGCCCGGGCCTTGTCCCGATCCTCAGGGGCTTTCCTCTTGCCTTGGGGTCTGTGTGGGGCCGGTGCTGTGGGGCTCGGGGAGAGACGCCTTCCACGGCGCTGCCGCCCCAGCTCCACCTCTGCAAGAAGAACAGGGACTGGGACAGGCACCAGCACCCAGCCCACTGTCAGCCCCCGGGGGTGCCAGTCCCACCTGACCCGCTACTACCTCTGGGGAAGGCGCCGCGGAGAGGCCGGAGCCGGGAGTACCGCTCCAGGTTGTAGTCCTTGAAGAGGACGGCCCAGAAGTCGCGGAGGGCGGCGGTGTCGCGGCCCATTAGCCAGGTGAGCAGCGCATGGAAGGCGCGGTGGGAGCCCTCCCGCTCCGTCCGGCTCAGCGTCTCCTGCCGGGCACACCACAGCCCGCGGGCTGCCCTCCGGCCCCAGCCCCACAGCAGGACCGTCCTGCGCTGCTCCGCAGCCTCACCTTGAAGATGTGGTCAGGGACGACATCGTGGTCAGCCAGCCCATGCAGGAGTGGGAAGACGTCGTCCACTGCCATAGCGATCTCGGTGCGGTGCAGCTTCAGCAGGCGCCGCAGGTCCCCGTCGCTGCCCGGCCCCGCCATGCCCGGGACGCTGCCGGAGCCGCAGCCGCCTGTACTCTCCCCTTTAAATACACCTCGGCCGTGGCACCGGAAACCTCCTTGGACTCCCGCAGCCCTATTAATTTCTTTACGAGGCCGTAACTTGAACCCTTTCCTCCCTCCCGGCGGCGCTGGGCTTGTCCCCGCGCCCCAGCCCCGGGCTTGAGGTCAGGCACTTTTCCAGCTCCGGGGGCGGCAGCCAGAGTGGGGCCGGCTGTGCCGCTGGTGAAGGACACCCAGCCCGCCGGGAGCAGCCCGGGGTGACCGGGAAGAGGGGTCAGAGAGGTCCTGGCGAGGGGCTTCCACCTCTCACATATCTGTGGTCACCCAGGAGCCTTCCCAAAATTACTGGACTTTCCGCTGAACCTGCTTCTCTCATCCAGAAACTCGGCTGCAGGAGCACATCAGAAGTAAGGGTCCAACAGTTGGGGGTGTGACAGTGACAAAAGAGAGTCAGGATGTGGGTGACTTTGAGTGTGTCCTCCTCTCACACTCCTCACTTCCCTTCCCAGTACCTCTCATGGACAATGTGGTATGTCTCAAGAGAGAAGCACAGACTACTGCAGGAGGAACTGTCTGGGTGCTCACATAATGAATGCATTCCAGAGACAGAGGAGCCAAAATGTGAGTGATTTTGGTGCACATTGGCCTGCAAAAGGATATAAAATGCTGTTGGAGACTGGGCCAGTTAAGCAAACTGGTCTCCTGAGGTTGTGGGCAGCTTCTGCAGGGCACTAGGAAGCATGGACACACAAAGAAACTCCACAAAAGGTGTGTTGGGGTACAACTGAGGTAGCTGAACAAGCAAACATATTGAAAGAGCCAAGTGCACACAAGGAATGCCTGGGCAGGTGCAGCCCACAGCTCTGTCAATACCCACTTCCCAAAACTGAGCATATGGAACTGCAAAAAGCTTGGAGCCTGGGGGAAGCTGGCTCCTTGAAAGCGTCTGGCATTGAAAAGTCTGGGGGCCTGGCTTCTCTGTACCAGGTAGCTGGGAAAGAGAAAGCTCAACAGCTCCTACCCCAACTCCCATACGTTTGGACTTCCCCAGGATCAATTTCTAGCCTCCCTCCCTCTGGAGGTGTGTCTGGGCTGCCCAGCAGGCTCTGCCAAGGTGCTGTGGCTGTGCACAGCTGTCCCCAGGCCACAGGACAAACCCTGACCTGAGCAGGGCCAGAGCGTGGTGCAGAAGGGGACACACAAAGGAATGGGTACAGGGAGGAACTTTAATTGCTATGTCTTAAAAGACGGAAGCAGTATCTGCTGGCTCCAAAGCTGTTCCAGGAGGAAGCATTTGCTGTCAAGAAAGTCAGGAAGAATAACAAGACAACACCCTTGGTGAGAGCAGGAAATACCCTTGCACGTGTCTGGTTAATAAATGAACATGGTTGCCTGTAGAAAGGCTCACCCTGCAGCTCCTTTCAGCATTCAGGGGGATTTTCCTGTGCAGGCAGTGAGAGCCATAGGATGGGGGTTGGGCAGGTGTCATGCTGGGTTGCTGTGCCCCACATCAGGATCTCTGTGCCCAGCTCTGCCATGGTGGGGGTGGCTTCACCACCACCTGTGCCATGTATCTCCCCAGGGGAAAACACGTGGATGCCAGGTGACACAGGAGGTTCATCTCCCCTCCTGGAGCTCTGCCCAAGCCTGGCCACAGGTGCTGAGGACAAGCACAGTTGTGACACAGCCTCGCAAGTCTGTTCCACTCTTCCCAGGAGCACTGTTTTCCCCAGTATCCCACCTGCAGTGCTGCAATTTGTCACTGTCACCCTGTATTAAGCTGTCTGGCACAGCTAGGACAAAGCTGTGGCACTTCCCCCTGCCCACCCAGCTCCCTCGTGGGGAGGCACTGCCCAACACTCCACGAGCCATATGCCCACAGTGCTGGGCTTGAACTTGTTTTGAATTCCAACTTTGTGACTCCTTCTGTGCTGAGTCACAGACATTGTTTTCCACATCCAGCCCACTCACTAGCGCCGTGTTTTGCATTTTGGGTGGTTTTCTTTGTGTTCCTTCCCCTTTCTGAGAGGGGCAGGAGGCAGAGCAGTGGCCACGTGAAGAGGCACATCCATGCTGGGAAATCAGGCGGGTGTTTCTGTACAACCTCACTCACAGTCGGCCTGGGCAGCTCTGAGGAACTTGGAAGGGCTGCAAAAAGGCAGCTTTTGCCTGGGGCTGGCATGTGTCCTGCCTGGCTGCCAGGGCCCCAGGCTGGTGTGCAGGGCTTTTAGGATGTCCTTTCCTTTCTACTGCTCCCCCTGCAGAAAGCAGGACTCGGGAGGCAAGGGTTGATGATGTTCCTGACCAAATACCCAGTAAAATCAGTGACTCGGCATCCAGCAACAGTATTTGTAGCCCCTGGGATACACCTCGATTCCCTCCTGCAAAAGCCATTGATGCAAACACAACCATTCCAGCATTTCCTCCTTTCCAATTTTCCTTCCTTGCTGAAGTCCTGTGGTGCAAACCATCACTGTGTCTCACTTGGACACAACTGCCTCTCGCTCATCTCAAACAACATCCCTGAACCAGTCAGGAGAGAACACTCATGCATGGGATCACACCAAGAAAGCAGGGACTCCCCACCTTTGTCTCTGATACCAATCCCACCACGCCTGAGGCACACTCAGAGTCCCCATGAAATACTGCCACCATGGGCAGTGACTTTATTCTTCTCCCCTTACCTTCAGCTGTTCAGGCTCCAGCATGTTTGAATAGAAAGGATCCATGTGAGCCCCTGTGCCAGATTCCCATTTCTTGCAGCTTCCCTACCATGGCCCCACACGGTCTGGATGGGAGCAGCTCCACCTGCATGCATCCCAGCTGCTCCTGCAAGGACCTGGGAAGGAGAGCTGAAGCAGAGATCTGCTTTAGCTTCAGTTTCCTCTTTCATCCCCCTTTAGAAAGAAGAAACAAAAGCCCAGAGGTATGTTATATTAATTTATTTGGGACACACCAAAAAGGAAAGTCAACAACTGTTAACGTACAAAAGTACAGAATCCTGGGACAAGATTTACTGTCCTGATTATAAAGGCACCATGGTCCCAAAGAAGAGTAATCAGAATACCAGAATACATGATTTAGAAATTTCCCCCCTGTTGCAGCAGAAACAGAGCCAGGCTTTGGCTCTATCTACAGTCAAACCCAGTTAAAAAAACCCAAATATGATTTTGTTGTGATAAACTCTGCTCAGCCAGTACAGGATATTGTGGAAAGAATCACAGCCTAGAATTTGGTCAGATTTTTTTTTTTTCATCTTTTTTTGAAACGGTGAAGGTGACTAATCACCAAGCAGATAACAAGGAAGACAGCAGACTGCTTGACACCTGCGGCTTGACTTTCTGTCAGACTTGTCAGTTCAGCTGAGACCAGCAGGCTGAGTGTGGGGCTTCTGAATGAAATGTAATTCCCTGTGCTAGACAGGAAGTCAAATTTGACAACCTTAAATTCCCTGAATCCCTGAAAATCATAAAGCACTATACAGCTGTGTTCCATATCCGAGCCAAGCCCAATGGATTTGCTTTACACACAAGCATTTATACTGTCAGCTATATTTGTAATAAAAAGGGGGCTTACAGCAGTTATTAAAAAACTTCTACTTTGGCGAGGTCCGAGTTTGGCTATATTCCCTGCTGAAACAGAGCTGCTGGTGTAGAGACCCAGTGAGAGGCTCAATCCAGCACCTCCGGGCTGGAAGGCAAATAGTTTAAACGTGACATAATTTGCATGGGGAGGTCAGTGAAGCATATCAGAGAGAGGAGATGGAGGGAGGCTGTGAAGCCTCAGGCAGCGGAGGCTCAAGGGTGCTGCTACCAAACCTGTAAAACTACGAGTGGTGCAGAGCACGCGGCGGGCACTAAATACTTTGGAGCGACTTACCACGACGAGCTTGTCAGAGACACAGAGCAAGGACCCCAGCACTGAGGAGCAGGGTCCCTGAGAAGGGACACACAGCTCACAGCCAGGTGGCCAAGGCTGGAGCCTGCCTGGCCAGGGCTGCCGTGTCCCAGGGGATCAGCAGCTGCTCTGTGTTTCACTCCTCCTTTGGCACAGGACTTCAAAGCAGTCCGAGGACTGATTCATCAAAAGTAAATGAACTGTCAAAATTATTCGTACATGCATTTATTGTTAAAGGGAGCAAAAGCCAAAGAATGAAAGAGCATGAGTTAACGTCAGTAAATGATGTGCAGGACGGAGAGAAAAGAAACAGGGAAAAGCTGAGATACTGGAGTGGGGAAACCAACATTCACACTGGAAGGTAAATTTTAAAACCAGGCAAGTTTGTGCTCTTTCTACCACAGATCTTTTGTGGACAAATAGAGACTTGGGGGTTTTCCATTTTCAGTGTGGTCTGGCAAGGTTTGGGCATCTCACCAGAGAGATCTCCAGCACTGTGTTTCACTGGAAGTTCAAGTCTCTCACCTTTAAAAAAAACCAGTAAAGCAACTCTTAACTAAAAAAGTCACAGATACGTCACTGCTCAGGATGTACATGGGCAAGAGGGTCATGCTTTGTTCAAACAACCTCTGGGTGGAAAACTACCATCTCCCCCCTGCTGGTCTACACCACCTCGGGGGTGGAAGAGCAAGCCCAGATCTGGGTGCCTGCTGCTGTGAACACCACAGCTACACCTGGGAAGGCTTTTTCTTCCCTATGTCCTAAAAAGGCAGTACAACAGTTTATAAAATTACTCTCATCTTAAAACTAAATAATGCAATTTGCATTTTCTCCTATGTTAACCCCCTCCCCCCAAAGATAAAACATTACCACTTCATTTAGGATTCACACCCCAGATCCTAGATTAGGGACTTCTTGGTAAAACTCATCCAGTTATGGGAAGGTTTATCCTGATCAAGGAAACGTCGGTAAAATAGAATCTAGAATAAAACATTCAGAATCACCAATGCTTTAACAGCCAAAGCACTCCACTGTCTCCTGCTCTCCTCAAGCATGAGAGCAGTCCCTTTCCAAAAGCACAGCATGCCTCTCCAGGGCTGTTGACACATGCTGTAAACCCACTTCCTTCCTGGCAGAAACACCAGCACCCGCAGGAAGAGGCCAAGCACCTTTCACCCCCACTGCAGCCAGGGTTCTTCGGCACAGGGATTTTCTGTTAGCAACAAGTCCAAGTTATCACCCTGCAGTAAATCAGAGTCCTGATTCATGCTGTTAGGCCAACCACTGGCTCAGAAATGTTGAGAGACTTCCAAACCCCACAGATGCAGACAGGACCTTGGAAGAAGAGGCTTATGTGCTACGTAACCTTGGATCATCCGCTGCATTTGAGCCTTGGCATCACTGTCTGCTGACAGCTCATCCTTCCAAATCCATGTGGTTTAGTCCTTGCTGCCATTGTCATCATCCCAGCCCTCTTCCCAGGCAGCATGTTCCTGAGCTCTGGCTTGAGGATCTACAACAATCACTTCCAATGGATGGTGGGATTTCAAACTTGCCTAACGTGTGCATTGCCACCTCGTACTCCAGCAGCTCTGCCCGCACTTGGTGGCGGGCGCTAGCAGTTTTTTGCCTTTTCTACAGTCTCGTAGAAGCCAGGCCTGACCCTGCGGATGCTCATCCGTATGTGCTCGCCCTCCAGGGGCAGGTCAGTGCCGCCGGCGGCTGCGGTGCAGCGGCGTTTCCGCCGGCCCCGCAGCGAGAAGGCCGGGGCGCCACCATTCTCCTCCTCCGCAGGGTACAGCTCATCCACACTTGTGCCCTCATCTGACTGTTCCTCGCCCTTGTACTTCATCTCCTTTGCCTTGCTGCTCTCCTTCTCTTCCCTGGCGAGCTTCCTGAAGTGCTCCAGACACTGTATCTTCTGCCTTCTTTCCATCATCTTCAGCTCCTGCTTCTCTGTGAAATCTTCATAGTACATTTTTCTCTCATTCCTCTGATCTTCCAAAAACTTCCACTCGATGCTGGTCATTTTTATCCCACTGTACTCCTCCAGTTTATCCCGCATCTGTGTGTCTGTACAAAACACGTCAAAGAGCTTCTCTGAACTCTCGTTGAATCTGTCGGCTCGCTCGGAAAAAGCCTGGTTCTGTCTCTGCTTCCTGGTCTGGTACAATCGGGTGAACTCCTCATACATTTTGAGGATGAGTTTCTTTATATTCTGTGTGGCGATGGTGTGCAGGTTGCAGACTAGCCAGTGTTCCTGCAGGTGCTCTGCGAGCAGCTGGGCCGCATCCTCCTTGGAGCGCTGGGCCTGGCCTGCCCTCTTGGGCTGCAGCAGGTACAGCATGTTCTGCACCACATCCTTCTTGGTGGGCAGCACCCCCTGTGCAAAGCCCGAAGACTCCACGTATTCCACAGTCCCCAGGGTCTTCCGTGCCCTCACCTCGGTGTCCAGTGATTCCATCACTGCTCCGTAGTTCTGTAGTTACGACATAACCTGAAAGACGGGAGGAAAAGAGAGGAGTGTGTCAAACGAGGCAGTTTTTTCCATGCAGCAGAAACAAGCCGATGTAAGCCGCGTTGAGGCCAATGGGACGCGGGGCTTTCCGGCGCTCCGCCGCTGTTGGACGGCTGCGTTAGCCCAGCCCAACCCAGCCCCTGCTCCGCGAGCCTATCGCTCCTCGGAGCGGCACCCAGAGCCTAATACGGCGCGTCTGCGTGCGGGAACTCGGCTTTAATTGAGTTTTGCACTTCGCCTTATCAATTACAGCGAGGCAGGCGCGCCGGGGCCGCAGCGCGGGCGCAGCGCCGGCCTGGCCGTGCCCTGCCCGCGGCTCCGCCCGCCTGACCCCGCGACAGCGCCCGAACCGCCCGCTTCCCCCCCCTCCCCCGGCCCAGGGCACGGCCCGCATCGCCGCGGCCCGCCCGGGGCGCGGAGGCACGAGGCACGGCCGCCTGGTCCGCATCCCCGGGCAGCTCCCGTGTCTCGGCCCCGCACCGAGCGCGGCACGCGTGGTCGCCTCCGCGGTGCGGCGCTGAGTCACGGCGCGGCGGGCCCCGGACGCTGCCTGCCCTAGCCCCGAGCAGAAGTCATCGCTGCTCGCCCTGTCGCCCCCTGCCCCGCGCTCACCGCCATCGCGCGGAGTAAGGCGCGGAGCCTGTGCGGGGCGCGGCACGGGAATCGCACGGACGGTGCCGCCGCCATCTTGGCGAGGGGAAGCGCCGCCGCTCCCTGGTCTTGCGTCCGTCCCGGAAGTACCGCCCAGCCCCGCGCGCCGGAAGCGCACCGCCTCGCGGCCTACGCCCATTCCACCTCGGGCCGCGCGTGAGCAGCGCGTGAGTGACACCCGCCGCGAAGTGTGGGGGGCAAAGGGGTACAGGGGACGCGCGCGCCGCCCGCCGGGGACCAGCGGGAGCCCCGTGCGCTCATGAGTCCCTGGCCAATGGGGATGGCGGCAGCGGATTGGGCGGTGCGGCCGGGAGAGCGGGGTGATGGCGGCCGTTACTGTGGGGCAGCTGATTGGCCAGTGCCCTGAGGGGGCAGGGGCCAGTGAGCTGATTGGTGGAGCCGTGGCTCTGGGGCAGACAGCAGGGAGCTGATTGGTGGAGCCGTGGCTGTGGGGCAGGCAGCAGGGAGCTGATTGGTGGAGCCGTGGCTGTGGGGCCGGTGGGAGGGAGAGGGGTGGTTGTGGTGTCCCAGGCAGGGCAGGTGCCTGGTCCCCCACGGGCAGCCACATGTCTGTAACCAGCAGCAAGACGGTGATAGTGACAGCGACATCAGTGATGGGCACAGGGACAGAGCCGGTAGAGGTGCAGTGTGACTCGTTGGATGGGTGAGGCCCTACCCTGCCCTGTGCTCCCACCCTGTGCCTCCACCGTGTGCCCCCCAGCACCCCTTTATTTGCCCCTCCCCCTACAGGAGGGTCTACCTGGACTACAATGCCACCACCCCCCTGGCACCCGAGGTGGCCCAGGCCATGTGGGATGCCATGTACCAGGCCTGGGGCAACCCCAGCAGCTCCCACCCTGCAGGTAGGGACTAGGATGGGCCATGTTGCCTCCTTGGGCTGGGCCCCGTGGTGACAGGAACCCGTGGGAGCTGCTAGATCTGGTCCTACAGGCAGGAAGGCGAAGGAGCTCATCAGCAGTGCACGAGAGAGCCTGGCAAGGATGCTAGGAGGCCGCCCTGAGGATATCATCTTCACCTCGGGGGGCACAGAGGTGGGAGCGGGGGGGACCCCATTCCTGGGAATCCCTACCCACCAACCCCCCTCCAGCAAACAGCGATAAGGAGGGTGGGGATGAAGGATAATATGCTTCTTCTGAGCCTCCATTTTCCTTCCTTCCTTCCTTCCTTCCTTCCTTCCCTTCCTTCCTTCCCTTCCTTCCCTTCCTTCCTTCCCTTCCCTCCCTCCCTTCCTTCCTCCCTCCCTTCCTCCCTTCCTCCAGGCAAACAACATGGTGATCCACACTGCCTGCAGGCACTTCCATGACAGCCAGTATGGGAGGGGGGACAGCCGGGGGACACCACACATCGTGACATCTAGTGTAGAGCATGACTCCATCCGCCTGCCGCTGGAGCAGCTGGGGAGGGAGGGCCTGGCAGGTGAGTGGCACAGGCACAGATGAGGTTTGAACAGGGGACTTGACTCTGCTGGTGTTTTTTGGAGGAGGGCTAGATCCTGCATGCTCTGTGATGTTCCACTTTCTCCTCCTGGAGAAGGGCACCATTTACCCCCATGGCTGCCATGTTCCCCCAGGCTGAATGTGTCACCTCTCTGCTCTGTGCCTGTGCTTCCACTGCCCACACACTTCTACCCTGTCCAGTGGAGCACAGGCAGTCCTGAGTGCTCACAGCCTACCCAGCCAGCTTCAGGGCTTGTCTCCTGCCCTGCAGAAGCCACCTTTGTGCCTGTGTCTCCACGGAGTGGGCAGGCAGAAGTGGATGATGTCCTGGCCGCCATCCAGCCAAACACCTGCTTGGTCTCCCTCATGCTGGCCAATAATGAGACCGGGGTCATCATGGTGAGTGTGGGCAGTGAGGGGGATGGGGTGGAGACAGCCTTGCAAAGAGGCGGTGACAGAGGGCAGCAGAAGGTCCTTGGGATGCAGACCCTCATCCCTGCCACCAGCCCGTCGCAGAGCTGAGCCAGCGCATCCGTGCTCTCAACCAACGCAGAGCAGCAGAGGGTCTGCCCAGGATCCTGGTGCACACAGATGCAGCACAGATGATTGGCAAGGGGCGTGTGGACGTGCAGGAGCTGAGTGTGGACTACCTGACCATCGTGGGACACAAGGTGTGGCCCTGCTCGTGTGGCCCAGCTGCTGATCACCCTATGTGACATCTCTGCTGGGGTGCCAGGGGGACTTTGGATGCTCCACACAGCTTGGTACCTCACAATGGCCAAAGATGATCTGCTGGGTGGTGTTCTGCAGACAGACTTCACTCGTGTGGAACTTGTCTGGGCTGGGAGGGGCAGGAGACTGAGGATGAAGAGCAGCTCTGCAGTGCCTTGTGCCTGTGCAATGGGCAGGGGCCAGCACTGGAGGGCACTCGGATTTGGGCAGGAGGGCAGGAAGCACTGTCATTTCTATCAGTGTCCCCAGGGTCACTGTGGCTGTCCCCACAGTTCCACGGCCCACGGATCGGAGCGCTGTACACCCGCAGCCCCAGCACCGCCACCCCACTGCACCCCATGCTCTTCGGAGGGGGACAGGAGAGGAGTTTCCGGCCAGGGTAAGGGGGCAGGTGGTTTCCTGGAGAGGTGGGCCTCTGGCTGGTGGCCAAGACACGTGGGCTGCCTTGTGTGACCTGAGCTGGCAGCTGTGTCACCTGCCAGCCCTGGGGCGAGGAGCCCAGCATGGCAGGGCAATGGATCCATGCATGGAAACTCCCTGGCTCTCAGGCTTTGCCAAGGGTGGAACTGCCTCCTCAGCCACCTCAGAGAGGTGTCCAGGAGCCATGAGGGGTCCTATAAGGGAATGTCTGTAGCTCAGGGTTGGGTTTCTGGTGTGGAGAAATAACTCACTGGTTGGTCCCTGTTCCCTTCCAGCACTGAGAACACCCCGATGATTGCCGGCCTTGGCCAGGTCAGTTGATGGTTGGGGTGAGTGGTGCAGACCCAGCACAGAGGCAGCCACTTGTGCTCTCTGGTCATCAAAAGGGACAAACATGGGATGTGGGAAGGAGGGTGAACTGGGAAAGTTCCATTGCCAGTCGAAGGAGGTGTTTTGGGGCGCTTGCTGCAGGTTTGCAGCTCTGACAGTCACCTAGCTTGCATGGCACAGGGCACTGAGAGGGGACATGGGACCTGGCACTGGTGGAGCCTGTCTGTGTTGTCAGGCTGCAGAGTTAGTGAGCAAGAACTGGGAGGCATATGAGGCTCATATGCAAGATGTCCGGGATTACCTGGAGGCCACTCTGGAGGTGAGCATATCTAGTCCCTTCCCACAGCCTCAGACTGCAGTGTGTGGGGCCTGGAACAGGGTGGGTATGTCCCTCTGGCCTGGCCCACCCCCTCAAAAGGACAGAGCTGCTTGGAAACCCAGAGAGGTTCACAGCCCTCTGATTTTTCCAGGCCTCCTTCGGAAAGCAGAGGATTCACTTCAACAGTCACTTTAAGGGCTCCAAGCGACTCTGCAATACCTGTAACTTCTCCATCTTGGGCCCAGGCCTTCAAGGTAGCTCTTATCCTACAGCTATCATGTGATGGTTACACAGAGCCAAGCACCTGTGCCTCACAGCACTTGTGGCTGAGACTGGCAGGTGCTTGGTGTGGCTCAGGCAGGGAGGTGAGGCCCTGGAGAGAGCCTTGGCACTGGGAGAGCAGCTCTTGTGTTGCTTGTGCTGCAGGACGAAGGGTGTTGGCTCACTGCAAGGTGCTCCTGGCCAGCGTCGGGGCTGCCTGCCACTCTGAGAAGGGGGATCGGTGAGCAGACAGCTTTTCCAGCTCCTGGATATCTTCCCAGAGGACAGGGGGTTGGGAGGGATGGAGACAGGACAGGGAAAGGAACAGTGGGTGGCTTGGGCAGCATCACCTTTAACAAAGAGGGTACAGAGCTTTCCAGAGCGGCTGAAGGGCTGTGAAGGGGATTATTGCAGGAGACACAGCTGAAACACTCAATTGCTGCTTCAAAGGAGTTTGTCCTCCCAGCTTGGGTGATCCAGCTGAGCTTGGAAGTACGTTTAAGCTCCTGGCACTACCAGAAGAGAGCCTGCCTTGTGTCTGTGTGTGTGCCTGGCTCACCTGCTCCAGCCCTGCTTGGATGTCCAGATAGTTCCTTTAGGGAATATGGGGTCTGTGGGTGCTTTTTGGCCTGGTCTAGAGCCCGAGAGTTGCCAGCCCACAAGGACATGGAACAGGTTCTTCTTAGAAGAGCCAGATCCTCCTGGGCAACAAGCCCAGTGGGATTGAGTGCCCCTGGAAAGCAAACGGGGCTGTGCAGGGAACAGGTGCCCTGGAGTGTATCTGCAGATGTGGTTCCTTCTGTGGCTCGGTGGGGCTCCCTGCTGATGTGTGGCGTTTCCTCGACCTTCCAGTCCAACCTCCTCCTCCTGGCTGTGTTCCAGGCCCTCCCCAGTGCTGCTGAGCTGCGGGATTCCCCCAGAGGTGGCACAGAATGCGCTGCGGCTGACCGTGGGGCGTGGCACCACACGGGCAGATGTGGACAGGGCTGTGCAGGACCTCATGCAGGCTGTGGAGCAGCTGGAGAGGGACCAGGCCTCATAAACGCCTGAATTGCTCCATGGACACCACTCAGGTTCTTGAGGTGGTCCCCTGGATGTGAGCTGCCTGTGCCAGCCTGGGCCTTAGGGGTGGGAGAGGGAGGTTCTGAGGAGGGAGCTTGGCTGCTTTGGGGCCGAGGGAGCTCCAGGGCTTGCCCAGGACACGGCCCCACTGCACAGTGGAGGCTTTTGCGGAGTCCTGTTGTCCAGTACCCCTGGCTTGCCAGATCTGTCTAGCTGGATGCCTGCACATGTATGTGTTGGCATAGAGCTTGAGTTCCTGCAGAGGGACAGGCATGGAAGCCATGGAAAGAGGAGTCTCATGACCTGGTTGCTTTCTACAAAGGAAGCTTTCCTGTTGCCTGAGCAGCCAGAGAAGAAAGATCATCTGCCCCAGAGTGAAATGAGGAATTTATAGAAGCACAGCAGGATTCTGGGCTGGGAACTGCTCTGCCCTAAGCTGTCAAAGGGATTTCTGGCTGGGCAGAGCTTTCTGCCCAGCACTGCTTTGCTTTAATTGCTCCCCTTTTTCTGTCCTTTCTACAGGGGCAGAGCTCCTGTTGCCAACTCCACCTGCTCAAGGAAACTGTTGTTGGGGCAGCTGTGACTGTGCCAGCACCTGAGGGAACCCTGCATGGCCCAGGTGGTCTCTGGCATCAGCAACACTGGAGGACACAAATATCACATGGATCAGGAGCTTTTTCAGCTGGGCTGGCTGATGTCAGGGAGCTTGGTCTCCCTAGGTATTCATAGGAATAAAAGTAAATGCTGCTTCTTTTCACAAGTAAAATGTATTTTCTGTGGGGGAAGCTGGACTGGTTGGAGCCATCTGAGTGATGCCTTTTCCCTCGGAAAATGCTCATATCACAGAACAGAGGCACAGGCAGCTGGAGTGGGAGGTGCCTGCAGAGCCTGGTTGGCACAGAGCCCATGGACGCAGATGCTGGCTTTTCTCTTTAGAATGGCCAGGAGTACTATCTGGACTCATAAAACCCTGGGGCTCTTTGCAAATCTGATGTCTTACTGGAGTTTAGTATCCAAGCACCCTGACTGACAGTCACTGATCCTGCCAGGCTGGTCAATATTACCATGCTGCTTACACCTCCATCTCAAATGAATTCTTTTTTTTTTCTCTCCATTCTTTCCCCTCCCTTGGATAATAGTCAAAACCTCCTTTAGAAAAAATGGTTCCATAGAAAGGATTTTGGTCTGCATCAGGACTAGATCTTTAATCTGTCATGGACCTTACAGTTCCTGGGGACCTGTCACAGCTGTGGCACAACTGGAGATTCAGTTTCCCTGCAAAACATCTGGGCGTCCTGTGTTGTTTCAGCCAGAAATTTAGCCAAAAAGCACAAAGAGCTTTACTGACTTATTTATACACACAGGAAATGCAAGTTTTAGCCACAGAAATTCGGCATTGCTCCATTTAGAATATGACAGCCAAAGCTTAAAAAGCATTACAGAGGAAATGACAATTTGGTTTGACTCTTTTAATGGTTTTGCTGCTCATCTTCCTCCTACCACAGCACACATGAATGAGTCACTTTTGAGTCCCTTTGTATTGCTTTATCCAGAGAAGGTCAAGAAGAGCTTGCCCTGCATTTCAGTGGGCTAGGCTGTGCTGGCTGTGCACCCTGTGTGCTGCTCTTTTGGGTATGACAAAATGGTTGTGTGCAGCAGAACAAATTCACCTGGAATGGGCATTTGGAGATACCAACATTGCTACATCAGCTGAGAAGTGAAATGGTAGAGAGAGGGCCTGGCCACTATGCACAGACACAGGAGCTGAAAGGAGTCACTTCCACATGATCACAGCCAGAATCAGACTTGAAAACTGACATTCATTTAATGGACAAATCCACAATCTCTTGATAATCTTGTCTTCTTAATTCCTTCCAGAAAAGCTTATAACACGCAAGGAAAAAAACACTCGCCAAGATAAGCACTGCCCCAACCACATCACAGGTATGTGGGAAGCTGCGCAGCACAAGGAGCTGCAGGACCATGGCAATGACTATCTCCAGGTGCTGCACAGTGCTCACCAGAGCGGGGTGGAACTTGCCCAGGGCATGGTAGACCCCCAGGAAGGCTGCAGTGGAGCACAGGCAAATGGCAAGGAGATAGCTCCAGGTTTCCCCATCCAGTGGGATGATTGGCTCTTGGAGCAGGAACATGGTGGATGCTCCCCACACTGTTCCTGTCCAGCTGAAAGTGAACAGTGCTGTCCACATGCTGATGTTGTCTTTGATGGACCTGTAGACTATCATGGAGAGGGCAGTGGTCAGACCAGCCATGACAGTCATGGTATAGCCAAAAGCTTCCTTCCAGGTGTTCAGCAAAGAGTTCTCCTCATTAACAATGTGGGGAATCATGACCAGACAAACACCGAACACACTGCCAAGGACAGTGAATATGTCTATATAAGCCATTCCTTCATCTATGAGTAAAAAAGCCAGAATGGCACTGAACACTGTGGTGGTGGCCCTCCACATGATGGTCCCATTGCTGGGGGGCACTATGGAGAAGGAGGTGTAGGCACAGGTGATGGAGATGACGTTGCAGACCCCATAGAGGAACAGCCGGAGCCGGTAGCCTTTGGGGCCGAAGGGAGGCTCATGGTGATAGCACACAGCAGTGAGGGAAAGCACCTGCAGGACCGAGCGGATGAAAATCAGCTCCAGAGATGGCACTTTGGAACGGTCAGAAATTAATCTTGTGATCAGAGCCACACATCCATGAGCCACGGCAGAGCCAAAAAGGACTGCCCATGTTTTCCTGGACTGCAGTACATTTCCTTCATGTAACTGCTGGGATTGTCCAACCTCATCAGGTTTTGGCAGTTGTGCTGGCTTGGTGTCTATTGTACCAAAGAAAGTATTTTCTCTCTTTTTCCCATCATTCAGTAGTCTTCTCTTAGGATTATCCTCCATAAATACTCCAGTATCTTCATTAACATCCTCACATCCCTCTTCTCTTGGCTGGGGATAATGAGAGGTGTATTTCACTGTCACTGTGTTGGGGTGAATTTTCACTCGCTTTTTGACTGGGTATTTTTGGGAAGATGTATCCATTTCCTTAGAGAAATGCCCTGGTCTTAAGGAAAAAAAATGGAGATACACCTTATTTAATGAATAGTGAGAGATTCATTGGGATGTAGGTGCTTTTAGTGCTTACAAGCTATTTTTATCCAAGTACTAGTAGCCTGTTCTTGGTTTTGCTTTAATTTTCCAGAGTTACTGCTAAATACCTTTGATGGCTGGGATCTCCTTTTGGATCTCCTTTTGGATCTCCTTAAAAGTCAACTGTGGCACTTCACTTTAGCCACTAATTTTTAAAATAATATATTGTCATGATGATGATATGCATAATGAATTCTAGTATATTTTAACAAGAAAGTTATCTTGCTAAGCTTTTTACCCTGTAATTATGCATTATTGTTAATGGCTTGCCAGTGTTACAAAATTGCAGAAGAAATTTGACTGGAGGAGGTGACAGAGAGCAACACAAGGAGATAGGGAGCACCCCCGGGCAAGTCAGCAGTTTGCATATGGTTGACAACACATCTTTGAATACAACCGTGGCAGTGTTAAACCCTTCTGTCTTCTCATGAAGGGCCATTTCCCACTACACAAACAGTGCCTGTGATTCCTGCGGGGTGCGGCAGTAGTTTAATTAAGGCAGGGGTACGTCATTGAAATGACTGTTTTCACATCGTCTGTGCAAAGCCTTCCAAGTCAAGAGGCAGCAGGAGCAATGAAACCTTCCCTGCCTTCTTTTCACTCCAGCAAATAAAACCTGTGCAGACCTTACCTGTGACAGAGACATTCGATCCCAAGGCGGAGGAGGAAAACACCTCTTCATCATCTTCGGTGGGCTATCTAGACAGAAACAATAGTTGCTCTCAGGTACCAGCAGAGAAGGTTGCAATCATCTCGGCATGGAAAGTAAAACCCAAGGGAGGCTCAAACCCCAAACCACTTTAGATGGAGAGAAAGCAGTCAGTGGCATCTTGTCAGCGTAAGGTTCCTGCAGCTCGACAACAAGCCAATTCACACTCCCGAGCCTGCCGTGCTGAGCCGTGGTGGGCTGCAGAGGAGAGGGAGCCCAGGAGGACCCATCCTCCTCCTCCGGAGCTCCTCCCCACCGGAGCCGAGCTCTGCCAGGAGCAGCAGCAGCAGCTTGGCCTCTGCGGTGGCACCACAGCACGGGTACAAACAGTCCTTGTCCCCAGGTCCCAGCGGTGCGAGACCACAGCCGCTGGAGAATGGGCTGAGCGGCCGGACAGCAGATTGTCAGGAGAACACAGCTCTAAAGGCAGTGCTAATGTGCGGGCAGTAGTTCATCGCAGAAACTAAAAATACCCTGGCCAGGTTCAGCCTTGGCATTTTCTGTGCCTGTGATCTGTGACAGCCAAGCACTGCCTGTGTCTCCGGCAAATTAATTTACATCAGAATGGGACAATCTGCCTTTTTCCTCACAGGCTGAGTGTTCATTAACCCCCTGCTGCACCCTAACTGAGCTGTAGCCGACTCCCTGCTCTCCTCGTGGGGATGAACAGGAGCGGGGACACGGGCAAGCACCAGTCCCAGCTCCAGAGGAAGCAGCAGCACCAGTTTGGACCTGCACAAGTACCAGGGGCTGAGGACCCTCTCGAGTCCCCCGTCTCTCAGGAGGCCTTGCCCAGCACTGCTGTTCACGTTTTTCTGCAGTAGACCCAGGGCCAGAGCACACCCAGCACATCCTGCATGGTGAAAAGCATTCCAGGGTGTCCAGGGGCTGCTTACTGGGCAAGGAACTTGAGAACGAGCAGATGAACGCCAGGGAGAGTAAACAGAGCTGGGTATCAGCTGTGCTAGCAGGCACTTCAAACAACACATCAACATTTACCAACACCTGCCAGAAATGTGCCCCAGGCTCACCTGCTGCCTTCACTTTTCCTTCAGTTAAATTGTTCATTTCCAAATCTTTTAACATGCAAATGCAAACCGCACGGAGTGAGCCCGGGAAGACAGTGATTTTTCACCTGCACAGCTTTTCCTACCTCGCATTTTCATTGTGTTACAATCCACAGTTTTGTTTGGCAGCCTTAAAAAAATTAAGACTTTCTTGCTTTAAGGCACAACATACTGGATCGTGAATAAAATAAGTGGGGGGAAAAGAAGATAAAAGTGGACAACAGGAATTATTATTTGACAGTAGAGCACTGGGTGAACTCATTCATTTCGTCAAGAAACAGCTGAGTAAAAACGCTGTGACTGTTCCTGAAAACAAAACCAAGATAGGTAATTTGCTACCGTGAGCATACAACGGTAACTTTCTTGCTTCCTGGCTTTTAGATTACATTTTCTTACAATAAATAATTGCAAATTCAACACAACAGTTGTGAATGTGGCACTGGACCCGTGCAATGCGTTCAGGGATCTCTCTGGAGAAAAACAATAGATGATGAGTGTGTAGCTCAAAATGGCTGTTCTGCACTGAGCTGCTCCCTCAGGACTGCTCAGCTGGGAACCAGAACCTTTAGGAGTCTGGAAAGTGGAGGGGCAAACACGTGTGAAAGACAGGAGATAGGAAGTAATAAAGAACAAATAAATAAATTACAGGAATGCTTAGCCCAACATTTTGTTTTCCCAACTAAATACTGAGTGTATGGCAAATGCGGTGCCAACCCTCCCACAGTTCATTTGTTTGTAGTCTTTGGTGACCTTGCTTTTCTTAATCAGTGAGATTTTCCACAGAGACTGAGATTTGGGCATATCCCAGATCCATTATATGTGTCCCTGACACAAATTTAAAATAGACAGAAATCAGCACAGCCTACACAGACAACTTGCTACTTCTTTTTCTGCTCATGCCTTTTGTGGCAATGACATGAACTTATTATCTGGAAACTTAACGTGGCTTATTTGCATTTTCTATTAAAAATACAAGTTGATGTTGAATCAAGTTTAATATGAGGCTGAAGATGAAGCACTATGCAAAATTCTGAAGCTATATTACAAAACAAACATTCCCAATTCAGCCTGGGACACCCATTTAAATGACCAGATCATTGAAATCACTGACTGCAAAGTGTGAACCCTGTTTTCCCTTGGGGGAACAGACAATCACTGTAGATCAAATAAAGGGCACAGATCATTGATGGACTACAAACCATGATTTATTTTGAAATAAAAAACCCGAATACTCCTTCCTTCCCTCAACCCCTGCAATGCTGGTTAGCCCAGGAGAAATAGGTGTTTATCTGCCCCCTGACTGCTAGGGGTGGGAGCCTGAACTCTCCTTCTGTGCCTGAAGGAATATGAAGGCTTTGAGGTCTGGTGATTCTAACCACCAGTCTTGAATAAACTAACAAAAAATACTCTCATATTCTGCCAGATTGGTTAAAATCAGTCAGACTAATGAAGTGTTATGAAAGACTCTGATGTGGCAATTCCAGCCACAGATACGGAGTGAGGAATAAGTCAGCTACCCCTGCGCTCTGAAAGGCCCCTGGGGAAAATCCCCCAATCCTGACCAGATCAGGCTGAAATTACCAGAGAACTGTGAGCAGTCTCTACAGGATAACTACAGACTGACAATTCTCCCTGAAGTTACACAAAGGAAAAGACACACCCACCCCTGGAAATCCACCGAACTGACTGAACTCGTGCCACCTTCACTAAGCACATGTGTACACTGACTTCTTAGCATAGGGGTTTTCTTTTGATTTCTTATCAGGTGCAGGAAAATCTCCTAAAGTCCTGTTTCAGCACCATTAAACCACCTGGAGATTCTTAGGTGTTTCATACTTCAGGCAACTGCACGTGCAAAGGGATCTACACTCATGTGGTGTACGAGTATCTTTTATCTTTTTAGCCAGATTGACATAAACCAATTTGATTAAAACTACGTTCCAAGAAACTCAAGTCTTTATTAAAATTTCATGAATAGCAAAAGGTGTTCAACAAAATGAAGAAGCAATTACATGAAAGGCGTTTTTAGCACTTAAGCATAAGAGCAATCATTATACACAAACCAACAAACCAGTATCGCGTGTCTTCAAGTTAATTGAGTCACATCCAGCAGCACTGCCTCAAGGAAGAGCCAGTACAACCTTCACTGAATACAAATACAAACCCCACACTAAAGTCCCACGAGTTGTCAGTACATTCCTGATAATATTTTGCTACCCCAAAAAACGACCTCTATTTGTGCTAGCTCACTGAAGCAACCTTATTTGATGGGATATGCCTTTAATTCCCCTTGCTTTCTCTATTCTCTTGCTGAATACGGGCTCCATCTGCAGCCGTTCCCATGAAAAAGTACTATTTTCTAATTTCTCCATTCATGCCTGTTGCCTGCTGCAGCTCCTACCTCTGCAGCAGCAGTACTTGAATTAAGTGATTTTGGGAGAAGAGCCACTTTGCCTGCAAACTCCCCATTCCAAAAACTCTTATCTCAACAAACTCCTTCAGACAGCAGTTCCAGGCACAGGCGAAAGAACAGAGAATACATTACCATTGAAATATAGTCCCCTGCAGCACAGGAAACCAGGAAAACAGCCCAGTTAGATGTAAGAAAGGTTTTAAGAGGTACATTACAATGGGCGAAGGACGAGACGGCATCTTCGGTCCACGATAGGAGATGACAGGTCGAGATTAGAGATATCTCGCTCGCTGCTGTGATCCACTCCAAACAATCTGCAGCCCGTGGCAGCCAGCGGTGCGTGCAGGAGGGGACAGTCGCCTGCAAAGCGACCGAGCTCGGGAGCGCCGCGAGGAGGGCGGCACCAATCGCGATGGCAACTGCCGAGAGGGCACCCGTCAGAGGACGCGGGGCGTGTCCATGGGAACCCCGGCAGCGGCTCCAGGAAAGCCCCTCCGAGCAGAAACGGGCGAAGGGCGGTGGTTGCTCGGGCTCGGTCCTCGCCGTGCCGCGCCCTCCGCTCCGACCCCGCTCGGCCCCAGACACATCACTGCCACCGGCCTGGCGCCGCGGGCTGGGGAGGCGCTCCGGCCCAAGCAAGGCCCTCACCCCTGCTCTGTGGCGACAGTCACGATCCTCTTCCCCCGCCCGTGTCCCTGTCCCCCCCGCTTCACTGGGCCCCAGGCTATGCCCCGCCACCGCTCCGTCGTGACAGGCTCCGCCGGTGCCCGCGTCCCCGCCGGCTCTGTCCCGACAGTCGCCCCCCAACTCCCCCCCCACCCGGCGGTGTTGGTGGGCACGCGGCGCACGCGCGGCCATTTCCGCGCGAAAGACGTTTTCCCGCGTTCCGCGCGCGCCGGGGCGGGGCCGCTTCCCCTCGTTCCCGCCCCTTCCTCTCGCGCGCGGGGTCGGGCGCACGCAGTGCGGCGGCGCGGGCGGCAGGGGGCGCTGCGCGCCCGGCGCGTGAGGCGGCTGCGCCGTGGCGGGTCGGAAATGCCGCCAGGTGGCGGTTTAGGATCGCGGCCCCGCTGAGCCCCGCGCGGGCCCCGCCAGCGCCGCCGCCCCGGCCCCGGCCCGCGCCCGCCGGACCCCGCGCGCCGCCGCCGCTCCCGCAGCGCTCCCGGGGCGCTCCCGGGGCGCCGCCGCGGCGCGGCCCGAGGTGAGCGCGGCGCGCGGGGAGGGAGCGCGCGAGAGGCGCCGATCCAAGATGGAGGCGCGAGGGGCGGGGGCAGCGGGGCCGGGGCCGCTCGCTCGCTCGGTCTCCGCGGCGGCCGGGCCGGGAGCGGGCGCTGCCCGTGCGAGGAGAGAGGAGAAGGGGAGGGGAGGGAAGAGGAGGCGGCGCGGGGCGGGGCGGCTCCTGCCGGAGCAACGGGTCCCCCGGGCGCGGCGCTCTTCGCCGCCATCTCATTGTCCCCGCCGGGGCTTTGCCGGGGGCGCGGGGCCGAGCCGGGCCGGCCTCCCCCGCCGCCGGGCCTGTGCCCCGCTCCGGGTGGCGGCGGCCGCGGCGGGCCCGTGGAGGCGACGGGGGATGCTCGGGCGGAGCGGGGGTGGCGCTTCCGCCGCGCGGGGCTCGGTGGCGGCGGCCCCCGGCCGGCTCCGGGCGGCGGCGGAGGAGGGAAAGTTCCGGGGGCCGGTGGGCGGCCCGACCCGCCTTTGGCCCGGCCCGGCCCGCGGGAGCGCCCGGGCCTCCCGAGCGCCTGGCCGGAATCCAGGGGGGCCAGGCCGGGGTGCAGCCCTGGAGCTGGGGACCCTCGCCCGCCGCTCCTGTTGCTCATCCCCGAGTTTCCAGTGCGGTGGCACCGGGGCGAGCGGCCGCCCCTTGGCTGGCCCGGGGGACGGAACCGTGTCACGCACTCGTGGGGTTGCCCCGGGCTTTAAATGGGAGAAGCAGCGCGCTGAGCACCGGGGGTGGCGGGGCCGGAGTCGGGATCCCGGGATCCATGGCTCCGGGAACAGCCAAGTGCAGGCAGTGCCCTATGGCTGGTGCTGGGAGTGGGGGAGAGGCACAAAACCAGGCTGGGGTCCTGCGCTGTTGGGCTCAAACATAGCAAAGATTGTGCTTGGAGTAGTGTAAGGCTTCGGTGGTGGGTGCTGGTCACTTGATACCTGGCCCATCCTGGGAAGTGGTGGACAGCCGCGCTCTGCTTCCCTTGTCTTCCTGGGATGGAACAGGGAGTGTGAACAGTGGTTGGGAGGAAGCACGACTTGGGAGAAAGAAAACAGTTGTAGTATCCATGGAGCAACTTAAAGGGACATAACTGCCAATACCAGTGTCAAAAAACTTAGTTTCTTGGAAGACAGTGTGAGTTTAATTGAATTGCGCTGCTTTGTAAGTATTATTTCAGTTGCATTTCACACAATTCTGTAGCTGCGCTGTTAGTCTAGTGATAGCATCTATTGCTGAGGTTGTTAAAGGAATGAAAAACCTTCTCCAGGTCACACCAGCAATGCAACCGTTCTTAAACTGTGTCCTATGTTTGGTGGGATGGATGACATTAACGTCTGGGTTCAGTAACTTTTCCATGTTATTACTGCTGAAAAAGGAGTGGGGTGAGAGAAGAATCAATGCAGATTCTTTGGATTCAAAGCAGTTTGGTCTTGCCCAGTGCTATAGCATGGTTGTTTGATGGGTGTTTGTACAGTATAACCCATCCACCAATGAAGAAATCACGGCCACAAAGCAGTGTGCAGATTGTCTGTCAAAAGGTGTTCTGACCATGTGAAAAAGTTCTTCCTGTTAAAGAATTAGAAGCCAGCTTATTTTTTATTTGGTTGTTGTATTTTCCCCCCCTTTTTTCTGACTCAACTGTGATGACTTTTTGTTGGAAAGCCTGAGAAAATACACATAGGGGTGCAGTGGGTTTTGAAGTGACACGCTAACCCGTGATGTAGCAGGATTTCCTTGTGAGCAGGAGCAAGGGGTTGACTTCAGGACTATGATTAATCTGAGAGGATGCAATTTTTACTGGCTGCTCTACAGAGAGTGTGCAGTTGAAATTATATGTTGCTGCTGCTGCTGGACGTACGGATTTACACCAGTGAGAGTGGGTAGAAGGGACCCGAGCTTTTCTGAAGCTGGGTGGACAATTCGTGCCAGTTCTGAAGGTTCAGAGCACTTCATCCATCTAGAGCCCCTGTGTCTAGAGGACTGCAGTCCACAGCCTCTGGTCCTTCCTAACATTTTACTACATGCTGGAGTTGGCTAAGTTCACTGAGGGACAGCATTTCTGGTCAAATGTCCTCACCCAGTATGCTGTGGTCTGAAGTTGTGAGGGTAGCTGAAACTCTGCTACTGGAGACTGGGGTCTCTGAGCTTGTCAGCTCCTGTCCCTGCCCCTAGCCTGCCCTTCATATTGTGCAGACTTGTATGTGACTTCTGCAACTGCAGTGCACCTTTTGAGAGTTGAGAAGGTTTGTGAACAATATTATAGGTAATATTTGGATGCACTGACAAAATTGGGGTAGTCAGAAGCTCAGTAAGTGAATATTTTTCATTTGAAAGAAGAAAATGTACCTCGAGTTTGCGCTGGTGACTGTGGAATCTCTCATTTCTTTCCCTCGGTTGTAAAGACATGCTCTGGTACAAGTCAGCTAAATACTGGTAATTTAAATAACGTTTTAGTGGGCAAGTGAGCCCCATAGAAGTCTAAGGATGCAGTGAGAGAAATGCTAGTTGTGATGACTTTCTAAGAAGAGTCCTTTTACTGGGATGAGAACATGCTTTACAGTAATATTGTGGTTTGTTTTCTGGTGACATGCAAAAAAGCCTCTCATACCCCACCCTGCTGAGAGTTCCAGAATACCAGATCTGTAGTTACCACAAGACATACTGAAAAAGGCAGACTCTACTGAAGTTGTGCCGGGATGTTAAAGCCAGAATTGAGATGCAGCACTGCTGAATGGGTGATCGGCCTCTCTGGGATCTTCTGTGCTGCACCTTGGAGTTTTGGGATTGGGCTCTGGCTTCTGGTTCTTGGAGTCAAACCCAAACGGTGATGCTGAATCTGCTGCCGAGATAAGGAAGTGCCTTATCCAAATCTGCTGTATTGATTTGAGGACTTAAAATGCCAGCCCACGTCTGCAAGATATTTCCTGCTTTCTTTATAAAGTTTAGGGGATTTACTTGTAGTCACTCTCATTAATCAGTGGAACTGTGAAACTCCAATTGCAGATTGTCATCTCTCACTTGCAGTGCCACTGTATCTGCTCATTTGGCTAAAACCAGAAAGGAGTAGGGTTGGTTTCTGTTCTTGGAGAAGAAGGGGAAATCCTACAAAGTTTGAGTTCATGAGCAACTAATCGTTTTGTTGTTTCTACCCAGAGCATCCAGGGATATGCAGTATTTTGCTTTTCCATGCTGATGTAGTTTTGTTGGTTTGGGTGTTTAGTATGTGATCAGAATACAGAAACCTAATCCTGTGTTTACTTAGAAAAGATGTAGTTTAGAGAGTGTTACTATGACCTCTTGCAACTTTTCAATCTGAAAATACACTTTTGAAACTAAATGTTGTTTTGTTAAGGTGCACTCTGATTTTTTTTGAAGGCAGACCTCACCTTCAGCTTGCTGAAAGAGCTGAAGGGAAGGAACTGCAGAGGGAATCTTGTCCTTAGCTGTGATTTTGTAGTGACTTGCTAATTTGATTTCTGACATGTCCTATTGGTGTCTGACTGTAGGCAATGGTTGCAGCACTTTGCAGCTCGTGTGTCACTGTGAGAGAATACCCAGGAACTGGGGTGCTCCTGGCTTTGCCAGCTTTGCCACATTTCCTTGTTTGCATCCCTGCAGGCATTTTATAGTTTAGAAAATGCTTTCTAATAAAAACAGTGTGCTTGAGATAGCAGGATGCCTCTGATGAGAGATCCACCGGGGCTCAAAGAGTGACACCTATGTCCTGTTCTGAACTGTAGTTATGACATGAACTTGGTAACTCTGCCTTAATTTTGGAATATCTGGGGAGAAAAATGTCTGTTTATAAATGAAAGTAATTCCCTATGAAGTACAAGTATTGTACTTTTTTGCAGATACTGAAAAGCAGAAGGCTTTTCATGCCTTCAGGCCCCTGACTTAGGTAGGTGCTGCTCTCTGTGCCCAGAGCTGGGAGCACTGGCTGCCCAAAGGTACCAGCACCAGTCCCTGCCCTGCTGCTCATCCTGCCCAGGGGGGAACTGGGTCTTAAAAGACACAAAAAGGCTGCACATGGTGTGGTGGGACAGGCTCTCAGCCACTGTTGTCAGTGTTATCAGACATGAGAGCTTTGTGGAAGTGTATTGTGAGTCACACAGTTATTAATTGTTTATTTTAGAATTAGGAGCAGGAGGTGGAATTCTTAAGCCTGTCCCCCTTCAGCTGAAGGGTAGGTTGTTTTAGGTACTTCCCAGAAGTAATGTTTTACTGGAAAGCAGTGTGAGGGAACATCCAGCCAACTGTGTTCCTTGCTGTGCAAGGTTTCAGCAGCGGATATGTTATTTATTCTATAAATAAATCCAGTGAGTTTGTATTCTGTAACTCTACAAATAGCAGGCTTGTATTATATTGGCAGGTTAGCTGAATGAAAACAGCATTGACAGATTGTTCAGCACTTAGGAAAAATATATTTCTTTGTAGAGTTATTTAGAGATTATCCTGTGTATAAGGAATGTTTCTAAATTTCAACTATTTTTCTACAATAAAATAATAAAAATCAAAACAATTCATCTTGGATACATTTTTTCCATACTAAAGCATACCATGTGGAGGTGTTTCTTGAAACCAAAATAATATAACAAGCTGAGTATCTGCACTCCCCCACGTGAGGGTTTCTCTCCTTTTCGGGTTAGAATCCCCAAGGACCTGGAAGATACCAACATGTTTGTGTTTATAAGTGGAAAATGAAACTTCATTTGCGAATGGGTAATGAATTCCACCTTAAATGCATGCTGAGTGTGCCAGTTTTGCATTGTTAATTTCGAGATCTGTTCATTAAGACCACATGAGCTGGTTGCTGCCAGTGGAATTGCACAAGATGGTTGAGCTGCTCTGCCAGCCTGCCTCAGCTGAGAGGAATATGTGTCTCTCCACAGCTGTACAGCTCTCCCTTCCCTTTGTGCTGATGCTGCCTTGACCTTCCCTGGAGCTGAATTCCCTACCTGGCCAACTCCTCTGCTTGGGAGTGAGGTTTTTCTGCTCAGTGAGTGAACGGAGTCAGGCTGTCAGAGTCAGGAGTTGATAGAGGTGATGCAAGGTCAGTGGCAGGAGTACTTTTGGAGAAAATGCTCCTGGAAATGGGGATCCTTCCACTGGGAGATTCACATTGACTCAGCTGTTTGTGCCTGTGCTATGTGTGGATGTTCAGCATGGAGCCCATTGCTCTGCATAAAGTTGGGGCTCCTTGGGTAGCTCTTACCTTCACTGAATGGCCCCTGCCAGCTCTGCTGGCTGCAGCCTCTGTTCTTCCATACCAGAGTAGTCTGGTGCCATCAGCACATTGTTGGCATTCTTTTCTAGATGGAAGAGAGTGCCAGTCTGGCCTCCAGCTCACACTCACAGGATTGTGGGGTTGTTTGGGTTGGCAGGGACCTTACAGATCATCTTGTTCCACGCCCTCAGAAGGGGACACCTTCTGCTCCAAGCCCTGTGTTCCTGTGGGACTCCCCTGGGGACCATCCTGTGTTGTCAGAGATGACCACTTGGTTTGCTCTTTGTCTCCTGTCTCTTCACCAGGTAACACGTCCATGCAAGGCCTGTTGTTGCCATGGCAGCTTAATTTCTTTAAGGGTCTTTTCTGAAGAATCTTGTTAAATATCTCTTGGAAATTAGAGCAGACTTTTTCAAGTATGGTCCATTGGTGTAAGGGAGGGCCTGTGAGAAATCCTGTAGATTTGTGGAACTTGACTTTCCTATACAAAAGGAAGGTTGATTTCCCTGTGTAAATGCTGTAGTTTATTTACTTGCCTGCAGATCTATTTTCTAGAATGGGTTCTACTGAATTAGGCTCACTAGACTGTAACAGAGTGTTAGGTGAGAGAGCGGACATAACTATAAATTGTGCTCAAGTGTAAGCACTGCTTCAAGCAATAGAATTTTATTTTGGAGGCTGTTTTTTTTTCTGGTTCACTTATGTGCCTTCTTTGATAGTTTTGTTTTTCCCATATCCTCACTTTAATAGGATGTTGCTTTTGAGAGAGGAATTAAACATCTCTCTTCTAAGAAATTAATATTTTTGACAATAGAGAGGTACTTATATATTCTGGGATCTCTGTTTTTCTGAGTTCAGTGGAAATTGGTCCATGCACTGATACTTACTGATAGTGGAGATGGAGAAAAGGACAGAGAGAAGGATATATACACACAGTACTCTCCTGTAGGCCTGTTCCTGTTGGCTACTGGACTTAAAGAAACCCAAACAAATGGTTGCAGTGGTGCTGTAAAACAGATAATTTGGCACAGGCAGTAGAAATCAGCACTGCACAGATCATCCTTGCACACAGAGCTGAGATTGGAGGGGCTGCTTCCCTTTGGCTGCTTCCAGACTGTGGTCAGCCATCTGTAACCTTTGTGCCCTGTACAAAGTGCTTGAGGAATGGCAGTGAGAGTGGAGAAGGGGAGCTCCAGTGGTAAGGAGGAAAGCTCTTCCCCAGACTTGGCCACAGTTTTGGGTACTCTGCCCTTTGAGTCTCAGATCCTGGCTTGTTTATTCTTCATCTCCTTTCGGTTACACCATCCCAGTGTTTCCCTTAAGTTGTTTGATGCTTTTTCTATTTTAGCACTAGCTGATCTGCTTGTATTTGCATAAATCAAATAGAATTCACCTATAATGTGTCCTTTTTCCTTTCCCATCCTCTGAGAAGGATCAGTGTAGCTTATCAGAAGGAATGGCATAATTTCTGTGGGTTTGTACATCTCTTTTGTTTCCCTAGTCAGAGAAGTGATTTCTTTTTCTTTTTTTTTTAATATCTTTTGTTTCTGTAACCTCCCTTCTCAACAGTTTTCCCTGACAAAGCAATAAAATGGAGCTGAAATCTAATGCCTCTTTCAAAATGGTCTAGGGAAGTTTTGAATACTAATTATTGTGCTGTTGTACAAGATGTTGGACATGCTCAGAACCTGGAGGGGTGTGTTTCAATACTGAACTGTTACACTTGGTTTTCTTCCCAAAAGGAACCAGAAAAGCTGCTTGTTTTTGCTTTGCAAAGGAAAGTTTTTACACACTCAAGTTTATGTTGGTGGAATTATAACCCACCAGCATCAAGGACAGAAAGTGCTGGTGTGGGGGTTTATGTAAATCCTGTTACCTGACTGGGTAATGAATTGGGAATTTCTTGTCTCTGAGGTAAATGTTGTGAATGCCAGAGCCATTAGAGCTAGGAGGACAAGCCTTTTTCATTGGTTTGCCTTACTTTTCTGATTTATCAGTTGCTGGTTGTTGGTGTCCCGGTGGAAAGTTGAGAAGGAAAGACAAGGGCTAAGAGATGAAGCCTGAAGGATAAGAACCAAGGGAAGTAAAGTGTCACATTTGAGGGGTGGAGGGAGGAATTGTCACTTGTAGCTGCCATTATTTCCTGGATGAAACAAAAGATTCTTTCCCTGGGCAAATGTATTGTTACAAAACTGCTAAGACTTGAATGTGTATCCTTTTCTAAACTTTCAGAATATTTTCTTAGTGATCTCTATCACTGAGGATTGCCAGGCCTTTTGCAAGGGTGTGCCACTTAGCAGCATCATCCAAAGCATTTGTGCAGGACTGGGAGCCCCTGTGCAATGGCAGGAGGTACCCACCAGCATTTTCTGCAGTAAATTCTGAGCTATTGGCAGGGTACGTCATTGACAGAGTTTTATTGTGAAATACACAGTTGAGAATAACCTTTCAGATCTTCCTCACCCATAAATATTTGGCAGTCAGCTCCTTTGTTGTCTGTCCCTCGAACAACTTCCTTGACCTAAAGTCACGCTTTGATAAGACCCACATCCAGGGTTGAGCTATTGTGTCTGCCTCTGTCCTGAAGGCCACGTGTTGCTCCTCTTTGTAACTCGTGCTTGCATTCATGCCGGTGTCAAAAAGATAATGACTTTGTGTGGCAGTGGTCACAAAAAGCATTCAGCATATGGGACGGTCAGCTCTGATTTGTAGTTCCCCAATTCTGCTCTCTCAGGCCTGGTAAATGACAAGTAGGACCACTGTGAAGTGTCACAAATAACTGTGCTGCTGGAATCCTGAGCCTGTGTGCAGATTCACTGGTACTGACAGATGAGAGCCTGACACAGGGAAGAGCTTGTGGAACAATTACATAATTAAAGAACATGAGAGTGTACAAAACCAGTAACTTCCTGCTCTTCAGAAGAAATCAATTCATGAAGAGCTCTCTTTGCACCAAAGGAGGCATCGGGGGTGAGCAGAACAGGCCGTTCCTGGCATGTGATGGGGGCAGCTGGTGGAGAAAGTGGTGTTGTGCAAAGCGACTGCAGCTCCTGCAGCTCCTCAAGTAGTTTGTTTTATATACGTGTGTAAGAAAGAGATGTCCTTTTTAATCTCTGGTCAGGCTGTTGCTGGTGTTGCTGGCATGCCAGGCTGTTTGAGGGAAGACCCAAGAGCAGCACGAGTGTCTTGAGGCAGTGTAGGAACTGTCCTGCCCTTCCTGCAGCTCCTGCGTCTGATGTTGCAGTCAGAGTCCCTGAAATGGGACTTTGGATGGGAAGACAAAAAGCTATGGGGAAGGAAGGGAAGAACATGCTGGTAGAAGGCTAGAAATGATCTGAATATCATCGTATATTTACCACATTTGCCTATTAATAACCAACAATGAACAGAAATTTAATAACAAGACTGCCTCATTTGTATTATTTTTCCTTAGCTGTAAGCTCAGGCAGTTTGGGACTTGGTTGCTGGGGATTTTTTTTTTAATCCTCAAGGGGAATGTTGGTTTTTCCTTTGTTATAGATGGCTCAGATGAGCACGCCTGTGGTTGAGATGAGTATTGTTAGGCAGTTACTCCCATCTTGTTTCAAATAACACATGCCTCTGACAAATCAACTGTCCGGACTGGAAATTCCCGTGTTAAGTTTTTAGCTGCAGATTGGTTATTTTTGTGGTGTTCCAAGAAAATTTATTCAAACTGACTTTTGAATATGAGTTTAAGGTGGGGTAGTTTTTTTTGGTTTTGTGTTTTTGTTTTTTTGGTGGGTTGTTTGTTTTTTTCTGTTTGTTTGAATGGTTTTTTGTTTTGGTTTGGTTTTTTTAGGTATGGTAAATGTATTCTTTTTCTAAGGATTTCAGTGGGAAATACCTGCTGAGTTTTCATGCTTTAGGGTAAAGGCTTATGGCTTTAATGAGATTTTTTTTCTTAGTTGTTGAAAAAAAAATCTACATTGTTGATCATTTTATAATTGTTTGCAAAATAGTAAGTGGTGTCTTGGTTTGACTCATATCTGTTTCTTGCAGATTTTGTAGTTGTGCAGGTTTTACATTAGGAGCAGGTTGCATGTGTCACACTGAGAGTAACCTTCACTGCATCCTCCCAGCTCTGGGCAGGACAGGAGTTTGACAGACATCAGTCTGCTACTTGTGAACAAAAGCCGTGCCTGAACACCAGGCTGTGTGAGGCATAACTGCCCAAGTTTGGAAACCAGGCTTTGATTTTTCATGAAGTTGCCAAAAGATGGATCTTGTCAGTTGGGTGTCTTTTGTGCTGTACCCTTGTTTCCTCCAAAGCAGGTGAGTTACTGAGGGCTCAGATAAGGAACAAATGTCTTTCCTAACTTTATTTAGGAGAGAACACTTATTTTGGATGAAATCTCCCAAGGGAACTTGAAGAGACACCGCATGAGAAGATCAGTAGACCCAGCAGGATACAACAACATTGGGCAGTTTGGAATGTCATAGTGGAATATGAAATAAGGGAGCAAAGTCATATGCTTTTAACCTGGCCAAGAGTGACTGGTGTTGGTGCTCAGAGAGCATTCTGAGGGTGCACAGAAGGGTGCACATACAGAGTGTCTCAGTTTGGCTGCAGTCCCAGCTGCAAGGTTCCTTTCTTGAGAGCTCTTTGGTCACTTTGTCCTGTGAGTTCCATGCTCTCACCTCTGGAACCCAGTGGCTCTAATATAATTTTCCCCCTTAATTTTACACGTCCTGATCATATGTGATGGGAAAAATTGGCACCTCCCTGCCCCCATCTTGTTCTTTTCCTTGCAATATTTTTCCCTTACTATGCAGCTGATAAGAATTTTCCTGTATTACTAGCAGAGATTTACCTTGCAGTATGATTTCTTGAAGACCACTACCCAAAATGTTGCAGTGGTTTATAGTTTCCTATAAAACCTGCTCTTTCCTAATTCTGCTCTGGCTTACAAGCAGAAGTTTTCTGTTATTTAGTCCTATAGTTATTTTCCTTTAAGAAAAGTAGCTCACTTTTGAAAAATTGCAAAGTGTTTATCATTTACACATCTCCATCCTCTAACTGTAATGTGCTGTGTTGTGAGAATAGATGCTAGAAATGCTTTTACTGTTGTGGTTTTATTTAATAAAAGGGCTGGTATTGGAGTGTGTTTTTCTCTTAATTATTTTATATGAAATTTTTTCACTGATTTGTTTTGTGCATTGCTGGAATCTCTAGGTTCATAACTCTTTAAGTTCAAAATCATCTCGCTTTTACAGCCACTAAAGGATATTAAAGCTGTAGACCTCTGTCCAGCCTTGTGTTTTACTGGAACAATGGATTTGTACTAGGATGGTTATTTATTTACTTTTACTTTTGTGGCTCTTCCTGGGCTTTCTTTCTGGGAGAATACTGAAAAAAAAAAACAAAACAATGGAGAGAGAGATTGAGTTAATCCCTTTGTCTGTCTTGGGGTGCAACGATTTACAATATTCTAGAACAGCTGCTTGTCTAATCTCTTAGTTGCTAGAAATTTCTCTGCCTTTCCTAAGCATCTTATTCCACTGCTATCTATTCTTACTGACTTTTTGTTTTCCAGTGTTTAACTGACACATTTTGCAGTTAAGTTTTGGTGTTTATTTCATCATAGTGAGCTATTTCTGGTGTACCTCAATGTTCATGAGCTGTTTTTTTTTCTTTTTTTTCCCTTGAGCTCTAGCACAAATTGTGTCTTTGAGTTTCTCAGTGTTTCCTCCTACCTCTGGTTTTCTTGTCTTCTAACCCAGCTTACTGCTTTGTAGACTCTCTCCTGTCAGTTCATATCTTGAAGCCCGGACACCCAAACTGGGCGTTCTGTTCTGGTGCTGATGATTTAGTGGTGCAAGGTGGATTGTTCTTCATTTATTTCTTTATTGTGACAAGCTCTTCGCAAGAGTTCCTTGCTCTTCCCTCATCCTTTTGCTTGTTACCATTCATGGAAGGCTTTGCAGGCCATCCCAGAAGCTGAGACTCTGCCTTAGCCTGTGTTTGGGTGTCTGGAGTCACTCTGGATTTCTGTCACTGAGAGGCACGGTCACCTTTGTCACAAAGGGAGGGACGGAAGCCGCATGGGGAGCGATTGTAACTAGTGAAACAAATGGGTATTGGCCCGTGACAGGGACAGCTTCCCCTGTGTGGTTAGCACGGGCTACAGCACAAGCACAGGCTCAGTCCTTGGCTGAGATGGCACCAGAGAGGAGCCCAGGCTCCTGCTCAGTGTGAGGATGCTGCTGGCTGATGCAGTTGTCTGTGCTGTCATTTGATTAGCTGCAGTCTTCAATATTCATGAAGAGCACTGAAGAAAGAGACTGCCTTGTTTGTTCAGCATCAAGCTGTTGGAAGTATACATGGAACGTTGGTTTCTCCACGTCCTTTGATTTTAAATGCTGCTTTTTTGTTATTATAAAATAGTACAAGTCTTCGTGACAACTTTGACAATATGGATAGAAGACTTGGGGATATTTTGTGGTAACAGTATAATAGCAACTGTCAGAGAAAAAACTGGGAAAGAAAAATTAAAAGATGCTAAAAAAGTGAAAAAGGCATTAATTTAATTTGAATGTAATAATGTGTGTTTCACAGACTTACCCTAAAGTTTTCCTAGGAAACAGCTTCTTCCAGCAGGGACAGCATTTGCAGCTTTTGTTTTTTCCAAACTGTAGGTACATTTTTGTACCAAGTAGAGATGTTTTGAGCTGTGAAACCAGTCTTCTAGTTATGACATCATTAGCAACATCTATTTATTGTGTATTTGAATGCTGGATTCCTCATATTACAGCATTTGTCTCCTGTCTGTTTATAATCTTCAGGGAATAGCTTCAGACAGATCTCCTTTGGTGCTCTATTGTTTTAAGTGCATGATGATTTGAAACTTGGATTTCACTCCTTGTTTGCTTATTTTGAAACTGCCTTTTGCTGTGTTTTACAAGCTAATTTGTCATGGGACTATATTGGTAAAGATGGGATGAAAATTAAAAACAGATTAATTTATAAGTAAATAAATTGAACTAGGTTGTACCTTTTAGGCTTTACTGAATTTTGTTCAGTTAGGAGCTTTATATTGCTAAACATACCTATTTTTTTAGTGCTTTTTTTGTCCTCAGTTAGTGCTTTTCCACCTCTTTTTTTTTTAGGTGACAGGCTATCACCTTTGTTGCCCTCCTGTCACCCCCAAATGTCTGATTTTGACTGATGAGCCTCTGTCCCCTCGAGCATTGTTGCTGCTTCCTCAGAGTGCAGCAGGAGATGAGTGACTGCTCAAGGAACCTGGCTAGTTCTCTGGGAGTGTGGTTCTTCCCTATCATTGCAGCTGGGAGGCCATCAGCCCTTTTTTTTTTTTCTAGTGTATCTCCCAGGAAAGCTCATCTCCATGATTACATCACTTATCTTACCAATATATCTCCCTTTTTAATAGACTAGGAAGAGCCTTGCCATCAATCTCTTACTTTACCTTCTAATAGCCCTCAAAAATACAAGGGGAAAAAGGCAACTGCTCTTGGATCTCTCGAGACTTTGGCACTGTATGTATAAGGAGCTTGAGCTTTAAATGCTTAAATGAAAATCCATTCAGTCTTAGGATGTTTTTCTCCCTGGTTACATCCATGTAGTTCACAATTCTTGCAGTTTCTTTTCTGCTCTGTTTTCTGTAGACTGAAATGTTTTTAAGAATCCTTTCCTTGATCAAGCTCCAAAACTGTTCCTGCCCCTTGTCTTCACAGTGGCTGTATCTAAGTTCTTGATTAACAGACTCAACAGTTTAGTGTTAAAATGAGAAAAAGTTTGTGCTGTTTTATCACAACCTTGTAATTCTCCCTTACCTGAATTAAAGTAAGAATTTTTTTAAAAAGAAAACACTACAACAGACCAAAACAACAGCCAGTGGGAAGGGGAAGCTAAAGGACTAAATATGGGGTGTAACAGCTCACAGGAGAGTTTCTTGCTTCTCACAGCCAAGAACAGGGTTGGGTGTCAAGAGCAGGAATCTCACCAGCCACTTGACAGTGATTTGTCCCTAAAATCATCTTTGCTTAGGAACTTTTTGATGTTAAAGTTTCATTTTCTCCCTGTAACTTGGGGGCTCTGCTTAGAAAACAGGTGATAGACTTCAAGTGTTCATTTCAGTCTTACCTTGCTCTTGTAATGTCAATTTTTAAGGAAACTATCTCATGTTTGCAAGTCAGTATTTAACTACTGTGCTAATTGTTTTCTCTTCCATCTCTCTGTAATGGGGTTTAATTTTATCCAAGTCTTCATCACTCTGGGAGTTTGCAAGCAGATTAGAAATTAAATCATAGAGAACAAGCAATAATAAATACCCTTTAAAGTGTTAATTTTTAAATAATACAAAGAACTGTAAAACTTATCCTGTTAAAAATTACACTCTGAAATGGGTACCGTTTTTCTGGTGAACTGAAATCTCACTATGTTTTCTTTATTGTTCCTTTGGCAATTAATCTTATAACCCATTCTCTCAGATCATTCTTCTGGTGTTTTAGTAAGGTCAGCAGCTACTCTAAATGGCAGCCTTTTTTCAAATGTGGCTGCCAAATTGCATTTTCATCTCAGAGAAATGTCTCCTGTCTGCAAAGAACACATGGACACTCCTGTTACAGAAACATTAGCTGTTCCATCTCTGCTCACTGTCTTCATGTATCAGTGCTGTCTCTGGGGAATAATTGAAAACTTGTGGAAGAGGCTTTTGTGCCCATTGGTAAGGAACCCATGAAACTTTTTATAGCTTAAAAGACAAAAATTTCTCAGCATTATCTAGGAATTCTGGAGAGATGTTTTTAGCTTCAGTGTGTGAATTTTGCTGAAACTAATGACTCTTATTTTGCATTCTGTTAACATGCCGAGTATCTCTGGAACTGCAAGATGGCTGTACTGACTGCAGTTAATATGTGAATAAAACATACAATATTACATAATATTCTTTTAAATATATATATATATACACTATATAAAATGAATAAAACATGAAAGTATTGAGGAGTTCCCTGAATTCTGACTGCAAAAGAAGGTTCAAGGTTTGGGAGTGCTCAGGGCTGGGTTTTGCTCGTGCTGTAGGTTCACAGAGCTGGCACTGAAACAGGTTGGTCTTTACAAGTGCAGTACCCACAGGTTGTCTTAGACATGATATTCAGGCTCTGTGTTGTCTCACATCTGCTCATGGTGCTCTGTCTATAAGGTCGCATCCTTCTTCCAGTTCTGGTTTTGAATGGTACCTATAGAAATAAGAAGTTGTGGACAGGATTTGAAATTTTTTTTTTTTTTTTTAAGTTGAAGACTATAAGAGGAAAAATCCATAGGCGTAAAAGCCTCAAAACACATTCAAGGCTGGAGATTTTGCTCCACATAGTGTTAGGGAATTACCTGTGAATTCTCTGGGAGTTCTATATTCAGGACTTTCTGTACTTAGGAAGGATGTGTGATTTTCAGCATGTATCTTTTAGGATGCTGAATACCTGCTCTAAGTGCACTGTGCAGTCCAAGTTTCAGCCTGCAGGTAAGACAGGTGCATTCCATAGCAAATGCACAAATAATTCCCCATGTGGAGGAATAAGCCTAAATGCATTAGCTTAAAAAGATAATTTTTCCTCTCCTTTTCTCTCCTTGACAGTATTTAGACCAGAGCATTTTTGATAAAGAAATTAAAAAAATTGGTGCTGGGAGTTACACTAGAGTTGCACTGCTTTTTGAGCTCCATTTCCTCTTGTGTTTCCTCTCCCAGCCAGGGTTGGGAAGGCCAGTTAGCAATCCTGCAGTGATGTGCTCCTTCCCAATTGCCTGGGGGGCCTGGGGTAGACTGACAATGTGTTTTGCCATAGATTTTACAAATACACATTAAAGCAGCATATCCTGCTTGAAACCCATTATTTAGAAAGCGAAGTGTGACAGGGACAGGAGAACATGGTAATCACAGCAGAACAGGCCAGGCTGAGGTAGAGAATAAGAGGTGGGATTGCTCTTTTCTGTTGGTCATGGGCTGGAAATCGATTAGTGTTGGACTTGAAATATGTAATTAATGATGAAAAGAGCCACTGGCAATTTGGGGTGTATTGAATATGAGCTGTGTAATGAAGTAGGGAGGTGAGCTCAACCACTTTAAATGGGAGAACCTGACATATCTGTAATATTAAAAATCTGTCTTAGTGTTAGAAAACTGAAGTGTTAGAGTCCTCAGTAATTTATAGTACTGGCATTAAAAATCTGAAGGAGCTAATTATGGGTATTAAAACAGCTGCAATAAAAATCGGACATTGAAAGTTTATAGAAGTGCTAAGCAGTAATTAAGGATGCTATTTTAATATATACAATTTATTAAAGTTGAGCAAAGAAAAATCCTCATTAGCTCGCAAGGTAAAGTGTAGAAAGAGAAATCTGCTTTTAAATTCTTATTGTCTCTTACTGGATTTAGTTGAATAACTAAGAAACATGAAACTAGACTATCCTCATCTCATATACAGTATAATTTGAGATATTCCCATGTCCTTACTAAAATTGGCGAAGATAGTCCTTTGCATGCTCTAACTATACCTCAGTTGATAGGGGATTAGAGACTAAGTTGTGACTTTTTTTCCTACTCTGTATTTTCTGTGAGTTTTCTATTTTAGAGCTTCTGCGATCACAGTTGAAATAAAAGCTATACTTTTACGCTTAATCAAGCAGCTTCCTCATTTTTAGCTGGTGAAATATTTTTGGCACCCTTTTCTCAATCTGACCTTGCTGGGCTACTACTGCTGGGAGAATGGCACCCTGAAGAAAAGGAAGAAAGCTCTGCTTACAGCTGGCTCTTGGATGACCCTTTTGGTGCTGCAATCTCTTCATGGACAGTCAAGAGAAAATCCAGACAAACTCCCTGTCAACCTGCAGGCCTTTGGATAAGCTCAAACAGTAGCCAGGGAGCTCCTGGGAAATGGGAGAAAGCTCTTTGGCAAAAAGTTTACAAAGTCACACCAATTTCTTCTGGAGTTCAGCAGAGGCTTAATGGATATTGAGTTGTCACCTGGAATGGTGCTTTTCCAAGAGAGATGACCATTGCCTGTGTTCTTGAGCCATCCACCTTCTCCCCTTCCAGACAGGTAATGGTACATTAGTGGCACTCAGTTGGATTAAGTGCTAGTTTAGACTGGATGTGATTAAATAAATAGAATGGGGCCTTTCAGTTTGCCACCAACTTGTTTTTTAACTGCTTTCCACTGGGGACAATCAGAATTACCAAATGTGCCCCTTTCTGCTAAAATTTTGGTGGTGTTTCTTCAGCATGTGCTTTTACCATTCATAGTTTGGGCAATGGCAGATTTGAAGATTCAGGCTAAATCCTTTGGGACAGGGAGACATGCAGAGCTCACTTTTAAACTATGTTTATTGATGAGTAACCTGTTCATTGATACCTGGATTTGTTGATGAATAATCTTTGATTAGCACCAGCATCATTGACTTCTAATGAACATCATTACCTTTCTCTAGGAACACAGGTTTTGTGTTGAATTCTGGCTGTTCTGTGCCTCCCCTAAGTGGAGTTTGAGCATGTCCAGCCAACTCTTTTTGAAACCCAAAATAGAATTACTATCTTGTGTGTCACTGAACAAATAATTCTGGAAACATTTTCATTTGCTCTTTTGCTCTAAGTTTTACACACACTGCATTTTCTTTGAGAAGTATTTCTAAACAATATTCAGTTGGCTTTTCCTAAAATCAGAAAGTGTTCGTTCTTGTTACACCTAGCTGTTCAGGTGGATGGATATTACCTTGACCACTGGACAGAAATAGTGTCAGGACTCTGAGAGCACTCCTTTTGAACACTGCAATTATGTGCTTCTTGGCAGGACCCTGATCAATACAGTACTTCATAATTTCTCAGTTCAACTCAGATTTAGAGAGGATGTCAGTATTAATGTGTTCATATTATTCTCTGGAAGCAATCATGCTGTTAGTTCATTCAGCAGACAAAATCAATTTGACCTGGACCAGGAAGCTGCCTCTCATCCTAAACCCTTACCATAATTTACTAAACCCTCTGCATTCATTGATGTTGCCTTTTCATACTACTGCTTTTTGTATTATCAGAGAAATCATTAACAGCTTCTCTTCTCTGAGATTATGGTATGGTTTCTTAGAAGCTACATATCAGTCCAAGTTCTTTTGCTTGTATCACCTCCTCTCCCTAATTCTTGAGACTTTCTTTCCCCCACTAAAAAATAAGTAAAAAGACCAGCAACTCAGAAGGGCAAAATGCTGAGCATTAAATCCTGTGCTGTTAAAGCTCTGGGATTAAGAGTTTTTTAACTGCTGAATTCTGGAAGATTTTTGGAACAAACCTTTGAATGCATATTAGTTTGGAAACAAAGAAATCAATCCTTTAAAACAGTTCTGCAGTACACATTTAATTGTCTGTGTTTATTCCAAATGTTTTTAAGGTAGAAAAGAAGCTTAAAGATTCTTGGCAAATACATGGTACTTGGATAGAAATCCAAGAATTTTAACAGCTGTTTTCTGGAGAATGTCTTGGCTTTTCTTGTTCTTGGTGATTTATATCTATATGGGCAGTTTGAAGTCACCTTTTGCTGATTTGTCATTTTTAGTTTGGTTCTCTAAGGCAGTCTGGCTTTGCAAGTGTTTGAGTCACTCCTGTCACTGCCAGGACAGTGGGACAGGAGGGGACAAGGGAAAGAAGCTCGGGGTACTTTTGAATAGGGTTCAGATTTTTTATGGTCTGACATAACTTGTTATTTAAATGCATTAGAAGGATTGAGTTCCTGCATGTCTTAGGAGCACAGCTACTAATTTCAATTAAATTTGGAGGGGATGGGAGGTGTCCAAAAGACTAATTCCTGCACTTTTTGTGAAGGTAGGTAACTTGCCCAAGTTACTCTCTTAACATCTCTTTCCCATTCCTCTTCTACACACTCTTCTAAATAAAAGCAAGAGCGGGATTTCAATTGTTAGATGTTAGAGAATGCACAGAGAGTTCCAGAACAGTAATCCATGGAGCACCTTCCTTGTTTCTGCAGCTGGTGGAATTGCTGGAAAAGACAAACAGAAGGGAAGAATAAGTATGCAGCAGTCTCAGTTGGCCAAGCCCTTCAAAGAAAGCTTTTATCACTGTATCAGCATGTCAGCAAAGACTTCTGATTCTGTGGTTCCTGAAAACAGAAATGATGTTCTGGTTCTGGAAGAAAATCTTCATCACAGTTTAAACTGGAGCAATTACATTCCAGCAAAGGCAGCAGGAGGGACAGAAAAATGTGTTGTACCTTCTCAGAAATCCCCACAAAGCAGCTCAGATTTAGGATCTCATTTGATGGTTCATGATGTGTTCTTGCAAATTCTTTATTTTTAAAGTGGGATTGTGCCTGACTCTTCCAAAGCCAGATAATCCATTTAGTGCATTGACAGAGAGAAGTCTGTGTACCAATCACTGTTCTTGTTCTCTGGGTCAGGAGGTGCTTCCACTGCTGCTTTTACACTCCTTGTTTCTCTGGTTGGTGAGGGCATAGGGCTTGGTGCACTCAGCCTCTTACCCTTGGGCATCAGAATGGGAATGCACATTTGATCATAAGGGAATAGGGTTTTACTATACTTTGTGAATATTGTATCAATTGTTATGGATTAGTATTTTACTTCCAGTTTAAGAAACCATTTATTTGTATGAATTACTTTTTGAAATTTGTCAGCTAGTCGGGAGCAATGATTAATTTATTTCGTTATCCAATACTGAGGAAAAATTCAGCTTGTTTGAGGTTTCAGGTTAAATTTGATACCTTCAAATCTGACTCTTCAGTGCAAACTGAGCTTTATGCAGTGCTGATGGTAAGTGGGAAATTATTTCAATTAGCTAATAAATATAACCATGACAGTTTAAAAACAGAAAGGAAACCCAGCCTTTAAATGAAACAAAAGCCTGGTGAGTCCTACAGCCCTATTAGAAGTGTATTTTAAGAATTAAAATGTGGGATTTACCTTAATGACAAACAGATTATTGGAAAAGAGCCATGTAGGATTCATTTAAACCATCAGTTTTTCATGTTAGTGTAAATGTATTAATTTAGTAAGAAATTGTTATGTTTGTATGATCCTGACAGCAAAGCTGTCATTAGTGTGGCCTTTTGACTTCCATGTGAAGAAAAAGTGGAAGCCTAAGGACCACATGAATTCTCAATTATAAGTTTCTTTCCAAAGTTTAATTACTATGGCAAATGATGCAGAAAGGGACAGTGAGATTTTGTAAAACATCTTGTTTATGTGTAGGCCAAGGCTGTATATTCTCCTAACAGTGAGACAGCAGCAGTGTACAGGATGAATGTAAAAGGTACATTTAAAGGTTTCAAAGAACCCCAGAGATGATGGACCTGAAGGTCTGGTAGTCAGCAAATTATTTGTAGGGGAGGTGCTCTGGGAGGTAGGTAAGAATACAGCTAAACAGTGAACTCAGAACTCACTGTAGGCTGCTGCTGGAAGGTGCATCCAGCTTCCCTCCATCCTTCTGCCCCTGTTTGCCACACTTGGCGCTCTTGCGAACGTAGTCTGCAGCACTTCACATTTCAAAGGACTGTATTCTAAACCTGTGAATGGTTTACTTTTCAACTGGAAATGTTTCTTAGAAGAGGAGGCCTGGGAAAAGATATGAAATATCTGAGCCCCAAGTAGAGAAGTAGTTATTTAAAGGGGGTTTGCTGGTATTCCTGGCCTTGGTGACAGGAATGTAAAGGGGGGCACAGACTCAAGAGGGTTGGGACAGGACAGGATGGGGCCTTCATTTGGGTCAGTGAAGGATAAGAAGCAGAGAGGGAGGGTGGTCCAGCTCTGGCTGAATCTGCAGTCCTTGAGCCACAGTCATGGAAGGGGGATAGGAAACTGCTCAAATCTCAGTCTGCATTAGCAGGGCTCTCACATTGGGTCTGTGGGAGAAACCAGCCTCCTGAAAATGCAAAGGAGAAGCTGGAAAACTGTTTCCAGCATGGCCTGGCTGTGTGGATGGAGAGTTGGGGATGGCCATGGCATTCCAACTGCTGAGGAGCCACTGCTCTGTGCACTTCATCTAGTGCCTCGAGTTACCAGGGTGGATGGCAAGACAAATAGGGATTTTGTCCTGAATAAAGGGAAAGGTCCAGAGAGGAGAGGTAGATTTGGAAAGACATGAGAGCAACTGTAGTACTGAACGTAGGGGGTAGTGAAAGCTGATGTGCATTGTTTATTGGCAGAGGGGTTTGTCAGGGTGGGATAGAACTACGTTTTTTAATAAAAAAAAGAATGGACTCACATATACATATAATATTAGGGAATGAAAAGTATTAACTAAAAAGATTATACTGATGCAAAATCTAATGTGCGTAAATACAAGCAGTTGTGAAGATAGGGATTTTGGGACTGTTCTGGTGAGTACAGGTAACACATGCATTTGTCTTGTATAACTGGGCTTTTGGTCTCAGTAGATATACAGGTCTTTACAAGTCTTTCTTCTACCCCACATGGTGTTTTTATTATTGTAGATGTATTTTAAAAACTTAGCCAGAAAATGGCACCAGTTTTTAATAGCTTTAAAGATTAGGGTATCTTGCCATTTTCAATTATTTAAAGGTTTGATTCATGAAACTGTGATCAACCAAATTCTGGATTTAAAAAAAAAAAATAATTACAGTTTAAGATTCCTGTTACAAAACCTGGAGAGCTGTGTCTGCTGGTGTCCCACTGGAAAGATTAAGAGAAACTTAATTGTCATATTTAAACAATAGTTTTTAACTAGCCCTCTGCCTCATGAGTGCTGCCAGCTGCCCACAGGTAGGAGGAAAAAAGTTCTTCCATCTTGATGTGAGAAAGGAAATTTTAAGGTAGTTCTTTCCCTGCTGTTCAGAGACTTTTCAGAGTGTTATATTTATCCTAACTGGAAATGAAACACTGGTTGCTTGTGCCTCTGCCTGCTTTGCTCCTGTGAATTGTCAGCCCTGTACCCCTGACTCTGGGCCCCACTGCCTTGGGGAGATGTGTATCTTAGACATCAGCTCACCCAGCTCTCTTACAATATATTTTATATATATTAAAAATATGTATAAAAATCAGGCTTTCAAAGGTGGTTTTTGTTATCCAAGCTGAAAGGATTAGTTGTGATCCAGTTTTTAGAAAATCTTCTCTGTGAAGTCCAGGATAAGTGGAAAGTCCTGGTAGGAATTGTTGCACACACATAACCAGGCCAAATGTTCTTGGTGGAGCTCACTCAGACTGAGCTGCTCACTGAGGTCATGCAGAAGTTTGGGCAGGGTTTCTGTCCCATCCAGCCACCAGGGCTTCACTTGTTCCCCCACCAGCAGGATGGAAGAGAGAAATGGAAGGATGAAAGCTGGACAGCTCATGGGTTGAGAGAAGGCCAGCTTAACAGGAAAGCAAAAGCTTTTGCACATAATAGCAAAGGAAACCAAGGAATTAATTCAGCTTTCGCAGGCAGACTGGTGTTCCTCACCTCCAGGGGAGCAGGGCCCCTACCCAGGTAACAGTGACTTGATCACTCCAAATGTCCCCCCCTTCCTGCCTCTTCCCTCTGCTTTATATGGAATATCCCTTGGGTGGGTTTGGGTGCCCCTCCCTGGCACCCTCAGCCCCTCCCCGGCATTGCCAAAGGAGGGGCAGGGAAGGCCTCGGTTCTGTGTGGGCTCAGCGAGCACAGAAAGATCTCGCCATGGTCCACCTGTGTTCAGCACAAACCCAAACACAGCCCCGTACCAGCCCCTGTGAAGGAAATCAACCTTACCCCAGCTGAAGCCAGCATGGTCTCTTCCTCTTCTTTCTGGCACCCAGAGGGATTTCAGCTGGCATTGATACCAGTGTATTGTCAAAGATGGGTTGCTGTGAGAGCTTGATGTTCATCTTAAACAAGAAAATATAACAAGAGAGTGATTTTTATCTTTGTCATGTGAGAGAATGATTTGAAGTGGATTTAGAGGATGTGAGAAAGGAAATTGAAACACTTTTCAAGGTCACATTGGAGCTCGAAGCTGCGCAGGCTTTCTCACCATGTCATTGATGCTGACAGCCCTTGATGATCCAGGGTCTCTGCAAAGCTCATGCATCAGCCTTTATGTTCTGTACAGAGAATATTCTGCAATTAGCAGTGCACCGACCTTCCCCTGGTCAGAGTGACAGTCCAGGGACAGCGCATGTGCCATAGCTGAGATAGGCAAAGAACTGGATCTTAGGACATGCACTTGGCTGAAAATCACCTGGTGATGTAAGGCAGGGCTGTGAGAGGAAACAACAGGAAATGAGCTGCTGTGGGTAGTACTGGAGTGGTCTTGAGTTTCTAATTGTGCTAGTTGAATTTTCTTGAAGTTTTCTCTCTGTGAATAACTAATTGGCATTTTCGATGTTTAGCTCTTTTCTGTGCTTATGCTTTTCTAACACTTATCACCAAACACTGGTGGCTATCTGCATCCAGAGAAAGGGACAATGTCTTAGGCTTAGTCTGATGGCTAATTAGAAATAATCTGGCCACAGGATACTCAGATTTTTGTTTACTGAATCTGTTTTCAAATCCATTGCTTCTGATTAGATATTTCACTCAAAACAGGTAACAGAAACCTAAACTAAATGATGTTTTCTGTATGTTCCTACGGATGATTTTGCAGCTAAGTTGGACTTGCTTAAATTAGACATTTAATGATATTTATGAGTGATTTCCCCCTTTAAGACTGAAATTATGTTTTTTCATACTTCATGAATTGTATGCACTTAAACAGGAATATGAGAGTTACATCTTGTTGCTAAATATGTGTAATTTGTTTGTTTTTTTCCATTGGTAATGAGTCTAAACCCACACTGGGTTTCCCAGTAGTTCCTTTTGTGGATATAAAGCCTCTGTGTTTATTTGTTAAATTTTTTTGGAGTATATGGTGTGTTCCTGTGAGCCATGGTTATTAATTGACAGATGAGTTACACTATGATGGCACTTAAAATGCACAACGTGTATTTCTGAAAGCAGTCGTTGCTATAGCAACTTTCTAGTAGGTCACTGGCAGTGTTGTGTGAGTGTGTGTGTATGATTTGGCTGTTAATGCAGACTAATACTGGTAGAAAAATGAGAAATGGGAGAGTCAGAAAGAAGGTAGCCCTTCCCCCCTCCCTGTCCTCTCCCCTTAAAGTGAATTTTGTAAGTGAATTTTGTGGTGAAAATGCTTACTTAGGATATCATATGTATTGGCAAGAAACTGGCTATCATCTGCTATAATTAGATTCTTTCTTTCTATTTATGCACAGATTATTAAAAAGCCTCCAAACGGCCTTAATCTGACTCTGCTTTTTCTTTGACATCTTTAGAGATTGGTTAGGAAAGGAACCAGTACTCAGTTGATCCAAAAGTACTGTGTTGTATTTACTGAGCAGTAACACCTATTTTTGAAGTACAGCTGTAGTATGCACTGGAATTTTGAGAAACTGGGGGTGGGGAGGGTTCCCTGTTTTTGTAAGACTTTTCAGCAAGGTTAAATGCATTTCTGTAGCAATTTAGGCCAATGCAGATCTCCTGCTCCTGTCCTCTCCTGGTTGTTCCCATCTCTTCCCTAGCCCTGGTGCTGTGCTCATGCAAAAAAGGGATGAGCCAGTTCAGGGAGCTAATCCAAATACAAACAACTTGAAAACAATTTTTGAAATTGCTAAATGATTTCCTGGATTGTACAAATGGGCAGAAAGCTAAGTGCCAGTACAGCCATAGGAGGGAGGAGCCTGATGTTCAGGGCAGTGGACATGGATGGCAGTGACTGGCATTCATTCAGATGTTATTTCCCACTGACTCTTACTTTTGGTTTTGCTCTGAAACTTAGCTAAAAGTGCTATGCACTGGACTCTATCTCAAATTCTTTGTGTTTGTATTTTTCTCTGAAATAGCTCTCTAATAGTATCTCCTGGATTTTTCTTATTTTTTAAATTTTTACTGTTTTTAATGCTCTGATTAGAGAGCATCTATCTCTTTTAAGGTGATCAACCTATAGCTAGGCCGTTATTTTGAGTCTTGAATTAACACTGCCTAAAGATAATAGAAAATGAATTAATTACGGGAGCACGTTCTAGATGGTGATAAAAGAAAATAATGTAATGTGTAGGAAGTGTACTATGATACTTTAATAGATTATCAGGTTATAGTGTGGAGTGTTTAATGTGGACTTTATGTGTTGACTCTTATTCTGCAAAAGCCATGAAGAAGCTGTGCTGTGTTTTCAGTTGAATCAATATGGTAGAATTGCTGTGCTGCCTGGATTGGAGCAGGGAGGGGCAGGAGGACTGCATCTGCTTGCTCCCTTCTCCTTTTTTCCAGTGTCCCCTGTGTCTCCATTCACTGGTTTGCTGGGAGTATCCAAGCTGCTGTAAAAAAAAAAAAAAAAAGGAGTAGGAGTATGGGGTCAGGAGCAGGAGGAAAAAGCAGGGACTGCATTTTAAATAACAGCAACCAATCAGACTGGTTCAACCATTGTATGAAACCTCATCCCAAAACCCTATTGAAAAAGAAAATATCTCTTCCATGTTGGTTTGTTGTTGGTTGTTGTTGTTATTATTCTCTGATATGTAGTCATGTTCTCTGTGTTTTGAGAACTGGATTTGTGGAAGTGCTAAGTGTTGGTATAACCCTTGGAAAATAAAACTTCCTCGATACTTTTGAAGTGCTCAAATGATTGCTGAATGCTTTATTAAATATACTTGTGTATATTGTGTGCTCTGGAAAAGCTTGCTCTAACTTTGCCTCAAGGGTGAAGGCAATGCTCATATACATTTATTTGAATAATTTGTAGGGAAATGGAGGTAGGACCAGGTACAAGAAAAATGAAAGCTTGTTTCTCCCTTGTATTTTCTGTAAGGATTGTTCCTAGAGGAAATGTTCCTTTAGTTAACTCCTGGGGTTACAATTTTTAGCTAGAATTTACTCTTGAGAATCTCATGGGAGATGAGAATCTGTTTAAGGAAGTGCTTCAAAATATTCTCAGTCTTGCTCTTACAGCCTGACAGTTTCAAATATCAGTAACTGGATGTATTTTCATTTTATGTAACTGTGTAAGATACTGAAAATCCTCTGCCTGACTTTCTGAAGCGCAGAAGAAAGTATTTGCAAATTCTTCAACATTTAAAGCTGTGTGGTCTGTTCTCTGCAAAAACAAAAGCCAAGGAGTCCTAAAGGGGGAAATATCCTCTTGTGTGGGTCAGCTGCTGGAATTTCCCTCCTCACTGGAAAGCCTCAGCTTCTCTTTTCTGGAGCTTCTGTTAAGTTTCACTCAGTCTTACCAGTAGTGCTGAGAGAAGTGTGCTTTTTCTAATTCCAATGTCTTGTATTTGATGGTAGAAGACGATTCTCTTCTAGGCATGAGGTTTTCTTTTAGCATCTGTTAATTTTTCTTTTTTTCTTAATCTGTTGTTCCCAGGGAAGATATTTGTAAGGCTGTGTGTGTGTAAGCAGAAGGTTGGTATTGTTGGAGACCATCGCTGTAGCTTAGCAGAGAATTCTGTGAGTAGCAGTTCTTAAGTTCCAGATGTTGAAGACTGTGCTTTGAACACTGACCTTAACTTCACCACTCTGTCCTGAATGGAGCTTTGACCTTGCATAGACACAAACTAGGCAGATACTTCTAAATCCCCAGCACATTTCTAAGCAAGTTTGGGTTATATCAGGATAGCCTTAGGATCCCATTTTTTTCCTGTTCTTGGGTCCCTCAGAGATGTTGGGGTTTGGCTCTTGAGTTCATCTGTTAGCCTACTGTCTGTGAGGTAGCTCTCTGCAGCTACTCTGCATTTCTTCTGGTGATTAATCCTTGGATTCTTTCCTCAATTCACAGTCAAGGTTAGCTATTTTTGGGGATCAGGTGAGGGAGAGGTTTGGTACCTTGTTTATTTCCTACGGGATGGTAACGAGTTTAGGTTGCTGGCAAAGCACGTGTTCCAGTTTTCTAGTACCACAGCGTTTCCTCTCTGTTTGGGTATCTTTAATAAAATAAAGCACTCTGGAATTGTTGATAGCTTCATTACCAACATCATGGAGCAGCCTTCATCTGATGTCAGTCTTTCCAAGGGAGGCAAGATCTTTCTTCTGTCTAAGTGGTCAGTTTTGGCTAAGCTTTAGCTAAGCTATTTCATTAGGCTTAAAACGGCTGCATTAGTCCAATCAACTGTTTTAGTAAATATTTCCCAGATCAAAATATTCTTCCTTGTCTAGGGGGAAGGACTGCTGTCAGTGTTACCAGGAGATAGTATTTTTGGCTATGCTTTAAAGTTGGGAGCACAAAAATGAATGATGTTTGCTCAGACAGTCACACTAATTCCAGTTTTTGTCATCTGCTTATCAAATAACTCTTCAGAAATAAAAAGAGGTGTTCCTGTATTTGTGTAAGCAGTGCATGGTACAGTTATAAAGGAAATAATCAGTGTTTGCAATTTGGAGTATCTTAAGTAAATTAGTGATAGCTTTGAAGACTGAGTTGTCACCATGCCTTCAGAGTAAAGTGTTTGTATTCAGTCAAAAGGAAAAGAGTCAAAGAGTGGTGAGGAGGATGGTGGGAAATCAGCTGTAGTGTGGTCAGTGCAGTTAGCAAAGCACATTTTGGTGATCCTGCTCTGTGCTGCACTGCAGTAAATCCCCAGTTCATCTGTGTCCTTGTGCTCTACACCTATTACAGCTTTACCTCAGCCCCTTCCCTGGGCTGGGCCGGGCAGGACATGTGAGCTCTGAGCTGTGTGTCTGATAGCAGGAGAGAAATGTGTCTGATAAACAGGGTATAAGCAGCTCTGCAGATTCTGGTCCTCCCCTCCACCTGTGCCAGAGCACTGGGCTCAGAGCCTCCTTTCAGAAATCCCCTTTTAGGGTACCTGTCCTTCTGTCAGGCATGTTGGTGTCTGGCAGCACAGCCAGAAACTGTCAGGAGATGGAGGGCAAACAGCCTGGTTGGATGTGAAGTCCTTAAGCAAGGAAACTGAGTTAGCTTCTTGCCCAGGTCATGCACTGATTTCTGTGTTCTTTCCTCTCCTCCTTGTATTTCTGATAATGCTTTTTTGGTTTGTCAGTTTGTCCAGTTTGGAGCTAGCCTCTCAACTGCTTCCACACGGTGTGATCATCATCTTCCACCTGTACACTCATCATTCCTTACCTGGAACAATGAAAAAGCAATGGAAGAGATATTGAGGGTTTTTTTCAAACATTTTTTCCCCAATAAAGTTTCCCTTTTAATGGGTTTATTGTGCTATACAGGACAATTTTAAATAACAAAGAGCAAGCAGTTTTGTCTCTCCTAGCTAGTCTTGCTAAGGGTTTTTGACTAACCAGAATTAATTTCTGAATGATAAGAGCTTTCTTTCAGGATTATTTACTGAGCTAAAATAAATCTTTTTCCCAGGTGCTAATTTGTCTTTTCCCTACTGATATTTGCTTTTTGGCCAATTACAGAACTGTTGCCAGTTGTACGTAGTCCTGGATAATAACTTAGTTCCTATTTCTTATTATTTCTTGTGATTTCTGTGTTGTGGAAGTGTTCATTAGGAAATGTTGGTGGGTAGCCATCCCTATTTTAGTTTATTTTTTATTTCTTGAGGTTTTTTTATTATTTTTTCCCCCTGATGTCTCAATCTCAATCAGGAAAGGCTTGTAGGTACAGGTAATGTATTTTTTAGGTCAGTTGACATTGCTGTGAAAAAGCAGGCAAGCTCCTGAATCACACTGCTTTAGACTGAAATAAAACCACAATTCTCAAGCTCAGTACAGGTAGAAAGCAATTTATTGCTGTGAGCTCCGCTGAGGTGTGGGGAGGTACTGCCTGTGGGGCAGGGGGATAAGTTAGGGATGGAGGAAACTAATGTGGGATAAAGTCACTTCCCTTATGAGTCAATTATTTAAAATTAATGTGAATCTTTATTTTCCAACTATGCACTTTCCTAAGTGTTTCAGATCAGGAGTGAGAACTTGGGAGTGGAATGGTTTTGTTCTGGGAAGTGTTCTTCTGGCAAATCATAATTTCCTTGTTTGCAGCTTGTCCTCTTGCTGTTCACCTGTGTAGTGTTGGGGAAGCCATTGGGCTTTGGGGAATTGTGTTAGCCTGTGGATGTAGGTTTGAATTTTGGTTGCAGTATGAGGTCACCTGGGAAACACGCTTGCGAGGCTTTTTATTTCTAGCTCCAGCGTGGCTGTGTGTGTCCATTGGAAAAATGTGCTTTTCCTCATGACTTTGTTGTGGTGGTTGGGTTGTTTTAAGATGGATGAGAAGAAATTTTTTCATGGCTTTTTTTGCAGTGAAGGATTTGACTGCAGTGCTGTGTGCACTAATGGAGGATGTGCTGTTAGTGGGGTTTGTTCGGCAGTGTTGGTAGGTTTTTGTGTGAGGGAGTCTTTGGGAAGGTTCTCTTGGCTCAGTGCAGGTGCAGTGCTCACAGCACACACCCAGGCTCTTGGGGCACTGCCTCCACTTTATGGCTTGTTTGAGTTTCGCGTTTTGGCTTCGTGACAGGAGGTGTTGGCCTGGTAGTTAGGAAACCAGTCTTGGTGTAGGCTTTGGGAATGGTCTGATAGAGGTGTTTGTTTGGTGTCACACATTGGATGGCTTTGAAAGTGTATGAGTTTTCAGAGGAAAAACACATGTCATCTGAATATTTCAGAAGAAGAGTAGTCTTTATCATCTTTATTGAAATATGCTCATGAGGATTTCAGCCTATTTATGGGTCCTGTATGCTGCCTTTAGACTGGGGCAATGTCAGGTTAGGGTGGACTGGGGCTATTTAGCACCATGTGGACTCTGGAATTACTGTTCGTTTAAAGTTCTTAAGGGAAAATGTGGTCGGTCAATGGGAAACTGGTGATCTGACTTAGTGAGTTTGTGGTAGCATTGATGGTTTGATGGAGGGAAGATTTAAATTGTGTAGTTTATAGATGCAGTGTAGTTAGTGTTGTAACCAGCTCACTGAGTGGTGAAGAGGGGAATACTCTAATGTGTTCTGGTGGGGGTTTTTTCCATCTGGTCTCCTTGGATTAAGGACCTGCACAGCCTCTCAGTCTTGGGAAACACATAAGAAGATTCCTTGTAGAGGAGAATCCTGTTGATCCATTTACTCAGAAGAGAATTTGAAGCAAATTCTAATGAAGAAGAACCAAGTTAGAGTTGCCTGCTTGTTTTGCTATTGACAGGATTTGAGATTACTCACAGTTTTTTCTTTGGTGTCTGGGCACATGCTGGGATTTAGGGTGGTTTTTTTCCCTGAAAAGCTGCAAGTTATGGATTGGCTCAGAAGAGGGATTGTTGTGGTACAAGATGTAGGTGGAGGGTGTCTGGTTTGACATCAAGTTGAATTTTGTCAAGAAGTTGTTGGAGTAAGGAAGTAGAGGCTGATTCTGTAATTTTTATATCTATATATATAATGATCTTTTTTTGATAACCTAATCTTTTACGGTTTACCTCTGCTCCTTTTTTTATTTTTGGCTCTTGTTCAGTTTTCACAAACTCTTTTTTAGGAGGAACTTTTCAGGTGTTTATAATTTAGGTTCTCTGGCTGTGGATATGGGAAGGATACAGAAATTACTCCCTCTCTGTGATATATCCATATATTCTGTCAATAGTTGCACAGAATGTCAAGAATCAAGAGTGAAAAAATCTGTGCTACCATGACCTCTTTTGAGAAGTCTCCCTTATGCTAAAGCAAATGGGATTAAAAAAAAAAAATTGCAGAGTTACTTGGGCTAAAAATAATTAACAATGGAAGAAAACCAGCTTTCTTATATTTTCTGTTGAAATTTATTCCTGCTTAAATGAAAAGCATCAGTGGAGCCCCTGTCCACTTAATGCTAGTAAAAATGGTTACTGAAAGCAAGGATATTTTGATTGCCTCACTGCAGAGAGATAGCATTATGCTCCTTATAAGATGCTTATTGGGTATTTACTAATCCCTTTTTTAAATGCAACATCACTTCTGAGCAGTTTGAAACACAAAGTATTTAATAGTTTTTAAATATCCACAAAAAGATGATATATGAGTGAATAAGGAGCTGTAGTGGAGCAGATGCCAATTAGCTGCATCAGGTTGTGGGTTAAGCTCAGCCTCCAACCTGTTGTTAATCAGGCAGTAGCACAGGAATCCATGGGGTTTTGTCATTGGAGCATTGCTGAATTCCCTGGACTCAGAAAAACTGGTACACCAGGACCTTCCAGTTCCTGAACTGATAGCATTGAAAGACTCTTAGCCTAAAACTTTGTAAGGCTTATCTGTGGAGTACATGTGAATACTGAAGAGAGGCTTTCAGTGCCTCAGCCACTCTCAGATAATGCCCAGAAATCTTTGCTGTTTCAGGGTCTTGGACTGGGACATCTTTGCAAGGCTGTGCATCCTAACAGAACTGATGGAGCTGCACATGCAAGCTCAGAGTTTGAGATGTTGGCTTCCTGAAGGTTCAGTTTTCAGTAGTGGGAATGCTTTAACAAAGTCCTCAACACCACCTCCTTCCTTTGAAGAACCATTAGGTATTTGTGTTCTTTTGAGGAGAGTATTAAAGGTGCCTTTCAGCAAATTGGTGGAATATTACATGTTAGAGTGGTCCTGCATTTTCTTCTACTTGATACATACAAGCCTCTATATTAATCATTACATATCCTTTCTCTTAGCAGCTAAGTTAGTATTTTAGTGGCCTTACTTTCTTCTAGCCTTTGTGCACTTCCCCCATAAGTTCAAATTGGTACCAGAATCAGTCATTTCCCAGAGTTTTAAATTTATATGTGACTTCAAAATGCTTGTTTTCTTTTATAATCTGGAAAAAATGCTCTGCAGTTCCTTTTGGCTTTTCTACCCAGAGTCCCCTATATGAGGTGAAAAGAAAAGAGACCAAAAACGTGAACCATTCTGAGAGTTTTTCCTTTATTCCAGCATTCTCCATGTCAGGCTTTGCTTCCATTTTGTGAAAATTGGTTTTATTGCTGGCAATTTTCCAGATGCAATGAATAATAGAACACCAGATGTCCACTGCTGAGGAAAATTACAGATGAGTAAACACTTTTCTGAGGTAGCATAAAAATCTATTAATGGTGCTTCTGGTGTGCCTGCAGACAGTGTGAGTTCCTGGCCTGCTGTGCTTTGTGCTGCACAGAGATGAATATATCTACAGCTTCTGTGGCCCTCTAGATGTCTGACTCTAGCAGGGATTCCTGCCTTCCTCTAGATGTGGACTATTTTCTAGTAATGAGCGCTCACTGCAGAGCTAGAGCGTGAATTTAATCACTGGATTTAGTTTTAATTATTTTCACACGTGGGTTTGATTGAAGGTGAAAGTCCCAGAAACATTAGAAGAGAGAGGGGTAAGAAAGGGTATGGAGAGTTGGCCTAGTCCCCAGCCTTTCCCTCCAGCAGGCACAGTTCTGGTTGTGCCATATTTTCAGACCCAAAGCAGGCTGCTTCCCAAAAGCCTTGTCTGGTTTTTCCCAGCTGTTTCAGGCTCCTTGGAATAAGCTTGCACCACAGACTTTGCCTGTTGCACCTGACAAACATGACCCATCTACTTGGGAAAAGCAAAAATATTCAGTGGTGGGTAATTCACATTTGATTGAGCAAACTGTTGGAGAGCTTCACTAGTCCTTACCTGGTTTGTATGTGTCTTACCTGAGTTTTCCTTGCTGCAGTAAAACCCATTGCTTGCATGCTCCCACTGAGAAAGACTCTTTATTCTCCCTCTCCATTGCCTTTGCAGCACTTCTTACACAAGGGAAAAGAAGTCATCCCCTTCAAGTGTGGTCTTTGTCCAGCTTTACTCTCCTGTTGCTTTCCTGTGCACAGGTGTGTTAGAGCCTCCTGGAGCATTGGCTTGGCCCACTAAAATCAACTGTGCAAAACCTCAAGAAGCTTTAGGTCACTTTAGTGAGCTGAGTAAGCATCAGCTGAGCAGGATGGTCCTTTTTAGGGGAAGCGTTTAATTATCTCAACTTTAATTGTCTTTGTAACTCATACTGTCTCTTTCATTATTCAGTCTTTTGCAAGTTTTTATTGATTGCTTAGTATTTTGTTTGGAGGATAACTCAATTCTGCAGTTTCTACAGTAAGCAAAATCTCTCTCAAAACTTGTTCCATGGGCTTTTTTTTATGGTTCTCAATGCTCGTGCATCATCTTAAAAGGACAATTGAGTTTGTCTTCTCAAGATAAATTTTTGGAAATACAAGTGCAGAGAAATAGAAGGCTTCAAGGGTCCCTCTATTCATTCTCACAGCTTGAGGACAGTAGAAGTAACTTTGTAGAGCCCTTCCTGTTTTGCGTATTTTTGTGTAGAGCCCTTCCTGTATTTTATGTTCAGAGCAGGTATGCATGAGGATACCTGATGTTATCGTGATGTGGACAGAGAGGAAGGAGCAAGTCGTTAATTTAGACCTTAATCATGCAGATATTGGACTAACATTAGAACTCAGTCTTGTGCAATCAGCTCATAATTATTTGCCCTATGAGTGACGGAGGGCCTGTAGCCCCCGGTGATCTCAGTCACAGTTATGAGTGCTCAGTGCTGCAGAAAATCAGGTCAAGTGTCTCACGGAGTGTCCACAGAGGAAGGAGCAGCTATGTCTGAAGTGTCTGTAAGAATAACAAAGGGAAAGCAAGCTTGTTTTCATATTCTCAGTCCATCAAAATTACAGTTATTTTTAAAAAAATTATAATTACAAATTGAAACTTAAGATTTCTGTCCTTGAGCAAACCAGATCTACAGGCAATTGTTGCCATGAAGCATTGATTACTATTTGATATTTTTATATTTTATATTGTATTTTTATTATTAGCTGTCCTAGGCATTAGAAGAAAGCAGTATATGATAATGTATTTAGAAGCTATTGGACTAAACACTGGAGCTCAAACAATTGTCTGGTATTTGACATTTAAATTAATTATGCTATTATAGCCATGGTTAAAGGATTGTATCAGCTTTCCTGTGTGATCTTGGTGTCGGTGCCTTGGCACAGACCTGCACAGTACAGGAATTAGCTGCTACCTTCTGGAAACGGTAGCAGAAGAAACAGAAGAACTGATCAGTTTTGGCAGTTCACACATTTATAGAGACAGCAAACTAAGTATAGAAATGTGGTAGTATGACTTGGATGTTTTTGTCACGTAGGGATTTTGTTCCCAGCTCTGGAAGAAGTGATTTGTGTAGCCTTTCAGTGTGAGGTCTTGCATTTGGAATGTCGAAGAGCACAGAATAATATCGCACGCTATGATGTGACACTTCATGTGATTTTTCTGGCTGACTGGGCAGGACCTGTCTAGGCTAAAAGCATTTGGTAAGAGGAAGCAGCAACAGCTGTTTTGCCTGTGGAGTCAGTTCTGCATGTTGGTGAAACTGAGGAGACAACTGCAGTTGAAGGCAATTGAAATGGACACCTAGGGGTTGTCACGAGATAGTTCTAGATCCCACAGGTATGGGTAAAATGTCTGGTGATACCTGTAAAGAATGGAGGAGAATAAACTTCAGTCAGTGATAATAAACATCTGCTGAATACTCTGGTTTTGTGTACAAGTCTTGCTGTGTGGTTCATGGCCATGCATTTTACTGAACTTCATGTGATTCCTGTGTGTCCAGTGCTCCGGTGTGCCCAGGTCCCTCTGAATGGCAGCACAAACATCTGGTGTGTCAAACAGCTCTCCTGGGGTTTTGGCTTTTGACATTGCCATGCCTTTGCAGGCTGGGACTGCAGGTTGTACTGGAATGGCTAACAAGAACAGCAGAGGCACACTGGAGAGGCTTGTGGGGTACTACTAGTAATATATCCAGGATGATTTTGATGGGTGTAGGAAGTGAAGCTTTGCCATGCTGTGCTAGCCTGTTTGATGCTGATATTTCCTCCTCCTGTCATGGTTTGACTGGATTAGGAATGCTGCAGACCACACAGAGAGCTTGCTATGTGCCATAGGTAGTGAGGAACTCACCAGTGCTCAGTGATAATCTTTCTATCGCTTGGACTTTCAATTTTGGCTTAAATACTTACTGGAATGTGATAGAGTGAAATACATATTGTGCACAGAACTTCAATGAAATTATTTTAACGTTGGGCTGAATGAGCATTATGCCTTGTTTGGCCTTAAATGATGCTATGTGCTTTCAAAACCAGAGCTGGGAGTAATGATCTAATTTGGCTTTCAGTCAAGTGGCTGTAGGGTCAGTATGAATTAATATGTTTCAAGTTCCAAACCTGTGGACAAATGAGAAGTATTTAATCCAGAGCAAACAAAAATTCCTGAGTGATGCAGAGCACATCAGGGCATTTGGTAAATTTCTTACAAGGTTAGTTCCTGATGATTACTTTTGTATTTCTACAGGATTTAGAATTCACATTTGCAGTTTCTAAGTACTGTTTTCACTTTGCAGATGGGTAGCTGGGTAGGAAGCGTTTCTGTGGTATGCCTGAGACGTTGGATAAAGCAGTGAAGGCTAGAATTGATGTGCCTGCATCTGATCCTCTCTTCTCTCTCACCTGGTTGATGGAAGCTCTGCCTGGGTGTACAGTGCAGGATTGTTGTTTGTGCTGATGCCTTTTCCTAGTAGTCAGATGCAGGTTTTGGGCAAGAATATTGAGGGGACAGATCTTGTCTCTAAACTCTGAAAAACTAGAGTTTTCCATGTCTTGTTTTCTGGCGCTGTGCAGGAGCATGACACACCATCATGTACTCTAGCAGGGAGCACTGAGGGAGAGAGCAGAGTCATTGGAAATGGGAAATGAAGGAAGGGGTTAAAGGCATTACCAGTTAATTGTAGAAGACATTCCTTCATTTCTGTGAATTTGTTCATTTATTTAAATATATTTTGCACTTGGAAGGGATAAAGTGATTTGGTCAACAAGGAAAGGATTTTGTGTTAGAAATCAGCCTAATGCTGTTATCTTTTGTTTTGGGTATCTTCTGGGCAATGGAATTAATAATGTAGTAACTGCTAGATTAAATAATTTATTTTCTTTGTTATTTAAGTTTCAGTTCAACTTTATAAGATGTAAGTACCTAGTCCATAATAGAGTTCATTTAACTTTGATTTGGTTTTGTTGCTTGGAAGGACTCTGTCAGGATGTTGTCAGTCTTTTAATTTGTTTAGTTTTTGGCTAAAATGGGTGGATTTCTTCAACACCAGTGAGGCAAACAGTGTAAGGACTGCAAAAAATGTGGGCAGCTTTGTGTGTTAGTAAAAACTACAGGAAATATTGATGGAATGCATGTATTGGATTCATTGTTGTAAAATCCTAGAGTATTTTTAAAACAGAGGTCATTACGACATTGTTATTGAAGAAACACTATAAAACCAAACAATCTACTAGAAAAAACATTTTTTACAAAGGCAATTTTATATAATGGTCATTATGTCTGCCGTGATTATTGTGCATGCTTGGAAAACAGGCAAGAAAGGGAAACATTTACTTGTTTCCCATTGTATGTTTGAACTAAATGGTGTCTTCTATTGCCTGTTTTTTATTCCTCTATAGGTAATTTTAACTGGACTGGCATAAAATTATGTCCTCTTAAAATATAGAGATGCAAGTTCAAAAAGCTGCAAAGGTACAAAGGTCATCATAATTGGGATTGAATGAAGCATCAGACTTTTTTTTCTAAACTAAAATAGAAGCAGTTGACTGCATGTTAAAGGACTGGCTTGTGTTTATTATAGTTTAAATAACCCCAAATACTGAAGTATGAAATATTCCTCCCCCTGTTCTGTTCTCCAGGTCAGGTGACAAAATGATTATGTGTCTCAAGCTTTCAGGATTTTTTTTGTCATTGACTTTGTTCTCAGGTGGAAGGAAAGAGGGAGAGTTTGATTTTCCTGGTTATAAGAACATCATCTTTCAGAAACAGGTATTTCTTTCATTAAAACCAGACAAACACAAAGGTTCATATTTGTGTAGTCCATAAGGATCAGTGAATTTTCCATGGCTGTCAAACAATTCTTGTGTTTTGTCGCACACTGGCTTTGTTAACACAAGAGTATAGGGGGGTAACTGTCATCTTCTGATGGTCCAGGCTGAATTTACCACAGAGAGTGGTTTCTTCTAGCCCTGTTGTGCAGTTTTCTGTTTAGCATAAGGACAAGAAGAAAACAGCACAGGCCCTTGCAATGCCCTGGTGTCAGGTTCTCTGCCTTTAGCACTTTAAGTCCAGCTGCCTTGGTCCTCTCTTCTGCTTCTAGCTCTTCATACCCTTCACTCCATACTTCTAAGTCAGGACTTATTTGCTTTTCAAATAAGCTATCTCTGAGCAAATGTCCTTTTCCTTGTGTGTGAGAGCACTTCCCTAGAGCAGCTGAATGCTGCTGATTACTACATCTGAGCGTGCACAGCCAACAGTTGGGAAGGGTGATGAGGTTAAAAAGGAAAATCAAAAAAAGAAATCCCACACAGCAGTTATGCAGGATGCCTTAAATGTCTGTGGAAGATACCTCACACAGAGCACACATTAATTTCCTTGAACTTCTTTAGAAAGCTTTTCTGGAAAGTAAATTTGTCATGAATGCTGCTAGAATTAGGTAATCTGAAGATCTAATATGCATAGGTTTCCTTTGAGGTTCAGCTAGCTAAGTGTGTGTGTGTGTGTATGTGTGTGTGTGTGTATATGCATGCTTGTGTGAGTACCAAAAAATACTTCTTTCCTCAGTCTTGTTCCAGTTGTAGTGAACTTCTCCATTTTGGAGATCTGAACATTGCCTTTAGTTTTTCATATAGGAAGTGAACTCAGAACTGAATTCAATCTAATGCTGTGTTTGTTTATGATAAGTTCTTATCAGTGTCAGAAATGATTGCTTTGTGTTGTGGACTGGACATGTCATTGCCCTGTTTGGAGCAATCACATCCTTTGAAACACAGTAATGAGCAGTGTCTCTAATGAAGAAATGCTTATGGAAATAGCACAAATAGCATATATGACTTTTTTTCAAGGAGAACTCAGATTAACTTCTGTCTGTAGTGAAACTGGAGAGCTTTACACCAGCCTGGTGTTTTGACCCCTTTAAGCCATTAATACTAAAGTGGTGGGTTTAGCACCAAACAAACTTTTTGTTTGTTAACATGTGTTTTGCAACAAAATGGCTTGCTAATTACATGGTATAAAAAGAACGTAAATTTCATGATAAGGAACTGTAAGCAAAACTGTTGGTAGCACAAAGTAGTAACTACTGGAAGAACTAGTTGTATGCAACTGTGAGTCTAATTGGAGCTGTAATATGAAGAGGCAAAAAGGTCTGTTCGTTCTGTACAGTTTGGTAAATAAACACTGATATGTGTGTAGTAGGATGGAAATTACACTTTTTATGCTGTACTGTTTTGTTTAAAGAGTGCACTTTCATTTAGATCCTACATTTGGTGCAAGTTACATTGCTTCTTCCTGGCTGGATTTTCTTCCTGCCTTGTGCAAAGCTACGAGAGCGCAGAAAAAAAATGCCCATTGAGAGGGAACTAAGTATTTAAATAAAAGAGTTTGAACATATCCCATGTTTTAAAAACATACAGTTGAGTCCTTGATATGCCTTGCCATTGCTGAACTGTAGTGTTCAATGCAGCTGTTCATATTACCCCAGGACCTGTAAAAGGGGAGACTGGAACAAATCTACTTAGTTTCTCCAGAACTTGCATTTTCTGGAAGACTAGTATGGCAGTTCTGTGTTTTATTACAGTGAAGATTATTGAATCTCTCACATTGTGCCATTGTTTAATGGTAAAGTCACATCTGCTGCCATTAGTCAACTCCTTGGTTAGTTTTTTGGGTAGAGAAATGTTACTGGTGGGTGTAGTGACACTACGGATGCAGTCTACTTTTTTATTCAAACTTACAACTTCAATTTCATTATGTTAAAATACCTTCTGCTGCAGTTAGACCCTTGCACAGCTTCTGACTATTCTGTGAAATTCAGTCACACAAAGCTGTGAGCCAGAGGGTCTGATTGAATAGGTATAATGCCATTTAAACATATGTGATAAACAAATATGGGAGGTAATGCAGGACATTTATTTTTAAATTTTTATTTAATTGCACAAAGTTAACTAAAAAGAAATGAAAAACTCAATGCAAGAATATAAGCTGTTTTGGGATCATCCATTCTAAATTTCTTGTGGTTTAATGACACTACTTCAAAACTGACCTTTTTTGTTGACAGCATGTATTGCTATTTTGGAGTAACATCTAAATTTTTTTTTCTCTCTCTTACAGACTGGACTTTGACATTCTTTTCATGAAAGAGGTTTCCAAGTAGTTGTCTCATAATAACTTTGAGAAGAAGTTCTATGTAGCTTTTACTTCCAAAACTGCTGCAAAAATGATTACTTCAGATTTGCCAGTACTACAGTGAGTATACGCTTCTCTCTACATTTGAAATCTTAAAATTTCAAATTTTAAAAAGGTTGAAGTAAACAGAGAGGTGATCATGAGGATAAAAGCACAAGCTTGAAAGAAGTGCGTGTTAGCGTGACTGTTCCAGGCCTTCTGTGTTTACATGTGCTGAAAAACTGTAAAAAAGTGCAAAACAATCTAAAAAATATTTCTATGTATGGAGATGTAACTTTGCTGTGCAAAGCAAAAGAAGGTCTTTGCTACTTTTATGCTTCTGAATGTTGTAAGATATCAGCAGTATGTATTGGTTTTGGTTATAATGGACCATATTGTATATTCCAGTTGTGTACTTTCTCACACCATATTGTATATTCCAATTGTGTGCTTTCTTACTGTGGACTGAACTTATTGAGCAAAAAGCTTTTGCCTTCTGCAGTTGAAGATGGCAAGTGGCATGAACATGTTTTGGTCCTGCGGGGAAATAGGAGTGCCTAATGCACATGGGAGCATGGCTGTGCTTGGGTAAAGTGAGCTACTGGGAAGAACAGGGCAGAAGTCTGTAATAGGAGGAGCTGGGGAGTAAATCGAGTAGAGTTAAGAAGGACTTTCAGAGACCGGAACCTGCTCTTCACAGGGCAGGGAGAGAACACTGAGTGAAGAAGCTCATGGGTGAGGTAATGACAGGGAAATCAAAAACGGACCAAATGGACTTGGCTTGTAGGAAATTAATTTATTGCTAATTAAAAAGGATTTGGGTGACTGTGAGAAATAAATAAAAAACCTGCCAGGTGTTCCTTTTACCCCTGCCCTTACCTCAGATCACCTTCAACCTTTCATCCCATTCCATCCCCTCATGCTCCCAAAGTAGGTGCCCAGCCCAGTCCAGCAGGGGCCCTTCATCCCCCTCAGAGGGCCCTTCATCCCCCTCAGAGGGCCTTCATCCCCCTCAGAGGGCCCTTCATCCCACTCACAGGGCCCTTCATCCCCCTCACGGAGCCCTTCATCCCCCTCACAGGGCCCTTCATCCCCCTCACAGGGCCCTTCATCCCCCTCACGGAGCCCTTCATCCCCCTCACAGGCCCTTCATCCCCCTCACAGGCCCTTCATCCCCCTCACAGGCCCTTCATCCCCCTCACAGGCCCTTCATCCCCCTCAGAGGGCCCTTCATCCCGCTCACAGGGCCCTTCATCCCCCTCACGGAGCCCTTCATCCCCCTCACAGGGCCCTTCATCCCCCTCACAGGGCCGTTCATCCCCCTCACGGAGCCCTTCATCCCCCTCACAGGCCCTTCATCCCCCTCAGAGGGCCCTTCATCCCGCTCACAGGGCCCTTCATCCCGCTCACAGGGCCCTTCATCCCCCTCACAGGGCCCTTCAACCCCCTCACGGAGCCCTTCATCCCCCTCACAGGCCCTTCATCCCCCTCAGAGGGCCCTTCATCCCCCTCAGAGGGCCCTTCATCCCCCTCAGAGGGCCCTTCATCCCCCTCACAGGGCCCTTCATCCCCCTCACGGAGCCCTTCATCCCCCTCACAGGGCCCTTCATCCCCCTCACAGGGCCCTTCATCCCCCTCACGGAGCCCTTCATCCCCCTCACAGGGCCCTTCATCCCCCTCACAGGGCCCTTCATCCCGCTCACAGGGCCCTTCATCCCCCTCACAGGGCCCTTCATCCCCCTCACGGAGCCCTTCATCCCCCTCACAGGGCCCTTCATCCCCCTCACAGGGCCCTTCATCCCCCTCACAGGGCCCTTCATCCCCCTCATGGAGCCCTTCATCCCCCTCACAGGGCCCTTCATCCCCCTCACGGAGCCCTTCATCCCACTCAGAGCTCCCTCCGTGACCACCCTGCTGCCAGTGCCAAGCACCTGTGCCAGGTACATTTGGTAACTATCTAATATTTTCTAGGGTTTTTTTTTTCACCTCAGGGTGTGAAGGAACCTCAGTTTATCATGGTTGAGTGGTGTTCCAAGCTAAGATTTGAGTCTTGTTCTTTAAGAAGTTGAATGGTTTTGGACAATTGAAGAATAATTTGTCTGCCCTTAATAACAGCGTACTTTGCATTGCATTTTTCTCTTGTATTTTTAAAACATTTTTTTTAAAAAGTTTAGTTGTGGATGAGTACGGGCTAAAGCTGGGGATGACCTTGATGGGCAGCACTGAGTGCAAGATTCAGCCTGAGAGGGTTCTTGTTATCTTAGGGATTAGTTGTGGAAGAACGTTTTGTTGGTTTGTATTTCCTGGATTTGCCACATTCAAGAAGTGAGGGAATGTTTGTGAAATATACCAAGAAGAAAAAGCTAGGAAAATCTGTGATGGTTGTGGTGGGAAAGGGATATTTGCATTCCCACTTCAAGAACCCAGATGGATTTAAAAAGTGAATGGAATATCACAGAATTTAAGGTTAAAAAGTGTATATTGATGAGTTTGGTAACTCTACACAACAGTTGGGAAACCTGTGGGACATTAAATATACCAGCATGTTCTGTAGTCAGAGCCACTGATATTAAGCAAATCAAAGAGAGAAAGAAAACATTAATGTGTTTTTTCCTGGTAAAGTTGGGAATCATTTAATGCTATCCTGCAAATTTTTGGTGAGATGTCATCCTCAACAGTACATGTAGTTTTGATTGCTTATAAACAAGAGGAGGTCTTTCATTTCACAAAGAACTCAGCATGATGTGCGCATAGAGGTTTTGGGACTCTCCTGAGGGCTCAGAACATTGGCTAGTGTGGATGAAGTATCAAAGAAAGTGATACTTTCTAATTCAGTAGGTTCCAGTCAGGCTTTCATCAGGAAGAGTGCTGGCTAAGGGTGAGGAAACCTGAAACAATTTTTGGGCTAGGGGGTATTAGCTTCACACATTTACAGATTTGGGAAGACACAGTCCGGTTCCACACAGAAAGCCCAGGTTTTCTTTCTAGCTCTTAAATTAATTATTTGAAGGATTATTATAATCTCCTATTCCTGTGCATAATTTCTACATTTTTGTAATGTTTTGTCGTCTTTTTGGCTACCCTCTTTAAACAAACAATCCTAAAGCCCATTTGATGTGTTAATATACGTTGCTTAGGACCATATCATCTATTCCCTCCCAAATTCCTTGTTGAGGGAACATGAAAGGAGAATCTTTACCCTTTCTAGATTCATAGAAGTGGCTTCAGAACACAGTGAAGACAAGATTTCACTTATTGGTGTTTCAGATGTTTGGAGAAAACATCTGGTGTATTCGATCTGTTTGATGGACAGTTATGAATCTTCTCTCAATGACATGACTCATGTTTGCTCCTTAGATTGTTGAAGATCAACCATGAGAACTGATTCATCTATGATTTATGAGCCTGTGCATTTAGCCATTTTTCTTCATGAATGCTTTTTTTCACAAGGCTGAATCTGGTGATAGCAATTACTGAATTTATCTCTGCCAGAATGTCGAGCCCCTCAGCAACAGCGATAAAAGCTTGTAGAAGTGTTTTGGTTTCTTTTATTTTTTTGCAAAATCTGATACGTAAACACGGGTTTTTCCTATGGTATGTTTTTAAAGGGGCATGTTATATAAATGGTATAGGTAGTGCTTTGTGGAATAGTAGAAGAAAGGTAAATTCATTTTAGTTTGTTTTACAGAGGTGTGAAATTTACTGTGATAATGGAAACAAGTTTTTCAGAAGCATGACATGGTAAAGAGCTGTCCAGTAATCTGTTAATTACTCATTAACATGGATAGTTTAAAGGATTAGTAATTATAACTCCAGAATAGTATCTGGATTTTTCAGAAGCGATCCTGGAATTGCTGCCACTTGTCTAGGATGTTTTAGTTAGCACAGAAATCAGAAAGCAAAGTAGGGTGTACCTGAGCCCTGAAAAGGAGTTACCACTTGTCTCCCTTGCTCTGCTCACCCCAGTCTTGTTGGTCCTCCCCACCTGTCAAATTCTCTCAAGCCCCTGTCATTTCAAAGCAGTCTTAAGAGAGGAAAGGTTTAGCTCTAGGCACTTCCACCTCTCCTTAAATGAGACAGGTTTCCTTAGGCCCAGATTATCTTCCCTCACAACAGCTTTCAAATTGTAGTATGAAATTATGACTAAGCCAGAGTTTCCCCCTCAGGTGCCTAGTCACACACATGTGGAATGAGGATGGGATAATTCTGGTCTATTAAGATGTGGATAACTGCCACCAGATAAATTATGTCTTAGGAGTTCTGTGAGATGTGTAGGGAATGAGGGAGATGGATTCTGGCCAGCTGCTTGTCTCCCTGAATGTTAGAATGTTACAAACTGAGGGATCTGCAGGCAGGAGATGCTGTACTGCTGCTCTGAGTTCAGAAATGAGAGGAAAAGGGGCATGTGTGTGTACCCAGAGCAACTGCAGGGCTGTGACAGAAGCAAGAGGCATCACCTCCCAAACTGAAAGGGCTCACAGCCATGCTGGAAGGAGTTGGATGATTCAAAACAAAATTCCTTGCTGCTTGAAATGATGTTTATTTTCATAGGAAACCAGCTAAAGACTGGAGGTTGTCCTTGATCCAGTCTCCCTAGTCCAAATAATGAGGATTGAAGGGAACCTAGTTTTTGCTGTTTTTCCCTTGCTCCTTACATACATTCTTGGCTGGAAAGAAGTTTTCTTTCTTCCTCACATGTTGTTAGGGTATGTTTTATTTTGTTTAATTTGAAACATTTATGTTCAAGTTGCTTGTCTTGATCACCTTATCATCAGTGGAGAGAAAACAAAATGTATAAAACTTAAACTGTCTGATCAGTTTTAGACACTGACCTTAGTGTGAGGTTATCTTCTATGTTAAGATTTTCTGTAATTATGTGTTTCTCTAATTTAGATTAGATGAATCTCACCCTTAGTACTAATTTATTAAGCTTTTCCCGAAAAGTGAAATGGCCAAAGAGGCTTCCAGCAAATCAGAGAAGTTTTGCCAGAAGAATATTAAGAGAATCAGGTTTAAGGCAAATAATAGGTGGTTAATAAGTTAACTGTTCCTTCCATATGCAGTGTTTGGAAAGATTTGAAATTTCCAGAACTAAATAGACAAATTTATCAGGAGGTTTTGCTAGACTGGACTGAGGCTGTATAGGAAAGTCAAATTCTCTGTGGAGTAAATGCATGTGAAGTAGTAGTAGAGTTTATTTATATAGCTTTGGTGTTTCAATGGAAGGATTTGAGCTGTTTGCCCAGGAGGATTTCTAAATCTGTTTTTAATAGAGAGAAATTTTTATCCTGATGATCCTAGGGGTGCAAATTTATAAGCTAGCAAAGCACAGTGTTTCCCCAGGAATGGTGGTATTGTTTAGATAGATACACCGTGCCTGAAACTTTTCCAATAAGGATCTGAGCAGACCAGAGAAGAAAAGCTTTGGTGGGTGTTTTTTTTTTGGTTTTTTTTTGTGTTTTTTTTTGTTTGTTTTGGTTTTTTTGTTTTGTTTTGTTTTTTTTTGGTTTTTTTTGTGAGAGTAATAGAGAATGGTTTTAATTTCTCTCCAGGAACAGAAGGGAGCAAATATTTTTATGGGGTTCCTTACTTCTGTATTGAAAATCTATTAAAATTGCCATTGTGAGCCAATGAGAATTTTTGTCAAATTGACTTGCAGTGTGATGAGGTATTGAAGTCTGGATACATCCATCTGCATAAGCATGTTTTCAGCTGTATTTACTGCATTGCTTTTCTCTGCTGTGGCCCTAATCCACCAAACAATTTTGAACTCTGTTTGGGGTATCTTTTATTTGATTTTATGCTTTTTACATTTTTGGGTGTTTTTCCAAATACATAGCTTGATGCTAAGTTTTTCAAATTTCATATTTTATGAAGTGAAAAAGCTACTTTTTAATTGTATCACAACGAAGTAGCATTTTCAATATTTTGTAGAGGTACTGCATTAGAATCATGTAATTTGTGAACTAAAATGCACTTGAATAGTGGTTTTTCATCTAGGGTGCCTGATTTTCAGGGGTGTATAGAGTATTTAGAGATAATCCACTGAAGTTACTTTCAGTAAAAGAGACTTATATGTGTTCTTCTGCATTCTGGCTTTTGTAGAAGATTCTGTGGACCCCTTGGTGTTTTTCTGCTTGCAGATAGGAAAATGTTAGAAAACAGTATCTTAATATTAGAAATTCATTGTAGTTCTGCAGAATTATTCAAGTGAGAGCAGACATAGACAATACAGTAATGTCAGTAAAGAGGAGTATGAGAACACTCCCAGTTCTGATACAATGATATTTTTCTGCATTATTAACTGGCTTTCTTAGTGATAAAAAAAATTTGTGAAGTATTCCTGATCTGTAGAGCAAAATACAAAATAACCCCCACACAGGTGGAAGATCTGTGTAGATCTTGGCTTGCTGGAGAGTCTCAGTTGTTCTAGAGCTGATCACTAATACTACCATTGATGTTTGATGCTCTGTAAAATATGGAATATTTTGGTTTGGTTTTCACCTTCCCTTTGCACAAGTCGTACAGCAACTGAACTCCTTTCACTTCAAGGAAATTATTTTGGATTTAAACAAGTCTATGATTATAACTTCACTTGACCCATCCTTGAGTAATCTAGGACATGATTAATTGTAAATGAAAATTTATAGCGATCTGGTGCACTGGTGGTCTTGCACAGTAAAAATAAAGCCAATCAGTAACAGATATGGTTTTGTATGTGAGCTGCTCTTGGGCAAGATCTAATGCCTCAAAAGATCAATTGCAATCTGAGTTTCTTCAAGCAGCCACGTGTATTTGGAAGGCAGAGAAGTACCTGTGCCTCTGGCTGGGAGGGGTGATGAAAAGTGGGGGATTTTCTTTTTTTCCTTATCACGTCTTAAATCTGAAATGGCAACAAATGAGAAATTGTTGTTTGGGCTTCTCTGCTAACAGGAGTTGAGCAATATCAAAGCTTTTCCTTTGTACAAGTGAAAATATTTTTCTAACTGCAAAACTTACAAATGTATTCAGATCAAAGGGTTTGGGCTTCACAGTCAGCATGAATCCTCTTTATTAAGAGCTGCCCAAGTCCCTTGTCTTGGGGTGTGACTGAGAGCATGGTGGAAGCTGTGTGGAACCTTGTGTAATTGTGCTAATGATGAGACAGCTGGATTGGACTGCACATTGCTCTTGGGGCCTTGGGACCAGCTCAGAAGCAGCAACAAAGAGTAAAAGAAAGTTCTTGGTAGTGAATACATTGTGGGATTGATGAATTGAGCATGTGCTGGTTAATATAGCCAGTTTTGAAGTGTAATGTGTTTGCAAATGAAAATTAATTTAAAGAATTCCAGTCAATAAAATGACAGTGCAGCCAATGAAAAGGGAAGGCTTTTGCCAGGGCCAGCGATGCTCGGTTCCTTGGTTTGCAGAATAAATGGGGAAAGCCTTTTAATGCTGACTTTTTTTGTTGTTTATTTGTTTTCTGGCTCAGGACTGAGTATTTAATTGGTCAGTTATAGACTGTTAGTTGATTTCAAATCATTTGAATTTATTTAATGTCTTTCCCCCCCTAGGGATTCTACAAATGAAACTACTGCACATTCAGATGCTGGCAGTGAGCTTGAAGAAGCAGAAGTCAAAGGAAAAAGAAAAAGGGGCCGTCCCGGCAGGCCTCCAGTATGTGTAATTTATTTTGGTTTTGTTTTGCATCTATTTATAATTGACGGCAGACTCTTTTTCATCTGAACATCTTGTGGTCACATAAATAGGCATTTAATGAGTCCTGTGTCAGACTTTATGAAGACTTCTCGTATGAAATATTTATCAAATTGATGTGCAGACAATGTTTGGAGTGTTTAAAAAAGAACATAAAAATGTTCTCATAATAGCTATTAATTTTTCTTTTGTTAGCTGCTTTCATGAACAATACGGTTTTGTTATTATTGTCATTACAACATTCTTCCAGCTATGAGAATAACCTCAGTAAGTACAACCACTTTCTTCTTGAAAGTTGTAATGGGCCTTTAAGTGACAAATGAGATTTGAGCCATCCTTTTATAACTGATAATCTCTTAATGTGAGTAGAAGAATTGCAGCAGGATATTTACTAGTTTCCTGAGAAAATCTCTTAACACATTTAAAAGTCATGTTATTGACATACACTGCATTCTGCTAATAGACTGGGAGTTTGAGTGTATCCTCTGGCCTAGTGCAGGAGGTGATATGGCTGTCTTTGTCTCTGCTGGTCTATCAGTAGGTACATACAGAAAACAGTTCTCTTACGTGGGGTATTACGGAGGCTTTCTCTTTTATTTTCATTTCTTTTATAAAATAGCAAATTCATTGGAAAATAAAGGGAAAGTTCTGTGTGTCATGTTGTCCTTCATCTTGGTTCTTGAAGATGATTGGTTTAGTTCCTGTGGCTATATCACCTGGAGTACACAGTGTGGAGTAAGATTTGGTGGGAACTTCTGTGTTTGTTATTAATGAGTTTGATTGATCCCTTAGTGTTGCTCAGTGAATAAACTCACAGTATGAGCATATTCCTCTTTAACTGTTGGTTTTCAATTTGCATCACAGTCTCTGGACATACTGAGGGTGCCAACATTTTAGGTCCTAGTCTTTTCTGGGCATGTTGTCTTCCTTTCTGAAAGCTTTCAAACACTTTTGTATGATGCATATATTCTTCATCAGATAAATGGATCTGTTCATGAACATGAAGCCTCTTCAGAGCAAGCCTTAAAGAAGTGTTTAAAGAGAACAGCTTATCTGTTTATGTAGCTTGTAAGCAAAGAATAAAATGAAAAATTATCTTACGACAATTTCATTAGCAAATCTGTGGGGTTTTGTAGCTCTAATAAAAAAAAGCAGGCTCATGCAACCTGATTGCTAACCCAAAATGTTGTCACAATATAGGAATTTAAGTTATAGCAACACTTAGGTCTATTTTGTACCCAGAACACGCTCACTGGAAGGGAAAGGTGAATGTTACAAAAAGCATTTCTCATTCCTCTGCTTCAGTTTATTAGTAGCTCCTATGGGAACATTTGCTGAAGCACTGTGCTGGTCCTGCTATCAGGTTTCTAGGGAGGAATTGCTCATTTTGCTTAGAACAGCTCCAGGCTCATTAGGTGTGTGTGATTGTCAAGTGACCGAACAAGTCAGAGGAAGCAGCCATTGCTTCATTCACAAAGTGATGGGCTGTGAGCTGACTGCTGCTGCGAAGGAGCAAGACCTTGGGGTAATCGGGGAATTTTGTGGAAGCTCATCTTCCTGCTTAAGAGGAGTCAAAAACCTTCAAATCCAGTCTTAAAATTTAGAGGAAGAAAATAGAGAATGAAACAAATACAACATCCTTTATAAAACTGTAGTTTGCCAAAATTTGGAAGAATTTGCTCAGTTCTACTTTCTGTTTCCCATTTGACCTCCATCCCAAAATCTCAGGAAAGCATATCTTAGGACTGGAAGAGTTTCAGAGACGAAAAACAACATGGTTGTTTATGGAATGGAACTCAGCAAATCTCACTGCAACCTCCTCGTCAGAGTGGGGTCATCTTTGGGATCGGACCACATTGCTCATGGCTTTTCCAGTTTGATTTTGAAAACTAGACCAAGGCTGGACTGGAGACTGCACAGCCTCTCTTAGGTTCTTCCCTTGGTTCTTCTACCAGGAAAAAAAAAAAAAAAAGCCCCAAAAGCAAAAAGCCACTCAACATATAGTGTCTAGAGGAGAAATGCAAAAACCTTGGAAAGGCTAATCTAGGCAATTGAATTTACAGCATTATTTGATGTTAAAAGTCAGGGACTTGGTAATTGTATTGCTTTAGCAAACTGTGTGGCTAATCCAGCCACTTCCCTCAGGTGAATTACCTGGTTCTTACACGAGGTGCAGCTCTGATGTTTCCCCCCCAACTCTTCATTACTGTGGCTTTTGTTTCCTTCACAGGTACCACCTACCTTTACTGTCAAATGTGAAACAGATTAAAAGGTTTAGTTAATTTCAGAAATGTTTTTCTCTGCTGAGTTTTATCTTAGATGATTTTAATTTCTATTACAGACCTGAAGAATGGTAGCCCAAAGGCTCTTCTGATTTCTGTGGCTGGGATTTTTTTCTAACTAAAATAGTATGGTCTGATAAGATTTAATCTCTTCCTGCAAATGTTGATTTTCTGATGTGTTTATGCCATCACAGCTACCATGGCACATCTGCCATAAACATACTGACCTCTTTTGGAAAGGGACTTTCCTTTGTGCTTCATGATCCTATTACAGAGCTGCTTAGAATATATTCCATTAAATATATGTATGTATTTTAAACAGGTTTCTGCTGAGTGTCACGGAATGGACTTGATCTTTTATCAGAAAGATACACTACTGCAAGAGGATTTCCAGATTGTTTCCCAAAGAAAGATATTCTCTGCAGATTTGAGATCTTTGTAAGAAGATGGAGCTCATTTGAAAAACTCCCTTTTGTAGCAAATACCTCTTCAGTTCATAGACAACTGTAATGCTTTGGGGGTACCTTCACTTTCTAAAAAACTTGGAACTAGTTGGTCTTTAAGATTTCCTTTCAATCAAAGTCCTCCCATTCTAAAACACTACTTTCAAGTAGCCCCTTTACTTCCATACACTGTTCAAATGAGTACTTGACTGAGTGGGCTACACAATCAATTTGCAAGTAGATGAAGTGCATTGGTCTTGCAGAATAGGTCTCAGAATCTAACCTGACTGTACTGAATTCCACAGCTCTTGCTGTGAGTTTAGCAGGGGCTGTGCCATGCCCTGCTCTAGTGACTGGGGCTGCTGTTGGCCATGTCCCCTTCCCAACACCGAGTCTCATAGAGCAGATGGAGTGATTGGCCAAAAGCTGGGTCTGTCCAGCCAGTGGGGTATTGTGGTGGACATGTTTGTAATACTATGTGTGAGGATATCATCTGGGTATGTATTTAATGCAGTCTGGGGGCTCTGTTTAATGAGTGACTTCTAACAGTCCTCTCTTTGAAGTCCTTAATATTGGCCAAAATGCCCTCTCTGTCTGCTGCATTATCGAAATAAATGGGTATGGATGTGCTCTCCTGTTCTTTATAAGGGATTTGAAAGCCCAAGGGCTTATGGTGCAGTGTAGTGTTTACATCAGTGAGCTCAGGCTCAGATCAGTTACTTACCCATCCTTTTTTGTCTCCTCTTCTGGATCAACACTCTGTTCAGCATTGTTGGCATGCTTTATTTTAAACTACCTGGCCTCACCTTCCCAGGAGCTCGGAGTAGCTTGGCTTAAGCCTCAGCTGCTGGAGGTTGAGGCAGTGGGGGAGATCCCTGACTGTGTTTCATATTTGAAGTAGGAGTAGACAGATTTGATCTTTAATTCAGAGGACAGGGAGAAACATCAGTTTGTCTGTTCCAGAGGTGGCAATTTGGAGATCTCTGCTGGTTTCTCTCTCATCCCATACTTAGAGCCACAGCCTATCTTTCTCCTCTTAAAGCAAGATGAAGCAAGGCACTTCTGATGCTTTTGTCCCCAGCAAAGCCTGTACAATTTTGCTTTCAGGTCCTTTTGTAGTTTTTGGTATGGAGGATACAGACCACAATGCCTTATCTTTGCATTCATATGGGGAATTTTAACTTTGCAGCAGATTCCTGGCCTTATTTAATCTTGCAGTATAGATGTTAGATACAGCAGGGGATTGAGTTTTGCTTCTAGTTCCAAGTCATACGTGTCCTGATTAATAACAGGGAGGAATCCTCTTAGAAGAATTTCTTTTCATAGCAGTGGAGGTTTGTGGTTGGTGTGATTTACATCAGTGTCCTGTTTCAGCTTGCCTGCCTCATGATTTAGGTCTGTCCCTTACAATTGAAGGGAGTCTGTAGTTCAGTAGAAATGCAATGCATCTATAGCATCTTTGTGAAGACTTTTCTATCCTATTACCTGTAGTATTAGCAGTTTTCCTTTTAAGCTTTTGATGGGATGGTTCTTGTACTTTTGGCAATCTAATCTGTTCTTCATTTTTCTGTGGAAATAGTCTTTTTTGGTAGTAAATGCCTCAGCTAGAAGAATTTAAGTTATTCAAGCATTTATAGCATACTCTCTTGATTCTTTAAGATGACTTCTAGAGCTCTTGCTAAATTTTTAAATAAGGGTGGAAAATAGCACCACGACTCCCACCACTGCCTCTTCTTTTTTTGTCCTAAACTGCAAATGCTGCAGCTCAAGCAGCTCTGGATGCACTGGGTGTTAGGGGACCTGCACCTGTCTTTATTTGTAGGATGAGACTTTTCACAAGCAGCACCTTGTTTGTTCCTATGACCAAAGCAGTCTGCAGGACTATTGGAAACCAAGAACCTTCTCCCTGGATAATCATGATGATGGTATGAAATGTGTTGTAATCTTTTTTTTAATCAGGATCATTTCAGGAAGACCTCAAGCTTTACCGTTGTTCCACTTAACAGGAGCATATAGCACAGGGCCTCTTGAGGGGCTGGTGCCTTGGGAGGGGCAAGTCCTTCAGTCTACTCAAGTGGAGGTTGAAAAGCTTCTTCCACCTTCCCTGGGAAATGGGGTATATGTTCCTCTAAGTGACTCATGATGTGAAGGCACATACAGGTAATTGTTTTCAGGTGGTGTGTTAGGGGGAGTTACTGACTCTAGGACTTCCAGAGGACTTGCCTTTTTTTATGAAATGCATCACATCAGCTTGGGGAAAGTTAATGGAAAATGACCATGCACTTTTATTTTTTTGGCAGAGTGTGAACTAATTTTCACTGTATTACTTGATTTTACAAATGTGGGTCATTTTATTTTCTTCACAATAATTTTAAAGATGTGAAAGGAAAAGTATTGTGTAGCTAATCTGTTACAAAATCCTGAACTGTCAACATTTTAGTTTAATTGCCGTCAAGATGAGTATTTTGTTTCTTGTTTGTATTCATTTAAGCCTTAAAGCAACAGGTAATCAGTTGGCCATTTTTGCTTGTTGCTTCTGTGGCGTATTCTGGAACTTCTGAATTTCCTAATGCTGGTGTATATAAACCCTCACTTTTGTTGCCAGTAATTTGAAAAATCATCAGTAATTTCAGTTGTCATTTGTCACCTCAGTCCATTTTGACACCACACCAGCCCAGCTGTCCTGGGTTTTGGAGTGAAATCACAAATGCAACTGCTGCAGCCTTTCAGCTCCATGCAGCACCTTTCTTGGGGTGTGATTAAAAAGCCTCAAGCATTCATACCTTGTCATGCTGCTTTATCCTTCCCTTTGGCAGTCCTAATTCACCTACTTCAGGGCTGAAAGCTGTAAAATGATGTGTAATAATCACAATTTTTGCTCCTGTTCTGACTCAAAAGTCCTGTTTTTCCTGTGTCTTGATGAGCACTTGGTGGATCCACAGGAGCAGACCTGCTACAAATTCACTCTGGTCTTATGAAACATCTCATTTTACAGCTATCAGTGATAGTCTGTCGGGTTTAATGGGGCCACACTCATCCTTGAGCAGGGCTGTTTCTATGTGGAAGCTCTTCATGGTGTTAGAGAATTTTTTTTTTTTTCAGAAGGATTACCCTTTCCTGAGAGTGCATGTGCCTCTTTTCTGGGGTGCATGGTTACCTGTGCCTGGCATCCTCAAAGCCAAATACAATTTTTAGATTTTTAGCTTTTGCAGCTCAACTTCCAAGAGCACCCTTCCTGTGGAGATATGCCACAGATGCTCTGTATCATAAATGAGTCTTCTCTACATTTCTACAGATGTACCAGGCCTGCCTTTTCCTTCACTTGCTCCATCCTGGGATGGAATCATAGAATACCAGGCTGGCAAGGACCTCACAGGTCATTTCATTCAACCTTGTCTGGCAAAAGCACAATCTAGAAAAGATGCCCTAGCAACCTGTCCAGCTGAATCTGAAATGCCCAATGTTGAGGAGCCCCCAAATTCCCTGGGGAGGTTATTCCAGTGGCTGATAGGTCTCTTTGGAGTGGGATTTCCTACTGAACTTAGTACTCAGAGGCAGGAACCTGTATGAAGCTCAAGCCTGTCAACATGGCCTGCAAAGTTTCTTGCTGTAAATTCAGAGCCATTATGTGCAAATAATGTTTGACAACTGCATTGTAATATTGTGTGTTAATGACTAAGGGAATGCCATGTGGTTTGTGCTTCCAAAACTTTAGAGTACCAGACAGTTGCTGGTGGACCTATATATGACTTGTTCATATTCACACTCTGGAGTGAGGTTGAACTTGGGCTTCCTCCCAGCTGCCTGCTGGGTGGAAGTGCTGAGGGGTAGATGCCCTTTTGCCTAGTGCCTTTCCACCTGAAGACAATATTAACCCTTGCCTAGCTCAGGTAGTTCACTTTTTGGATTTTCTTCAGTCCCGAATGGAGCGTCTTATCTACTTGTTTTGTCTCTAGAGGCAAGATTTAATACAGATCTTGCATCTGGATTTTGCTACCCCAAATTGGATACACAGTGGCTTTTATTAGATGCAAGATTTTTCTCCGCTGTGAGAGATTGTTCTCACTTTTAAAAGAAAATCTACACCAGAGAGAAATTTTATTCAAGTAGTCTCAGAAATATATCTGGTGTTAATTCAGGGCCAGGATATTGAGGTATTTACTTGGACTTGAAGAATCTGGCTTTATCCAGTAATTTGTCAGAAGTACATCTGACAGTTATTTCTGTGCCTCTTCTGAGGCTCGGTGGTGATCTCACCCTTCCAGTTCAGACTAGAAGCCTGGGTTAAAGCACCTCACTTTTCCCAGCATACCTGACAAAGGGAATTTAAACTGGGCATTGATATGCCTAGTGATTACACATTTTGAGCCTGTGTCTGTAGTACTCATGCTCAGGTACTTGAACAGGTGGCTTTTCTCATTGCTTTCATTAACAAGGTAGCTTTGGATATGTGCATTTCACATCCATCTCTTATTTCTTTTCCCTTCATCCTTGCAGTGTTTAATGCCTCTCTTTCAATTACACATTGAGGAAAAACTGACTGTAGAGGGGACTTGCATTACTTTCTGTGGAGGGCATAAGTTTGCATTCAAGTTTTCATTTAGCAGTCCTTGTAGCTAGGTGAAGTGCTTACTGTCTCCCAGATGGAATAAGTGCATGGATTATATATCTCAAAAGAGTCCATTTACTTCTAATTCTTTCTCATTTTAATAAATAATGATCACGTGTCTCTTTTGAGCTCAGTAGAACTTGAACATGTCATATGTTGATAATATTCTTGCTGTTACAGGCAGCTTTGCACATACTTAAAAATTCATTGAGGGAGATACTCTTTTGATCCTAAGTGCAAATGTTATCCAGAAAACTTCACAGAGATTGTACCATTATTTTAAGCTTTCCAGCTTGCATTTCTGTGCAAATCCTTAATTGAATATTTGCAAGAGGCGGTTGCACTCTACCTTGCCCTTTGCTTCAGCCCTCTGGCCCCACCTCTTTTAAGGCACTGATCCCTTTTAAAGCATGGGGAAAGCTGGACTTGAAGGGCTGTCTTCTACCAGATCTCTGCCAGAAATTAGATCTCTTTTCTCTGCAGTAATTCTCAGTGTGTTTGCACTGTAATACGCGACTGAAAATGTTGACTTTGTGTTCTTTACTAAAAGCATTAATAGAAAGTCAGCTGCCCATATACTTGAGTAAACGGTGCCATGAGGATATTGCCCAAAATTTAATTTTTGAGTTGCTTGTGTGTTGTTTTCTTTAACATAATTCCTCACAATAGCTTCATTGTTCTGTGTAAAACAGCAGATCTTATTTTTCTTTGCCTCACAGTAGGGAGAATGAACGGAGTATGGAAGTAAGAAATCTGATGTTATTTTCACCAGGTTTTTTTTTGTTTGTTTCTGTTTCGCAAGCGACTTAAATTCAGAGCAAATGTTCAGTAGGTGAGTCTTGACAGGTGATCTCTATACCACCTGATTAAAACCTGGAGGAACGTAGAGAAAATTTACATTAAATAATTTAAACTCAAAGGGAAAATGTTTTAACTTATAAAATCTTGAAGCAAGAGGCTGTTATGGTTATCTACTAAATCTGGCTGTACAAATTCAGTAATTTGAGTTGAAGAGCTGACTATGTACACAGTTTCTTATAAAAGTTGTATGAAAATGAATATACAGAAAATGATTGTTAATGTGACAAATGTATTTTTAATAACTTAGTGTCTTAGAAAGATCATTAGATAAGATCACCAGTTATTCCCAATGCCTGTGTTGTGTAAGACTCACATGGGGACTGACACGAACTGGTACCTCCAGCACTGGGAGTTCACCACAGTCTTGGGGTGACCACTACTTACCTTGGCATGGCAGTGGCTTTTAAATAGTCCCTTAACAACTACTGATAGATAGAATTCTATGTACCTGACTGGATAAAGTCCTGAGCAACCTGGTTGATTTCCTAGCTGGCCCTGCTTTGACCTCTGGAGATGCTTTCCAGGCTGGCTCCTCCCTTGATCTTTGTGTATATAAATGTATGCGAGGGTGTAACCAAGTAGTGTTTGTGGATAGTTTATAAAGAAGTGCTGGGTGATTTCAGATATAGCTATAATAAACCTTTCCTCTGCTGGTTTTCTTTTCCCAGTCTGCCACTAAGAAACCCCGGAAGTCTCCAGCGGACAAGGGGCGTTCCGACGCTGGAGCTCGAGGAGCGAGTCGTGGGAGAGCCAATGGCCACCCCCAGCAGAATGGAGAAGGGGAGCCTGTCACTTTGTTTGAGGTGGTTAAGCTGGGAAAGAGTGCTATGCAGGTAAAATATCTACTTGTGTTCCTCCTCACAATTCAGTGTATGCTGACTGGAGTCCAGTCTAAGCTGTGCTTTTGTAATCAATAGTATTTTCTCATGGCTGCTGTGGTCCAACAGACTGTATGATAAAGTACAGGACTGAGTGGGTTGTGATAGAGTGCTTTCATGTATCCTACTGAAGAGCGAGAGATCTGGCAGAAGGTCATGTGTTTCAAATTCTCCATCATTTTGTTCATTGCTCCCAAGTTAAAAATGTATGTTGATATTAAGGAGTTCATTAAAGTGTATCCTATAGCAATCTTTATATGGGCAAAAAGTGCATGAAAATAATGATGAATCCAAGCCTTTTTTTGTTCACTTGTGTTTTCAAGAATACCTGCTCTACAAGCAGTTTGGAGCCCTTTGCACTGGAACTTGCATTCCCACTGTCCCCATCAGGACAGCAGGTGAAGGCTGAACTATTTTCCTAGACTTCCAGTGAGTCTTGAGGGAGAACACTGACAGGTCCTGAAGGCATATTGTTCATTGTAAAATAAATAAGATCATCCTAGTTGCCTCCAGAAATGTTTCTTTCCTTATGTTTTGATCAGGTCAGAGGTCTTTACAGGATGTGTGGGGCCAGGTGAGTCGCACCTCAGGACCCTGCACAGAGGATTGGTTTTGACAGTGTTGTGTGGTTTTAGGAAGCTGCTCTGCTGCAGCTCTTGGTTTTGATACTCAAAGGAGAAACAATGGGCCCAAAACACTCTTCAGCCCATACAGTCCAAAACCAGCAGTCATTCCTGCTCTGAAGGACTGTTTAAGCATTTACTTTGCATTTCAACAACACAGGACTTAACCCAGTATCTGTTTGTTTTGATGCTGACAAACATGAGAAAAGTACAAATTAAGAAAATTTGGTCTTAAGCCCACTCTCAATATTACTTTTAGTATAGCTAAAAGCTAAGCCTCTTTTAAGTCCCAGAGGAACCAAAAGTTGCAAATGATTGAAAGTTGTTGAAAATTTTCTGTCCCAAATCTGTGGAAAGTCTGAGATGTCATTTTAAAGATGTAATACACAGGGAGCAAATGAGAATTTTTGTTTTTCATAGTTTCTGTGTTTACACTTACTTAGGATTGACCCCTCTTATCTTGTAGGTGAAGACAGAACAAATTTACTCCTAACAAAGCTACAGATTCCTTATGCCTTTTTTTCCTACAACAGAGCTTCCAACTTTGTTTGGTTTTCAGCATTTTTTCAAATTTTGTTTTTGGCAGGAATTGAGGAAACATCTGGAGTCTATTTTCTGGTTTTACTGTGGTACAGGATATACAATATACTTGATGTAGTATAGTTGACTTAGAGTTATTGATATTTGCAGAAGCCAAGAGGAAAGGAATGGGCAACTGCTTTGATATTTGATGACTGTGTGTATGTGGAATTGACTTTGATACATTTTATCTATTTCAAATGAGATGCCCAGGCAAGTCTGCTGCAGATCAAATGCAAAAAAAATAAATTGTCTGCATGTTTGTATTAAGAAACCTTTGGGATTCAGATACAAAGAAATTGTTTTGGGAAGTGGAGAATTTGTATATGCATGTGTAGGTGGATGTGTGTCTGCATGTTCACATATACATACCTGTATCCACAAATATGCATAGACACACATGCTTAACATGTACCCAGCTTGCATATAGGAGAAAAGTACACAGCACCATCTGAGCTGGGGAGAGATTATACACAAATAGTAAAGGAATAGGCAAGAGTATTTGAAGGCCTGGGGTGCAAACAGGCATAAACAACTTGAGCCCTAATTTCAGGAGTATGCATTGGTTGGGCACCTTTGAAAAATTTACTCTTGGTAAAATATTCTAAAAAATTAAAGAAACCTTATAGTAGGAAAGAGAATGCAATCAAAATGTGATTTAATATTTTTTAACTTGCACTTTTGGACAGTCATCTCATGTGAAACCAAGGTTCTGTCAACCAAACTTACTAGTGTCTTTATACTTGGATTGTATCGTAATAGCTTAGGGATTTTGATGTAAAAATTAGAAATACTTGGCATTTTTGTTTTTCATAGTTTTGATGCAGGTGTTTTCGTTCAGTTTTAGCAATTTTGTCAATATTGCAGTTTTCAAACAGGTGCCATATATTTGTATTCCGCCAAACATATTATTTCTCAATATTTAGTCCCTTCCCTGTAATATGAACATATTTTTTTTTCTAGTGCTCCTAAGTTTGCTTCCAGCAATGAAGAGCCAGGAAAATTCAATTAATGTATTCTGAGATTACATGGAAATCATGTGCTTTCTTTTCTGATCAATCTGCTCCTTATGTTTGCGCTCAGAATTTTTTTTAGTTGTTAGATTTTTTCTGGCTTTTTGATGCCAATTCGTAAAAGTCTGTTGCTGAATTCAATTTTCACTTCTTCTAAGCTCCTCTATTTTGGTTCTCAGAGCAGGATTCATTTATTACTTCTCTTCAGGCTTACTGCTAGGTGCTTCTTCCAGGGAAATAAAATCAGTTTAAGTTTTTGTATTTCAAGTATACATAACTCTAGGACTGCTCTTTGCATAAAATCTTTGCCTCTGTCACAGGGTGCTGCTTATGTCTTGCTTGAACTCTGTTAATCTGTCTGATGCCCACGTTAAGTTGGTATCAGATGGTTGTCAGTGTTTTTCATTTGCTCTGTAACCTTTTGTACAGTTAGTGCTTCAGAAGTTGTTCTGTCAGCAGCTCCCTGTGTATGAAGTGTGATGTGACCTTATTCTCATGCTTTCTGCGGGTACATTTTCAAGTATTACTCCATTAAAACTATTCATAGGACTTCTTCAGTGGCTTTTGCTTTTGTAGTCAAACATGATACTCTTCTGCTTTTGTCATTTATCTCTTCCATATATTTAATTTTTAGTTATATAATTTTGTGGTGACAGCTATATCCTGTACATTTCCATACTTGGAGCTTCCATAAGCAGAACGGTCTCTATCAGCATTTCTCGTGCTCAGCTGCCTGCTGGTGGGAATGAAGGCTTGGGTGAGCCTTGGTCTGTGACCCTGATGTAAAGATGACAGGGAACTAAATAACTTTACTTCTGAGATGAGATCAGATTTTGTTTAGGACTGAGACTGCAAATTTCTCACGAGTTATTTATGACCAGTTATTTGTAATGAAGTTTGTACTACTGGTGGTCAAACCAAGCATAGAAGTGTTCTGCTTTCTTGTCTGCAAAGGGGTTTTGTTCTCTCAGACCATCAGAGAGAATGGATCATCAGTAGTTCTAGGAGGTGTTCAGTGCCAAAGCATGAGCAGATCTGTTCACTCTGCAATATTCCATGCATTACCAGTCACCCTTAACAGCTCACTACAGAGTGGAGGCTGATTTTGAGGAAAAAAAAAAAACTTTAAAAATTGCTACCTCTGCTTATGCTCAGCTAATAAAAGGTGATCTTGGTGTTGATTAGACATAGTTCAGAATAAATATGGCTCCATTATATGCCAGCAAATATTTTAAGATAAGTATCCAAGTTAGTGTGTTGTAATGGCATTTTTCATTGTGCCACCAGTTCTTCCTTTTCTTTCCAGAAATCAAGGATGCCCAAGGATTCACTGTTCTTACCTGCACTTCTTGGCACGTGGGTATTTGTGTCCTTTGAGGTTCCTTCCCTGTCCAAGTAAAGCTGTATTTGTAGCACTGCTTACCCTGCCTTGAGAAGGCCATCTCTGGCAGCAGGTCACACTTATTCCTGGTTAGAGTGACTGTATAACCATACTGACCTCATGCAGGAGGAATTGCACGTGTTTTTACATAGATCCTTGAGATTAGGAACGTCAGAGTAGCTGTAACTGGATTGCACCAAAAATCCAACAGCCTGTGTCTGACAGTGGCAGTTAAGAGAGGCAATAAGGTGGCAAAAATAAATTTTAGGTATTCTCCCCACCTCTGGGCCACTGTGGTGTCTGTGTCCTCAGTGGCCTAAATGGCTCTCTCTTCTCTGAGTTTCTTTTCTCCCTCTAGAAGTGTTTTTTGCCAGATGACATCTCTGTGTCTTCCTCAGCTATTTCTGAAAGCAAAGGTCTTTGAAGATTGAAAATACACAGATATGGATTAAGTACTACCCATGCTTTTTGTGTTAAAGGCATGTTTTAGTTTAATTGTCCTTTACTGTGTTTTAACTGCTGTATCCTCCACCTTGAAGGATGGATAATAACTTAGTTTCCCCAGATTGACTCAGAAACTCCTTAGGAGTTTGAGTATGCAGTCTCTAAAGTTTACTGGGCAAAATAACTTCATGTATTATTAATACTTAAACTTTCATTTTGCTAGGCAGATTTCTTCTATAGTAATCTTGCTTTGCTCTTGATTGTATGGTACTGAATTAAAAGAAAAAAAATCAAAACTAGGTACACATTTTTATAGTTGTTACACTGGGAACAATTTAGCCATCAAATGAAGCATTAATTAATTAGAGGAGTATCCCTTAATACCAAGTGAATTTTTCTGCCGTCATCACACAAGGCTTCTTTTCCCTTGTGATTTAATAAGATGTGAGATGATTCTGCTGTTGATGTGAACACAAGTGGCAGTAGTGCAGTGGGTGAAGGCATTCATACCTGAAAATACTCATTATACTTGAAGGCAGAGTAGTCTTTTGCTCTCTAGAATGTTGATGTTTTTTGAAGTGTCTGGGGTGATCTGTGAACCCTTTACAAACCATGCCAGCGAAGGAATACAAATAATGTGTTTTAATAAATTGATGGGTCTTTTACTGGAAGAGCTCAGTTTTGTTTCAGCACTCCTCTAAGTATCTTTTCATTCTGGTGTTCAATGTTGTATGAGCAGTTTTGATGCTTTGTGGCATCATTCACACCTGTGATTGGCTCAGCTTGAACAGACACAGCCCCTTGGAAATGGTGTAACATGTCAACTGTGAGAGATGAGCACCTGCAAAAGTTCTGTACCACCTTAGAAAATCTTCTTGGTGAGAGCTTTGTGTGGTGCACTCAGGTGAGGAACTGCTGCTCTGAGTAGTGTGGATCTGCTGGGCAAGAGTGCCCAGCCTCATGAGTTCCTGTGATTTTAGTCCGTTTGAAAGCAGAATTTTCCTTTTATGCCCTCAGTGTAATGCCAGTTAAACTTTACCATTCTAAGATTGTCCTCAGAGAAATTTTTTTTTTTTTTATTTTGGTAGTGTTTTTTCTCCCAAATGGTTCAATGTAACATGTTAAATTGATTTCCTTGTGTAATGACATTTAATACCCAGTCTACTGCACAGAACTATGTATTTACACAAAATGCCAAACAGATAATCCTGTATGGAGACTATAAATCCCTTAGTTTTATTGGGAAGAAATACCTCTAGGATTGTATTCCTTTCTTCTCTGTGCTTCAGAAAATAAAAAGTTACGTAGGTAGACACTGGAGAAAATAAATTTTCTCATTGTGGCTTACTGTTATCTAAAGTGAGATTTTTTTGGGTTTTTTTTAAAAGAAAATAATTTTGGCTTATCAGGAAGTGCACGATGGGTGTTAGCAAAGTATGAACTCTTTCATAATTTAAAATTATGATCCTTAGAGAAAAAGAATAAAGTGCATGTCCTCAAGCAGCAGTTAATTTTTCTTATCCTTATTTAGGTTTTCACTGGGTGTATATTAGACTTACTGCCTGCAGTTTGGAATGCATTGCACTCATCCTGGAATGTACTGCCCAATCTAAATTGTACATACTTTCACACATTAGGAGCTACCTTCTCCCTAGCAGCCATCTGTGTAATTTCTTCAGTTTTCATAAAATTTATCCTTAAAAGGCTTATATTATTTTTTTTAAATCCAGCTTGAATAGATTCAGTTAAAAATTTTTATGCAGAGTGTTTTAAGTCTCTCACTACTTGCTTTTTTTCCCCTAGGTCCTTCTTTTTAGTGTACTAAGTTCTTCTTGCTGTCTGTTAAAGTGTATTTTCTACTTTTCTATTTGAGTTGCTCTTTATACAGGTTATTGAAATATTTCACTCTGTATTCCTTTTTTAATCCGTTTCAAATTTCATTTGAGTGATTTTGGGGTTTTGGCTGAAGTTAGTGTAAGCTTTGATTTTTGGATTTTTTCCTACCTTGATGTAAACACATTGCACACCCATTCTAGAGTAATTTTTTTCTTTCACATTCACTGTAAATGAAGCATGTCCATGATCAGTTGTATGAAATGGAAAATTGTTTAAAGTTCTTTATACTCAACTCAATTTGGCTTGGTTTGCAGTTGACTCAATTGACTCCATTTTTATATGCACTTTGTATACAGTGTCATTTGTTTTACCTTTTGTTTGTAGCACTGTT